>NC_050103.1:36924517-38174517 GCF_902167145.1 Zea mays
TAACTGATCCTGGCACGTACATGGTTCGCATTCGGTTTACCTTCTAAAAACCGGGTGTGACAATTCATCTGCCCACTTTCCCTTTGGTAGATTAAATATTGATTTCATTATTCCTCTGATGATGATTCCATTGGCTCGCTGTACCAAACCATTGGATTCTGGATGTCTCACAGATGCAAAGTGTATCTTCGTGCCAATTTGATCACAAAAAGTTTTAAATGTTTCGACATCAAATTGTGCTCCATTGTCAACTGTAAATGCCTTCGGCACACCGAAACGACAAATGATGTTCTCCCAGAAGAACTTTTGAACTGTGGCCGAAGTTATCGTGGCTAGAGGTTTAGCTTCGATCCATTTTGAAAAATATTCCACTGCTACCACAACATATCTCAGATTCCCTTGTGCTAGTGGAAGTGGGCCTAATAAGGCTAAGCCCCACGTTTGTAGGGGCCAAGTGGACTGAATCAGTTGTGTTAAAGATGAAGGTTGTTTCTAATCTCTGGCGCACTTCTGACAGTTTTCACATTTTTGAACCAGATCTGAAAACTTTGGCCAATAGAATCCTTGTTTGAAAACGTTTCCAAGGAGTGGCCTGGATCCGATGTGGGCTCCGCATATTTCTGAATGTATTTCTTTCATTAGCTCTTGACCTTCGACTCTAGATAGGCATTTCAATAGTGGGGAACAAACTCCTTGTTTGTACAATTCTCCTTCTATGATCACATATGGCCTTGTCCTGGCATGCATCCTTTTTATGTAAACTTCGTCATCTGAAGGATAATTGCCTTAGAGGAAAGATGCAATTTCTTTTCTCTAATCCTCGATGTGTACATGTCAAATTGTAAGTACCGTTTGGTCCATGAGCTCGACCAAAGGTGCTTTGAGAGTTTCGAAGAATACTTCTAGGCGAGTGGGAGCCCATGTGTCGCTGATTTAGCCAGTAAATCTGCCTGCTCGTTGTCTCCTCTTGGGATGTTTTTCACTGAAAAACCTTCGAAGGAGGCCTCCATCCTTCGTACTATGTCAAGATACTTTTCGAGCTTCGGGTCTCTTGATTTGCTGCTTTTATCAACCTATCCTATGATGACTTGTGAATCAGATTTAAGAATTGCCCTTCTTATCCCCATTGATCTAAGCTTTCGAAGCCCTAAAAGGACGGCTTCGTATTCTACAATGTTGTTTGTGCAATTGAACTCTAATCTGGCTGAATAGCAGGTTTTGATTTTGGATGGTAAGATTAGAATAGTAGCTGCACATGCGTCGAAAGTTCCCCATGACCCATCACAGAATACTGTCCAGGCTTCGGTATCTTTAGGTTTCCTTCTTCATGAGCACTTGGCGTCCAATCGACAATGGGCTCTTCTAATGCTTAAGATTGGATCGAGGATCTATGAACAAAATCAATGGTGAATTCATTCAGCTCTGTAGCCCATTTGCCAACCCTTCCTGTAGCTTCTTTGTTTCTTATGATGTCCTTTAGAGGTTGAGACGAAGGTACTATGATGCGGTATGACTGAAAATAGTGCTGAAGCTTCCTGGAAGCCATCAGTACATCATACAGTACCTTCTCCAACTCTGTGCAATTTCTTGTCGATGGACTAACTACGTCGGAGACGAAGTATATTGGGACTTGCTTCTTTGCTTGTTCATCTTGCTTTTCTTGGACCAGCGCTGCACTGACTGCAGCGTGGGAAGCAGTCACGTACAATAGCAACGGAGCTCCTGATGAAGGTGGAATCAAGGTTGTTAGCTGTATAAGATATTGTTTCAGATCTTCGAAGGCCTTTTGCTGATCTGGCCCCCATTGAAAGACTTTGGCCGACTCTAATACTCCAAAGAATGGCAGATTCCTTTCTGCTGACCTTGAGATAAATCTATTTAATGAAGCTGTTGGGGGCCTTCGGCTTCCGAAGGTCCTCAAAAACATGATTTAACAATGTTTCCCGAGTGTAATATATGAACAGGTGCCTTCGGACTCGGATCAGAGCCACGCAGTGTGAAAAGCACGAACAATACGAAGGTTGACGCAGCGCCGAAACTACGCGCAAGGGAGCTTCGGCATAACGACAAAAAAGGGAACCGACTTAAAAGGGAAAAGGCTATTTAGACCTCGGTGGACTACCTTAAAGTCATTAGCAAATGTGAAGGGCATTTATGTAATTTTACACGGGCTGTGCCCCGTGCCTATAAATAGATGAACAGTACCCCCGTACTGTTCACGCTGACTTGTACTCATTTTTGCGTCACGCTTGCACTACAACAGCTACAGTCATTTTCGGCGGCCAGAAGCCGCCGAAAATAAGCCAGTTCCCGCCGAAAATAAGCTATTTTCGGCGGCAAAAGGCTTATTTTCGGCGGCTTCTGGCCGCCAAAAAAAACTGGCCGAAAATAAGGCTTTACTTTCGGCGGCCAGGGAGCCGGCCGCCGAAAATAAAAAACTGCCGAAAATAAAACCCTTATTTTCGGCGGCCAGGGGGCCGCCGAAAATTACTAATTTCAGAGCAAAAAAAATTGAAAAAAAAACGAAAAATAACAGAATTTTATACAAAATTCATACAATCACAGAAATTCCATACAATAACAGAAAATTCATACTTGAGTTCATAACATAAAACTTGAGTCCATACAAATATAAAGTCCACAAATAGTCCATACAAACATAAAGTCCACAAATAGTTCATTACAACACAGTGCGGCACAAAGCTAACTTAATCACACATTGGGGTCGTTGGAGTTGTGTCCACTACCTCCAGAAGCCAATAACTGGTCGACGAAGTCGTGTAACGGGTTTGGATCCTAAAAAAAAGATGACATTAATAACGGCTACAGTTACATGTATAACGACTATTCAAACAAATTGTTTCTCAAACTAACCTCTCCTGCATAAGCTCCCTCCCCTGCATAAGCTCCTCCTGGTGCTGGTATGACCGGTGGTGGCGTGTTGTGGCCCATGACCCCGGATCCCTACAAAATCAAGTTTAGTAAAGATTTGACAATTAGGTTGATACAAACGACAAGTCTTAACTAAATTGAATAACCTGAGGTGGAGGTGGAGGTGGCGGAGCATGTAATCCCCACTGAGGCATCGGCGGCTGAAATTGAGGGAAAACAAATGGTTGCTGCTGTGCCTGCTGTGGAAACCAAGACTGTTGCAAATATAATATATTAGTTATAGAACCAATATCGAGCGTGTTGAGAATAAATAAGACACTCACGTTCATTGCTTGTTGCGCCTGTGCGTTGTAAGCAGCCATGTACTCTGATTGCTGTTGGAGAAATGCCATTTGTTGTTGCCGCATCTCTTCACGAAATTTTTCTTGCTGCTCCCTCATAGCTTCCTCCATGCTAGATACAGAGCGGCGACTACGGCTGCTACTACCACAGCCCGCCTGCGACGAAGAGCCGCCACGAGAACGCAACTCCGTCGAATCGATAACACCGGTAAACATAGAATATCTTGAAGAACAAGAAAATTAGCTATTCGGTCGTAGTTCCAATATTATTGAAAACAATTCACAAGTTCATACCGTCCATGCGCCTTGCCTCCAAGTGAATGCACAACCTCAGCGTCGATGGTAGGCGCTCCTCGCCAATCGTAGTCTTCTCCATACTTCTTAACCATCTCCTGCCCGTATGTCTCCTGCAATACAATATGAAGGTTCAGCACACATGTAATTTATAGCTATATGGGAAGAAAACATTAATCATAACAACAACTAACCATACGCTCAACGGCCGCTTGACTACACAGCTCATCGGAGATTTCACTGTTTTTCGCTCGATGCCCTCGCCTATAAACATCGATTGGGCTCGGGACAACTCCAGTTTGAGCCTCCTGCAAATATATGAGTTCAATCCTGTTTCATTTCTGAGTAAAACAGAATACTACATACTCACCATTCGCTTAGCCAACCGAATGTGTCCATCAGCCCCATAGGTATGGTTGACTACGACCTCATCATCGTCCTCGTCCTGCTGATGGCGCTGTCTATGTCGATTTCTGTTTGACTTCTCAATCCACTCGGGCGAAGCCCATATCTCACACAAAGCCTTGTAAGCCTGCGGCCGGTGTTCCATCCATGGAAGAGTTACCTGCATATAAAGCGTTAGCTCAAAATTACATTCACATCTGAATGAGCTGTTAAATTAGATTTTTACCTCCATGTACTGGTCTACAGTCAAGTAGACATCTGAATATTGTCGAAAGTTGTTGATAGAATGACCTCGGCGCTTCATGTACGCGTTCACAACCTGTAGACGAGCATTGGAAAATGCATCCCTGCACACCTTTTTCGCATTTTTCTCTAATACTCGGTCTGCATGCTCTTGAGCCTCAGGTTCCACACGATAGCGTCTCTGTCCAACATCGAAAATAAAATTAGTTCAAAAACAACTAATAAATGTTAGTTCGAAAAAATTACCCAAAAGTCGTGCTTGACGGCGCCTTGAGCTGTTCCATATGTAGCATGTGGAGCCAGTGCGAAGTGCGACCAGCTAGTGCAAGGAACCACCACACCTTTCGGGTCGGTGACAATTCCTGGGTTATGTAGACGACAGAGGTTACCTAAGACTTGATTAACCTGTCTATGGTGACCTCGACCGTCAAATGACGTGTCTTCCCATTGGCTGCATGACAAAAAACAAGAAAGTCATGTCATATATATAGTGTAAAATAAACAAATCAGTAAGAACAAAGTGGCCAAACGTGAGTACCTATCACCAACTGGAATGATCAGTACTCGAGCTTCAGATTGTGCAGGCGCCGACGGAGGTAGGACAAAGTGGCCCTTCCGAGTGCCCCTTCGTCGAACGACAGGAGCCTCGGTGGTATCGTCATCCGCCTCAGCATCTAAGCCCTCATGGGCCTGCTCGTCCTCCTCGTCATCCTCCTCATGGGCCTGCTCGTCCTCGTCCTCCTCCTCATGGTGTTGCACCTCCTCCTCGTCGTCCTCCTCTTCCTATGCACATGAAATAGAGACACGTAAAAATTTACATAAACATTTACATAAGATCATTTATATAAGTGACTGACAAATAAGATCAATTACATAAACATTTACATCGGTAGTCCGTTGTAGAGCGATAGGTGTATCACGTAGTTCTGGCCGAGCGTGTCTCAGCAACGCCTCCTGTCTGCTCTGGCTAGAAGAACTCCCTTGGAAAAGGGAACGTGCACCAGGGAGTATCCTGCTAGCCGCATTAAGAAACCCCCTAGCAGTGCGCTTTGGTTTATTCCTACCACTCATCCTGTTCAATAGAAACATGACAGGGAGTATCCTGCTATTGCTTGCCACATGGCGTCGGGCATATAACCACGAAACATGACAGGGATAATCCTCTCCATTAATATATGGAAGTCATGGCTCTTTAACCCAGTTAGTTTTCCCGTTTTCAAATTCACAGCTCTTTTCAAGCCCGCAGCATAACCATCGGGAAATTTAATTTTTTTCATCCATCTCATTACCTCGATCTTGTCTTTAGAGGTAAGACAGAACAAGGCACGGGGCGGCCTACCGTTGTCATTGAGCACTTGGGTTGGTCGGTCACAAAGCATTGCTAGATCTCTTCGAGCTTTCAGATTGTCCTTTGTTTTGTCAAAATGCATGCAGGTGTGTATGAGGGCTTCAGCAACATTACTTTCTTGATGCATGACATCAATGTTGTGCACAAGAATCAATGACGACATATAAGGGAGCTCCCAGAGACCACATATATGTGTCCAGTTGTGGTCCACTCCGAATCCTTCGTACTTGTCCCCCTTTTCATTTATGACAAGGTTGTTCAGCTGAGCATATATTTCTGCCGCGTTAAGACGTTTAGGCGGACCTTTGGTGACCACAGTGTTCTTTATAAAGTTTTTCTTATCGCTCCTAAAGGGGTGTTTCCTGGGCAACCAGCGTCGATGACAATCGAAGTAAGTGATCTTTCCACCATGAGCAAGACGGAAGCAATCTGTATCTGAACCGCAATATGGACATGTCAATCTACCATGTGTACTCCAACCGGTAAAAATAGCATACGCCATGAAGTCATGCACCGACCACAAATACGCAACTCGAAGTTTGAATATCTGTTTTGTAAAAACATCGTATGCTTCAACACCTTTCCAAAGCTCCTTCAACTCTTCAATCAAGGGTTTTAACATGACATTGAGGTTCTTTCCAGGATAGTCTGGGCCAGGAATGATTAAGCAAAGAAATATAAATTCATATTTCATACAAAGAGAAGGTGGAAGGTTGTATGGAATAACAAAGACGGGCCAACATGAGTATGATGATGCCATTTGACCAAAAGGTGTGAAGCCATCGGTCGCGAGGCCAATTCGAACATTCCTCGGATCAGCTGCAAACTCGGGATCAAACGTGTCGAGAGCCTTCCATGCATCCCCATCTGAAGGGTGCACGATTAGGTCATCGTTATCACGGATACCTTCTTTGTGCCATCGCATGTGCATAGCGGTTTTTTTAGATAGAAACATCCGTTTCACTCGAGGAGTTAGTGGCAAGTAGCGGAGCTGCTTATGTGCAACATCTGTCATCACCTTCTCACCCTCATCATTAACAACTTCCACAAATCTAGATTGTCCACATTTCAGACATTTTTTCTCTTCCGCATGCTCCTTCATGAAAAGCATACAATTATTTTTGCACGCATCAATCTTCTCATAATCCATACCGAGACCTTTGATAATTGTCTTTGATTGGTACATGTCTTTAGGCAACTTATTGGGCTTTGGGAGCACATCTCCTAATAACTTTAAAATCTCATTGTAACAATTGTTCGAGAAAAAGTACTTGGACTTAATGGACATGAGCCGAGTCACAAAAGCGAGTATACTCACATCTGTGTGTTCATGCAACGGCTCTTCAGAGTCTTTTAGTAGTTTAAAAAATCTGGAAACCTCTGGTGTGGCAGGATCCTCGGAGCTTAGGTTGAATTCTGAACGTAGCGAATCTAGCATCTCATGCATCGCATCATCGCCAGCCCAATCATTGTTCTCCTCCTCTTCTACATTCCTGTTGGGTACTACCTCACCATGATGTTCCCACACCTCATATCCGGGCATAAATCCAAACTGACAAAGATCTAGGCTAACTCTTTCCTTATTAAGAAATATACTGTTTTCGTGACGCCTACAAGGGCATCTAACAGTGCCGGTTAAGGACAAGGCGAATACGTGGTCCACAAAATCTTTGGTCTTGGCTATCCATTCATCAGAATGACGTCCATTTCTACTCCAGCCATTGTACATCCATGCACGATCTTCAGCCATGCCTGACACTATTAAACGGAACAATATCGTGAAAAAAAAATTCAACTTCGTCAAGGGTATCGGTCCTACATGTATGTACGACATGGATAGGTTCTAAACCCACATGACCCTAGCAGGACCCAAAATAATTTGGCAGCATAACTTCGCTGCCACTAAATTAAACAATATACTATTAAAGCTAATAATATAATAGTAATCAAACAATAATACGAAAATAAAAAATAAAATACTTGCATGCTAATAATATACTATTAAAGCTAATAATATAATAGTAATCAAATTAACACTATAATATACTATAACATACTTGCATTCTAATAATATAATTGCATACTAATAATATAATAGTAATCAAATTAAACAATATAATATACTATTACATACTTGCATTCTAATAATATAATTGCATACTAATAATATATATAATAGTAATCAAATTAAACAATATAATATACTATTACATACTTGCATTCTAATAATATAATTGCATACTAATAATATATATAATACTAATCAAATTAAACAACATTACAAACAGTAATCAAACAAACACAATTACAAAATATAATAATTTCGGCGGCATCTAAATAACAGCCGTCGAAAATAAGAAATAAAATACTAAAAAAAATTACCTCTCTCGATGCGGCGGCTCGACGACGGCGGTGGAATGGCGGGCCGACGGACGACCACTGCGGGGACGGACGGCGGCGGACGGCGGTGCGCGCAGCTTCCTTCGGCGGCGGCGGCGCGCAGGGCAGCAGAGCGCGGCGGCAGCGCGGGCGGCGGCGCGCGCGGCGGGGCGGGCGGCGGCGCGCGCGGCGGTGCGGGCGGCGGCGCGGCGGCGTGGGCAGAGACACGGCGCGGCGTCGGGTGAGAGAGAGAGCGCGGCGGCGTCGGGTGAGAGAGAGAGCGCGGAGAGAAAGAAGATAGGAGAAGGCCGACAGTTTTAAATTTCTCTATTTTCGGCGGCCAGGTCAGAGGCCGCCGAAAATAGCCTTATTTTCGGCGGCTGGTGTCAGAGGCCGCCGAAAATAGCCTTATTTTCGGCGGCTGGTGTCAGAGGCCGCCGAAAATAGCACTACTTTCGGCGGTCGTGTCAGACCGCCGAAAATAACCCACTATTTTCGGCGCCCCCCCCCCTAGCCGCCGAAAATAACAGGGGCCGCCGAAAATGGTGTACAGTGCTGTTGTGTTGTACTTTCATTTTCTGTCAAGCCGAAGGTACAAATGTAATTCAATATTGTCATTATTCATTTGTACATTTATGATTATATAATAAGAAATGTGTATGATGATGTTATATGTTTATTCACATTATCCCTTATGTTTTACATGCTTCGTCCGCCCTTGATATGTTTATATATATATGTTGAAATGATGAAGGTATGTCCTTCATGACCTTCGTCCGAAGATCATTATATCCTTAGGGAAATAATGTTCTGAAGGACGAAGGGCATTAACAAATAACTTGTTTTTGTGTTGCCTTGTTCTCAATTTATAGCATTTGAGAACAAGTCCCCAAATTGGCGCCCACCTCCGGTGAACCCTTTTTCGACCACCTTCGGCAAGCACTAACCTTTGTCATGCCGCCGAAGAAAGCTTCAGCGCCAGGGGCTGCCGCACTACAGCCACTGGAACCAAATCAGGAGACACTTTCTCTTCGAGAGGCCCGAAGCCAGAAGAGGATGGCCACTAGCCCAACACTCCAGGAGGAAGGGTTGGACCAAGAAATCAGAAACATGGAGATAATCCATCAGCAAGTACAAAGGAAGAAGGAGAATATGGCCCGACTGGCTGATCTTCAAAGGCAGATTGACGAAGCCACTGAAGAAGTACGCCATCTTGCTCAAGACGAACAAGATCGAAGGCCTCAACACAAGGAGCTTCATCAAGAAGGCCTATTCAATGAGGATGGATGGTATGATGATTTTAATCATGATACCTTTAACTTTGATGATGCTTCTCCTTTGGCAGCAGAACTGCAGGCTATCCCATGGCCTCCATCATACAAGCTACCTCAGCTCCCTATGTATGATGGGCATTCGGACCCGAAGCAGTTTTTGATGAGTTATGAAGCAACCATATCTTCATATGGAGCCAATGCAGCTGTCATGGCCAAATCTTTCGTCATGGCAGTTCGGAATGTGGCCCAAACATGGTATTCTTCTCTTTGGCCAGGGACTATTACTTCGTGGCAGAAGCTCAAGGATATGCTACTGACAAGCTTTCAAGGCTTTCAGACAAAGCCGGTCACAGCTCAGGCCCTATTTCAATGCACGCAAGACCATGAGGAGTATCTTCACGCGTACGTCTGAAGGTTCTTGCGTTTCAGAGCACAGGCGCCTACAGTGCCCAATGAAATTGTCATTGAGGCCATGATCAAGGGGCTTCGTCCAGGACCTATTGCACAGTATTTCGCCAGGAAGCCTCCACAGACTCTGGAGAAGCTGCTTCAAAAGATGGATGAGTACATCAGGGCTGACAATGACTTCTGCCAAAGAAGGGAGGAAGCTTACAGGTTCTCTGAGATGACCAGGGGCTTCAGAGAAAGAATCCACCCGAGGCATGTTAGGTCAATTCACAACTCCACTCAGAATGATGACAGAGGCAGTCAGCTGAAGAGGCCGTAGTATTCTTCACAATCTTCGGGGCAGCAACAAAGCTCTTTTCGGCCACCAGCTCCAAGAGGTAGAGGCACCAGGGGCTTCCGAGGAAGATATGGGGACCAACCCTGGAAGAGTTACTGTCTATTTTGTGGTGAAGACAAGGGCCATACTACAAGAATGTGCCAAATCACCATCCAAAAGCAGAAGGAGATCGCAAAAGCCGAAGCCCGGCAAAGTCAACCGAAGCAGGTCCTACACACTGCTTCGTGTCACTCACCCTACATACCAGAGTATGTGGGTAATCATCCTGCAGCTTCTGTTGCTTCGGCTAGTCAGCCACAGGCTTCCTGGCCACAGCTTCCACCTCCGCCGCCACTACAACTTGCCTATTCACGAGGTCAGCAGCCAAAAGGGAGCCATCAGACTCATCAGCAGCGAGATTTTAGGGAGGAATCTGAAGCCCTCACAGTCAACAGTACTGTGCCAGAGTCAAAACACATCTATTGAGAGATATCCTACCTCTGAAGCATTTTTACATTCATTTTCATTTTCTTTTTAATAAGGAACAATTGATGTAAACCTAGTCTTCTTGTCACTTTTAATTTCTTGTAATAGCTTCGTTCTTGTCATAATGAAATATATCTTTCCTATAGACTTACGAAGCTCAAAAACTGCGAAAGCTCAAAAGTCGTTCCTAAGGAGCGCAGCGTAAGTTTGCTGAAGCTACAAAAAGTCGTTCCCAAGGGAGCGCAGTGTAAGTTTTCTGCTCAAAAGTCATTCCAAAGGGAATGTAGAGCCAAATACCGCCGAAATATACGGTGAAGCGCGAAAAGTCAACGCGAATACCGCCGAAATATAAGGAGAAGCGCGAAAAGTCAACACGAATACCGCAGAAATAGAAGGCGAAGAAGTTCAAAAGACGTTCCTAAGGGGATGCAGAACTTACACCGAAAAATAAGCGGTGAAGCCGAAAAATAAACGACAAAGAGATTTTTGATGGTTCCTAAGGGAACACAGATATTGTGTTTCAGCATGGGTATGTGTCTTCGGCATTAGCATCATTCTTTGCATCATATCATCGCATCATATCGCATAGCATCACATCATACATCATATCACATCAATGACATCAATTGGAAATGAGGCCGATCTTCGGAGAATGCTTTACAAAAAAATGGAAGGATGCCAAGGCACAAAGTAACCTGAGAATTACAGTTTCATCAGTTCTGATGTGGAAAGAGGAATCTATTGTTTACGAATTATTGATGATTTTACAAAATGTGGATGATTCTTACGAGGCATAAAAACTCTTCTTTACGAAGCATGAAAAGAAGGGAAGGTGTTTTTTCGCCGAAGGCTCAAAAACGGTATGTACATAAAGTTTCATGCATCGCAAAGAACTGAATTACAAACAATTCATATATTACATTCAAATCTATAAGTACCAAATATTACAAACATAGTTCAGCAAATATTACATTAATATTCTAGAAATGTTTTTACAATAGCTACTCTTCTTTCTTCAGAACTTTTTCTCCAGCTTCGGTTAGTAGTTTGATAACAACATCGTCTACAATAGCTTCGACCATATTAATAATTTCTATTGCTTTCTTTGTCTCTGGGTCGGCCAGTGGGTCGAAGGGCTCTGGGGAGGAGATAGTTCAGCTGCGGTAGAAGACACAAATTAGTTCGAAGTCACAAAAATAAACAACAAAGCTAAAAGCCATTAAGTAATACATATCCGTTTGTCGAGTTCCGCAGCTTTTTCAGCTTCTTTCGTTGCTTCTCGAGCGTCATGAATATCTTTTTCGCTCTTCTTCATTATTTCATGAGCCATCCCTCGGCCGCCATTTTCCCAGATATCAGTGAAAAATTTTCCACCAATTGAACTCGCTTCGGCCGAGGGGTCCTTTGTATCGTCGACGGAGAAGGCAGCTTCGGCCTGGGCCAAGGTTTTAACATGTTCACAACCTGCCTTCTCCAAAATGGCTGCAACCCCCCTCGCACCAGAGAATGCAGAGACGTCCCCGCGATCACTCATGATCTCCTCAAAAGCTTCGACTTCATTACCGATCCACTCAATGACGCCCTCACGGTCGCCCTGTATGAAGTTTTCTTCGTTTGAGTAGGCGCCCACGTTGGCGAAGCTAGTCTTTATCCTTTTTACGCATTCCATAGATTTTTCAAAACATCTTTATTTTGATGCGCGAAGCTCTGCAACAGTTTTTTCAAAATAATTTTTCCAGTACTCACTGGCATCTCGATTAGCTTCGGCAACAGCGCATTTTAATTTGGCCTCAGCTAATTGTTTCCGAAGATCTTCAATTTCACTCTTTTGGGCCTCAGCTTGAACTTTGGAACTAGCTTCGTCTTCTTTTATCTTGTTTACCAATGAAATTAATATTTTATCCTTTTCAAGGCCTTCGTTCCTTAGTTCAATAACCTCTGAGCGAAGATTGTTCAGAGCCATTGTGCACCCTTCATCTTCGATATTTTTCTGTGCCCTGAGGGCATTGCTAAGGATCAAGCCCTGCAAGAGGAGTATAGTATTAAGTATAAGCAAATGAAATAATTTGTTTTTAAATACAAAAACTGATTTTCACACCTTTATACTATTATATGCCAAACTGTCGGCCAATTCATCCTTTGACAGTACTGAGAGCCCATCTTCCAATGTTGGGAATCCAATGCTTCTACCCATCTCCCGGCAAACAGATATCTCTTTACTATCCGGGAGACAATTCAAAAAATCTTCTTCTGCGCTGCCGTTAAACACTAATGCCCTCTTCGGATATTTCAGCTTCTGGGCATAGTGTTGAGTTTCTCATTCTTCTTTAGAGAGTCTTTTTCCCAAAGCATGACGAATGATATATTCAATACTTTCTTTTAAAGCTTCCGGGGTAGGAGCGGCAGTTTTTTCAGGCCAAGTCTGTTCTATAGCCTCTTCCTCCGCTGCCTTCTCTTCAATTTCCGAGGGTTTTTTCTTAGCAGGCTCTGAAGGCCTAGCTTCGGCACTAGCCTGGCTCATTGCAGCTTCGACTTCGGTCAGTTTTGTTTTAGCTTCGATTTTCATTTTCGAAGCCTTGGCAATTTTCCCTAGAGTAGGGCTTGAAGCCTTTACTGTTTCTAGCACATCTAGTACACTTGCCATCCTTCTTCTTTTGGGAGTGGCCGCAAGACCTTTTTGTATCTTCGGCACTGTTACTTCCGCCGAAGGGCTTAAAACTTCTAACATTTTTGTTCCTTCAGTCTTTGGCTCTTCGACCTTATCTTTACCAGTCTTTGCCTTAGCTTGCTCGGCTGAGGGTGCCTTCGGCATGGTAGCCGTTTCTTCAGCTTTCTGCGTAGGAGGAATTGGCTCCTTTGGATCAACAGCTGAAGAAGTCTTCCCACCAAACTCGGGCACCACGGCTGGCTCAATATAACGGGGCGGTGGGTGAGGACTTTCAATTTTTTACTCTTCGGCGCAGGCTCGCTTGGAGCAGCCGAAGCAGCAACCTTTCCAGAGGTTGCACCCTTTCTTTTCTGCCCCCGTGGCGGGTAGCGATAGTCAGGGTACACAAATCCAATAGCATCAAAAACTCTATTTAATATTTTCTTTTTTCGGCTCCCGAAGGCCGCATATAGTGCATTATCTTCGGACTTGGAATATGCTCCAAGTAACTCATCGCTAGTATGTTCAATACACTTCAGCCAGTCATCATCTGGTTTGACAAACTTGTCCCCAAACTTGAAGGTGTATTTCAATCGAACCAGGCCGCCTTCGCTAGGGTTAGTGATGGTTTCTTTCAGCATTTCCCAGCTGTCTATAAGCGGCCATATTTTGTTGGCTATATGTTCTTGAAGTAAGTCTCTTGTCCCGACAAAAGAGCAAACTGTGCTGAAGGCCCTTCGGCATGATTCGGCTGCCTCATCGATTTCTACCTAGCGAAGGCGGCCTGGTTCGATTGTAATACACCTTCAAGTTTGGGGACAAGTTTGTCGAACCAGAAGATGACTGGCTGAAGTGTATTGAAAATACTATCGATGAGTTACTTCGAGCATATTCCAAGTCCGAAGATAATGCACTATCTGCGGCCTTCGGGAGCCGAAAAAAGAAAAGATTAAATAGGGTTTTTGATGCTATTGGATTTGTGTACCCTGACTATCACTACCCGCCACGGGGGCAGAAAAGAAAGGGTGCAACCTCTGGAAAGGTTGCCGCTTCGGCTGCTCCAAGCGAGCCTGCGCCGAAGAGTAAAAAATTGAAAGTCCTCACCCACCGGCCCCGTTATATTGAGCCGGTCGTGGTGCCCGAGTTTGGCAGGAAGACTTCTTCAGCTGTTGACCCAAAGGAGCCAATTCCTCCTATGCAGAAAGCTGAAGAACCGGCTACCATGTCAAAGGCACCCTCAGCCGAGCAAGCTGAGGCAAAGACTGGTAAAGATAAGGCCGAAGAGCCAAAGACTGAAGGAACAAAAATGTTAGAAGTTTTAAGCCCTTCGGCGGAAGTAACAGTGCCGAAGATACAAAAAGGTCTTGCGGCCACTCCCAAAAGAAGAAGGATGGCAAGTGTACTAGATGTGCTAGAAACAGTAAAGGCTTCAAGCCCTACTCCAGGGAAAATTGCCAAGGCTTCGAAAATGCAAATCAAAGCTAAAACAAAACTAACCGAAGTCGAAGCTGCAATGAGCCAGGCTAGTGCCGAAGCTGGGGCTTCAGAGCCTGCTAAGAAAAAACCCTCGGAAATTGAAGAGAAGGCAGTGGAGGAAGAGGCTATAGAACAGACTTTGCCTGAAAAAGCTGTCGTTCCTGCCCCTGAAGCTTTAAAAGAAAGTATTGAATATATCATTCGTCATGCTTCAGGAAAAAGACTCTCTAAAGAAGAAGAACGAGAAGCTCAACACTATGCCCAGAAGCTGAAATATCCGAATGGGGCATTAGTGTTTAACGGTAGCGGAGAAGAAGATTTTTTGTACTGTCTCCCGGATAGTAAAAAGATATCTGTTTGCCGGGAGATGGGTAGAAGCTTCGGATTCCCAACATTGGAAGATGGGATCTCAGTACTATCAAAGGATGAATTGGTCGACAGTTTGGCATATAATAGTATAAAGGTGTGAAAATCAATTTTTGTATTTAAAAACAAATTATTTCATTTGCTTATACTTAATACTATACTCCTCTTACAGGGTTTGATCCTTAGCAATGCCCTCAGGGCACAGAAAAATATCGAAGATGAAGGGTGCACAATGGCTCTGAACAACCTTCGCTCAGAGGTTATTGAACTAAGGAACGAAGGCCTTGAAAAGGATAAAATATTAATTTCATTGGTAAACAAGATAAAAGAAGACGAAGCTAGTTCCAAAGTTCAAGCTGAGGCCCAAAAGAGTGAAATTGAAGATCTTCAGAAACAATTAGCTGAGGCCAATTTAAAATGCGCTGTTGCCGAAGCTAATCGAGATGCCAGTGAGTACTGGAAATTTTTTTTTGAAAAAACTGTTGCAGAGCTTCGCGCATCAAAAGAAAGATGTTTTGAAAAATTTGTGGAATGCGTAAAAGGGATAAAGACTAGCTTCGCCAATATGGGCGCCTATTCAAACGAAGACAACTTCATACGGGGCGACCCTAAGGGCGTCATCGAGTGGATCGGTAATGAAGCCGAAGCTTTTGAGGACATCTTGAGTGACCATGGGGACGTCTGTGCATTCTCTGGTGCGAGGGGGGTTGCAGCCATTTTGGAGAAGGCAGTTGTGAACATGTTAAAACCTTGGCCCAGGCCGAAGCTGCCTTCTTCGTCGACGATACAAAGGACCCCTCGGCCGAAGCGAGTTCAATAGGAGGCCGGAGCGGGACCAGATGGGGCACATGATGATCTCTTTAATGTCTTCTCTTGCCTTCAAATCATTTTTCACATAAAACCACTCTTCCATCCAGGCCCCGGGCCATCTCTTCCGAAACGTTGGCACTATGTAGCTTGCGCCAGAGCGAGCAACGAAGCTATAGCAACCGAAATTGTTATGATATTATTCTTTACCCCAGGCCTTCGTCTCATACGAAAGTTCATGCATACTACAAAAACATCTTGCACTTGGCTCTAGACCTTGACTTCTCACAGCCCAGACGAAGATCCCCATTCTAATAACTGCTTCGGGAGCGATCTGGTGAAGGAAAATCTAGTATGTCTTTAAAACTTCAACCACAAATCTGCTCAACGGGAACCGAAGTCTAACTTTGAAGAAGCTTCGGAAGATCACAACTTCGTTTTCTTCGGGAGCAGGAACGGCCCTGTCTACGTCAGCCCTCACAATAGATATATCTCGAAAATACCTTCCTCTCATATTATCAAGATGACTCTGTTTGATAGTTTATTTCCCAAAGACTGCATGACTTGGTCACTAGGGCCGATCTTCAGAGTCTTCGCCTCCACTCTCCACATCATAGCTGTCGTTATCATCAGTATCTTCAAACAAGCCTTCCAGTATCTTTTTAGTAATCTTCTCTATATTTGTTTTTGCTATTGACTCAACAAATCTAGCAGTCTTCTCCTCAAGGAGCTTCTCCTCTTCGGTTAGCTTCGTCTCAGTAACTGTCTTCTTGTCTTGAGACATCTTCTATTCGGAAATGACGAAAACGTGTCCTTCAAACCGAAGCTCAAAAGCTTGAGAGCTATCAAGCGCTAGTAAGCACAAGTTATAAAATTGAGAAAATAAGGCAAATGGCACAAGCAGTGTATCAAGTGCAGTCGGTGTGAGTTCCTATTTATACGCCCAGTGCGCTCCAAGTTGGAGGGCCCCGTCTGTCATTGACTGTTGCTATTCTAGCAAAGAGAAGGTGTTTTTTTGGACCTTCGGCTTAGGGCCTTCATCCATGTCGCAATCTGAATTCATCATTCTAACAAATTAATATTGCGAGGGGCTACTGTTGGGGGCCTTCGTCTTCCGAAGGTCCTCAAAAACATGATTTAACAATGTTTCCCGAGTGTAATATATGAACAGGTGCCTTCGGACTCGGATCAGAGCCACACAGTGTAAAAAGCACGAACAATATGAAGGTTGATGCAGCGCCGAAACTACGCGCAAGGGAGCTTCGGCATAACGGCAAAAAACGGAACCGACTTAAAAGGGAAAAGGCTATTTAGACCTCGGTGGACTACCTTAAAGTCATTAGCAAATGTGAAGGGCATGGATGTAATTTTACACGGGCTGTGTCCCGTGCCTATAAATAGATGAACAATACCCCGTACTGTTCACGCTGACTTGTACTCATTTTAGCGTCATGCTTGTACATTCATTTTCTGTCAAGCCAAAGGTACAAATGTAATTCAATATTGTCATTATTCATTTGTACATTTATGATTATATAATAAGAAATGTGTATGATGATGTTATATGTTTATTCACATTATCCCTTATGTTTTACATGCTTCATCCGCCCTTGATATGTTTATATATATATGTTGAAATGATGAAGGTATGTCCTTCATGACCTTCGTCTGAAGATCATTATATCCTTAGGGAAATAATGTTCCGAAGTACGAAGGGCATTAACAAATAACCTGTTTTTGTGTTGCCTTGTTCTCAATTTATAGCATTTGAGAACAGGTCCCCAATAGACGCCAACCTGCCTGTCAATCTGTGAGCACCTTTTCTTGTCTTTGGTGGTTCTATCCGAAGTACAGCTTCTATTTTGCTTGGGTTAGCTTCAATCCCCTTTGTTGATACTAGACAACAAAGAAACTTTCCCTTATTCACCCCGAAGACACATTTTTCTGGATTTAACTTGAGGCCAGCCTTCCTGAAGTTAGCAAATGTTTCTTGCAAATCAGCAATGTGGTTTTCTTGCTTCGTGCTCTTGACTACGATGTCATCAACATATGTCAAAACATTCTTGACGACCTGAGTGTGGAGAACTTTGGAAGTCATCCTGCTGAGGCTTCGTCTAGCATTCTTGAGCCTCTCGGGCATCCGAAGATAGCAGTTAGTTTCACTAGGGGTTATGAAGTTTGTTTTGAGCTCATCTTCCTTCTTCATCCAGATCTGATGATAGCATGAGTAACAGTCTAGGAAGCTCATGAGCTCCGAAGTGGCTGCCATTCTGGGTATGCTACTTCTCTAATTACTCCAGCACTGAGAAGCCTTTTAACTTTGTTTGTTGCCCCTTCGTCTTTGTCATCTGACATCTTCCAAAGTTTCTGCTTCCTCGGTCACATAGTTGGGTCTACATTCAGAGAGTGCTCAATAACATATCTGTTGACACCATAAAGATCATGGCTGATCAAGCAAAAACATCCTTGTTATTGAATAAGAATTTTAACAGAGCTTTTTCTTGTTCCTCAGATAATTGGGACCCAAACAACACCTTCTGTTCAACTATGTCTTCGCACAAAAGCATAGACTTTGGTTGATTCGTTGAAGCAGCTTTATTTCTTATATACTTATGCTGTTAGTGAGCTTCGACTTCATCTATATTGTGAATGGCCCTAGTATCTGTCCAATTCCCTTCGGCCTTTCTAGCAGCCTCTTGGCTTCCATGCACAACAATAGGACCCTGGTCAGATGGTATCTTCATACATAGATATGCTGGGTGAAGTATTGCTTCAAAAGCATTCAATGTCTCTCGTCCAATGATTGCATTATAATGATAATCCATGTCTACAATGTCAAATACAACTTGCTCTGTTCTCGTGTTGTGGATATAACTGAAGGTGATTGACATTGTTATTTTTCCAAGTGCCACTATCTGCTTTCCTCCGAAGCTACACAGGGGTGTGTTGCATCATGTATTTTGTCATCCTTCTCTTGCATTTGTCTGAAGGCTTTTGCAAAAATAATGTCTACTGCACTACCCGTGTCTACGAGGACATTGTGAACCAAGAACCCTTTGATAACACATGATATGACCATGGCGTCATTGTGAGGGTAATCCTTAGCTAAAGGTCTTCTTGAGAAAATGTGATCGGTACATGAGACCATTTGGACTTGATGAAGGGTCCTTGCACTCTGACATGTTGTACCCTTCTCTGTGCTTCCTTGTTCTACTTCTTATTGGCTGGTTTAGATCTTGAACCCCCTGTGATTGGGAACACTAACTTCGTAGTCAAAGGTGACATAGTTTGATCACCTTGCGAAGCCATTATCGTGGTTGTGGAAGTGAGTGTACAGGAGGTGGGCGCCAATGTTGGTCACTTGTTCTCAACTGCTGTGAATCAAGAACAAGACAACACAATTGTTAAATGTTAAGGACCTTCATCCTTCAAAGCATTATGTCCTTTCGGATATAATGATCTTTAGACGAAGGTTGTGAAGAACATGTCTTCATAATTCATAAAAATAAGAGTTTATACGCACCAGATATGTTGTCTATTCATGTATTCATTCCATAATAAACGTACACACATTATCAGAATTTATATTACATTGATACCTTCGACTTGTTTGAAGGCGATGACGTGAGAGTAGTTACAATCCAGCGTGAACAATACGGGGGTATTGTTCACCTATTTATAGGCACGGGACGCAGCCCAAGTAAAAATACATTTATGACCTCAACATATACTTATAATCCTAATACAAAACATCAGCGATTAACTAGTCTTTTCCTCTTCGACTCAGCATTATGCTTGACCTTCATAACCACCTTGAGCCGAAGTTGTTCACCTTCGGCTTTCCCACACATGTTCGTTGTAGCTTCGACATTCGTTCTTGTTGCCTACAGACAGTATCTTCGTCTTGAGGACCTTCGGCAGAGAAGAAGACCCTCAACAAGACTGACTCATGACATCAACACAAGAGGTATTAATCAAATATCTAGAGATTCTCTAATTGTCACCACAGGTGCAACCTTATGGTGTGACTTAAGATATTGCATACACATGCACACAATAACATGTAAGAACCTAGATGTACAAAGGTAATACAATAGTTCATGGAATGACACACCTTTGTTCTATGCCACATGGTCTCCACCATGATCATCATTTTTCAACTTAGTGCTTTGATAGTCTTGAGGCTTCTTTACACAAAGCATGATGATTTTCATTGATGTCCATTAGTATTCATCATGACTTGGATTGAGTCAATTTAGAATGTCAATGAGAAACTTATCCTCTTCAAAGAGCTACATAAATTCATTAACCATTTCCATGGAACCACTCATCCTTATTTGATGTTCTCCTTTCTCTAAGGTGTGAGACTACACAACATGAACTTGAAAGAAATCATTAGTCTCACAAGATATAGGCTAAACTCCCCCTCAATTTGTGCATGAAAGAGTACACAAAGTACACTCATGTACATCGACAATACGAGGTTAAACGAGTTGTTTGCACTATATCTTGGTTTCACAAAACATGCTTTACATAGATGATGAAAATTATACCAATTAAAGGTTAAAGAACTAAAAGTATATCAATTGAAGTCCTAAAAGGTAAAGCATGCTAATATGAACCTCAAACCTTATAACGAAGGATATTATATGATTATGTCACCACATCTTCATTATTTGGTTTATAGGATAGTTCAACCCCCTTCTTGATTCACTATGATCTCTTTTCTCTTTATGATTTCATCCAACCAAGTGATCTTGAACTTCATTCATCTTTGCTTGATTCGATCATACTTAATATGAGACCAATTGAAACTCAATGATTGAAAGGCCAAGACTCTTATATTTGTGGATTTTGAATCCATCTTGAAAGCACTTTGTCACACCCGGTTTTTTTAGAAGGTAAACCGAATGCGAACCATGTACGTGCCAGGATCAGTTATTCACGTACACAGCAGTTACATAATATGGACATCATCACACGGTGCTCAAAATAGTATTAAAAAGGGATAATAGTCGATTACATCATACGTCTGAGACGTCCATATAGTTCTTACAATAAATCAAAGTGCGGAAAAGAAACGTAGATAACGCGGCCTTCACAGGCAGCCGACTGGGGGTTGCCGCTAACCCACTCCTAGAACTCGTCGTAATCTTGGAACTCCTGGAAGTCTCCTTCCACAGCTTCATCTTCTCCTGAGCAGTGGTTGCAATGCTGACAACCTGGGGGGGGTTTGGTGTGTAGAGCAAGGGTGAGTACACATCAACATACTCAGCAAGCATCCCGTTTGGCTGTAGTGGACTAGCTTTATGTGGGGATAAGTCAAGCAGTTGCTTTTAGTTGGTCAGGTTATTACTTACTAGTAGAAAGCCAAGTTTTAGCATTACCCAAGTTATTAGCCCATTGTATCCTTTCCAAACGGAAAGAATACCACTTACCAATACCATAATCATAACCGGAACCATCAATCTCATAACCATCTGTACCACAATGTCTCTGATCAAGTATCACTAATCTCTGGAGCTCCCTTGGCCGCTCATAACCGTGAGCACGGCTGATATATCAGTTTCATAACACTCTGCAGAGGTTGTGCACTTTACCCACAAGCCGTGATTCCCTCTCTGGCCCGGGCTTGCAAGACCCTTATTCACTCCCGAGGTGAATGGCCAGGGATTCACTACGAAGCCTTTACAAAGATTCCCCGGGGCTGTAGCCACCCGTTAGGTTTCCTAAATGTACCGCACTCCTCCCCAAGGGACAAATCAACCTTGGCAGAGCGAGCCGCATACACCGAGCCCCATTGACGGCACGCCGGCTAAGTGAACTACACCCCGGATCCTCTAATTATTCAGCTAAGGGCACCCCATTCCACCCTCATGGTTGCACTGTTTTCCCGGGCGGTCATCCATTGAACAGGTCCTTACGGAGAGGCACTCGAGAAACCGCTCGAGTCCCCTTGAAAACCACAAGTATAATCATAAAGAAGAACGGGAAAACAGCGTATCATAGATAATCACATCATGTTCATTGATTAGAGTTGAGCAATAGCATCAGACTAAGTAGTAATAATCCGACCCAAATAGGTAAACAAGGACATGGATAACAAAAGCTAGTCAATCCTTAGGTATAAATGTGTAAAGCGGGGGGTGAATTAAAGAATGAATAGGACAGAGATAGGTCAAAGGACACTTGCCTCCACCAACCGACTGCTGCTCAGGGGCTTCTCCTGCGAATTCCTCGGGCTCTTCGACCGGATCGTTCTCTATGCGAGCGCAAACATACATACATCCATCCACATATTTAATACAAAAGAACAGTACACCATACAAGATAACAAATAAAGTGAATATGCACCAAGTATGACATTTGATAACGCATTTGTTATGGTTAGAAAGAAACGGGAAAGGTCTCGCAGGGGGTTAAATCTTATGCACTAATGACACAATTGGTTTTTAACAAAATAATTCTGTTATATAAATTTATATATACTAATGGAAACCTAATCACTTTTAGTTGATCAACATTGCACAGGGTAAACAATTAACTACGTGAATCAATAACATAACGGAATTTTAAATTAAACTTCCTATTTTCCCATAGCATGAACAGTGATTAGCCTACTTAAAATACAGTAATTATGATCACAGAAAGTAAATAAAATAAAATAAAAAAAAATAAAAAAAACAGAGGGGGGGGGGGCGGTTGAACCGGCCCTAGGGCGGTTGAACCGGCCCTAGGCGGTTGAACCGGCCGGGCAGGGGGCGGCGCAGGGGGCGGCCGAGCCGGCCGAGCCGGCCAAGCCGGGCGGGCAGGGGCGGGGCGGCCGAGCCGCTGGGCGCGCAGGGGCGCGGGGCAGGGCGCGGGGGCGGCCGAGCGGCCGAGCCGGCCAAGCCGGGGGGCGCGCGCGGGGGGGGGGGGGCCGGGGGCGCGGCCAAGGGGCCGAGCGGGCGGGGTGGGGCGGGCGGCCGAACCGGCCATGGGGCCGAGCGGCGAGGGGAAGGGGAGGGAGGATGGGGGAGGGGGGAGAGGGAGGAGGGGGGGGCTCACCGGTGACGGGGACGGGGCGGCCGAGCGGGGCGGCCGATCGGCGACGGGGAGGGGCGGCGGCCTAGGGGCGGCGGCTAGGGCAGGGGGCGGGTAGGGGGTAGGGGCGGCGGCCTAGGTGGGGAGGGAGAAAATGAGGGGGGAGAGGGAGAGGGTTAGGGGATAAGGGAAAGAGGGGGGGGGCGGCTGGGCCTATTGGGCCCAAGGGGGGGGCGCCAGGGGGCGGCTGGGCCGGCCGGGGTCGGCCCAGGGCGCGGGAGAGAGAGAAAAAGAGGAGAGAAAAAAGAGAGGGAGAAAAAAGAAAGAAAAAGATCTTCTCCACATTTTCGAAATCCGATCTTTCTACATGAATGCAATTGCGCTTTCAAAGCAATCAAAAGAAATGCAAGGTTCGGCATGGTGCATCAAACAACATAAAGCATTTAGGGTTTTTATACGTACGGGAATTCCAAACCGAATCCCGCTAGAACTTTGGAAAAGGTCAAGGTTTAGCGAGGGGAAAAAGAAAAGGAAAAGGTAACGCCCGAATTTTGGCGAGTAAAGAAAAGAAAAAATTCAACTGCAAAATTCGGGGCGTTACAAACCTATCCCCCTTAAAAGAATCTCGCCCTCGAGATTCAGGGCTGGCTAGCAAAGAGCTCCGGGTACTTAGCCATCAGATCATCTTCACGCTCCCAGGTTGCTTCTTCCTCAGAGTGGTGATTCCATCTGACTTTGCACATTCTGACGGTCTTCCTTCGGGTGACTCTATCTGCAACCTCAAGGATCTGAGCTGGCTTCTCAACATAGGTCAAGTCCTCCTGGACTTCCAGACCTTCCACTGGCAACTGCTCTTCCGGCACACGCAAGCACTTCTTCAACTGAGACACATGAAAGACATCATGCACAGCAGACAAATTCTCTGGCAAACTGAGCTGATAGGCCACTTCTCCACGTCTTGCAAGAATCTGATACGGACCAATGTAGCGGGGTGCCAGCTTGCCTTTGACTCCGAATCTTCTGACTCCTCTGATCGGTGACACTTTCAGATAGACAAAGTCTCCGACTTCGAAACTCAGCTCTCTTCTTCTTGTGTCTGCATAGCTTCGCTGCCTTGATTGCGCTATCTTTAGATTTTCTCGGACCATCTTGATGTTCTCTTCGGCTTCAAGCAAAATGTCTGGCCCAAACACCTGCTTCTCTCCAGGCTGATCCCATTGCAACGGAGTTCTGCAACTCCTTCCATACAGCGCTTGAAACGGTGACATCTTCAAACTGGCTTTACGAGGTTAAACGAGTTGTTTGCACTATATCTTGGTTTCACAAAACATGCTTTACATAGATGATGAAAATTATACCAATTAAAGGTTAAAGAACTAAAAGTATATCAATTGAAGTCCTAAAAGGTAAAGCATGCTAATATGAACCTCAAACCTTATAACGAAGGATATTATATGATTATGTCACCACATCTTCATTATTTGGTTTATAGGATAGTTCAACCCCCTTCTTGATTCACTATGATCTCTTTTCTCTTTATGATTTCATCCAACCAAGTGATCTTGAACTTCATTCATCTTTGCTTGATTCGATCATACTTAATATGAGACCAATTGAAACTCAATGATTGAAAGGCCAAGACTCTTATATTTGTGGATTTTGAATCCATCTTGAAAGCACTTGGAAGGACCTTATTGAAACACTTAGAAAAGAGAGCATTAAAACACAAGGTAGGGTTTCACAAATGATGATCCTATATGTGGATGGCAAATGAATCATCATTCTTGAAATTCATAAGGATAGATTAAATTCGTTTTAAATTAGTGCACACATATGGTTGATGTCAAAGTTATATGCACTATTGAACATTTTAATATTGCAAGGAGTTTAACATATACTATGGTACATCCTACTAAAGGATAGAATAATAAATGAACTAAAGGAAACAAAGTTTTCGCACTTGGCCTCTTATCAACTTTATCTTACCTTAGTTCAATAGTAACCTTTAAGCTTGTGATTTATCCAATTTAAGAACAATCTCTTAACATAGATTTTCTATGGATAAGCTCAACACAAGATATGGCATTAGTAACACAAGCACTAGTTTCTCATTTAGCAACACTTTTTATGTGGAAGGCAAGCAGGTTGCTAAAATAGAGAAACCTCATAATATGGACTAACTTTCCCTTGAACTCTCATGCACAATATATTTTGAATGACATGGATAATATGCATGGTTATTCAATGAAGTCTAAAGGCAAACTTAATCCATATTATGTTGAGTGTCTAATATAGAAGAATCAAAACCAAATAACTAGAGAAAGAATACATCACATAGTGTCAAACTGTTGACCATATGATAAGATTAATTTATCTTCAAATTGGACCTTAATTTCATAATCAACAACGCCCTTGCTACTAACTCCAAATATGATTTATACATCCATTATGGAGCACCCATCTTGATACATTGAAGGACTGATCCTGCAAAATAAGTTTAGGCTTCATATTTTGGTACCCAATTTGAATTGGGTCCTTTGAGATTAGTAGTAAGAGCCTTGAGTACCCACACATTCCTTATTGTGGCATTTCTCTTTGTGTAGGCACCCACATATACTTGACAACCATCTTACATGGTTTCAAGTCAATATGTAATTACATAGAAAAGAGCTAGAGTTAAGAATATGGGCCTTTTCTCCTTTTGTTACATGTCTCTTATCTTGCTCTTAAAACAACACATGTTGATCCTATTATGAGCTTGGATGGGTTGCTGCCAAGTGCCCTTCTTCCATGGTTGTTTCTTAGTGGTTTATACTTGACGTTACCTTTTCTTTATACATCATTGTTTGAAGGTCGTCTTCTTGACGATGTACCTAGCTTGACCTTGGGTGCACCTAGCTTATCAACGTTAGTCAGGCAAGCATTCATATCATATGTTAACTAATAAAGACAAGTTATGCCTGGAATTTACAACTCTGGGATCCAATCCAGTGTGAAGCATATGGATACTGATTGAAGTAGATTTCTAAGATATCAATTTGTAGTTTTCCAAAATTTAGAGAGCATGGTTCACTAATTTCACCTTTTACAGTTTAGAAAACATATCCATGTTAGTGCATACGCATATTGTCACACCCGGATTTAAGGGATAAAGTCGGGTGCGTCTCATATGTGCGCCAAAGAAGAACATCACATATAATGACAAAGTGTATAGAGATAAATGTCACAAATATCATTATTACATAGCGGAAGTCTTACAAAAATAAATGATAAAAATAAAATGACCTAAACATTAATCCTTGGTGCCATAAAGCTTACTGGGAGACACCACCTAGATGAGCTCGTACTCCTCATTGTAAGGTTCCTCTTGGACCAGCTGTTCTTCTCTTGTGGGGGGGTTATATATCGCAAGTGTGAGCTCACAAAAGATAATAGCTCAACAAGTTGTGGGGAATAATGTGTATGAACTCACCAAATGTGGGAGCTCATGTGAAGAGTAAGGCTGATCAACAAATAAGGGTTAAAGCTGAGCATTGCTTTTGATATGTTGGTCAAATTTTTATTAGCAGATACTAAATGTAAGTAGATACCAAACCAGAGTAATAATAGATCAAAATTAATAATAAAACCCAATGCGATGCAAATGACAAAGTGAATTTAATTCCATAAATTAATCATGTGAGAGTCCAAAGCTGCTCATGACTGCGAGCACGACTAGTATACCAATTTTACACTCAATAGAGGTTGTACCCTGTACCCATAAGTCATGTATCCCGTCTAGCCTGGGTTTGCATGGCCCTTAGACACTGCCGAGGTGAATGGTTAGGGATCCACTACGAGGCCTTTACAAAGTTCCACTAGCTTCAGAAAACCCGCTATAGTTTCTAGGAAGAGCGATGCAGGAATCCCCGTCTGACCGCCATCACAGCAAAATCAACTTGAGAACCTCCCTACACACCTACTCCCCTACTGCCCTTGCCCCTTTCGATAAAGGTAGTCCTCCACTAGCTTTCCTAGTTAGTCAGCCAAGGGCATCCCATTCCACCCTTGTGGTGGCACGTGTTTCTCAAGTTAAGCTCGATGTTCCAATTGACATAATTGTCTTATCATGAACAGAAATAGAACAGTAATAAAGAATGATCATGAATAATAGTTATCTCAACACCCAAAACCATATATATAGCAATAGCAAAGACTACCCAAAAGTTTAGGGGTAAACAAGGTGAAAAGATAACCAGACTAGGGTGGCCTATTGGGTCCCATCAAAATTAAGCCTATGCATGATAAAATGATTATAGAGAACATTATTGGGTAAATAAAAGTGGTCAAGGGCACAACTTGCCTTCAATGAGCTCCTTCTCAGCAACTTCTACCTGCTGAACACCTGAATCCTCGGCCACTGGCTCGTCTAGTCGCCACAATATAAACAAAATGGTACAATGGAGAAATTAACATCACACCAAACATGAATACATGATACATAATAATAATCTATGCATCGTAACGAGATTGTAGTAACAAGAATCACTAAATTCGGAGTTACGGATTTTAAGGTATGAGTTTTCGAAGTTCTTAAGTGTTTGGTACAAAATTAATTGAGTGATCAATTCTAATATGGGTTTCATGTTAAAACAATGTTACCAAGTGATAACAATATTAATACAAAATTATAGGATCTAGAATGGATTAAAAAGGAGTCAGAATGAATTTTCTAGGAATTAAACAAGTTTCTACAATTAATTTTGTACTAAAAATCATTTTCAAAATGAATTTCTTAGGTTTTCTGTTTCCCTGGGCCACGTGCAATATTAACAGAAATCTCAAGGTTCACTACATAAATGGTTCCCAGACTCAGGATCTACCCGCGGTGGACTGTGGGTTATTTTGGGGAAAGCCCAGGGTCACTTTTACAAAGTTCCCAGGCAGTGCGATAGGGTTTAATTCCAGCCATCCGATCTAAATTGAGTGCTGAGGATTACACGCAGTGTTGAGTGAACTAGTATGTCGCAGCCGCCCTCGGATCGAGGATCAATGACCACGATCTAAAAACCCCCCGATCAACCCTACCCCGACCGATTTTACATCAACGGGCGGGATTCCTATACCGAAGTTGTACATGGAGAATCTAATCACGGCCACCCATGCCCTAATCAACGGCCACCGAGGCCCCGACAACCCCCCCCCCCCCCCCCCCCCCCGCGCACGAGGTCACCGGCTTAGGCGGCACCACTTGTGCCAGCGCCGGAGATCGGTTGTCGAGCAGCCAAAACAGTGGCCCGCGCAATCCTACTTACGCTCGAGTAGCTAAAAACGAAGGGAACGGCACGACGAACATTATGCACGAGATCTTACTACCAACCAGCGTGCGAGAGGCACAATCCACGGCAAGACTCGGTTCCGCCGCGGAGAAGAAGCTCCGACGAGAAATTCACTGTACCTCCTTGCTCCTCCCGTCACAGTTCCCCCATGGTCGCGACCCATGAACCAAATCCCTTCTTGCGTTGACCCCGGCCGCACGTGGACCCCGGAGCGGCGGTGTAGGCGCGCGGCTACGGCGGCGGCACAGACCAAATCCCTTCTTGCGTTGACTACGATGGCGGCGAAAGATTGGAGGTATTGAGTCTAGGGGTTCGCGGCAGGAGCCCTAGGATCATCTTTTATCTCCGAGCGCGCGGATGGTCCCAATTCCGAGCTCCCCGGCCACGAGAGCGACAATGTCCCAACGGCCCACATGGGTAGGGGAACGAGTCCGACGGGAGGACCCCACGTGTAAGTGACACAACCGACGTGGGACCGCGTGACGACCAGCGACTGCCCTAGGGCCCCACAGGTCAACAACACGACACGCGTATTCGAGCTGACGGCGCGGGCCCACCTGTCGACGCCCGCGACCGCAGGTTGGGCTGCGCGTGGTGGTTAGGCGATAGTGGACCGAAAAACGGGGACTGGGCCTGGATGAGTGGTTTTACTCTTTTCTTTTCTTTTTATTTTCTTTTCTCATTTTAGATTTTGAATTTTTAATTTAAACTTAGTTGTGAACTTGCACATATATCAAATGTACCAATTGAAATCTTGTGATGAAAATAATATATTTATCTGTATATTTATTCTCTTTATTTTGTAGGGCATTTTCCCTTCTTTTCTCCACATCCTAATTTCCAAAGTAGGTTAAATGCTTCTTCCATCATTAGTATATGTCTATTATCATTTTCACTATGAGTGAATGCACAAATAATTAAACTCCAGCATGATGCACATGTTATTTATATGACATTTGTTTAATTATTCACTTTTAATTATATTTATTCACATGTTAAAATAAATAGAGGTCACACAAATAAGGAGATCAACTCTATTTTCATTATTTACACTTTTGGGTATTACAAATCCTACCCCCTTAAAAAGAATCTCGTCCTCGAGATTAGGAATGACTAGGGAAAAGATGGGGAAATCCGATTCGAAGCTCTTCTTCTCGCTCACAAGTAGCCTCATCTTCACCGTGGTGACTCCATTGCACTTTGCACATCTTTATCACTTTATTTAACCCAAGTCAATGTGTCAATGATCTTGATAGGATACTCCGTGTAAGTTAGATCACCCTGCACATTGAGTTCTTCCATTGGTAAATGTTCCTCGGGAATACGGAGACACTTCTTAAGTTGAGACACGTGGAATACATCGTGTACATCAGACAGATGATCAGGTAGCTCAAGCTGATAGGCCATCTCCTCAACCTGCCTAAAGATTACGAAGGGCCCAATAAAGCGAGGGGATAACTTGCCTTTAACTTTGAATCTTCTCATTCCACGAATTGGTGACACCTTGAGGTACACATGATCACCCTCTTCAAACTCCAGTGGTCTTCTTCGATTATCATCATAGCTCTTCTGCCGAGTTTGTGCTACCCTCAAGTTCTCCTGGATCATATGAACTTGTTCTTCTTCCTCTTGAATAATCTCAGGCCCAAAGAACTGTCTTTCTCTAGTCTGATCCCAATAGAGAGCAGTTCTGCACTTCCTGCCATATAAAGCTTCAAATGGTGACATTTTCAGACTGGTGTGGTAGCTATTATTATAAGAGAACGCAACATATGGTAGACTCTTGTCCCAACTGCCTCCATGCTTAAGGGCACAAGCTCTTATCATATCCTCAAGTACTTGATTAGTTCTTTCAGTCTAACCATCAGTTTGAGGATGATAGGCCGAACTGAAGTTCAACTTCATATCCATGTTCTCATGAAGGCTCTTCCAAAACCTAGAGGTGAATTGAGATCCTTGATCAGAAACAATCTTCTTCGGTACTCCATGTAAGCACACAATTCGAGCCATATACAACTCTGGCAACTGAGAACCCTTGTAAGTGGTCTTGACCGGAATGAAGTGAACCACTTTGGTCAGTCTATCCACGATCACCCATATGGAATCATAACCCTTCGGGGTGCGAGGCAACCCATTAATGAAGTCCATACCAATTTATTCCCACTTCCATTTGGGTACTTTTAATGGGTGTAGTAGTCCAGCTGGTCTTTGATGTTCAGCTTTGACTCTTTGACATACATCACACATAGCCACATGTGCAACTACATCTCTTTTTAGCCCATACCACCAGTACCTTTGCTGCAGATCCTGATACATCTTAGTGTTACCAGGATGAATAGAGTAATTAGAGTCATGGGCTTCCTTCAGTATATTCTCACGGAGGCTGTCAATCTCAGGACCACATATCCAGTTCTTGAACCATATTGTGCCTTGCTCATCCTCCGTGAAGTCTGAACCTCTACCTTCAGCCATTAGATCTTTGATTTCTTGGATTTTAGCATCACCGATCTGACCCTTGCGTATTTCCTGCTCCAAGGTAGGTTCTACTTCAATAGTGATTTCTTTAGTGTGTGCAACTATTCCCAGGTTGAGTCTTCAAAAATCCTCAACTAGCTCATCGGGTAACTGGGCAACAATAGCTACATGCCAATGCTCCTTCTGACTTAAGGCATCCGCATCCAGATTCGCCTTGCCCAGATGATAGTGAATTTCCATGTCGTAATCCTTGATGAGATCCAACCAACGGCGTTGCCTAAGGTTGAGATCTTTTTGAGTGAAGATATACTTTAAGCTCTTGTGATCAGTGTAGACTTGGCACTTAGTTCCCATTATATAATGCCTCCATATCTTGAGCGCATGCACTACGCTGCCAGTTCTAAGTCATGAGTGGGGTAGTTCAACTCATGTTCCACAACTGGTGAGACGCGTAGGTGATAACATGTCCTTCTTGGATAAGAACACATCCCAAGCCCTGGCGGCATGCATCACAATATATATCAAATCCCTTTTGCAGATCTGACATAATCAACACTAGGGGTGACATCAATCTTAACTTTAGCTAATTGAAACTATCTTGGCATTCCCAAGACCAATTAAACTCCTTTCCCTTCTCTAATAGTGATGTCATAGGCTTAGCAATCTTGGAATACCCTTCAATAAATCGCCGGTAGTAGCCCACAAGTCCCAAGAAACTCTGGATTTCAGTAACCGTGCTTGGTATCTTCCATGCCACTATCTCCCTCACTTTAGCAGGGTCCACTGATATTCCACCATTAGAGATGATGTGTCCCAGACACTTCGTCAATCCAGAACTCACACTTGTTATACTTGGCATAGAGCTGATTATCCATAGCTTCTATAGCACCATTGTCACACCCGGTTTTTAGAAGGCAAACCGAATGCGAACCATGTACGTGCCAGGATCAGTTATTCACGTACACAGCAGTTACATAATATGGACATCATCACACAGTGCTCAAAATAGTATTAATAAGGGGAAATAATCGATTACATCATACGTCTGAGACGTCCATATAGTTCTTACAATAAATCAAAGTGCGGAAAAGAAACGTAGATAACGCGGCCTTCACAGGCAGCCGACTGGGGGTTGCCGCTAACCCACACCTAGAACTCGTCGTAATCTTGGAACTCCTGGAAGTCTCCTTCCACAGCTTCATCTTCGCCTGAGCAGTGGTTGCAATGCTGACAACCTGGGGGGGGGGTTTGGTGTGTAGAGCAAGGGTGAGTACACATCAACATACTCAGCAAGTATCCTGTTTGGCTGTAGTGGACTAGCTTTATGTGGGGATAAGTCAAGCAGTTGCTTTTAGTTGGTCAGGTTATTACTTACTAGTAGAAAGCCAAGTTTTAGCATTAACCCAAGTTATTAACCCAATGTATCCTTTCCAAACGGAAAGAATACCACTTACCAGCACCATAACCATAACCAGAACCATCAATCTCATAACCACCTGTACCACAATGTCTCTGATCAAGTACCACTAATCATTGGAGCTCCCTTGGCCGCTCATAACCGCGAGCACGGCTGATATATCAGTTTCATAACACTCTGCAGAGGTTGTGCACTTTACCCACAAGCCGTGATTCCCATTCTGCCCGGAGATCATGACTCTCCATTGATCACTACCAAGGTGATCCAGCAGGGCATCACTACGAAGCCTTTACAAAGATTCCCCGGGGCTGTAGCCACCCGTTAGGTTTCCTAAATGCACCGCACTCCTCCCCAAGGGGCGAACCCAAACTTGGCAGAGCGAGCCGCATACACCGAGCCCCATTGACGGCACGACGGCTAAGTGAACTACACCCCGGATCCTCTAATTATTCAGCTAAGGGCACCCCATTCCACCCTCATGGTTGCACTGTTTTCCCGGGCGGTCATCCATAGAACAGGTCCTTACGGAGAGGCACTCGAGAAACCGCTCGAGTCCCCTTGAAAACCACAAGTATATCATAAAGAAGAACGGGAAAACAGCGTATCATAGATAATCACATCATGTTCATTGATTAGAGTTGAGCAATAGCATCAGACTAAGTAGTAATAATCCGACCCAAATAGGTAAACAAGGACATGGATAACAAAAGCTAGTCAATCCTTAGGTATAAATGTGTAAAGCGGGAGGTGAATTAAAGAATGAATAGGACATAGATAGGTCAAAGGACACTTGCCTCCACCAAACGACTGCTGCTCAGGGGCTTCTCCTGCGAATTCCTCGGGCTCTTCGACCGGATCGTTCTCTATGCGAGCGCAAACATACATACATACATCCACATATTCAATACAAAAGAACAGTACACCATACAAGATAACAAATAAAGCGAATATGCATCAAGTATGACATTCGATAACGCATTTGTTATGGTTAGAAAGAAACGGGAAAGGTCTCGCAGGGGGGGGGGTTAAATCTTATGCACTAATGACACAATTGGTTTTTAACAAAAGAATTCTGTTACATATACACTAATGGAAATCTAATCACTTTTAGTTGATCAACATTGCACAGGGTAAACAATTAACTACGTGCGTCAACAACATAACGGAATTTTAAATTAAACTTCCTATTTTCCCATAGCATGAACGGTGATTAGCCTACTTAAAATACAGTAATTATGATCACAGAAAGTAAATAAAATAAAATAAAAAAAATAAAAAAAACAGAAGGGGGGGGCGGTTGAACCGGCCCTAGGGCGGTTGAACCGGCCCTAGGCGGGGCGCGGGCGCGGGCGGCGCAGGGGGGGCGGCCGAGCAGGGGGCGGGGCGGCCGAGCCGCTGGGCGCAGGGGCGGCCGAACCGGGGGGCGGGGGGCGGCGCAGGGGGCGGCCGAGCCGGGGGGCGGGGCGGCCGAACCGGCGGGGCAGGGGGGCGGCGCAGGGGGCGGCCGAGCCGGGGGGCGGGGCGGCCGAACCGGCGGGCAGGGAGGCGGCGCAGGGGGCGGCCGAGCCGGGGGGCGGGGCGGCCGAACCGGCGGGGCAGGGGGGCGGCCGAACCGGCGGGCAGGGAGGCGGCCGAACCGGCCATGGGGAAAGGGGGGAGGGGATGGGGGAGGGAGGAGAGGGGGAGGGGGAAGCTCACCGGCGACGGGGACGGGGCGGCCGAGCGGGGCGGCCGAACGGCGACGGGGAGGGGCGGCGGCCTAGGCAGGGGCGGCGGCTAGGGCAGGGGGCGGGTAGGGGGCGGCGGCTTGGGTGGGGAGGGAGAAAATGAGGGGGGAGAGGGAGAGGGTTAGGGGATAAGGGAAAGAGGGGGGGGCGGCTGGGCCTACTAGGCCCAAGAGGGGGGCGCCAGGGGGCGGCTGGGCCGGCCGGGGTCGGCCCACGGCGCGGGAGAGAGAGAAAAAAAAGGAGAGAGAAAGAGAGAGAGAAAAGAGAAAGAAAAGAGAAAGAAAACATTTTCGAAATCCGATCTTTCTACATGAATGCATTTGCACTTTCAAAGCAATCAAAAGAAATGCAAGGTTCGGCATGGTGCATCAAACAACATAAAGTATTTAGGGTTTTTATACATACGGGAATTCCAAACCGAATCCCGCTAGAACTTTGGAAAAGGTCAAGGTTTAGCGAGGGAAAAAGAAAAAGAAAGGTAACGCCCGAATTTTGGCGAGTAAAGAAAAGAAAAAATTCAACTGCAAAATTCGGGGCGTTACAAACCTATCCCCCTTAAAAGAATCTCGCCCTCGAGATTCAGGGCTGGCTAGCAAAGAGCTCCGGGTACTTGGCCATCAGATCATCTTCACGCTCCCAGGTTGCTTCTTCCTCAGAGTGGTGACTCCATCTGACTTTGCACATTCTGACGGTCTTCCTTCGGGTGACTCTATCTGCAACCTCAAGGATCTGAGCTGGCTTCTCAACGTAGGTCAAGTCCTCCTGGACTTCAAGACCTTCCACTGGCAACTGCTCTTCTGGCATACGCAAGCACTTCCTCAACTGAGACACATGAAAGACATCATGCACAGCAGACAAATTCTCTGGCAAACTGAGCTGATAAGCCACTTCTCCTCGTCTTGCAAGAATCTGATACGGACCAATGTAGCGGGGTGCCAGCTTGCCTTTCACTCCGAATCTTCTGACTCCTCTGATCGGTGACACTTTCAGATAAACAAAGTCTCCGACTTCGAAACTCAGCTCTCTTCTTCTTGTGTCTGCATAGCTTCGCTGCCTTGATTGCGCTATCTTCAGATTCTCTCGAACCATCTTGACGTTCTCTTCGGCTTCGAGCAAAATGTCTGGCCCAAACACTTGCTTTTCCCCAGGCTGATCCCATTGCAACGGAGTTCTGCAACTCCTTCCATACAGCGCTTGAAACGGTGACATCTTCAAACTGGCCTGGTAACTGTTGTTATAGGAAAACTCCGCATAAGGCAATCGCTTGTCCCATCCGGACTGATCTTGCAACGCACAGGCTCTCAACATATCTTCAAGAATTTGATTGGTTCTTTCAGTCTGACCATCTGTCTGCGGGTGATAAGCTGAACTGAAATTCAGATGCGTGCCCAAGGCTTCATGCAACTGCTGCCAGAAATGAGAGGTGAACTGCGTTCCTCTGTCTGACACTATCTTCTTTGGCACACCATGAAGACAAACGATCCGAGACATATACAACTCTGCCAATACTGCACTGTTGTAGTTGGTCTTGACAGGTATGAAGTGGGCTGACTTGGTCAAGCGGTCCACTACTACCCAAATGGAATCGTAGCCGGCTCGAGTGCGAGGCAATCCGACTATGAAATCCATACCAATTTCATCCCATTTCCACTGAGGGATCTGCAACGGTTGCAACAATCCAGCTGGTCTCTGGTGTTCTGCCTTAATTCTTCGACAACTATCGCACATAGCCACATGCTCTGCGATTTCCCTTTTCATTCCGTACCACCAGAATTTCTTCTTCAGATCCTGATACATCTTCTCACTGCCAGGGTGAATCGAATAGGCTGTCTCATGAGCTTCCTTAAGAATCAACTCCCGAATAGACTGGACATTGGGAACACACAAGCGGTCTTTGAACCATACCACACCTTCTGCATCTTCTCGAAAATCTTTGCCTTTGCCTTCTAGAATCAATCGCCGAATCTCACTGATCTTCTCATCATTCTTCTGCGCGTCTTTGATTTCGCGCTCCAAGGTAGGTTCCAATTCAACTGTGACTCCTCGAGAATTGTTCAGAAATCCGAGACTCAACCTGTCAAACTCCTTGGCCAACTCATAAGGCATCGGACGAGCGACCATCAGATTGACTTGACTCTTTCTGCTCAAAGCATCTGCCACTACGTTTGCTTTGCCTGGATGGTAATGAATCTCCAACTCATAGTCTTTGATCAATTCTAACCATCTTCGTTGCCTCATGTTCAATTCTGATTGAGTGAATATGTACTTCAGACTCTTGTGGTCTGTGTAAACATCGCATTTCTGTCCATACAGATAGTGCCTCCATGTCTTCAGTGCGTGAACCACTGCTGCCAACTCTAGATCATGGATTGGGTAATTCTTCTCATGAACCTTCAGCTGTCGGGACGAGTAAGCCACAACTCTTCCCTCTTGCATCAACACACATCCCAAACCTGTGTAACAAGCATCACAATACACCGAGAAGGGCTTGTGCACATCAGGCAAGACTAGGACAGGCGCTGTAGTCAACTTCTCTTTCAGCGCTTCAAAGGCCTCTTGGCATTTCTGGGTCCACTTGAACTCAACCTTGTTGCCTAGCAACGCTGTCATTGGCTTCGCAATCTTCGAAAACCCTTCAATGAATCGCCGATAATATCCGGCCATTCCAATGAAGCTCTTGATTCCTCGAGCATCCGTTGGCGCTTTCCAGTTCAGAATGTCTGCCACTTTCTTCGGATCCACAGCCAATCCTTCCTTGTTGATTATGTGACCCAAGAACAGGACTTCACTGATCCAGAACTCACACTTGCTCAACTTTGCATACAACTGGTGCTCTCGCAATCTCTGCAACACCATCCTCAAATGATCTGCATGCTCTTCTTCACTTTGAGAATAAACCAGAATGTCATCAATGAATACCACCACGAACTTATCAAGATAATCCATGAATACACTATTCATCAAGTTCATGAAGAATGCTGGCGCATTGGTCAAACCAAAAGACATCACTGTGAACTCATATAAACCATACTTGGTAATGAATGCCGTCTTCGGAATGTCCGAAGGTCGGATCCTGAGCTGATGATAACCTGACCTCAGATCGATCTTGGAGAACACACTGGCTCCTCTCAACTGGTCGAACAGATCTTCTATTCTGGGCAAAGGATACTTGTTCTTGATCGTGACCTCATTCAAAGCTCGATAGTCGATGCACATCCTCTTAGTACCATCTTTCTTCTCCACGAACAAGACAGGGGCGGCCCAAGGCGAGGTGCTTGGCCGGATGTAACCTTTTTCTGACAGCTCATCAATCTGCTTCTTAAGCTCAACCAACTCTGGTCCAGATATTCTGTAAGCTCTCTTGAAGATAGGGGCGGTTCCAGGAAGAAGCTCTATGGCAAATTCAACTTTCCGCTCTGGTGGCATACCCGGTAAATCCTTTGGAAACACATCTGGGAATTCGGACACAACCTTGATACTCTCAATTGGGTCTGCTTCACTGCTATCAACGGTCATCTGATAACAACTTCCTTTCTTTGGCTCAGGCGGGACTAACTTGGTCACCACTTCCTCTCCTAGTGGGGACACTAACTTGATTGTCCTTTTATCACAACTGATAACTGCCTGATACTTATCTAGCCAATTCATCCCTAGGATGACATCTATTCCCTGAGTACCCATTACTATAAGGTTGGCGGGAAACGCTATCCCCCTTATTTTCACACTTATATTCAAACAAATGCTATCGGCTCGAATTCTACCACCGGCTGAGTCAATTTGAATGGGGGTTAACATGGTAGTAGTTGGAAGATTATGTGCTTCTACCCATGATGCAGTAATGAAAGAATGTGTTGCTCCAGTATCAAATAACACTTCTGCAATATGGGAATCGACTGGGAACATACCTACTGTCATGTTGGGGGTCTCCTGAACTGCTTCAGCCTCCAAGTGATTCAATCTTCCATGATTATAGCGCGGCTGAGAACGGTTGCCTGCTCCAGGCTGAGGCACATTCTGCTTTGCTGGGGCATTGGGGCCTAACTGCTGCTGGGCTGCCTTCTTCGGACATTGCATCACCCAGTGGCCTTGCTCTCCACAGTGGAAACATGCTCTGTTTCCAACCTGAGCTGGTGCTGCTTGACTGTTCTGCTGGTTTGCTGGGGCAGGAAGGCGAGGTGCTTGCTGATTCTGCTTCTGAAATTGACCTCCTGACTGATTGCTCTGACGGTTCTGGTACTGATTCTGAGGGTACTGCCTTTGAAACTGCTGATACTGCTGACGCTGCTGATGCTGCTGAGGTGGACGCTGGTTCTGCCTGAACTGCTGAGGTTGATTGCCTGAAAAGCGAGGGCGACTGCTGCTTCCAGACTGCGGTCCACTGATCTTGCGCTTACGATCTTCCATCTCCTTGCGCTTCCTTTCTGTCATGATTGCTCTGTCAATCAGGTGCTGGAATGTCGGGAAGGTGTGATTCATCAGCTGATACTGCAGAGGGTCAACCAAGCCTCTCAGGAAACGGTACTGTCGCTTGGCGTCGGTGTTGACATCTTCAGGAGCATAGCGAGACAACTGCAGAAACCTGTCCCGATACTCACTGACAGACGATGACCCTTGCTTAAGGGCCAGGAACTCCTCCTTCTTCACTGTCATCAGACCTGCAGGAACATGGTACTGACGAAAGCTACCTCGGAATTCTTCCCAGGTGATGGTGTCGGGGTTGGCATGGGTGGCGAGGTAAGACTCCCACCATGACTGGGCTGCTCCTCTCAACAGACGGGGACCATACAGAACTTTCTCCCTGTCATCGCACTGAGCGGTATGCAACTCCCGCTCCACAGTGCGCAGCCAATCTTCAGCATCCATGGGGTCAGAAGAATGAGCGAACGTTGGTGGATGACCTCTCATGAATTCAGCACGCTTATCTCTAGGCATCTGAGGCATCTGAGGCTGGGGTGGAGCCTGCTGCTGTTGCTGCTGCTGCTGCTGCTGAATGGCGGCCAGAGTCTGACCGATAGCTTGAACTGCCTGAGTCTGCATCAGAAACATCTGCTCAATGGACATCGGGGGCGGGGGCGGCAGGTGCTGCTGCTGGGGCACCTCATCCTGCGGAGCGGCTCGCTCCTGCTGAGCACGCCTTCCTCCTCTACGCCTGTTCTCTGACATCTGCAGAACGCAACCACACATCAGAACTGATCTGGCAAAGCTTGCAGCATAAGAAAAGAGTATAGAATTCTCCAACAGCACTGAACAGATGAGCATCTTCACTGATCTCCAACACAGACCACACAGCTTCTCAGATAAAGAGGAAAGGAGAATAATGGGTTTCCCAACTATATAACTAACTTTATTGACATAGTATGTAAACCAAAATGCAGGGGATACCCACACTCTGGTGACAATCATTACAAAGATCCAAACCAAACATAGTTCATCATGACAAACATAAATGCACAGGATATAGCAAACTACCCTGTATAACTAAAACTAACTAAGATCGAGGCTAACGCTAAGACTGAAGCTTCCATGTATATATTTATTTCGTATTAATTACAAGATCCAACTCTAACGATCTATGGTTCTAGGTTGATCTTGGTCTTGCAGGCGGGATTGCCATAAGACTGGTGTCCACGCTGAGGTGAGCGGTACGGGTGCTGAGTCCCAACGGGAGCGGGGGAACCACCATCCAGAAAACGACGTTCCGCGCGCTCAGCCCGCAGCAGGGCGATCTCAGCACGAGCCCTACTCAGCTCGTCTAATGCATGGTCCAGCTCCGTGTTTAGCACGGCGGCTAGGTTGACTGTGCTGCTCAACCTAGGATTGCCCTCACCGACGGGTGAGACAATCACGCCTCCTGTGCTGCCAGATGAACGGCGGGGGTAATACTTCAGGTCAAGACCGTCAGCTGCCCCACCGAAAACCGAGCAGTAGTGCGAAAGCGCACGCCGTGCAGCATCTTGCATGGCTGCCTCAGCTGAGTCCCGCTCAGAGATAGAATAGTGCTCTGAACAGGCCTCTGCACCCTGGAGACTGTCCTCCGGGCAGCGCACCAAGCAAGTCGCCTCCCAGCGGTCCGGGTAGACCCCGCGACTATGCTGGTAGACCACACAGCGATACTCGACGGACCAAGTATGCCGGTCAAATGCCCGACGTAGCAGGGTGTCGAGCGCATCATGGAAGTGACACCCGCGAGCAGCGTCGCGAGTGATGGGTCGAGCAACCCATCCTTCCGGCTCAGGATTAGCAGAGAAGTCGGTGTCGTGGCTCGAGCTGTCGTCGCCTCCTCCGTTGTCTGGGTCTCCTCCAGCAGCTACTCCAGAAGCTGGGGCGCCCAGTGGTGGTGCAGGGGGCGGCTCCAGAGAAAGCACAGGGGAGCAGCTCCTCACAGACTCTATCTCCTGGTGGAGCGAGAGGGAAGAGCTCCGCTGCTCCTGTCGTCGACGTTCCTGCTCCTCACGCAGGCGGTGGTGTAGTCTCTCCAAGTGGCTGGACTGTCCGGCCACGGGACGGCGAAGCGGACGCTCAGCAAGGCGGGAGGGTAAGAAGGGGATGACTGACTTTCGTGCAGTGTGTCTAAGTCGAGCCATCTACAAAAGACATCGCAAGCAAAAGGGTGAGAACAGAATTAATATGACCAGCAAGTAATAAGTAAATGAAGGATCAGAATAAAACATAATTTTCAGCAAGGTATAATATGTAGTAGAACATAGGTTTGGTCAGTAGGACCAACTTTTGAAGGGATATCAAAGTCAAGGAAGAGACAGAGGTCTATAGTCCTTAGAACGACCATTCTACTCTAGGTTAGCGGTCCTACAGTCAGCACGGCTTTGATACCACTTATGTCACACCCGGTTTTTAGAAGGCAAACCGAATGCGAACCATGTACGTGCCAGGATCAGTTATTCACGTACACAGCAGTTACATAATATGGACATCATCACACAGTGCTCAAAATAGTATTAATAAGGGGAAATAATCGATTACATCATACGTCTGAGACGTCCATATAGTTCTTACAATAAATCAAAGTGCGGAAAAGAAACGTAGATAACGCGGCCTTCACAGGCAGCCGACTGGGGGTTGCCGCTAACCCACACCTAGAACTCGTCGTAATCTTGGAACTCCTGGAAGTCTCCTTCCACAGCTTCATCTTCGCCTGAGCAGTGGTTGCAATGCTGACAACCTGGGGGGGGGGTTGGTGTGTAGAGCAAGGGTGAGTACACATCAACATACTCAGCAAGTATCCTGTTTGGCTGTAGTGGACTAGCTTTATGTGGGGATAAGTCAAGCAGTTGCTTTTAGTTGGTCAGGTTATTACTTACTAGTAGAAAGCCAAGTTTTAGCATTAACCCAAGTTATTAACCCAATGTATCCTTTCCAAACGGAAAGAATACCACTTACCAGCACCATAACCATAACCAGAACCATCAATCTCATAACCACCTGTACCACAATGTCTCTGATCAAGTACCACTAATCATTGGAGCTCCCTTGGCCGCTCATAACCGCGAGCACGGCTGATATATCAGTTTCATAACACTCTGCAGAGGTTGTGCACTTTACCCACAAGCCGTGATTCCCATTCTGCCCGGAGATCATGACTCTCCATTGATCACTACCAAGGTGATCCAGCAGGGCATCACTACGAAGCCTTTACAAAGATTCCCCGGGGCTGTAGCCACCCGTTAGGTTTCCTAAATGCACCGCACTCCTCCCCAAGGGGCGAACCCAAACTTGGCAGAGCGAGCCGCATACACCGAGCCCCATTGACGGCACGACGGCTAAGTGAACTACACCCCGGATCCTCTAATTATTCAGCTAAGGGCACCCCATTCCACCCTCATGGTTGCACTGTTTTCCCGGGCGGTCATCCATAGAACAGGTCCTTACGGAGAGGCACTCGAGAAACCGCTCGAGTCCCCTTGAAAACCACAAGTATATCATAAAGAAGAACGGGAAAACAGCGTATCATAGATAATCACATCATGTTCATTGATTAGAGTTGAGCAATAGCATCAGACTAAGTAGTAATAATCCGACCCAAATAGGTAAACAAGGACATGGATAACAAAAGCTAGTCAATCCTTAGGTATAAATGTGTAAAGCGGGAGGTGAATTAAAGAATGAATAGGACATAGATAGGTCAAAGGACACTTGCCTCCACCAAACGACTGCTGCTCAGGGGCTTCTCCTGCGAATTCCTCGGGCTCTTCGACCGGATCGTTCTCTATGCGAGCGCAAACATACATACATACATCCACATATTCAATACAAAAGAACAGTACACCATACAAGATAACAAATAAAGCGAATATGCATCAAGTATGACATTCGATAACGCATTTGTTATGGTTAGAAAGAAACGGGAAAGGTCTCGCAGGGGGGGGGGGTTAAATCTTATGCACTAATGACACAATTGGTTTTTAACAAAAGAATTCTGTTACATATACACTAATGGAAATCTAATCACTTTTAGTTGATCAACATTGCACAGGGTAAACAATTAACTACGTGCGTCAACAACATAACGGAATTTTAAATTAAACTTCCTATTTTCCCATAGCATGAACGGTGATTAGCCTACTTAAAATACAGTAATTATGATCACAGAAAGTAAATAAAATAAAATAAAAAAAATAAAAAAAACAGAAGGGGGGGGGCGGTTGAACCGGCCCTAGGGCGGTTGAACCGGCCCTAGGCGGGGCGCGGGCGCGGGCGGCGCAGGGGGGCGGCCGAGCAGGGGGCGGGGCGGCCGAGCCGCTGGGCGCAGGGGCGGCCGAACCGGGGGGCGGGGGGCGGCGCAGGGGGCGGCCGAGCCGGGGGGCGGGGCGGCCGAACCGGCGGGGCAGGGGGGCGGCGCAGGGGGCGGCCGAGCCGGGGGGCGGGGCGGCCGAACCGGCGGGCAGGGAGGCGGCGCAGGGGGCGGCCGAGCCGGGGGGCGGGGCGGCCGAACCGGCGGGGCAGGGGGGCGGCCGAACCGGCGGGCAGGGAGGCGGCCGAACCGGCCATGGGGAAAGGGGGGGAGGGGATGGGGGAGGGAGGAGAGGGGGAGGGGGAAGCTCACCGGCGACGGGGACGGGGCGGCCGAGCGGGGCGGCCGAACGGCGACGGGGAGGGGCGGCGGCCTAGGCAGGGGCGGCGGCTAGGGCAGGGGGCGGGTAGGGGGCGGCGGCTTGGGTGGGGAGGGAGAAAATGAGGGGGGAGAGGGAGAGGGTTAGGGGATAAGGGAAAGAGGGGGGGGCGGCTGGGCCTACTAGGCCCAAGAGGGGGGCGCCAGGGGGCGGCTGGGCCGGCCGGGGTCGGCCCACGGCGCGGGAGAGAGAGAAAAAAAAGGAGAGAGAAAGAGAGAGAGAAAAGAGAAAGAAAAGAGAAAGAAAACATTTTCGAAATCCGATCTTTCTACATGAATGCATTTGCACTTTCAAAGCAATCAAAAGAAATGCAAGGTTCGGCATGGTGCATCAAACAACATAAAGTATTTAGGGTTTTTATACATACGGGAATTCCAAACCGAATCCCGCTAGAACTTTGGAAAAGGTCAAGGTTTAGCGAGGGAAAAAGAAAAAGAAAGGTAACGCCCGAATTTTGGCGAGTAAAGAAAAGAAAAAATTCAACTGCAAAATTCGGGGCGTTACAACCATCCATAGATGTTCCTCATGATCACTATCATTCTTGGAATAAATTAGAATGTCATCGATGAATACCACGACGAATCTATCTAGATACTCCATGAACACCTTGTTCATCAGATTCATGAAGTAGGCTGGTGCATTAGTTAAGCCAAACGACATGACTGTGGACTCATATAAACCATATCGGGTAGAGAAAGTCATCCCGGGAATATCAGATGGCCTAATCTTCATTTGGTGGTAACCCGATCGAAGATCAATCTTAGAGAATACCCTAGCACCTCTCATATGATCAAATAAATCTTCAATATGAGGTAAAGGGTACTTGTTCTTAATAGTAACATCATTAAGCGATCTATAATCCACACACTTCCTTTGTGATCCATCCTTCTTCTGTACGAACAGAACCAACGCTCCCCAAGGTGAGGAACTCGGACGAATGTACCCCACCTCCTGTAATTCTGTTAGTTGTTTATTAAGTTCTTTTAGTTCTTCTACTGACATCATGTATGGCCTTTTTTAAATAGGAGTGGTTCCAGGTAAGAGGTCAATGACAAACTCAACTTCCCTATCTGGTGGCATCCCGGGTAACTCCACTGGAAAGACATCGGGAAAATCTCTAACCACACGAATGTTGCTGCCTACGAATTCCCCATCCACTAGATATATGACGGGTCTAGTAGAGGCGGTTATGGTAATCTCGACTTCGAATCTTTCACCTTTAGAGCTGATGAGTTCTACTGTTCCCCTAGCACAATGTATAACTGCCTTAGCCTTCCTTAACCACGACATATTAAGTATCAGGTCCGTGCTGCTTTCCTCTAATACTATAGGGGTAGCCCAGAATTCCCTTCCCATAATTGTCAAGGTTAATCTGTTGATCATACAATTTGCTTCAACAGTCCCTTTAGGGGTAATTACTATCAGTGGCTTTTGCATATTTTGAAGTGGTAACTCATTTGTGGGCATATCAGGTAGAAATAAACAAAAACATAGCTCTAGAATCAAATAATATAGCTGCAGGAATTTAATTAATATAAAACATACCAATAGCGATGTCAGCTCCATCAGCGGTAGAATCAGCACTGACTTGATTGACCCTGTCAATGTTGAATCCCTTGCCAGAACCTGGAGTTGGCTGCTTGCTTTCGACGGGTGTGTTGGGAATCCTCTGCGGACAAACATTGGCATAGTGCCCAACCTATCCACACTTGAAGCATTTGGTGCCTGTACTCTGTCCTGCAGGTCTCGCCGGGGTGCCAGCGGGGCAGCCTGACGAGTATGTGGAGTGCCCTGTGGTGCATACTGAGCTGGTCGTTGTCCTCCTCCAGTACGAGCCAGTGTTCCCTAGGGCGGAACATAGCGAGGACGAATGCTACTGCTCCCATGCCCTTGGTTGATAGCCTTCCTCTTCATTTCCCCCAGCTAAAGACGCTTGTGTTCAATAGCTAGAGCCTTGTCTAGGAGCCTCTGGAGTGATGGAAAGGTGTGAGCAAACAATGAATACTGAAGTGGTCCATTAAGTCCTTCCATGAAGTGTTCATGCTTCCTTTCATCGTGAGCAACTTCATCTAGAGCATATCTTGATAGCTGAATAAACTTGTCGCGATACTCACTCACTGACATGTTGCCCTGCTTCAATTACAAAAATTCATTCTTCATTATCTTCATCAGTCCAGCAGGAATATGATAGTTTCTGAATTGTGTACTGAATTCTGCCCAAGTAATATTATTGGCAGCATCATGGGCAGAAGTGTAAGAATCCCACGAATCAGCAGTGGGGCCAGTAAGATGACCATAAGCATAAAGCACCTTCTCCCAGTCACAGCATTGGGCGATATTCAACATCTTCTCCACTGACTTCAGCCAATCATCAGTGTGTAGAGGATCTAGAGAGCTGGCGAATGTCGGTGGCTTGTGACTTATGAACTCTCGGTCCTTGTCCGGGGGTGGAGCTGCTGGTGGTAGTGGAGGCATTGGTGCTTGTTGCTGTTGTACTATTCTCTCTTGCCTCATTTTCTCCCGCATCTCTTGCCTTTCCTGATGCATCTCTTGACGTTCCTGCCACATCTGAGCTTGCATATCCGTTATAGTATTTGCCATATGTTGCAGCATTTGCATCTGAGCTGCAACCACTGGATCTGTCCCAGCCGGTGGAGGATTCAGAGGATTCATTTCTGCTTGCTGTTGTCTAATAATCCTCCGGTTGTGTGGGTTGGCAGGTAGATCAATTCGGCCTCCCTTCTTGGTATTGACCATCTGGGTTAGAAATACATGGTAAGAAAGAATTGTAGACAAGACGAGTAATTAGCTAAGTAGATTAGTGTGTTACCTACTAATGCTAATACATTACCTTATGGTGGTACATGCTAGAATGCCCTACTATACTATTTCAATCAATCAAAAAAGCAAATCAGGCATTTATCATCAAAACAATCATCCAAACCCTTTAGATATAGAAAATAATTTTAATTTTGTCTTAGGTCTCCTATCTCTTTAGGGGGTCATAAATGTAGGATTCCAAGGTGTGAAATCCTTCTGGTCTTTCTAGAGTAGAAAAGATAAGAAAAGTCAGAGTAGAACAGAAAAAGGTGAGACATGATCAAGATAAGTATAGAAAGAATCAGAGTAAGGTAAGTAGGTAAGGGTTTTGTCCAGTTCTATCTAGGTTTCGTCCTATAGTCAACATTTCCTCTGATACCACTTTTCCACACCTAGATTTAAGGGATAAAGCTAGGTGCATCTCATATGTGCGCCAATGAAGAACATCACTTATAATAATAAAGTGTATAGAGATAAATGTCACAAGTATCATTATTACATAGCGGAAGTCTTACAAAAATAAATGATAATAATAAAATGACCTAAACATTAATCTTTGGCGTCATAAAGTTGAATGGGAGACGCCACCTAGATGAGCTTGTACTCCTCAATGTAAGGCTCCTCCTGGACCACATGTTCTTCTCCTGTGGGGGGTTATATATATCGCAAGTATGAGCTCACAAAAGATCATAGCTCAACAAGTTGTGGGGAATAATATGTATGAACTCACCAAAGGTGGGAGCTCATGTGAAGAGTAAGGCTGATCAACAAATAAGGGTTAAAGCTGAGCATTGCTTTTGATAAGTTGGTCAAATTATTATTTGCAGTTACTAAATGTAAGTAGATACCAAACCAGAGTAATAATAGATCAAAATTAATAATAAAACCCAATGCGATGCAAATGACAAATTGAATTTAACTCCATAAATTAATCATGCGAGAGTCCTAAGCTGCTCATGACCGCGAGCACGGCTAGTATACCAGTTTTACACTCTGTAGAGATTGTACCCTGTACCCACAAGTCGTGTATCCCGTCTAGACTGGGTTTGCAAGGCCATTAGACACTGCTGAGGTGAATGGCTAGGGATCCACTACAAGGCCTTTACAAAGTTCCACTACCTTCAGAAAACCCGCTACAATTTCTAGGAAGAGCAATGCAGGAATCACCCGTCTGACCGCCATCGCTGCAAAATCAACCCGAGAACCTCCCTACATGCCTACTCCCCTACTACCCTTGCCCCTTTCGGGTAAGGTAGTCCTCCACTAGCTTTCCTAGTTAGTCAGCCAAGGGCGTCCCATTCAACCCTTGTGGTGGCACGTGTTTCTCAAGTTAAGCTCGATGTTCCAATTAACATAATTGTCTTATCATGAACAGAAATAGAACAGTAAAAAAGAATGATCATGTATAATAGTTATCTCAACACCCAAAACCATATATATGGCAATAGCAAAGAGTACCCAAAAGATTAGGGGTAAACAAGGTGAAAAGATAACCAGACTAGGGTGGCCTATTGGGTCCCATCAAAATTAAGCCTATTCATGATAAAATGATTATAAAGAACATTATTGGGTAAATAAAAGTGGTCAAGGGCACAACTTGCCTTCAATGAGCTCCTGCTCAGCAACTTCTACCTACTAAACACCTGAATCCTCGGCCACTGGCTCATCTACTCGCCACAATACAAACAAACATGGTACAAGGGAGAAATTAACATCACACCAAACATGAATACATGATACATAATAAAAATCTAAGCGTTGTAACAAGATCGTAGGAACAAGAATCACTAAATTTGGAGTTACAGATTTTAACTTATGATTTTCCGAAGTTCTTAGGGGTTTAGTACAAAATTAATTGAGTGTTCAATTCTAATATGGGTTTCATGTTAAAACAATGTTACCAAGTGATAGACAATATTAATACAAAATTATAGGAACTAGAATGGATTAAAAAGAAGTTAGAATGAATTTTCTAGGAATTAAACAAGTTTCTGCAATTAATTTTGTACTAAAAATCCTTTTCGAAATGAATTTCTCAGGTTTTATGTTTGCCTGGATCGTACGGAATATTGACAGATATCTCACGGTTCACTACGTAAATGGTTCCCAGACTCAGGATCTACCCGTGGTGGACTGCGATTTATTTCGAGGAAAGTCTGGGGTCACTTTTACAAAATTCCCAGCCGAGGCGATAGGGTTTAATTCCAGCTGTCCGATCTAAATTGAGTGCTCAGGATTACACGCACTATAGAGTGAACCGGTGCGCGCCAACCACCCTCGGATCGAGGATCAACGACCATGATCTAAACCCCCCGATTAATCCTACCCCGACCGATTTTACATCAACGGGCAGGATTCCTCTACCAAAGCGGTACACATAGAATCTAATCACGGCCGCCCGTGCCCTAATCAACAGCCACCGAGGCCCCGGCAACCCCACTCGCGCATGAGGTCACTGGCTTATGCGGCGCCTCTCGTGCCAGCGCCGGAGATCGGCGGGCGAGCAGCCAAAACAGTGTCCTGTGCAATCCTACTTACAATCAAGTAGCTAAACATGAAGGGAATGGCACGATGAACATTATGCATGAGATCTTACCACCAACCAGCATGCCAGAGTCGCAGTCCACGGCAAGACTCGGTTCCACCGCAGAGAAGAAGCTCCAACGAGAAATTCACCGGACCTCATTGCTCCTACCGTCACAATTCCCCCACGGTCGCAACCCACGAACCCTAGCAAGTAGCCTAGGCAACACGTGGACCCCGGAGCGACGGTGTAGGCGCGCGGCTACGACGGTTGCACAGACCAAATCCCTTCTTCTCGCGTTGACTACGATGGCTACGAAAGCTTGGAGGTATTGAGTCCAGGGGTTTGCGCCAGGAGCCCTAGGATCGATTTTATCTCCGAGCGTGTGGATGGGTCCCAATCCCGAGCTCCCCGGCCAAGGGAGCGACAATGTCGCAACGACCCGCTTGGGTAGGGGAAGAAGTCTGATGGGAGGACCCCACTCGTAAGCGACACAACCGACGTGGGACGGCATGACGAACAACGACTGCCCTAGGGCCCCACAGTTCAGCAACACGGCGCGCGACCGTAGGTTGGGCTGCACGTGGTGGTTAGGCGATAGTGGGCCGAAAAACGGGGACTGGGCCCGGATTAGTGGTTTTACTCTTTTTCTTTTCTTTTTATTTTCTTTTCTCATTTTACATTTCGAATTTTGAATTTAAACTTAGTTGTGAACTTGCACATATATCAAATGTACCAATTCAAATCTTGTGATGAAAAGAATATATTTATCTGTATCTTTATTCTCTTTATTTTGTCGGGCATTTTCCCTTCTTTTCTCCACATCCTAATTTCCAAAGTAGGTTAAATGTCGCTTCCATCATTAGTATATGTCTATTATCATTTTCATTATGAGTGAATGCACAAATAATTAAACTCCAGCATGACACACGAGTTATTTATGTGTTATTTGTTTAATTATTCAATTTTAATTATAGTTATTCACATGTTAAAATAAATAGAGGTCACACAAATAAGGAGACCAACTCTATTTTCATTATTTACACTTTTGGGTATTACACATATGATGAATACCAACTAAAATAAAGGATTCATATGCACCTGATATATGATAAAGGAAAATTTTAAACTACATCAGGAGTAACTATTTAGAAAACGAGGATCACAATCCATAAAATGAGATACATTTCTACCATCATGGATTGAGTTAGTATAGCTTACTCAAGAGAAACTTATTCTCTAAGACACAAGATGAATAATGTGCTCCCTTTAGATATGTGCATCAAGTATTTGAATGACTTGTCAAATGCACTTTCAATTCAGTTAAGAGTCTCATGAGGAGTACATTAGATATCATGGTAAAGGCATGACAAATTTGCAATGAATTAACTTATCCCTAAGAATACTTACCAACAGATAGAATGTACCATTTGTTATACCAATTTGAAAGATCTTACTATATGTGGTGGTGTCATCGTAATATTCTTCTTTTCATCATTTGTAGAGACTTCCTTCTTTGTTATCTCTTTTCCTTTTAAAACTAGTCGAAAAAGCACTTTGAAAAGAGGTATTAGTAGTACAAGGAATTGTTTAATGAATGATGATATTTATATATGAATGGCAAACAAATCATCATTTATGAGGCATGAAGGCATAAATTAAATTCCTTTTAAGTTAAAGCACATGGAGGAGTAAATTGACAATATGCACCAATTTACAAATTTAAACCAACAGGAATTTATCCTTCATATTGACATTTCTTTCCATAGAATAGATTATCACCAATTGCAAGAATTCCACTTGAAAGGAACTATTATTGATAACATACCAAATGAAACAACTAGTTCCATACCTTTGCCTTGAGCATTCCTAATCTTTCTTTTAGGTGAAGATTAACCTTTAATGCTTGTGATTTTACCAATTGAAAGAGCACAATCTCTACTTATGAATTTCCATGAAATAGCTTAAAGGAGATTGCATTAGAAACACAAGCAATAGTTTCTTATTTAGCAAACTTTAGTATATGAATGACAAGAAGCTTACTAAAATAAGGAAACCTTATGATATGAACTAAATTACCCTTATAAGCATCATGCATAACACTGATTTAAACAAGTTGAAAATAGCATGATTATTTAATTAAATTTATATGGCAAGTTTAGTTCATAGCATGGCGAGTGATTAATATAGAAGACTCAAAACCAATTTAAACAAGAAGGAATACATCACATAGTATTGGATTGATCTTCTTTGAATGTTGAATAGCACATCCCATGTGAGAAGCACATTCTCATGTTGTGAGACTACATAAACACTTAGATTAAAAACATTAGTCTCACAACTCTAGTCATATAGAGAATTCTCCTTTTGATAAGTGCTTTAAGAATTTGAATTTCTTACATAACACTCTATCCATTTAAGAATTCGGGATAATCCTCTTTATGTCTAGGTCATGGCAATAATACGATAATTCATTTAAAATATGCCACAAAATAATTATCACCAAACAAAGCATGTAGATTGCCATAATATGAAAAACGAATGTGCAATCTACCATATAATTGGATCTTTTCCAAAGCAAGGTAAATTCATTTAAGGTCATTCTTAAGTGCTTCATTTTTCCTATGTGGCTACACAAGACATAGAGGAATATACTAATTGAAAGCAATGTGAACTTAAGATGTAAATGTTACCATTTTTTGGATATCCCTTAGTTGTAGGCCTTTTGCTTGATTCCCACAAATGTTAATCCTTATTCTCTATAGCACAAGTTCTTGCTAGAGATGAATATGAAGTTAGAGATATAACAACTCAATTCATCTTTGGGCCAATCTAAAGAGAATAGTCAATGTAAGATTGATAGCCTGAGATAAGAGTTGAGTTAAACCGCTCAAGCACCCCAAAGCTTTATATCATCTCTGGGTACCTACAAAATTTATTAAGTACATTTTGGTACCCATCTCATGATGGGTCCATCAAGGTTAGCCAATAAGGACTTAGGCACCCAAATAACCTTGGTCCTAGAATGTGGTGAACTCATCACCTTTCTAGCACAAGAGTCAAATTTGGGTCTCCTAAGCATATTTGAATGTATTGACAAGTTAGGCTAAGGAGTTTTACCCTTTGGACAAACCTTGAATAGATGACCTTTTTCACGACAATTGTAGCAAATACGGTGCTTGTCCTTGCAATGCATTTGCCTTTTGCTTTCATCCTTTTTGATGGTCATCTTTCTTGATAGTGCAAGGTCTTGGTTCTTCATGTGGAGGCTTGAACTAATTTCATGACCCTTCTCCTTGCATCCATAGCACCTCCTATCGCTTGTCTTTGATCTTTCTTTGTTCAAGCACATAGGTACATTATTAGAGCAAATAATATGAGCATTAATTTTCTCACCTTGAGTCTTGCTCATGTCCTTCTTAGAAAGCTTGGTATTCTTTTGAAGGGGTTTTGTGAATAGTACTGTTGTCCCTTTCTCAAGTTTTTTCACCATGTTATCACAATTATCTTGAGAAGGTCAAGCATGACACTTTCCCTTCAATTGAGTCAAGCTCCTTCTTAGCCTCTCATTTTCTTCATTGAGCTCATTGTTTTCTTTTGCATAGGAAACATTACTTGTTCCTGAAAATTCTAGTTCAATGGAAGATTTAATTTCTTGAGAGAAACATTTGTTAGCACATGATAATATAGTTTCTATTTGAGTACATGTGCATAAGTGAGGTTGGTATGATTTTAAATTAGTTAACACAACCTCATGAGCCATTTCTAACATGATGTGTGAATCCATAAATTTATTATGAGAGCACACAAGCATATCATGTTTTTCTTGCAAAGCTAGATTTTCAATATTTAACTTTTCTATCGTGTTCTTGAGCATAACATTTTTATTTTCTAATTGAGCAATATATGATGAATGATTAACAACTCTAATTTGCTCAATTGAAATGTCTTCATACCTTTGGACCAAATCATCATGAGAGCACTTTAGCTTCTCATGCTCTTTGGTCAACTTCTCTAAGTCTTCGATTTTTTTGATGAGGAAGTCTTATTGCTTATGAAGCATTTCTTTTTGTTCTTCTGCTCTTTTCATGAGTTTGAGCAAGCTCATTTGATTTTTCTTGCTTAGCTGAGCGAAGAATTGTTGAAGATCATCCTCATATTCACTATCACTTTCATGCTCCTCCTCATCCTCCATTTCGCTTTCACTGTCACTCTCATTAGCAACAAAGCACATATGAGAAGTGGATTTGAAAGACGAACCTTGTGAAGAGGTTGATTCGACGTTTGGTCTCCATCGATCATTTTCTTCTTCTTAGATCTTGTTGTTCGCCTCATCTTTCTTCATTTGAGGAACATCATTTCGACGATTCTCATGGCAAGATCTATTGCCCTAGGATCAACATTTGCACCAAAAGAAGAAGTCGAGGAACTTTCGTTTCTTATTCCCCCCGACATGATCTTTTCCTCATGCGTTTAAGCGTTAGAACGAGGATTTGGCTTTGATACCAATTGAAAATTGCCTAGAGGGGGTGAACAGGCAAGCAGAAACTTTTTTCAATAAAAACTACAAACGAATTGGGTAAAACTGGTTGAACCGATGTCAAAACTGGTTCAACTGGTTTACACGAGCTCAACTAAATGATGAGATATAAAACTGAATTGATCTCGAAATTCACCCAGTTATCTTTAAAAATGAGATGACCTAGATGATCCATATGGTTCAAAGTAGTAGATCTGAGAAGGACACTTCTCAAAATCCACACACCAAAAAAAATATGAACAATTTTTTCGCGGAATGGTGAGAGAACGAAGAGCACCAACAAACACAATGAACAAGATCACAAGAGACACAAGATTTATCCCGAGGTTCGGTCACACCATAAAAGGTGCCCTACTTCCTCGTTTAGGCGCCCACAAAGAGACGGGTCTCTTTCAACGCTAATCCTCTCTTTGTCGACAATAAAGGTCAAGCCCATACACTAATATTTGCTCAAACGAGCGGGTAATACAAACTTTCATGTGGTCTCCCATAATATTTGGAGACTCACAAGAGGCACCGAGACGTCTAGGAGTTAGAATCTCCAAGAGTAATGAATCCACAAACAACACGATGTAGTACCAAAGCTTGAATCAAGAAGAACAAGAAGGATTTGGAGATAAAACAGGTATTGAACCCATTTAATTCCATGCACTTCGATGTCGACACCCAAACAGAGCATCATGTAATTTAATATGGTTAACCACCGACTACTCTCAATCTGCTTACAATAGAAGTTGATATAGCCACATGATTCACACTTGAATACCAGCGGTAATAAATTTAAATAGTCTGATATTAATTTTTTATGTGGTATCTGATTATAATTAAACTTAAACAAATATGATTTAACGTCATCATTAGTTACCAATTACGTTACAAGTATGGAACCACCTTCAATTCCATGTGTATTGGTGTGTATTGGGATGGATTGGGATGTATTTTGACTTGCTATGGAATTAAACCGACTCAATACCACCCAATCCACATGGATTAACGGCGAAATGAACAAGCCCTAAATGTTTACTACGTCCTGTGTATCAAGATGGCGGTCCGTGGATGAGCTTGGTGATGGCGAGCGCGATGCTGCAGAGCTGGTCGACGTTGCGGTTGCGCGCCGAGAGGATGTTGCGGTGGTTCGGCACGGCTTGGCAGCCACGCTGACACAGCCTCACCTCAGCCTGGCTCGCCACCACCAGCTCCTCCGACTCGCTGTACGCGCCCGTGTCCAGCGCCGACGTCGCGTCCGACAGCTGCTCCACCGCCGACTCGTACCTGCGATCGCCCGAGCGTGCTTGTCAGCTACGCATATAGCACTTGACTCGATGAAGGCAGGCACAGGCGGACATGACGCACTGACCTCTCGCCGCAGTTTTCAAGGCACTGCTGCAGCTGCGCCGTCTTGTTCTCAAGGCTGTCGTCGTCGTAGATGCTGGAGAGGTAGGTCGCCGTCTCCGACGCGTTCCGCTGTGCCGCCTGGATGGCCAACCGTGCGAGCCCCGTAGTGTCGGCAGTCTTGGACGACGGGTCCGCGGACAGCGTCTCCACGCACAGGTCCTCGTGCCCCGCGGTCTGCTCGCACGCTTCCTCGAGCGAGTACTTGCTCGACGGCGCGGCCGCAGGTGCCGCGGTGCGGCCTGCGGATGCCGCGGCGACGAGGAAGACGGAGAGGAAGATGACGCCGACGGCAGTGTAGGGCGTTCCGGAAGCCATATTTGGCCGTCTCTCTCGTGTCCTGCCGTCTCAACCAATTTTGAGGGCCCTAAGTGATTTCCGTATTATGTTGTTCGACTTGGCTAAATTAAGGTAGTGATAATGCTGACGTCTTGGCTAAATTAAGGACTAGTAGGTTCGCCGGCCGGCCGTGTCGGTTTCGTGGTTGTGGCTGCGTAAATGACCAAATCAGCTACTGCTGACTTGTCATCTACCTGTGCCAACACCTACGCGGCGAAAGGACGTGTTGTTCTGATGTCGACCACAGAGAAAGTTCAGGGGATCAACCTCGAGTAGTGTTGCTTTAGTCTTTGCACATATCTAGCTCTTGCTTAAAGGGCTGCTACTATAGATGTCCAGAAAGCACGTGGCCCGTTAGCACGGCACGAAGCACGAGTTTTTAGCACGACATGAGCATGGCACGGCACGAGTTAATCCGGGCCCAGGCTCAGCCCGGCCCGGCGAACGTGCCGGGCTCGACAACCATCTTGGCCCGTTGGGCTGGCCCGAGCACGACCCGATATTTGGTGGGCTTAGAAACTGGCCCGCTACAGCGGCCAGCGGCCACAGCAGCGCCATAGCGGCCCAAGCCGGCCACGGCCCACAGGCCACAGCGCAGGGACGCTAGGTGCCACAGCAGCGCAGGGACGCCACGGAATTATTAAAAATTAGGCGAGACGAGGTGCCGCTTTTTCAATTTTCGGGGGCCGTTTCTTGGTTTTTCCTCTTTCTCCTTCCTCTCGCTCGCTCCCCTCCCTTCCTCGCTCCCTCTCCTCCTCCTCCCTTTCATTCCTACCTCCGCTCGCGCCACTCTCCTCCGACAGAGGGGCAGGGACCGGTGCCCACCCGCTCGTCCGCCCGCCATGGTCTCCTGGATCCGACGGCAGGGAGGCCAAGGTCACGTCGGAGGCGGATCCGGCGGCGCAGCACGACGAGGAGCGCTGGTCGCGCCTGCTGCCGGAGCTGCTCACGGAGATCATGCGGCGCGTCGACGCCGGCGCCGAGCACTGGCCGCCGCGGCGGGACGTCATGGTCTGCGCCTGCGTGTGCCGCCGGTGGCACGACGCCGCGGTCTCGGTCGTCCGCCCGTCGCTCGTGTGTGGCAGGCCAGGATCACCTTCCCGTCGTCGCTGGGGCGCACAGCGCAGGGACGTGGCGGAACTCCCACTATTTGCCCATGGTGTCGTGCAGGTACGCCAGATCGATGCGCTGCTCATGGACATCATCCACGCGCGCCGCCGTCGCCACCAGGGGAAGGACCTCCTATCACTGCTGCTGGGAGGAGGTGGAGAGCGGGCTCGGGCTGGCACGGGCCACTAAATGGGCCGTGCTATTCGGGCCGGCCCGGCACGGTCGGGCTTACACCGTGCCGTGCTCGGGAAGAGGTTTGGGCCCGTCGGGCGGCACAGCACGGCACGGTTAAGTGGCCGGGCCTAACCGTGCCGGGCTCAAATGGGCCGGGCCGAGTCGGGCTCGGGCTGGGCCGGGCCGTGCCGCCCGTTTGGACATGTATAGCTGCTACTACCGTTTCTTTCCTTCTGAACAAACCGACACTAATTTCTACGTTCGCTGCTGCGGCACCTATGTTTGAATGCACTGGAACTAGTTGGTTGGCTAAAACATTGCTACTAAAATTAGCTAGCTAATAAATAGCTAACTAACTATTAACTAATTTACTAAAAATAGCTAATAGTTGAACTATTAGCTAGGATATTTGAATGTCTTCGACTAATTTTAGCTACTAACTATTAGGTCTAGGGCATTTAAACGCCCACTTAGACTAGGGTCATCTAATGACTTATAATTTATTAGTTCGGAAGAAGCAACAACAATAGTAGTAGATTAATGTTGGTCGTACTTCAGTCGTAAGAATGGATCGTATGTGAAGCATTTGTTTTAATATAGATGAAAATACAAGAAGATAATAATCTTAGGAGGCCATCTGCAAAAAAAAGGGACATTTACATTTCGCCCACTAGTCTGGACGCGCTGCTCAAATCTACCCCCGCCCAAATTCTCTAATCAGTTTTCCCCTCCCACCTCCACACTTTGCTCAGAAATCACCTCACGGCGGTATATTCTCCCGTCAAAGGCTCTTACAGGTGGACCTGCCACCTTACAAGTGGGACCCGCTCCCCTTTCCCCTTTCCCCTGCTTCTCTTCCCAAATTGAATCGCACGCGAGCACGTTCGCTGGCAGCGGCCCGTCCATCGCCCTCCACCACTCCCTTCTCCGGCTTGCGGCAGCCCCAGCGGCCTTCACCGGCGTGCGGCGGGGACGTGCCCTTCTCCGGCGCGCGGCACGGCAAGGGTGTCCAGGCGGCATGGCACGGCGCGGGTCCCAGACGTGCGCGGGCAGATCCTAGGCGTGCGCGGGCAGGTCCCCGGCGAGCTCCTCGACGACGCGCCCCGCAGCCGCAGTACCCGTTCGCCCGGGCCGCACGGCAGGCGGATCTCGGCCTCCGCGGGCGCTCCGGCGGGCGGATCTCGGTCTCCGCGGTGTGCTCCGGCGGGCGGCTTGTACGTGGGCGGATCTCGGCCGCCGCGGTGTGCTCCGGCGGGCGGATCTCGGCCGCCGCGGTGTGCTCCGGCTGACGGCTTCTACGCGGGCGCTTCGGCGGGCGGACCGCGGTGTGCTCCGGCGGGCAGCTTCTACGCGGGCAGCTTCTAAGCTATTCCATAACCAAAGACGGCCTAATCCACAAGGAGGAGTTCCAGCTCGCTCTCTTCCGGAACAGCAATAAGAGGAACCTTTTCGCCGATCGGGTCAGCTACCTGCCTGCTTCATTAATTATTTCATGCAAATCACAGTCTTGTGTTCTCCCTGTCATGTACCTACCTTTTTTTTGTTTTAGAATTTTATGTATCTTGTGTTCTCCCTGTCATGTAAGCTGTAAATTAATATGCGCAGATATTTGACCTGTTCGACCTAAAGCGCAACGGAGTGCTTCGGCGGGCGGATCTCGGCCGCCGCGGTGTGCTCCGGGCGAGCTCGACGCGGGGGTGGGCACGGCCGGGAGCAGCCAGCCGCAAGCGAGCTCGATGCGCGAGCGCTTCTCCGGCGAGCTCCTCGAGAGGTAGCTTAACCATAACTTCGAGTCCTCAAATTCAAATTTAAATCTCCAAAACAGCAATTAGTACAAAGACCGCATTTTGCCTACACGAAAATCTGACAGACCAATTTTTAAGGAAAATTGCTGCATCCCCATTTAACTTGCAAGCAGCTAGCAGAGTAGGCGCAAGCAGCTAGCAGTTTTACCATTGAAGCTTTTAATCATGAAAAAAATGAATTTATATCTCGGGTTTACTCCTGGTGGATCTGAAATATATCGTGTTTTGATTGAAAAAAAATCTCGCAAAGATAGGCAGCATCCTCCAGTAAGCCCCAAACATCGGTCGGCTCCTAGTGTGAGCATCCATAGAGAATGTCGCGTGCGAGCTCATCCAACAGATTGCAAGGTTTTCCCAGCTTCGACCATGTCCCTCTCGTCCAGTGTCCTGATTGCACCCGGTCAGAGCCATTGGTTAGGCTCAGAACGAAAAAATCAGAAAACGGCAACTACGGCAGAGAATTCGTGAAGTGCGAAAGCAAATCACAACCCGGCAAGGTTCATGATCATTTCCCTTGTTTGTTTATGGAGTTTATCATTCATCCTTTATGTCATGTGATTTTAGATTAATTATGTGGTTTTTGTGTTGTTATATTAGATCCTTAAGAAGTGCAACTTTTTTATGTGGATGGATGAGTACATCGAATGGTTGCGCTTGAGTGGTATGACTAAACAGACACGGTCCAGTTTTGAGCAAGAACAAGGTGCTACGCAATTGATGGTGAATAATTGTGGAGCAGAGTTATGTGGTGCAGATAAAGGAGATGTGTCTGTGAAGTTGGACATTCTAGCAATTGAATTGATGAAGATAAATGGCAACCTCAACAAAATTATTTACATTTTAGTCATTTGTGCTTTTATGATATTTGTTGTTTTACTTTTTATTATGAACCAAGGTGGTAAGCACTAGAAATTTGTAAGCTCTATGCACTATGGATGAACTATGGATGAAATAAGTTGTAAGCACTATGGATGAACTATGACATCAAATAGCTAACTAATGAAGAATCCAATAATATTTATTTAGGTATCATAAATGTTATTGTTTTACTATATAAATTTGGTTAAACTTATTATGGCAATTGGGCCAGAAGAACATGTCCGATTCAGCGTAGCAAGCAAAAATGGCAAACCTCTTCACAAGCCAAGAGAACAGAACTGGGGTTCTCGGCGTAGAGCAGAACGAGCTGGGGGCGCATACTGCGCGTCCCCCTGGTGCTCCTCGGCGTCCTGGCAGAACGAGCTGGGCAAAAAGTTGAGAAACAAAAAAAGGTGCAGGCGCCGCGCTCGAACCTGCATCGCTGCACTGCGAACCAGAGCCGTATCACAGTGACCAAGTAGACAAGTTAGATGTTCGAGTATCATATGCAAACGGTATTACATAACCTTAAACATCCAAATTCCTTTTAGGCCCAAAATTAAATAAATAAATACCTAATATTGTCAAAAGGTGAACCATTAGTTCATCTAATCATTGATGACTTACTTCATGTAAAGAATCCACTTTTTTTATTATTTATTGGTTTATATGGTTTAAATGACTTTTAGGACCGAAAATAAATAAATAAATACCAAATAGTGTCAAAAAATAGTGAAACTTGGCGGGGAGTCATAATTTGGACCTAGTTGCTTGAGATAAAAAGACCATGAGGTTTTGCAAAAGTGTAATAATAGGTGTTTCACAAATGGACAGGTCTCTCCTTAAGTTTCATAACATTCAACTACAACGTCACTCTTTGAGCTATATTCCTTACTTTTTCCTTTGTTTTTGCTTCAAAAGTGAACCATTAGTTCATCTAATCATTGATGACTTACTTCATGTAAAGAATCCACTTTTTTTATTATTTATTGGTTTATATGGTTTAAATGACTTTTAGGACCGAAAATAAATAAATAAATACCAAATAGTGTCAAAAAATAGTGAAACTTGGCGGGGAGTCATAATTTGGACCTAGTTGCTTGAGATAAAAAGACCATAAGGTTTTGCAAAAGTGTAATAATAGGTGTTTCACAAATGGACAGGTCTCTCCTTAAGTTTCATAACATTCAACTACAACGTCACTCTTTGAGCTATATTCCTTACTTTTTCCTTTGTTTTTGCTTCAAAAGTGAACCATTAGTTCATCTAATCATTGATGACTTACTTCATGTAAAGAATCCACTTTTTTTATTATTTATTGGTTTATATGGTTTAAATGACTTTTAGGACCGAAAATAAATAAATAAATACCAAATAGTGTCAAAAAATAGTGAAACTTGGCGGGGAGTCATAATTTGGACCTAGTTGCTTGAGATAAAAAGACCATGAGGTTTTGCAAAAGTGTAATAATAGGTGTTTCACAAATGGACAGGTCTCTCCTTAAGTTTCATAACATTCAACTACAATGTCACTCTTTGAGCTATATTCCTTACTTTTTCCTTTGTTTTTGCTTCAAAAGTGAACCATTAGTTCATCTAATCATTGATGACTTACTTCATGTAAAGAATCCACTTTTTTTTATTATTTATTGGTTTATATGGTTTAAATGACTTTTAGGACCGAAAATAAATAAATAAATACCAAATAGTGTCAAAAAATAGTGAAACTTGGCGGGGAGTCATAATTTGGACCTAGTTGCTTGAGATAAAAAGACCATGAGGTTTTGCAAAAGTGTAATAATAGGTGCTTCACAAATGGACACGTCTCTCCCTTAGTTTCATAACATTCAACTACAACGTCACTCTTTGAGCTATATTCCTTACTTTTTCCTTTGTTTTTGCTTCAAAAGTGAACCATTAGTTCATCTAATCATTGATGACTTACTTCATGTAAAGAATCCACTTTTTTTTATTATTTATTGGTTTATATGGTTTAAATGACTTTTAGGACCGAAAATAAATAAATAAATACCAAATAGTGTCAAAAAATAGTGAAACTTGGCGGGGAGTCATAATTTGGACCTAGTTGCTTGAGATAAAAAGACCATGAGGTTTTGCAAAAGTGTAATAATAGGTGTTTCACAAATGGACAGGTCTCTCCGTAAGTTTCATAACATTCAACTACAACGTCACTCTTTGAGCTATATTCCTTACTTTTTCCTTTGTTTTTGCTTCAAAAGTGAACCATTAGTTCATCTAATCATTGATGACTTACTTCATGTAAAGAATCCACTTTTTTTTTATTATTTATTGGTTTATATGGTTTAAATGACTTTTAGGACCGAAAATAAATAAATAAATTAGCTGCAAGGTGACGCATGCATTCCCTATGCTCCACTCCAGGGAACACCTCCTCAACTGCAGTTTCTAGACCCTTACATGCATCTGTGTGTATCACCAATCCATGTGGAATACCTATAACCACTCGCAAATTCTGTAGAAACCATTTCCAGCTCTCTTCTGATTCAGCCTCTAGCACCCCATATGCAACTGGAAAGAGCCAATTGTGTGCATCAATGGCACAAGCAGCTACTAATTGTCCTCTAAATCTTCCATTCAAAGCAGTTGCATCCACTGCTAAATATGGTCTACAACCATCTAAAAAGCCCTTCCAACAAGCCTTAAATGAAACAAAAACCCTTCTAAAGCATTCCTTCTCCATAATCATCTTCCTCACTTTGTACTGCACACTGTGCTTGTCAATCTCTACAACACTTCCTGGACATGCTTTCTCCACTTCGGCTTTGAAAGTGTACATCAACTTAAAACTATCCTTCCATGGACCATAAATCTTGTCTAGAGCCATTTCCTTACCATAAAACACTCTCATGTAAGGCACCTTCATTCCATACTTCTCATGTATCTTCTTTATCAATGCAGTTGGACCAATACATGGGTTGTCTCTCACCCAATCCAACATTACATCAGCGCACCACCTGCTCTTAGCTATCTTCAAAGTCTCTTTTCTTTCAACACTTGGACATGTGTGAGGAAAAGGGTTCACTTTGACCTGAATGAGTGTGCTATCTCGCATCTTTGAGGCATGCATCCTCCATCTACACCTTTCATATGTGCAGTGCACTCTCAACCTACTTGGCTCACTTTTATCAATTTCAAAGTCATATTCACCCTTAATGCAATAAGTAGCGAGTGCATTTCGACAATCAACCATCGATGGAAATATGGTGCCTTCTGCTAGGGAAGGATTGTCCTTGTCATAATCGATCACTGGTCTGTCCTCATCATCTTCATGCCCAGACATCCCCATGTCAATGTTCTCCTCTTCCTCTTCTTGGTCAGTGTCCACAAATTGTGCAGGTCTGTTATCTAGTAATAATGTTGGATGGCTTTTAACCAAATCTGGATACAACCTCTCATCCTCATTATCATAAACAACCTCATCAGGTACATCATAGTCCAGTGTCAACACTGGATGGCTTTGGCTACAAGATGGTTGAGAGCGTATTGACTGATTAGCCCTTCCTCCAATAACCACATCATTTTGGACAACAACAGACCTTTCTCCAAGATGCATAGCAAACATCAGAGATAAATCCAAATCACTCTTAATTTTCATAGATTTATTCTCAAACTTGTCAAAGTAACTGAATTGTACCTCATCATCAACATTCCAAGCATGCTGATCACATATAGCCTTGCTAAACTGTTCCAAAGTCCAGGTAACATCAACACCCACGTGAAATTCATAACAACCAACATATGCTTTTTTACCACTGTCATCCAACCTTCTGCTTGTTTTTCTTCTCACATTCAACACAAAAGATGTATTTAAATCCATCCTAGTTGACAACAAAATTATTCTAGTTGTTAAACTAGCACCAACATCAAGTAACAGGGGGTCTGAAATTGCTACATACCTCTAGCAGCGAGCAGGGCGCCGCCGAGGATGGCCACGACCGAGCGTCGTCTTCTCACGGCCGGGCGTTGTCCCTGGCAGTGGGAGTGTTGAAGCCGAGATCCGCCTGGCAATGGGCGTTGTCCCTGGCAGTGGGCGTTGTCCCGCGTAGAAGCCGCCCGCCGGAGCACACCGCGGAGGCCGAGATCCGCCCGCCAGAGCGCCCGCGGAGGCCGAGATCCGCCTGCCGTGCGGCCCGGGCGAACGGGTACTGCGGCTGCGGGGCGCGTCGTCGAGGAGCTCGCCAGGGACCTGCCCGCGCACGCCTAGGATCTGCCCGCGCACGTCTGGGACCCGCGCCGTGCCATGCCGCCTGGACACCCTTGCCGTGCCGCGCGCCGGAGAAGGGCACGTCCCCGCCGCACGCCGGTGAAGGCCGCTGGGGCTGCCGCAAGCCGGAGAAGGGAGTGGTGGAGGGCGATGGACGGGCCGCTGCCAGCGAACGTGCTCGCGTGCGATTCAATTTGGGAAGAGAAGCAGGGGAAAGGGGAAAGGGGAGCGGGTCCCACTTGTAAGGTGGTAGGTCCACCTGTAAGAGCCTTTGACGGGAGAATATACCGCCGTGAGGTGATTTCTGAGCAAAGTGTGGAGGTGGGAGGGGAAAACTGATTAGAGAATTTGGGCGGGGGTAGATTTGAGCAGCGCGTCCAGACTAGTGGGCGAAATGTAAATGTCCCAAAAAAAAACAGTTTTAACCACTTAGGATAGAGTGGCTCCATGCCAGGAACGACTCCGTCCAGGAGATTTTAAAGAGTTGGGTCGTTTGACATCTAAGCAGAATATTTTTTTGAGAACTACTCTGTTCTGTATGGAATCAATACAAACAACAATAAATTAGAAGTAGAACGGTTTCATCCCGCCACACTTCAGAACCAAACCCTACCTAACTCACCACCAACCACTACAACTTTATATATTTCGTAACCAAGAATATTGAAACTATGTAGAGCATGTTGATTTATGTATCTGATATTTTGTTTTAACTTGCAAGTAGGGGTGATAATGGATCATGATCCAAATGTTTTTTCACAAATATGGATTGTTAAGATAATCCGCAATGCGAGAGAATTTCAGGGGAACAATCTCCTCCAATGCCCTCGGTTAACCGAACAAATTCTTATTCTTGTCCTTGAGCTTGTCTTCCTAATCATCTTGAGGTCCAATCAACCGTCAGTTTTGATCACCTTTTCCGTGTTTGGTCCTTCACCCACCCCCCCACCCCACCCCATCAGCATCCTCCTGCCATTGAGCCAAACGCTAGCCTTTTTTCGGACTACGCGAGAGGTCGTGTGCCATTTTATTATTAAGACAAATACAAAAAGAAAGGCGTTAATTTCTCCTAGCACACAAAACCCCGACCAATCCATACTCCTGGCAGAAGAAGATTTGTTAGATCCCAAAACGGCCAGCCCTGGTTTAACCAGAACAAAACTACTATGCAATTAAGCTTTTCATATGAGTACCGTGTAATCGTCTAATAGAACTAGTAAAAATCATAAAAAGAATACTTTAAAATTATAAATATACTTTATTATTTACTCTACCACTATATTATATTTCAAGTTCTATACGTTTAGAGATAAAAAAAAGAAAAAACATTAAAAAATTTCTATTTTTATATCTCTTAACATAGGATGAATTTTAAAATTTGATATATTTATAATATATATATATATATTTGAAATTTTCTAATGAACTTTCGTAGTGTAATTGCACGGCGATTATACAAAATTTGATTACACAACAATTAGGTAGAAAACCTTTCACCAGAGCCCATAAAGGATGACACCTTCGAACCACATATCTGAATCAGAAGCTTTGGACCGGTTTCCCGACAATGAATAACAAGCCGAAAAAGGACGGGGAGATGAAGCTTGTCCAGGATCGGGCCACCATCAAATGTAACGGCAAGTGTTGATCACTCGTTTTTTATTTCTAAAGAGTATAAAAAACAAGGCAACACAAGTTATTACATTAGAAGCTTCTCTTTTCAATTAACTCTTCTTCGAAGGTTAATTCAAAAGAGAAGACAAATGATATGAAGATATATGAATGATAATAACATGTAAAGCGCAAGGAGTAAGATGTTTTACTCATATGAATATGTGAGCGCATTGTTTCGTTTCTTGCAATATATGAAATGATTACAGGTATATCTTCGGCTTCGAGCACGAAGGTATCTTCGAAGGCTAAGCGAATAAATGCTCTGGGCTCCAGGTAGTGCCCTAATGCATGGCACTATTCTCTATTTATAGTCGAGGGTTACAACTTTATATAAAATTACAAACATATCCTCAAACCCTATACATGGCTACTACAAACATTATGTGGGCAATATTGTGTTTCTCCATCTATATATATTGTAGATCAAGTCTTCCACAACCTTTATCTTCGTCTGCACTTCGTAAGCCATAACGCATTTGTAAGGAAAATGGACCCCGGGCCTTTTGGCTAATTGAGTTTTGGTGTTTGATGAACAACACAATCCGTGAACTAATAAGGTTTCTAGTGTCTGTGTTTGTAGTTCACAGGATGCGAAGAGGATTGGACCAAGGCAATGAGGATGCAACACCTCAAATGAAGACATAAAAAGATGCATAGAAGTCCAAGACTCAAGAACAAAAGAAGCCCACAGAAATCAGCAAAGAAACCTGAGAAGAGGGCTGTCAGCCAGCGCCTGGTGGCGCACCGGACAGTGCACAGCACCTGTCCGGTGTGCACCGGACTGTCCGGTGGGACAACCGGACGGTCTGCGCAGAGAGGCCGCAGGTAGGCGCTCTCGGGCTGTAGCACCGGACTGTCCGGTGTGCACCGGACTGTCCGGTGTGCCAACGGGCAGACGGCAACGGTCGAATCCAACGGTCGGATCCAACGGTCGACTGCTACAGACGCCAACGGTCGGCTGACATAGGCGCACCGGACATCTACTGTTCAGTGTCCGGTGGTGCACCGGACTGTCCGGTGCACCCGACGACAGAAAGCTGCTGCTTTCTGTCCAACGGCTAGTTGAGGGTGTGGAGGCTATAAATAACACCCCAACCGGCCATTCTCAAGTGTGAGAGCCCAAGCAACATTCCAATACACATAGTGCATATTTCCAAGTGCTCAAACACCCAAGTGCTTAATAGAATCACTCGGTGATTAGCATAGGTGCTTTGCGAAGTGCTTAGGTTAGTTAGACCGCTTTAGCGCTTGCTCTAGGTGAACCCTAGTTAGTTGAGTGAGTTTAGATAAACCTCACAACCCCTCGGCTCTTGCGCGAGCCGTTGTAATTGTACCGAGTGGGGCGAGAGTCTTGCGAGACCGTGACAACCGTGTTTGTGTCACGGCCGCCACCGTGTACCGGAGGGAACGAGGCCCGCGGCGTTTCGGCCGGAAGCTCGATAGTGGAGACGGCGGGGAGCGTCCGAGAGGAGCCGGAAGCGGAGCACCACTTGCGCGTGGAGAAGGCCCGCGGCTCTCTACGGAGTTACTCGACCGAGGTGCTTGGCCCTCGCGTGGGCTTCCCTTTGCGTAGGGGCACCAACGAGGATTAGTCGGGACCTTGCGCGGTTCCGGATACCTCGGTAAAAATACCGGCGTCATCCACGAGAGTTTGCTTCTCTACTTAGCTCTTTACACTCCGCATTTATATTAAGCATTTAAGTTTCAATCTTGTTGTCATACTTATTTAGTGTAGATTGAAACTTAGCCTTTGCGGTAGAGATAGCAACACTTAGACAAAACCTAGTTTGCACATTCTAGTTTTGTTTCTTGCATAGGTTTTGCTCTAGGGATTTAATTGTGGCCTAGTTTAGTAAAAGTTTAAGAAGTCCTAATTCACCCCCCCCTCTTAGGCGTCACCCGTTTCCTTCAATTGGTATCGGAGACCGGTTTGGCTCATTTGAAACGCTTTAGCTTCACCGCTAAAAAGAGCCGACGCTTTTTAGAGGAAGGGATGGATACCCACAGGCCACCACACTTCGACGGCACTAACTTCCCATATTATAGTGCTAGAACGGCTTGTTACCTAGAGGCCGTTGATCTAGGTGTTTGGAGAGTCACTCGTGACGGGATGAAACCCCTCAAGAATCCCGAGAAACCCACCACGAGTGAGGAAAAAGAAATCCATTTAAATGCTAGAGCCAAAAATTGCTTGTATGAATCTCTTAGCATGGATATTTTCAATCAAGTATTTACTCTGAAAACTGCTAATGAGATTTGGCTAAAATTGCATGAGCTCCATGACGGCACATCCAATGTCCGTGAGCAAAAACATTGCCTAGTATTAAATGAGTATAATTCTTTTGCTATGAAAGATGATGAGCTTGTTAGAGACATGTATTCTCGTTTGAATCTAATAATCAATGAGCTCAACTCTATTGGCATTAATAAGCTAGGTGATGCGGACATTGTGAGGAAGATTATCTCCCTGCTACCACAACAAAAATATGGGAGCATCATCACCATCCTTCACAACATGGAGGACTTGAGCAACATGACCCCGACCATTGTGATTGGGAAAATCGCGGCCTTTGAGATGTCGCGAAAAATGAGTCGGGGAGAGGAGCCAACTTCCTCAAAGCCATATGCTTTTGCATGTGATGAAAGGAAGGGCAAAAAGAAGGCTCCCACTCCAAGTTCCTCAAGCGAAGAAGAGGAAGAAGAAGAAGAAAGTGATGATGATGAAGATAATCAACCATGCACATCATCCTCCGAGGACGAAGAAACAATCCGACGCGTCGGAAAGGTAATGAGGATGATCCGCAAGATTAATCTAATGGGTGTGCCCCTGCAGGTCGAGGATCTTCTCTTTAACATTGACAGGAAAAAGCAAAGGAAGAGAGGATGCTTCGCATGTGGGGAGAAGGGCCACTTCAGGGACAACTGTCCAAATATGGCCAAACCCAAAAAGGAGAGGAGCAAAGGCAAGGCGCTCACAAGTGTTAGAACTTGGGATGACTCTTCAAGTGAAGATGAATCTCCAAGGACGCGCAGCCACCGGTCCTCGTCACGATCATCACGGACATCACACAAATGCCTTATGGCAAGAGGTAACAAAAGCATTCCATCCTCTAGTGATGAAAGTAGTAGTGATGATGAAGGTGAGGGAAAGGCCTCTCTAGATGAGCTTGCAGAAGCCGTAGAATTTTTTCAGGATGTTTGCACTAAGCAAAAAGCTCAACTTAAAAATTTGAAAAATAAGTTGGTTAGCTCTCAAAATGATTACAAAGGTTTGCTAGAAAAATTTGAAACTTTTGCAAACTTAAATAGTGAGCTATCAACTAAAATTGAGCTGTTAGAATCTAGTGCTCCATCCACTGCTACCGATGATAGCCTTATTAAAAAGAATGAAAAACTTAAGGCTAAGTTAGCTAGCTCCCAAGAAGCTATTGAAAATTTGCTAGAGAAAATGGAAATTCTTAGCATACACAATAATGAGCTAACTACTAAGCTAGAAAGCATTGGTAGCACCCCAGCAGCATCTTTAGTTAAAATATCTGAAATAATTAAGAAAGATGCTTCTACTTCCTGCTTTGATTTAATTGATGATTCTAACACCTGCAACCAAGTCGCTGTTGAGAATATTGTTATAGAGACATGTACGGATGAGGTTGCAAAGGAAAATGAACAATTAAAGCAAGAAGTGGCTCGCCTTGGCAAGGCTTTGTATGACAAGAAAGGCAAAGCCAAACAAATCCAACCTCCACAGGATAACACCACTGCGGGAGTGAACAAGCCTATGGAGGGAGAAACTGTGATTTGTAGGCTATGCCACAAGGAAGGCCACAAGTCTTTCCAATGCAAGGCGATGACCGGGGATAAACAAAGGCAAAAGCTCAAGCAAAAGCCATCAAGCAAAATCTCCAGCACCTACATCAAAAAGGTGAACAAAAAGGACGCTACACCATATTTGATCAAGAAGAAAAAGAATGGAAAGGTGATAGCAATCAAGGCCAACAAGCAAGCCAACAAAGGAAAGGGGGCCAAACGCATCTGGGTGCCAAAAGAGATAATTTCAACCATGAAAAGCACCAAGAAGGTTTGGATCCCGAAAGGGAAGTGAGTGAACCAAAGGTCATCGGGAAATTTGGAGACTTGGCAAATTTGGGATGTATATCATGGGATACATCATATTGGATCAAGTTAATTGCCAAGTGGGTTAGTGAAAATTTTAGACCCAAATTTCCCACCCATGACTAAGGTAACTAGTTTTATTGTATTCCTCGTTTTTAGATATGCGTATCTATTTATATTTTATCTAGTTTACCTTTCTTGCCTAGTATTACATTTGTTATGTACTTTTGTTCAAAATCATGCATACTAGGTAAATCATATGGTAGGATTGCTTGCTTTTAATTCATATACTTAAGCAAACCCACATGGCTTAAAATGTTTACTTAAGCACGGCACATAGCTTTTATATCACTCCATAATAAATGATGCATAATTTGAAAATTTTTGATCCCTACAAGTGTATCATTTAACTTATATGTGCCAAAATTAGGATTATGGATAATTTGCCCCTCTTGATATCAAATCAGAGTGCATGTCTCCTACAAGTATTCAAAACTTGTATGCACACCTTTAGGGGGAGGTTACTCTATAATCTAACACTTTGAGACTAACACCTTTTCAAGTCTATTTCATGTGATAGTCTCATTGTAAGGAAAATGAAGTCCCCTGAGAAAGACAACAATCTTCCACTGCAAAATCTCCAAAAACTCTCATGTCTCTCAAGCTCGCCATTGATCTTCAATTGGTATCTTTTGAGACTACTTTCAGTATCATTTACATGTCTTCTCCAATATTTGATTAGACTATATTTCATATCATATGCTTCCATGTTGCTAAAAATGCATAAGTAGTTAACTCATATTCTGTTACCTATGCATAAGGGAAGTCAGTCTTTTCAAATCATGTCTTGCACCTCTAATTTTCACATGCTTTTTCCTAAGTAGAGGATCTCTGTCAGGGGGAGCATTTCTTCATCTCTAAAGGGGGAGAAAAACTCTTTCCAAAGGAGAATACTCATTTAGGAGAAATAATCTTTTGAGGAACTCCTACTCATGGTATCTTTCATGAACTACAAGTGGTATCATTCATGGCTTAATTTAATATACTTCTAGTGATATCATTTGTTGAGGGCAAGCTTTTATTTACTTCCTACATGCTTTTAATGTCTTCCTTTTCGGTGGTTGATGCCAAAGGGGGAGAAGTTTAGGGGCCAAAGCAATGAAAACTATATCAAACACCAAACACCACCAATTTAAAATTTTATATCTACAAATGACTTTTCAAGTGGTTTTGGTTATTTGGTCCAAAAATAGGAAGTAAGTGAATTATGGAGTTAGGGGGAGGCTTAAGTCCATAATGTCACATTGTGGGGACAATCATGCATTCTAGCAAGTAGATTGCACTTTTTAATTCAAATACTTGTATTATTTGCTTGCTTTGGTTGTGTTGTCATCAATCACCAAAAAGGGGGAGATTGTAAGGAAAATGGACCCCGGGCCTTTTGGCTAATTGAGTTTTGGTGTTTGATGAACAACACAATCCGTGAACTAATAAGGTTTCTAGTGTCTGTGTTTGTAGTTCACAGGATGCGAAGAGGATTGGACCAAGGCAATGAGGATGCAACACCTCAAATGAAGACATAAAAAGATGCATAGAAGTCCAAGACTCAAGAACAAAAGAAGCCCACAGAAATCAGCAAAGAAACCTGAGAAGAGGGCTGTCAGCCAGCGCCTGGTGGCGCACCGGACAGTGCACAGCACCTGTCCGGTGTGCACCGGACTGTCCGGTGGGACAACCGGACGGTCTGCGCAGAGAGGCCGCAGGTAGGCGCTCTCGGGCTGTAGCACCGGACTGTCCGGTGTGCACCGGACTGTCCGGTGTGCCAACGGGCAGACGGCAACGGTCGAATCCAACGGTCGGATCCAACGGTCGACTGCTACAGACGCCAACGGTCGGCTGACATAGGCGCACCGGACATCTACTGTTCAGTGTCCGGTGGTGCACCGGACTGTCCGGTGCACCCGACGACAGAAAGCTGCTGCTTTCTGTCCAACGGCTAGTTGAGGGTGTGGAGGCTATAAATAACACCCCAACCGGCCATTCTCAAGTGTGAGAGCCCAAGCAACATTCCAATACACATAGTGCATATTTCCAAGTGCTCAAACACCCAAGTGCTTAATAGAATCACTCGGTGATTAGCATAGGTGCTTTGCGAAGTGCTTAGGTTAGTTAGACCGCTTTAGCGCTTGCTCTAGGTGAACCCTAGTTAGTTGAGTGAGTTTAGATAAACCTCACAACCCCTCGGCTCTTGCGCGAGCCGTTGTAATTGTACCGAGTGGGGCGAGAGTCTTGCGAGACCGTGACAACCGTGTTTGTGTCACGGCCGCCACCGTGTACCGGAGGGAACGAGGCCCGCGGCGTTTCGGCCGGAAGCTCGATAGTGGAGACGGCGGGGAGCGTCCGAGAGGAGCCGGAAGCGGAGCACCACTTGCGCGTGGAGAAGGCCCGCGGCTCTCTACGGAGTTACTCGACCGAGGTGCTTGGCCCTCGCGTGGGCTTCCCTTTGCGTAGGGGCACCAACGAGGATTAGTCGGGACCTTGCGCGGTTCCGGATACCTCGGTAAAAATACCGGCGTCATCCACGAGAGTTTGCTTCTCTACTTAGCTCTTTACACTCCGCATTTATATTAAGCATTTAAGTTTCAATCTTGTTGTCATACTTATTTAGTGTAGATTGAAACTTAGCCTTTGCGGTAGAGATAGCAACACTTAGACAAAACCTAGTTTGCACATTCTAGTTTTGTTTCTTGCATAGGTTTTGCTCTAGGGATTTAATTGTGGCCTAGTTTAGTAAAAGTTTAAGAAGTCCTAATTCACCCCCCCCTCTTAGGCGTCACCCGTTTCCTTCAGCATTGCCCGAAGCTTCCTCCTTCGTCTTTGTCTGGATTAATGCTTTTATGGACCTGAATCTTCTTCACGCCGTCCCTGTTGTCATCTTCGATATGGTGATGAAGGTGAAGGCTTGTATTTGAAACTTACTCTTCATGACAAAGTTAGTATCTTAGAGACCTTCGGCGATGAAGGCCCTTCCTCAACAATAGCCCCTCGTGGAATAAGGTTGTTTTCGTAACGAGCTCAGGCCTCGAAACATATCAGGGAGGCTCATTATTGAAAATTTCAAAAACAAGCACTTCAGAATAAGTAAAAGTGTATGCACAGTCCACTGGGCAGTGAGAAGGTGCGAGCACGGCTTCTCGTGCCAGCGTGACCTTTCGTGCCCTGCACATGGTTCTTTGTATAAAAGCAAAAGAGTGTGGTGAAGCAGAACTACATTTATTGCTCCCACCTACCTGCTGCTGGTTTTTTCTCTCGCTCCAAAGCTTTCCGCTGAATATCGCGTTTAGAGCGAGCTTCGGTAGAATTTCATGTTGAAATGGCTAGAATTCGCACAACTGCTAGATTAGCCACTTCCACCTCGTTAGAGGCCCATCAGAGAGAGGAAAACACTTTGGACACCACATTGATTTCTGAAGTCATGAAGGCTTTCGTGACAATGAAGTCCAAGAGTAGCTCGAATGCTACGGAGGAAGAAAACGAAGATCAACCAACGAAGCCGAGCTATATTGAGAAGGGTCGATCCATTCTAAAGGACAAATATTTTAAGGCAATGAAGGAACTTGGGTATTTTAGTGACAAGGTCAAGGTATGACTTGCTAGCGATGAGACAACCCCAAAACAAAAGAATAATGAGGTTGTGGTTTTCAGAAGCTTCTTCTAGGCCGGCCTTCGATTGTCGATGTATCGGATGATTGCAAAGGTTCTTATGAAGTTTGAGATTTATATGCACCAATGGACTCCTAATGCCATCGTTAGACTTGGTGTTTTTATCTGCGCTTTATGAAGCCAGGGGGTTCGCACTGAGGCTGATGCTTTCTGTAGAGTGCATGACTTGCACTACCAAACGAAAGCTAGAGCTTCGGATGGTCTTCATAACAACTTCGACTGCTATACCTTCGCTTACCCTAGTGCTTGCATACCGAACCAAGTGGCATGGTGACTAGACGAAAGAGTGGTTTTATGCTGAGGTGGATTCCGAGAAACGAGAGGACTTCAAGGATATGGTGATGAGTCCGCTGAAGGTTAGCTTCAGACCGAAGAGACCAAAACGCAAAATGGGCGGAGCTGCTAAAGATGCTTACAAAGCTTTCAATGTTGTTGCTAAGAAGATCGGGTCTCATGATCTAATCTAAGAATTCCTTGCATACAAAAATTTTCCCACACGCACTGGGTGGAAATTGTCGAAGGTGGTTAAATCTAAAGAAAATGAGCTCGTAACATTAGCTTTTGAATTCAAGGAGCAAGCTTCATTCTGAGCTCCTTCTTCGGGGTGGCTGAAAGTCATAGAAACAAAATACAATGAGATCATTGGAAATTATCTTATTAAGGAGGACAAAGCTATGACTTCTACCTTTGGGACCTGAGGGAAAAGAAGATTGAATAGAGTCATGGATGCTATGGGATTCAAATATCCAGATTATTCCAAACTGATGCACAACACCGAAGCTAGAGAAAATGGGAAGAGAAGTGTGAAGGCCTCTAAGAAAGAAAAGCAAAGTGAGTTTGGTGATGAAGAAACAAAGGATGCTGAAATTGACAGCGACGAAGAGTCACCTTCGAACAGGGCCACTCCTTTAAGGAGGAAAAAGCTAAAATTACCAAGGCAGAAGCTAAGAAAACAACTGTGCAAGATCAAGGGAAAGGAAGCGCTTCTACTTCGTCCCTAGGATGCACCCGAATTCTTGAGGTAATGACTTAACCTTTGCTTTTCCACTCTAAGCCCTCTCGGACCAGTGCTGACCAGCTTGTTATTGACTGCAAAGGGTACGAGCGAAGGTGGTCATGCTTCGCCCCCACAATGGCAGAGGGATCCCTGGTGGGAGAGAAGAACCCACGAATTGAATCCCTTGTTGATGTCATTTTTGGGGCTTCGTCACTAGAGGAGGAGGAAGGTGAAAGAAAAGGTACCGAATGTGGTAAATCTTCGGGATCTGAAATGGGTTTTGAAGAGCCAAGTGTTTCTCTAGAAGCGTACATGGTTGGACCTACTCGCTCATATGGCGAGGAGATGGATGAAGAAGTTAATTTTTTCGTTAGACACCTTACAGCGGCTACCTACGCAAGGAGAATGCTTCGAAGCTAATAGAGCAAGATAAAGCTATGGGCTACAACTCTGGAGCTATGTTATTTGGCAGGAGGAAAGATGTCTTGGCATATGTCCCCGATGCCAGAGAAGCTAAAATTGTTAAGAATGTTGCTCGAAGCATTGTGTTCCCAGAAATTGAGACGACGTTGAGCAAGTTAAAAAAGAGAAAGCTTTCTCAAATCTTGGCTTATACAAGTATTAAGGTAAAACCTTTCTTTACCATGCAGCTTCGGATAAAGCTATGAGTAATTAACCCTTTTCCTTCATGACTTGCGTGTTGGGCCTGATGCTGAGCAAGGCTCTGATACTTCAGCAAGAAAGTGAAGATGCTGAAAACGAAGCAACCAATTCAGATCTTTAGGGTGAAATAGATAGACATTGAGACTCTGTGGAGCAAAAGGACAATGAGATTGCATGTTTGAAGCATGCTTTTGTTGAAGCTAAGAAGGAGAATAAAAGTTAAGGAGCAAGATGGAACTATCGTTGAGCTTCGTGCAAATCTTAAAGGGAAAAAGAAGAAATTAATGCAAAGGGCGAAGAAAATGCAAAGCTACTAGAGTCCCTGATACACCTTCAGGATCACCTCCCTGTGCCGCAACTGCCTAAAAAATATTTTCTCCTCTGCTGGTGCCACTTCGGGAGATAGCTCATATTTTAGCGGGGATGTTGGCGGAGCACTTGATTGGATGGAAAAAGAACTAGGGGGAACTCTAAGGTGTTATCAATGCCCGAGGCGACTATTGCGCCATGATAGGATCTCACGGCATGGCCTCTATGCTGGAGAAGGCAGGCTGCGACCATATCAAGACAATCAGTAAGGCTGACTTCGGCATGGATGTGGAAGAGATAAAGAAACATTCGAAGGATGTATTCAATGTCGTGAAGCGATTCTATATAAATATTTGGGATAAATGTGGCTGACAAATAGATACTTCTAAAGATGAAGATTACATGAAAAAGGTTCATCCTTAGAACTTACATCTTCGAAGTTCTCTTATTCCACCATTCTTTGATGATGACTTATATTGGGGGCCTCCTATGCCAAAGATCACTCGTTTAACCATGAAGGCCTGAACTCGCTAAGCGAAGGATGGAGAAAATACCTTATTGCTCTAATGGCATTTGTAAACAGTGTATGTAAAACCATGAAGGACATGATTGTAATCTTGTACAAAGTCGGTTTGTCTCCCCTATAAATAGATGAATAGTACCCACGCATAAAGTACCTTTAGCCAGGTGCTACAGCTTCATACAGCTCAGCCTTCAAAACACCCTCGTGCTATCTTGCATCAAGAAGTCAAAGGTTCATGTAAACTTGTATTGTATAAGAAGAGAAATAAAATGCTAAGTCACATGAGATGAGTTCTCATATATTTCATCATGCATCGTGTATTCCATTTGATTACACTTTACCTCCCTCCTTTAATTGTTATCCCGAAGAGATAACATTTCAAGGATGAGGGTTTCTACTTTTTAACTTTGTGTTGCCTTATTTTTGATTCCATATAGCAATTGAAAACAAGTGACCAACATTTGTGCCCACCTTCGGAGATCTCACGACCACGACGAGCTTCATCACGACAAAGAGCATGGCAAGCCATCAAGCTTCGCCAGCTTTCATGGAGAAGCTTACTCTCCCCATCACTGGGGGCTCGAGCTTTGAACCCAACAACAAAAAACAAAAGAAAGAAGCCCAAAGAAGGGTGCAACATGTAGGTGTCTAAGGACCCTACATCAAGACCAAATGGTCACATATCCCTATTACCTTCTCCAAGGATGATCTTCATCTCAAAGATTATCAGCACAAAGATGCCATGGTTATCTCTTGTGTAATCAAAGTTTTTGTAGTACACAATGTTTTGATTGACATAGGTAGCACTGTAGACATCATATTTGTCAAGGCTTTTCAACAAATGCAGGAGCCCAAAGATAAACTCCAAGACTCAGCTTTTCCCCTCTGTGGCTTTGAAGGACAACAAGCAATGACTATGGGGAAGCTAGTCATGCTCGTCACCTTCGGCTACATCAATAACACAGGAACCAAAGATGTAATGTTCGATGTTGTTGATATGGAATTCCCATACAATGCTGTCATCAAGAGGGGAACTCTTATTGTCTTCGAAGAAGTTTTACATTCAGCTTATCTCTGCATGAAGATACCCAACAATCAAGGGGTGATATCAGTTTATGGCAGGCAAGAAGCAGCAAGAAGGGTAGAAGGGACCCTACAAGAGCAGAAAATTGTTTACAACATTGATGAAGACAAAAGACAAATTCAAGATTCTAAAAACTAGTAAAAGAAAAGGCATCTTCGGCGGAGCAGCTAAAACCAGTACTTCTCTGTGATGATGTCGTAGAGCAAAGGGTATTCTTCGGCAACTAGCTAACTTCAGAGCAAGAGTCCAATCTCCAAAGGTTCCTATTTCATAACAAATATTTCTTTGCCTGGTCAGCAAATGATCTATGTGGAGTGGATAGGAGTATAATAGAGCATGCCCTGAATGTGGACCTAAGTGTCAGGCCATGCAAGCAAAAACTCTGGAAGATGCCTGAAGATGCAAAAGTCGAAGTCAAAATATTGCTCAGTGGTGGAATCATAAGAGAAGTGGCATACCAGGAAGGGTTGGCCCATATAGTCATGGTCAAGAAATCCAATGTCAAGTGGAGAATGTGCATTGATTTCACAAATTTCAACAAAGCATGTGCGAAGGATGAGTTCCCATTACCAAGAATTGACTTACTAGTGGATGCAGCTGCAACTTCGAAGCTCATGAGTCTACTCGATTGCTATTCAGGGTATCACCAATATGGATGAGAAAATAAGATGAGCCGAAGACTAGTTTCATAACCCCCAGTGAACTTATTGTTATCTTCGGATGCATGAGGGGCTTAAGAATGCTAGTGGGAGCTTCAACAGGATGACAACCAAGGTGTTGAGTTTACAGCTGGGCAGGAATGTCTTAACTTATGTTGATGACATTATAGTAAGGAGTACAAAGTAATAGGATCATATTTCAGACCTCCAAGAAACATTTGCCAAATTTAGAGAAGCAAGTTTGAAGCTTAACCTAGAGAAATGTGTCTTCGGAGTAAAGAAGGGCAAGTTCTTGGGTTGCCTTGTATCAACAAAAGGTATAGAAGCAAATCCGAGCAAAATCGAAGCAATACTTTGAATGGGGCCACCAAAATCAAGAAAAGGGGCTCAGAGATTGGCTTCCTTAAACATATTCATTTCAAGATCTGCTGAATGAAGCTTGTCGTTCTTCGAAGTCCTAAAATCAGCAAAGCTCTTCCAATGGGGACCTCTTCAGTAGCAAGCCTTCGAAGAGTTGATAGATTATCTAATAAAGCTTACAACATTATCCCCTCCTTCGGTAGGGGCTCCATTGTTACTCTATGTATCAACTTCGCAAACAATTGTAAGTGTTGCATTGGTCCCGAAGAAAGTGACTGATGGTACCAAAGGGCAGATGCTTGTTTACTTCGTCTCCAAAGTACTAAGCCCATCCAAAATAAATTACATAGAAATGGAGAAAGTCCTTTATACGGTCCTAATGGCCTCAAGAAACCTTCAACATTATTTTCAGCCTCACAATATCATTGTGCTTTCATCATTACCACTCAAAGACATCATAAGAAATAGAGAAGCTTTTGGCCAAATTAGTAAATGGGTAGGAGAGTTTAATAAATTCATCATCGATTTTGTGCACATGCCATCCATACAGTCTCAAGCATTAGCAGATTTTATTGCCGATTGGACACCAAGCTCACAAGACGAAGCAACCCAGTTAGACAAAGCTGTTTGGATATTTTTTTGCAATAGCTCATGGGGGTCCTTCGGAGCCAAAGGTGCAGCTGTTATTATGTCACCATCAAAGGTGAAGACATCATATGCTGGCAGGCTACATTTCCAGAGTACAAACAATATAGCAGAATACGAAGCTTTGTTGTTGGGACTAAGGAAGCAGAAAGCAATAGGTGTACGAAGAGAAGTACTAAAATCAGATTCCCAATTCATCACAGACCAGGTGGATAAGTCAAGCAAGGTGAAAAATCCTAATCTGGAGACGTACCTCAATATGGTTCGAAGGTGAGAGCACCTAGAGGGGGGGGCGAATAGGCGGTCCTGCAAAAATCAACTCTAAACAACACAAACTTGGTTTATAACAAGTGTTAGTGAAGACTAAAGCCAAGTTGTTGTGAGTACAGATGGAGAGAGGAGAACTCTTCACTTGATCACTCCTTTTAAATGTGTATCAAACTTAGGAGCAATAACACAAGTGAATATGAGAACTAAAGAAGTCAACAATCGCAATAAGGTAAATGGACAATAGACACACCGATTTTATCCCGTGGTTCATCCAATGTGTACTCCACATTGTGGTGACCTCCTTTGGCCAAGGTTTGCACTCAACCCCTCTCAAGTGATCCAAAGATCAAACTTGAGTACCACGATTTTCTTTGTTATCTCAAATCGCTTTGCGAGGAATCTCCACAAGTTGGAGTCTCTCATACCTTACGCAGATGATCTTAATAAAAACACAAGAGTAAGGGGGAGTAGCAACACACACAAGAACTTAATTGGCACCAGCAACACGCACACAAGTCAAGATAAGAGCGCATGAAAAAACAACGGAGTCACAACTCAAGAACGCGCTCAAATCTCTGTCTAATGAAACGACAGCGTGGTCGCATAGTCTCAGAGTTGTAGTATGCTCAAGGAATACTTGTGTTACAGTTCTAAGCGCCTAGGGGTCCTTTTATAGCCCCAAGGGCCAAAGGAGTCGTTTGATCTTCATTTGGAAGGCCCTGGTCGCCTTCTGTCCGCGGGTGCACCGGACTATCCGGTGCACATCGGACAATGAACAGTGCGCGATTCCCTTTCTTTCCTAGCGAAGTTGATCGTAGCCAGCTGTTGGCCCCATGGCACACCGGACAGTCCGGTGTAGCCTGTTGACCATAGGCCTGGCGCACGTGGTAGCCAATGATTGCCCATCGACCATATGCACATGCGAGAGCCGTTGGCCGCTTGGCTCATCGTATATTCTGGTGCACACTGGACAGTTCGGTGAATTATAGCCAGAGCACCCAGCCAATTTCCCGAGTGTGGCTAGTTCACCTGGTTGGCCAGCCTGGGCACCGGACAATGTCCGGTGCACGCCAGACAGTCCGGTGCTTCCCAGACTCGTGCAAGTTTCGCTAAACATGGCCAAACTTCTTCACTCCAATTTGTCTCGACTTGGAGAGTTTCCTAGCACTCAGATGAACAAAGTTAGCAACTAAAACAATTTACTAAGTGCTAGACTCATACCTTTGTTCCTTCATTTGAATATGGTTTGCAATATACTCCTATACTCATAGTAGGCATGTTAGTTCAAAGTGATGGGTTGGGCACTTAATCACCAAAACACTTAGAAATGGCCCAAGGGCACATTTCCCTTTCAATCTCCCCTTTTTGGTGATTTATGCCAACACATCAAAAGCAACTCAAAATGCACTAACATAACCAAATGTGACCCAAAATGTGCAAATTGAAGTCAAACTAAAAACCAATTGAATTATCACAGTATTTGGCATATTTGGATCATTTTGCCACCACTTAGTTTATTTTCGCAATAAAAATTCATTTTCTTACTTCTATGTGAAAAACACTTGTTTTGGAAAATCAAAACATTTTTCAAGACCGAGTTTGATCAAAAGCCAAAAACTCCCCCTTTTCTCATAATCAAATTTCTCCCTCACAAGAGAGTAGTTTTGCAATAAGAGGATTTTGATCAAAAGACAAACACGATAATCAAAAGACTAACACAATAATTTTTGAAATTCACAAGTGGTAGTTGATCCATTCCAGTTGCTTTGGCCCTTAATATCTCCCCCTTTGGCATTAAGCACCAAAACGGAGAAACTAGTGGCTTTTAAACCTCATTGCCTCACCAAAAATTGTGAAATAAAAGCAAGAAGACAATGAACACCAAGGGCAACTTGAACAAGATACCGTTTTGCAGTTTAAGCCTTGTATATTGTTCAAGTTCACCATTTCCCTTTCCATTCACCTTTGAGACTACATCAAGATTACTTAAGCAAACATGTTAGTTTCAAAGGGCCAAGTTGTAACATATCCTCCCCCTAAACATATGCATCATTTGCACAAGGACTTGTGAGGTCCGGGGATGATGTTTTACAACTTGAACACCACAATTATACTTATGATGACATGATCAATATAAAAACATGTGTGCTCTAGATCAATCCAAGTTCCACGAATCTAAGACATTTCGCTCACTATGGAGCTTACAAAACCTTTTCTCATCTAAAGGCATGGTAAAGATATTGGCTTACTGATGATCGGTGCTAATATGGCAAACATTGATATCTCCCTTTTGCTGGTGATCTCTCAAAAAGTGATGCCGGATGTCTATGTGCTTAGTGTGGCTGTGTTCAATGGGATTGTCTGCCAAACCGATTGCACTCTCATTATCACATAGGAGTAGGACTTTACTCAAATTGTAGCCAAAGTCCCGGAGGGTTTGCCTCATCCAAAGTAGTTGCGCGCAACACTAACCTGCAACAACATACTTGACCTCGGCGGTGGATAGGGCAACAGAAGTTTGTTTCTTTGAACTCCACACTACAAAAACGCCTAAATTTTTGTGGGCCAAAAACCCACGAAAATAAGCTTAAACCGACGAAAATAGCCTATTTTCGTCGGCAGCCGAAAATATGTTGGACGAAAATAGGCTAACTATTTCGTCGGTACCGATGAAAATGACCTATTTTCGTCGGCTTCCCCAAGGCCGATGAAAAATGACCTATGTTCGTCGGCTTCCTCAAGGCCGACGAAAATAAGTCGCTCGAATGGGTATTTGCATCGGCCTTGATGGTCGACGAAAATAGGAGCTTTATTTTCGTCGGCCCTGGTGGCCCACGAAAATAGCTGGCGGCCTGCATGAGTTTTCGTCGGCCTCCGAACAGGCCGACGAAAATTCATGATACCCCCCCAAAACAGATTTTTCTGCACCTTTTAATTCACAGCAAAATACACATAATCCACAATCACATATACAGATTTCACAAGCAATACAGATTTCACAAAACACATTCACAAGCAATACCATAATTGTTTCAAACATAGTCCATACAATATAGTCCATAGTCCATACATAGTTTCAATACCATAACCACATCCATATAAGTCTATACATAGTCCATAAACAAACTCACTACTCACTCCTGCGGGCTGTGCGAGTTTTGGCCACTCCCTCCTCCGCCACTAGGAAGGTGGCCACTCCCTCCAGCACCCTCCGATCCCTGAGCATGTGACACTGAACCCTGCAATTCATCAATCATTCAAATAAGGTTGTGTTTTGCTATCTCTATACCTATACATTGCTATGTTTGTTCACTATTTGCGTAAAACTAAACATGGAACGTCACCTGTGATCCATGGTGATGAGGAGGCTATGCATGCATCCACGGGTACTGTTGTGCTGGCCACCCCTGAGGTGGTGGCACCCACCCCATCGATGGCGGTGCCATCCACGCTTGAAATGGCTGAGAGCCCGCCGGTTGCTGGGCGACCGGTGGCACCCATCCCGGGACTGGCTACGATCCTTGGGGTGGTGAGCCATCCAAGTGCCTGGAGGTGCCTGCGTCCACCCAACACCGGTCCACAGTGGCTGCAACACTGGAGCTTGTCCTGGCCACTGTCCCCATCCTTGTGCCTGCGAGCCATTTTTGATAATAAAAAAAGAGTTGCTATGGAATTGAAGTGTTCCGATAGTGTGACCTGGGGTGGGCGAAAAGCGGGCAAGTTCATATCAGGGCCGAGTCGAGTAGTCATTTCCTGCAAATGGATGAAACGTTAGAATCACAACATTATACTTCGAATTCAATGACACGTGATGAGATAGACGAATAACCTGAAAATAAGAAGCCATATACTGCGTCAGCTGTCCGACCTGCTCATGCGTTGCTCGAGCCTGCTCCTGTGCTGCTCGAGCCTGCTCCTGTGCTGCCCGAGTCTCCTCCTCCAGCTGAGCCTCTCGAGCAGACCTGGAGGAGCGAGAACTCCCTGCCGAAGACGATGCCTTCCCTTGACCTATTGTCCTGTTATACTCCACAACGCCGGTGCCAAAGGCAAACCTGCATGATACACATAGTTGAGCCATTAAGTGGACACATTCTTGTTAATGAAATTGTTGAATCAAACACAAACACCTCACCTGCCATGCTTTCTACCCCCACCACTATGGTACAACGCCGAGGCATCTAAGTCTGAATGCATCCAGTCGAAGTCAGGCCCATGGCGTTGAGTCATTTCCTCCCCATATGCATTCTGCAAAGAAAGTTAGAGTTGGAGTTAGACACAAAACATGCAATTTAATTCATAAATACAAACTTGTTTACCATTTTCTCCCTTGCCGCCTCGCTGCATAGCACATTAGGGTTCGCCGGATCAGGGCCACGGTGACCACGGACGTAAACCTCCATAAAACTTGGAGCAACTCCACTTTCAGCTTCCTGCATGAAAAAGTTTGATTTAAATACAAACTTGTTAAACCATAGAATTTTCATAGATGTAACATACAAGTTTGATTTGTATACTTACCATGCGGCGTGCGGTACCAAGGTGTCCATCGGCGACGTACCTGTGCCCCGGTCCTTCAGTGCCACGGTTGGCACGGTGCTTATGGGACTCTGCAATCCACTTAGGCGACGCCCATCTCTTAGCCAACCACCTCCAGGCTTCCATGTCCTTCGCAAGCCAATCCACAACGCTCTCCAGGTACTGTTCCTCTGTGAGGTAGATCTCATTGGCCCCTAATGATTTGCTCATGTTCTGCCCCTTTATCTTCTTGTAGTAGTAGTTGACGGCCGTGATGTGAGCATTGTATATGGCATCCTTGATGACCTTATCAGCGCACTTCCGAAAGTGCCTCTTCACACGTGCCCACTCAGCCTGATCCTCCTCGATCTCATTCGGCAATTGGAACCTCTCCTACATATCAACGGAGATGTTAAGTTAAAGTAAGATTATGAGAAGCAATAATTCAGTGAATTGCTTATATACAAAAGTAAACTCACCTAGAACTCGTCCCACACAGCCACCTGACAAGTCCTTCGTCTTTGTTCTGAACTTCCCCCTCCGCTACTGCTTTCCCCTGGCTCCCCTGGCTAGACATAGTCCTTCAGACCCCAGTCGGCCCACTGCATAGCCGCGAACCTCTCTCCATTGAGCTCCACCATGCCAGGGTAGTAGAAGCGACAGAGGCTACCCAACACCGCATTCACCTTGGGACGTCTGCCTGTACCGTCCCAAGTCAAGTCTTCCCATGACCTACAAACATTAATAACACAAGTAAACCAGTGCAATCACGTTCACATTAAAAAATTAACACAACAGAAATAAGCCCCACCATTCTCCATGCGGCCGGATGAGCCTCCTCTCTGCAGGTCTCGGACCAAGCGCATTGCTCTTCTTATACCTAAGTATATACAAGTAAATTCAATATGATTAAATGATTAAAAACTAATATGCATAACTAAGTTGAATCAACATTAATTAATAATATCTGAAGGACGTAGAACCATCCGACGTGTCGCCCGCGCCGCCTGCCCCCATAGGGTCAACCTCGTCCTCATCCTGTACATGAGCCTCCTGCTCACCCTCCTCACCCTGCACATGAGCATCCTCCACAGGAGCCTCCTGCTCACCCTCCTCCCCCTGCACTTCGTCTAGACAGTCGAGAAGCTGCTGCTGCCTCTGTCGGCTCTGTGAGGTGCCCTAAAAAAGCCCACTGCCCGAGCTGTCCTCGCTGGCCGCGTTGCCCTCACTCCTCCTCGATCTCCTATGCTTGAACATGTTCAACTATAGATAAATATGAAAATTAATGTCGAACCACAATATATGAAACAAATAATATGAAAATTAATAATGTGAAAATTGCAATACATAGCTTAATTGATTAACTAAAAGAAACATACTAATCAAAAGTCATATGCATCCGATGATGCTTCTTCGACTCGTTGTTTATTCATACGCTCTTGATTTCGTTGGATCCTTACTGATCTTCTAACGACGACATGTCATTTGCGCTTTGAGCTAGGTTCTTCAATTAAGTCGCTTGAATTGCTACAGAGATTTTCAAGGCCTTCTCCATTGGTCACATGGAATCGATGAGCTATGTCTTGATTCGACGCCGCTTCTGGTTGAAAAACAGCATCATCGTTGTCCCTGCTCGTACTCACATAGTCAACACTCTCTGGAGCGATGACTTGTGGGTTGACTTTGATTGCAACCCACCAAGCCCTAAGGCTTGGGTGAGGATATGGTAGGTAGTACACCTGTTTTGCCTGATTTGCAAGGACAACATCGCTCATACTGCTCGGAATCCTAGAGCTATGCTTCACCTCGACATTACCATACTTGTCGACACGAGTCCCACTATGAGCATCAAACCAGTCGCACTCAAAAAACAAGACTTTAAGTTCCTTGGGGCCATCGAAAATCAACTCTACAATGTTTTGAAGAACACCATAATAGTCCACTACTTTGTCATCGTCAACATATGAACTTGCCAACACACCACTATTGGTGGTGGCTGCCAATGGTCAACTCTTCTCCAATTTCGTGGTTCGGAAGCGATATCCATTTACATCATAGCGAGTATAGTTCCTGACGGACACAGAGGTATGTGCCATTAGCTGCAAGTCCGGGTGCACAGAGTTTTTGGAAACCTATATAATGAGAGATTAAGTATATGCATTACGAAGAAGTATGGACAATGAGAGGACGACAATTACTAACATAATTACGAAACCACTGCACGAAGTTTGGGCCACCTTTCAACCCATCACGTCGAAGATTTTCTAATTGGATGGTCGTAGGTTTACTAGTAGATTTCCAACATTCTTCATCAAACATGCTGGACATATTAGAAACATGGAGATTACACACTATAGAAATTATGAGATGAGAAAATGGACTTAACTATGAGGAAAACTTACTCGAACGCCTCCTGTGTACTGTCAATATTGCTATACATATATAGCATTAGCGTGTTCAAATCTGATGCTTCAATGTGACGTACACTCACTTTTCCAACTGCTTTACCCGGATTCGCAAAAATTTGAAGGGTGCTTTGGGGTGATTCATTTTCGACATGAAGTCGCACTGAAGGCACAAACACATTGTTGGCTCGAGCGAAATACCTGGTTGAGAATTGAGATATCTCCTTAAGGGCAAAAGCCTCCGCAATACACCCTTCGACTCTAGCCTTGTTGCGAACAGACACCCTGAGCTTTTTCAACGCCCTTTCTATAGGATACATCCACCTGAATTGCACTGGTCCCTCTACCAAAGCTTCCCAAGCCAAATGCACAATTAGATGTTGCATCACATTGAAGAATCCTAGCGGGAAAACCTTTTCAAATTTACAAATAAGAATTGGAATTTCTTTCTCAAATTTCTGCATCAAGCTCTTCGATACCGTCTTTGCTCATACTTCCCTATAGAAGTAACTCAGCTCTGCAAATATGCTCCAAAGCTCATCCTTAAAATAGCCTCGAAACATCACGGGCATCAGCCTCTCCATAATAATATGGTAGTCATGGCTTTTCAAATCGATCAATTTACCGGTCTTCAGATTGACTGCCCGTTTTAGATTTGCCGCATATCGATCTGGAAATTTCAGATTCTTCAACCACTTAAATATTTCTTTCCTTTCATCCGGCTTGAGGCAGTAATCAGCTTGCGGCCTACTCTCATGCCCTTTATCTCTTACTATCAACTCGAGCATCGGCCTCTTACAAATTTCAGCCATGTCTTTTCTTGCCTTCATATTATCTTTCATTTTATCAGTCACATCGAAACATGTGCTTATGATGCTTTCAGCAACATTACGCTCTTGGTGCATCAAGTCTATGTTGTGCGGCATGATCAAGGCTTTTGCATACGGAAGCTCCCATATTGATGAAATATGGGTCCAGTTGTGGTCCTCCCCGTAGCCTTGGAACCTATCATTTTCTCCTTGCTTCAGACAAGCATGTCATGCCATTATCTGCGGTGTAGTTAGCCTCTTTGGTGGCCCATTTCTGATTTTGGCTCCACTTCTGAATGCAGTAAGCGAACTCCTGAAATCATGCTGAATGGAGTCCAACGTCGATGAGCATCAAAGAATGACACTTTCCCACCATGCTTCAATCTAAATGCATACGTATCATTCATACATACGGGACAGCACAACCGACCATGAACACACCATCCAGACCAATCTCCATACGCCAGCAAATCATGCATTGACCACAAATAAGCAGCACACATGGTAAACTCCTTTTCAGTATGGCTATCATAACCCTTCACACCTCTCCACAATTGTTTTAGCTCTTCAATTAAAGGGCAAACAAACATATTCAGCTTTGGCCCTAGATGCTCAAGGCCTGGGATGACTAGTGCAAGGAACATGAATTCTTCTTTATTGACCAACTCAGGAGGAAGATTATATGGCACAATGAAGACAGGCCAACACGAGTAAGGGCTTGCACTGCTATTGAAAGGTGTGAATCCGTCCATCGATAGACCAAGCCGTACACACCTAGGGTCGTTTGCAAATTTGGGATAAAACTCGTCAAATGCCTTCCACACATCACCGTCCGACGGATGGACCATTATGTCTGGATCAGTGACGAGACATACACCATTCTTTGGCCACGTCATATGCAGAGCTATTTCCTTGTTGAGGAACAACCTTGAAAGCCGAGGAATGATGGGCAACCGACGAAGTTGCTTAGCTGCGACCTTCGTAACTACCAATTCACCCTCATCATTTGTCACCTCGACATATCTAGAAGCTTCGCAATGCTTACAACGGTCCAGCTTGTCATCCTCCTCAAAGAATAGCATGCAACTGTTGGGACACACGTCGATCTTCTCATATGTCATCCCAAGACCAGCCAACATCTTCTTTGCGAAGTACATATTCTTTGGCAACTTATGATTCTCCGGGAGAACCTCGCCCATCAGTTGGACGATGTCGTTGTAAGCACTGTTTGAAATGTTGTGCTTCGACTTTATCACCATTATTCTTGTGAGAGTCCCAAGAACTGACATCTGAGTGTGCTCATGCAGTCTCTCTTCTCCCGCGGCGAGTAGCCGGAAGAATTCCTGAGCATCGCGTGGAAGCTGTCCCGGCTCCTCAGCGTTCATTTCAACCTCCTTACCAAGATCATGCAACATGTCGTCCATCCTATCATGATCGTCATCAAGTTCCACCTCCGCGTCAACGTGTCTAATAGACTCTCCATGCCAGTACCATACAAGGTAGTTCGGCATAAACCCACTTTTACAAAGGTGTTTCTCCATTTCTTCCTTCTTCTGAGGCCACTTGTTCTCACAGCGATTGCAAGGACACTTCACTAGACGACTAGTTGCATCTTTGAAAGCGTGCTCAAGAAAAGCCTTTGTTACAACCATCCATTCATTCGAATGTGTCCCATCCTTTCTCCACCCGTCATACATCACCCTCCGATCACCGTCTATTTCAAAGGCTAATTAAACAAAAGACAAATAACATCAATGATCGTCCGTGGCTTAGGTGAACTCCCTATTAGGTAAAGGCCCTAAACCCACCCAAGAGTGTAGGCCAATGCTTGTGATTTGTGACGTGTAGCCTACGGTTGCCGTGAAATTTCGGCAGCATAACCCCGCTGCTCTCCAAGCACACACCTGAACATGGTGTGTTGGAGAACAACTGGGTTACACAACCGAAATTCCCCGTCAATCGTAAGGCACATGTCACAAATCACAAGCATCGGCCTACACTCTCAGGCTATCCAAAATATGTGGACAATTCCGGAACGGCGAACCTCACAAGCCAATGTGACGTTCGCCATTCCCGAATGGGTGACGCATACGGTTCGCTACGGTTAACGATTAAAACTAAACTCTAAACATTAAAAAATAACTCGGAGACAAATATGAGTTTGAATTAAAGCAATCAACAGTTAAACTAATCACAACACGACAAGATGACTAATATAAATTAATGACTTATTTTGGTCGGTACTCAATTATTCTTAAACTAGGTGCGTGGGAATGGTGAGATGGGTTTTTGTACAGTACAGCCATTGTGCGCGCTCTGCCAAAGCGAGGTTGCCGACTGCGGATCTGCACTGCACCCTGCCAGATCTGCAATTTATTCCACAATCGTGTAGTAGCAGTAGTAGTATGCTGTACAACAGTGACTAGTGTAGTAGCAGTAGTAGCAGCTGTTGGAACTTGCTATCCTAGGCAAGTTGATCCAACGGGGGAGTGAAGCAACGTAAACAGGGTTTTTGCTCGAGACGGCAATAGCTCTGTTAATCCAGCCTCTCACGGGCACTGTGCGGGGGTATTTATAGGTATCTGAGTGCCCAACGCCCAGTGTTAAGGACGCATGTGCCCTCAGGCACCTAGGTTATCCCCGGGATATTCCCATAAAGCAGGGTTACAAACTATAATTACAGGGAGACCTTTACAAATTAGGCCCGTAATGCGCAGCGGCCACGCAGGGCCTGTTACAATGGGACGGATCACATGTGGGCCTCCATGTTGGACAAGGCCGCAGGAACCGACGACCTCGTCACAGGTCTTCGTTCGGCGACGCGTGGGACGAAGGGTAAATCTGCCAGTCGTCTTGCCTCCGTTGGTGCAGCGAGGTTGGCGAAGGCATCGAGCGAAGGGTGGCGTCTTCGCCTTCGCCCCAACATTTGCCCTCCGAGGGACCAGTTCGACTAAGTCATCTGGTGCCGAAGACGTCGCTAGATGGTGGAGACGCTGCCCTCGCTCGAAGTGGTTTTGCGGGGATTTTTGACATGACCGTTGATTGACGCCGTACTGTTGAATTGCGGGTTTCCCGAAGCGTCGCGCCCTGTGTATAAAAGGGGGCGGGGGGCGGCGCGTTTTGAACCTTATCTTTCCGCGCCCCGCAAAAACCCTAATATCCTTCTCAAACCACCCGCTGCTCGTCTGCCCTCCTTGCTTTTGCTCGTCGGAGATCTGGCCCGTGTGAAGCAGACCGCCCGCCGCCGCCGACGGTACATAGCGATGCCGTCCTCTTCCTCTTCTGCTGCCGATACGCCGCCGCCGGCCGGCGCGTCGTCCGAGGAGACGCTGAGCAATGTGGCGGCGGAGGAGTTGCGCGCCGGCGACACAGTGGAGTTCGGCGTGTCGCAGATGTCCTCGGTTCGCGTGCAGGACATGCAACAGCTTGGTTATTTCGGCGGCGGAGTGTCACGTGTCCCGGGGACAGAGGAGGTCCCCGAGCCGGAAGGCGAGTTGGTCGTCTTCGAGGCTTTTTTCGCCGCTGGTCTTCGTGTGCCCGCGCATCGATTTGTGGGGGAAGTTCTGCATAGATTCAATGTCTAGGTCCACCAGCTGACGCCGAATGCCGTGGTGGCCCTGTCAAAATATGTCTGGGCAACGAGTTCGTACGACGGGCAGCCATCGGTCGAGGTCTTCACGAAGTATTATTGTCTGCATTGGCAGAAAAGGAAAATCGGAAATAAGATTGCTCAATTTGGATCTTGTACATTTACGCCGAAGACCGGCAAGACTTCGATGGAAGTCGTTGAGTTGGTTCCCTGCGCCCGCAATAAATGGGGCAACTGGCGGGAATTTTGGTTCTATGTTGCCGAAGGCACAATCGAAGACCATCCGGGGCTGCCAGTGGCCGAGATGTGTTCGCATTATTACTCAGCGTACCCGCAGTTTGAAGTGGCGGAGGAGGATGAAAATGAAGGGGCCCTTTGTTGCGCGGCCCGCATGAGCAGCGGACGCGATCTGGTTGAAGAGTTTGTCGGGTATGGGGTATGGCCCTTGGCGTGTGGCTGGGCGCTGGGCGAAGTATGCCCTCGCCAGATGCCTTCCCGCGGTGGGATGCTGGTGCGGAGTCCTGCCTTCGCACTAGATTTGCATGGCCGAGATCCCGCCGCATTCGTGCGTGAGGCGGAGGATGGGGCGGTGCGGATTGTTGGTCGCTACGTGCCAAAGACGGAGGCCAAGTGGAGTTGGGATATACGCGGATCCAACGACCGCCTAAATAGGGTCTTTGAGTTGAACTATTTGTCGTATGGCGGTTATCCTGGGCAAGATGTTGTTGACCGCCGCGGGAAAAAACTGGCGGCCGAGACTGAAAACGACCCCGCGCCGGCGGCCGCCCCATCTACTAAGAAGAGGAAGCTAGGTACTGCGATGGGGGAACTGGGGGTCTCCGATAGTTTTGCTATGGAGTTGATGAGGACATGCGCGGACCCTGGGGGAAGGATGTCTTCGCCCGAGCTCCGGGAGTCTTCGGCGCGGATGCTGGAGGTTACCGGGGGTCGATGGCCTAAGAACGTTCCTATCCCCCGCGCGGCCGGCGAAGACTTCTTTACATCTCGCATGGTTCGTGACTGGAGAGTGTTTCCTTATGGACGAAATATTGCTGCTGTTGTGTCGGCAGTGATGGACAAGGATCGTCAGGAAGCTGCGCAGAAGCGCCGGGCGGTCATCAGGCTGCCCGAGGCTTGGCCGAAGAGGGCGCGGGGGACTGCGAAGGCTACCGCTCCCGGCGGTAGCCAGCCGACGCTGGCGGCGAAGGTGGCCGCCCCTGGGTCCAGCAAGGTGCCGGAGGTCGCGAAGGCGGCCGGCGCCGGCGGAACCAAGTCTGCCTCGGCCGGAGCCGCGAAGGCCTGAGAATTGCCTTCGCTGGGGAGACGCGTTGCCGATTTCGGCACCAATATTAGTGTGGACGATTATCTCGTTGGTTAGTCATTGGCCCGAGTTTTTTTTTGGCTGTTGATACGTTGCAGGATCGGGCGAGGGGCAACTTGTTGTTGTTCCGCCTGCGGTGGCGACCACGGTGTCTGCCACGGTGCCTGGGGTGAAGGGTAGCGCTCTCGGCGCTGGCGGTGAGATTTCGGCGCTCACCGCCGTCAAGGACGAAGCGGGCACTGTGTCCCGCCGGCTGAGGGAGGCGTCGCAGCGGCTGAGTCAGGTAGGTTGAGCTAGACTTCGGTGTTTACCGTTTTCATGGGGATTGTGGTCTTATGTGTGTCTTTTAGGCGGCCGACTTCGCTGACCACGTGGCGTCGGGGGCCCTTACGGCAGTTGTGTCTGCCGAAGTCGAGAGACTTCGGGCGCAGCATGCTGACACCGTCCGGGAAAAGTCGGCTGCCGATAGCAAGTGCCGCAAGCTGGCGGAGAAGGTGGCTGCCCTGGAGGGCGAGAGGACTGACCTCCGGCGCCAGCTGGTGGAGGAGAGGAGGGAGGCTAATCAGGCCCTCGCCAAGGCGCAGTCGGCGCAGGCGGAGGCCAATTTGGCACGGGTGGAGGGTAGTCTCGCCAGCTAGTGCGCCGAGGAATGGGAGGCGCGGTTCAACGCTCTGCAGGCCCGCATGGAGAGGGTCGAGGCTTCGACGCGCTCGGAAGTTGAGCAGACACGCAAACAGCTCATGGACTCATACCGCGAGCTGGGCGCGCGGACCGCTGACTTCGGAGTGCCCGACCGAGAGTCAGACCTTCACTGCCTCGAGTGGCTGCAAGAGGAATTGTTGGCGCTCCCGACCATTGTGGAGGGATTTATGTCCTTTGCCTCCCTCGTCACCTGCGAAGGGGCGATGAACGCGCTGTCCCACGAAGGGTGCCGTCACTATGAGGTCTTCGACCGATCTGATGAAGATTTTGAGCGCGAGATTTACAAGGTCGAGGACCCTGTGGTGAAGGACTCCGCGGGAGCCCTCTTTGACCGGATGTGGGGCCCCCACGGTCGGGAGGTGGTTAGGGAGCGGTCCGACCGGGCGAGGGATCAGGTAATGTTTGTCTTTTGTTTAGTGTTGTTGAATGTGGGTTATACTTGGGCTTGCTGAATCGGTGTGCTGTGTTGTAGGCGGCGCGTGCCGAGAACGTGGAGGACTTCGGACCTTTGAACAGCGCGCGGCCCGAAGCGGAGGCGAACCCGGTGGCGGCCGAGGCCGAGGTCGACCCGGCGCCGCCCCCGGAAACCGGCGAAGGCTCCCTCGCTGCCCCTGCGGCTACTGTGCCCGATGGTGGCTCGTCGCCAACCGCTGTGCCGGGGGATGAGGATCTCCCGAAGACGGCGACGGAGCCGGTAGCGGAGGATCCCACGGCGGCGGCTGGGTCTTCGCAGGTGGCTTAGTGGGTGTGGGGTAGTTAGAGAATTTTGTCTATGTTGCTGAACCTTGGTTGCTGCGCAGGTTCAAGATTTTGGGCCTGCGCACGCAACCGCTACTGCTAATTTTGTGGCGGCTTCGACCGTGGATGCTGGGAATGAATTGGATGAGTCTGCTTCTAAGTTTTTTGATTTTAGTGACTCTGGTAGTTCGGTTGAGTGGACGGAAGAGTCTTCGGATGAGGACTTGGATTACTTTGCGGCTTTGGATGTGGCTGCGGCGGAGGCCTCTCCGCGTGTTACGGATGCTGAAGTTTTGCCTGGTCCGAGAGCTGGGCGCAGGCGACGAAGGGCGGTGGCGAAGCGAAGGGTGAGTGAGGTGGATGGCGGTCGGCTTCGTGTGGGCAGGGCTGGCAAGCGGGAATTGCTGTCCTCGCCGGTTGGGGCGAGTGTAGGTGAGGGGGAGTTGCGAAGTCTTTTGGAGGGTGAGGAGCTTAGGATAATGCTATTCAACTATAGGGAGATGGGAATCATTCCGAAGGTCGAACCAATGTAAGGTGTGATGCCCTCGCTGTACGTGTGTAAATACGGTTTGTATAATGAGGTTGTACGCCTTCGCACGTCCGGCTATGTCCATGTCATTGTGCGCTTGGTCTATCACATTTCATACGTTGGTCCGGCTGCGCCTTGTAGTTGGTCTGTGCGCGGACAGTTTCTTGGTGTAGACTTTTGCACGGATGTAAAGCTTTGCGTTTTGGCGCGATTGTTGAGCTAGTCCGGCTGCACCTTTAGGCGACTTTTGCGCGGATAGTCTTTTTAGGAAGACTTCGATTTTGCGCACTTGATGTGCTAGTCCGGCTGCACCCTTAGGCGACTTTTGCATGGATAGTCTTTTTGAAGAAGACTTCGATTTTGCGCACTTGTTGTGCTAGTCCGGCTGCACCCTTAGGCGACTTTTGCACGGATAGTCTTTTTGAAGAAGACTTCGATTTTGTGCACTTGTTGTGCTAGTCCGGCTGCACCCTTAGGTGACTTTTGCGCGGAGTGTCGCACGCGAGGGTAGCTAGCCCTGCCCCTCGCGGTGACTTTGTATTGGTCGAATGTCTAAGACCGTCGACGCTGTCTTTTTTCGACGTAGATTTTTGCGGGGGATTTTTTGCTTGTATATTACATGGCTCCGCCTCGTTAAAAACCTCACCCCCCGGGAGGAAAAGAGTGTGGGCCAGAATAAAATTGTTGTGCGAATTACAAGGGCGAGCGGGCCCCGAGGAGTCAAACAAAAAATTTGTGGAGATTATCAATGTTCGAGGAATGCTCCAATTCTTCGCCAGATGGCGTCGCGAGCCTGTATGCGCTGGGGGACGCCTTCATCTTGACGATGAAAGGGCCCTCCCACTTGGGCTCCAGTTTGCCCCGGGACTCTGTCCGAGCGGTCCGGACGAGTACGAGGTCTCCTTCGCTGAATACCCTCGGGATGACTGCGTGGTCACGCCATGCTTTTGTTTGGGCCTGGTATTTGTTTAGGGCCTGTAGTGCGAAGACCCGGTCTCCATCGATCAGGTCCATTGAAGTGGGCTCGTCCACATCGGGGACAGCTGATGGGACTGTCCGTGGGGACCCATGTTTTATTTCTTGTAGGGTCATGGCCTCCGATCCATATAGAAGGAGGAAAGGGGTGAACCCAGTCGCCCTGCACTCAGTCGTGTTTAATGCCCAGACTGCTTCGGGTAACAGATCGGCCCACTTGCCCTTTTTATCGTCGAGGAGCATCTTCTTGACAGCTGTGAAAATTTTGCCATTTGCGCGTTCCACAACTCCATTGGACTGCGGGTGGTATACTGAGGCGAAGGCAAGCTTGGTGCCAATGGAGAAGCAGAAATCCTTGAAGTCTTGGCTGTCAAATTGCTTGTCGTTGTCGACTATGAGTTCGGACGGGACTCCGAAGCGGCAAACAATGTTTTGCCAGAAGAATTTCTGTGCAGTCTTTGATGTTATTGTGGATACAGCCCTCGCCTCGATCCATTTGGTAAAATACTCGACAGCGACAAAGGTGAACTTGAGGTTCCCCTGAGCCGTGGGCAGGGGCCCGACAATGTCCAGGCCCCAACGCTGAAGAGGCCATGTGTGGGCGATTAGTTTCATGAATTGCGAAGGGCTTCCTGATCGAGGAGAAAACTTATGGCAGGCTTCGCAGGACCTTGTGACCCGATTTGCGGCGCAGATCATTGCGGGCCAGTAGAAACCTTGACGGATCACCTTGGCGGCTAGGGCCCTTGGCCCTGCGTGAGAGCCGCAAGTCCCGCTGTGGACTTCGCGCAGGATTTGGACGCCTTCGGTCTCGTTGACACATTTAAGCATGGGTTGACTGACCCCCTTCTTGTAAAGCTGGCCTTCAATTAGTGCGAAGTCCCGGCTTCGATGTTTGAGGTGTTTGTCCTCGTTGATGTCGGTTGGATGGTAGTACCCCTGTAGAAACAGGGTTATTGGTGCCCGCCAGTCTTCAGTCATAATAAGGTTGACTATGCGGTGGCCCTCGCTGTCATTGGTTATTTGGAGCCCTTCGGGGCTGCGGACGGCTGGCGTGCCGATAACATGGTAGAACACGTCGGAGGGCAGGGACTGGCCTCTGGCGGCAGCCTTGGCCAATGCGTCGGCCTCCTCATTCTTGGCTCGGTCCACATGCTGCAGGGTGAAACCTTTGAATTGTCTCTCGAGACTACGGATAGCCGCGAGGTATTGCATAAGTGCGGGGTCCTTCGCTGCGTAGTCTTTCTCGACTTGGCCGGCGACTACCTTGGAGTCTGTTCTGATAATGCAGGTAATGACACCAAGGGCCCTTAGCTTGCAGAGGTCGAGGATGACAGCTTCGTATTCTGCTATGTTGTTAGTGTATCTGTCAGATTCCAGAGCAAAGCTGAGGCGTGCCGCGTATCTGTGCTTGACCCCGGTGGGTGAGGTAATGACTGCAGCAGCGCCTGCCCCCGCGTGGCACCATGCGCCGTCGCAATGGATTGTCCAAACCTTCTCTGCGGACGGGTCCGGCTGTGTTATTGGCCCAGTCCAGTCGACGACGAAGTCTGCCAGAACTTGTGACTTGATGGCTGTCCTGGGCTCGAATGTGATGTGGTAGCCGGAGAGTTCGGCCGCCCATTTGGCAATCCGGACCGATGCCTCCGGGTTTCTAAACAATTCGCCGAGTCCTCTGTCTGAGGTGACCCGGACCTTGAATGCTTCAAAATAGTGGCGCAATTTGCACGAAGCCATGACAACTGCATAAGCAATCTTTTCCAGTTCCATCATATTACATTTTGATGGTGTGAGCACTTCGGAGACGTAATAAACTGGACATTGCTTGATTATTCCCTCTACTGTCTGCTCTTGAACTAGTGCCGCGCTGACCGCATGTGGCGAAGCCGCAACATAGAGCAACAGGGGTAGCGAAGAGTCGGGGCTTGTAAGAACCGCCAATTTCGACAGGTACTGTTTCAATGAGGCAAAGGCCGCCGCCTGCTCTGGTCCCCAAGCGAAGTCTTTTGCGCCGCGGAGAGTTTTGAGGAAGGGGAGACTTCGCTCTGCGGATTTGGAGATGAATCTGTTGAGGGCGACCAATCTGCCTGTCAGGCGTTGGACGTCTCTAGCTGACTGCGGGGGCGTCATGTTGATGATGGCCTGAATTTTGGTTGGGTTGGCCTCGATTCCGCGGTGTGACACCAGGTAGCCCAATATTTTCCCCTGGCGAACGCCGAAGACGCACTTTTCGGGGTTTAGGCGAAGTCGTGCGTCCCGCATGTTCGCAAACGTTTCAGCGAGGTCGGCAAGATGGTCCTCCTTGCTTCTACTGGCGACGACGATGTCGTCCACATACGTGAATATATTTCTGCCGAGTTGCCCCTCGAGCACCGTTTTGGTAAGCCGGGAGAAAGTGGACCCGGCGTTCTTGAGTCCCTCCGGCATTCTGATGAAGCAATACGTGCCGAAGGGTGTTATGAAGCTGGTGCTGGCCTTGTCCTCCTCCTTCATGTATATTTGATGGTAGCCGGAGAAGCAGTCGAGGAGTGACATGACTTCGCACCCGGCCGCGCTATCGACTATTTTGTCGATCCGAGGCAACGGGAAGTTGTCCTTTGGGCAGGCCTTGTTGAGACTGGTGAAATCGATGCACATCCGCCATTTGCCGCTCTTTTTCTGCACCATCACAACGTTGGCGAGCCATGTGGGGTAGGCCACCGGCTCGATAAATTTGGCCTCCAGCAGGCGATGTACCTCGGCCTTGGCGGCTTCTGTCTTCTCATCAAACATTTTGCGGAGCCGCTGTTTTTTCGGTCTCACCGAAGGGTCGATTCCCAAGCTATGCTCGATGATGGAGCGACTGACCCCGACCAGGTCGAGGGCAGACCAGGCGAATACGTCTTTGTTCTTGGACAAACAGCAGGGGAGTTTCTCCTCGTCATGCGAAGTGAGGTCTTCGCTGATGGTGACCGTTTGCTTGGGTGTCGCCTTGTCAAGGGGGACAGTTTTGGTTCCATCGTTGCTCTACAGCTGTGCTTTGTCATGTTCTTTGGCGGTTGGGCTGGCAGATTTGGGGACCTCGCGCTGGGCCGTGAGGCAGTGTATGTTCCTTTGCCCGGGAACGAAGTCTCTTTCTATGTTGCGCGCGGTCTGCTGGTTGCCGTAGACTGTGATGGCGCCTTGCGGACCTGGGATCTTCATGCACAGGTAGAGGCCATGAATGGCTGCCTCGAACTTGTTGATGGAGCCCCGACCCATTATGGCGTTGTACGGGTACACCATGTCGACGATGTCGAAAGTCACTTGCTCACTTCGGGCATTGGGTGCTACACCGAAGGAGAGAGGCAACTCTATTTTGCCGACGGGAAACGTGCCCTTGCCGCCGAAGCCATACAGTGGGTTGTCCGAAGGCTTGAGCAGGCTGTGGCTGATGCCCAAGCGGTCGAAGGCATGGAGGAAAATGATGTCTGCTTGGCTGCCATTGTGGACTAGGACTTTGTGCAGGTCCCAGCCTGCCACGCTGCAGTTGATAACCATGGCGTCGATGTGGGGGGCGCTGCGCAGATCGACGTCTCAGGCGTCGAAGGTTAGCGGCACATGGGACCACTTCGTCTGTACGACCGGATCGGTGATGGCGACGTGGTTGATGCTGCGGTAGTGGTCCCGCTTCTGCCGTTTCGTGTCGAAGTCGGCACTGGACCCTCCAGTGATCATATGAATGACTCCGCGATACGGCTGATCGGTGAAGTCCTCTTTCTTTGGGGCATGGGGGTGGTGGATGTTTTGTTGTTGCTGGTGTGGAGGTGGGGGTGGGGGAGGTACGATTTGTACTTCCTAGTGGTGTTGGTATGCGTGGTGCGGTGGATGCGGAGCGGGGCCGTGGATGTATGGCGGAGGGGGTTGCTGATATGTGTGCGCGACAACTCTAGGGTTGTCGGCTGGTTGCGCCCGTGCCATCCTGTCTCTGGTGGCCTTCGTCTCTGGGCAGTCTCTGGTTTGGTGGGCGCAGTCTTCGCCGTGGAACAGGCAGTAAAATCGGCGCAGCTGCTGCGCACGTCCCTGGCCTCGACCATGAGTCCCGTTCCCGTGGCCCTGGGGGGGGGGGATATTCCTGGCGGCGAGGGACCTCGCCAGCGGGGTGCTGGATGGCGATGTTGTGCACTTGCTGCTGATTGCGGCCGTCCCGACCGGAGTCTGGCTGCGAAGGCCTCGTCCACGTGCGGCTGGACTGTGGAGTGTCTTTGGGTTTCCTCTGAGACTCGACCTTGCGCTGGTGGAGCTCTTCGGATCTGGCATATTTTTCAAATAGCTGATACAACTCCTGGAGGTTCTTGGGTGGATCCCTGATGCAGTGGATGTAAAGGACGCCGACCCGAAGGCTACTGATGGCGTAGTGGATGGCGATTTGGTCATCGACCGAAGGCAGTTGTGACTTGAGGGTCAGAAACTTGCGGTAGTACTCCCGTAGAGTCTCTTTTTCCAGCTGCTTGCAGAGTGAAAGTTCAGCCAAGGCGTTGGTGTCTGGGCGGTACCCTTGGAAGTTGAGCAGGAATTTGTCCCGGAGGCTTCTCCAGGAGTCGATGGACAACGGGGGCAACCTGGTGTACCAGGTGAGGGCTGGGCTTTCGAGGGCGATGATGAATGACTTGGCCATCGTGGCGTCGTCCCCTCCGGAAGATGCAACGGCGACCTTGTTGGAGACTTGTTCTCAAATGCTATGAATTAAGAACAAGGCAACATACAATGTTAAATATCAAAGCCCTTCGTCCTTCGAAACATTATTTCCCCTTGGATATAATGGATTTCGGACGAAGGTTATGAAGGTCATATCTTCATAATCATAATAAAAGATAAGAAAAGATTTATGCATAAAATACGGAAAATGATATGATTACTTTAAACATTATTATTAATTTATTTCTATTTATTTTACTTATATAAACGATAACAAATTACAAATGTACCTTCGACTTGGAGGAAGGTAAGGGTACAAGCGTGATGTAAATGTCGAGTCAGCGTGAACAGTACAGGAGTACTGTTCATTTATTTATAGGCACGGGACGCAACCCATGTAAAATTACATTAATGCCCTTTGCTTTTATCAATAACTCTATAGTAATTCTTCGAGGTCTAACTTGGCTTTTCATCTTTAAGTCGGTTCCCCTTTTCTGCTGTCATGCCGAAGCCTTTCTGCATGTAGCTTCGTGATCGCTTCATCCTTTGTCACGATCGTCTTCCATTTCAGTCAAGCTTCGTCTTGACCATGCTTTTGTATACCCGCAACCTGATTCCGAAGATACCTGCTCGCATACTTGGAAAACATTGTCAAATTATGTTTTTGAGGACCTTCGAAAGCCGAAGGCCCCCAACAGTAGCCCCTCGCAATATTAATTTGCTGTAATGATAAATTCATATTGCGATATGGACGAAGGCCTTAAGCCGAAGGTCCGAAAAAACACCTTCTCTTTGCTAGAATAGCAAGTCTTTGACAAGCGGGACCCTCCAGTTTTCAACGCTCTGGGTGTATAAATAAGAGCTCATCCCGATTTTATTTGGCACGCTCTCTTGCCAACTGCTTTTACTCACCCAGCTATTAGCCTGCGCGCAACAATACTTGCTTGGCCTTTTGGATTTTTAAGCTTCGGTTTCGAGAACACTTTCTCAGCGTTTTCAAGGATGTCTGAGGATAAAAAAGCTGTTAGTGATTCGAAGCTAAGTCTTTCTGAGGAGATGCATCTGGGCTTTCTTCAATCAATGTCGAAGACTAATACAGAGAAGATTACTAAAGAAATTTTGGAGGGTTTGTCTGAAGATACTGGTGACAGTGACAGTTATGATGTAGAAAGTGGGGGCAAAGACTCCGAAGGTCGACCGTGGCGACCGAGTCACACAGTCTTCGGCAAATCGAGCATTAAGCAGAGTCATCTTGATACCATGAAAGGAAGGTATTTTCGTGACATGTCTATTGTGAGGGCGGATATTGGGGAGAAAACTATGCCTACTCCCGAAGAAAATGAAGTCGTGGTATTCCGAAGCTTCTTGAAAGCTGGACTACGATTTCCCTTAAGCAGTTTTGTTGTGGAAGTACTGAAGGTATTTGAAGTCTACCTTCACCAACTCACTCCCGAATCAATCATAAGGATGGGCATCTTTGTCTGGGCCGTGAAGAGCCAAGGTTTGGAACCAAATGCTAAAAGTTTTTGCAACATACATGAGTTGTTGTACGAGACGAAACCTTGGGACAAAGAGCAGTAACACAACAATTTTGGCTGCTACAGCTTCGGCGCCCGATCTGGGTCAAGTTGCCCCGTGCCAACCTTTCGGAAAAGATGGCCCGGCAACTGGATGACAGAATGGTTTTATGTGAAGAATGATTTTAAAATCCAGGAAGATATTAAAGATATCATTATGCGCCCTGTTTGGCAACGCTTCGGCCTTCGGAGGCCGAAGGTGGTGATGGATGAAACAGCCGAAGAATGCCAACGAGCCTTCGGTGCAGTGTGCTCTTTTATTGGGACGAGGGATTTAATTGTTATACCCGGTTTGCAAAGAGGAGAAGTGGAGGTTATTCTTTTTGTTATTTTTCCTCATTCGGGTGATGCGCTTTGGGAATTTGGAATTTGTGGAAAATATTCACCTGTAAGACAGTAGAATTTCTTTGGTTAGTTGTTTGCGACGGGGTCGGGAGCTGTCACATGGGCGAGTTGGGCCTTCAACCTTGATCCGGCCCATTAGTCTCCCCTAACCCTAGCCGCCCTCCCTTTCCCCTTGGGATTTTTGCAGCCGCCCCCTTCCCCTCCCCTTCCTCTTGGACGTCACCCCTCCCCCCCTCTTCCATCTTCTTTCTCCTCAAACCTTTGCAGCCCTCACCACCCAAAACCCTAGCCCCCCCCCATTTCTCTTCCCCCCTCCAAGGTGCAGCCCTCCCGCGTGTTCTCCGTCGTGTGGCTGCGATCTCAATTGGAGTTTGGAGGGAGGAAGAAAGGAGGAAGGGAAGAACCCAAGGTGAATTCATGTTTAACTTTTGTTGTTTTTGTGCTGCAATCAATTGGATTATGCGTTTATCTTTGCGAATCGGTAGAGGTGCTGTCCAGGAATTTTGTGAGTGGGTGGACAGCAGTAGTTCTAAGGATTTCTGAGAATTTTCGTGGGTTAATTAGTGGGAATCAGTGGGATAATCATGTAGAGCTTTGTCATACCTTTCCAACGAGTACTTATGCGCTCGATTTGGAGTTATAATTTAGGAGATATCATTGTTTGAATCCGGATATGTTGCTGTCCAAAAAAACAGATTTTTCAGGTGGGTGAACAGCAGTAGTATTAGCAGTTTCTGGGAATTTTTCGTGGGTAATTAGTGATAACCAGTATGATAATCATGTAGGGCTTTGTCTTATCTTTCCAATGAGTACTTATGCGCTTGATTTGAAATTATATGTTAAAAGATATCGTTGTTTGAATCCGGGTATGTCGCTGTCCAAAAGAGAAAAAACAGATTACAGGGTTTATCTTGAGGACTGTTTTGGGCTAATTAGATGTTGGAATTTTATTATAAATTGTATACAAAATTTGTGGGGAATTTGATGTAGATGCCTCTGGAGTTTTTGGTTGTCACCACTGCTGTCATAATTTTAAAGTTATGAAATTATTAAGCAGCGCCGCTGCAGTTTGGTGGGTGCGGGGAGAATTGTTACCCGTGGCGGGGTTTGAGATTGTGCGTAGGTGCGGCGTCGTTTATGAGGCTTATTATGTGAAATTGGTGCACTAAGTTGTGTGTCAAAAACAGGTGGTGGACTTCCGGATCGTACTTAGGGATTTGCCCAAACTTCCGGTGAAGGCAAGTAAAACAGTGATGGTTATTCCGTCTGTCGAATGAAGAGTCTTATACTTGATTATGTTTGTGCTATTTGTGTTCGTATTCATATTTCTAATTGAGTACCATCGTTGGAAGATATTCATGTTTTATTGATTACATATGTTGAGTTTGTGGTTTGATCATGTTACTCATGTGGTTTATTATGTGGAATGGGTGGAAGTATATGTCTAGCACATTTTGTTTGGGAAGAACTCATGTTGTTGACTTGCATATTGCATTCATCATCCATTGCATTGAAGTTTCGTCGCGATCTTATGATCCGACCGCACCAGTACAATGAGCATCATATGTTGCCCGAGAAGGGGTATGATGCAGCTTCATATCCTTAGAGATATGAAGGCAGAAGTCATTACTGCATCTGTAGCCATGTGCATTCATGGGAGAGGTGTGAAATCTGTTATGTGGATGTGGATAGTGTGGATCTTTACATTGTGATTCATCTTGGCATTAGGTAATCAGTTACTTGCTTACTTGCTGCAAATTATTATTCAAGACGGAAGTTTTGAACTACGTGGTTGTTTAAGCACGATTGGTTTACATTGTCCATTTGTTGTTTGCTCTATTTACTTGCTGAGATGTGTCATCTCACTCTTGCATTGTCTGATGCAGGCACCTGATTTCTGCTTTGGGAAAGAAGGGATGTAGCAGCACGGCCACTACACCTTTAATAAAGGAACCACTGCTTAATAATGTTGTTAATCAGGGAGGGTCAAGTCTAGAGAATTATTATGTTCTAGCCTTTCATGGTAGTTGAGCTGATTTTTTGGGGGTGGGCTGAGTTACCTATTTTTTAAATTGGTCATGAATGTGCTTTACTACTTTTGCATTTTGATTATACTACGTGAATTATCTGTCTTTTATATCCTGTATGAACTCTATGTTCCCCCCTTGTTATGCTTCTTTCAAGGGAGGTGCTGCCGGATTTTGCAATATTTTCTCTCTTTATTTCATTTCTTGTGTTGCATAAGTTTAGTGGGAAGGGTATTTGGTAACATCCATTGTGTGGGATCAGTGGGGGTGTTACATTTGGTATCAGAGGAATAGGTTGTAGGTCCTAGCAAGTGGAATAACAATAAATTGACACACTGCACATGTAGGATGGGTTTTCTGCTTTACTATTGATATGTTATGTTATTGTCTGTGCTAGTTTGACATTATCTGAAGTGATGCTATGCCAATCTTATTTACTTATTATTCTCATCCCTGTGGCAGCAGCTATGCCACCTCGTAGGGCTCGGGGTAGTCCGCAAGTTCCTAGTGGGGACTCGATGAGTCCGGTGGCAATGTTAGCCACGATGCAGGCCATGCAGCAGGAGTTGGCCATTCTGAGGCAAGCTATTCATGTTGCCCCTGCGGGTGCTGCTTAGGGTGCTGGTGGAGGAGGAGTGCCCGGGGGCGCTGTCCCTACGGGTGCTGCTCCAGGTGGCGAGGCTGAGGTGCCTCTTCCAGTCCACCTCTGATGCAATGGATGGGCATGAAGCTGGATGCTTTTGATGGCAGTGGTACTCCGATCGAGGCGGCAGATTGGCTAACTTACGTGGAGGATAAGATGAATGTCTTTGAGATTGTGTATGGTGATCGTGTTCGCTTTGGCACACAGCTGCTGAAGGGAGAGGCTCAAATTTGGTGGAGAGGCGTGCAGGCAGCGCACTCCTCCTCACCAGGAGTCCTGACTTGGGATGTCTTCATCAGGCAGTTTGAAAGGAGGTTCTACCCGGTCACCTTCCTGTAGAAAATGAAGATTGATTTGCAGTCTTTCAAGCAAGAGAAGAAGTCTGTCACAGAGTATGAAGTGGGCTTCAACAAGATGGTCCGCTTTGTCCCTCATGTGGCTTTTAATGAGATGGAGAAGGCGAGCCAGTTCTGTCAGGGCCTGAAACCTTCTATCAGGCATGCCTTGGGAGCCTTTCCGTTGGTGGACTTCCATACTACAGTGGAGCAGGCACTGGGTGTGGAGATGCAGCATCAGTATACCATGGAGTCGCAGAAGTCTTCGGGTGTTGATCAGCCTCGTGGCCAGGACGCGAGGAGGGGCAACACTGGAGGTCCAGCCCACAAGAGGGGCAAGTCTCAGCATCAGCGCCACCATCCTTACCGTGGCAAATCTTCTGACTCGGGTACTTCGGGAGGAAGTACTCAGAGGTTTCGGGCTATTCCTAAGCCCGGGCTAGGGCTGGTTTGTTTCCGTTGTGGTGATGCGCATCGCCGTGCAGAGTGCCAGTGGAGTTGCAGGTGTTCTATCTGCAATCAGTACCACAAGGATGTGGTGTGTAGGAGGAATCCTAATGGGAAGCTCAGATGGGAGCTGGTGACTTCCTCCTCTTCTTAGGGCACTATCAACATGACGTCAAGTGCTGAGCAGCAGTTTTCAGTTCCACTTCCTCTGCAGTAGTTTTATGTGCCTGGGACTTCTCAGTTCGTGCCGATGCAGGGTTTTCCTCAGTATCTGGCTGCGCCTACTCCTTCACCGACTACTCCTATGCCGTCTCAGTTTGGAGCTCCGCGTCTGCCTCACCCGGCGGCTCAGTGGGGTTCTTCTGTTAATTTCACTCCGGGAGCTTCCTCTTCTGCGGGTATTTCCGGGGCTTATGTGCTACCCGCTGCGGATGGCAGAGAGAAAGGAGACGTGGTGACAGGTACAATTTAAGTTGATTCGTTTGTGGCTCATGGTCTTTTTGACTCTGGCGCTAGCTATTCGTTTGTTTCGGAGGATTTTGTGTCGCGGGCTGGTCTTTCAGTGCAGAGGTTGGGTCACCTAATTTTGGTTAGTTCTCCTAATGGCTCCATTAGTAGCTGTTCAGTTTGTCAGGAGTGTTCCGTCATTCTTGCTGATGAGGCCTTTTCGGCCAATCTGGTTGTGATTTCCTTGGGGGCATTCGATGTTATCTTGGGTATGGATTGGTGTTGGGGGCCTTCGGCTTCCGAAGGTCCTCAAAAACATGATTTAACAGTGTTTCTGGAGTATAATGTGTGAACAGGTATCTTCGGACTCGAATTGGTACCACAGTGGGAGAAGCCCAAGGAATACGAAGGTTGACAAAGCGCCGAAGCTGTGAGCAGGAAAGCTTCGGTGTGATAGCAGAAAAGGAAACCGACTTAAAGATGAAAAGGCAATTCAGACCTCGGTGGATTACTATAGAATTACTACCAAATGTAAAGGGCATAGGTGTAATTTTACATGGGCTGTGTCCCGTGCCTATAAATAGGTGAACAGTGCCCCCGTACTGTTCACGCTGACTGGGCATTCACTTTTGCGTCACGCTTGTACTTTTACCTTCTTTCAAGCTGAAGGTACATTTGTAACTTGATATCATTTCTATTTTTCTATAATAATAAGACAGAAATGAGTTGATAATTATACATAATTGTTTATGTCATCCTTTATATTACATATGATTCTTTCTTCATTATGGTATGTTGTGTTTATGAAGGTATACCCTTCATAACCTTCGTCTGAAAATCATTATATCCCAAGGGAAATAATGCTTCGAAGGACGAAGGACTTTAACGTTTAACATTTTTTGTGTTGCCTTGTTCTTAACTCATAGTATTTAAGAACAAGTCCCCAACATTGGCGCCCACCTCCGGTGAACTCACTTCCACTCTTTGAGTTTTGAACACCTTCGGCAATCATAAACCTTCGCTATGGCGCCGAAGAAAGCTTCAGCAACTGGGGCTGCAGCTCTGCAACCGCTGGACCCCAATCAGGAGACTCTCTCCCTTCGGGAAGCCCGAAGTCAGAAGAGGAAGGCTGTCAGCCCGACACCGCAAGAGGATGAGCTAGACCAAGAAATCAGAGACATGGAGATGCTTCATCAACAGGTGCAGAGGAAGAAGGAAAAGATGGCTAGGCTAGCTGAACTGCAAAGGCAGATAGACGAAGCCTCTGAAGAAGTTCGTCATCTTACTCAGGATGAGCAGAACCGAAGGCCTCAGCACAAAGACCTTCATCAGGAGGATTTCTTCAACGAAGACGACTGGTATGAGAATTTCCACCATGGAAATTTTGCTTTTGATGATGCTTCTCCTCTGTCCGCTGAGCTGCAGGCTACACCCTGGCCTCCGTCCTACAAGCCGCCCCAGCTTCCCATATTCGACGGCCATTCAGACCCGAAGCAGTTTTTGATGAGCTACGAAGCAACAGTATCTTCGTATGGTGGCAATACTGCAGTCATGGCAAAATCTTTTGTTATGGCTGTCAGGAGTGTTGCTCAAACCTGGTATTCCTCCCTTCGACCAGGAACTATCACTTCATGGCAAAAGCTAAAGGACATGTTGTTAACCAGCTTCCAAGGGTTTCAGACGAAGCCGGTCACTGCTCAAGCTCTATTCCAGTGCACCCAGGATCACGAAGAATACCTTCAGGCGTATGTCCGGAGGTTCTTGCATTTGAGGGCACAGGCACCAACAGTGCCCAACGAAATTGTCATTGAGGCCATGATCAAGGGACTTCGGCCAGGACCTTCAGCTCAGTACTTTGCTAGAAAGCTTCCTCAAACTTTGGAGAAGCTGCTCCAGAAGATGGACGAGTATATTCGTGCCGACAATGATTTTCGTCAAAGAAGGGAGGATGCTTTCAGGTTTTCCGAAATGACCAGGGGCTTCGGAGGAAGATTTTATCCGAGGCACGTTAGGTCAATTCACAACTCTACTCAAAATGATGATAAGGGGAGTCAGCAGCAAAGGCCACAATGCTCCTCACAGGCTTCGGGGCAACAGCAAAGCTCCTTCCGGCCGCCAGCTCCAAGAGGCAGAGGCACCAGGGGCTTCGATGGAAGATTTGGAGATCAACCAAGGAGAATATTTTGCTTGTTCTGTGGTGAAAACAAGGGCCATACCACCAGGATGTGCCATGTTACCATCCAGAAGCAAAAGGAGATAGCCAAAGCTGTAGCACAACAGGGTCAGCCGAAGCAGATCATGCACACTGCTTCGTATCATTCGCCTTATATCCCAGAATATGTAGGCAACCACCCTGCAGTTTCTGTTGCTTCGGCGAGTCAACCTCAAGCTTCCTGGCAACAGCCTCCGCCTCCGCCACCGATGCAACAAGGCCAGCAGCCAGAAGGGGGCCAATATGCTCAACAACAAAGGGACTGTTGGGGCGAAGGCAAAGGCGCCACCCTTCGCTCGAAGCCTTCGCTGCAGCAGCTGAGCTAACAGAAACAAAATAGGCAGGGGCACCCTTCGCTTGTTCCGCACCAGACGAAGACCGGCGATGAAGGGCATCCCACAGTGCGGCCTCGTCCAGCTTAGAGGCCCACGTGCGATCCGGCCCGTCGCAACGGGCCCCGCGTGGCCGCCGTGCGTCATGGGCCTAATTTGTAAAGGCATCCCTGTAATTACGGTTTGTAACCCCGCTTTATGGGAATATTCTGGGGATAACCTAGGTAGCTGAGGGCACATGCGTCCTTAGCTCAAGGCGCTGCGCGCTCAGGTACCTATAAATACCCCTGCACAGTGCCCGTGAGAGGCCAGATTAACGGAGCTATCGCCATCTAGCACAAGCACCCTGTTAACGTCACTGCTCACCCTTGTTGGATCCCCTTGCAGCCGAGAGCAAGTTCCAACATTTGGCGCCCACCGTTCATGCTACGAGAAAACCACCCGCGATGGCACCCAAGAGAGCTAACCCGAAGGCTGACGAGGCTGCGAAGGCAGCACTGCTCGCCGCAAGAAAGGGCAAGGCCCTCGCCCTCACCCAATCCACCCACCAAGAGGCCACTGAAGACGACACTCTCCGCACCTGCGGCCCTGAGGGACAACCGCAGCCACCCTCAGGCTTCGCACCACCAGAGGGCGCGGACCTCACCGAGGACGGTGAAGTCCTCGGCGTCTCAGCAGAAGAACAGCTACAGCTGCGCGCCCTGCGCCTCAAGAACCGCAATCTCCAGAGGCAGAAGGAGATACTGGAGGCCAAGCGCCAGCGTGTGTCCGCACTAGCCAAAGTGCGGCAAATGATACGCGACGAAGAGCAGAAGGCCCAGGAACTCGAGCGGGAGATTGCGCTGATGCAGCGCGAAGGCCACCTCGGCCTGCAGCACGAGCCACCTCTCCAGCAGCGCGCACAACTCGAAGACACGCGCGAAGGCCACCTCGGCCTGCAGCATGGGCCACCCCTGCAACACCGCGCGCAACCGGAGGACCCGCGTTTCCCCCAGCGCGACCACACCTTCCCGCACGCCGCGCCTTTCCAAGGGGTCAACTATCTCGACGAGCGAAGTCCCCTGGCGCCACACCTGCAAGTGACGCCTTGGCCAGCTAACTTCCGAGCAGGGACATATCCCAAGTACAATGGCAGCACCGACCCGGCGCAATACATAATGAGTTATCAGGTCGCCGTTGCATCCGCCGAAGGGGACGACGCCACAATGGCGAAGTCTTTCATCATCGCCCTAGAGGGCCCAGCTCTCACCTGGTTCACCAGATTGCCTCCGCTGTCCATTGATTCCTGGAGAAGTCTCAGGGACAAGTTCCTGCTCAACTTCCAAGGGTACCGCCCAGACACCGACGCCTTGGCCGAGCTCTCGCTTTGCAAGCAGCTGGAAAAGGAGACTCTGCGGGAGTATTACCGCAAATTTTTAACACTCAAGTCACAGCTGCCCTCCGTTGATGATCAGATAGCTATCCACTACGCCATCAGTGGCCTTCGTGCCGGCGTCCTCTACAGCCACTGTATCAGAGATCCGCCCAAGAACCTCCAGGAGCTATATCAACTCTTTGAAAAATATGCCAAATCCGAGGAGCTCCACCAGCGCAAGGTTGAGTCACAGCGGAAACCCAAAGATGCCCCACAGTCCAGCCGCACGTGGACGAGGACTCCGCAGCTAGACTCCGGTCGAGACGGCCGCAATCAGCAGCAAGTGCACAACATCGCCAACCAGCATCCCGCTGCTGACCCCCCTCGTCGCCTGGAATATCCCCCCCAGGGCCGCGGAAACGGAACTCGTGGTAGGGACCGAGGGCGTGCGCAGCCGCCGCGCCGATTCTACTGCCTCTTCCATGGCGAAGATTGCGCCCACCAGACCAAAGACTGCCCCGAAACGAAGGCCACCAGAGACAGAATGGCACGGGCGCAGCCAGCCGACAACCCCAGAATCGTCGCGCACAATTACCAGCAACCCCCTCCACCATATATCCACGCTCCCGCCCCGCATCCACCGCACCACGCCTACCAACACCATCAAGAAGTACAAATCGTACCTCCTCCACCCCCACCACCACACCAGCAACATCAAAACATCCCCCATGCTCCAAAGCAGGAAGACTTCGCCGATCAACCATATCGCGGAGTCATCCACATGATAACTGGGGGGTCCAGCACCGACTTCGACACCAAGCGGCAGAAGCGGGACCACTACCGCAGCATCAACCATGTCGCCGTCACTGGCCCAGTCGTGCAGACAAGGTGGTCCCACATACCGCTAACCTTCGACGCACGAGACGTCGACCTGCGCAGCGCCCCCCACTGCGACGCCATGGTTATCAATTGCAGCGTGGCAGGCTGGGACCTGCACAAAGTCCTAGTTGACAACGGCAGTCAGGCGGACATCATCTTCCTCCACGCCTTCGATCGCATGGGCATAAGCCACAGCCTGCTTAAGCCTTTGGACAACCCGTTGTATGGTTCCAACAGGGACTTCAGAGAACAGTCCGAAGCTCGCACAGTCAATAGCACTGTGCCAGAGTCGAAGCACATTTATTGACAAATATCCTACCTTGATAGTAGTCTTTTCCATTCAGTTTTATTTTCTGTGTAATAAAGGACACTTTTTAAATCTCATGTAATAGTTTCATTGTTTGCTACAAGGAAAATATATCTTCTCCACAGGCTTAAGTTGTCGAAGCTTAAAGATTTGCGATAGCAAGGAGGACCTTCGAATTATCAAAAATTTATTTTAAAAGGCGCGGTATGAATTCTTTGAAGCAACAAAGAGTCGTTCTAAGGAACGCAGAGTAAGTTTGCTGAAGTTACAAAAAGCTGTTCCAAAGGGAGCGCAGTGTAAGTTTTCTGCTCAAAAGTCGTTCCAAAGGGAATGCAGAGCTTACAGCGAAAAATAAACGCTGATACCGCCTAAGTAAAAGGTGAAGCGCGAAAAGTCAACGCGAATACCGCCGAAAGTAAAAGGCGAAGAAGCTCCTTAGGGAGGCTTACAGCGAAAAATAAACGCTGATTCTGCTGAAGTAAAAGGCGAAGAAGCTCATAAGGGAGGCTTACAGCGAAAAGTCAACGCTGATTTAAAAAGATTATGTGTTTATTGCGGGGATGTGCGTGTATCTTCGGAATAAATACCATTTTACATAGCATAACATCATCACATCATTTCGCATAGCATAAGCATCATACATCATGCTGCATATGGCACAAGAAGGGGACACAATATCGATCTTCGGAAGAATGTTTTGAAAAAGGGAAAACATGCTAAGTCACAAGGAGATACAATATTGATCTTCGGAATGTAGCTTCGGAAAATATTTTCACGAAGCTTGGATATTCTTCATCAGAGCATTATGGGTATTGTTGCGATAAATGAAAATTCTTCTTCACGAAGCATGAAAAGAAGGGAAGGTGTTTTTTCGTCAAAGACTCAAAAACGGTACGTATGTAAAATTTCATGCATCGTAAAGAATTGAACCATAAAAACAAGTATATTACATTCAGGGTTACAAGATATTACACATATTACATTTCAGAAGTTTTTACAATAGCACTTAGTCTTCCCTAAGTACAACTTCCGCAGCTTCGTTCAGGAGTCGATTAACAACTTGATCCATGATAGCTTCAGCCATCTTTTTAATTTCGTCGTCTTCTTTCGGGTAAGGGCCCGGAGACGCTTTAGTAGGATCTGAAGGAGGACAAGATATGGCTACATTGCTATTACAAATTGCGAACGAAGTTTAAAATCAAAAATTACAACACAATAGAAACCATTAGTTAATACCTATTTGCCCTTCGGGCTCTGCGCTTTTCTCAGCAGCCTCTGCTACTTTTCTAGCATCATGGATGCCCTTTTCGCTTTTTTGGATAATTTCTCGGGCCATTTCTCGACCACCATTGTCCCAGACATCGGTGAAAAATTTTCCACCAGCCATACTAGCTTCGGCTGAAGGATCTTTTGCATCTTCGAAGGACAAGGTAGCTTCGGATTGCGCTAAAATCTTTATATGTTCGCAGCCCTTTCTCTCCAAAATGGTGGCAATCCCCCTGGCACCCGAAAAAGCGCATATGTCTCCGCGGCTATTTAAAATTTCTTCAAAGGCCTCAGCTTCGTGATTAATCCATTCGATGGCACCTTCGGGGTTGCCTCTTGTAAAGTTTTCTTCGCTCGAGAATGCGCCAACGCTGGCGAAGCTAGCTTTCATCTTCTTAACACACTCCATAGATTTGTCATAGCATCTCTTCTTGGACGAACGAAGCTCTTCGACAGTTCCTTCTAAATGATTTGCCCATTGGTCGCTAAGTTCTCGCTTTGTTTCTTCAAGTATGCGTTCTTCTTTAGCTCGGGCTAACTGCTTCCGAAGATCGTCAATCTCGTGCTTTTGAGCTGCAGCTTGTGCTTTAGAAGCAGCTTCGTCCTCCTTTATTTTATCCACCAATGTAACTAGAATTTTGTCCTTTTCCAAGGCTTCGTTTCTTAGTTTGATAACCTCTGTTCGAAGGTTATTGAAAGCAATTTCATAGCTCTCGTCTTCGGCATTCTTTTGCGCTCTCAGCGCGTTGCTTAGTATTAAACCCTATATGTAAAACAGTTAGCATAGGAATAAAAGAATAAGATTTCAAATCATAAAGTTTCCAAATGCGCAGATCTCGTACCTTCAGACTATTATACGCAAGGCTGTCCGCAAGATCGTCCTTTGACATCGCGCAGAGGCCAGCCTCCAGCTTCGGAAACCCCATGCTTCGGGCCATTTCCCGGCAGACGAGTAATTCCTTGTTATCCGGGAGGCAGTATAGGAAATCTTCTTCATTTGTAGCATTGAACACTAGTGCCCCCTTCAGATATTTCAATTCTTTGGCATAATGATTAGCTTCAAAAACTTCTTCTTCTGATAACTTTTTCCCCGAAGCATGTCGAACAATATAATCAAGGACTTTGGGGGATGCTTCGGGGGCAACAGTACTGATTTCTTCAACAAGAATTGGCTCCGTCATTTTTTCCTCCTCGGTTTCCAAGGATTTTACCTTCGTGGGCTCTGAAGGCCCAGCTTCAGTCTCAGTTTGTTGTTTTGGAGCTTTAGTATCAAAGATTTCAGTTTCCGCTTCAGAAGTTTCAACAGTCTTCTTCGGAGTCGTGCTTGAGGACTTAATTGTCTCCAGTACATCTAGCACATTGACCATTCTTTTTCTCTTCGGGGTCATTGCCGGGCCCTTTTGGTTTTTTATTATCTCAACACTTGCTGAAGGACTTAAAATTTCCAATATTTTTGTTCCTTCAGTTCTCGGTTTTTCTGCTTTCTCTGCTGAGAGTGCTTCAACTTTTTCTTCGATCTTCGGCACTAAAGTTGGTTCTTTAATTTCGATGGCCGAAGAGGTTTCACCGGCAAACTCAGGCACTGTAGCTGGTTCTATGTAGCGTGGCCGGTGTGTGAGAACCTTTACCCTTTGTCTCTTCGGCGCTGGCTCGCTGGGAGCGGCTGAAGCAGCTTTCTATGCAGAAGTTGCGCTTCTTCTTTTTTGGCCCCGCGCTGGATAGGGGTAGTCGGGGTACACGAACCCAATTGCATCAAACACTCGGTTCAGTCTTTTCTTTTTCCGGCCTCCGAAGGCTGCTGACAATGCAGTATCTTCGGCCTTTGAATAAACCCCAAGTAGTTCATCACTTAAATTTTCAATGCTTTTTAGCCAGTCATCATCTGGCTCAACGAATTTATCTCCGAACTTGAAAGCATACTTCAGCCTAATAAGTCCACCTTCGTCAGCCTCCTTTATGGTCTCTTGCGGCATTTCCCATTTTTCTGCGAGCGGCCATACTCTGAAGGCAATATGCTCTTGGACCAAATCCCTCGTTCCAATAAAAGAGCAAATAACTCCGAAAGCTCTCTGGCATTTTCAGCAGCTTCATTCATCTCAACCTTCGGCCTCCGTAGGCCGAAGCGTTGCCAAATAGGGCGCATAATTATACCTTTAATATCTTCCCGTGTTTTCAGGTCATTCTTCACATAAAACCATTCTGTCATCCAGTCGCCGGGCCATCTCTTCCGAAAGGTTGGCACGGGGCAGCTTGACCCAGACCGAGAGACGAAGCTGTAGCAGCCGAAATTATTGTGATACTGCTTCTTACCCCAGGGTTTTGTCTCGTATAACAATTCGTGTATGTTGTAGAAACTTTTCGCATCAGGTTCCAGACCTTGGCTTCTCACGGCCCACACGAAGATATTCAACCTTATGATTGCTTCGGGGGTAAGTTGGTGAAGATAGATTTCAAATATTTTCAGTACCTCTACGACAAAGCTGCTCCGGGGAAATCGTAGTCCAGCTTTCAAAAAGCTTCGGAATACTACGACTTCATTTTCCTCAGGGGTCGGACAAGTCTTCTCTCCTTCGTCGGCCCTCACAACGGACAAGTCCCGGAAGTATCTTCCCCTCATGTTGACAAGATGATTTTCTTTGATACTTGATTTGCCGAAAACCGCATGGCTTGGTCGCCATGGGCGATCTTCGGAGTCTTCACCACCACTATCCGCATCATAACTATCGCTGTCATCAGTATCTTCAGATAAACCTTCTAAAATCTCTTTGGTGATCTTTTCTGTATTGGTTTTCGACATTGCTTCAAGAAACCCCAGGTTTTTCTCTTCAGAGAGACTCAGCTTCATCTCGATAGCAGCCTTTTTATCTTCAGACATCTTCGAAAATGCTAAAAAACTGTTTTCAAAGCCGAAGCTTAAAAACTTAAAAAGCTAAGCAAGTGTTGGTGCGCAAGAGCTAAAAATCGAGTAAGCAAGAGCAGATGGCAAGAAAGCGTACCAACTGAGCTCGTGGTATGCTCTTATTTATACGCCCAGTGCATTGAAAATTGGAAGACCCCGCTTGTCAGTGAATGTTGCTATTCTAGCAAAGGGAAGGTGTTTTTTCGGACCTTCGGCTTAAGGCCTTCGTCCATGTCGCAATCTAAATTTATCACTCTAGCAAATTAATATTGTGAGGGGCTACTGTTGGGGGCCTTCGGCTTCCGAAGGTCCTCAAAAACATGATTTAACAGTGTTTCTGGAGTATAATGTGTGAACAGGTATCTTCGGACTCGAATCGGTACCACAGTGGGAGAAGCCCAAGGAATACGAAGGTTGACACAGCGCTGAAGCTGTGAGCAGGAAAGCTTTGGTGTGATAGCAGAAAAGGAAACCGACTTAAAGATGAAAAGGCAATTCAGACCTCGGTGGATTACTATAGAATTACTACCAAATGTAAAGGGCATAGGTGTAATTTTACATGGGCTGTGTCCCGTGCCTATAAATAGGTGAACAGTGCCCCCGTACTGTTCACGCTGACTGGGCATTCACTTTTGCGTCACGCTTGTACTTTTACCTTCTTTCAAGCTGAAGGTACATTTGTAACTTGATATCATTTCTATTTTTCTATAATAATAAGACAGAAATGAGTTGATAATTATACATAATTGTTTATGTCATCCTTTATATTACATATGATTCTTTCTTCATTATGGTATGTTGTGTTTATGAAGGTATACCCTTCATAACCTTCGTCTGAAAATCATTATATCCCAAGGGAAATAATGCTTCGAAGGACGAAGGACTTTAACGTTTAACATTTTTTGTGTTGTCTTGTTCTTAACTCATAGTATTTAAGAACAAGTCCCCAACAATTGGTTATCCCAGTATTGCGCAGTTATATCCTATTTTTGGAAGACAGTGTTATTGCAGGTGCCGTCAGGTAGGGAGGTGGTATTCTTGGGAAGTTCCCCTAAGTTCACGTTATCCTTGTTGGCGCAATTGCTTCCGGATCGCCGGTCCAGGAAGTCGGGAATCTTTTTCTCCATGGTGGTGGAGGGTGAGGCTGCCTTGCGGGTGCAGGACATCCGGGTGGTGTGTGACTTTGATGACATGTTTCCGGCAGAGCTTCCAGGCATTCCTCTGGAGTGTGATGCAGCTTTTGAGATTAAGCTGATTCCGGGTACGCAGGCCATTCATAAGGCTCCGTATCGAATGGCCCCAAAGGAGCAGGTTGAATTGAAGCGGCAATTGGATGATTTGCTGGCTAAGGGTTTCATTAGGCCTAGCAGGTCTCCATGGGCTTCCCCAGTATTGTTTGTTGAGAAGAAGGATAAAAGCAAGCGGCTATGTGTGGATTATCGCGCTTTGAATCAAATGACTATCAAGAATAAATATCCACTCCCCCGTATTGAGGTTCTCTTTGAACAATTGAGGGGTGCCCAGGTGTTCTTCAAAATTGATTTGAACTCTGGTTATCATCAACTGAGGATTCGTGAGGAGGATATTGAGAAGACCGCTTTTTGCACCAGGTATGGGCATTATGAGTTCATAGTCATGTCTTTTGGCTTAACTAATGCCCCTGCTGCTTTTATGGAAGCAATGAATAGGATGTTGCATGAGTTCTTGGATGACTTTGTGGTCGTGTTCCTGGATGACATTCTGATTTATTCTAAGACCGAGGCTGAGCATGAGCAGCATCTCCGTCTCGTTCTGGGTGCCCTAAGGGAGAATTAGTTCTATGGCAAGTTGAAGAAGTGTGCATTTTGGCTGTCCGAAGTGGCTTTCCTAGGGCATGTGATTAATCAGCAGGGCATTGCGGTTGATCCCAAGAATGTTGCGGCTGTGGTGGAGTGGAAGAGACCCTCTAGTGTCTCTAAAATTCGAAGTTTCTTGGGGCTCGCTGGATATTATCGGCGTTTCGTACCAAATTTTTCCAGCATTGCTAAGCCCTTGACTAGACTCTTGGAGAAGGGTGTTCTCTTCATCTGGTCCAGCGATTGCGAGGTCAGTTATCAGACATTAAAGAGCAAGTTGGTGGACGCCCCTATCCTAGCTTTGCCTGAGAGCGGTAAGTGTTTCACAGTTTATACGGATGCTTCACGTATTGGTCTTGGCTGTGTGTTGATGCAAGAAGGAAGTGTGATTGCTTATGGCTCAAGGCAGTTGAGGAAGCATGAGGGGAATTACCCAACTCATGATCTTGAATTGGCCGCGGTGGTTTTTGCTCTAAAGTCGTGGAGGCATTATCTTTATGACGAGGCTTGTGACATTTACACCGATCATAAAAGTCTCAAGTATATTTTTACTCAGAAGGAGCTGAATTTGAGGCAGCGTCGGTGCCTCGAATTGATTAAGATTATGATTTGTCTATTCATTATCACCCGGGGAAGGCAAATGTGGTGGCTGATGCCCTTAGCAGGTCCGGGGTTCCAAAAGTGGCCTTGCAGTTGATTGCTGATCTGGACCGTTTGGGGATCGCCTTGTGCTATGTTGGCACCGCTAGTGAGGAGACTCATATACTTATTCAATCTTCTCTCATGGAGAGAGTGTGTGCGGCTCAGCAGCAGGATCGTTTATTGCAAGAAGTTCAAAAGAGGGATGGCGATGGTAAACCCCGGGAGTTCTCCATCGATGAGAATGATTTGGTTCGTTTCAGGGTCGCCTTTGTGTGCCTCAGAAATCAGAGGTGAAGATGGATATATTGAGAGAAGCTCATAAAACGCCTTACACCGTTTAACCTGGCGAAACCAAGATGTACCGAGATCTGAAGCAAAACTTTAGGTGGAAGCGGATGAAGGTTGACATTTCTAAGTATGTGGCCGCCAGTGAAGTATGTCAGCGCGTGAAGGCCGAGCATAAGCGGCCTGCAGGTTTACTAAAGCCATTAGAAATTCCGGAGTGGAAATGGGAGCATATCACCATGGATTTTGTGGTGGGTTTACCTCGTTCTCCTCGGGGTAGAGATGCTATATGGGTGGTAGTGGATCGCTTGACTAAGTCTGCGCATTTTATTCCCATGAAGACCACAAATTCAGCTTTAGATTTGGTCCCCTTGTATATGAAGGAAGTAATCAGGCTTCATAGGGTACCTAAGTCCATTGTTTCTGATCGAGACTCCAAATTTGTATCCAAATTCTGGGAGAGTCTTCACAGTGCATTGGGCACCAAGCTTTCTCTTAGTGTCGCTTTTCATCCTCAGACTGATGGTCAGTCAGAGCGAACGATCCAAACCTTGGAAGATTTGTTGCGCGCTTGTGTTCTGTCTTGGAAGGGTACCTGGGAAGATCATCTTGCATTGGCAGAGTTTGCTTATAACAACAGCTACCAGCCTAGCATCAAGATGGCACCATTTGAGGCTTTGTATGGCAGGCGATGTGTCTCCCCTCTGTGCTGGGAGACCTTGGGAGAGAGATCCCTGGTTGGTCCTGATTGGGTACAGCAGACTTCAGAAAAGGTTCGAGAAATTCGTCAGAATATTTTGGCCGCTCAGAGCCGTCAGAAGAGTTATGCTGATGTGAGGAGGCGGGATTTGGAATTTGCAGTGGGTGACCAAGTCCTTCTTAGGGTATCACCCACTAAAGGAGTTGTTCGGTTCGGTTTCTCCGGAAAGCTTAGCCCGAGATATATTGGACCGTTCACTATCTTGGCCCGGGTGGGCAGCTTGGCTTATCGCTTGCGATTGCCGGATTCCATGGCAGGGGTACACCCAGTTTTTCATGTCTCTATGCTGAGGAAGTTCTTGCGGGATCCAGACCATTAGATTGAGATGGAACCAATTGTGGTGCAGCAGGATCTGACCTTGGAGTGTCGTCCGGTGCGTATCTTGGAATCCTCGGAGCGTGTTTTGAGGAAGAGATCAATTAAGTATGTCAAGGTCTTATGGACTAATTAGTCTGAGCGTGAGGCTACGTGGGAACTTGAGGAGCTGATGCGGCAGAAATATCCAGAATTTTTTGTTGTGGGTAAGTGTTGTTGATTCATTAATTTTTTCCCTTTTGTCGTTCCGATAGAAGCGTCAGAATTCGAGGTCGAATTCTTTTTAAGGGAGGTAGAGTGTTATACCCGGTTTGCAAAGAGGAGAAGTGGAGGTTATTCTTTTTGTTCTTTTTCCTCATTCGGGTGATGCGCTTTGGGAATTTGGAATTTGTGGAAAATATTCACCTGTAAGACAGTAGAATTTCTTTGGTTAGTTGTTTGCGACGGGGTCGGGAGCTGTCACATGGGCGAGTTGGGCCTTCAACCTTGACTAGTTAGATGCCCGTGCGTTGCGACGGCACATAAATGGTTAAGGGGATATGTTGTTGCTCGTCTGGGTTAATGACAGACTATCGTTAATGCTGAACACCATCATCTGGATAAAGATAGGAGGATCCGAGATAAGAATCGTAAGGTTCTACACTAAAACCGAACAGGAGCTTGGTGGCTCCCATCTTGCGAAACGCAGTGGAGATCCTCTTGGCGTGGACGTCAGAGATATAACATTAAAAAACCACAACATTGATTAAGCTAAAGTAAATTGTATGTGTGGATGACAAAGATAACAACAGCGCCTCCAAACGGGTATCTTCTCTACCTCAGAAACCAGAGCATTCTATCAAAAGGTTGTGTATATGCATTAAAACCAACATATAGCTCCACTATGTCAAAAATGAGATGTAGGTGTTTTCTTTCATTTTCACCATAACTAAACTGCACAAGGATATTACCTGCACAGCAACATACCATAATAGAAAAAGAGTTAATTTTATATGACCTGGGTAGTGGATTAAATTAAACAGTCCCCAAGTCTACCCATAATGTTTTATGCCAGTGGAAGCATGTCCTCAAACACGCATGAAAAATAACAACATTATATCTCCTACCACATACCAGGTTCTCGGGTTTGACTTTGAAAATGTCGTTTACTAAGTCATCTGCATTACGACCAAAATGCCAACAACAAAGAACCTGGAGTTTTTTTTACACGCAACACATGAGTACATAAACAAAGAATTAGTAATCTCATGGAATAAACATTTTCAGACGGTCCTATTACATAAATTTTTATATTCAGATAAAAACTTGGCGTTCAATGCGTGGGCTAGAGCCCCATATGCATAACTGTGAGTATAGGCGTGAAAAAAGCATATAACCTTAATTCGTAGAACTTGACCTTAATCAAGATTATATATAATCTAAAAGCCATTACATACAAGTATTAATTCAAAATTAGATTCATCATCGCTGAACTGGAGATAAGGATTAGGTTCCCAATAGCAATGTGGTTTGTGCATACTTAAAAGTATTCTCTAAGAAGAACTGAAAATGTTTATTCCGTGAGGAGGGGGTAGGAGCGTCATTTATCTTGTGAATGAGGTAGATGCACTCAGCCCTATCTGGAAAGCAAACATAACCAAACATAAGCGGAACGCGAAGAAAAGACATGACAGACGGGAACAAACTGAGGCTAGCTAGTTGTGGCTTACCGACGAATCGGGATGTGCCTCCAACAGCAAACACCATTATAAAATATGATCTGGCGTGTAGCAGGGTAGAAGGGAAGAAAATAATTGGACTGTAGCAATTTGTGAAAATCCCATCCTCAATATCCTAATACGCAATCCCTAGACCACTACACAATCCTAGATAAAAGGTCGAGATAATTCAGTTCAAAAACAGAACAGAACATACTAAGCGGTGATCATACCATCCATTAGACTATGAGCACCAGAGAATGAATACCCAAGAAATCAGAATGTACAACAGGTCATCATCATTGTATACATGTATGGGAGTGTAATTGTGTTAACTTGAACTTAACTGTTGTGCTTATTAGAGGACGATTAGATACACAACACTTTAAGAAATATTGATAGCCAGTGGTTTATACAACAAAACAGTAGCAATCTTTGCAAAGGTCGATAGAGTAGGCAACAAGTGTACAGTAGTAGGCATATTCGTAATTTGTCCAGATAATACATCGATCAAATAATAAAACACAGTGATCAAATAACCATAATACGATGATCAAATAATGTAGTGTACCTGGTGAAAATAAAACCTCCCCAAAGGAGACATAATACAAGTCTCAAAATACCAATCGATTCATCAACATCAGCATAACCACTTGCATATTAGGAGTACTTACCAGTGATAGGTGTTCTACGAGATCTGGACGTATTATTGTGCCTAGAAAATAAAACAATTAGTTTGCTGGCATACACAAAAGAATAGGCAACCAAAATAGGGGTGCCCAAAATTCACCAGCAAGGGCACCACTTCACTGATGTGTTGGATCTAAATCTCCCCTGTTTTACATGTGTTGATGCTAGGAAAAGAAATCCACCACGCAAACTCAACGATTGGAGCAACGATTAGCAAGCAGCGACAAATCTAGGTAAAATGATTCATCAGAAGGAGAAGGCCAAGGGGGGAGGAAGAGGCCAAGGAGATGGTAAGGGAAGTTGGAGGTGTACCTAGGATAGATCATTCATGGCTCAAATTCCTGGCCGTCAACACCGAACATGGTTAGGGGTGGCGGGCCCTGCGACTTTTCCTAGGGCGTGGAGGAGGTAGCAACGTGCCTGTATGCGGGGGTAGCGGGCAGGGGAGGAGGGACATGCGAAGGCTAGGAAGGAGAGACGTCCGGCGACCAGGAGGAGGTAGCGACCGTGTCACCAGTCTGGTTGGCACCTTTATTCTCAGCTGCAAGAAAACATGGCATCAGAGAATTGAGTGCATACAAAATAGATTAGGAAGTTTTAACGACAACATGTATGACTCTCACCATCCTGTGCAGTGATGCTCAAATCCCAGAAAGTCCAAGCTCAGCCAATACTACATCAAGTTCTGCTAGTTCCTTCTTTTTCATCTCCTTTTTAGACAACTGTCTTTCTGTATCTTTAGGTGGCGCAGCTAGGGCCACAACTGTCTTGATAGCAGGTTCGGTTGGGGCATCTTCCGCATCATGCTTTAGGTTCATCCTCAGCTCCATCATCAACCTCAAAATCAAGGTCCTCGTCATAACTCTCAATGTCCTGCAGCATATATAGAAGAACATCTAAGAACACTATAAGAGAGGCGAACTATAACGACAATCAGCCAAACATGCTCCATCTCCCTCGAGATGAGTAAATTATACTTCCACTTATTAGTTCAGTTTCGAAGCAAAATTTCTGACAGAAAACAAGTAGGACAATAACCAGAGTTTGCAATGGGAATGCAATGTCGTGATCCCACGGACCGATCAAATGGGATTCAAATTCAGGTTGTGTTGTATCGCGCTCTGAATCTGGTGATAATGCGTCTATCCTTGGTTTCTTAGGAGAAGGTTGCATGATCTCTGGGTAGTCATCTAAGCTTGGAGGTGAATCAGAAAGCTTCTGATCCTCAGAAGCTTTAATTGATCCACCAAGCTTTGTTGCTCCTCAATGATCATCTACAAGTATCTTCCTTGTGCTTCAATTGTTAGTTGCAATTGTATTTGAACCTAAAAACGTAATTTATTCAGACAAGCACAAGAAAGTTGGCAAGGAAAATTTAGATTGATCTTGAAGCTAAAAAGGCCTCAAAAACTACAAGCAATAAGACAAAACAGAAGAACTGCCAACAATAGATTATTGACAGCTAAGCATTACTACAACCATACCCTTAGGTGTAACTTGACAGTTAATAAGTGAATATTAATAATGGGCCAAAATATCAGCTTGTAGAAGTAGCCCCCCAGCTAAGTAGGACTGCCGATCGTAGTAGGATTGTCGGTAAACTAAAATGATGTAAAAAATAGAAATAAATTAACAGTTTTCAATAACAGACCTCTAGTTGCTCATGTAGTCGCTTCTGAACCTCCATTTGCATCTTTAGTGCCTTCAAAAATCGTGCCAATGTTTCCATATATCAAATCATGGTGATCAACAATTAAACAAAATAACTCTTAACCAAAAAATGGAAGTGTTGCGCACTCATGAACTACAGATGTCAACAGCTAACATATAAACAGGCTCAAGCCTTCCTTCAAGGGTACCAGGTTGTTCTAAGCAACATCTCTATATTTAGAGAGGAAGACTTGTCTCGATTCATCTCTTCCTGAGACCCCACTCATGTGGGTAGTTCTGCCCTTTTTTATGAATACAGATGCAACATCAACATATAAACAGGCTCAGGCCTTAGATACTACTCTCAATTGGTCTATTGAAATTCTATTGCATTTATGACGAATGCAGTTACAGATTAAAAAGTAAAGGACGAGTACAAATGCATGATGAAAAGTAAACAGAACGGTAACTGCAAAATTACTTCAGACATGCTGCTGCTTTGATGAGATCGGAACAGGGTTGTTGCTCACATCTGTGGATTTAAAGCCTACAATACATGTCACAATTTAATCGTGAGGTTCACTAAGACAGCATTACACAAAAGAGGTGCTGGTACTGAGAACATAAAAGATCATGTCATCCTTGTGTGAAAGGAAGCGCATTCCAACTAAGAACAAAGATTACTGCTTCTCAATGCAGCAAGGCTACGACGTGATGCTTCTCAATGTCATAGCATGTGCTTCTAAATGTCATAGCATGTGCTGGTATTGAGAACATAAAAGTTCATGTCACCTAGATTTTAGCACCCTTATACATGATAATAACTCCAGGAATACATGTTAAAGCTGTAAACTCGTAGGCAGCAACCTTTGAAACAGAGAAGGAACAAAAACAGTGGATTAGTAATTTAATATACATAAATCAAATTAATAGTAACAACATACAAAAATATTTATCTGTAAGAAGGTCCAAAGAGCAATCAATCCAAAAATACTTCTTTTCTAATGATTCCTATTCAAGAAGCACAAGCATAAACCACTGAACTCGCATCACTGAAAGCAAAATCTAATTAGTCTGCTACTCAAGCTAATATGTACGTGTAGTCCTTCGTAGCGTACCAATCATCTTTTAACTTTGACCATCAATATCTTAAAAATCATATAGAACTGTTAACATATGGCATTAATAAATTCATAATGAAACATCAAATCAAAGTGTTACATTGAAATGATATGCAGATGTCCTAATGGCCTCATATGGAGTGGGAATCTTAAACTCATTAAAGTGAATGACAGAAATTACCATAGGTAAGAGTTCTAAGATAAAGATTAGAGTATATTTCAAGTTACCTTCAGAAGACCAAGATGGTGAGCAGTGGCTTTGTTCTTCTGTGTCCTTGCCATCTGCATTGTCAAAAAAATAGACAACATATTTAAGTTGCAGCAATAGAAAATTAGAAGATATATGAGATTAAATTTCCAGCTCCATGGTCTACATATTACTCAAAAAATGCAATACCATCAATTCATCACCATGGAACCAGGGTCCACAATTTTGTTTGGAATGATCCAAATTTCATTTTGTTGACCAAAATTTGACTTTTGTATTTTCATCACCATGGAACCAGGGTCCACAATTTTGTTCGCCCGCTTCCTTCCTTCCTTCCAACGTCTTCTTGTCTTATCAGCTTGTCGGATCCGCTGCCACCACCATCTCCGCACGACCGCACCCACATCTGTGCCCCCAGGTGTGGTTCGGTTTGAGAAACGGTACCAGCCTGCCGACGGCCGACAGGCAGAAGTCTCCGCGTCCCTAAGCGCCACAACAACCGCCGCCTTCACCACTTCGCTCTTTCCGTAATAAAATCCCACCTCTCCCATTTCTGTTTCCCCACTTCCCCTCTCTCGACTCGATCCGCAGCAAGCTAAGCGCAACCGACCAGCTACGCAACCATGGCTTTCGCTTCCTCGAATGCCAAGCATAGCCTCTACCCGGATGTGGACCAGTCCCACCCTGATCTCAACACCCCTTTCTTCTCCGCACCCACCACCTCCACCAGCGCCGCCACGGGCAACTCCCTCTACCCCACCGTCGACCCCAACGAGCTCGCACAGAACCTCTTCCCCGAGACGGTCGAAGAGGACGCGGCACCGCCACCGCCCACCACAGAGGAGACCATCATCGCTGTTCCACCTCATCGACCCCGACCAACATACGAAAATATTTAGCTTCGTGAACATGTGAAGACAAGCTATCAAAAAGCTTCTGTTACTATTGCGTCTTTTGGTTTGCTACTTTTCCAGTGGATTCATTCTGTTCATGTGGTGTTGGCAAACACTGAATGATGCCATCTAAGTAGATACATGTTCCCATTGGTAACAAATTTGGAATTTACGATTTGTGTATCTCATCTGGCATTTGGTGTTCTCTCTTCTTCAGGGAACATCTGGTTCTTTATTGCCATGTCCTATGTCCGATGAATAATACATAGACTATAGAAACATATTGGGATCAATGAAAAAGGTATTACATTTTGTGACACTTTTTTCTGTTTCTTTTGTATGATGTACACATGTGTCTGCATGAGAAATTAGGTTATGATAGGGTGCCCATAAAGGCGCCTTATGATGCTGTGGATACAATTCCGGCGATCTACAGACTACAGCGAGGGGCAGCACTTCTTGCACGCAGACTTCACCTTGGGACGACCGGAAGAGATGATGCTGCCAAAGGCGGTAGACCACTTCTGCGAGAACGGTGAAGCCGGCAGTCCACCAGATGCTTTGGAAAGGCGCCGCGTATGTTCTTGACTTCTTGGTCGAGAAGGTAGCAGCTCTGCGGCTACACCAGAAATTCTAAATCATGTAGTAGGCTAGTAGCGTGCGTGGACAAGGGGAATGGGGTACACAAGACTGGAAAACGGGGGTGTACTCGAGGAACAAATCATGTGTGCTGGCATGGTTTTAGCATGTCAACTATGATGTGTTTTTAGGAGGTGCGTAAAGAAACAGGGTGCAAATCTGCACAGGAAGACGAAAATGTCTAAAATCAGGAATGGCATGTTTTGAATCCAAGTCTGGAGTCGCAAAAATCGAGTTTTCTTCACTGGCACACTCGTCCCTTATTTCAATTATCTCGCGGGTGGTGGAGGCTGGTGGGCTCCACATGCCTGTTGCACTGGTGGTGTGTGCCAAGTGCCGGAATGGAATGGGCCAGAGGGGTTTGGTCGGAGACAAGGGCAAGGGCCGGCGCACGTCTGCGGCCTGTGGCGGCGCTGCAGACGAGGTGGATCGTGGGTAGCTGGCCGTCGGGGGAGTCGGCCGGCGGATCCCCCACCGCAGGCAGGCGCACTCGAGGTACGCTCGGTTTGTGCCCCCTGACCTCGCAGCATGTTCGATCTGTTCCCCCAACTTGAGATCAGAATGACATGTAATGAGCTGATGCTATTGCAACTGAAAAAGAGAGAGAGAGAGAAATTGGCTCGCAGCTCCACCTCATCGACCCCGACCGCAGCGTCGACCTCGGCGCTGGCACGCTCTCCATCGTGCGCCTCCGCCAGGGGGACCACTCGTCGCCGTCCTCGCACGCCTGATCCACGAGAAGCCCTACCACCGCCACGGCCTCTTCTGCTTGTTCAGCAGCGGGCGGTCTGACGCTGGCGCCGAGCAGGAGCCCGTCCAGTGGCCGCTGGCCCGTGATGTCGCGGCGGTCAAGCTCCTGCCATGGGCTTGACGGCGAAGAGCTCCATGGTGGTTGGATAGGGCACGTGTGGGCGCGACGGCGGTTGCGGCGCGTTGCCACTCTGAGCCATGCCGCCACGCCAGATCTGGATCTCGCAGGAGCGAGTGGGACGGTGGCGGCGGCGCTGGAGGCATGCGGGGGAGGGGGAGGCAGGGGCGAGCTGGGCAGGCGTGGTTCCCCACGATGTTCCGCGATGGGAGGAGTGAGGGAAAGGCAGAAGGAGGAGGCGAGGATGGTCGGACCGGCGGAGGAGGCGAGCGAGGCGAGGATGCGGGGCTGCCGGTGGATGGATGGATCGAGGGATGGAGCGCGGGCGGGCGGCGGGGTTGCCGGCGTGATGCGACTGCGGGCGGATGTGGGGCGGATGCGGAGGCGCGGCAGAACCATGTGGGTGTGGACGCCTACAGTAGTAACATAATTAGTAGTAGAGATCCGGCCCATTAGTCTCCCCTAACCCTAGCCCCCCCCCCTTCCCCTTGGGATTTTTGCAGCCGCCCCCTTCCCCTCCCCTTCCTCTTAGACGTCACCCCTCCCCCCCCTCTTCCATCTTCTTTCTCCTCAAACCTTTGCAGCCCTCACCACCCAAAACCCTAGCCCCCCATTTCTCTTCCCCCCTCCAAGGTGCAGCCCTCCCGCGTGTTCTCCGTCGTGTGGCTGCGATCTCAATTGGAGTTTGGAGGGAGGAAGAAAGGAGGAAGGGAAGAACCCAAGGTGAATTCATGTTTAACTTTTGTTGTTTTTGTGCTGCAATCAATTGGATTATGCGTTTATCTTTGCGAATCGGTAGAGGTGCTGTCGAGGAATTTTGTGAGTGGGTGGACAGCAGTAGTTCTAAGGATTTCTGAGAATTTTCGTGGGTTAATTAGTGGTAATCAGTGGGATAATCATGTAGAGCTTTGTCATACCTTTCCAACGAGTACTTATGCGCTCGATTTGGAGTTATAATTTAGGAGATATCATTGTTTGAATCCGGATATGTTGCTGTCCAAAAAAACAGATTTTTCAGGTGGGTGAACAGCAGTAGTATTAGCAGTTTCTGGGAATTTTTCGTGGGTAATTAGTGATAACCAGTATGATAATCATGTAGGGCTTTGTCTTATCTTTCCAATGAGTACTTATGCGCTTGATTTGAAATTATATGTTAAAAGATATCGCTGTTTGAATCCGGGTATGTCGCTGTCCAAAAGAGAAAAAACAGATTACAGGGTTTATCTTGAGGACTGTTTTGGGCTAATTAGATGTTGGGATTTTATTATAAATTGTATACAAAATTTGTGGGGAATTTGATGTAGATGCCTCTGGAGTTTTTGGTTGTCACCACTGCTGTCATAATTTTAAAGTTATGAAATTATTAAGCAGCGCCACTGCAGTTTGGTGGGTGCGGGGAGAATTGTTACCCGTGGTGGGGTGTGAGATTGTGCGTAGGTGCGGCGTCGTTTATGAGGCTTATTATGTGAAATTGGTGCACTAAGTTGTGTGTCAAAAACAGGTGGTGGACTTCCGGATCGTACTTAGGGATTTGCCCAAACTTCCGGTGAAGGCAAGTAAAACAGTGATGGTTATTCCGTCTGTCGAATGAAGATTCTTATACTTAATTATGTTTGTGCTATTTGTGTTCGTATTCATATGTCTAATTGAGTACCATCGTTGGAAGATATTCATGTTTTATTGATTACATATGTTGAGTTTGTGGTTTGATCATGTTACTCATGTGGTTTATTATGTGGAATGGGTGGAAGTATATGTCTAGCACATTTTGTTTGGGAAGAACTCATGTTGTTGACTTGCATATTGCATTCATCATCCATTGCATTGAAGTTTCGTCGCGATCTTATGGTCCGACCATACCGGTATAATGAGCATCATATGTTGCCCGAGAAGGGGTATGATGCAGCTTAGAGATATGAAGGCAGAAGTCATTACTGCATCTATAGCCATGTGCATTCATGGGAGAGGTGTGGAATCTGTTGTGGATGTGGATAGTGTGGATCTTTACATTGTGATTCATCTTGGCATTAGGTAATCAGTTACTTGCTTACTTGCTGCAAATTATTATTCAAGAATGAAGTTTTGAACTACGTGGTTGTTTAAGCACGGTTGGTTTACATTGTCCAATTGTTGTTTGCTCTATTTATTTGCTGAGATGTGTCATCTCACTCTTGCATTGTCTGATGCAGGCACCTGATTTCTGCTTTGGGAAAGAAGGGATGTAGCAGCACGGCCACTACACCTTTAATAAAGGAACCACTGCTTAATAATGTTGTTAATCAGGGAGGGTCAAGTCTAGGGAATTATTATGTTCTAGCCTTTCATGGTAGTTGAGCTGATTTTTTTGGGGGTGGGCTGAGTTACCTATTTTTTTAATTGGTCATGAATGTGCTTTACTACTTTTGCATTTTGATTATACTACGTGAATTATCTGTCTTTTATATCCTATATGAACTCTATGTGCCCCCCCTTGTTATGCTTCTTTCAAGGGAGGTGCTGCCGGATTTTGCAATATTTTCTCTCTTTATTTCATTTCTTGTGTTGCATAAGTTTAGTGGAAAGGGTATTTGGTAACATCCATTGTGTGGGATCAGTGGGGGTGTTACATTAATGCAGGAACATATTGCCTTCAGAGTATGGCCACTTGCAGATAACTGGGAAATGCTGAAGGAAACCATTAAAGAACCTGACGAAGGTGGTCTAGTCAGGCTAAAATACACATTCAAGTACGGAGATAAATTCGTTGAGCCAGATGCTGACTGGCTAAAAAGCATTGAGACCGTAAGTGATGAACTGCTTGGGGTATACTCAAAGGCCGAAGATACTGCATTATGAGCGGCCTTTGGAGGCCGAAAGAAAAAGAGGCTTAACCGAGTATTTGACGCAATTGGGTTTGTCTACCCCGACTACCATTATCCAGTGCGGGGTCAAAAAAGAAAGAATACTCCCTCTGCGAAGGAAACTACTTCAGCTGCTCCTAGTGAGCCGGCGCCGAAGAGGAAAAGGGTAAAGGTTCTCACACATCGGCCACGTTATATTGAACTGGCCACAATGCCTGAGTTCGCCGGTGAGACCTCTTCGGCCACCGAAGCTAAAGAATCAACTCTACTGCCAGAAATCGAAGAGTTGGCCGAAGTGCCAGCAACAGAAAAGATGGAAGAACCAAGGACTCAAGAAGCAAAAACATTAGAAGTTTTAAGTCCTTCAGCAAAGATTGAGACAGGAAAAAGCCAGAAGGGTCCAACAGTGACCCCGAAAAGAAAAAGGATGGTTAATGTGTTAGATGTTTTGGAGACAATTAAATCTTCAAGCATAACTCCAAAGAAAACTGTTGAAACTTCTGAAGTGTCTACTGAAGCCTTTGTTGCTGAAGCTTCGAAGCAACAATTTGAAACTGAAGCTGGGCCTTCAGAGCCCACCAAGGTAAAACCTTTGGAAGCCGAAGAAACAAAAATTGCAAAGGCAGCCGAAAAAATAAAAATGTCAGAGCCAATTTTGGTAGAAGAAATTGACACTGCTGCCCCCGAAACACCTTCCAAAATATACGATTATATTGTGCGACACGCTTCGGGGAAGAAATTATCCGAAGAAGAGATTTTTGAAGCTAATCACTATGCCAGAGAATTGAAATATCCGAAGGGGGCACTAGTGTTCAATGGGACAGACGAAGATGACTTCCTATACTGCCTCCCAGAGAACAAAGAATTATCTGTTTGCCGGGAGATGGCTAGAAGCATGGGGTTTCCGAAGCTTGAAGCTGGACTCTGCGCTATGACGAAGGACGATCTTGCGGATAGCCTTGCATATAATAGTCTGAAGGTGTGAGAATTGTATATTTGGAAATTTACAATTTTTGAATCATTTTTTTATTCTTATAGTAATTCTTTTTTCATATAGGGTTTAATACTGAGCAACGCTTTGAGAGCGCAAAAGAATGCTGAAGACGAGAGCTATAATATTGCTTTCAACAACCTACGAGCAGAGGTTATCAAGCTGAGGAACAAAGCTTTGGAAAAAGATAAAATTCTGCTTACACTAGTGGATAAAATAAAGGAAGACGAAGCTACCTCTAAGGCTCAAGCTGAAGCCCAAAAACGCGAAATTCAAGATCTTCAGAAACAACTGGCCAGAGCTAAAGAAGAACGCATACTAGAAGAAACAAAACGAGAACTTAGTGATCAATGGGCAAATCATTTGGAAATAAATGTTGAAGAGCTTCGTGCTTCCAAGAAAAGGTACTATGATAAATCCATAGAGTGTGTTAAGAAGATAAAATCCAGCTTTGCCAGCGTTGGCGCATTCTCTAGCGAAGAGAATTTCACAAGGGGGAATCCAGAAGGCCTGATTGAATGGATCAGTCACGAAGCTGAGGCCTTCGAAGAAATCTTGAATAGCCGCGGAGACATATGTGCTTTTTCAGGTGCCAGGGGGATTGCTACTGTTTTGGAAAGAAAAGACTGTAATCATGTGAAATCTTTAGCACAAACCGAAACCGCCTTGTCTTCCGAAGACATAAAGGACCCCTCGGCCGAATCAAGCCTGGTTGGTGGAAAAATTTTCACCGACATTTGGGACAATGGCGGCCGAGAAATGGCTCAAGAAATTATTCAAAGAAGCGAAAAAGGCATCCATGATGCTAGGAAGATAGCAGAGGCTGCTGAGAAAGGCACAGAGCCCGAAGGGCAAATAGGTATTAATTAGTGGTTTTTATTCTGTTGTAATTTTGATTCCAGACTTTGTTCGCGGTTTGTAATAGTAATATAGCTGTATCTTCTCCTCCCTCAGAACCTGCTGAGGCATCTTCGGGCCCCCACCCGAAGGGGGACGATGAAATTAGAAAAATGGCCGAAGCCATCATGGACAAGGTTGTCGATCAGCTACTGAACGAAGCTGCAGAAATAGTTCTTGGAAGATTAGATGCTATTGTAAAAATATTTGGAATGTAACATGTGTAATACATTGTAACTTTGAATGTAATATATAATCTATTTATATTTCAATTCTTTACGATGCATGAAATTTTGCATACATAACGTTTTTGAGCCTTCGGAGAAAAAACACCTTCCCTTCTTTTCATGCTTTGTGAAGAGAATCTTTTATATATCACAAGAATTTCCATACTTCTCTGATGAGGAATACCCAAGCTTCGTGAAATATTCTCCGAAGCTATAAAAAAGTTTTATGTTGCCTCTCTAATGAAGCTACACTTCTTCTCAATTTATCTTGTGCCTTAGCACGATTTTCTCTTTTTCAAAAGATTCTCCGAAGATCAATACTGTATCCCCTTCTTGTTCCACATGCAATATGTTGTATGATGCTTATGTTATGCAAAATGATGTGATGATGTTATGTTATGCAAAATGATATTTGTGCCGAAAATACACACATCCCTGCAATAAAGCACACAATCTTTTTATATCAGCGCTGACTTTTCGCTGTAAGCCTCCCTTAGGAGCTTCTTCGCCTTTTACTTTCAGCGGAATCAGCGTTTATTTTTCGCTGTAAGCCTCTCTTAGGAGCTTCTTCGCCTTTTACTTTCGGCGGAATCAGCGCTGACTTTTCGCTGTAGGCTCAGAAAACTTACACTGCGCTCCCTTAGGAACGACTTTTTACTGTTTCGAATAAATTGCACTGTGTCCCTTAGAACAAATTTTTGATAATACAAAGGTCCTTCATGCCACCATAAATTCGTATGCTTCGGCAACTCAAGCCTATGGAGAAAATATATTTTCATTATGGCAAAAGGCGAAACTGTTACAAGAAATTGAAAAACGATAAAAGACACTTAGACTTCCCATAATTGTTCCTTATTAACAAAAAAGTAATACTGAATGTAAAAATGCGAAAAAAACTACTGTCGAGGTAGGATATTTGTCAGTAAATGTGCTTCAACTCTGGCACAGTGCTATTGACTGTGCGAGCTTCGGACTCCTCTCTGAAGTCCCTCTGAAGGTGAGTGTGCTGACTCCCTTCTGGCTGTTGTCCTCGCTGCGTTGGTGGTGGCGGTGGAGGCTGTTGCCAAGATGCTTGGGGTTTACTTGCCGAAGCAATAGAAGCTGCAGAGTGATTGCCTACATATTCTGGGATGTAAGGCGAATGGTACGAAGCAGTGTGCATGACCTGCTTCGGCTGACTCTGTTGTGCTGCAGCTTCTGCTATCTCCTTTTGCTTCTGGATGGTGACGTGGCACATCCTGGTGGTATGGCCCTTGTCTTCACCACAGAATAGACAGTAAATTCTTCTTGGCTGATCCCCAAATCTTCCCCCGAAGCCCCTAGCGTCTCTGCCCCTTGGCGCTGGCAGCCGAACAGAGCTTTGCTGTTGTCCCAAAGCTTGCGAAGAGTATTGTGGCCTTTGCTGTTGGCTCCTGTAGGAAACAGGTGACGCCTAAGAGGGGGGGTGAATTAGGACTTCTAAAACTTTTGCTAAACTAGGCACAATTAAAAAACTAGAGCAAAACCTATGCAAGTAATCAAACTAGAATGTGCAAACTAGGTTTTGTCTAAGTGTTGCTATCTCTACCGCAAAGGCTAAGTTTCAATCTACACTAAATAAGTATGACTGCAAGATTGAAACTTAAATGCTTAATGTAATTGCGGAATGTAAAGAGCTAAGTAGAGAAGCAAACTCTCGTGGATGACGCTGGTATTTTTACCGAGGTATCCGGAACAACGCAAGGTCCCGACTAATCCTCGTTGGTGCCCCTATGCAAAGGGAAGCCCACGCGAGGGCCAAGCACCACGGTCGAGTAACTCCGTAGAGAGTCGCGGGCCTTCTCCACGCGCAAGTGGTGCTCCGCTTCCGGCTCCTCTCGAACGCTCCCCGCCGTCTCCACTATCGAGCTTCCGGCCGAAAATGCCGCGGGCCTCGTTCCCTCCGGTACACGGTGGCGGCCGTGACACAAACGCGGTTGTCACGGTCTCGCAAGACTCTCGCCCCACTCGGTACAATTACAACGACTCAAGCAAGAGCCGAGGGGTTGTGTGGTTTTACAAAACTCACTCAACTAACTAGGGTTCACCTAGAGCAAGCGCTAAAGCGGTCTAACTAACCTAAGCACTTCGCAAAGCACCTACGCTAATCACCGAGTGATTCTATTAAGCACTTGGGTGTTTGAGCTCTTGGAAATATGCACTATGTGTCTTGGTATGTTGCTTGGGCTCCCACACATGAGAATGGCCGGTTGGGGTGGTATTTATAGCCTCCACACCCCAAACTAGCCGTTGGACAGAAAGCAGCCGCTTTCTGTCGTCGGGTGCACCGGACAGTCCGGTGCACCACCGGACATCTACTGTGCAGTGTCCGGTGCACGCCACGTCAGCCGACCGTTGGCGCCTGTAGCAGTCGACCATTGGATCCGACCGTTGTCGTCTGCCTGTTGGCACACCGGACAGTCCGGTGCACACCGGACAGTCCGGTGCTACAGCCAGAGAGCGCCTGTCTGCGGCCTCTCTACGCAGACAGTCCGGTGCACACCGGACAGTCCGGTGCACACCGGACAGTCCGGTGCACACCGGACACCAATGTCCGGTGCGCCACCAGGCGCTGGCTGACAGCCCTCATCTTGGATTTCTTCGCTGATTTCTTCAGGCTTCTTTGTTCTTGAGTATTGGACTCCTATGTATCTTTTTATGTCTTCTTTTGAGGTGTTGCATCCTCATTGCCTTGGTCCAATTCTCTTCGCATCCTATGAACTACAAACACAAACACTAGAAAACTTATTAGTTCACGGATTGTGTTGTTCATCAAACACCAAAACTCAATTAGCCAAATGGCTCGGGTCCATTTTCCTTACAATCTCCCCCTTTTTGGTGATTGATGACAACACAACCAAAGCAAGCAAATAATACAAGTATTTGAATGAAAATATGCATTTTACTTGCTAAGATGCAAGATTGTCCCCATACTGTGAAATTATGGACTTAAGCCTCCCCCTAACTCCATAATTCACTTACTTCCTATTTTTGGACCAAATGACCAAAACCACTGGAAAAACCATTTGTAGATATAAAATTTTAAAATGGTGGTGTTTGGTGTTTGATATAGTTTTCATTGCTTTGGTCCCTAAACTTCTCCCCCTTTGGCATCAACCACCGAAAAGGGAGACATTAAAAGCATGTAGGAAGTAAATAAAAGCTTGTCCTCAACAAGAATTGTATCAAATGATATCACAAGAAGGATATTAAATTAACCCATATGAATGATACCAGTTGAAAGGAACTTCCCCTAAATAAGTGTTCTCTTTAGAAAGAAGTTTCTCCCCCTTTTTAGAGATGAAGAGATACTCCCCCTGACAGAGATCCTCTACTTAGGAAAAAGCAGGTGAAAATTAGAGGTGCAAGACATGATTTGAAAAGACTAACTTCCCTTATGCATGGGTAACAGAATATGAGTTAACTACTTATGCATTTTTAGCAACATGGAAGCATATGATATGAAATATAGTCTAATCAAATATTGGAGAAGACATGTAAATGATACTGAATGTAGTCTCAAAAGATACCAATTGAAGATCAATGGCGAGCTTGAGAGACATGAGAGTTCTTGGAGATTTTGCAGTGGAAGATTGTTGTCTTTCTCCGGGGACTTCATTTTCCTTACAATGAGACTATCACATGAAATAGACTTGAAAAGGTGTTAGTCTCAAAGTGTTAGATTATAGAGTAACCTCCCCCTAAAGGTGTGCATACAAGTTTTGAATACTTGTAGGAGACATGCACTTTGATTTGATATCAAGAGGGGCAGATTATCCATAATCCAAACTTTGGCACATATAAGTTAAATGATACACTTTGTAGAAATCAAAATTTTCAATTGATGCATCATTTACTATGGAGTGATATAAAAGCTATGTGCCGTGCTTAAATAAACATTTTAAGCCATGTAGGTTTGCTTAAGTATATGAATTAAAAACAAGCAATCCTACCATATGATTTACCTAGTATGCATGATTTTAAACAAAAGTACATAACAAATGTAATACTAGGCAAGAAAGGTAAACTAGATAAAAGGTAAATAGATACGCATATCTAAAAACGAAGAATACAATAAAACTAGTTACCTTAGTCATGGGTGGGAAATTTGGGTCCGAAATTTTCACTAATCCACTCGGCAATAAACTTGATCCAACATGATGTATCCCATGATATACATCCCAAATTTGCCAAGTCTCCAAATTTCCCGAGGACCTTTGGTCCACTCACTTCCCTTTCGGTATCCAAACCTTCTTGGTGCTTTTCATGGTTGAAATTATCTCCTTTGGCACCCAGATGCGTTTTGCCCCTTTTCCTCTGTTGGCTTGCTTGTTGGCCTTGATTGCTATCACCTTTCCATTCTTTTTCTTCTTGATCAAATATGGTGTAGCATCCTTTTTGTTCACCCTTTTGATGTAGGTGTTGGAGATTTTGCTTGATGGCTTTTGCTTAAGCTTTTGCCTTTGTTTATCCCCGGTCATCGCCTTGCATTGGAAAGACTTGTGGCCTTCCAAGTGGCATAGCCTACAAATCACAGTTTCTCCCTCCATAGGCTTGTTCACTCCAGCAGTGGTGTTATCCTGTGGAGGTCGGATTTGTTTGGCTTTGCCTTTCTTGTCATACAAAGCCTTGCCAAGGCGAGCCACTTCTTGCTTTAATTGTTCATTTTCCTTTGCAACCTCATCCAAACATGTTTCTACAACAATATTCTCAACAAAGACTTGGTTGCAGGGGTTAGACTCATCAAGTAAATCAAAGCAGGAAGTAGAAGCATCTTTCTTACTAATTTCAGGTATTTCAACTAAAGATGTTGCTGGGGTGCTACCAATGTTTTCTAGCTTAGTAGTTAGCTCATTATTGTGTATGCTAAGAATTTCCATTTTCTCTAGCAAATTTTCAATAGCCTCTTGGGAGCTAGCTAACTTAGCCTTAAGTTTTTCATTCTTTTTAATAAGGCTATCATCGGTAGCAGTGGATGGAGCACTAGATTCTAATAGCTCAATTTTAGTTGATAGCTCACTATTTAAGTTTGCAAAAGTTTCAAATTTTTCTAGCAAACCTTTGTAATCATTTTGAGAGCTAACCAACTTATTTTTCAAAGTTTTAAGTTGAGCTTTTTGCTTAGTGCAAACATCCTGGAAAAATTCTACGGCTTCCGCAAGCTCATCTAGAGAGGGCTTTCCCTCACCTTCATCATCACTACTACTTTCATCACTAGAGGATGGAATGCTTTTGTTACCTCTTGCCATAAGGCATTTGTGTGATGACCGTGATGATCGTGATGAGGACCGGTGGCTGCGCGTCCTTGGAGGTTCATCTTCACTTGAAGAATCATCCCAAGTTCTAACACTTGTTAGCGCCTTGCCTTTGCTCCTCTCCTTTTTGGGTTTGGCCATATTTGGAAACTTGTACCTGAAGTGGCCCTTCTCCCCACATGCGAAGCATCCTCTCTTCCTTTGCTTTTTCCTATCAGTGTTAAAGAGAAGATCCTCGACCTGCAGGGGCACACCCATTAGATTAATCTTGTGGATCATCCTCATTACCTTTCCGACGCGTCAGATTGTTTCTTCGTCCTCGGAGGATGATGTGCATGGTTGATTATCTTCATCATCATCACTTTCTTCTTCTTCCTCTTCTTCACTTGAGGAACTTGGAGTGGGAGCCTTCTTTTTGCCCTTCCTTTCATCACATGCAAAAGCATATGGCCTTGAGGAAGTTGGCTCCTCTCCCCGACTCATTTTTCGCGACATCTCAAAGGCCGCGATTTTCCCAATCACAATGGTCGGGGTCATGTTGCTCAAGTCCTCCATGTTGTGAAGGATGGTGATGATGCTCCCATATCTTTGTTGTGGTAGCAGGGAGATAATCTTCCTCACAATGTCCGTATCGCCTAGCTTATTAATGCCAATAGAGTTGAGCTCATTGATTATTAGATTCAAACGAGAATACATGTCTCTAACAAGCTCATCATGTTTCATAGCAAAAGAATTATACTCATTTAAGACTAGGCAATGTTTTTGCTCACGGACATTGGATGTGCCGTCATGGAGCTCATGCAATTTTAGCCAAATCTCATTAGCAGTTTTCAAGGTAAATACTTGATTAAAAATATCCATGCTAAGAGATTCATACAAGCAATTTTTGGCTCTAGCATTTAAATGAATTTCTTTTTCCTCACTCGTGGTGGGTTTCTCGGGATTCTTGAGGGGTTTCATCCCGTCACGAGTGACTCTCCAAACACCTAGATCAACGGCCTCTAGGTAACAAGCCATTCTAGCACTATAATATGGGAAGTTAGTGCCGTCGAAATATGGTGGCCTATGGGTATCCATCCCTTCCTCTAAAAAGCGTCGGCTCTTTTAGCGGTGAAGCTAAAGCGTTTCAAATGAGCCAAACCGGGCTCTGATACCACTTGTAGGAAACGGGTGACGCCTAAGAGGGGGGGTGAATTAGGACTTCTAAAACTTTTGCTAAACTAGGCCACAATTAAATCCCTAGAGCAAAACCTATGCAAGTAATCAAACTAGAATGTGCAAACTAGGTTTTGTCTAAGTGTTGCTATCTCTACCGCAAAGGCTAAGTTTCAATCTACACTAAATAAGTATGACTGCAAGATTGAAACTTAAATGCTTAATGTAAATGCGGAATGTAAAGAGCTAAGTAGAGAAGCAAACTCTCGTGGATGACGCCGGTATTTTTACCGAGGTATCCGGAACCACGCAAGGTCCCGACTAATCCTCGTTGGTGCCCCTACGCAAAGGGAAGCCCACGCGAGGGCCAAGCACCACGGTCGAGTAACTCCGTAGAGAGCCGCGGGCCTTCTCCACACGCAAGTGGTGCTCCGCTTCCGGCTCCTCTCGGACACTCCCCGCTGTCTCCACTATCGAGCTTCCGGCCGAAAACGCCGCGGGCCTCGTTCCCTCCGGTACACGGTGGCGGCCGTGACACAAACGCGGTTGTCACGGTCTCGCAAGACTCTCGCCCCACTCGGTACAATTACAACGACTCAAGCAAGAGCCGAGGGGTTGTGTGGTTTTACAAAACTCACTCAACTAACTAGGGTTCACCTAGAGCAAGCGCTAAAGCGGTCTAACTAACCTAAGCACTTCGCAAAGCACCTATGCTAATCACCGAGTGATTCTATTAAGCACTTGGGTGTTTGAGCTCTTGGAAATATGCACTATGTGTCTTGGTATGTTGCTTGGGCTCCCACACTTGAGAATGGCCGATTGGGGTGGTATTTATAGCCTCCACACCCCAAACTAGTCGTTGGACAGAAAGCAGCAGCTTTCTGTCGTCGGGTGCACTGGACAGTCCGGTGCACCACCGGACATCTACTGTGCAGTGTCCGGTGCACGCCACGTCAGCCGACCGTTGGCGCCTGTAGCAGTCGACCGTTGGATCCGACCGTTGTCGTCTGCCCGTTGGCACACCGGACAGTCCGGTGCTACAGCTAGAGAGCGCCTGTCTGCGGCCTCTCTGCGCAGACTGTCCGGTGCCACACCGGACAGTCCGGTGCGCCACCAGGCGCTGGCTGACAGCCCTCATCTTGGATGTCTTCGCTGATTTCTTCAGCCTTCTTTGTTCTTGAGTATTGGACTCCTATGTATCTTTTTATGTCTTCTTTTGAGGTGTTGCATCCTCATTGCCTTGGTCCAATTCTCTTCGCATCCTGTGAACTACAAACACAAACACTAGAAAACTTATTAGTTCACGGATTGTGTTGTTCATCAAACACCAAAACTCAATTAGCCAAATGGCCCGAGGTCCATTTTCCTTACAGCTCCCTCTATCATCACTTTGAGTGGAGTTATGAATTGACCTGACGTGCCTTGTATGAAATCTTCCTCCGAAGCCCCTGGTCATTTCAGAGAACCTGAATGCCTCCTCCCTTCTTTGGCGGAAGTCATTGTCAGCCCGGATGTACTCGTCCATCTTTTGGAGCAGCTTCTCCAAAGTTTGTGGTGGCTTCCTGGCAAAGTATTGCGCTGAAGGTCCCGGCCGAAGTCCCTTAATCATGGCCTCAATGACAATTTCATTGGGCACTGTTGGTGCTTGTGCCCTCAGACGCAGAAACCTTCGGACATACGCCTGGAGGTATTCTTCGTGGTCCTGGGTACACTGGAATAAAGCTTGAGCAGTAACTGGCTTCGTCTAAAACCCTTGGAAGCTGGTTATCAACATATCCTTCAGCTTCTGCCAAGAGGTGATTGTCCCTGGCCGGAGAGAGGAGTACCAGGTTTGAGCGACAGTCTTGACGGCCATGACAAAAGACTTTGCCATGACTGCAGTATTGCCACCATACGAAGATATGGTTGCTTTATAGCTCATCAAGAATTGCTTCGGGTCTGTATGACCGTCGTACATGGGAAGCTAGGGTGGCTTGTAAGACTGGGGCCATGGTGTAGCCTGCAATTCTGTTGATAGAGGAGAAGCATCATCGAAAGCAAAATTTCCATGATGGAAATCCTCATACCAGTCGTCCTCATTGTAGAAGCCTTCCTGATGAAGCTCTCTGCGCGGAGGCCTTCGGTTCTGGTCATCTTGAACAAGATGACGAACCTCTTCGGAAGCTTCATCTATCTGTCTCTGAAGGTCAGCTAAACGAGCCATCTTCTCCTTCTTTCGTTGCACCTGTTGCTGAAGGATCTCCAGGTTTTGGATCTCCTGATCCAAGTCGTCTTTCGGAGGCGTTGGACTAGCAGCCTTCCTCTTCTGGCTTCGGGCCTCCCTAAGAGAAAGGACGCCCTGATTGGGGTCCAACGGCTGCAGAGTAGCAGCCCCTGTCGCTGAAGCTTTTTTCGGCAGCATGACGAAGGTGATGCTTGCCGAAGGTGTTCAAAGCTCAAGAAATGGAAGTGAGTTCACCGGAGGTGGGCGCCAATGTTGGAGACTTGTTCTCAAATGCTATGAATTAAGAACAAGGCAACATATAATGTTAAATATCAAAGCCCTTCGTCCTTCGAAACATTATTTCCCCTTGGATATAATGGATTTCGGACGAAGGTTATGAAGGTCATACCTTCATAATCATAATAAAAGATAAGAAAAGATTTATGCATAAAATACAGAAGATGATATGATTACTTTAAACATTATTATTAATTTATTTCTATTTATTTTACTTATATAAACGATAACAAATTGTAAATGCCGAGTCAGCGTGAACAGTACAGGAGTACTGTTCATTTATTTATAGGCACGGGACGCAGCCCATGTAAAATTACATTAATGCCCTTTGCTTTTATCAATAACTCTATAGTAATTCTTCGAGGTCTAACTTGGCTTTTCATCTTTAAGTCAGTTCCCCTTTTCTGCTGTCATGCCGAAGCCTTTCTGCATGTAGCTTCGTGATCGCTTCATCCTTCGTCACGATCGTCTTCCATTTCAGTCAAGCTTCGTCTTGACCATGCTTTTGTATACCCGCAACCTGATTCCAAAGATACCTGCTCGCATACTTGGAAAACATTGTCAAATTATGTTTTTGAGGACCTTCGGAAGCCGAAGGCCCCCAACAGACCTGATAACTCATGATGTACTGTGCTGGGTCAGTGCTGCCGTTGTACTTGGGATAGGTCCCTGCCCGGAAGTTGGTGGGCCAAGGTGTCACTTGTAGGTGTGGCGCCAGGGGACTTCGCTCATCGAGGTAGTTGACACCTTGGAATGCCGCGGCGTGTGGGATGGCGTGGCCGCGCTGGGGGAAGTATAGGTCTTCGACTTGTGCGCACTGTTGCAGGGGTGGGCCGTGTTGCAGGCCGAGGTGGCCTTCGCGCTGCATTAGCGCGATCTCTTGTTCGAGCTCCTGAGCCTTCTGCTCTTCGTCGCGTATCATTTGCCGCACCTTGGCTTGTGCAGACACACGTTGGCGCTTGGCCTCAAGTATCTCTTTTTGCTTCTGGAGATTGCGGTTCTTGATGCGCAAGGCGCGCAGCTGTAGCTGCTCTTCCGCTGAGACGCCGATGACTTCGCCGTCCTCGATGACGTCCGCGCCTTCCGGTGGAGCGAAGCCTAGGGGAAGTTGCGGTTGTCCTCCAGAGCTGCAGGTGCGGAGACTGCCTTCGGGAGTGGGTTGTTCGTTGCGCTGCCTCTTGTTGAGGGCGTCGTCTTCGGTGGCCTCTTGGTGGGTGGTGTCGACGAGGGCGAGGGCCTTGCCCTTTTTCTCGGCCAGCAGTGCTGCCTTCGCAGCCTCGTCAGCCTTCGAGCTAGCTTTCTTGGGTGCCATCGCGGGTGGTTTTTTCGTAGCACGAACGGTGGGCGCCAAATGTTGGAACTTGCTCTCCTAGGCAAGTTGATCCAACGGGGGAGTGAAGCAACATAAACAGGGTTTTTGCTCGAGACGGCAATAGCTCTGTTAATCCAGCCTCTCACGGGCACTGTGCGGGGGTATTTATAGGTATCTAAGTGCCCAGCGCCCAGTGTTAAGGACGCATGTGCCCTCAGGCACCTAGGTTATCCCCGGGATATTCCCATAAAGCAGGGTTACAGACTGTAATTACAGGGAGACCTTTACAAATTAGGCCCGTAATGTGCAGCGGCCACGCAGGGCCTGTTACAATGGACCGGATCACATGTGGGCCTTCATGTTGGACGAGGCCGCAGGAACCGACGACCTCGTCACAGGTCTTCATCCGGCGACGCGTGGGACGAAGGGTAAATCTACCAGTCGTCTTGCCTCTGTTGGTGCAGCGAGGTTGGCGAAGGCATCGAGCGAAGGGTGGCGTCTTCGCCTTCGCCCCAACAGCAGCGCAGGTCTAGCTAGCTGAGTTTGAACTGCACTCACGACTGCTTTAGCACGCTTCAGTTTCTGGGAGGTTGAGAACTTAAACTAGGTGCGTCGGAATGGTGTGACACGGTGAGATGATCAGGGAATCAAATATGACATAGGAAGTGCAGTTTTGTGCCATATCTCACCATGACAAGCAGCTAAAAAGGGGTGGAGTTTCTGGGTTAAATGGGCACCTCACAAAGAAATACAAGGTTACATGTTCCACACTTCTATTGCATGGCCACCACGTAGGATAGGGGCACAGGAAAGTAGCAGTTGTGGCCAAATCTCCACTGGACAGCAAGTCATCAGGCAGACAGAAAGCTAGTAAATGGCCTGAACTCTCACCTCCAATGATGGCCCTTGTCTAGGCCCTGCCTCATCCATTTACTACCCCTGGAACTCAGTAGAAACGGTAGTGGAGATAGATATTTTTGGTAGATATTTTGCTCAAGTCTAAACATGTTTAGGTTAACTGCAGGATCGATTTGGCCTCCCCTTTTCTCCTAAAATTAGACAGCAACAAGGGAACCCTCTTTAATGAACTTTATTTATCCATTAACCCCCTAACTTTTCACTAGAGAAACTATGAACTAAAACCCCACCGATCGGCCACCAGAAAGCTCTAAACTTGGAGAAAACATACTAAAACATAACTACAGTCGACTGGCTAGAACTGCATTTCATATGTCTAACAGAGCCATTTTGAGCCCCCTTTTCTCCTAAGTTTATGTAGTACCAGGTCCACATGACTTAAAGGAATTCATTCTCCTATACATGGTCTCCCATTTTGCTACATAGTTCTCAGTTCAAAACCATAGGGATTTGCTACACAGGGACTCTAAACTGAGCACCAACACTTAAGTTCAGTTTCTTTCGGTTACTATTTCTAGTCTGAAAATTCAGACCTCTGCCGCCCAGTTATTGGGTTACTTTTTCTTCTAGTAGCATAATGATCATTAACCAAAACTATATGGATAGAACTCTGAATTTGGACCAAACACATAATTTTAGAGTTTGAATTTATACTAAGTCTGGGAATTCTGATTAGAATATATGATCTTTGGGTCACGTTTTCGACCAATTCTATACAGTTTGATGGGAGTGATAGTTAATAAAAGTTATACACCAACATATGGTCTTCTACTTTGTTATAATCCTCCATGTCCAGAACTGTATGGATTGGACACTAACATGCTTCCAAAGTGGCTTCAGAACACAAAATTGCAGGCGTGGAAGAAGGGAGACGGGGAGGCTCACCGCGGGGAACGAGGGCGGCGTGGACGGACGGCGGGCGCGGCGTGGACGGACGGACGACAGGCTCCCTTCTTCGCGACGGCGGTCACAGCCGTGCGGCGGCGCGGCGAGGGCGGGCGGGCGCATGCGGCGGTGCGGCGCGGCGAGGGCGGGCAGGCGGCGGCACTAGGGATTGAGACGAGCGAGAGCGAGAAAGTGCGGGCTGAGGCCGAGATGGACGATTAACGGGCCTCTATTTTCGTCAGCCGGGCTGAGGCCGACGAAAATACACCACATTTTCGTCGGTCCAGAGGCCGACGAAAATAACTTCTGTATTCTCGTGGGCCTGCCCATGAAAATATTCACTGGCCCACGAAAATAGGCCACATTTTCATCGGTCACGAGGGCCGACGAAAATAACATTGTATTTTCGTGGGCCGACCGATGAAAATAGCCCGGCCCACGAAAATATATGTGTTTCCTGTAGTGCCAAGACATGAGGGACCTTCCCAAAAACTGACAACTCCCTGATGTACTCTTCCTATCAACCTTGCACCTGACATAGTCGGAGTCTTAGTATCCAATCAAGTCAAAGGTAGACCCCTTAGGATACCAGAGCCTGATTTAAGGCGTATGAAATAATGTCTAAGAATACGCTTCATAGCCACAAGGTGACATTCCTTGGGATCAGATTAAAATCTAGCACATATGCAAACTGAAAGCATAATGTTCGGTCTACTTGGACAAAGATAAAATAAGGATCCTATCATAGACCGGTATACCTTTTGATCTACGAACTTACCTCCCGCGTCGAGATCCAAGTGTCCATTTGTTCCCATTAGCGTTTTAGCAGGCTTTGCATCCTTCATCCCAAACTTCTTAAGTATATCTTGGATGTACTTTGTTTGAGAGAGGAATGTCCCTTCCTTGAGTTGCTTTACTTGAAATCCAAGGAAGTAAGTCAACTCTCCCATCATGGACATCTCAAATTTCTGTGTCATAAAACTGCTAAACTCTTCAGATGACTTTTGATTAGTAGAACCAAATATTATGTCATCGACATATATTTGGCATATAAACATATCACCATTGCAAGTCTCTGTAAAAAGAGTAGGATCAGCTTTCCCGACCTTGAAAGCATTAGAAATAAGGAAATCTCTAAGGCATTCATACCATGCTCTTAGGGATTGCTTAAGTCCATAGAGTGCCTTAGAGAGTTTGTACACATGGTTGGGGTACCTGTCATCCTCAAAGCTAGGGGGTTGTTCCACGTATACCTCCTCCTTGATTGGCCCATTGAGAAAAGTGATCTTCACATCCATTTGAAAGAGCTTAAAGGAATGGTAAGCAACATAGGCTAATAATATACGAATAGACTCAAGCCTAGCTACAGGAGCAAAATTCTCCTCAAAATCCAAACCTGTGACTTGAGCATAACCATTTGCTACAAGTCTTGCTTTGTTTCTTGTCACCACTCCATACTCATCTTGTTTGTTGTGAAACACCCACTTGGTGCCCACAACGTTTTGCTTTGGACGTGGCACCAGACTCCATACTTCATTTCTCTTGAAGTTGTTGAGCTCCTCTTGCATGTCCAACACCCAGTCGGGATCCTGCAAGGCTTCTTCTACTCTGAAAGGCTCAATAGAAGAAACAAAAGAGTAGTGCTCACAAAAATTTGCATTACATGAACGAGTAGTTACTCCCTTGCTAATGTCACCAAGAATTTGATCCACCAGATGATCTCTTTGAACGTTGGTGCAGACTTGGGTTGGAGGTGCTTGTGGTACTTCTTTCTCCTCCCTTCCTTCTTGTTCTTGTGCTCCCCCTTGATCCATGCCATCATCTTGATGTACTTGTTCCTCATCTTGAATTGGGGATTGCACCATTATGGAGGAAGACGATTGATCTTGCACTTGTTGTTCCTGTGGTCGCAAATTGCATATCTCCATAGTCCTCATTGCGGCTGTCAGAACCTCATGTTCATCTATGTCATCAAGATCAACTTGCTCTCTTTGAGAGCCATTAGCCTCAACAAATACAACATCCCCAGAGACTTCAACTAAACCTGAAGATTTGTTAGACTCTATATGCCTTTGTATTTGAGTCATAACCAAGTAAAAACCCTTCAACAGATTTGGGAGCAAACTTTGAATGCCTACCTTTCTTTACCAAGATGTAGCATTTGCTCCCAAATACACGTAAGTAAGAAACATTGGGTTTGTTACCGGTGAGTAGCTCATATCGTGTCTTCATGAGGAGGCGATGAAGATAGGGACAGTTTATGGCATGACAAGCCGTATTTAAGGCTTCCGACCAAAACCGTTCCGGCATCTTGTATTCTCCTAGCATCGTTCTTGCCATGTCAATGAGTGTCATGTTCTTCCTCTCCACTACACCATTTGCTTGGTGCGTGTAGGGAGCGGAGAACTCATGTTTGATGCCTTCCTCCTCAAGATATTCCTCCACTTAAAGATTTTTGAACTCAGATCCATTATCGCTCCTTATTTTCTTTACAGCTCAAACTCATTTTGAGCCCGTCTTTGGAAGCGCTTGAGAGTTTCTTGGGTTTTAGATTTATCTTGTAAAAAGAATACCCAAGTGAAGTGGGAAAAGTCATCAACAATTACTAGACCATACTTATTTCCACCGATGCCAAGGTAAGCAATGGGCCTAAAGAGATCCATATGGAGAAGCTCCAATGGTCTTGATGTCGTCATCACATTCTTGCTTGGATGACTTGTTCCCACCTATTTTCCTGCTTGACACGCTGCACAAGGTTTGTCTTTCTCAAAACAGACATCAATTAGTCCTAACACATGTTCTCCCTTTAGAAGCTTATGAAGGTTCTTCATCCCAACATGTGCTAGACGGCGATGCCAAAGCCAGCCCATGTTGGCCTTAGCAAGAAACATGCATCTAGATCGTCATTTTCTTTAGTAAAATCTACTAAATAATGCTTGCCGTTAGATACACCTTTAAATGCTAATGAACAGACACTTCTTCTAAAGATAGTTACATCAACATTTGAAAATAAACAATTGTAACCCATGTGACATAACTTACTAATGGAAAGCAAATTATATCCAAGAGATTCTACCAAAAAGACATTAGAAATTGAATGCTCGATAGTAATCGATATTTTACCTATCCCTTTTACCTTGCCTTGATTCCCATCTCCAAAGATGATCGTGTCATGAGAATCCTTGTTCTTCACGTAGGAAGTGAACGTGTTCTTATCCCCCGTCATGTGGTTTGTGCATCCGCTACCAATGATCTAGCTTGAGCCCCCAGATGCATAAACCTGCAAGATATTTAGGCTTATGATTTAGGTATCCAACTTGTGTTGGGTCCTATCAGGTTAGTTACATAAGATTTTGGAACCCAAATGCAAGTCTTTCCTTTCTTGCATTTTGATCCCACATTTGTAGCAACAATTCTATTATTCTTACAACGAATTACATAGGATGCATCAAAAGTGCGAAATAAAATGGAAGGTCCATTATATGCATTCCTATCCTTAGGCGCATGAAAAACAGCATGAGGAGCATGGCGCCTAGTTCTACTCCCATTAAAATCACTAGATGAAGCAATCATATTGCAAGGAGTAAAATTATCATTGCATGTAACATGATAAGCATTATGAGAAGCATTCTTGACATGAGAGTACAAATAAGCATGGTTTTTATTTTCATGAACAGACTGCAAGCCACTAGCCATAGGTGCCTTCCCCTTCTCCTTTATGAAGTTGAGGACCTTTGGGCTCTTAGTGTTCTTGGTTCTCTTTTGGAAACCAAGTCCATCCTTAATGGAGGGATGTCTACCAATGGCAAAGGCATCCCTAGCAAATTTAACCTTTTCTACTTCATTTTTGCAATTCTTAAGTTGAACATTTAATTGAGCAATCACTCATTTAATTTTGCAACAGTAGAAGCATGATTACTACAAGCATTAAAATCATGGTCTTTGCATTTTGTACAAATTGAAACATGCTCAACAAAATAACTTGCAACACTTAGTTTCTCTATTCTATCATTTAAAACATCATTTAAACTCTTAAGGCTAGTAATAGAGGAATGGCAAGAAGATAATTCAAATGCAAGCATTTCATTCTTCTTGATTTCGAAAGCAATAGATTTTTCTACTTCTACTACTTTATCATGTTCCCCATAAAGTAGATCCTTTGGCTTTTCTAGCAATCTATCCTTTTCATTAAAATCGTCGATTAATTCATTAATTTTATCTACCTTAGATCTATTTAAGCCCTTAAAAAGATTGCTATAGTCTACATCATCATCTCAGTCCTCATCACTAGAAGAGGTATACTTAGGGGTATCGTAGTTACATACCTTCTTCTCTTTTGCCATGAGGCAAGTGTGATGCTCATTGGGGAAGAGAGAGGACTTGTTGAAGGCGTTGGCAGCAAGTCCTTCATCATCGGAGTCGGATGAGGAGCAGTCCGAGTCCCATTCCTTACCAATGTGCGCCTTGCCTTTTGTCTTTCTATAGAATTTCTTCTTCTCCTTCCCTTTCTTATCTTGTACCTAGTCATTTTTACTATCAGGACATTAAGCAATAAAATGATCAACCTTACCGCACTTGAATCATGAATGCTTTCCCCTAGATTTGTTCTTGTTGGGGTAGTCTTTGCGTCCTTTGAATGCAGTCTTGAAGCGCTTTATTACAAGCACCATTTCCTCCTCATTAAGTTCAGTCGCCTCCACTTGGGCCACCTTGTTTGGGAGCATCTCCGTGTTAGCTGTTGCTTTGAGTGCAATGGGTTGCGGCTCGTAGAGAGGAAGAGGTCTGTTGGCAATATCGTCGACGTACCTTGCTTCTTTTACCATTATGCGCCCGCTTACAAAATTTCCAAGAATTTCCATGGGTGACATTTTGGTGTACCTAGGGTTTTCATGAATAAGGTTAACAAGATGGGGATTAATTTCAGTGAATGACCTTAATATGAGGCGCACGACGTCGTGATCCGTCCATCTCGTGCTTCCATAGCTTCGTATCTTGTTCACCAGGGTTTTGAGCCTGTTGTACGTTTTTGTTGGTTCCTCTCCCGTTTTCATGGCAAATCTCCCCAACAACATCTTGGTGATCATCATAGCATCATTTCCCTCATGAGAGATTTTGAGGGTGTCCCATATTTGCTTGGCGTTATCCAAGCCACTAGCCTTATTGTATTCATCCCTACAAAGAAATGCTAACAGAATAGTAGTAGCTTGGGCATTTTTATGGATTTGCTCATTAATAAATATGGCATTATCATTACTATCAAAATGCATTCCATTTTCTACCACTTCCCAAATACTAGGTTGAAGAGAAAATAAATGACTACGCATCTTATGACTCCAAAAAGAGTAATCTTCCCCCATCAAAATGAGGAGGCTTACCAAGAGGTATAGATAGTAAATGAGCATTGGAATTGTAAGCAATGTTTTAAATAGCCGGCTATAGTGGTAGATATATCTGGATATATCCGCTGGAGAGGGTTAGAGATAAGTTAAGCATGGTATAACGCTAAACGTACTCTGCGGCTAATAGCCCGATAAAACAGCTAAACCGCACTTGATTTAGCGCTGCTGGGGCGTGGCAAGTCAAATGTGGGCTAGCTAAACAAAATTCTAGGGCTCAAAAAACAGCCCCATGGGCTAGGCTGCCGCTTGCACGCCAGGCCGCTGCGGACGTGGGCGCTAGGAGATGCGTACGCGTGCAGGCCGGTGCTACATGTCTCAATGTAGTCCGAAGAAACAAGCAGGTAAATTAATCTGATTATCCCCAACTTTATCCAATTATTTTCCCCAACGGCTAGACTGATAGGTATATAATCAATAGATAGATTGATAGATTATGAAAACCGCTAAAACATTTAGCTGTCCGCTATATTCAGATATATCCTTTTTAGCTTATGAAAAATGCTGGGGATAAATGGCTTAGCCGGCTATTTAAAATACTGATTGTAAGGAATTCAAGAATAATAAAAAATAGTTTTGATTAACTGTCTTTTCCTTCATCGTGGAATCATCATCGTCATCATCCTTTAGTGAAGACGAGGAGGTGTCACTGTCGTAGTAGATAATCTTCTCAATGCGCTTCTTCTTCTTCTTCCCGTCCTTCCTCTTGTTGTTTGAGCCTGAGTCAGTAGGCTTATCACCTTTTGGCTCATCATTGTTGAGGGTCTCCTTGTCCATGTTGTTGATTAAAATCCTCTTGCCCTTAGGATCCATATCTTCGGGCAGTTGGTCCCTTGATGAAGAGAGCGACTCTGATACCAATTGAGAGCGCCTAGAGGGTGGGTGAATAGGTGATCCTACAAAAATCAACTCTAAACAACACAAACTTGGTTTATAACAAGTGTTAGTGAAGACTAAAGCCAAGTTGTTGTGAGTATCGATGGAGAGACAGAGGAGAACTCTTCACTTGATTGCTCCTTTTAAATGTGTCTCAAAGTTAGGAGCAATAACACAAGTGAATATGAGAACTCAAGAAGTCAACAATCGCAATAAGGTAAATGGACAATAGACACAACGATTTTATCCCATGGTTCGACCAATGCCTACTCCACGTTGTGGTGACCTCCTTTGGTCAAGGGTCGCACTCAACCCCTCTCAAGTGATCCAATGATCAAACTTGAGTACCACATTTTACTTTCTTATCTCAAATCCCTTTTTGAGGAATCTCCACAAGTTGGAGTCTCTCACACCTTACACAGATGATCTTAATCAAAGCACAAGAGTAAGGGGGAGTAGCAACACACACAAGAACTTAATTCGCAGCAACAACGTGCACACGAGTCAAGAAAAGAGCGCACGAAACAAACCAGTGGAGTCACAGCTCAAGGACGCGCTCAAATCTCTATCTAATGAAACAATAGTGTGTTCGCAGAGTCTTGGAGCTATAGTATGCTCAAGGAATGCTTGTGTTACAGCTCCATGCACCTAGGGGGTCCTTTTATAGCCCCAAGGGCCAAAGGAGCCATTTGATCTTCATTTGGAAGGCACTAGTTGCATTCTATCTATAGGTGCACCGGATTGTCTAGTGCACACTGGACAATGCACATTGCGCGATTCCCTTCCTTTCTCGGCGAAGCCAACCGTTGCCAATCGTTGACCCCATGGCACACCAGACAGTCCGGTGGTGCACCGGACAGTCCGGTGAGGCCTGTTGACCATTGGCCTGGTGCATGTGGCAGCCATTGATTGCACGCCGACCGTTGGCGCATGCGAGAGCCATTGGCCGCCTGGCTCACAGGATAGTTCGGTGCACACAGGACAATCCGATGAATTATAGCCAGAGCGCCCGGCCAATTTCCCGAGCATGGCCAGTTCACCTGGTTGTCCAGCCTAGGTGCCTGACAATGTCCGGTGCACACCGGACAGTCTGGTGCTCCCCATACTGGTGCAAATTTGGCCAAACTTGGCTAGACTTCTTCACTCCAATTTGTCTCGACTTGGAGAGTTTTCTAGCACTTAGATGAACAAAGTTAGCAACTAAAACTATTTACCAAGTGCTAGACTCATACTTTTGTTGCTTCATTTGAATATGATTTGCGATATACTCTTATATTTCTCAATTTGCCTTGCAATATACCTGTGCTCATACTCATAGTAGGCATGTTAGTTCAAAGTGATGGGTTGGGTACTTAATCACCAAAACACTTGGAAATGGCCCAAGGGCACATTTCCCTTTCAGAAGGATGGAATCTTCTTTTGAAGGTTTTTAGTAAGAAACATCTCAAGGCTGGACAACGAGCATGCTGACATGTTGGCTAAATCTGCCGCTCAAGGGCTCCCCTTACCTCCTGAAGTGTTCTTCGAAGTATTAAAGGTGCCTTCAGTCGACCTAATGGAAAGGCCATCCTAATAGTATGTCCTACACACAACACGGATTGGAGAACAGAAATCATAATCTTCCTTGGGGAAATCATCCAGTCGTTGATGAAGCATATGCCAAAAGGATGCAAGCAAGAACAAGACCATATAAGATCATAGAAGGGAGTTATACAAAGGTGTTTGCTCGCCTTTGCTAAAGTGCATTTCTAGAGACAAAGGCCAAGAATTGATAAGAGAAATTCATTCTGGTCTATGTGGCTCGCATATTGCCCCTAGAGCACTGATGGGAAAGATTTTTTTGTCAACGATTTTATTGGACAAAAGTGAAAGGGAAATGTGCCCTTGGGCCATTTCTATAAGATTTTGGTGATTAAGTTCTAAACACAATTGCTTTGAGTGATATGTGTGCCAAAGACTCAAGACGTGCAAATCAAGATTAAAGGTATGTTTCTAGACTTAGTACATTGTTTTGAAGACTAATGTATTGTGTCTAAGTGCTAGAAACAGGAGAAATCACGTTGGAGTTAAGTTGGCTGTGATCAGCCAAAAGGCTGCTCGGTCTGGGTACACCAGACTGTCTGGTGGTGCACCGGACAGTGTCCGGTGGTGCACCGGACAGTGTCCGGTGTGCCAGGACCAGACCAGATGAACAGCCTGCTCTCGGGTCTCGACGACGGTGTACGGCTATAAATCACCGGACTGTCCGGTGGTGCATCGGACTGTCCGGTGAGTCATCTGCGGTGAAGTCACCGCTCTCGGGAAACCAGTCAACTGTGTCCGGCTAAAAATCACCGGACTATCCGGTGGTGCACCGGACTGTCCGGTGAGCCAACGGTCGGGCGCGCCAACGGTCGGCCACGCAATCCGCGCGTGACGCATGGCTGAGCCAACGGTCGGATGGGGGCACCGGACTGTCCGGTGTGCACCGGACAATGTCTGGTGCGCCAACGGCCCCAAATCTTCAACGGTCGGCTACGCCAGATTAGGAAAGCAATCCGCACCGGACAGTGTCCAGTGGTGCACCGGACTGTCCGGTGTGCCACCCGATAGAATGCAAGATTTGCCTTCCTGGATTGCTTCCAACGACTCCTAGCTGCCTTGGGGCTATAAAAGGGTCCCCTACGCGCATGGAGGAGGACACCAAGCATTCTTTGATCAACTCTAAGCACCAAGACTCCATTTCCACGCATTTGATTCTTTGTGATAGCAACTAGAGTTCCATTTGAGTAGAGAACTCTTTGAGTTGTGTTGCGAGCTCAAGTTGTGACTTGTGTGCGTGTTTGTGCTCTGATTTTGTGTCTTGTGTGCGTTGCTCTCCCTCCCTTACTTCCTTGTTTCTTTGTGATCATCCTTTGTAAGGGCGAGAGGCTCCAAGTTGTGGAGATTCCTCGCAAACGGGAGATAGTAAATGAAAGCAAAACACCATGGTATTCAAGTTGATCATTGGATCACTTGAAAGGGGTTGAGTGCAACCCTCGTCCGTTGGGACGCCACAACATGGAGTAGGCAAGTGTTGGACTTGACCGAACCACGGGATAAACCACTATGCCTCTTTGTGTTGATTTCTTTGCGGTTATCGTGTTTAGCAAGAACTCCTCTCTAGCCACTTGGCTTTATTGCTCTAACACTTAATCAAGTTTGTGGCTTTAAGTTTCAAGTTTATACAGGATCACCTATTCACCCCCCTCTATGTGCTCTCAATTGGTATCAAAGCCGTTCTCTTCACGAAAGGGACTAATCGCCCGAAGAGATGGATCCTAAGGGAAAGGGGATGGTGGTCAACGATAAAGAGAAGGAGTCCACCTTCAACGAGCCAAGAGACGATAAGCCCACCGACTCTGGCTCGAGTCACAAAAAGAAAGACGGGAAGAAGAAGAGGCGCATCAAGAAGATAGTCTACTACGACAACGACGAGTCTTCTTCTTCCCAAAAAGACGACGGCGACTACGATGAGAAAAACAAAACGGTCAACTCAAACTTTTCTTTTGATTATTCTCGTATTCCGCATAATTCGAATGCTCATTTGCTTTCCATTCCTCTTGGTAAACCTCCACACTTTGATGGAGAGGACTACGGATTTTGGAGTCACAAAATGCGTAGTCACTTGTTCTCTCTTCATCCAAGTATATGGGAGATAGTAGAGAATGGAATGCATTTTGATAGTTCGGATAATCCCATGTTTATCAATGAACAAATTCACAAAAATGCACAAGCTACCAATGTTCTATTAGCATCCTTGTGCAGGGAAGAATAGCATAAAGTGAGCGGCTTGGATAACGCCAAGCTGATTTGGGACACCCTCAGGATCTCGCATGAGGGAAATGATGTCACCATGCTCACCAAGATGGAGTTGGTGGAGGGCGAACTGGGAAGATTCGCAATGATCAGGGGAGAGGAGCCAACCCAAACATACAACAGGCTCAAGACCCTGGTCAACAAAATAAGGAGCTATGGAAGCACGAGATGGACGGACCACGACATCGTCCGGCTAATGCTAAGGTCCTTCACTATCCTTGATCCTCATCTTGTAAACTCTGTTCGTGAAAATCCTAGGTATACCAAGATGACGCCCGAGGAAATACTTGGGAAGTTTGTAAGTGGGTGAATGATGATCAAGGAGGCGAGATATGTTGATGAGGCGCTAAATGGCCCAATGCCGATCCACGAGCCTCAAACTGTTGCTCTCAAAGCAACAAGTAGCAAAGAAGCACAACCTAGCAAGGTGGCGCAAATTGAGGCGGCCGGGCTTAACGAGGAAGAAATGGCCCTCATCATCAAGCGCTTCAAGACGGCGCTAAAAGGTCGCAAGGAGCATCCCAACAAGAGCAAGATGAAGGGAAAGCGCTCCTGCTTCAAGTGTGGTAAGTATGGTCATTTTATAGCAAATTGTCCCGACAATACTAATGACCAAAAGCAAGATAAAGGCGGAAGAAGGAAAAGAAGAAGGCCTACAAGAAGGCGAAGGGAGAGGCACACCTCGGCAAAGAGTGGGACTCGGATTGCTCGTCATCCGACTCTGACGACGAAGGACTCACTGCCTCGGCCTTCAACAAGTCGTCGCTCTTCCCCAACGAGCGCCATACTTGTCTTATGGCAAAGGAAAAGAAGGTAATTACTAGAGAAACTCCTAAGTCCTCTACTTCTAGTGATGAGGAATCTAGTGGTGATGAAATTGATTACACTAGCTTGTTTAAAGGATTAGATAGAGCAAAAGTAGAAAAGATGAATGAATTAATTGATGCTCTAAATGAAAAGGATAAACTTTTAGAAAAGCAAGAGGATCTTTTATATGAAGAGCATGATAAATTTGTAAGTGTGCAAAAATCTCTTGCTTTAGAAGTTAAAAGGAATGAAATGCTTTCATGTGAATTATCTACTTGTCATGAGACCTTGGCTAGCTTAAGAAGTATTAATGATGATTTAAATGCTAAGCTAGAAGTTGCAAATAAATCTAGTTCTTGTGTTGAGCATGTTGTGATTTGCACTAGGTGTAAAGATTTTAATGTTGATGCTTGTAGTGAACATTTAATTTCTATTTCTAAATTAAATGATGAAGTAGCTAGTCTTAATGCCAACTTAAGACTAGCAAAAATGATTTTGATAAACTAAAATTTGCAAGGGATGCCTACACGGTAGGTAGACATCCCTCAATTAAGGATGGGCTTGCCTTTCAAAGGGAAGCCAAGAACTTACCAAGTCAAAGGGCTCCTATCTCTACCAAGGACAAAGGGAAGGCCCCTATGACTAATAGTGTTCAAAGGAATCATGCTTTCTTGTATCATAATAGGAAATATTCTAGAAATGTTCACTATAATAGGAGTTATAATACTTTTGACTCTCATGCCATGATTGCTTCAAGTTCAAACTTTAATGGTAGATCTAGGAGGAATCCTGTGTCTCATGCTCCTAGGAAAGTGTATAATGGATCTACCACTGTCTTTCATGCTTGCAATGCTAAATTTGTTCTTTCATGTAAAAATGAAAAAGTAATTGCTAAGAAGGTGGGGGCCAAATGCAAAGGAGATAAGACTTGCATTTGGGTCCCTAAGGCTATTGTAACTAACCTTGTAGGACCCAACAAGAGTTGGGTACCTAAAACCCAAGCCTAATTTGCCTTGCAGGTTTATGCATCCGGAGGATCAAGCTGGATTATCGACAGCGGATGCACAAACCACATGACGGGGGAGAAGAAGATGTTCACCTCCTACGTCAAGAACAAAGATTCCCAAGATTCAATCATATTCGGTGACAGAAATCAAGGCAAGGTTAAAGGCTTAGGCAAGATAGCCATCTCAAATGAGCACTCTATCTCCAATGTATTTTTAGTAGTCGCTAGGTTATAATCTTCTATCGGTTAGTCAATTATGTAATATGGGATACAATTGCTTATTCACAAATGTAGATGTGTCTGTCTTTAGAAGGAGTGATGGTTCATTAGCTTTTAAGGGTGTACTAGACGGCAAACCCTATTTAGTTGATTTTGCAAAGGAGGAGGCCAGTCTAGATGCATGCTTAATTGCTAAGACTAGCATGGGCTGGCTGTGGCATCGCCGTCTAGCACATGTGGGGATGAAGAACCTTCACAAACTTCTAAAGGGATAACATGTGTTAGGTCTAACAAATGTTACTTTCGAAAAAGATAGACCTTGTGCAGCTTGTCAAGCAGGTAAACAAGTGGGAAGTGCGCATCACAGCAAGAATGTGATGACCACATCAAGACCCCTGGAGCTGCTGCATATGGACCTCTTCGGACCCGTCACCTACCTTAGCATCGGGGGAAGTTAGTATGGTTTAGTAATTGCCCGCTTCACTTGGGTATTCTTTTTGCAGGATAAATCTGAAACCCAAGGGACCCTCAAGCGCTTCCTAAGGAGAGCTCAAAATGAATTTGAGCTCAAGGTAAAGAAGATAAGGAGCGACAATGGGTCCGAGTTCAAGAACCTTCAAGTGGAGGAGTACCTTGAGGAGGAAGGAATCAAGCACGAGTTCTCCGCTCCCTACACACCACAGCAAAACGGTGTGGTAGAGAGGAAGAACAGGACACTCATAGACATGGCAAGGTTGATGCTTGGAGAGTTCAAGATGCCCGAGCGGTTTTGGTCGGAAGCCGTGAACATGGCTTGCTACGCCATAAACCGGGTCTACCTTCATCGCCTCCTCAAGAAGACGTCATACGAACTCCTAACCGGTAACAAACCCAATGTTTCATATTTTCGTGTATTTGGGAGTAAATGCTACATTCTAGTAAAAAAGGTAGGAATTCTAAATTTGCTCCCAAAGCTGTAGAAGGGTTTTGTTAGGTTATGACTCAAATACAAAGGCGTATAGAGTCTTCAACAAATCATCAGGTTTGGTTGAAGTCTCTAGCGACGTTGTATTTGATGAGACTAATGGCTCTCCAAGAGAGCAAGTTGATCCTAATGATGTAGATGAATATGATGTTCCAACGGACGCAATTCGCACCATGGCGATTGGTGATGTGCGACCACAGGAACACAAGGAGCAAGATCAACCTTCTTCCTCAACGATGGTGCATCCCCCAACTCAAGACGATGAACAGGTTCATCAAGAAGAGGCGTGTGATCAAGGGGGAGCACAAGATGATCATGTTATGGAGGAAGAAGCACCTCAAGTCCCTCCAACCCAAGTTCGAGCGACGATTCAAAGGAATCATCCCATCGACCAAATATTGGGTGATATAAGCAAGGGAGTAACTAATCGCTCTAGATTAGTTAATTTTTGTGAGCATTACTCTTTTGTCTCTTCTATTGAGCCTTTCAGGGTAGCAGAGGCCTTGCTAGATCCGGACTGGGTGTTGGCCATGCAGGAAGAGCTCAACAACTTCAAGCGAAATGAAGTTTGGACACTAGTGCCTCGTCCCAAGCAAAACATTGTGGGAACCAAGTGGGTGTTCTACAACAAACAAGACGAGCACGGGGTGGTGACAAGGAACAAGGCACGGCTTGTGGCAAAAGGTTATGCCCAAGTCGCAGGTTTGGACTTCGAAGAGACTTTTGCTCCTATAGCTAGGCTAGAGTCCATTCGCATTTTGTTAGCCTATGCCGCTCACCATTGTTTCAGGTTGTTCCAAATGGATGTGAAGAGCGCTTTCCTCAACGGGCCAATCAAGGAGGAGGTGTACGTAGAGCAACCCCCTGGCTTTGAAGATGAATGGTACCCCGACTACGTGTGTAAGCTCTCTAAGGCGCTCTATGGACTTAAGCAAGCCCCAAGAGCATGGTATGAATGCCTTAGAGACTTTTAATTGCTAATGCCTTCAATGTTGGGAAGGCCGATCCAACTTTATTCACTAAGACTTGTGAGGGTGACTTATTTGTGTGCCAAATTTATGTCGATGACATAATATTTGGTTCTACTAACAAAAAGTCTTGTGAAGAGTTTAGCAGGGTAATGACTCAAAAGTTTGAGATGTCGATAATGGGCGAGTTGAACTACTTCCTTGGGTTCCAAGTAAAGCAACTCAAGGATGCCACTTTCATCTCCCAAACGAAGTACACGCAAGATTTGATCAAGTGGTTTAGGATGAAGGACGCCAAGCCCGCAAAGACTCTAATGAGAACCGACGGACATGTCGACCTCAATAAAGGAGGTAAGTCCGTTGATCAAAAGGCATACCGGTCTATGATAGGGTCATTACTTTATTTATGTGCTAGTAGACTGGATATTATGCTTAGCGTATGCATGTGTGCTAGATTTCAATCCGATCCAAGGGAGTGTCACCTTGTGGCCGTTAAGCGAATTCTTAGATATTCAGTTGCTACGCCTTGCTTTGGGATCTGGTATCCAAAGGGGTCAACCTTTGACTTAATTGGATACTCAGACTCCGATTATGCTGGATGCAAGGATGATAGGAAGAGTACATCAGGGACGTGCCAATTCTTAGGAAGGTCCCTGGTGTCTTGGAGTTCTAAGAAACAAACTTCCGTTGCCCTATCCACCGTTGAATCCGCAGGACAGTGGTGTACGTTGTCGCAGGCCAATTCTTAGGAAGGTCCCTGGTGTACGTTGTCGCAGGACAGTGTTGCGTGCAACTACTTTGGATGAGGCAAACCCTCCGAGACTTTGGCTACAATCTGAGCAAAGTCCCACTCCTATGTGACAATGAGAGTGCAATCCGCATGGCGGACAATCCTGTTGAGCACAGCCACACAAAGCACATAGACATCCGACATCACTTTTTGAGAGACCACCAGCAAAAGGGAGATATCGAAGTGTTTTATGTTAGCACCGAGAACCAGCTAGCCGATATCTTTACCAAACCTTTAGATGAGAAGACCTTTTGCAGGCTGCGTAGTGAGCTAAATGTCTTAGATTCGCGTAACGTGGATTGATATAGAGCATACATGTGTTTTATGCCCTTGATCATGTTCCTTTATGCATTTTATTGCTTATTTACGGTGCTCAAGTTGTGCAAGGGATCCCCGGACCTCACAAGTCCATGTGTGAATGATGCACATACTTAGGGGGAGAAATGCCACAACTTGACCCTTTGAGACTAACCGTGTGCTTGAGTTTTCTTAAATTAGTCTCAAAGGAGGATTGAAAGGGAAAAGGTGAACTTGGACCATGCAAGACTTCCACTGCACTCCGATGAGAGGGTAACTAACTCCAAGTTCATCTCCATGCTCTTATTGCCTTTTTACTCTTAATTGAAGATTTTGTAAGGCAATGGGGTTCCAGGGCCAAAAAATGATCTCGTTTTGGTGCTTAATGCCAAAGGGGGAGAAATTAAGGCCAAAGCAAGCAAATGGATCAGCTACCACTTGAAAATTTTGAAAATAGTAGAGTTAGAACTTTTGTTGTGTCAAAATGCTCTAAGTGTCTCTTTTTGTCAAAAGTTGGTATCTTGTGGGGAGAATGTTTGATTATGGGAAAAAGGGGGTGTTTTGAATCTTTGATCAATTTCTCTTGGAATGCCTCTCTTTATGCCTCAACAAGTGTGTTTGAACTTAGAGATAGGAAATTGAATTTGATTTGCGAAAACAAACCAAGTGGTGGCAAAGATGATCCAAATATACCAAATTTGAATCAAACAAATTTCTGTTCTCATTTGCATTGATGTTGCACTTCTTTTAGTTGTTTTTTGTTGTGTTGGCATTAATCACCAAAAAGGGGGAGATTGAAAGGGAAATGTGCCCTTGGGCCATTTCTATAAGATTTTGGTGATTAAGTGCTAAACACAAATGTTTTGAGTGATATGTGTGCCAAAGACTCAAGAAGTGCAAATCAAGATTAAAGGTATGTTTCCAGACTTAGTACATTGTTTTGAAGACTAATGTATTGTGTCTAAGTGCTAGAAACAGGAGAAATCACGTTGGAGTTAAGTTGGCTGTGATCAGCCAAAAGGCTGCTCGGTCTAGGTACACCGGACTGTCTGGTGGTGCATCGGACAGTGTCCGGTGTGCCAGGACCAGACCAGATGAACAGCCTGCTCTCGGGTCTCGACGGCGGTGTACGGCTATAAATCACCGGACTGTCCGGTGGTGCATCGGACTATCCGGTGAGTCGTCTGTGGCGAAGTCGCCGCTCTCGGGAAACAAGTCAACTGCGTCCGGCTAAAAATCACCGGACTGTCCGGTGGTTGTCACACCCGGGTTTTAGGGGTCCAAAGCCCGGGAGCGAACATAATCACCAGGTGTGCTGGGACCAAGTCTCACACATATGATGAATCATGGCACAGGATCGAATGTCACATATTTACTATATAATCAGAGTTCTATACAAAATAAATAAGTAATTACATTATAAGGAGACAACGGTCCAGCAACCCAAAGTTGACTGGGAGACGACGACCTAGACCTCTCACGAACACATCGCAGCATCCTCCATGCGCATCTTCCTGCGGTACCTGTTCTTGACCTGTGGGGGGGTGTGAGACAGCAAGAGTGAGCTCACATACGTTCATCGCTCAACAAGTTGTGGGGAATAATGTGCATGAACTCGCCAAAGGTGGGAGCTCAAGTGAAGTGTAAGGCTTACCAAAGAGGATGGTTAGAGATGAGCATTGCTTTTAAAGTTGGTCAAAATTTTATTAGCAGTTACTAAGTACAAGTAAATACCAACCCAATTAAATAGAAGAACAAAAGTAACAACCTCACCTGCAATGCAATGCATATGACAAATTGAATTTAGTTCCATAAATTAATCATCAGAGAGTCCTGAGCTGCTCATGACCGTGAGCTCGGCTAGTATACCAGTTTTACACTCTGCAGAGGTGGTACCCTTTACCCACAAGTCATGTTACCCATCTGCCAAGGGATCGCGACTTCCCATACACCTCTACCGAGGAGGCGAGGCAGGGTAACACTACGAGGCCTTTACAAAGTTCCACTAGCTTCAGAAAACCCGCTACAGTTTATAGGAAGCTCCAATGCAGGGTTCTTGCCTGACCGCCATCGCAGCAGAATCAACCAAGGACCTCCCTACACTGACCACTCCCCTACTGCCCTTGCCCCTTTCGGGTAAGGTAGTCCTCCACTAGCTTTCCTAATTAATCAGCCAAGGGCATCCATAAACCCTTGTGGTGGCACATGTTTCTCAAGTTAAGCTCTATGTTCCAATTAATATTAATGATCTTGACATGAACAGTAAATAACAACGGATAACAAAAGTATAATCATGGATAATGTGTATCTCAATGCCCAAAACCACATATAGCACTAGCAAGTACTACCCAAAAAGTTCAGTGGTAAACAAGGCATAAAGATAGTCAAACTAGGGTAACCTATTAGGTCCCATCAAAATTAACCTATGCAGATCATTATGATTAATTAGAACATGAGTGGGTAAAAGAAGTGATCAAGGGCACAACTTGCCTGGTACTTGAGATTCCAGGTACCACGATGATCTTCGGGTGACTCGTAACCTCGTTGCTAATCGTAGCAATACAAACAAACATGGTATGGACAAAATTAACATCACACCAAACATAAGAATAAACCGTGTAATAATAATCTACGCGCTGCTACGAGATCGTGGGATCGAGAACTGCTAAATTCGGGGTTACGGTTATGAAGTTATGGTTTTATGTAGTTATTAAGTACCTAGAATAGAGTAATTCATGTGAATAATTTTAAATCAAGTTTCATGGTTAGATAAAGGTACTAGGTGATGAACAATATTTAAACAAAATAAATACCACTGGAATGAATCAATTTGGAGTTATATATTTTAAGTTATGAATTTCTAAAGGTTTTATATGTTTTGTATAAGATTAAATAGGATATAAATTTTATTGCAACATTCATGTCAAAACAGTGGTACTACGTGATAAACAATAATATTACCAAATTATAGAAAATGAAATGGATTAATTTGGACTAACTATGAATTTTCTACAAATTACCCAAGTTCTAGTATTTATTTATACCTTAAAATCAATTTCTGAATGATTTTATAGATTTTTCCTATGCTTCTGGACTGCGCGCCAATTACTGGAAACCGCAGGGGTCTCGGTGCAGTTCTTCCTAAGACTCAGATCTCAGCCGCCAGGACGGCGGGTTATTTTTCTGAGAACAGAAGGTCTCATGTGCTAAAGCGACACAGCGAAGGGGTATCGTAAGATCTCGGGCGCTCGTTCAAAAATGGGTGCACAGGATTAGATCCCTGCCATTATACACTAGCGTGCGAATTCAACCGTCGGATGCCCGATCAACGGATTGGATTAAAAATGACCGAGACGCACTAACACCCAACCGATCCCCATCCGATGGCTCTGATTAACTTCGTGAAGGGGTACGCATATAATCTAATCGCAGCCGTCGCTGGTCATCCAACGGACCACGATCTTCGCCCCAACAGGGCACGCACGCACGGCGGCGCCGCCCTATTCACTCGGCGGTGCACGCCGGTGAGGCGCCCAATTGACCTCACCCGACTGCCAAACCCCAAATTGGACCGAGCAACGCGATGCTACTAACACGGCGAACCAGTGGAGGTAGTCCATACCAGGAAGGATGGCGAGGAGGACTCGGTCCACGGTGAGGCGCGGAATCACAGCTCCGATGAGCAATTGCTGTGCACCGCGGCATCCTTTTGCCCGTGAAGACCCCGAGCACAAGCCTAGCGGCGTGATGAAGCTCCCAGACCCGCCAGTGCAGCTTCGAATTGGTGGACGGAGGGGAGAGGGTCGCAGTGCTACGGCTTGCGACGGTGGCGGCGTTTAGCTCGTGCAGCGCGGTCAAACACCAGGGTGCCAATGGAAGAGGGGCGCACGAGGTACCCCGGCTTTATACTCCGTAGCGGAGTCCGAGCGCTCTGCAGAACACCAGAATGGAATCCTACAAACCCGCGTTGACCCCAACGGCTTGCGACGGAATGTGGAATCGGAACCCGAGTTCCATGGACGGCGAGCTTGGGCGGAAACTGTGGACGCGGCGGAGGCTTCTCTCCCGCCCACATCACCAGGATCCCCGAGCGGTGCGCCACGCGGACCCGGTAAACCCGGCTGGTGGGTGCGGAGGTGGTCGAGGCGAGTTGTTTGCGCGCGATTCCTTTTTCTGGCCGCACGATGCGGAGAAGATACATCCGACACAAGGGTCCCACACGGCAGCGTCCGCGGTCAAGGGTGTACGCGTGGCGTGAGACACCGAGGACCCAGGCCCGCACGTCAGTGACTTCACAGAAAAGAAAAAGGGAACGAGGAAATGGGCTGCCGTGGGGTAGAAGAGAGAAAGAGTGGGCCGAATTGGAGAAGTCAGCCCAAACTAGGTTTTAGTCTTTCCCTTTTTATTTTCTTCTCTCCCTCTTTTCAAATTCAAGTTATATTCAAATTTAATTCAAACTCTTGTGACCCATTATTACATTTTATACTTGCAACATTGAGAGATACTAATTCTGGAGGTATTTATTTACATCTATTATTTATTTATTCATATCCTTTATCTCTTTCTCTTCTCCATATTTCTAGAATTCCCTTTAGGGTTTAAACTCTAATTTAGGTGTTGTCATATTTATTTCTACATTATTGTCACATTGTCACAAAAAAATGCACACACAATGAAACCTCAGCATGATGCACAATTTAATGATTTTTATTAATCCTTTGTTTATTTTATGAGGTGTTCACATGCAATGATAATTAGAGATTGGCACACATGTATTCAAAGGAATATGATTTTCTCTTTTTAGAGATTTTTTTACAAAGTGGGTATTACAAATCCTACCCCCCTTAAAAATAATCTCGTCCTCGAGATTTGTAAGAAAAGGGATACAATAAGTTTGGTCTAGAATTTTAGTTTCTCATTTGGGTTTTGGAAATCAAAGTTTTGTTCAAGTTTTTACATAACGGTTAGTAGACGATTTGGAACACATGGATATTGTATGTCTAGCCATCTATTAGGTCAGATGAGGTACGATTATGGCAAGTAGGGGTTGTGGCAAGGGTATAATAAGGAAAAACTTCATCCAGAACTGTGGACCTTGATTCCACAGGTGATTCAACTTGATCTTTGAAGACTTGAGTTGATGCTTATCCTTTCCTTGATGAGGTTGATCTTCTTTGCCTTGGTGTCTTGGTTAAAACAGCTGTGGGTAGGGCAGGCTATATGTGGGGTAGGTTGAAATCTGGTATTCTGGTTTGATGTTGGGTTGGAATGGACGACCATCATGAACATGTTGGATAGGTTAGAATCTCGTTTTGAAATAGAAAGATTAAGCAACCTATCAAGAATACTTAGGTTGTTTGTGTATGGCCAAGTTGGTCTAGGGCACCAATTTAGGGTAAATATGTGTTATAGGGGTAGGGTCAAATCTTTTTCACCACTATTAACTAACATGTTTAAGTAACCCACATTAGATTAGATATGATCTAGATTAGATTGGTATAACGAGATTAAACTAAATAAGATCTAGAATATATTGATATGACTAGTTTTAAATAAGATCTAATTAATTTAGATTAAATCATGGTTGTTACACTAGTGTGGGATAAATATGTTTATTAGGGCAAGATGAATCCACAAGGATCAGGTAGAATCTTTTGAGGTCAGTTAGATCTTATTAGGATAAGATAAAATCTTTTCAAGATAAGATGAATCTATTAAGGCAAGAGAGAATATTTTAAGATAAGGTGGAGCTATTAAACTGGATATATTTTTAATAGGGAATATTTTTAGTTTGTATAGTCATCTTATGATTTTTTTTATGCCTATACGTACATGTAGATGTAATTGTGGACATTACTCCACAACTCATCACACTCAATCAAAGATCCAAATCAGACAAATATCATAAGAACAAACACTCAAGCGTATAGATACCTATAAAAATAGTTTGTTTTTGTTCCTAGGAGTAGGTCTCCTATTTCTAAAGGTCTCTTTAGGCACAGGATTTCAAAGTGTGAAATCCACATTTGTCTTTAGAAGGGAAAAGATAAGAATAATCAGAGTACAGCGGAAATAGATGAGGAAAGATTAAGATAAGTTTAGAAAAGAATCAGAGTAGCAAAGGTAAGGTTAGTCAGAGTAGAACAGTAGAAGGTGAGACAGGATCAAGATAAGTATAGAAAGAATCAGAGTAAGGTATGTAGATAAGGGTTTTATCCATTTCTATCTAGGTTTCATCCTACAGTCAACATTTCCTCTGATACCACTTCTGTCACACCCGGGTTTTAGGGGTCCAAAGCCCGGGAGCGAACATAATCACCAGGTGTGCTGGGACCAAGTCTCACACATATGATGAATCATGGCACAGGATCGAATGTCACATCTTTACTATATAATCAGAGTTCTATACAAAATAAATAAGTAATTACATTATAAGGAGACAACGGTCCAATAACCCAAAGTTGCCTGGGAGACGACGACCTAGACCTCTCACGAACACATCGCAGCATCCTCCATGCGCATCTTCCTGCGGTACCTATTCTTGACCTGTGGGGGGGTGTGAGACAGCAAGAGTGAGCTCACATACGTTCATCGCTCAACAAGTTGTGGGGAATAATGTGCATGAACTCGCCAAAGGTGGGAGCTCAAGTGAAGTGTAAGGCTTACCAAAGAGGATGGTTAGAGCTGAGCATTGCTTTTAAAGTTGGTCAAAATTTTATTAGCAGTTACTAAGTACAAGTAAATACCAACCCAATTAAATAGAAGAACAAAAGTAACAACCTCACCTGCAATGCAATGCATATGACAAATTGAATTTAGTTCCATAAATTAATCATCAGAGAGTCCTGAGCTGCTCATGACCGTGAGCTCGGCTAGTATACCAGTTTTACACTCTGCAGAGGTGGTACCCTTTACCCACAAGTCATGTTACCCATCTGCCAAGGGATCGCGACTTCCCATACACCTCTACCGAGGAGGCGAGGCAGGGTAACACTACGAGGCCTTTACAAAGTTCCACTAGCTTCAGAAAACCCGCTACAGTTTATAGGAAGCTCCAATGCAGGGTTCTTGCCTGACCGCCATCGCAGCAGAATCAACCAAGGACCTCCCTACACTGACCACTCCCCTACTGCCCTTGCCCCTTTCGGGTAAGGTAGTCCTCCACTAGCTTTCCTAATTAATCAGCCAAGGGTGTCCATAAACCCTTGTGGTGGCACATGTTTCTCAAGTTAAGCTCTATGTTCCAATTAACATTAATGATCTTGACATGAACAGTAAATAACAACGGATAACAAAATTATAATCATGGATAATGTGTATCTCAATGCCCAAAACCACATATAGCACTAGCAAGTACTACCCAAAAAGTTCAGTGGTAAACAAGGCATAAAGATAGACAAACTAGGGTAACCTATTAGGTCCCATCAAAATTAACCTATGCAGATCATTATGATTAATTAGAACATGAGTGGGTAAAAGAAGTGATCAAGGGCACAACTTGTCTGGTACTTGAGATTCCAGGTACCACGATGATCTTCGGGTGACTCGTAACCTCGTTGCTAATCGTAGCAATACAAACAAACATGGTATGGACAAAATTAACATCACACCAAACATAAGAATAAACCGTGTAATAATAATCTACGCGCTGCTACGAGATCGTGGGATCGAGAACTGCTAAATTCGGGGTTACGGTTATGCAGTTATGGTTTTATGTAGTTATTAAGTACCTAGAATAGAGTAATTCATGTGAATAATTTTAAATCAAGTTTCATGGTTAGATAAAGGTACTAGGTGATGAACAATATTTAAACAAAATAAATACCACTGGAATGAATCAATTTGGAGTTATATATTTTAAGTTATGAATTTCTAAAGGTTTTATATGTTTTGTATAAGATTAAATAGGATATAATTTTCTTGCAACATTCATGTCAAAACAGTGGTACTACGTGATAAACAATAATATTACCAAATTATAGAAATTGAAATGGATTAATTTGGACTAACTATGAATTTTCTACAAATTACCCAAGTTCTAGTATTTATTTATACCTTAAAATCAATTTCTGAATGATTTTATAGATTTTTCCTATGCTTCTGGACTGCGCGCCAATTACTGGAAACCGCAGGGGTCTCGGTGCAGTTCTTCCTAAGACTCAGATCTCAGCCGCCAGGACGGCGGGTTATTTTTCTGAGAACAGAGGGTCTCATGTGCTAAAGCGACACAGCGAAGGGGTATCGTAAGATCTCGGGCGCTCGTTCAAAAATGGGTGCACAGGATTAGATCCCTGCCATTATACACTAGCGTGCGAATTCAACCGTCGGATGCCCGATCAACGGATTGGATTAAAAATGACCGAGACGCACTAACACCCGACCGATCCCCATCCGATGGCTCTGATTAACTTCGCGAAGGGGTACGCATATAATCTAATCGCAGCCGTCGCTGGTCATCCAACGGACCACGATCTTCGCCCCAACAGGGCACGCACGCACGGCGGCGCCGCCCTATTCACTCGGCGGTGCACGCCGGTGAGGCGCCCAATTGACCTCACCCGACTGCCAAACCCCAAATTGGACCGAGCAACGCGATGCTACTAACACGGCGAACCAGTGGAGGTAGTCCATACCAGGAATGATGGCGAGGAGGACTCGGTCCACGGTGAGGCGCGGAATCACAGCTCCGATGAGCAATTCGCTGTGCACCGCGGCATCCTTTTGCCCGTGAAGACCCCGAGCACAAGCCTAGCAGCGTGATGAAGCTCCCAGACCCGCCAGTGCAGCTTCGAATTGGTGGACGGAGGGGAGAGGGTCGCAGTGCTACGGCTTGCGACGGTGGCGGCGTTTAGCTCGTGCAGCGTGGTCAAACACCAGGGTGCCAATGGAATAGGGGCGCACGAGGTACCCCGGCTTTATACTCCGTAGCAGAGTCCGAGCGCTCTGCGGAACACCAGAACGGAATCCTACAAACCCGCGTTGACCCCAACGGCTTGCGACGAAATGTGGAATCGGAACCCGAGTTCCATGGACGGCGAGCTTGGGCGGAAACTGTGGACGCGGCGGAGGCTTCTCTCCCGCCCACATCACCAGGATCCCCGAGCGGTGCGCCACGCGGACCCGGTAAACCCGGCTGGTGGGTGCGGAGGTGGTCGAGGCGAGTTGTTTGCGCGCGATTCCTTTTTCTGGCCGCACGATGCGGAGAAGATACATCCGACACAAGGGTCCCACATGGCAGCGTCCGCGGTCAAGGGTGTACGCGCGGCGTGAGACACCGAGGACCTAGGCCCGCACGTCAGTGACTTCACAGAAAAGAAAAAGGGAACGAGGAAATGGGCTGCCGTGGGGTAGAAGAGAGAAAGAGTGGGCCGAATTGGAGAAGTCAGCCCAAACTAGGTTTTAGTCTTTTCCTTTTTATTTTCTTCTCTCCCTCTTTTCAAATTCAAGTTGTATTCAAATTTAATTCAAACTCTTGTGACCCATTATTACAGTTTATACTTGCAACATTGAGAGATACTAATTCTGGAGGTATTTATTTACATCTATTATTTATTTATTCATATCCTTTATCTCTTTCTCTTCTCCATATTTCTAGAATTCCCTTTAGGGTTTAAACTCTAATTTAGGTGTTGTCATATTTATTTCTACATTATTGTCACATTGTCACAAAAAAAATGCACACACAATGAAACCTCAGCATGATGCACAATTTAATGATTTTTATTAATCCTTTGTTTATTTTATGAGGTGTTCACATGCAATGATAATTAGAGATTGGCACACATGTATTCAAAGGAATATGATTTTCTCTTTTTAGAGATTTTTTTACAAAGTGGGTATTACAGTGGTGCACCGGACTGTCCGGTGAGTGAACGGTCGGGCACGCCAACGGTCGGCCGCGCAATCCGCGCGTGACGCGTTGCTGAGCCAATGGTCGGATGGGGCATCAGACTATCCTGTGTGCACGGGACAGTGTCCGGTGCGCCAACGGCCCCAAATCTTCAACGGTCGGCTACGCTAGATTAGGAATGCAATCCGCACCGGACAGTGTCCTGTGGTGCACCGGACTATCCGGTGCGCCACCCGACAGAAGGCAAGATTTGCCTTCCTAGATTGCTTCCAACGACTCCTAGCTGCCTTGGGGCTATAAAAGGGTCCCCTAGGCGCATGGAGAAGGACACCATGCATTCTTTGATCAACTCTAAGCACCAAGACTCCATTTCCGCGCATTTGATTCTTTGTGATAGCAACTAGAGCTCCATTTGAGTAGAGAACTCTTTGAGTTGTGTTGCGAGCTCAAGTTGTGACTTTTGTGCGTGTTTGTGCTCTGATTTTGTGTCTTGTGTGCGTTGCTCTCCCTCTCTTACTTCCTTGTTTCTTTGTGATCATCCTTTGTAAGGGCGAGAGGCTCCAAGTTGTGGAGATTCCTCGCAAACGGGAGATAGTAAACGAAAGCAAAACACCATGGTATTCAAGTTGATCATTGGATCACTTGAAAGGGGTTGAGTGCAACTCTCGTCCGTTGGGACGCCACAACGTGGAGTAGGCAGGTGTTGGACTTGACCGAACCACGGGATAAACCACTGTGCCTCTCTGTGTTGATTTCTTTGTGGTTATCGTGTTTAGCAAGAACTCCTCTCTAGCCACTTGGCTTTATTACTCTAACACTTAATCAAGTTTGTGGATTTAAGTTTCAAGTTTTTACTGGATCACCTATTCAACCCCCCCTCTAGGTGCTCTCAAAAAGCAGCTTCGGATACAATCGAGTTTGTGCATAAATGTGACAACCGCTAGAGATGTGCGAGAGATCAAAAACAACATATGTCTCTAACTCAGCTAATACAACCGAGTTGTCCCTTACAAAAATGGGGAATGGATATAATTTGCCCAATGCCAGCTGCCTAGGAAAACCTAAAATACACAGTGGTCGCAGTGGAGTACTTCTCAAAGTGGATTGAAGCTAAAGCTTTAGCAACCATAACTTCAGCCACCATGCAAAAGTTTTTTTGGCAGAATATTATTTGTTACTTCGAAATGCTGAAGTGTGATATCTTGGCCCCTGGGATGGTGATATCCAGGCCCAAGGCTTAATAGAATTATTAGAGTATCCATGCCAACAAGGTGCATCTTCTTTTTTAGAAGCCTATCTCGAAGAACCTCCAAGTTAAGCGTGCATCTCCTGAAGTGGTGAGACAGAAAAGTAAAACTCAAGAACATAGAACCAGGTCATCTTGTCCTCCATAGGGTAGCCAATACAGACACAGTAGGAAAGTTACAAGTAAAATGGGAAGGTCTTTTCTTGTCATATCTTCAAATAGACCAGGATCATACAAACTCAAATACATGGAAGGAAACGACATTCCAAGATCATGGAATGCGGATGAGCTCCGATGGTATTATGTCTTGTTAACAAGCTTCAACACCCTTTTTCCTTATAAAGGGGAGTAAGGTTTTTTAATGGGATCGAAGATGTAACAGCTAGCAAGAGTGCCTAAAAAGCTAATAAAGGTGCTTTATCCCCCAGACATGACTACATTGGAACAAGGGTTTTATCTCTAAGGCTTATACCCTGAAGCTAGAGTTTTATCACGATGTAAAGGTGAAAAAGCTCCAAAGTCGTTCCTAAGGGGATGCAGAGCTGAAGTTTTATCACCAAGTCAAGGTGAAAAAGCTCCAAGTCATTCCTAAGGGGATGCAGATCTAAAGTTTTATCACCAAGTAAAGGTGAAAAAGCTCTAAAGTCGTTCCTAAGGGGATGCAGAGCTAAATATTTATCACCAAGTAAAGGTGAAAAAGCTCATAAGTCATTCCCAAGGGAATGCAGAGCTATGGTTTCAAGAAAAAAGCTCTGAAGTCGTTCCTAAAGGAATGCAGAGCTATGGTTTAAAGAAAAAGCTCCAAAGCCGTTCCTAAGGGAATGTAGAGATATGGTCTAAACAAAATGATCCGAAGCCGCAGGGAATGCAAAGCTATGCTTTGTTCCAAGTGAAAAGAAGAGAAGGTGTTTTTTGCCTTCGGCTCCAAATACCGATAAAAGATCAGTTTCACACGCAAAAAAGCATAAAAATGTAAGTAGGATAGACAATGAAGAGCCAGACATTAAATTACAAAAGAGTAGCATTACATTTACAAAGTTTGTTTCTACAATCAGAATCTATCCACACTAATAACCTAGATAGGCTTTGGTCTCCTTGCTTAACTTTGTTTTCTTCAACTTTTTGTTGTACAGGAAAAGAAACAAGAGGAGACATGGTGATTAATTAGAAAAAACCATAACCAAAACTTCAGAAGTACATGTGTAAAGACAAACATTCCTAGTATATTCTTTGACCTCCGAAGCAGCTAGCTCTCGGCCTCCCTTGTTCCATAACTCGAAGAAAAATTTCTTCACGTCATTCGCCAAATTCTTCGAAGGACACTTTATACCATCAACATTCATATCAAAGCCAGCTTCTCCAACAGTTTTCGCATGATCGCAGCCAGTTTTTTCAAACACCAAAGGCATCCCCTGGGACCCAATCATTGCACAATAATCACTGAGAGTGGTAATTATCGAATCAACTTCTCCATTTCTTTCTCCATCCAGTTCAGCGCCCCTTCGGTGTCCCCATTGATGTATGTGGTTGCTCTTGAAATGGCACCAGTGGACGAAAAACTCTTCTTAAGAGTGTTGCAGCACTACGAAGCAATAGAGAAGGAGTTCTCTCAAAGCTGATTTAAGTTTCTCGATAACTTTTGATTTTCCATAGACTAATCAGCATTACCCTTTTTCTCAGCTTCGAGGTTGGCCTAAAGTTTTTTCTATGACTTTCTTCTCTGATGTTTGAGATTGTGCTTCGGCATCATCAATACTATAAACGATCTTGGGCTCTTGCAGGGTCCCTTCTACCCTTCTCATGGTCTCTTGGCTTCCATATACTGATATGATTATTGGGTGGAGGCCAAACACAGCCTCGATCACAGAGCGGGCACCATACTTTTTGTCATGCTAGCCATACATAGGCCCATAGGCAAAGGGGGTCCTCGACTCAGGGATCAACAGTTGATGAGAGGCCCACCGGCGAAGGGGTTCTCGACTCAAGCAGCATACGTTGACGAGGGATCCACAAGTGAATGGTCTCTGATCTAGCGGACGACCACAATAGGTTGACAATGACTGAGGCCTTCGCCATTACGTTGACTAAACGACTTCATTCCGCCAGGTGCAGCGAAGGAAGCGATGATGCGAAGGCTAGGGACGAAGGCTACATGTCGACCCTATACGCCACCAGTCCACCAGAAGACATCTACAAGGGCCCACCATTCAACGTAGAGTGCGAGTGCATTATCTGGTGCGCACCGTCTGTTGTACGAGTAGCACTTTAATTACTCAGTTACATGGGATGTCCCTAGGATATAGGTGGTAGTCGGGGATAGGATTGTACTTTGGACCACCTACCCCTGGACAAGCCTATAAATACCCCTGTCATATAGCGGGGTGTGACACGCATAACGAGATGCTACAGTTCCCCAAATTTTGTCTTGTCGCGTACCTGAGATCTCACCTGCTTTCCAAGTGCTTGGGTCCACCTAACAGCACGCCCACGTGTGTTAGTGCCCAACATTTGGCGCCCACTGTTCCTGCGATGAAGACAACACCCACGACGCCTCCCAAGAAAAACACTCGTCCCAGCTCACCATCGAATGACAAAGACGCCTAGGCAGCCCTCGCCTCCAAGAAAGGCCACTCCCAACCACCTAACTCGAAGGCCATCGCCGACCTGCAGTGCGAAGGCCACAAAACAAAGCAAAAACAGTTGGTAGTCTCCATCAAGCAAGAGGGCGAAGTCCACACCACTAGCTCAAAGGTCTCACAAGAACCTTTACTAAACCCCAAAAGTTAGCCATACTAGGCCAAATTTTGGTCCGACTTAACGAGGAATTTACCCCCGCCCCCAAGCTTTGACGTCGTGGCATGCCACCAGCATCACCCATTTAGAATGCCTCCAGAAGACGATAACTCAGACCTCGAGGACAACCTAGACCTCGGCATCAACATCGAGGAGTAGCTCTTAGTTAAAAGCCTTCGTTTGCGCAGTTCCAGCCTCCAAAAGCAAAGAGATGCCCTCATAGCAAAGTGCAGGCCAGAGTTCGCCTTCTCATCCAACAAGAAAAAGAGCATCTCGAGGCCCTTGAGCAAGAAATTTCGCAACTATAGGCACAGGACCCTGATCACCCTTCGCACGACCGTGTAAGGTTGAGCAGTTTTGACGAAGTCACACAGCCTCCGCAAAATGACGCTTTCCAAGCTTTCAATTTCACCGACAATAAGTGTCCGCTCTCCACTAGGCTACAGGCGACGCCCTGGCTAAGCAACTATAGGGCCAAAAACTAGAAAAAGTGCAATGGCAACGCTGACCCGTCACACTTCATCATGAGATGCCAAGTCGTAGTGGCTTCATCTGGGGGAGATGACAACTCAATGGCAAAGTCCTTCATCATCTCCCTAGAGGGCCCCACCTTAACTAGGTACACCAGGCTGCCTTTGCTTACAATTGACTCATGGGCTGCCCTTCGAGAGAAATTCCTCCTCAACTTCCAAGGGTATAGGTCGTAGACCGACGCCCTCGTTGAACTATCATTGTGCAGACAACTAGAGAGGGAAAGCCTTCATGATTACTATAACAAGTTCCTATCGCTCAAGTCCAAGTTGTCATCAGTAGAGGATGGAATCGCCATTCATTATGCCATCAGTGGCCTATGCGCCAGCCATCTATACAATCATTGTACCCGGGACCCACCGACAACCCTTCAAGAGTTATATCTGTTGTTTGAAAAGTACACATGATCCGAAGACCTCCACTACCGCAAGGTTGAGGCACAACGCAAGCCAAAGGACCCTCTGCACCCGAGGAGCTCCAAACCTTGGGTGCGAACGGAACAACCTTCACAGACCCAAATCCACAATATTCAGCAGCAGCCCAAAGACACCCATCGTAGCTACGACCAAAGTTACTGTGGGAGACAGATATCTTCTGGGTCCACTAGAAGGCAAGAAGGCCTCGCACGGGGTCTCAGGCTAGTTACCCCGCAAGGCCATCCCTTCGTGGGCCGGGCTAGAACTACTGGCGGAATGGGTCGACCTGAGAAGGCAACACACTCAAGCCCATGCGATCCGCCAACTCGTGCGCTATCCAAAGCAACCACTCGACCTTCCCGCGCATGGCGTCCTTGAATATCGGGGCGCATTAGGGATAAGTCGGCAAGATTGTAGGAAGATCAGTTCAGTCGGTTCACTATTATTTAGGAGACATGTGATCCTCATGTACGGAATGAGTGCCCCACGATCGAGTATATAAGGCCCAGGGGGTACCCCATCATTTCCATTGACAATCTACCCATCTCATTAGCTTTTCTCCATTCAAGAGACTTCACATGTAACCCACCACATAAAAATCCACCCCAGGAAGTAGGGTATTACGCCTCTCCGAGCGGCCCGAGCCTGCAGAAAATTGCATGTCCCTCTCTCGTGCATCCAGCACGAACCATTGAGTTAAAGTCAACAGCACCGTCCTACCCAAAAGCACTGTAAGGGGTAACCTGGGTGTGCGGTCGGACTCTAAACACCGACAGTTACCAACTAGCAAGAGGCAGTAGAGCTCCAAGGGGAAGGAGGCATGGACGAGGTCCACCTCGCAATTACAAGCCTTACTGCATATTCCACAAAAGCTCTAGTCACTCAACCAAAGACTGTTGTGCATACAAAGAGGTAAAAGAGAGGATGGACACAGAGAAATAGAAAAGCGACTACCTAGAGCAGCCAGCTAGGCTATAGTCCACACTTTCCAACCAAAGTTCCAACATTAGCAAGAAGCATACAACCACTACCAACAGTACCAGCCAAACTACCAACAACTGCCAGAACACCTAGAAAGGCTACAACTACCCCACCCCCTCCGCAACCGATCCACCATCAAAGGCAGTTACCACCCCCATCCCCAAAAGAAGAGGGCTACCCCTAGCCTCTAGTTCACGACATCATAAACATGATCAGCGGATGCTCGAGCATAGACTTTGATACAAAAAGAGCGAAGAGAGAGTATTAGCAAAGTGTAAACCATGTTGTCGTCAACGGATAGGTCGTCCAGACAAAGTGGTTGCATTTTCCATTGACATTTGATTCAAACGACGTAAACCTCAACAATGCCCCACACACCGACACTATGGTCATCAACTGCGATGTGGCATGTTGGGAAATCCACAAAGCCCTCGTCGATAATGGAAGACAGGTCGATATCATTTTCATCGACACCTTCGAGAGGATGGGCATAAATTCGAAGCAGATACATCTGGCAGACAACCACCGATTCCGGTTTGGAGGCAAGGCCACCTTATCCCTAAAAACATTTGTCCTACCATTGTCCTTCGACATCGGCGCAAATACATGGACAGAGCATATCACTTTCGATGTAATTTACATGGTTTACCCATACAACGCAATCTTGGGCTAGGGGCCATCAATGCGTTCGAAGAAGCAATTTATGGGTTGTACTTATGCATGAAGATCCCAAGACCCAACAGAGTCATCACAATTTTCGGCAATCAGCATGTGGCCCATAACATAGAAAGATACTTCGTCCTCGGGTAGCGAAATGTTCATTTCTTGGACACTAGCACACCAACACATAATGCAGAATCATCAGCGAAGGCTAATAGGCAATAGAACCCGATCCAGAGTGACAAAGGGGCCAAGAAATTACCCCTCGGCACAGCCCTCAACAACCATGCTATATTAATCGGCGAAGGCCTATCCCCGCAGGAGGAGAGAAACTTGTTCGACTGTCTGCGCAGAAATAAAGATGTCTTTGCCTAGTCATCATCTGACCTGGTCAGATTTAGCCGGAGCGTCGTTGAACATAGGCTGCATATTAATCCCTCCGCCTGCCCCAAGAAGCAGCGACTCCGCAAAATGTCAAATGAGAAGACTCAGGCAGTCGAGGTCCAACGACTCCTGGACGCAAAATTCATTGAACCAATTGATTACCTCACTTGGCTCGCAAATGTTGTGATGGTGAAAAAGAAAAATGGCAAGTGGCGCATGTGCATTGACTTCACCAACTTAAACTAAGCCTACCCCAAAGACGAGTTATTGCTCCCTCACATCGACAAAATTGTTGACTCTGCAGTAAGCTGCGAAGTCACATCCCTCCTTAACTGTTTCTCTAGTTTCCACTAAATTTTCCTTAGCGAGAAGGACAAGGCAAACACCAGTTTCATCACCCTCTTCAGCACCTACTGTTTTGTGAGGATACACAAAGGCCTCAAGAATGTCGGGTCCACTTTCTCCTGGCCTCACATAGTCCATACTCAAGTACCAGGTTGACAGAAACGTATTCACCTACATCGATGACATCATCGTCCCAAGCAAAAACAAAACTAACCACCTAGCAGATTAGGCGAAGACGTTTGCTATGATATCCGGGCCCCAGGGATGGTGATATCCTAGCCTAAGGCTTAACAGAATTAACAGAGTATCCATACCAACAAGGTGCATCTTCTTTTTTGGAAGCCTATCTCGAAAGAACCTCCAAGTTAAGTGTGCTTGGCTTGGAGCAATTTGGGATGGGTGACTGACTGGGAAGTTTTCTTGGATGCGTATGAGTGAGGACAAAGTGTGCACAAAAGACTCGTGTTGGTCTGTGGGGACGATATATGATCCTAGAGAGCTGCCAGAAGTAAGTACCGCCGGTCCAGGGATTGGATGGGGTGTTACAAGTGGTTTCAAAGCCAACCCTCGAGGTTTCACGGGCGTGTGTGGGCTAAGGGTTCGGGTATATGGCGCATGGCGCACGTGGGCCTAGAGTGGTCACATGGCATGACATATGACGACACTAGACATACAAACATGGCTAAGAGGGGAGGTTCCTGGATTGGGGTTGGCCGACGAGGACGTCGGTCTTCTAAGGGGGTGGATTGTGATGTCCTGGCCCCTGGGATGGTGATATCCTGGCCCAAGGCTTAATAGAAGTTTTCTCAGGTGCGCATGATTGAGGACAAAGTGTGCACAAAAGACCCATGTTGGATTGTGGGGACGATATATGATCCTATAGGGCTGCAAGGAGTAAGTACCGCTGGTCCAAGGATTGGACGGGGTGTTACATTTGCTAACATGAGAGAGGCCAAATTTTGGCTCACCCCAAAAAAGTGTCTGCGACATCCATAGGGGAAAGATTATGGGATACCTAGTGTTAAGAAAGGGCATCGAGGCGAACCCTGATAAAATAAGGGCCATAGCATAAATGCACCCGTCACAAACATTGAAGGAGGTCCAATAGATGACAGGCCACATCGCAGACTTGAACAGGTTCATTTCGAAGTCACCCTAGCGCAACTTATCATTCCTAAAAGTGCTACGAGGGGCCAGAAACTTCGCATGGGCCCAGAGCAATAGGGATGAAAATAAACGGGAACGGGCGGGAAACATCCTCAACCGTTTCTAGTATCATATTTTAAAAACGAAAATGCGAGCGGGAACGGGACAGCCGGAAGCGAGAACGCGAGCAGAATATATGGTATACGAAAACGAATAAATATAACTAAAATTAAATGAAACCAAACGTTAACTGAAATATCTTTCGGGACTTAATGAAGAAAGCGAGCGAGCTGTGCTACCTATTAACAATCCGTGCACGGCAGGCCAACAACAGCAGCCCCTAGTTCACAGGCACACAACACTACGGTGTATAGGTATACAATAACAACAGGGAGGTTTCAGTTGTTTGTACAACACACACGCACCATGCACAGTAGCAGTCTAGCAATAACAATATATAAAAAAGATGGACATGTCTAGGCGTTATAGCACAATAGCAGTGTACACCCTAAAGACAAGGGTGGGGGCACATAGGCACCAAGTCTCACCTCATGTGTTGCTGCTTTCTAGGCTCGGTCTGACGATCTCGGTGGGGTGGTTGCGTGGCTGGGCTGGGTGTGCCTCTTTGGACCAATCAGTCTACTTGATTTCCCGAATATGATAAAGCGTGATAATACGAAAAAATATCGGATAAAAACGGGATATCGGAAATACGAGCGGGAAACAACCTCAATTGTTTTTGCTCCCATTCCCTGTTGGTCACATCCCGTTTTCTTACCGTTTTCATATTTTCCCAGAAATATGAAAATGGTGAGGAAAAAGTGGGAATACGACGTGGGTCGGGATGGGATTTTTTCCGTTCGTTTTCATCCCTACAGAGTAGACAGTCGCATTCGAAGACCTCAAATCATACTTGACAGACCTTGCCACCTTGTCCATCCTAACTCCAAGATTCGACCTATTGCTCTATTTAGCGACCTCCCATCATGCGGTGAGCGCGGTCCTTGTACAGGAAAAGCTATCCGAAGGCAGACTAATCCAGTCTCCAGTGTATTTCATCAGCGAAGTCCTCACTGAGTCCAAAACCCACATGTCGGAAGTGGATAAAATCGCATATGATGTGGTAATGACATCAACAAAAATAAGGCACTATTTTGAAGCTCAAAAAATCGGTGTGCTAACAGAGCAAAGTCTATCAGACATTTACAGCAACCCTGAGGCCTCCACCTAGATAGGGAAATGGGCCATGGATCTATTAGAATATCACCAGGTTTTTTAATCTAGAAGCGCTATCAAGTAGGGGTGTAATGGTATGGATATTATCCAAGCATCTGACCGTCTGAATAGGCCAATTATTCGCTCGAATAGTTTTTTGGATATCTGCAGCATATCCGGATTTTTGGATTCAGATCCGGATAGTATAGTTCAGATATCTAAAACGAATATGGGATGACTAGTATCCGTCAAATTTTGGATATCTGGATGTCTTTTTGGATATATCTTCCCGGATATCCAGATATCTTTTTGGATATATCTTCCCAGATATTCAGATAGTTGTGTGCATTTTGATGATTTTCCAAAGAAAAAATAATAATAATACACAAATTGCCTCAGAAATTCATGCAATTTTACTGAGGCACAACATATGTAAATATGTAATCCTCGAAAATATTTAGACCATAAAATCTACAAGATACCACCATTTCTTCCATTTCACTTTAACTTATTGCGTAAGTTACATGTGGAATCACTCTATCCAAGTTTCAACATAATTAATACTTTACTTTATAATTTTCATGTGGGGACTTGAGGTTATCTTATCATAGAATGTTTATTAGTCTTGATAACTTATTTGCATTTTCTTATCGCCACTAATTTATTGTTTTTGATGTTTTTTCTACAGAAAGTAATTAATAATACACAAATAGCCTTAGAAATTCATGAAATTTTACGAAGGTGCAACAAATGTCCCATATAACCCTAAAAAATGTTTGGACCATAAAATCCACAAGATTGCATCATTTCTTCTATTTCACTTTCACTTGTTGCATAAGTTACACGTGGAATCACTCTGAGTATCCAAATTTCAACATAATCAATACTTCACTTTATTATTTTCATATGGGCACTTAGGGTTATCTTCTTATAGAATGTTTATTACTCTTGGTAACTTATTTGTATTTTTGGTCGAGACTAGAATATTTTATGAATTTAATTGTATTTTAATGATTTTCTGCAAAAATAAATTAATAATACATAAATAGCCTCAGAAATCCATAAAATTTTATGAAGGCACAACATATGTCCATATATAATATTAAATAATGTTTAGACCATAAAATTCTTAAGGTGCCAACATTTCTTCCATTTCACTTCCACTTGTTACGTGAGTTACACGTGAAATCACTCTATGTATCCAAGTTTCAACATAACCAATACTTTATTTTATCGTTTTCATGTGGAGACTTGAGGTTATCTTCTTATAGAATGTTTATTAGTCTGGTTAACTTATTTGCAATCTTCAGTAAACACTAGAATATTTTTATGAATTTTATGACATTATGATAAATTTTTGAGGAAATAAATGGTGTCTTACACGGTATCCGATAAAAAAATCCGTTATCGACGCTATCTGTGTCCAATTAGTTCCGTATTCGATACATGACTATCTGATTTGTATTCGTATCCGATGCTATCCATATTCAAATCCGAACAAAAATATGGAACAAATATAGTTTCGATGATATTCGTCCGTATCCGATTCAATTACACCCCTAAATGACGGTCCCCAGCTCCTCATATATCCGCCTGAAGTCCTCGATCTCGACCCAAGCGCCTGGGCAAACTAAATGTTGTTCCCATGAATAAGGATGGCGAATTTATCTTACCGGAGCCCACGACTTGAGGCCCATTGACAGATACATAGGGCTGAGCCCGAGTTGTGCGTTTTTGTTTCCCAACAGCCCATTGAGAGAAGTAAATTTGAGCGACTGCAGGGATTGTGCTACGACGTGGTGTGGGACGATCTGACAGATAGCGTTTAGCAAGGCCAAGCCTGTGTGTGTCCTAAGCCTAACCTCCTTGATAGGTCCATCAACATGAGATGAGAATTCAGATGAGACTGGAAGAAGCACAAGGCAAAAGAAGGCAAGACAGCAAGCGAACTCGTCAGTTCATTTCACGCAAGAACTCCAGTACTCAGCACTAGGGACAACATACATGTGCATCCCTCGTATTGTTGAGAACTATGTTACCACGGATCACCAGATCCGCTCCCTTCTCTCCTGTCAGCAGATTAGGCTAGAGAAGCTATAGAATACCCGTCTCCCTTTCGATAAGCACGACAGAGAAACACACGAGACACAGTATATAGGGTGGGCCTCTAGCCTCTTTCTCATTTGTATTCCATATAAGGGGGTACATGTTCTATATATAGAGACGTGATACTCCTCAGGGGAATATTCGGTATTTGCCCACACAACCCTTCAGTAGGGTTTCTCAACACCCCCCTTGGGCAAATACCATGATCAACACATGCCTTGTTAAAACTCTCAAAAACCCAGTGGGAAAAATATGGAGAAAATGTGCATGGTGACACATATTCCATTTACACTTTGTTGCCTCGTTAAAAACCTTATGTGAGAAACTTCAGCAAAACTAGCCAAGGGAAAATAGTATAACAATTGTCATCAGGACAGATTTTGATCCTCTAGATCTGGATTCTATCGAATCTTCTACACAGGCTAACTTTAGAAATGTGCTCCCCTGATCCTTGCAAGACTGTATCAATATAGCTAAACATCTTCTTTTGTAAGTATATGCACATAGAGATTTAGCAAACGGATTGCAAATTGTTGCTAGGTTTATATCTGGAACTTTGCCTCAACTCACTTCTAGGATATACGAGGTAAGTGCATGCATCAACATAAATAAGCCACTTTGACTGGTGGTGTTCGAACGACTGGATCTACGTATTTGATAGAAACTTTCACAAAGGTTCACATGTTGATCATCAAGCTGACTCCTTTAGGGCATAGAATATGACATTCAGTGTATCACGATTGTGCTCACCCTAGCGATGACATATGTGAAAGTCGTTATCCCTCATAACTCAAGCATATTCTTTAAGATATATGTCTCATTGTTCATCTGGAATAACGAGAATGGATGAGGTTGGGGTGCTATCATTTTCTATCTTACACCACAATTTATACATAGTTGTGCAAAGCAAGTAACATGTCCTTCTATAGGACTTTGGGGATAATATAGTTGTAATAGTACAGACTTTAGATATGATTCATCGCTCTAGGCGTTTGTTCGTTGCAACTTCTATGATGGTGTAACAAAAGTCCATCAAAGATCGTAATCCATCAAGGATTCTTCATTAATAAGATACATCATTATAATATGTTATTCTAGCATATTGGGGATATTTTGCCAGTATCACCTAAACCTTCTAGGTTTCTACCATCAGGGCTTTTGAGGATACCACAATTCCATATATGGTGGAATAAATGAGTGTACATACACCCGGTAATACTCGTGACATGCACATGTGCTTATCAAGTGAACTTCAAGTCCTTTAGTACCTCATTTTATTCCATTTTGGGTCTGTATGGGTCTTTTACCCCTTTATAGGGGTTATCAAATTTTGGAGATATACTCTCTACATATGAGATTATATTCGTGATTTCCCAAAATGAAAGATTCATTGTTCTGTATTCCCAGCACAATGATATTGCGCGCATTGCTAAGAACTTCATCATCAAGATGAACCTCTTTGTAAGGCAAATCATCATCAGGGTGAATTAATTGGAGGAGAGTTATCACATACCACATGAATCTGCAATCGGAACATATGCTTTCACTAAGGCCTATGGATCATTTTCGTAGGCATCCTCGAGAATAGATCAAATGCCAATAAGTCAAATGTGAATATGATATTAATGTCGGGTATATCCACATCTACATCAGGTAGAAGCATTCAAACCAATATGGTCACACCTCAACGATTTCTGGCAAACTCCATATACGTAGGAGTACGCAACGCACGACATGTTCAGTTTGGCTTTTGTGCATTTAATAGAATATTTGAGGCATTACACTAGATGGGCATTCCTCCCCCTAATGTTGAGATGTGCTAAAAGCATACAAATAAAATCCCTAACCACAATCATCTAGTTGTGGCCAATGTATGCTATTTCTGGTGATTTATTTGGGAAATCTTACGCACATTATTGATGGAGGTTTATTGCAGTGAGCTTTGAACATAGATTAAGGAAGTGGCATGAATACTGCATCTTTTTCCTTCAACGTGAATTAGTCTTCCAGTGAGACATAGAACGATAGTTTGCTTTGTGGTTACAACTCTGCTAACTTATTTGTATTATTACCAAATACATAGTCAGTCATCAAGATTTAGGCTGATATGCACAACACTATGTTAGCCATAAAAATACTTCAGGGGCTCATGCACATTATTCGTCGTTTAAAGCAAGCAGTTGACTTTAGATCAACAAGTAAAATGACCATCATTGTCCAGTGCTCATAAAGACATCACTAGTTTGCATTGTGTTTTCAAGCACATATGAAAAAATTGTGTGCATACAATGATAGTAAAGTGCACGGCATCAGGCCAATGCTACCAAGCAGAGATTTTTATATTCAAAGATGTATAGTCCAGCTCATTTTATTATTGTCTATGGTTTACCCAATTACTCATACTATTCTGAAATTGGGTATCGATATATGCAACATTTTTAGGTATAATAATTTTAAGAGATAACTTATAACGATAGTTAATTATTTGTTGTGTAAGCTGCCAATAGGGCAACCTTTTCTCCTCATATTACACACCAATTTGTTCTATAAAGCATTAGTTTGATATCTTTATTTTTCAGCAAAAAGAGAAGCTTTAGAATAGAACAAACAAGGCCAAGAATTCGTATTATTCGGGAAAATCACATGGTTGCTAAGCTTTTGACTAAGAAAATGGTGACAACTGGTTGGTAAGAGTGAAACAAGACCGATATCCGTTTGGGACAAGTACCAACAATAGATAGTACTGCTCTCATACAAAGAAGTCATCAGGCTTAGTAAGAATACAACAGATCTACATAAGATTTTTATATTTCTATCACAAATTACCATCACTAATAGTGTAGCGGTCAAGACTTATGCTCTTTTGGCGCCAAGAACCAAGGACAAAATAATGCCCAATTTAGCTTCAAGCTCTATAGTGATATGAGATTTTATGGCTATTTTTCTACTCTTCTTACTTCTGGTAGATCAGAGATAGATTACGGTAAGCATGTCAAAGGGTGGAATCCAATGGAGTTCTGCTGCATAAACTCTAGGTATATGTCCATTCAGGATTGACCTTTACCATTTGGCTTAAAAGTATACCATACCAGTCAAAGGTCTATCCCACGTCAATTCAGCGATTATAAGTATTTACAATTCTGAAAGATGTATGCAACACAAGCATAGAGGTCCTAGATAGGACGAGTAAAGTGGTTCGACGGGAACACACAATGATTTTTCACACCAACATTGTGAAAAAATACTCAGAATAACCTTTCAATATACCTTCAACTTCGTTTTGCTATAGGTTATATGTCCTTTTATCTCAGAGTTTGCTTCATGTCGTTCAGCGAAAAAAAGCAATGTGCCAACATTTAGTTGAGCAATGTATGACTAAGATTTATAGTCTTAAATCATTTGGTAAGGCCTTTTGCTTACTAATAGAATCCCAATTTGTGATGTCTTCTATGCAAAAAAGGCTTTCATGCATTATATTATATATATCTTCGGGTTACTTCAGGTAAAACTTTATGCATGAGGAGAGAGAAGATAATTAACTTTACTATATTTCATTGTATTTCAATTTAATTTCCTAGATTGACCAAGCCTTATAGAGTTTGTAAAGTTGTTATGGCCACTTGTCGATATATATTGTTGGGGGCCTTCATCCTCCGAAGGTCCTCAAAAACGTAATTTAACAATGTATTCCAAGCATAGGTTATGAACAGGTACCTTCAAACTCAGAATAAAAGCATATACGATGAGAAGAGCATGATCGTGACGAAGGTTGTCGTTGCTCCGAAGCTACACGCAAGGAAGCTTTGGCTCAATCACAGAAAAAGGAACCAACTTAAAGGGGAAAGGGCTATCTAGTCCTCATAGATTTATATATAAGTCAATAATAAATGTGAAGGGCATGAATGTAATTTCTCACAGGCTGCGTCCTGTGCCTATAAATAGATGAACAGTACCCCCGTACTGTTCATGCTGGCTGGTATTTGCTTGTGCGTCACTCTTGTACTTTTATCTTCTGTCAAGCCAAAGGTACTTTTGTAATTCCATATCATTTCTATTTCTCCATAATAATAAAGTGAGAACGAATTGATTATGTCGTATACTTGTTCATGTTATCCCTTATAATTTCATATGTTTCCCCTTTTATCAACATATGCTGTGACAATGAAGGTATGTCCTTCATGACCTTCGTCTGAAGATCATTATATCCTAAGGGAAATAATGTTTAGAAGGACGAAGGGCAATAACATTTAATATTTCTGTGTTGCCTTGTTCTTAACTCATAACATTTGAGAACAAGTCCCCAACATTGGCGCCCACCTCCGGTGAACCCTTTTCGACCACCTTCGGCAAGCACTGATCTTCATCATGCCGCTGAAGAAAGTTTCAGCGCCAGGGGCTGCCGCACTATAGCCACTGGACCCAAATCAGGAGACCCTCTCTCTCTGAGAGGCCCGAAGCCAGAAAAGGAAGGCCACCAGTCCAACACTCTAGGAGGAGGAGCTGGACCAAGAAATCAGAAACATGGAGATAATCCATCAGCAAGTACAAAGGAAGAAGGAGAAGATGGCTTGACTGGCTGATCTTCAAAGACAGATCGACGAAGCCACTGAAGAAGTACGCCATCTTGCTCAAGACGAACAAGATCGAAGGCCCCAACACATGGAGCTTCATCAAGAGGGCTTATTCAACGAGGATGGATGGTATGATGATTTTAATCATGATACCTTTACCTATGATGATGCTTCTCCCTTGGCAGCAGGACTGCAGGCTATCCCATGGCCTCCATCATACAAGCCACCTCAACTCCCCATGTATGATGGGCATTCAGATCCGAAGCAGTTTTTGATGAGTTATGAAGCAACTATATCTTCATATGGAGGCAATGCAGCTGTCATGGCCAAGTCCTTCGTCATGGCAGTTCGGAATGTGGCCCAAACATGGTATTCTTCTCTTCGGCCAGGGACTATTACTTCGTGGCAAAAGCTCAAGGATATGCTAGTGACAAGTTTCCAAGGCTTTCAGACGAAGCCAGTCACAGCTCAGGCCCTGTTTCAGTGCACGCAAGACCATGAGGAGTATCTCCAGATATATGTCCGAAGGTTCTTGTGTCTGAGATCACAAGCGCCTACAGTGCCCAATGAAATTGTCATTGAGGCCATGATTAAGGGGCTTCGTCCAGGACCTACTACCCAGTATTTCGCTAGAAAGCCTCCACAGACTCTGGAGAAGCTGCTTCAAAAGATGGATGAGTACATCCGGGCTGACAATGACTTCCGCCAAAGAAGGGAGGAAGCTTACAGGTTCTCTGAGATGACCAGGGGCTTTGGAGGAAGAATCCACCCGAGGCATGTTAGGTCAATTCACAACTCCACTCAGAGTGATGACAGAGGAAGTCAGCTACAGAGGCCACATTATACTTCACAATCTTTGGGGCAGCAACAAAGCTCTTTCCGGCCGCCAGCTCCAAGAGGAAGAGGCGCCAGGGGCTTCGGAGGAAGATATGGGGATCAACCAAGGAAGATCTACTGCCTATTTTGTGGTGAAGACAAGAGCCATACTACAAGAATGTGCCAAATCACCATTTAAAAGCAGAAGGAGATCGCAGAAGCCGAAGCCCGGCAAAATCAACCGAAGTAGGTCCTGCACACTGCTTCGTGTCACTCACCCTACATACCAGAATATGTGGGTAATCATCCTGCAGCTTCTGTTGCTTTGGCTAGTCAGCCACAGGCTTCTTGGCCACAGCTTCCACCTCCGCCACCACTACAACCTGCCTATTCATGAGGTCAGCAGCCAGAAGGGAGCCAATAGACCCATCAGCAGCGAGATTTCAGGGAGGAATCCGAAGCTCGCACAGTCAACAGTACTGTGCCAGAATCAAAACACATCTATTGAGAGATATCCTACCTCTGAAGCATTTTTACATTCATTGTCATTTTCTTTTTAATAAGGAACAATCAATGTAAACCTAGTTTTCTTGTCATTTTTGATTTCTTGTAATAGCTTCGTTCTTGTCATAGTGAAATATATCTTTTCCATAGACTCATGAAGCTCAAAAATTGTTGAAGCTCAAAAGTCGTTCCTAAGGGAATGCAGAGCTAAAAATCGCAGTTCAAGTTTCACCAAAGTTACAAAAAGTCGTTCCTAAGGAGCGCAGCGTAAGTTTGCCGAAGCCACAAAAAGTCGTTCCTAAGGGAGCGCAGTGTAAGTTTTTTGCTCAAAAGTCGTTCCAAAGGGAATGCAGAGCCAAATACCGCCGAAATATAAGGCGAAGCGCGAAAAGCCAACGCGAATACTGCCGAAATAGAAGGCGAAAAAGTTCAAAAGACGTTCCTAAGGGGATGCAGAACTTACACCGAAAAATAAGCGGTGAAGCCGAAAAATAAACGGCAAAGAGATTTTGATCGTTCCTAAGGGGACACAGAGATTGTGTTTCAGCGTGGGTATGTGTCTTCGGCATTAGCATCATTATTTGCATCATATCATCGCATCATATCGCATAGCATCACATCATACATCATATCACACCAATGACATGAATTGGAAACAAAGCTGATCTTCGGAGAATGCTTTACAAAAATGAAAAGGTGCTAAGGCACAAAGTAAGCTGAGAATTACAGCTTCATCAGTTCTGATGTGGAAGAAGGAATCTATTGTTTACGAAGCATTAATGTTTTTACGAAGCATGGATGTTCTTGCAAGGTATAAAAACTCTTCTTTACGAAGCATGAAAAGAAGGGAAGGTGTTTTTTCACCGAAGGCTCAAAAACGGTATGTACATAAAATTTCATGCATTGCAAAGAATTGAATTACAAACAACTTACATATTAGATTCAAAATTATAAACATCAAATATTATAGACTTAGTTCAGCAAATGTTACATTAATATCCTAGAAATGTTTTTACAATAAATACTACTCTTCCTTCAGAACTTTTTCTGTAGCTTCGTTAAGCAATTTGGTAACAACTTCGTCGACAATAACTTCGGCCATATTAATGATTTCTATCGCTTTCTTCGTCTCCGGATCGGCCAGGGGGTCGAACGACTCCGGTGGAGGAGGTAGCTCAGCTGCGATAGAAAAAATCAATCAGTTCGAAGCCACGAAAACAAACACGCGAAGATGCAAGCCATTAAACAATACCTATCCGTCTCTCAAGTTCTGCAGCTTTCTCAGCTTTCTTTGCTGCTTCTCGAGAGTCGTGGATGTCTTTTTCGCTCTTCTTCATTATTTCATGGGTCATTTCTCGGTCGCCATTTTCCCAAATATCAGTGAAAAATTTGCCGCCCAATAAACTTGCTTCGGCCGAGGGATCCTTCGTGTCTTCCACGGAAAAGGCAGCTTCGGCCTGAGCTAGGGTTTTAACATGATTGCAACCCGCCTTCTCCAAGATAGTTGAAACTCCTCTCGCACCAGAAAATGCACAAACATCCCCACGATCACTCAGAATTTGCTCAAAAGCTTCGGCTTCTCCGCTGATCCACTCGATAACACCCTCGGGATCGCCTCGTATGAAGTTGTCTTCGTTTGAATAAGCGCCCACATTGGCGAAGCTAGTCTTTATTTTCTTCATGCACTCCACAGATTTTTCAAAACATCTTTCCTTGGATGTGCGAAGCTCTACAACTGTTTTTTCTAAATAATTCTTCCAATATTCGCTGGCATCTCGATCAGCTTCAGCGACAGTGCATTTTACTTTGGCCTCAGCTAGTTGTTTCCGAAGGTCTTCGATTTCATTTTTCTGGGGCCTCAACTTGAGCTTTGGAATTAGCTTCATTTTCTTTTATTTTGTTTACCAACGAAATTAATATTTTGTCTTTCTCAAGACCTTCGTTCCTTAGTTCAATCACCTCTGAACGAAGGTTGTTCAGAGCCATTGTACACCCTTCATCTTCAATGTTTTTCTGTGCTCTGAGGGCATTGCTAAGGATCAAGCCCTGCAAGAGGAGTACAACATTAAGTGTAAACAAATGAAGTAATTTGTTTTCAAATACAAAATTGATTTTCATACCTTTATGCTATTATATGCTAAACTGTCAGCCAATTCATCCTTCGACAGTACTGAGAGGCCATCTTCTAACGTTGGAAATCCGAAGCTTCTACCCATCTCCAGACAAACAGATATCTCTTTGCTATCCGGGAGACAGTACAAAAAATCTTCCTCCTCGCTGCCATTGAACACTAATGCCCCCTTCGAATATTTCAGTTTTTGGGCATAGTGTTGATCTTCTCGTTCTTCTTCTTTAGAGAGTCTTTTTCCTGAAGCATGCCGGATGATATAGTCAATACTTTCTTTTAAAGCTTCGGGAGCAGGAGTGGCAACTTTTTCAGGCAAAGTCTGCTCTATAGCCTCTTCCTCTGCTGCCTTCTCTTCAATTTCCGAAGGTTTTTTCTTAGCGGGCTCTGAAGGCCCAGCTTCGGTATCAGCTTGGATTATTGCAGCTTCAATTTCTGCCGACTTTGTTTCAGCTTTAGTTTGCACTTTTGAAGCTTCGCCGATTTTCCCTGAAGGAGTAGAGCTTAAAGCATTTACTGTTTCTAACACATCTAGTACATTTGCCATCCTTCTCCTTTTAGGAGTTGCGGCGGAACCTTTTTGTGCCTTTGGCACTGTTACTTCCGATGAAGGGCTTAAAATTTCTAGCGTTTTTGTTTCTTCAACATTTGGTTTTTCAGCTTATCTTCCTCAGTCTTTGACTCAGCATGTTCAACCGAAGCTTCCTTCGGCATTGTAACTAGCTTTTCGGCTTTCTGCGTAGGAGGAATAAGCTCTTCTAGTTCAGCAGCTGAAGAAGTCTCCCCGCCAAACTCAGGCACCACGGCCGGTTCAATATAGCGTGGCCGATGGGTAAGGACCTTCAACTTTTTGCCCTTCGGCGCAGGATCGACTGGAGTGGCCGAAGCAGCAGTTTTCCTCTTCTTTCCCTGACCTCGCAGTGGATAGCGGTAGTCGGGGTAGACAAAGCCAATAGCATCAAAAACTCTGTTCAATCTCTTTCTTCCCCGACCTCCGAAGGCTGTGGATAATGCATTATCTTCCGCCTTGGAGTATGATCCAAGCAGTTCATCACTGGTAGCTTCGATGCATTTTAGCTAGTCATCGTTTGGTTCATCGAATTTATCTCCGTATCTGAAGGTGTATTTCAGTCGAACCACGTCACCTTCACTAGACTCGATGACAGTCTCCTTCGGCATTTCCCTGTTCTCTACAAGCGGCCATACTCTGAAGGCTATATGCTCTTGGATTAAATCTCTTGTACCAATAAAAAAGCAGACAATACCAAAAGCCTTTTGGCATGCTTCAGCGGCTTCGTCAATCTCAACCTTCGGCCTTTGGAGGCCGAAGCGGGACCAAATGGGGCGCATAATAACCTCCTTAACATCCTCCCTCGCCACCAAATCATTCTTCACATAAAACCATTCTTCCATCCAATTTTCCGGCCATCTTTTCCGAAATGTTGGCACTGGGTAGCTTGAGTTGGGACGGGCAATAAATCCATAACAACCGAAGTTGTTGTGATACTGTTCTTTTCCCGTGGCCTTCGTTTCATATATAAGTTCATGCATACTGCATAAGCATTTTGCGCTTGGGTCTATACCTTGGCTCCTTGCCGCCCAGACGAAGACCCCCATCCTCAATATAGCTTCGGGGTCAGTTGATGAAGGAAAATTTGGAAGGTTTTTAACACTTCAACTACAAACCTGCTCAATGGAAACCGAAGTCCAGCCTTGAAGAAACTTCGGTAAATCACAACTTCGTCTTTCTTAGGGGCAGGGACGTTGTTGTCTCCACCGACTCCCACAATAGACATGTCTCGAAAGTATTGTCCCCTCATATTGTCAAGATGACTTTGTTTAATTGTCGACTTTCCGAAAATTGTATGGCTTGGCCTCCACGGTCGATCTTCGGAATCTTCACCCGTACTTTCTGCATCATAGTTGTCACTGTCACCAGTGTCTTTAGACAGGCCTTCCAATATCTCTTTTGTAATCTTCTCTGTATTTGATTTTGCCATTGATTCTAAAAACCCAGCTATATAAGGATTCACCGCCTTCTTATGTTCAAAGAGCTTCTCCTCTTCGGTTAGCTTCGTCTCAGCAACAGCTTTCTTGTCTTGAGACATTTTTCCTTCAGCAATGATGAAAACGTGTCTCTTTAACCAAAGCTCAGGAAACTTGAAAAACTAAGCAAGCGTTGGTGATCAAGAGCTATAAAATTGAGCAAACAAAGCAAGTGGCACAAACAATGTACCAAATGTGGTCAGGGTGAGTTCTTATTTATACGCTCGGCGCGCTCCAAATTGGAGGGTCCCGTCTGTCATTGACTGTTGCTATTCTAGCAAAGGGAAGGTGTTTTTTCGGACCTTCGGCTTAAGGCCTTCGTCCATGTCGCAGTTTTAATTCGTTATCCTAAATAAATTAATACTGCGAGGGGCTACTGTTGGGGGCCTTCGTCCTCCGAAGGTCCTCAAAAACGTAATTTAATAATGTCTTCCAAGCATGACTTATGAACAGGTACCTTCGAACTCAGAATAAAAGCATATACGATGAGAAGAGCATGATCGTGACGAAGGTTGTCGTTGCTCCGAAGCTACATGCAAGGAAGCTTCGGCTCAATCGCAGAAAAAGGAACTGACTTAAAGGGGAAAGGGCTATCTAGTCCTCATAGATTTGTATATAAGTCAATAATAAATGTGAAGGGCATGAATGTAATTTCTCACAGCCTGCGTCCTGTGCCTATAAATAGATGAACAGAACCCCCGTACTGTTCACGCTGACTGGTATTTGCTCGTGCGTCACTCTTGTACTTTTATCTTTTGTCAAGCCGAAGGTACTTTTGTAATTCCATATCATTTCTATTTCTCCATAATAATAAAGTGAGAACGAATTGATTATGTCATATACTTGTTCATGTTATCCCTTATAATTTCATATGTTTCCCCTTTTATCAACATATGCTGAGACAATGAAGGTATGTCCTTCATGACCTTCGTCTGAAGATCATTATATCTTAAGGGAAATAATGTTTAGAAGGACGAAGGGCAATAACATTTAATATTTCTGTGTTGCCTTGTTTTTAACTCATAACATTTGAAAACAAGTCCCCCAACATATATATAAATATATGATGTCACACAACACAATTAAAACAAAGTATAGACCCAAACAAAAATGTTTATGAAGGTTGCGCGACAGTGTAACCTGGGGGGGCAGATAACCCACCACATTCTATGCGAGTACAAGCTCCAGCGTATCTGGTGTCAATGTGTGTGCGATCATCAGGGATACGACAACACAATAAGCCTTCCTAACATGCGCAACAGGCGCAGTTGTGGCTCGGTAGTCGGAGCACTTGATAAGTCCACGCAACAGGCATAACAAGCGCAATAGTGGCCCAGTGGTCGCGGCAGATGAGTAGTGTCTGCTGGGCCTGCAAAAAATACGTGACTCGACGATCGCGGTCCGACTCAACAGGAGCGATCCGATTAAGCGAGAGTGCGACATAGCAATCACATGATGCAGCTAAGTTTGTATGACACAAATATTGTATCGTGTTACCAGGCCGCAGTGAATACTCAGCCAATATCATAACTCAGCCGATTAACACCAAAGCCTGATCGCGCGTGTTTGAGTACCCACTATACAATTTAATCGCTCAGCGTGAGTCTAAAACCTTAACGCAACTCAAATATATAGGATGGGCCGTACGTCAGCAGATTAGACGCAAGAAGCTGTAGAATACTTCTCTCTTCCGATAAACACGACACAGAAACACACGAGACGACATAATATATAGGGTGGGCCCTCTAGCCTCTTTCTCATCTATATTCCATATGAGTAGCTAATATATTCTACACGAGACGATACATTTGTATATGTTCTATATATATATATATGTATATATATATATATATAGACGTGATATCCTTTAGAAATATATTCGGTATTTACCACGTAATCCTTCATTAGTGTTTCTCAACATGTACAACCCAATTGGCGCCACCTCCGTGGATTCCGGCTTCCTACGGTGCTGCACTGCAGCGACTCCCCGCTCGCCGAGCTACTCCGACGACGTGTACGCGGGCCGCCGAGGGGGAAGCTGGTGGTACGCCGTCCGCTTCATTTCATTTCATCAAAGACGGGGAAAAAAACCATAAGAGCCACGACTCACGAGTTCGTAGCAAAGGTTTGTAGAGGATGCAATTTCTTTATTTGCCCTCATCACTCTCTCTCTCCGTATACCTGCAGCTTGGGCTTGAGGGGCTCGGCTGCGGGCACCGTCGTCGGGCTGTTGCTGCTCACGCCTTGCTGCTGCAGACACCCACCAGGGGGGGTGGGGTTAGCTCTGACATGTGAGTATATCGCCCGCGGTTACTCACGCGCGGTCTTTGGGCTGCGACCAGTTGAGTTGACGAGTAATTTGCTACCTTGCCGAGCACCCAATCTGCGGAGTCGAAGTAGGCGCGCTCGTGGTCCTTGTTGATGAGCGCCTTCTTCGGAGAAATGCCTCCGTACTTGCCCTGTAGAGGTGCCTGCAAAACAAGAAAATTATAGATCGACAATCTGAGTTGAGTAGAGTTCGGATCTTAACATGCATCTCCACAGGGCAATAGTTTAACCCCCACCGTGCTAATATATACTACTACGACTACGCCAACGACGCTGTCGACAGCGAGAGGAAAAACCAAAAAAAGGCCAAGTCGTTGTTTCCAGCAATTAACCCTGGAAAATCACACAAACCTCTTGGAAAAACCATTCCGGGCCGATTTCTCAAGTGAAGACGTCGCATGTCAAGTAATAATAATAGGACTGAATCAACACTGCAGACTTTAATAACCTGATGATGCAAACAAGAAAAAAAAAACCGTGTGGCCTTTCGCCCCGTGGGCTTCTACGTGTGGACCAAGGATCTTGGTCGGCAGCGGCTCATTTGAAACATATGAGGCCCAAATATAATAAAAGTCTCAGTGAGTTCCTCGGGGTTGACCTAGCCAAGTCGTCTAAAGTACCCGGACCGGAGGCACGTTTCGCCGCGGAATATTCGGAGCGACGAACGTTCGAATTTCGGTTCCTCCTCCCCGGTCCGACGAACAAAGGAGAGAACCAAACTGGCATTTGGTCTCTCTACGACAAACGAATCGGAAACACGGCCAGTGGTTTTCTTCTTCTCCATATCGTTTTCTATCCCGCTTCTTCTACACATATAGTACAGGCCAGGGGGAAAAACAACCATGAATGCAGCATGGACCGAACGAGCGAGAATAGGAAATTCATATTTTGTAATTTTGAAACAAAACAGAAAAAACATAGAGACCTTCATCTGGACGACCTGCAATGTCTGCCCATGGTAGGAATACCTTCTCTCAGGTAGTATCCACAGCAAGCCAAGGAGCTGACCTCCGAATGGGCGGATAACTACTGATACGCACATATAGTATGTGTTCTTTCGTAGTAGACAATGGAACAGCTAGCGTACGTAGGATCAGGCTATTCGGAGAGATTAAGCACGGAGATGGTGGCAGTTATTACCTCCTCCCTCTGTGTGCCTGCTCTGCTCTCTTGGTTGAAGCTTGCCATCTGCAACAGCGCTCCCCTCTCCCCAGCAAGCAGCAACACGCAACGTATACGACAACCTGCAAGGCAGGATTACACATCGATCGAATCCTTGGTGGCCGGGAATGACGGAAGGTGGAGCATAGATAGAGAGAGGAGGCAATTCTGGAACGTTCCAGTTCCAGATGAGATGAGACCTACCTACCTGTACCAGACAGAAATCTGCAGCTACTGACGGAAGAGACGAAGGCAGTACGATGATATAGCCGGTGGAGAGAGAGAGAGAGAGAGAGAGAGAGAGAGAGAGAGAGGAGAGGACAGGAGACCCGTATCACGTTCGTTGATCCATCAGCATAGTTGATGTCCAGGCGACCGTTTCAGGAAAGGAACTAGGAAGCGGTGCGGCGCGGGCGGGGAGTTTGGTCTCACACACATGGTTGTACTTGTACGTCACGCGGCGTGCGAGATCTTCCTGCTCAGCCTGGCCTTCTCTACCGCGGCGATGGCGACGGCGACGTGCCTCTGGACGCTACCATCCCGCGCGACAAGTGGCTCCGGCCGCAGCCGGGCGCCCTGGCCGCGTGTCCAGGACCAGGATCGTGTGCGCAGCGGGAGGTGGATACATCTCCTCCTCCATCGGTCGTCGCCTCGATCCGTTAATTCATTTTTTTTATTTAGGCAAAGCAAATTTATTTTCTCCACCGAATCCTCAACAAAGAAAGTGAGGCACATCATCCTAACTAAAATCGTTTGATGGCCACTTGAGCACCTAAAGGTAGCCAAACGCGGGCTACTTTATTGCATCGTCGTGGTCAAGGGTCTGTTTGAAACAGTGTTTCCTTAGTTCCTAAATAAAACCATGATAGTTGAGCATACCATGATATTTTAAATCAAAATATGTTTGGGAGCACATCTGAAAACAATATATTTTAAATCATGGAGTACCACGGTATTTTTTGTTAAAAAAAACTTTGGCCTTGCACGTAATTGCATTCATATTTTCTTCTACACCACAACTGAAACATTGTGTCTCCAAACATGTGTTGGATTGAACTGATGTAAAATATACCATTAGTTTATGTCATAGCATACAATGAAATGTGGTATTATAAACTGTGGTTTCGAGAAACTGAGTTCCCAAACATACCCAATGTGTTTGAGTTCAGTGATTATACCACCCATTCGTGACACATGATACGCGTCCCCGTCTATTGCTGCCTTTACCAAGGAAAGGATGCATCCGTCTCCAGCGTAAACCGGGTTATCTCTATCGAGGTTCAATCTCAACTTGATTAAGGAATCAACCCATACTCGTCTATATGCTCCGATCAAGGGCGCAATAATCTTATAGTTGTAGGTCTCTTTCACACCACTTATATAAATAGGGTGAGCATAAGGGTTAGCATGCAAACCAATATTGGTGCTAGCCTCCTCTCTCGTACACTTATAACAAAACCTGGTTCGTCTCTTACATCGCTAGCTAAACGCCACCACCGTTGTCTCAATGGTCTTAATTAGTGTCAACCTACATCGCTCTAATGGCTTCTCTGTCCATCTCCAAATGTATAACTCAAGTTCTATTGTCTATAGTGGCTAGAGTTTGAGCACAAGGTCCCTTACGACCTCTTTGATATTAGAGTAAGGTTGGTGTGCGGACATTAACCCTAAATGCATTTAGCCCTTTGGTTTTAAGGTGAACCCAAGCAACCCCCAAAGCACATTCACCCACTAGAGAGCAAAAGAGGAAGACAAGGAGGAGAGAATCATCGTCAGTTTCTTCGAACCCTAACCATAACCCTAACTACCACGTGCACACACAACAAGAAAAGTGGAAAGGGTAAGTGTTTACCTGGTTACTAATGACAAGGGCAGAGGAGATGTGGTTATTATCGGTCTTGCACACGACACCACGTGCAGGCCACTAGGGTACCCCCAATAGGTCACTTGGTGGTGGTGCACTCACACCAATGGAAAGAACACACACCAGCGAGGGGGCATGGACGGCGCCATCCCTCCTCCAAGCATGCTCTTTCTCACTCATCACAATCAGGGGAGAAGGCTAAGAAAGGGAGGACCGAGCGAGAGAGAGAGAGAGGGAGGGAAGGAGGCGAGAGCGGAAGAGGGTCACATGTGGGCGAAGCAATGATTAGGGTTTTCCCCTTATTAGCCTAAACCCATGGTTTTATACCATCCTTGGATGAACGCGGGCGAGTGTCAATCTTCAGATTCAGATCAGTGGGCACAGGGAAGGTGGACTAACTTTTGGCCTAGGTGGAAAGTGCCTTTCATGGGCCATGCTAAGGTTGCTAAAAATTATAATTTCCTAGTTCTTGGTGGATTAACTCTGGTGCTACTATTCATGTCACCAATTCTCCATGGAGATTTCGTATGAAGAAGACTGTTTTAAAAGGATAAATTCTATATATTAACCGGGAGCGCAAAAATAGAACCTTGTGTAGCCACATCAACCCAGTAACCTTATTATATGCTACTTGGATGGCTACGAAAAGCTCTCATCCATGTGACCATCGAATATACGCTCTCACGGTCGTATCTTCCATACTTCACCCGATGCAGCCCTGGAGAAGTAAAGAAGAGGGTACAACCTTGAAGAAGGAAAGAAGAGGATACTAGCCTAGGGAAAAAGGAGTGACTTGCAGCCTATTGAATCTGACGACAACGGTGAGGATTGTGGTCATCAGCGCCTCCCTCGTCGAGCGTTGCGGCCTCATTCGTCTCATAGCTACCGAGGATTGTGCTCGCCAGCGCGTCCCTCGTTGAGCGCTATGGTGTGATATCCTGGCCCCTGGGATGGTGATGTCCTGGTCCAAGGCTTAATAGAATTAATAGAGTATCCATACCAATAAGGTGCATCTTCTTTTTCGGAATCCTATCTTGAAAGAACCTCCAATCGTGCTTGGCTTGGAGCAATTTGGGATGGGTGACCGACCGGGAAGTTTTATCGGGTGCGCATGAGTGAGGACAAAGTGTGCATAAAAGACCCGTGTTGGTCTGTGGGGACAATATATGATCCTAGAGAGCTGACAGGAGTAAGTACCGCCGGTCCAGGGATTGGACGGGGTGTTACAAGTGGCATCAAAGCTATGTTGACTCTATGTTGTTAGACTAGTTAGAAATGAAAAGCCCAGTCTGTTCAAAATGTGCTTATTTTGCACTTACAAATTTATTTTATTAATCTTTCCTCTTTGAAACTCAACTAAGGTGATATTTTCTCTTATAGATGGTGCGTAGTATCCAGACCACCCATGTGAACATCAACTATATCCCTCCGCCTAGGCGGACTCCTGTCTACCCAGTGGTAGTAGAGAAAGTCCATGTGAATCTCCATCACCTTCGTGTGGAGAATGGAGTGATTCTGGAGGACAGCTCAGAGGAGATTCTAGTGACACCCACACCGTTGTCAGAGTCACAAGCCTTTGCAGCAAGAGCATCAGCCCAAGCCCCTGCTCTTGGAGGCGACGATCCGGATGATTCTGGTGATGGTGGAGAAGATGATGATGAAGAAGAAGAGGACAACAATAATGAAGAAGCCCGTCATTGAATATTACACTTCAATGTTCGAGACCGGGCACTTCCCTAACCCGCTATAGGATGTTCTGCATGCGCTAGGAACCTACGTCCGACCTCTGTATGACACAAGGAAAATGCCTGAGCCTCCCCGGTAGGGGTGGGCACTTTTGTACCATAAACCGAAAATCGAACCGTACCGAACCGAAATTTCGGTTTTTTCGGTTTTTTGGTTTTTGTATCTCAGAAGTTTGGTTTTCGGTATCATAATCGGTTTTCACCATATACCAAACCGAAATACCAAAAAAACCAAAAACCAAACTTTATTAATTCTAAAATTTGACTATTCGATTATGTGAATTAAATGTGTGAAGCCATTAAATTGTTATTCACTTATTTATATGTGATGTATGATGTATCTCTAAATATTTATACCTATAGAATTTTTACTTTTTTAAAATATGTGTAATCTATCATGTAAACTTGTTGTATGTGTTGTCTTGAGTATAAGTTTTGTATTCAGGTTTTACCGAAAACCGAAGTAAAAAACCGAAACCGAACTTCTTGGCTTTTTATTTTCGAGAAAACCGATCGGTTTCTAATGTCTAGAAAACCGAAGTTTTTTTAAAAACAAAAACCGAACCGAAGTTTCAAAAAAACCAAATGCCCAGCCCTACTCCCCGGGCTTTCTACTACATCACTCGCGTGTATATCAGAGTGATGGATGAAGGAGATAGGGGTTTTAGGACTCTATCAGCCCATGAGTCTCTGACGCCACTATCTACCTATGCTGCTTCGGTTAGCAATGCTGCTAGGCAAGCTCTGTGGTCTCTTAGCCACACTTACCGGCAGCAGCTGCATAACACGAGGTACAGACATCTCTCGCTACGTCTTCGTGGGGAAAACCAAACCAGTGTTGTTCCATGTGAAGCTAGAGAAGATCGCCTCAACACCCTAGTAAGTGTGGTGGCAGGTCTTAACACTGACCTAGACAGTGTTACCTTGGATCTCTCAAGGGTACATAGAGAACTGGAAGAAGCTCATGCCAAGATTGCAGCCCTCGAAGCTTAGCTCGAAGGAAGAAATTCACCTGAAGCCCATGTCCCTGCCATAGTTGTGCCCCCGCCCCGCTAGAGGATTCGCTATGGAGAACCAGGATCTATCACCAGGCTATTTTAGATTTATAAGTCATATTGTAATAAGTTTGATTTTGCGTTAGACGATGAAACTTCTTATGATACTATGATTATAATAACAACCATGTGATGGTGATGTTTGCATAATGTTTGATTTGGATTTTTGCTTGAGTACAATGATCTTATGGAATGATGGCCATAAGAACATTTAAAATTAACAAATAATCTTAACTTTAGATATAAGCTACCTCCCCTAGAATTTTTTCTCTACTCTTCACTTATCTAAAGGATGCATTTTCTAACCAACCAGATGATGAACGAACGCCCAGGTTCTAGAAACACCCGTAATCAGCGTGCTGGACAGCAGTTGCCACCACCACCACCCAACCCAAACATGGAGCAGTTCATTGCCACTCAAATGTAACTTCTTCAAGGCCTCACTGCTTTAGTGCAACAAATACAACATAACCAACAGAACCAACAGCAGAATGTACCCCAAGCTCGGAACAAGCATAGGGATTTTATGAGTCATCATCCCCCTGCTTTCTCTCATTCAGTTGATCCCTTGGATGCCGATGACTGGCTTAATGTCAGTGGAAAGAAGCTAGACATTACGCAGTGCAATGACCAAGAAAAGGTCTTGTACGCCTCTGGAAGACTCGAAGGCACCGCGTCCGACTGGTGGGATGCCTTCACGGCAGCACACACAAATGCAGACGCTATAACTTTGCAGGAATTTCAGGAGAACTTCCGTTCTCACCATATTCCCTCGAGAAAAATGAAACTCAAGAAAAAGGAATTCTTATCCCTCACTCAAGGAGGTATGTCCGTTAGTGAGTATCGGGATCGTTTTACCCAACTTTCTCGATATGCACCAGAAGAAGTTGACACAGCTGAGAAGCGCCAAGAGCGATTCTTGGAACATTTGATTGGACCTCTAAATTATCAGTTACAGATCCACAACTTTCCCAATTTCTAGACCCTACTCAGCAAGGCAATTGACTTAGAAAGCAAGAGAAGGGAATTGTCTGATCATAAGCGGAAATTCCAAGGACAGTCCAGCAGGAATACTTGGCAACACAACTCTCAAGGTTCTTAGTCTTGCTTTGGAAATCAGAGTGGAAACAATAATTATCAAGTACAACGCTATGGACAACAAGGACAGAGAAGCAATCAATACCAGAACCAACAGAGGAACAGCTCCCAGACCGGTCAAAGGTCTAGTGGTTTTCAGCAAAATTGTTAAGGAAGCACCGTGAACACACCAGCAAAAAATAACAATACAACTACTCCAGTCCAACCTAGTGGATGCTTCAAATGTGGTGAACTTGGCCACTATGCTAACAACTGCCCAAAGCGCAACCAACAGACACATCAAAGAAACAATAATCCAAGGTTTGACCAAAACACGCCTGCACGCAACACCTAAGGAAAAGGCCGGTAAAGTCAGAGCATAGCCAAGGTCAATCACATCACAGCTGAGACAGCTCAGGAGGAACCAGAACTTGTACTTGGTACGTTCCTTATCAACTCAATACTCGCTTCAGTTTTGTTCGATACAGGAGCATCACATTCTTTCATAACCGAAATATTTGTGGAAAAAATAATGTTCCTAAACAACCTATGATAAAGAAGCTACTTGTTAGTTCACCAGGAGGTGAAATGGAAGCCACATAACAATGTTCCAATGTTAACTTTAAGATCATGGGAATAGACTTTATGGTTGACTTAATAGCCTTGAAATCTTGTGGCATTGATTTGATATTAGGAATGAATTGTCTAGTCAAGTATGATGGAATGATATCATGTGCAAGGAGAGCAGTTGCGTTAACGAGTTCATAAGGAGATAGAGTTGAGGTCAGTCTCAACATGCTAGGAAAAGCAGATGCTATGGAGAATCAAGTAGAGGAAAAATCTCTGGAAAATATTAAGGTGGTCTGTGAATACCCAGACGTATTTCTGGAGGAGTTACCAGGTATGCCGCATGATCGTGATATAGAGTTTTCTATTAACTTATTACCCGGAACTGCACCTATTTCAAAAAGACCTTATAGAATGGATGTTAAGAATTTAGTTGAACTAAAGAAACAAATAGAAGAATTATTACAAAAAGGTTTTATTCGCCCAAGTTCATCTCCTTGGGGAGCCCCAGTTCTATTTGTGAACAAGAAAGATGTTCGAGAAGAATGTGTGTCGACTATAGAAGTTTGAATGAAGTAACAATTAAGAACATGTATGTCACACCCAGTTTTGGAAGGCAAATCGAATGCCAACCATGTACGTGCTAGGATCAGAAACTCACGTCCATAGCGATTACATATTGGACATCATCACACATTGCTCAAAGTAAATAGCGAAAATGTACTTTATTACATCAAGATGTCCAAGACATCCATAGAGTCTATAACATAGTCATTAACCTAATCAAAGTGTGCAATACGAAACATAGAAGATAAGGCCTTCACAGGTAGCTAACTGGAGGTTTGCCACTAAGATAACTAGAACTCGTCGTTGTCCTAAAACTCCTCAAAGTCCTCCATATTGCCATCATATCCTCCTGAGCACTGAATACAGTGGGGATAACCTGGGGTGGGTTGGTTTTAAAGCAAGGGTGAGTACACATCAACATACTGAGCAAATGTCCTATTTGGCTAAAGTGGACTAGCTGTATGTGGAGTTAAGGTTAAGCAGTTGCTTTTAGTTGGTCATGTATTTATTACTAATGGTAGGGCCAAATTTTAGTAATAAACCCAGTTATTACCCAAATGTACTCCCTCCAAGAGGAAATACCAGATATCATAATTATAACCATCATCATAAAAGTATCCAAAGTTCATCTAATCAAAGAGGGTCCCAAGGCCACTCCTAACCATGAGCACGACTGATATACCAGTTTCTAACACTCTGCAGAGGTCGCACACTTTAACCACAAGCCGTGATTTCCATTCTGTCCGGAGATCATGACTCTCCATTGATCACTACCAAGGTGACCTAGGAGGGTCTCACTACGTAGCCTTTACAAAGATTCCCCAAAGGTCATAGCCGCCCGTTAGGTTTCTCCGGTTTGATAAACATAGTACTCTCCCCACAGGAAGGGTCACTAACAAAACCAAATCAAGAACCTCTACAACCAGCCTCGGCAGAGCAAATACTGTGCCCGGACCCCATTGACGGCCCTACGGCGAAGCCAACTACACCTCAGGTTCCTCTAATTAATTAGCTAAGGGCGACCCATTCCACCCTCATGGTTGCACTATTATCCCGGGTGGTCACTCCACGAACATGTCCTTACGGAGAGGTACTCAGGAAACAGCCTGAGTCCCCTAAAGTATCACAGGATCATCATCGGGATAACATCATCGTATCATAAGTATTCACATCATGTTCATTGATTAAAGTAAAGCAATAGCATAAAGCCAACCATGATAACCCAAAAGGTAAACAAGGATGAGGTAAATACAGACTAGTCAATCCTTAGGTTTCAATAATGTAATACAAGACAATGAATTATAAAGTAAGTAGGACATATTAGGTCAGAGGACACTTGCCTTCACCGGGTTGTTGCTCAGGAAGATCTTCGACAACACGCTCAGGAACCACGGGCTGCTCGTTGTCTAAATAAAGCGATCACGCATTCAATACATTTGAACAGACACAAGGAACAATACACCAAACAAATGCAATCAAGTGAACCCAAGTTTTGACACAATGTTATAAACACAAAAGATAAACCTTGGTGCTAGGGTGAATTAATGCACTAGAAGATTAGTGATTCCCTAATTATTATGGATTACATAATTTAGTTCCACTAATTTTAGTGAGACACAAAATTATACCAGGGATAAATTCATGCAAGACATCTTATTAATCTCACAAAATTAATATCTAAATATCCTTAGGGTTTTCATTTTTACTTATCTTATTAAATAAATAAATTATTACATAAATTAACCTATAGCCTAGGCATAAAATTAAAGTGCACAGACTGTGGATGATCATAATTTATTTGAATAGAGAATATTCCTATGATTGTTTTGCAATTTGAATCACTCAATTTGGAGTTCATATGAAAAGATATGAAATAAACAAGTTTTGAAGTTTGAAATACAAAATTAGGTCCAATTCCGTGATTACTAAAAAGGTCAGGGATCTGTTTATAAGAAAACAGGGGTCTGCACACTAAAGTACAGGACGACGGGTTGATTCTCAGAAACCCGAGGGTCTCTTTAGCAAATTTACAAGCAAAGGGGTATCAGGCAACCTCGACCATATGATCGTGAACGAACGGCCGAGATCAGATCCCGCGGACGAACGCACGCGCGCGGATGCGCGACGAGCGCTGACAGGTGGGCTCAGGGTGTCAGTGACCTAAGGTAGGGCTGACAAACTGGGCCCAGCGACAGAGCACGGGTGAGGGGGCGGATCTGAGCAGTTGGATCTTAATCAGATGGTTGATGTCGGGTCGGGTTAAATAAAAGCCAAGCCGTTAGATCCTAGATGGACGCCTGAGATCTGATGGCGAGCTCGGGATGGGTTGCTGACCAGTTCGCGGTGGCGCCGCCCGACTCAGTGGCAATGTTTCGCCGGAGGCAAGCACATAGCCACGAAGAGGGTCTGGGGCACTGGGTAAGGGCTCAGGCGGGATCGGGGCGACACAGCATACTCAGCCGTGGGCATGACACTGGCGTAGAGGCACCAGAGGGCGCAGACCACAGCGGAGCAGCCCAACATCGGCGCGAACTTGCTCCGGCAAGAAATCACGCGCAAACCAGGGCAATAAATAGAGAAATAGGGGCACGGGGAGGTTGCTCACCTCAAAGAGGAAACCCTGGAGCACCAGGGCAACGATGGGGATGCAAGGATTCCACGAGTCGATGACGGCAGACTTCAGCTACATGGGAAGAACGCCTATGAGCATGGACCAGGCGAATTAGAGAGGCTGGGGGCAAACCGGAGGGTGTCCCAGGTTGACGGCGAAGGGGCGAAGCTCACCAAGGCAACGGATGCGATAGACGCTCGACAACGGCCATGGAACAGCGGTGAACCTTCGGCGAAGTTCCACGGACGCATGCGCAGAGTGAGAGAGAGGGCGAGGGAGTTCAGCTGAGGGCACAACAGGGCGAGGGAAGTGAGTGAGTGGGCGTGGGCTGCAGAAAAGGGCTCGGGCGAGGGGGTCGTGGCCGGAAAACGCGGGGTCGTTGGCGCATCCACGACGGAGAGCGTGGGCGAGAGGTTAGGGAAGAGGGGAGTGGCTGATAGGCAGGGTCAGTGGACTAGCGATGGTGAGCGGCAAACAGGCGGTCAACACTGATAGGAAGGTCCCACCGAGCAGCGAGCGAGAGCGGCAACTTGTGTGAACGGTTCGGCGCTGACAGGTCTGGCCCACCAGGCAGCGGGAGGGAGAGAGGGAGAGACAGAGCGCGTGCGCGGATGCGGGCGGTCGCTGCCAGGTGGGGTCCACCTGTCAGGCGACGAGGGCGTGCTTGGCCTAGCTGGGCCGAGCTGGGCTGGCTGGGCTGAATTAGGTTTTCCCTTTTTCCTGGAATTTCCAATTGCTTTTCTATTTTATTTACGCTAGGGTTTTCAAATCAAATTGAAATCAAATATGTAACACCCCTGGTGTTACTGGCACTAAAAATTGAGCATAACATCATATGCATTGACATTTCATCTTATTGTTACACCTAGAATGCATCCACTAGGTAAAATTTCAAAACAAGTTGTGATGTGGTGACTTGAAGTGTGCTTGACCCTAGGGTAGAGTACTTAACCCTAGGATTGGGGCATGTGGGTGACAGTAAGCCAAATTGAGTGAAATCTCAAAATTCATTGGAAGTACTCAAAGGATATTAAGAATGATGAAGTTGAGTGGCACAAAAATCCTAGAGTGCCCAAAACCCTAAAAGAAACCCTAGAAAACCCTAATTTGTACCCTAGGGGGTTAAATTCAAATTCTATATACTTTTGGACCAAAGTGCAAATATCAAAGTGGTAGAACATCAAAAACTAAGTAACTTGTACATTGGAGGATTTTCAAGTAGTATGGAGAAATTTGGACTTATTTGCAAAAAGTCCCATGGACACTTTTGTGGCCAAGTCTGAAATTCGGTGAGTAACTTTAGAGCTTTGTATTCCTAAATTTATGAGAACTTTGCCCTAGGTCAATACATCAAAATTTTAGAGCCATGATAGGATTACAAGTTTGATTGAAAGACCCAACCCTAAAACCTTGAGGAATTTAATGAAAAACTCCCTCAAACTTTAGTTGTCAAATAAGAACCCTGTTGAAATTTAGAATTTTAGTTGTATTGGGTCAACTTTGGAACCATGTTGTCCTCAATTCAATGGGTGTTTGACCGCAACCTTTGTAACAAAGTTCAAGTTGGTTTATATGGGAGTAACTTTGGTACAGTCGTCTTAATGGGTTGTTGTACAAAAATCAAAGAACCAGTGGCACAAAGTTGCTCTGTCAGAAGTGAGTTGCGCGGTTTGGCGTGATACTGAAAACTAGATTCAGAACAGTAATGGTCCCAGTGAAATGTGGCCGATTTGTGAGCACCATATCTTAGAATCTGTTCAGTTTAGGACGTAGAATCCTATAGTAAGTTTGAAGACCATTGTCTGGTGAACAATTCTTGTTAATAGAGATTAACCTGTTCTTAACGGGAATTAAGAGAAAAAGGGGATTAAATGGAGTTGGTTCAGTCGAGCACGGAAGATCGACGGTGTTGAAATATCTGAAGAAAAGATTCGCGCCACTATAGAATCCAAATGTGTCCAAATGAAGAGGAGATAGAGATGGCTCGGGTGGGCTAACTCCGAGCCAATTCATAGCTTGCGGATTAGGCCGAGTCGGGGCAGGGATATTTTGAGAGCACCTAGAGGGGGGGAGGGTGAATAGGTGATCCTGTAAAAATCAAACACAAATAGCCATAAAACTTAGTTATAAGTGTTAGTGTAGTCGAGTGGCTAAGAAACGTTCTCGTGCGAACAAAGCAATCACAATAAGCAGCACACGAGACACTTGATTTTTATCCTGTGGTTCGGCCAAGTAATACTTGCCTACTTCCACGTTGTGGCGTCCCAATGGACGAGGGTTGCACTCAACCCCTTTCAAGCGATTCAATGGTCAACTTGAATACCACGACTTTCTTTCTTAGTTTTTCTCCCGTTTGCGAGGAATCTCCACAACTTGGAGCCTCTCGCCCTTACAATGATGATCACAAAAGAAGCACAGAAGTAAGGGAGGGGAGAGCAACACACACAAGACTCAAATCCACAGCACAACCACGCACACAAGTCACAACTTGAGCTCAAAGTACAACACACGGAGTTCACAACTAAAATGGAGCTCAAATCGCTAACACAGAGAATCAAATGCGTGGGAGCGGAGTCTGGATGCTTTTCAATACTCAGAGAATGCTTGGGTCACTCCTTCATGCGCCTAGGGGCCCCTTTTATAGCCCCAAGGCAACTAGGAGCCATTGGAGGCCCACTTGGAAGGCCAAACTTGCCTTCTGCCGTGTGGTGCACCGGACAGTCCGATGCACCACCGGACAGTCACTGTAGCTGTCTGGTGCGTGATCTCCTTCCTTTTCTGGCGCATCCAACCGTTGGTCCTTGGGGCAGTTGGCGCACCGGACACTGTCCCGTGCACACCGGATAGTCCGGTGCCCCCTGCCGACCGTTGGCGTGACCACGTGTCGCGCGAAGATTGCGCGACCCACCGTTGGCGCAGGCGACCGTTGGCTCACCGGACAGTCCGGTGAATTATAGCCACGTCGCCCCTTTGCTTTTCCCGAGGGCAACGAGTTCACCGCGGATGGCTCACCGGACAGTCCGGTGCACCACCGGATTGTCCGGTGAATTTTAGCGGTACGCCGCCGTCGAGTCCCGAGAGCGGCCTTTTCACGCGGACCAGCCTGGTGCACCAGACACTGTCCGGTGCACCACCGGACAGTCCGGTGTGCCAAGCCGAGCTAGAGTTGGCTGCACAGAGCCAAGTCTTTTTCCAATTCTTTTCTCCCTGTTTCTAGTACTAAGACAAAATATGTTAGTACTGAAAACAATGTACTAAGTCTAGAAACGTACCTTTTCTTTGATTTGCACTTCTCTCTTGTTTGGCACAAAGCAACTCACTTACTATGTGTTGGACACTTAATCACCAAAACATTATTGAAATTGCCCAAGGGCACATTTCCCTTTCAATCTCCCCCTTTTTGGTGATTTATGCCAACACATCAAAAAGCAACCAAAATAAGTACAACATCAATGCAAATGAGGATCAAATCATTTTTGCACAAGATTTGACATATTTGGATCATTCTTTGCCACCACTTGGTTTGTTTTTGCAAATCAAATTCATTTTCCTATCTCTAAGTCAAACTCACTTGTTTGGGCACAAAGAGAGATAATCCAAGATTGAAATTGATCAAGTACCAAAAACTCCCCCTTTTTCCCATAATCAAAATTCTCCCCCATAAGAGACCAAATTTTGCAATAAGAGTATTTTGGACAAATCAAAAGTTCTAACTCTATTGTTTTCAAAAATTCACAAGTGGTAGTTGATCCATTTGCTTTGGCCTTAATTTCTCCCCTTTGGCATTAAGCACCAAAACGGGATCATTTTTGGCCCTTTAACCCCATTGCCACACCAAAATGTCAATTTAGAGCAAAAAGGCAAATAGAGCATAAATATGAACTTGGAGGTGAGTACACTAATACCAGAGTGCAGTGGAAGTCTTTGCATGGTCCAAGTTCACCTTTCCCTTTCAATGCACTTTTGAGACTACATCAAGTATACTCAAACACAAGATTAGTCTCAAAGGGTCAAGTTGTAGCATATCTCCCCCTAAATATGTGCATCATTGACACATGGACTTGTGAGGTCCGGGGATCCCTTAAACAACTTGAGCACCATAAGTAAGCAAAAAATCACATAAATGCATGAAGTAACATGATCAACGACATAGACTACATGTATGCTATAGATCAATCCAAGTTACGCGAATCTAAGACATTTAGCTCACTACGCAACTTGCAAAAGGTTTTCTCATCCAACGGCTTGGTGAAGATATCGGCTAGCTAGTTCTCGGTGCTAATATGGTACACCTCGATATCTCCCTTTTGCTGGTGGTCTCTTAGAAAGTGATGTCGGATGTCTATGTGCTTAGTGCGGCTGTGTTCAACAGGATTATCCGCCATGCGGATTGCACTCTCATTGTCACATAGGAGTGGGACTTTGCACAGATTGTAGCCAAAGTCCCGGAGGGTTTGCCTCATCCAAAGTAGTTGCGTGCAACACTGTCCTACGGCAACATACTCGGCCTCAGCGGTGGATAGGGCAACGGACGTTTGTTTCTTTGAACTCCAGGACACCAGGGACCTTCCTAGAAATTGGCACGTCCCTGATGTACTCTTCCTATCAACCTTGCACCCAGCATAGTCGAAGTCTGAATATCCAATTAAGTCAAAGGTAGACCCCTTTGGATACCAGATCCCGAAGCAAGGGATAGAAACTAAATATCTAAGAATTCGCTTAACGGCCACAAGGTGACATTCCTTGGGGTCGGATTGATATCTAGCACACATGCATACACTAAGCATAATGTCCGGTCTACTAGCACATAAATAAAGCAGTGAACCTATCATAGACTGGTATGCCTTTTGATCAACGAACTTACCTCCTTTGTTGAGGTCGACATGCCCATCGGTTCCCATCGGTGTCTTCGCGGGCTTGGCGTCCTTCATCCCAAACCTCTTGAGAAGATCTTGAGTGTACTTCGTTTGGGAGAGGAAGGTGCCGTCCTTGAGTTGCTTCACTTGGAACCCAAGGAAGTTGGTCAACTCGCCCATCATCGACATCTCGAACTTTTGTGTCATCACCCTGCTAAACTCATCAGAAGACTTTTGATTAGTAGACCCAAATATTATGTCATCGACATAAATTTGGCACACAAAAAGATCACCATTACAAGTCTTAGTGAAAAGAGTAGGATCAGCTTTCCCAACCTTGAAAGCATTAGCAATTAAGAAATCTGTAAGGCATTCATACCATGATCTTGGGGCTTGCTTAAGTCCATAGAGCGCCTTAGAGAGCTTGAACACATGGTCGGGGTACCTGTCATCCTCAAAGCCAGGGGGTTGTTCCACGTATACCTCCTCCTTGATTGGCCCGTTGAGGAAAGCGCTCTTTACATCCATTTGAAACAACCTGAAAGAGTGGTGAGCGGCATAGGCTAATAATATTCAAATAGACTCTAGCCTAGCCACAGGAGCAAAGGTCTCCTCGAAATCCAAACCTGTGACTTGGGCATAACCTTTTGCCACAAGTCGAGCCTTGTTTCTTGTCACCACCCCGTGCTCGTCTTGCTTGTTGCGGAACACCCACTTGGTTCCCACAACATTTTTCTTGGGATGTGGCACCAGGCTCCAAACTTCATTTCTCTTGAAGTTGTTGAGCTCTTCCTACATGGCCAACACCCAGTCCAGATCCTACAAGGCCTCTTCTACCCTGAAAGGCTGAATGGAAGAGAAAAACGAGTAATGCTCACAAAAATTAGCTAAACATGAGCGAGTTGTTACTCCCTTGCTTATGTCACCCAGAATCTGATCGACGGGGTGATTTCTTTGGATCGTCGCTCGGACTTAAGTTGGAGGGATCCGTGGTGCTTCTTCCTCCATCACTTGTCCTTCTTGTGCTCCCCCTTGATCACGCTCCTCTTCTTGAGGTACCTGTCCATCATCTTGGGTTGGGGGATGCACCAGCGTCGAGGAAGAAGGCTGATCTTGCTCCAGTTGTTCCTGTGGTCGCACATCACCAATCGCCATCGTGCGCATTGCGGTCGTTGGAACATCATCTTCATCTATGTCATCAAGATCAACTTGCTCTCTTGGAGATCCATTAGTCTCATCAAATACAATGTCGCTAGAAACATCAACCTAACCCGATGATTTGTTGAAGACTCTATACGCCTTTGTATTTGAGTCATACCCTATTAAAACCCTTCTACTGCTTTGGGAGCAAATTTAGAATGTCTACCTTTCTTCACAAGAATGTAACATTTGCTCCCAAATACACGAATGTACGAAACGTTGGGTTTGTTACCGGTAAGGAGTTCGTAGGAGGTCTTCTTGAGAAGGCGATGCAGATAGAGCCGGTTTATGGCATGGCAAGCTGTGTTCACAACTTCTGACCAAAACCGCTCGAGCGTCTTGAACTCTCCAAGCATCGTCCTCGCCATGTCGATAAGCGTCCTATTCTTCCTCTCTACCACACCGTTTTGTTGTGGTGTGTAGGGAGCGGAGAACTCATGCTTGACGCCTTCCTCCTCAAGATACTCCTCAACTTGTAGGTTCCTGAACTCAGACTCGTTGTCGCTCCTTATCTTTTTCACCTTTAGCTCAAATTCATTTTGAGCCCTCCTTAGAAAGCGCTTTAGGGTCCCTTGGGTTTCTGATTTATCTTGCAAAAAGAAAACCCAAGTGAAGCGGGAAAAATCATCAACAATTACTAGACCATACTTACTTCCCCCGATGCTAAGGTAGGCAACGGGTCCGAAGAGGTCCATGTGAAGAAACTCCAGAGGTCTTGATGTTGTCATCACATTCTTGCCGTGATGAGTGCTTCTGTCACACCCGGGTTTCAGGGGTCCAAAGCCCGGGCGCGAACATAATCACCAGGTGTGCTGGGACCAAGTCTCACACATATGATGAATCATGGCACAGGATCGAATGTCACATCTTTACTAAATAACAGGAGTTCTATACAAAATAAATAATTACATTATAAGGAGACAACGGTCCAGCAACCCAAAGTTGACTGGGAGACGACGACCTAGATCTCTCACGAACTCGCCACAGCATCCTCCATGCGCCTCATCCTGCGGTACCTGTTCTTGACCTGTGTGTGGGGGGGTGTGAGACAGCAAGAGTGAGCTCACATACGTTCATCGCTCAACAAGTTGTGGGGAATAATGTGCATGAACTCACCAAAGGTGGGAGCTCACGTGAAGTGTAAGGCTTACCAAAGAGGATGGTTAGAGCTGAGCATTGCTTTTAAAGTTGGTCAAAATTTTATTAGCAATTACTAAGTATAAGTAAATACCAACCCAATTAAGTAGTAGAACAAAAGTAACAACATCACCTGCGATGCAATGCATATGACAAATTGAATTTAGTTCCATAAATTAATCATCAGAGAGTCCTGAGCTGCTCATGACCGTGAGCTCGGCTAGTATACCAGTTTTACACTCTGCAGAGGTGGTACCCTTTACCCACAAGTCATGTTACCCGTCTGCCAAGGGATCGCGACTTCCCATACACCTCTACCGAGGAGGCGAGGCAGGGTAACACTACGAGGCCTTTACAAAGTTCCACTAGCTTCAGAAAACCCGCTACAATTTATAGGAAGCTCCAATGCAGGAATCCCTTGCAGGACCGCCATCGCAGCAAAATCCTCCCGAGGGCCTCCCTACACTGACCACTCCCCTACTGCCCTTGCCCCTTTCGGGTAAGCTAGTCTTCCACTAGCTTTCCTAATTAATCAGCCAAGGGCGTCCATAAACCCTTGTGGTGGCACGTGTTTCTCAAGTTAAGCTCTATGTTCCAATTAACATTAATGATCTCAACATGAACAGTAAATAACAACATAATTGGAACATAGATATAATGAAATATTAACCCAAAACCATATAAAGCAGTAGCAGAACTACCCAAGTGATTCAGGGGTAAACAAGGTATTCAGGATAAACAAACTAGGGTGACCTATTGGGTCCCATCAAAATTAAACCTATGCAGATCATTATGATTAATTAGAACATGAGTGGGTAAAAGAAGTGATCAAGGGCACAACTTGCCTGGTACTTGAGATTCCAGTTACTAGGGTGATTCTTCAGATCCTCGTGACCTCACTGCTAGTCGTAGCAATACAAACAAACATGGTATAGACAAAATTAACATCACACCAAACATAAGAACAAACTAAATAATAATGATCTACGCGTTGCTACGAGACTAACGCAACTTGAACGGATCAAATCGGAGTTAAAACGGAGTAGTTATGATTTTCTGAAGATTCTATGTGTTTTGTACTTGATTAAATGGGATATAAATTTTAATGTGACTTTCATGTCAAAATAGTGGTGCTAGATGATAGACAATAATATTACAAAATTATAGGAATTGGAACGGATTAATTCAGGTTTAATAAGAATTTTTCTATGAATTACCCAAGTTTTACAATTATTTTTATACTAAAAATCTATTTCTAAATCTATTTTTCTGGTTTTATTTAATTCCTGGACTGCGCCATTATTATTAGAAAGTGCAGGGGCTCGGCCTAAATTTTCCCAAGACTCATCCTACAGCTGCATGGATGGCGGGTTGTTTTAACACAAGTCCAGGGTCTCATTAGCAAAAAGCCATGGCCGACGGGGTACCGTGGATCTAGGGTCGTTGGATCATGATCCGATGGCCCCGATTTTAAAATGCCGCGATCGGTTCTGGTGCGTACGATCAGAGACCTGTGGTTTAAAATCTACCTACGAAGAGGTACGATGGAACCCCCATCCACCGTTTGATCAGACACAGACGCCCAGGATTCTGTCAACGAGGTAGTGCTTCCTGTTCTAATTGTGGCCACACATCCTAAGATCTACGGCCACGCGTCTTCCTCCCTGAGCTACCGGACCGCGGCGGCGCTGCCGAGATCCGCCCACGGAGTTCACCGGAGTGACACCGCCCGACGATCTGGTGATCAAAACTCAACTACGAAAGGTTCAAAACGTTGCGAATACAAAAGCGAAGCAAGGAGGCACACACCTACCGACGATTGAGCAGTGATACGCCGTGCCCACGGAAGGTCACGGCTCTACGGCGGCATCGGGTCGACGGCGAGGAATTGTGTTGACGGTGCGCGCCCAAAGAGTCGAGCGACACCGCGGCCGGCCTCCACCCGCACGGACGATGCCCTACCCCCTGACCGTCGGGATCGAGACGTCGGTAGCCTCCCGATTGCAGGTACGGCGGAACCCCTCTTCCTCACACCATCTCCGTTCTCACCGGGTAGAGGTGGTACTGGTGTACTATGTCGGTGGCGTTCCGTGGAGGGGATGTGGAGGAGAGGTAAGGTGGCAGGGGGTTTATATGCTCCAACAACATCCGAACGGGAGTCACGTAGGCCGCGACATCCATGGCGGAGATCTAGCGTGATTTGTTACGCGATGAAGGAGACGGCATCGGATGAGGATGAGTCTGTCCAGCGGGCCCCACCTGGCGGCGACCACGCGGAGCAGCATTGGGAAGGCCGTGCGGCGTGTGATGCGAAGGGGGGAGAGCGGGGCGCAGAGTGGCTGACCGGGCGGGTCCCGCGCGTCAGCGCGGCTTTTCTGGCGCACGGTGGGCTGCGGTTCTGGGGTGATTTGGGCCGAGAGGGAGGTTTGGGCCCAAGAGTGGTAGAGGTCTCCTTTTCTTTTTATTTTTTTGTTTTCTTTCTATTTAATTTTCCAAATTCTAAATTTGAATTCAATCCTAAGTTTGATTCTGAATTTCAAGCATATATTTGATGTATCAAATAGAAATCCCAACATGACATTGCAAGTATAATTATATATTTATTTATATTGATTGCTTTGTCCATGCCAAAAAAACATATAATTCGATAAGGCATGATTTATATAAAATACCTCACCATATTGTTTAGTTGGGAAAATAGTTCAAATACATAGCCAAAATTTATATTAACTTTTTATTTAACTTTAGGAAAATATTTCAATTGATAAACTTATTAGAAATACGCTTTTAAATTGTAAATCTTTAGTAAATTTTTCTCAAATACCAAAATAGGATTTTAGGGTGTTACAACTTCTACCCCCCATAATAAAAATCTCGTCCTCGAGATTTGTAAGAAAAAGGGATGCAACCAGTTTGGTTTAAAATTTAGTTTCTCATTTGGTTTAGGAATCAAAAGTTTTGTTTGAAGTTTTTTTTATACATGCTAGTAGATGATTTGGAAAATATAGATATATATGTCTAGCCATCTATTATGTCTGATGAGGTACGATTATGGCAAGTATAGGTTGTGGCAAGGAAGAGTATAATAAGGAAAGACTTCATCCTGAACTGTGGATCTTGATTTCGCTGGCGATTCAACTTGATCTTTGAAGTCTTGAGTTGATGCTTATCCTTCTTTGACGTGGTTGGTCTCCTTTGGCCTTTCTTCTTGGAGTTGCCATCCGAGTTAAGGACATGTGAGTGGGATGGATTATGTGGTTTAGGTAGGTTAGAATCTCCCGCCAGGTTAAAATCGAGGGGTTTTGCAACTATCGAATGGTTAAGGTAGTTGCATATGGCTAAGTTGGTCTGTCGTTCTTAATTTAGTGCAGGGTGAACTAAGTTAAGACATGTTCTATAGGAGTAGAGTCTAATCTATTTCATTAGTATTATCGAACATGTTTGATAAGTCACCTTAGATTAGATCAGATCTAGGTTAGATTGGTGTGACTAGCTTGAACTAGATAAGATCTAATTAATTTGGATTGGATCATGATTGTTACTCCGAGGTGAGATAAGCAAAGTGGTTAGGATAAGATAAGATAAGATAAGATAGATTCTTTTAAGATGAGATGAATCTATTAAGGTAAGAGAATATTTTTTAAGATAAGATGGATCTTATGAAGCTAGATATATTTTAATGGAGGATATTCTTAGTTGATCTAGTTATATTATGATTTCTTATGCCTTTATGTATATGCAGATGGAATTGTGGACATTACTCCACGACCCATCACACTCAATCGAAGATCCAAATCAGACAAGTATCATAAGAACAAACATTCAAGCATACAAATACCTATAAAAATAGTTTTGTTTTTGTTCCTAAGAGTAGGTCTCCTATTCCTAAAAGTCACTTTAGATACAGGACTTCAAAGTGTGAAATCCATATTTGTCTTTAGAATGAAAAGGTAAGAATAATCAGAGTGAAGCGGAAATAGACGAGAATAGATTAAGATAAGTTTAGAAAAGAATCAGAGTAAGGTAAGTAGGTAATGGTTTTGTCCATTTCTATCTAGGTTTCGTCCTACAGTCAACATTCCTCTGATACCACTTCTGTCACACCCGGGTTTCAGGGGTCCAAAGCCCGGGCGCGAACATAATCACTAGGTGTGCTGGGACCAAGTCTCACACATATGATGAATCATGGCACAGGATCGAATGTCACATCTTTACTAAATAACAAGAGTTCTATACAAAATAAATAATTACATTATAAGGAGACAACGGTCCAGCAACCCAAAGTTGACTGGGAGACGACGACCTAGATCTCTCACGAACTCGCCACAGCATCCTCCATGCGCCTCATCCTGCGGTACCTGTTCTTGACCTGTGTGGGGGGGGGTGTGAGACAGCAAGAGTGAGCTCACATACGTTCATCGCTCAACAAGTTGTGGGGAATAATGTGCATGAACTCACCAAAGGTGGGAGCTCACGTGAAGTGTAAGGCTTACCAAAGAGGATGGTTAGAGCTGAGCATTGCTTTTAAAGTTGGTCAAAATTTTATTAGCAATTACTAAGTATAAGTAAATACCAACCCAATTAAGTAGTAGAACAAAAGTAACAACATCACCTGCGATGCAATGCATATGACAAATTGAATTTAGTTCCATAAATTAATCATCAGAGAGTCCTGAGCTGCTCATGACCGTGAGCTCGGCTAGTATACCAGTTTTACACTCTGCAGAGGTGGTACCCTTTACCCACAAGTCATGTTACCCGTCTGCCAAGGGATCGCGACTTCCCATACACCTCTACCGAGGAGGCGAGGCAGGGTAACACTACGAGGCCTTTACAAAGTTCCACTAGCTTCAGAAAACCCGCTACAGTTTATAGGAAGCTCCAATGCAGGAATCCCTTGCAGGACCGCCATCGCAGCAAAATCCTCCCGAGGGCCTCCCTACACTGACCACTCCCCTACTGCCCTTGCCCCTTTCGGGTAAGGTAGTCTTCCACTAGCTTTCCTAATTAATCAGCCAAGGGCGTCCATAAACCCTTATGGTGGCACGTGTTTCTCAAGTTAAGCTCTATGTTCCAATTAACATTAATGATCTCAACATGAACAGTAAATAACAACATAATTGGAACATAGATATAATGAAATATTAACCCAAAACCATATAAAGCAGTAGCAGAACTACCCAAGTGATTCAGGGGTAAACAAGGTATTCAGGATAAACAAACTAGGGTGACCTATTGGGTCCCATCAAAATTAAACCTATGCAGATCATTATGATTAATTAGAACATGAGTGGGTAAAAGAAGTGATCAAGGGCACAACTTGCCTGGTACTTGAGATTCCAGTTACTAGGGTGATTCTTCAGATCCTCGTGACCTCACTGCTAGTCGTAGCAATACAAACAAACATGGTATAGACAAAATTAACATCACACCAAACATAAGAACAAACTAAATAATAATGATCTACGCGTTGCTACGAGACTAACGCAACTTGAACGGATCAAATCGGAGTTAAAACGGAGGAGTTATGATTTTCTGAAGATTCTATGTGTTTTGTACTTGATTAAATGGGATATAAATTCTAATGTGACTTTCATGTCAAAATAGTGGTGCTAGATGATAGACAATAATATTACAAAATTATAGGAATTGGAACGGATTAATTCAGGTTTAATAAGAATTTTCTATGAATTACCCAAGTTTTACAATTATTTTTATACTAAAAATCTATTTCTAAATCTATTTTTCTGGTTTTATTTAATTCCTGGACTGCGCCATTATTATTAGAAAGTGCAGGGGCTCGGCCTAAATTTTCCCAAGACTCATCCTACAGCTGCATGGATGGCGGGTTGTTTTAACACAAGTCCAGGGTCTCATTAGCAAAAAGCCATGGCCGACGGGGTACCGTGGATCTAGGGCCGTTGGATCATGATCCGATGGCCCCGATTTTAAAATGCCGCGATCGGTTCTGGTGCGTACGATCAGAGACCTGTGGTTTAAAATCTACCTACGAAGAGGTACGATGGAACCCCCATCCACCGTTCGATCAGACACAGACGCCCAGGATTCTGTCAACGAGGTAGTGCTTCCTGTTCTAATTGTGGCCACACATCCTAAGATCTACGGCCACGCGTCTTCCTCCCTGAGCTACCGGACCGCGGCGGCGCTGCCGAGATCCGCCCACGGAGTTCACCGGAGTGACACCGCCCGACGATCTGGTGATCAAAACTCAACTACGAAAGGTTCAAAACGTTGCGAATACAAAAGCGAAGCAAGGAGGCACACACCTACCGACGATTGAGCAGTGATACGCCGTGCCCACGGAAGGTCACGGCTCTACGGCGGCATCGGGTCGACGGCGAGGAATTGTGTTGACGGTGCGCGCCCAAAGAGTCAAGCGACACCGCGGCCGGCCTCCACCCGCACGGATGATGCCCTACCCCCTGACCGTCGGGATCGAGACGTCGGTAGCCTCCCGATTGCAGGTACGGCGGAACCCCTCTTCCTCACACCAGCTCCGTTCTCACCGGGTAGAGGTGGTACTGGTGTACTATGTCGGTGGCGGCCCGTGGAGGGGATGTGGAGGAGAGGTAAGGTGGCAGGGGGTTTATATGCTCCAACAACATCCGAACGGGAGTCACGTAGGCCGCGACATCCATGGCGGAGATCTAGCGTGATTTGTTACGCGATGAAGGAGACGGCATCGGATGAGGATGAGTCTGACCAGCGGGCCCCACCTGGCGGCGACCACGCGGAGCAGCATTGGGAAGGCCGTGCGGCGTGTGATGCGAAGGGGGGAGAGCGGGGCGTAGAGTGGCTGACCGGGCGGGTCCCGCGCGTCAGCGCGGCTTTTCTGGCGCACGGTGGGCTGCGGTTCTGGGGTGATTTGGGCCGAGAGGGAGGTTTGGGCCCAAGAGTGGTAGAGGTCTCCTTTTCTTTTTATTTTTTTGTTTTCTTTCTATTTAATTTTCCAAATTCTAAATTTGAATTCAATCCTAAGTTTGATTCTGAATTTCAAGCATATATTTGATGTATCAAACAGAAATCCCAACATGACATTGCAAGTATAATTATATATTTATTTATATTGATTGCTTTGTCCATGCCAAAAAAAACATATAATTCGATAAGGCATGATTTATATAAAATACCTCACCATATTGTTTAGTTGGGAAAATAGTTCAAATACATAGCCAAAATTTATATTAACTTTTTATTTAACTTTAGGCAAATATTTCAATTGATAAACTTATTAGAAATACGCTTTTAAATTGTAAATCTTTAGTAAATTTTTCTCAAATACCAAAATAGGATTTTAGGGTGTTACAGCTTCCCACCTGTTCCCTTGCCTGACATGCTGCACAGGGCCTATCTTTCTCGAAACAAACATTGGTTAGTCCTAACACATGTTCTCCCTTTAGAAGTTTATGAAGGTTCTTCATCCCAACATGTGCTAGACGGCGATGCCACAGCCAGCTCATACTAGTCTTAGCTATTAAGCATGCATCTAGATCGGCCTCCTCTTTCGAAAAATCAACTAAGTAGAGTTTGCCGTCTAATACACCCTTTAAGGCTAATGAACCATCACTCCTTCTAAAGACAGATACATCTATATTTGTAAATAGACAATTATAACCCATGTTGCATAATTGACTTACATACAATAAGTTGTACCCGAGCGATTCAACTAAGAACACATTGGAGGTAGAATGCTCGGATGTAATGGCTATTTTTCCCAATCCTTTAACCTTGCCTTGGTTCCCATCTCCAAAGATGATCGAATCCTGGGAATCCTTGTTCTTGACATAGGAGGTGAACATCTTCTTCTCCCCTGTCATGTGGTTTGTGCATCCTCTGTCGATAATCTAGCTTGAGCCCCCGGATGCATAAACCTGCAAGGCAACTTACACTTGGGTTTTAGGTACCCAACTCTTGTTGGGTCCTACAAGGTTAGTCACAATAGCCTTTGGAACCCAAATACATGTCTTGTCTCCATTGCACTTGGATCCCAACTTTCTAGCAACTACTTTTTCATTCTTATATAAAAGCACAAATGAAGTATTGCAAGCATGGAAAACAGTAGTAGATTCATTACACACTTTCCTAGGCACATGATGCACAACATGATTTCTCCTAGGCCTACTTCTACCATGAACGAAAGTAGAACTAGAGGCAACCATAGCATGTGAATTAAAGGCATCATGATCATAACTCCTATTATAATGAGCATTCCTAGAAAATTGAGAGCACCTAGAAAATTTTCTATCATAAATGTAGGCATGACACTTTTGAGAACTAGTAGCCATAGGAGCCTTCCCTTTCTCCTTGTTGAGAACGGGAGCCTTTTGGCTTGTTAAGTTCTTGGTTTCCTTTCGAAAACCAAGTCCATCCTTAATAGAGGGGTGTCTACTAATAGTGTAGGCATCCCTAGCAAATTTTAATTTATCAAAATCAATTTTGCAAGTCTTAAGTTGAGCATTAAGACTTGGCACCTCATCATTTAGTTTAGCAATAGAAATAAGGTGTTCATCACAAGAATTAACATCAAAGTCCTTGCATCTATTACAAATACTAACATGCTCTACACATGAATTTATTTTACTAACTTCCTCTAGCTTAGCATTTAATTCATCATTTAAACTCCTTAAACTAGAGAAAGATTCATGGCAAGCAGAGAATTCAGAGGATAGCACTTTATTTCTTTTAATTTTTAAAGCAAGAGATTTTTGAACACTAATAAATTTGTCATGCTCTTCATACAAAATATCTTCTTGCTTCTCTAGCAATCTATCCTTTCCATTAAGGGCATCAATTAATTCATTAATTTTGTCTACTTTGTTTCTATCTAAGCCTTTAAACAAATCAGTATAGTCTACTTCATCATCAGATGACTCTTCATCACTAGAGGAAGTATACTTGGGAGTGTTCCGAATACATACCTTCTTTTCCTTAGCCATAAGGCACGTATGGCGTTCGTTGGGGAAGAGCGAAGATTTGTCGAATGCTGAGGCAGCCAATCCTTCATCATCAGAGTCGGATGAAGAGTAGTCAGAATTCCATTCCTTTCCAAGATGCGCCTCGCCCTTCGCCTTCTTGTAATTCTTCTTCTTCTCTTTCTTCCCATACTTTTCTTGTTCCTGGTCATTATCATTATCGGGGGATTGAGCTATGAAATGACTAGTCTTACTGCATTTGAAACAGGAGCGCTTTCCCCTTGCTTTGTTCTTGTTGGGGTACTCCTTGCGTACTTTCAGTGCGGTCTTGAAGAGCTTGATGATTAGGGCCATATCATCTTCGTTTAGCCCGGCAGCCTCAACTTGTGCCGCCTTGCTTGGTAGCGCCTCCCTGCTGCTTGTTGCTTTGAGAGCAACGAGTTGTGTCTCGTAGACGGGTAGTGGACCATTAAGCGCATCGTCTACGTATCGTGCTTCTTTCACCATCATGCGCCCGCTCACGAATTTTCCAAGAATCTCCTCGGGCGTCATCTTGGTGTACCTGGGATTTTCACGAATAAGATTCACAAGATGGGGGTCAATAACTGTAAATGACCTAAGCATGAGTCGGACGACGTCATGACCCGTCCATCTTGTGCTTCCATAGCTTCTAATCTTGTTGACCAGGGTCTTGAGCCTATTGTAGGTTTGTGTTGGCTCTTCTCCCCTGATCATAGCGAATCTCCCTAGCTCGCCTTCCACCAACTCCATTTTGGTGATCATTGTAGCATCATTTCCCTCATGTGAGATCTTGAGGGTGTCCTAGATTTGCTTGGCGTTGTCCAAGCCGCTAACCTTGTTGTATTCATCCCTGCACAAAGATGCTAGCAAAACAGTGGTAGCTTGTGCATTCTTATGAATTTGTTCATTTATCATCACAGGGTTATCCGTACTATCGAAATGCATTCCATTTTCCACAATTTACCAAATGCTAGGATGGAGAGAAAATAGATGACTACGCATTTTATGACTCTAAAATGAGTAATCCTCTCCATCAAAATGTGAGGGTTTTCCTAGAGGAATAAAGAGTAAATGTGCATTCGAATTGTACGGCATGCGAGAATAGTCAAAAGAGTAGTTTTGATTAACCGTTCTCTTTTTCGACAAGTCATCGTCGTCGTCGTCTTTTGGTGAGGAAGACGAGGCGTCGCTGTCGTAGTAAATGTTCTTTTTGATGCGCCTTTTCTTCTTCCCGTCCCTCTTCTTGTGACTCGATCCTGAGTCAGTGGGCTTGTCGTCCCTTGGCTTGTTGAAGAGGGACTCCTTCTCCTTGTCGTTGACCACCATCCCCTTTCCCTTAGGATCCATCTCTTCGGGCGATTAGTCCCTTAGATGAAGAGTACGACTCTGATACCAATTGAGAGCACCTAGAGGGGGGTGAATAGGTGATCCTGTAAAAATCAAACACTAATAGCCATAAAACTTAGTTATAAGTGTTAGTGTAGTCAAGTGGCTAAGAAACGTTCTCGTGCGAACAAAGCAATCACAATAAGCAGCACACGAGACACTTGATTTTTATCCCGTGGTTCGGCCAAGTAACACTTGCCTACTTCCACGTTGTGGCGTCCCAATGGACGAGGGTTGCACTCAACCCCTTTCAAGCGATCCAATGATCAACTTGAATACCACGGCTTTCTTAGTTTTTCTCCCATTTGCGAGGAATCTCCACAACTTGGAGCCTCTCGCCCTTACAATGATGATCACAAAAGAAGTACAGAAGTAAGGGAGGGGAGAGCAACACACACAAGACTCAAATCCACAGCACAACCACGCACACAAGTCACAACTTGAGCTCAAACTACAACACGCGGAGTTCACAACTCATATGGAGCTCAAATCGCTAACACAGAAAATCAAATGCATGGGAGCGGAGTCTGGATGCTTTTCAATACTCAGAGAATGCTTGGGTCACTCCTTCATGCGCCTAGGGGTCCCTTTTATAGCCCCAAGGCAGCTAGGAGTCGTTGGAGGCCAACTTGGAAGGCCAAACTTGCACCACCAGACAGTCACTGTAGCTGTCCGGTGCGCGATCTCCTTCCTTTTCTGGCGCATCCGACCGTTGGTCCTTCGGGGCAGTTGGCGCACCGGACACTGTCCCGTGCACACTGGATAGTCCGGTGCCCCCTGCCGACCATTGGCGTGACCACGTGTCACGTGACGATTGTGCGACCGACCGTTGGCGCAGGCGACCGTTGGCTCACCGGACAGTCTGGTGCGCCACCGAACAGTCCGGTGAATTATAGCCACGTCGCCCCTTTGCTTTTCCTGAGGGCGACGAGTTCGCCGCGGATGGATCACCAGACAGTCCTGTGCACCACCGGACGGTCCGGTGAATTTTAGCCGTACGCCGTCGTCGAGTCCCGAGAGCGGCCTTTTCACACGGACCAGCCTAGCGCACCGGACACTGTCCGGTGCACCACCGGACAATCCGGTGTGCCAAGCCGAGCTGGAGTTGGCTGCACAGAGCCAAGTCTTTTTCCAATTCTTTTCTCCCTGTTTCTAGTACTTAGACAAAATATGTTAGTACTGAAAACAATGTACTAAGTCTAGAAACGTACCTTTTCTTTGATTTGCACTTCTCGCTTGTTTGGCACAAAGCAACTCATTTACTATGTGTTGGACACTTAATCACCAAAACATTATTGAAATTGCCCAAGGGCACATTTCCCTTTCATATTTCACCGGCGGCCACTGTGGCTCGGTACTTCCGTCGCGATGTCGCTCGCGCCTAAATTCTACCACACTGTGCTTCTTTGTTATGTGGTCACCATGCACTAACGTCGTGCCTCGTGGCCGCAGATAGCTATCTAGGTCGCCATCCCTTTAAATTGCGCCATGAACCACAATGAGGTCTTCATTGTCTTCCGGTGTGATCGGTAGAAGCCAAAATTCGCGATTTCTTCCCTTCCTCATCCCAAATTGGTAGTGCACGGTGAACTTGTAGTCCCTTGCGACCGTATAGCTCCAGCGTGACTGCCTGTTTCCGCCAGAATTCATCGCGACGCCCATTATCCCTGTCGGGCCCCGCAGAGCGTGCTCATCCCTGCGTTCCCGTGGCCAGGCGAACCCGGTATGGTTCTATGCCTTTTATTTGGTGTTTGAGCATCCCTGTGTGCTAGTGAAGCTCACCATGGTGGTCGTTTGGATATTACTAGCATAGTTTTGTTGGAACGCGAGCTCGACGCCGCGCGCTATCCCGTTGACAGTGCCGGTGTCGACCAACCAAAATTCTAGTGGTCTGACGCTGATTCTTTTGAGCACCATGACCTGCGTGACCCACTGATGCTCCCCATTCCATTTAATTGGAAATTCCATGGCTGACGTCGCATGAACGCGCTCCGTGGAACTAGGACCCCGTCGTGGGCACGGTTAGGTCACTCTTGGTGTTTTCAAGCTAAATTCATGCTCAAGGCTACTCGGTTTAGGTTAGAATTAGGTCTAGCAGGTATCTGAGGGACACTCGGGCTCTCTTCCACCATGGCATGGCGGCAGATTCATCCGCGCCGTCGGCCGGATTCGAGGACCCGATTTCAAAAGACAATGAACTAAGAAGGGGCATAGAGTAAAGTGTCAGTGACACATTAAAGTCTGTTGAGGACTTCCTTTCAGATATTTAAACCGATAGGGGCCTTTGCGCAAATCTACCCGCGCGGTCGTGGGCGCGCTCGAGTTCTATGTAAACCTGGGCCGGCTAGGCTGGTTTCGGCCCAACACTGTTGATAGTTTCTCCTTTCTGATTAAGTTTGGAAATCCATAGAAAATTCTAGAAAAATGATAAAAATATGGGACCAATTTTAATAAACTCCTAAATTCCTCTAGTATTTAATAAAACTAGTTCCAAGTTTTTAATCCCAACCATGAATTATGTAGAATTTAAAGATGCCTAAGCCTAGTCTTTTAGAATTTTAGAATTAAATTGGTAGCTCCAAAAATCATATAACTTTTTGGGTAAGCTTAATATGATAATTAAAGCCCTTGGGTAAAGTTTGGCATGTTTTGAACATTGTTTGATCTCAAACCCAAAACCCTAGCTTCCTAAGGTAGAATTTGCTTAACCCTAATAGGGTACTAACTCAAGAAACCCTAGTGACTCAGGTGTACCGTGAAGGAAAGTTATATTCAAGACACAAATTAATGTGTTTCTATTGCATATTCATAGCATCACATGAGCATTCATGTATATGTATTGTTATGTATAGAAAGCGAAGAAGAAGAAGAAGTGATTGTCGAAGAAGAAACTGCCCCACCAGCTGAAATTCCACCTATCGAGAATAGTTTATACTTTGACATTTGTGGAACAGATCCCGAGTCTCCTACAACATAATGCAAGCCCTGGTGCATTTACCCTTTTCTTGTGATTTTAAACTCTTTATCACTTGAAATGATGCATTAGGTGATAGGAGTCGGGTGATAAACAATTGCTGCATTTCCTTCCTTGGAACTGTTACCATTCCTTGATACCTGTTTTACTTAAAAGTTTTCTGATGCTTAGTCTTGCCTTAGAAAACAAAATGGTTTGTTTTAAACAAAGATGATGCTTCATGTGGGATGGGAAGTTTTCAAAAGAAAAGACTTGATGGTGAGTCCATCATGGCCGTGATGGGTTCAACTTCAGAAAAGATGTACCTCTATTAGGTACCAAACTTTGGGATTGTAAATGATAAAGACAAGACCGGGCGAGTGACTTGCACGAGAAGGAAGTCTCGGTGTAGTTGAAAGGGAAATGTGCCCTTGGGCCATTTCTAAGTATTTTGGTGATTGAGTGTCAACACAAGTGCTTAAATGTGAATCAATGCCCATGGATGAAACAAAGTGCAAATCTAGAGCAAAGGTATGTTTCTAAGTCTTAGTACATTGGTTTTGTGTACTAATATACTTGTCTAAGTATTAGAAACAGGAAGAAGAAGAGAAGAAGAAAGTTGGCTGTGTACAGCCAGCAGGCTGTTTCGGTCTGGGGCACCGGACTGTCCGGTGGTGCACCGGACAGTGTCCGGTGCGCCAGGCTGCCTCGACCTGAAGACGCTGCTCTCGGGAATTTGCCGACGGCGTACGGCTAAAATTCACCGGACTGTCTAGTGTGCACCGGACTGTCCGGTGAGTCAACGGTCGGCCGAGCCAACGGTCGGCCGTAGAATCTGCGCGCGACACGTGGTCTGGCCAACGGTCGGAAGTAGGCACCGGACTGTCCGGTGTGCACCGGACTGTCCGGTGCGACAGATCTGCAACGGTCGGCAACGGTCGGCTGCGCTGTTTATGGAAATAAATCGGGCACCGGACAGTGTCCGGTGTGCACCGGACTGTCCGGTGCGCCCGACGACAGAAGGCAAGATTGGCCTTCTGGATTTGCTCTCAACGGCTCCTAGCTGCCTTGGGGCTATAAAAGGGACCCCTAGGCGCATGGAGGAGATACCCAAGCAACCTTAGAGCATTCCTGATCATCCACACTCAGTCTTTGCGCATCCGATTGTCATTCTAAGTGATTCGAGCTCCGTTCTTGTGAGAACCTTGAGATAGTCTTTTGAGCTCGACTCTTGGCCATGTGTGTGCGCGTTTTGCTGTGGATTTGTGTGTGTTGCTTCCCTCCCTTACTCCGTATTTCTTTGTGAATCTCAAGTGTAAGGGCGAGAGACTCCAAGTTGTGGAGATTCCTCGCAAACGGGATATTGAAAGAAAAGCATAACACTGTGGTATTCAAGTTGATCATTGGATCACTTGAGAGGAGTTGAGTGCAACTCTCGTCCGTTGGGACGCCACAACGTGGAGTAGGCAAGTTTTGTACTTGGCCGAACCACGGGATAAATCACTGTGTCTTCTCTGTGTTGAACTCCTTGTGATTATCATATTGTGCAAGATCTTCTCTCTAGCCACTTGGCATTAACTGTGCTAACACTTAATCAAAGTTTTGTGGCTTAAGTTTTTTTTTGACAGGATCACCTATTCACCCCCCCCCTCTAGGTGCTCTCAATTGGTATCGGAGCCGTTCTCTTCAAGAAAGGGACTAATCGCCCGAAGAAATGGATCCTAAGGGGAAGGGAATCGTGATCAACGACAAGGAAAAGGAGTTCTTCGTCAACGAGCCAAAAGATGACAAATCCAACGACTCTGGCTCGGGCCACAAGCGCAAAGATGGGAAGAAGAAGAAGACAAGGCGCATCAAGGAGATCGTCTACTACGACAGCGACGAATCCTCTTCTTCTCAAAAGGACGACGACAACGACTACAGGAAGACGGTCAATTCAAACTTTTCATTTGATTATTCTCGTATTCCACATAGTTCGAATTCGCATTTGCTTTCCATTCCTCTTGGCAAACCTCCACACTTTGATGGGGAAGACTACGGATTTTGGAGTCACAAAATGCGTAGTCATTTATTCTCTCTCCATCCAAGCATATGGGAGATCGTAGAGAATGGAATGAAATTTGATAGCTCGGATAGCCCTATGTTTATTAATGAACAAATTCACAAAAATGCACAAGCTACTACTGTGTTGCTAGCCTCTTTGTGCAGGGACGAGTACAATAAGGTGAGCGGCTTGGACAATGCCAAGCAAATATGGGACACCCTCAAGATTTCTCACGAGGGGAACGACATCACCATGCTCACTAAAATGGAATTGGTGGAGGGCGAGCTTGGAAGATTTGCAATGATCAGGGGCGAGGAGCCAACCCAAACATACAACCGGCTCAAGACCCTTATCAACAAAATAAGGAGTTATGGAAGCACGCGATGGACGGACCATGACGTCGTCCGACTATTACTAAGGTCCTTTACCATTCTTGATCCTCATTTGGTGAATAATATTCGTGAGAATCCCAGGTACACCAAAATGTCGCCCGAAGAAGTCCTAGGAAAATTCGTCAGCGGGCGAATGATGATTAAGGAAGCAAGGTACGTGGACGACGCCTTGAATGGACCAATCAACGAGCCGCAACCTCTTGCTCTCAAAGCAACAAGAAGCAAGGAGGCGCTACCTAGCAAGGTGGCACAAATTGAGGCGGCCGGACTTAATGATGAAGAGATGGCTCTCATCATCAAACGCTTCAAGACGGTGCTAAGAGGTCACAAGGGGCAGCCAAGCAAGACCAAGACAAAGGGGAAGCGCTCATGCTTCAAGTGCGGTAAGATTGGTCATTTTATCGCTAACTGCCCCGATAACGATAGTGACCAGGAACAGGGGAACAAGAGGGAAAAGAAGAAGAACTACAAGAAGGCCAAGGGTGAGGCACACATTGGAAAGGAGTGGGATTCGGATTGCTCCTCCGACTTCGACAATGAAGGACTCGCCGCCACCGCCTTCAACAAGTCATCCCTCTTCCCGAACGAGCGTCACACATGCCTTATGGCAAGGGAGAAGAAGGTGAGTACTCGAAACTCCACTTATGCTTCTTCTAGTGATAATGAGTCTAGTAATGATGATGACATAGACTATTCATGCTTATTCAAGGGTTTAGATAGATCTAAAATAGACAAAATAAATGAATTGATTGATGCCTTGAATGATAAGAATGTGCTTTTAGAAAAGCAAGAAGATTTGTTGTATGAAGAACATGACAAATTTGTTGAAGCACAAAAATCACTTGCATTAGAGATTAAGAGAAATGAAATGCTTTCTTGTGAGTTGTCTACATGTCATGATTCAATTGCTAGTTTAAAGAGCATAAATGATGATTTAAATGGTAAACTAGAAAAATATAGTAAATCAACATCTTGTGAAGAACATGTTAAGATTTGCACTAGGTGTATAGATTTCGATGTTGATGCCTGTAGTGATCATTTAGTTTCAATTTCCAAACTAACTGAGGAATTGGCTAGTCTTAATGCCCAACTTAAGACTAGCAAGAATGACTTCGATAAACTAAAATTTGCAAGGGATGCCTACACGATTGGTAGACACCCCTCAATTAAGGATGGACTTGGCTTCAAAAGGGAAGCCAAGAACTTAACAAGCCATAAGGCTCCCATTCCCGCTAAGGAGAAAGGGAAGGCCCCTATGGCTACTAGTGCTAAAAAGAACCATGCCTTTTTGTATTATGATAGGAAAAATTCTAGAAATGCTGTTAGAAGTTATGATGCTTTTGATTCACATGCTTATGATTCTTATGCCATGACTGCTTCTAGTTCTTCCTATATGCATGGTAGAAGTATGACTAGGAGAAATGCTATTCATCACGTGCCTAGAAAGAATACTATTCATGCTCCTAGGAAAGTAGTAAATGAACCTTCTACAATTTATTGTGCTTTAAATGCTTCCTTTGCTATTTGTAGAAAGGATAGGAAGATAGTTGCTAGGAAGTTAGGGGCAAAATGCAAGGGAGACAAAACTTGCATTTGGGTCCCTAAGGAAATTGTGACTAACCTTGTAGGACCCAACAAGAGTTGGGTACCTAAGTCCCAAGCCTAAATTTGCCTTGCAGGTTTATGCATCCGGGGGTTCAAGCTGGATTATTGATAGCGGATGCACAAACCATATGACGGGGGAGAAGAAGATGTTCACCTCCTACGTCAAGAATAAGGATTCCCAAGATTCAATTATATTCGGTGATGGGAATCAAGGCAAGGTAAAAGGATTAGGTAAAATTGCAATCTCAAATGAGCACTCAATTTCTAATGTGTTTTTAGTTGAGTCCTTGGGATATAATTTGCTATCTGTTAGTCAATTATGCAACATGGGGTATAACTGTCTATTTACAAATGTAGATGTGTCTGTCTTTAGAAGAAGTGATGGTTCACTAGCTTTTAAGGGTGTATTAGACGGCAAACTTTATTTAGTTGATTTTGCAAAAGAAGAGGCCGGTCTAGATGCATGCTTAATAGCTAAGACTAGCATGGGCTGGCTGTGGCATCGCCGCTTAGCACATGTGGGGATGAAGAACCTTCACAAGCTTCTAAAGGGAGAACACGTGATAGGTTTGACTAACATGCAATTCGAAAAAGATAGACCTTGTGCAGCTTGTCAAGCAGGTAAACAAGTGGGAGGAGCACATCACAGCAAGAATGTGATGACCACTTCAAGACCCCTGGAGCTGCTGCATATGGACCTCTTCGGACCCGTCGCCTATCTGAGCATAGGAGGGAGTAAGTATGGTCTAGTTATTGTTGATGACTTTTCCCGCTTCACTTGGGTGTTCTTTTTGCAGGATAAGTCTGAAACCCAAGGGACCCTCAAGCGCTTCCTCAGGAGAGCTCAAAATGAGTTTGAGCTCAAGGTGAAGAAGATAAGGAGCGACAACGGGTCCGAGTTCAAGAACCTTCAAGTGGATGAGTTCCTTGAGGAGGAAGGGATCAAGCATGAGTTCTCCGCTCCCTACACACCACAGCAAAATGGTGTGGTAGAGAGGAAGAACAGGACGCTAATCGACATGGAGAGGACTATGCTTGGAGAGTTCAAGACCCCCCGAGCGTTTTTGGTCGGAAGCCGTGAACACGGCTTGCCACGCCATCAACAGGGTCTACCTTCACCGCCTCCTCAAGAAGACGTCGTATGAGCTTCTAACCGGTAACAAACCCAATGTATCTTACTTTCGTGTATTTGGGAGCAAGTGCTACATTCTAGTGAAGAAGGGTAGAAATTCTAAGTTTGCTCCCAAAGCTGTAGAAGGGTTTTTGTTAGGTTATGACTCAAATACAAAGGCGTATAGAGTCTTCAACAAATCATCGGGTTTGGTTGAAGTCTCTAGCGACGTTGTATTTGATGAGACTAATGGCTCTCCAAGAGAGCAAGTTGTTGATTGTGATGATATAGATGAAGAAGATGTTCCGACGGCAGCTATACGAACCATGACGATTGGGGAAGTACGGCCACAGGAACAAGATGAACGAGATCAACCATCTTCCTCAACTACGGTGCTACCCCCAACTCAAGACGATGAACAGGTTCATCAACAGGAGGCGGATGATCAAGGGGGAGCACAAGATGATCATGTGATGAAGGAAGATGCGCAACCGGCACCTCCAACCCAAGTTCGAGCGATGATTCAAAGGGATCATCCCGTCGATCAAATTCTGGGTGACATTAGCAAGGGAGTAACTACTCGATCTCGATTAGTTAATTTTTGTGAGCATTACTCCTTTGTCTCTTCTATTGAGCCTTTCAGGGTAGAGGAGGCCTTGCTAGATCCAGACTGGGTGTTGGCCATGCAGGAGGAGCTCAACAACTTCAAGCGCAATGAAGTTTGGACACTGGTGCCTCGTCCGAAGCAAAATGTTGTGGGAACCAAGTGGGTGTTCCGCAACAAACAAGACGAGCACGGGGTGGTGACGAGAAACAAGGCTCGACTTGTGGCAAAAGGTTATGCCCAAGTCGCAGGTTTGGATTTCGAGGAGACTTTTGCTCCTGTGGCTAGGCTAGAATCAATTCGAATCTTGCTAGCATATGCCGCTCACCATTCTTTCAGGTTGTACCAAATGGATGTGAAGAGCGCTTTCCTCAACGGGCCGATCAAGGAGGAGGTGTACGTAGAGCAACCCCCTGGCTTCGAGGATGATCGGTTCCCCGACCATGTGTGTAAGCTCTCTAAGGCGCTCTATGGACTTAAGCAAGCCCCAAGAGCATGGTATGAATGCCTTAGAGATTTCTTAGTTGCTAATGCTTTCAAGGTTGGGAAAGCCGATCCAACTCTTTTTACTAAGACATGTGATGGTGACTTGTTTGTGTGCCAAATTTATGTCGATGACATAATATTTGGTTCTACTAACCAAAAGTCTTGTGAAGAGTTTAGCAGGGTGATGACGCAAAAGTTCGAGATGTCGATGACGGGCGAGTTGAACTACTTCCTTGGGTTCCAAGTGAAGCAACTCAAGGACGGCACCTTCATCTCCCAAACAAAGTACACGCAAGATCTGCTAAAGCGGTTTGGGATGAAGGACGCCAAGCCCGCAAAGACTCCGATGGGGACCGACGGACACACCGACCTCAACAAAGGAGGTAAGTCCGTTGATCAAAAAGCATACCGGTCAATGATAGGATCTTTGCTTTACTTATGTGCTAGTAGACCGGATATTATGCTTAGCGTATGCATGTGTGCTAGATTTCAATCCGATCCTAAGGATTGTCACTTAGTGGCGGTGAAGCGAATTCTTAGATATTTGGTTGCTACGCCTTGCTTCGGGCTCTGGTATCCAAAGGGGTCTACCTTTGACTTAGTTGGATACTCAGACTCCGACTATGCTGGATGTAAGGTCGATAGGAAGAGTACATCGGGGACGTGCCAATTCTTAGGAAGGTCCCTGGTGTCATGGAACTCTAAGAAACAAACCTCCGTTGCCCTATCCACCGCTGAGGCCGAGTACGTTGCCGCAGGTCAGTGTTGCGCGCAACTACTTTGGATGAGGCAAACCCTCCGGGACTTTGGCTACAATCTGAGCAAAGTCCCACTCCTATGTGACAATGAGAGTGCTATCCGCATGGCGGAGAATCCTGTTGAGCACAGCCGCACAAAGCACATAGACATCCGGCATCACTTTTTGAGAGACCACCAGCAAAAGGGAGATATCGAAGTGTTTCATGTTAGCACCGAGAACCAGCTAGCCGATATCTTCACTAAGCCTCTAGATGAGAAGACCTTTTGCAGGTTGCGTAGTGAGCTAAATGTCTTAGATTCGCGGAACCTGGATTGAATTGTAGCATACATGTATTTATGCTTTTTGATCATGTTCCTTTTTGCATTTTGTTGCTTGTTATGGTGCTCAAGTTGTACAAACACTCCCTGGACCTCACAAGTCCGTTGCAAAGTGATGCACATGTTTAGGGGGAGATGTGTTACAACTTGACCCTTTGAGACTAACCATGTGCTTGAGTTTGATGATTTAGTCTCGAAGGAGGATTGAAAGGGAAAAGGTGGACTTGGACCATGAAAGACTTCCACTGCACTCCGATGAGAGGGTAACTTATTCCAAGTTCATCTCATGAAATCTTATTGCCTTTTGCTCTTAATTGAAGACTTTGGTGAGGCAATGGGGTTATGGGGCCAAGATTGATCCCATTTTGGTGCTTGATGCCAAAGGGGGAGAAAATAAAGGCCAAAGCAATAAATGGATCAGCTACCACTTGAGAGATTTTGAAAATAGTAGAATTGAGTTTTTGTTTTGTCAAACGCTTTTATTGTCTCTTATTGTCTCTCTTGTCAAAAGTTGGCTTCTTGTGGGGAGAAGTGCTGATTATGGGAAATAGGGGGAGTTTTTGAAATCTTTGATCAATCTCTTTTGGGATGACTCTCTTTATGCTCCAACATGTGTGTTTGACTTAGAGATAGAGATTTGAGTTTGATTTGCAAAAACAAACCAAGTGGTGGCAAAGGATGATCCATATATGCCAAAATTGAATGAAAATCAATTTGAGTTTTATTTGAAGTGATTTTGCACTTGTTCTAGTTGCTTTATGTTGTGTTGGCATAAATCACCAAAAAGGGGGAGATTGAAAGGGAAATGTGCCCTTGGGCCATTTCTAAGTATTTTGGTGATTGAGTGTCAACACAAGTGCTTAAATGTGAATCAATGCCCATGGATGAAACAAAGTGCAAATCTAGAGCAAAGGTATGTTTCTAAGTCTTAGTACATTGGTTTTGTGTACTAATATACTTGTCTAAGTATTAGAAATAGGAAGAAGAAGAGAAGAAGAAAGTTGGCTGTGTACAGCCAGGAGGCTGTTTCGGTCTGGGGCACCGGACTGTCCGGTGGTGCACCGGACAGTGTCCGGTGCGCCAGGCTGCCTCGACCTGAAGACGCTGCTCTCGGGAATTTGCCGACGGCGTACGGCTAAAATTCACCGGACTGTCCGGTGTGCACCGGACTGTCCGGTGAGTCAACGGTCGGCCGAGCCAACGGTCGGCCGCAGAATCTGCGCGCGACACGTGGTCTGGCCAACGGTCGGAAGTAGGCACCGGACTGTCCGGTGTGCACCGGACTGTCCGGTGCGCCAGATCTGCAACGGTCGGCAACGGTCGGCTGCGCTGTTTATGGAAATAAATCGGGCACCGGACAGTGTCCGGTGTGCACCGGACTGTCCAGTGCGCCCGACGACAGAAGGCAAGATTGGCCTTCTGGATTTGCTCTCAACGGCTCCTAGCTGCCTTGGGGCTATAAAAGGGACCCCTAGGCGCATGGAGGAGATACCCAAGCAACCTTAGAGCATTCCTGATCATCCACACTCAGTCTTTGCGCATCCGATTGTCATTCTAAGTGATTCGAGCTCCGTTCTTGTGAGAACCTTGAGATAGTCTTTTGAGCTCGACTCTTGGCCGTGTGTGTGCGCGTTTTGCTGTGGATTTGTGTGTGTTGCTTCCCTCCCTTACTCCGTATTTCTTTGTGAATCTCAAGTGTAAGGGCGAGAGACTCCAAGTTGTGGAGATTCCTCGCAAACGGGATATTGAAAGAAAAGCATAACACTGTGGTATTCAAGTTGATCATTGGATCACTTGAGAGGAGTTGAGTGCAACTCTCGTCCGTTGGGACGCCACAACGTGGAGTAGGCAAGTTTTGTACTTGGCCGAACCACGGGATAAATCACTGTGTCTTCTCTGTGTTGAACTCCTTGTGATTATCATATTGTGCAAGATCTTCTCTCTAGCCACTTGGCATTAACTGTGCTAACACTTAATCAAAGTTTTGTGGCTTAAGTTTTTTTTTGACAGGATCACCTATTCACCCCCCCCTCTAGGTGCTCTCAGTAGTGTCTCTGTCTAAGTCGATTAAGGAACGTGTCGATGTAGGCTTGATGATCGAGGACCTTTTAACTGGCCACATGCCTCGTCATGGGTAAGGTTTGCCTCGAGCAGACCAATACCAGAATGCCAACACGCAATGGGAGTGGAGAGATGGTGAGAGTAGCGTGTACCCTCCATGGCAAGAGGCTGGACGGTGGTGTATCTGTGCTCTCGGTTGGTGTGAACCCGGTCCGGTCTTGAGAAACCCGGTGGCGAGTTGACATATGCAAGGGTTAAGTGCTACATATGTCATGTGGCTGGAGATCCCTAGCTGGGTATTAATCGATTCGGATCGCCGTTACTTCTCAGACATGAAGACTTGATCACTAACTTACACGTAGCAATCCAGTGAACTCAAAGGGTAATAAAAGATGGCTAGTATAGGCCAAGTGCTGGAACTAGGATAGAAAGAACTCTAGATGCAGGTAACTTTACTTAACCTCATAATAAAACTGGATTTTTAAGGATCCACTATTAGTAAGCATTTCTGCAAATAGAGTCTTTGATTCTTGATCAGCCTTACCTTGACTCCCTCAGACCAACATATCCTTGAGAGTATTTTTCTTTTATCAGGTAAGACTTGTGAAAGTACACTCCGTACTCAGGGTTTTTGAACCCATGTTGTTGTAGGCGAGGAAACAACGGAGTTTTGTTGTTTCTGTTCAAAGGTGGTACCGAAAGAGGAGCCAAATCCGTGATCGTGGGTGTGGGACGATGCTTGCCTCCCGGTTGAAAACACTAAACTTTTGTGCGGGAGGGTGTTTTGCCTCCCTAGTCTGTAATAATACTTTATGCACTCCTAGCACCCGGTATTGTAATAACACACTATCTATATTTTATGAATGTAAATTAAGTGATTGTAACCTGCTTCCGCTTATTCTTTCCTCCGATGTGATGTAATGTCTGCGTGATTGGTGAAGCGCTCTTGGGCGGTATGATGTTGATACAGAGGACCGAACTTGTCAAGTGATTATGTGCATCTAATGGTCATCTGAGGTCCTTGGGCAAGGATATCTGTAGGTGGGCCTAATACCTTGGGAGGTTCCGTGATAGCTGGTATCGGAGCGAAGCCCATTTCTTCAGATATTACGTACTAATTCAAAAGAATTTTCAAACACTTACCTAGAAATATTCTTTCACTCTTACCTTATCACTTTCTAATTGTCCCTTATCTTGTAAAGTCAGGTAATGAAGTGCAATATATGTAGGAAGTGGGGAATCAACGAAGGTTGATTCCATAATTATTAGATTATGCATGTATCATGTTTAATACTGTACTAATAAATCTTCCCCTCTTATGGAAATATGGTGCGCACTAAGACTACCCAGCGCAAATCGACTGGACCTCATGGTGTGCCACGACATCAGTTAGCCTCTAGGCACAAAGGAAGTAGTAGTGGCAGTAATGACCCAATTGGAGACCTGGAAGCCATGGTGGAGCAACTCCGGTCAGAACTACACCACAGGAATAGGGCACATGAGCGGGATAGCCACCATATTGCGAAGCTGTCAGCCGAAGTTAGTCACCTGCAGTACGAAATTTCGGAACGCAATACGACCATTGATTGGGTCGTCAACTCGTGCTCTTTCGCTTGGGACTGTGAAGCGAAAGCTCTAGCTCGTCTGGCAGAACTTAGCGCATCCCTTGAAAACCTGGAAGCGTACTGCAATACCTTACATGAAGAAGTGCATGAATTGTATGATCGTCTACACCCAGACGTGCCACCAGACGTTGCTGCAATGGGATCCGGACCATCGAGAACAGCTAATGAAGGGCCTGATGGGGAGATGGACCTTTTAAGGCCCCCTCCTTCCATGAACCTTGTTGATGAACGGTCTCCTGCAGCAGGCAATGGAGCTACGAAGGATGAAGAAGACTAGAGTAGTATAGTCTAAGTATTGTACTTATGTAAAATAAGTAAGAAAAGTTGAGTTGTATAATGGAGTCTGTATAATTATTACATTTCAACAATGTAATATGATGGTGTATGTTGGCATGTTATATTTTCCAAATGTTTCTTTGCCTCAGATGCCATCCCGAACTCGTGCACATGATGGTGCAGGGACATCCCGCGGTGGGGAGGACACTCCCAACCTGCCACCGGTACCTCCTACTTTGGCCGAGGCTATCACTGTCCTGGTCAACGCCACTGCTTATAATACACACTTTCTGCGCGAGATGGCAGGCAACCAATTCCAACAGCACGGAGGCAGAGTTCCCCCACAAGGATCGCGTGATACTACCTATTTGGAATTCTCTGAGACTCGACCGCCGCTCTTCGTTAAAGAAGAGGAACCCTTAGAAGCCGATGAATGGGTGAGAGTAATGGAACAGAAGTTTGGGTTAATTCGATGCACGGAGACGCAAAAGCCCATGTTCGTAGCTCAACAGCTAAGAGGGCCTGTCAGTACCTGGTGGGCGAATTTTTCCGCAATTCAGCCTGTTGGACATCAGATTACCTGGGGGGAGTTCAAGCTAGCATTCCGGGAGCATTATGTTCTGGAGAGAGTGCTCCAGATGAAACTAGAAGAGTTTATCCGGTTGAAGCAAGGAGGAGATACGGTGATGCAGTATCTCAATAAGTTCAACCATATTTCTTAGTACGCCATTGACCAGGTGGATACCAACTTGAAGAGTAAGAATTGTTTTATGAGGGGACTTAATGACAGGCTTCAGCAAAAAATGGCAACATGTTTGGACCTTACCTACAGCAGGGTTGTCAGTACAGCGTTGGCAGTTGAAGACAAAAATGCAGGACACGGAAAATCAAAGGGATATGCGGGTGAGAGATCAAATCAAGGACCTGAGAAGAGAACAAGGTTGGTAATCTGACCTTTCAATCAAAATCGTTCTTCGCCTCGCCCACCTTCATATCCATTCAAGCAGCCTGTCTTTATTCGTCCCACTACTGCCCTTGCTCCTACCAATCAGCCGAGTGCCCCTGGTACTCGTTTTCCTGCCCTCCCCAGCTCTTCCAGTGTGTGCTTCAACTGTGGAAAGTCCAGACATTTCATCAAGGACTGCCCATATCCGAAGCAAAATAAATCCAACTTTTAGCAGCTCTCTGGGAACTCCAATCAAGGAAAGGGGAACATGGCCAACACTTCAACGGGCAAGAATTTCAAGAAAACTGGACGGGTCTATTATACCCAGGTGGCTACTACACCGGACGGCGAACCGGTGATGATGGGTATGTTCCTTGTTGCTAATCACCCAGCAGTTATCCTCTTCGATTCTGGTGCATCACATACTTTCATAAGCAAGAATTTTGTGGAGAAATATTGCATACATTGCACTGAATCAAGGGAGTGATTTGTTATCCACTCACTTGGGGGGCCGAATATTTACTAAGGAAGTAGCCTTCCACATACCAGTAACATTGGCCGGACGGGAATTTCCTACAAACATGATTGTTATAAAGGGGCAAGACATAGATGTAATTCTGGGCATGAACTGGTTAGCCCAGCATAAGGCCATCATCAATACAGACTTAAGGACCATTAAATTAAGCCATGATCATGAAGAGATCCAATTGTCCATCCCTGTAACTGTCCCAGCTATAGCATCTGAATGAGTTTATGAGGCTATCATACAAGAAATCTAGGATATTCCGGTGGTATGTGAATTTCCGGATGTCTTTCCTGAAGACTTGCCTGGGTTGCCTCCAGAAAGGGATGTGGAATTTGTGATTGAACTAAAGCCCGGTACGGCTCCTATTTCTAGAAGGTCGTACCGAATGCCACCTAATGAATTGGCAGAACTCAAGACTCAACTACAAGACTTGCTTGAGAAAGGGTTATTAGACCCAGTTCATCACCATGGGGATGTCCAACAATTTTCGTCAAGAAGAAGGATCAAACACTATGAATGTGCGTGGACTATAGACCCCTCAATGAGGTTACCATAAAGAACAAGTACCCTCTTCCTTGGATCAACATCTTATTCGATCAACTTACTAGAGCTCGAGTATTTTCCAAGATTGACCTCAGGTTAGGATATCATCAAATCCGTATTCGACCTGAGGATATACCTAAGACCGCATTCACTATGCGGTTTGGATTATTTGAATATTTGGTCATGTCTTTCAGGCTAACAAATGCTCCAGCCCACTTCACATACTTAATGAACTCGATATTTATGCCCGAGTTGGATAAATTTGTGGTGTTCTTCATTGACGACATTCTGATCTATCCCAAAAATGAAGATGAGCATGCCAAGCACTTGCGGATCATGCTAACACGCTTAAGGGAACATCAGTTGTATGCCAAATTTAGCAAATGCGCGTTTTGGTTGGAGGAAATCTAGTTTCTTGGACATGTATTATCTGCAAAAGGGATTGCGGTCGATCCCATCAAAGTCAAGGATATTTTAGAGTGGAACTCACCAACTACAGTACATCAAGTTCGGAGTTTCCTTGGACTGGCTGGATATTACCGTAGATTCATTCCGGATTTCTCTAAGATTGTTAAACCTATTACGGGTTTATTGAATAATGATACAAAGTTTGAGTGGTCCTCAAAAAGCAATGAAGCCTTCGAGCAGCTGAAGGTGTTGTTAACCACTGCCCCGGTGTTGGCTCAACCGGATATTGAAAATCCTTTTAATGTGTATTGTGACGCAACATGCAGTGGACTCAGATGTGTCCTAATGCAAGAGGGCCGAGTCATAGCTTACGCTTCACGACAACTACGCCGGCATGAGGAGCACTATCCAACTCATGATTTGGAACTAGCTGCAATCGTTCATGCCCTCAAGATTTGGCATCATTATGTGCTGGGAAATACTTGTCATTTATATACATATCACAAAAGTCTGAAATATATCTTTACCCAGTCATAACTGAATATGAGACAACGAAGATGGCTTGAGCTAATTAAAGATTATGATTTGGAAATCCATTATCACCTAGGAAAAGCCAATGTGGTGGCAGATGCATTGAGTCGTAAAGCTTCCTGTCATTGTCTTACAGTAAGGACACCTGACACCACCCTTTGTCAAGTAATGGAAAGATTGAACCTGGGTATGATACAACATGGAACTTTGGCACAATTGAAGCTTGAGTTAGTTCTTCTACAGAGAATTATTGATGCCCAAAGAACCGACAAGGGTATGAAGTGCATTCGTGAGAAAATGGAAGCCGACAAAGCAAAGTGCTTTAGAAAAGATGACCAAGGAGTAATATGGTTTAAAGATCGCATAGTTATGCCAAAAGATACTGAAGTTCGCCAACAAATTCTGGACGAAGCTCATCTTAGTCGATATTCCATTCATCCGGGGAATACTAAGATGTATAAAGACTTAAAGCAACATTATTGGTGGACAAAAATGAAGATTGAAATCACATGCTATGTGGCAAGATATGACACCTGTAGACGTGTCAAGGCAGTGCATATGAAGACCGCTGGACCATTACAATCCTTGCTCGTCCCAACTTGGAAATGGGAAGATATTAGTATGGACTTCATTGTGGGATTACCCAAGACAGCTAAGGGTTTTGACTCTATCTGGGTTATAATTGATCGGCTTACAAAGATAGCCCATTTTCTACTAGTCAAGACATATTACCTGGTCATTACCTATGCCTAGATATATATTGCTCGTATTCTCAGTTTGCATGGAATTCCAAAAACAATAGTGTCGGACTGGGGACCGCAATTTGTGTCCAAATTTTGGGGAGAGCTACACAAGTCCTTGGGTACTAATTCGCTCCACAGTTCGACATATCATCCTCAAACAAGTGGACAAACTGAAAGAGTAAATCAAATACTTGAAGATATGCTGCGGGCATGTGTCCTGGAGTTCCCACAAAAATGGGATGACTGTCTGCCCTTGGCAGAATTTTTCTTATAATAATAGCTATCAAAAAAGCATTAAGATGGCACCATTTGAGGCACTGCACGGGCGACGATGCCGGACACCCTTAAATTGGTCAGAACCCGGAGAACGGTGGTATTTCAGGCCTGACTTAGTCAAAGAAATAGAGGAAAAAGTTCAGCGGATAAGGCACCACTTGAAAGAGGCTCAAGCTCGGCAAAAAAAATATGCGGATAAACGACACCGACCTTTGTTCTTTCAAGTCAAGGATCATGTATACCTGAAAGTATCACCAATGAAGGGTGTTGATCGATTCGAGGTAAAAGGAAAGTTAGCACCCCGATACATTGGCTCGTTTCCCATTCTCGAACAATGCGGACCAGTGGCATACAGACTTCAACTGCTTGAGACATTATCTGCAGTACATAATGTGTTCCATGTATCCCACTTAAAGAAGTTCCTTCGGATTCCTAATCGAACCATCGATGTGGTGGATGTTGCTTTGGAACCAGATTTGACTTATTCAGAACATCCCATTCGAATTCTAGATCAGAAGGATAGGATCACTCGAAAAAGAACCCTCAAATTTTATAAGGTACAATGGAACCTGCATATTGAAGATGAAGCTACCTGGGAGACTCAAGATTTCTTGGAGAAAATTTTTCCTAGGTTTTTAGCTTCATGTAATTTGTAAGATTTATGTATCTGATTGTAAATTTGGAATAAAACCCATACCACCCCCTGCTCTGTAAGACAAATAAGGAAATAAAGATGTGACATGTTTCCTTTTCCACTACTTACCTTAGGACCTTAATCTCGGGACAAGATTCTTTTATGGGGGGAAGGATGTAACAACCCTGGTGTTACTGGCACTAAAAATTGAGCATGACATCATATGCATTGACATTTCATCTTATTGTTACACCAAGAATGCATCCACTAGGTAAAATTTCAAAACAAGTTGTGATGTGGTGACTTGAAGTGTGCTTGACCCTAGGGTAGAGTACTTAACCCTAGGATTGGGGCATGTGGGTGACAGTAAGCCAAATTGAGTGAAATCTCAAAAGTCATTGGAAGTACTCAAAGGAGATTAAGAATGATGAAGTTGAGTGGCACAAAAACCCTAGAGTGCCCAAAACCATAAAAGAAACCCTAGAAAAACCCTAATTTGTACCCTAGGGGGGGTAAATTCAAATTCTATATACTTTTGGACCAAAGTGCAAATATCAAAGTGGTAGAACATAAAAAACTAAGTAACTTGTACATTGGAGGATTTTCAAGTATTATGGAGAAATTTGGACTTATTTGTAAAAAGTCCCATGGACACTTTTGTGGCCAAGTCTGAAATTCAGTGAGATTGAGCCAACTTTAGAGCTTTGTATTCCCAAATTCATGAGGATTTTGCCCTGGGTCAATACATCAAAATTTTAGAGCCATGATAGGATTACAAGTTTGATTGAAAGACCCAACCCTAAAACCTTGAGGAATTTAATGAAAAACCCCCTCAAACTTTAGTTGTCAGATAAGAACCCTGTTGAAATTCAGAATTTCAATTGTATTGGGTCAACTTTGGAACCATGTTGTGCTCAATTCAATGGGTGTTTGAACGCAACCTTTGTAACAAAGTTCAAGTTGGTTTGTAGGGGAGTAACTTTGGTACAGTCGTCTTAATGGGTTGTTGTACAAAAATCAAAGAACCAGTGGCACAAAGTTGCTCTGTCAGAAGTGAGTTGCGCGGTTTGGGGTGATACTGAAAACTGGATTCAGAACAGTAATGGTCCCAGTGAAATGTGGCCGATTTGTGAGCACCATATCTTAGAATCTGTTCAGTTTAGGACCTAGAATCCTATAGTAAGTTTGAAGACCATTGTCTGGTGAACAATTCTTGTTAATAGAGATTAACATGTTCTTAACAGGAATTAAGAGAAAAAAGGGGATTAAAGGGAGTCGGTTCAGTCGAGCACGGAAGATCCATGGTGTTGAAATATCTGAAGAAAAGATCCGTGCCACTGTAGAATCCGAATGTGTCCAAATGAAGATGAGATAGAGATGGCTGGGGTGGGATAACTCTAAGCCAATTCACAGCTGTGGACTAGGCCGGGTCGGGGTAGGGATATTTCACCGACGGCTACCGGGGCTCGGTACTTCCGTCGCGGTGTCACTCGCGCCTAAATTCTACCACACTGTGCTTCTTTGTTACGTGGTCGCCATGCACAAACGTCGTGCCTCGTGACCGCGGATAGCTAGCTAGGTCGCCATCCCTTTAAATTGCTCCATGAACCATAGTGAGGTCTTCACTGTCTTCCGGTGTGATCGGTAGAAGCCAAAATTCGCGGTGTCTTCCCTTCCTCGTCCCAAATTGGTAGTGCACGGTGAACTTGTAGTCCCTTGCGATCGTATAGCTCTAGTGTGACTGCCTGTTTCCGCCAGAATTCATCGCGACATCCATTATCCCCATCGGACCCCACAGAGCGTGCTCATCCCCGCATTCCCGTGGCCAGGCGAACCCGGTATGGTTCTATGCCTTTGATTTGTGTTTGAGCATCCCTGTGTGCTAGTGAAGCTCACCGTGGTGGCCGTTTGGCCATTACTGGCATAGTTTTGTTGGAACACGAGCTCGACGTCGCACGCTAACCCGTTGACAGCGTCGGTGTCGACCAACCAAAATTCTAGTGGTCCGACGCTGATTCTTGTGAGCACCATGACCTGCGTGACCCACTGATCCTCCACGTTCCCTTTAATTGGAAATTCCATGGCTGAAGTCGCATGAACGCGCACCGCGGAACTGGGACCCTGTCGTGGGCGCGGTTAGGTCACTCTCGGTGTTTTCAAGCTAAATTCATGCTCAAGGCTGCTCGGTTTAGGTTAGAATTAGGTCTACCAGGTATCTGAGGGACACTCGGGCTCTCCGCCGCCGTGGCATGGCGGGAGATTCATCCGCGCCGCTGGCCGGATTCGAGGACCCGATTTCAAAAGACAAAGAACTAAGAAGGGGCAGAGAGTAAAGTGTCAGTGACACATTAAAGTCAGTTGAGGACTTCCTTTCAGATATTTAATCTGACAGGGGCCTTTGCGCAAATCTACCCGCGTGGTCGCGGGCGCGCCCGAGTTCTGTGTAAACCTGGGCCGGCTGGGCTGGTTTCGGCCCAACAGTGTTGATAGTTTCTCCTTTTTTCTAATTCAGTTTGGAAATCCATAGGAAATTCTAGAAAAATGATAAAAATATGGGACCAATTTTAATAAACTCCGAAATTCTTCTAGTATTTGATAAAACTAGTTCCAAGATTTTTAATCCCAACCATGAATTATGTAGCATTAAAAGATGCCTAAGCCTAGTCTTTTAGAGTTTTAGAATTAAATTGGTAGCTCCAAAAATCATAAAACTTTTTTGGTAAGCTTAATATGATAATTAAAGCCCTTGGGTAAAGTTTGGCATGTTTTGAACATTGTTTGATCTCAAACCCAAAACCCTAGCTTCCTAAGGTAGAATTTGCTTAACCCTAATAGGGTACTAACTCAGGAAACCCTAGTGACTCAGGTGTACCGTGAAGGAAAGTTATATTCAAGACACAAATTAATGTGTTTCTATTTCATATTCATAGCATCACATGAGCATTCATGTATATGTATTGTTATGTATAGAAAGCAAAGAAGAAGTGATTATCGAAGAAGAAACTGCCCCACCAGCTGAAATTCCACCTGTCGAGAATAGTTTCTACTTTGACATTTATGGAACAGATCCCGAGTCTCCTACAACACAAGGCAAGCCCTGGTGCATTTACCCTTTTCTTGTGATTTTAAACTCTTTATCACTTGAAATGATGCATTAGGTGATAGGAGTTGGGTGATAAACAATTGCTGAATTTCCTTCCTTGGAACTGTTACCATTCCTTGATACCTATTTTACTTAAAAGTTTTCTGATGCTTAGTCTTGCCTTAGAAAACAAAATGGTTTGTTTTAAACAAAGATGATGCTTCATGTGGTATGGGAAGTTTTCAAAAGAAAAGACTTGATGGTGAGTCCATCATGGCCGTGATGGGTTCAACATCGAAAAAGATGTACCTCTGTCAGGTAGCAAACCTTGGGATTGTAAATGATAAAGACAAGACCGGGCGGGTGACTTGCACGAGAAGGAAGTCTCGGTGTAGTGTATCCGTTTGAGTCGATTAAGGAACGTGTCGATGTAGGCGCTATGATCGAGGACCTTTTAACTGGCCACATGCCTCGTCATGGGTAAGGTTTGCCTCAGGAAGACCAATACCTGAAAGGCCAACACGCAATGGGAGTGGAGAGATGGCAAGAGTAGCATGTACCCTATGTGGCAAGAGGCTGGACGGTGGTGTATTTGTGCTCTCGGTTGGCGTGAACCCGGTCTGGTCTTGAGAAACCCGATGGCAAGTTGACATATGCAAGGGTTAAGTGCTACATATGTCGTGTGGTTGGAGATCCCCAGTTGGGTATTAATCGATTCGGATCGCCGTTACTTCTTGGACATGAAGACTTGATCACTGACTTACACGTAGCAATCCAGTGAACTGAAAGGATGATAAAAGACGGCTAGTATAGGCCAAGTGCTGGAACTAGGATAGAAAGAACTCTAGATGTAGGTAACTTTACTTAACCTGACAATAAAACTAGATTTTTAAGGATCCACTAATAGTAAGCATTTCTGCAAACAGAGTCTTTGATGCTTGATCAGCCTTACCTTGACTCCCTCAAGCCAGCATATCCTTGAGAGTCTTTTTCTTTTGTCGGGTAAGACTTGTGAAAGTACACTTCGTACTCAGGGTTTTCGAACCCATGTTGTTGTAGGTGAGGAAACAGCGGAGTTTTGCTGTTTCTGTTCAAAGGTGGTACCAAAAGAGGAGCCAAATCCGTGATCGTGGGTGTGGGAGGATGCTTGCCTCCCAGTTTGAAAACACTAAGCTTTTGTGCGGAGGGTGTTTTGCCTCCCTGATCTGTAATAATACTTTATGCACTCCTAGCACCCGGTATTGTAATAACACTCTCTCTTTATATTTTATGAATGTAAATTAAGTGATTGTAACCTGCTTCTGCTTATTCTTTCCTCCGATGTGATGTAATGTCTGCGTGATGGGTGAAGCGCTCTTGGGCGGTATGATGTTGATACAGAGGACCGAACTTGTCAAGTGATTATGTGCATCTACATGGTCGTCTGAGGTCCTTGGGACAAGGACATCTGTAGGTGGGCCTAATACCTTGGGAGGTTCCGTGACAAAATACAAATTCAAACCATTTCAAACATGTGCTTCAAAAAAAGATTAATTTAGGCTCAGCATGATGCAACATTTCATGACACATTGTTTTGACAAAATAAATAATTAATCCCTCTCCTAATTAACTTAATTTTAGCCAAAAGAAAAAGAGAGGGAGAGAGACTAGAGAGAGACAAGAGTAACACCTGAATTTGGTAGATATTTAGAAAAGAAATTTTATACCCCAAATTCAGGGTGTTACAAACCTATCCCCCTTAAAAAGAATCTCGCCCTCGAGATTCAGGGTTGGCTAGTAAAGAGTTCAGTGTACTTGGCTTTTAGATCATCTTCTTTTTCCTAGATTGCTTCTTCTTCTGAGTGATGACCCATTTTGACATTGCACATCCTGATGGTGCTTCTTCGAGTGACTCTGTCTGCTGTCTCTAGAATCTGAGTTGGCTTCTCAATGTATGTCAGATCTTCTTGAACTTCAAGGTCCTCTGTTGGCAACTGCTCTTCTAGTACTCGTAAGGATTTCTTCAGCTGAGACACATGGAACACGTCATGCACGGCTAACAGACTTTCTGGCAAGCTGAGTTGATATGCCACTTCTCCACGATTTGCCTGGATTTGGTATGGTCCGATGTATCGAGGTGCTAGCTTGCCCTTAACTCCGAACCTTTTGATTCCTCTGATTGGTGACACCTTTAGGTAGACATAATCTCCCACTTCAAAACTCAACTCTCCTCTTTTGGTGTCAGCATAGCTTCGCTGTCTGGATTGCGCTGTCTTCAGATTCTCTTGAACCATTCTGATGTTCTCTTCGGTCTCAAGCAGAATATCTAGACCGAACACCTGCCTTTCGCTGGGTTGGTCCCAATGCAACGGAGTTTTACAGTTCATCCCATAGAGTGCTTGAAATTGTTGACACAAATTTTGGCACAACCCAAAATAGAATATATATATATATATTCATATTATGTTAAAATTAAATCACATCGATGTGTAAAATTTCATAATGAAAATAAATCATGAAATATAAATAACCGCAACTCCATGATGGGTGGTAAAAAAATAATACACTCGTAAAACAAATATGTACTCCGTATATAAATACGGTGCCTTCGCATAAATATGCAGTTAGCGAAGCGATACTCCATAAAATACGGACTACGCAAGAATACAAAGCATTTTTCTTGATAATATTGAAATAACTAACCAAATTGATGGCATAGGCCATCATGAGAGAGCCGTGTAGAAAGTGTATCATTTTTTTAAAAAAATAATAATAATAAAGTAAGCTTATACATGCTAATAAAGGTAGGCAAATACATGCATCCGTACACAAGCACTCATGCAAACAAATGCAAATCGTGCTTATACGTATATGCAGCCCGATGGATATATATGAAATTAAAAGAAAAATTAAATAATCACTTAATTATTAAGAGTCATAGCCTATGTCTAGTTTATTCCATGAGCATGTACATTTCAAATAAAAAGATATGTTGACGAAGTCATACGTAACTGGCCAAAGCCAACCATCGGGCGTATGGCATTCAAATTCTCTACGTTCTGCATGTCATAAGTCTTGGCGACGTGGTTCTGATATCAGTCCAAAAGAAAATCAAATGAGAAAAGTGCCAAATCGTTGCCTGAACTGCTACGCTGTTGGCTCTATAAATATAGAGTTAGACGCTACAGGCAAAAGAGGGGGAAGAAATTCGCCGTGAGGCTGCCAGGCTCCGCATCCATTTCGTCTGTCCGCTGAGTGCTCCGTCCAGAAACAAAAAAAAAAACTAGCTGCTGCAAATTAGAGTATCTGCACACATATACACCTTCTCATCCGAAGGAGAACCGTCAAGTGGCGCTGCGGTGGTCGCCGGATTGCCGTTGTGTCAGTTGCCGAAGGTGCTACGAAGTTGCGAAGACCACCACCGTGGGAGGAGTGTAAGCAGACTGCTGAAGCCCTTCGTCGAGGAATTACTGCTTCAATAGGCTTTATGGGTAACAAAATTCTCCATTGAGCACTCCTCTCTAAGACATACCTTAAAGAGAAATTAGTTCCAAAGATCTTAAGGACATACCCTTAAAGAATATTGCGTCATTCGGTCATATACAATCTTAAAGTCATACCCTTAAAAAAGATCACGCTACACGATCATATACGCCGTTGTGACCCATCGGAAAGGTCTACTGCAAGGTAAGAAAAACTTTCATGTCGTTGTACTGTTCGTTGTCTTCTTTGCCACCATGGAAGAACTATGTTCTTCGACTCGTATTGTTGATACGAAATCAGGAATAACCGTAAAGTCCATATCATGCTATAAAAAAGGGGTTCGCGCTTCTCGCTGGTTAGCATTTTGTACACAAAATTAATTAGTTAGAGGCCCCATGCTACCCCTTGTTTATGTATTATGTTAGCATGCATATCATTGATAATCACAATAAAGTGATAATAAGAAAACCGCACGCTGAAGGGCTTTCTATATGGACGAAAATATGAATCCAGAACAGCAGCCGGGGCCACCATCTCCCACGTCCTCTACTCCATCGCTGGTAATGAACAACTTGCATGCCTATCGTGTGGGCCCAAACGTCCCATATTTAGGATAACAAAAAAAAAAATCGACGCACTCCCATGTGCGGCTATGGAGTCAAAAGCGCCTCCTTGAATGTTTGGTGCGTCTGTAAAAAAAACCACACACATCAAGTTACTTATACCGTGTTTGGTTCGAGGAATGAAATGATTCATCTTCTTCTCACTCCTCACTTTTTTATTTGGTTTGTGGAATAGAATGGATTGATCAATCACCACCTCATTCCTCATAAGCTAATAATTAGTATATACATGAGGAGTGAGTTGATTCCACCAAAATTGATGGAATGAACTTATGATGCATCACCTCATGAAACATAGAATGACTCCACAAACCAAACACACCATTAATGTCCCCATATATGTATGATCTCTAACTAGTTGATATTTTTCTATATAAAACTATTTACATTCTACATTGTATATTGCACCATCTAACGTGCCTCCCGCATAAACATGATAAATAAATCAAAACTTGCATCTTACTTCAATTAAGCCCACAGAATGACACATTTTGTCTAGCACTCGTGCTTTCATATAGTCACATCCTTAAATCAGTTCGGTAAAACTATCTACAGTATCATACATAACAATACACGTTATGGCAATTACAAATATTTGCATGTATCTCAAATAGCAGGTTAGCAAAATATAATTATAGATGTGTCAGGTTACAACATCATCGGTATATATATCTAAGTAAGTTACTAGGTATGTGTCCTTGTGTTGCGACGGAAGTAAAAAATTTGTATGAAACATTGATACTGAACGACAAACATCACTATAATATGCAAAATCCGTGTGGAAAACATTATAAATATCACACAAATTATTTCTAAAAAGTTAATTTAGAATGTTTAATTACAGACAAATGTGTCGACAACCGTACACTAATCAGCTAATCCTTTTTAGCGATATCGATAAGTCTCTGTTGTATGTTTGCAGGGATGGCATATCGGCACGAATTGTCCTCATAACTTAACAGATCAATCACAAAGTTCCTTCGAAGAATCTTTGCATCCTACAGACAAAGACATAATAGAACAAAACGTCAATTTGTATTTTATGACCGGAATGTATGTTTTGAACATGAAACGAGTGTACTACACTCACCCTAACAAATTCCATTCATCTGTCATTCCCCCACATGGTCATAGCTTGTAGAACGAGGTAGCTGGTATTAAGCCTATAGAATAAAGTTTGGCCAACTATGTTTTATACAATGATTATCATAGAACAAATTTAAACTGTTGAGAAGGTGGTACGAAGAAAATACCCTCTTAAGTCAATTGGAACACCAGTACGAATTGTATATTCCTACTTAAAAATATCCTTCGCCCATCCAGAATGTTTCTTGCTGTATGCAATCTTATATTTCTTTAAGGCCATGATGATCGCTTCCGCGAACCTCTTGTATGGCATGTGTTTACACCAATCTTGAGTCGGTGTAAAGTCGATAATAGTTACATGCTGTTTAACATGATCTATTACGAAAAGGACGTGACATCCGTTGAAGTTCCATGGCATAAGAACTTGCAAAATATGGATTGCAAAGAAGTGTCCTTTATAAATACATTCTAAATGAACACATACTTACATATCTACAACCGATGATATAATAATTCATTGATGGCCAACAATCGAGTGTTTTGGCTAACTCTTCTGATGTAGGATCCTGATGCTACTTTGGAAGTTTACCAAAACCAACCATTCTCTGGATAAGTATATATACATGTCCACACGAGTATTATATGTAGATACTATATATTAATACATTAATGATTGGAAACAAACTTACCCAGAAACGCATGTCCATATAATGCTTACTATTCTTTATGATTTCTCCTTTCGGCCTACATGACTCTTTATTGGCAAGCAGCCGAACAGCCATGTCAAAACATCTTAGAGTCATATCTTGATTTATCATTAATATGTTTTGCAGGTCTTTGACAGATATTTCTATCTTAAAAGGGTTGAAACTTCGCAACCATGTCATCATGTAATGTAGCATGACGAAAGTCTATATCAAGAATCTAAGTAGTTGGTATACATAAAATAGATAAATCAATGAGCACTTACTCTAGTGTTGTATCGTCTTCTATTGCCATGATATAATCACATAGAACATCTATTGAATCGGCTTTGGTCATTGCATGTCCTTTATGGAAAGACCAACCATTAAAAAGTCATTGGTGCACCCTTCGGTCGAGACTTTTATAGGAGTTCTTTTATCCCAATCATCAACAAACCACCTTTGCAAGTCTGCTTGAGTAATAGGGCCTTCCTCATCTTCAAACACTACTTCGCTATCATCAAGCACGTGGAGTAGTTTCCTCTTCTTAGAATTTGTTAGGTTTTCTAATATCTCAACATCGGATGGGCTTTCAGAGTCAACTTCTTTTTCATATTTTTATAACAGACACCCTCTTCTCTTACTCAGGTCTGAAGATAGTAATATAGCAGCCATTTTTTCCTAAAGTGTGACATGTCATCCAACAAATAAGAAACAATTAATTTAGCATTATGTATGTAACACTGACTATAGATGTGCATATATGTCATAGCAGTAATAATATACCTGGGTAAAACTGTTAGACAGTTCATTCCCTGTCCAGTATTCGATATAGTTCAAAAGAAAGAGCCACATGAAGAGCTACAATATACATTAATAAAAACATAAAGATTAGTATGAATGAAGAAATTGGTAAAGAAGATTTTAGGGCGTACCTATCTGTCTGCTTTGCATATCCCATGTCTATTTCTCTGAGCGACCAAGAAGCAAATTGGAGGTCTGGCACCTATGGTCTTTTAACTCCTTACGTTGAGATATCATATCAATTTGTCTTTGCAGTCCTTTAATCTTTATATATTGTAAAACAAAATTAGAGATTGGGATAAGTTAATAGTGAATTCATAATTATTTAGTTTGTGCATACTCACAGAGTCAGAGAGGTCTTTGCGGTCTTGTGAAGTACCAAGTGAATCAAGCACTTGTATCTCCATATTTCTTGCATTGATCATGGCAAGATACCAGTGCGTCCCTTGGATGTTTATCGGAATAAACACCTACAAAACAAGTATAATTATTGCATAAAAATAAAATACATGTAAACACTAACTGTTCAGATTGCAAGCTCATACTTACCATGTCATGGTCTAGGTAAAGTAAAACCCTTCATTCAGCGCTACATATTTGTGCCATGTCTTTAATTGGATATAGCACCTCTGTTTTAATATCAACATCACCATCTCGCTTTAGAAAATTGAACTGGAAAGCATTTTATATGTGGACACGACCTCTAGATCGACACTTTAGATGCTTTTGAGCCTTTATTAAATTTATGTAACAGTCTATCACCTGGAAATATGTAAGTTGTGGTTAAAATATCAGGATGAGTAAAAAAACTTATACATAACAAGGTCGCCAAATCTAAAAACTAAGCATGGATTACCTCATCACCTAAATATGTGTTCGGCTGAAATAAATACTCCATACACTTCCTTTCTACAAAGGCATCATCAATAAGCAAGACTTCTACCCTTGGTTCACAAGAAATTTCCTTAATAAAATCGATGAGGGCAAGATCACCCTGAGTGCAAATATAGTGTAGGAGCAACCAGTCGTGACATAAAACTGAAATTAGTTATCATAAAAAATACAAATTGATCCATAAAGTACTACAAAAGTTATAATACCTTCTCGAACTATTGCGGTTGCCACCAATTGTTTTAGCTTGTTATGAGACAAGCCTACAAATAAAGATTCCATTCTCACAAGACAAAAACCTACATTCGAGTGAATGCATAACAAATTGTTAGATGCATAATAAATTATATTGCTAATATCACAAATGATCCAAAACTCAACAATAATTTAAGACAGTATGCATGTAGTAAGAAGGTTGCTGATTATCAAAAATTGTGTGGCTCTAATAAAAACAATTGTAGCATGCAAACATGACTTGATAATACACCAGACCAATCAAACAGAAGACAAACATCATCCTATTAGTTTGTTAGCTGAACATGCAACTCTTACCATGGGTCTAGTTTGCTAGGACCTCCTTGTAGACAATGTTCTTCGTATATATCCCACAATCTACGGTGGGGTTTTTCTTTACACCCTTCCTTGACTTTTTCCTCCCATCGACGGTTGGGATGACAAGAATATTTATGTTCGATCAGCTGTCGCTCTAGATAGAACAACATATAGTTGGCCATGAGAGAACACTGGTTCAGGCAAGTATACACCAACATTGGGAATAGTCTGACCATGTGCTTTGTTAACCGTCATTGCAAAGCTAAGCCGTACAGAAAACTGCTTTCTTTTGAACTGGAAAGGGAACATCTCTTCATCGGAGGGACACGGAGGTATACGCGGTAGGAAAATCCATTTTCCAATGTGTTGACCCAGTACAATCTCTGCATCAATGCTATTTCTTTGGAAGCCACGAACGACCAGCCTGGTGCCATTGCAAAGTCCATTTGCAGGGTCTATATTCCGAAGCAATATAACAGGACATCCAATCTTGAGCTTCAAAACATGAGGTGGCAACCCATTAGGCGTCAATGTGTTTAGGAACTTAGGTGGGTAGTAGTTATGGGGATCATCCATGACGCTATCGAAACTATGGTACACCATATGCTCCCCTTGAAAACGATCAATCATCTTAACATTTATCATATCCACCCAGTCGTTCTGTGTTGATAGTATCGCCCTTGAAGTGATGTAGGTGGAATCAGACATATTTTCGTTGAGATTTAGGAAAGCGAAGTCTATTAGGTTGTCAAGATCGCTGTCACTCCCACAGTAAGGCACGCATACATCATCAGGAAGACGAATGTCGCCATCACTATTTGTGTCCTCAGTTCCACTGCCTACGCGCAGCAAAAACTCCGCAAACCAAGGGTCGTTTTTTGCTCTCATGTTGCTAACAAGCTTTAAGTGGGATATGGACTCCCATAGGTAAGACATCCATAGCGAAGACGCGATCACTTGAGCCCTTGACACTTTACGAACAACAGGCAAGACCTGTCTGAAATCTCCACCGAAGACAATGGTTTTACCACCAAATGGCAGTCCGGGGCAACCCATTATATTGCGCATGCTATTGTCCAGTGTCTCCATGGCTTGTCTCTTAGTCATAGAAGCCTCGTCCCAGATAATGAGAGATGCTTTCTGTAGCAACTCTGTTGTTCCACTCTGCTTCGTGAAGCTACATACAACGCCATCGTCAATAGTGAGTGGTATCTTGAAGCGTGAATGGGCAGTTCTTCCTCCAGGCATTATGGAAGCCGCAACGCCAGATGTAGTTGTTTCCACTGCAATCTTGCCCTGGTTGCATAGTGTCGCGAGCAGCACTCTGTATAGATAAGTCTTCTCGGTGCCACCAGGTCCATCCACAAAGAACAATCCGCCCTGATCGGTGTCAACGACAAACATAATCTTATCATAGGCGGCCCTCTGTTCCTCGTTAAGAGAGTCTTTGAGAGCCACATATCCTACTATTGGTTCGATACTTTCCTCCTCGTAAACCTCCCTAGGAGTACCAATAGCATCATCATACACGTCGATCATAGGAGGTAGAGGGAATGTATTTATGTCCTTTCCCATTGACTGCATCATGTTCCTAATGTCAATCAATACCATCTGCTCAACATGAGTTTTGTTCTGACTCCTGTGTTGATAGTCCTCGGACATAGAATCTTTGTGTTTCTACCAGATTACAGCCACATTGCTTGGCTCACAGTACACCAGTATTGTGGAAAAAAGCCGTCGCAGCGCTGATGGCATCTGGAAAAGAGCACGTTCAGTGAGACACTCATCCAGTGTGTTGTCCGACTCAAGCAGCCCCCTTCTCTCTGCTGCCTCACAAAAAGTTGGTAGGGTGACACCATCAACTGTCCTTAGATCCACATAGGAGGCGGCACCAGTCATGTGGTCTAGGAGAACACGAAGATAGTAGCGCTCCCCCTCGGCCGGATGACAGAGACTATTCTACCGACTTGTTCACCTGTATCTCGTTTCCTCCGTTGCCATACTTTGACTTACCACTCTGCCAAGTGTACCACTCAAGGAAGTCACGATATAGGATGCCACGAGCCTCCTCGTGTAGCCTATTCGCCTCAAAATATGTTGTGAGCATCGACCTATCAACACCTGGATGGTTGATGACTCGCTCGACCATTTGCCGCTCGTGAAACACCACCATGTGCATGTTTGGAAGATGGAGTTGCAGCTGCATCACAGGTGGAGATATTTGACTAAGCTCAAAGTCGTATATCCTCCACATGGCTTCTGGAGGAGTCACGCACCTTGCATCTCTATACTGCTTGATCTCATCAACATCATCATCTGCCTTGCTCGCATCTCTCATAACAACAGACACACGATCATGGCCTTTATATATGTACTTGAACAGGTATTTAACAGCCTTGATGCTCCCACATGCCTCGACATTGATGTGATAGTTGAAGAGACGAAGGAGGTATGGGTTATAAGAGACAACCCATCTATTGTCCAGTTCGCACCCTCAGACCTTTTCTTTATGGTCATCATCACGACGTTTGTAAATAGGGTACGAATCCTTCCCTTCCAAGGTTGTGTCACTGAAAGGCCGAGGGTAATGATTCTTGCACGATTTACGACCCTTAGTGCATGGGTAGTTAGGGTTTAGCGACCCACATGGGCCATGCATCATATGCTTCATAACCATCTTTCGTAGTTCAGGGTACTTGTTGCTTGGGATCTCGGTTGAGATCAAAAGGTCGTACTTCTCAGGACATGTGAGCTTGTACTTCCTCTGCATTATGAGTATACCCCGCTTCTAAAACTCCACGACATAGACGTAGGCTCGGACCTTACCAAGAATATCATGTTTAGTCAGCCTATGTTTTAAGTCTTGTAGCTTCGCATGAAAGACACGCACTACAAGATCTGGACGATCTTGCGGTGTCTGCCTAGGGATAAGCTCTCTCCTTATCTCATCCAAGTTAGGGTTACATGTCATGGAAAGAAATATGTCTGGTTTACCAAACTTCCACACCAGAGCCATAACATCCATATATCAACGTCTCATGTCACGAGGACCGCCAATAAACGATGTCGATAGCATAGTTCGCTTGCCAACCTTCTCTGCTCTAATATCTCCATCTAGCATGCTATCCACCAAGCCCTAGTATAGGTCTGCCCTTAACCGATTCTGATTCTTGCGTATGAAATCTAAACGAGAGCTCTCAATCTTTATGTACGTGTTGACTGCGAACTGCTGGAAAAGCCACTTTCCATGAAGTATTGGATTGAATACCCCGGGACGAATCTGGAATTTGTAGCAGTAGTAGTCACGTATAGACACACATAAATGGCTAGGAGATTCTGCATACGCAAGGATTATAAAGTCAGTGACGCTGAAAAGATAGTTAATAATGCGCAAATATATAAAATTATAAAGAAACAACTAACCCACATCTTCATCATTTGCATTACTTGCCCTATGTGTCGCACGGTATGCATCCACTTCGTCCATGGATACTCCAACCTTTGGGATATTTGCATGCCATCCAAGTTCGCCTCTAGGGAAGAAAAATGGATATGATAGTGCATCATAGCATCCATGGTATGAGCGGATGCAGTGGCTTGAACTGTCCTTCCCATGGAGCATAACACTCTTGCTGAACTGGCCTCGCCCTTCGCTCCCTTCGATCCAGACAGCGGCCACCTCCGAAGTGAGAGGTGTGTTATATGTCTTCTGGTTCAACGTCTGGTCTAGGTTCAATGCGATACGATAGTCATCAAGGTTCTCAACGTGGCCCATGGTCCTAAGGTGCTCGGAGTACGAGTTTCCATGTAGTATGTCGACTATTTGTCGAATAACCTGTTTGTCTTTCTGTTGATGCTCTTCGCGACACTTACAGTTCCGATGCTCGAGAGTGGGATCATCATCATAAAAGCAAAGCTCAAGGTGTTTATGCTCTGCCCCACCCTCCCTACCAAATGACTTGATATTGTGGTATATCATGCCCTGTGCTTGGAATGTGTATATACCAGAATCCCATACATTCGTTGTCATACTATTGAGGCAACACTATCGGGAAGTGAAAGAGAAATGGCCATTAAAAAACCTAATGTTATCACGAAAGTGCCTACATCAGAGTCTGCACTATCCCATAACCTCTTGAGTTGGGGAGGGTCTCCAGTGGGGCTAGCTCAACCTTCCCACCACGACAACAAAAACCAGGTGGCTCATACTCAAACTTGTTTGCTGTGGAATAACCGCAGTTGGGAACAGTCTTGAGCATATGTGTTTCTTCAGGGATGTTGCTGTACACCTTGTCGTACGGGTCAGGAACATCAGTGGTAGTTGATTCATCTTGACTACCATCGATCTCTATATCCTCATTAGTATCCTCATCTGATATTTTTTGAAAACAATGAGTAAGACATGTGTATTTATATAAGCATTGGTATCATAAAAAGATTGAAATTAGTACATTGCCCAGCGAATATGTATCCTTCGTTCTCATCAGCATCGTCTTCAAATATGACACTGTCATCGTCATCAACTGGAACGTGAAAATACAAGCCACATAAAAGACAAGGGCATTCAGGATTACAGGGTGGGTAAAATATGTAACCTAAATAAAGATTCTTAACAATTACCATTGGAAATGACCCTTGGCTTCGATTGGGTATGATCCACCCCACTTCCTTGTTCGGTCATACTTGCACTCTCATTTGTTGCCACGATAGCACCATGGCATTGATTCCTACATTGTAGTGATGGAAACACACGTTTAGTCGGACTACACGCTATCGTCGTCATGCTGGATCCATTTAAGATAGGATAGTAATCATTGTTTTCAAGTCATCCGATCAATCGAGATTGGTCACGATTAATCGTCCAAGTCGGTCAGCCAAAATGATCAACAACTCGTCCGACTTGAAAACAATGATAGTAATTACCATTGTTGTTGATCTTTGCAGTCATATGGGGTTGTGTCCAATCATCCCCTTCCCCAGCGTCACTGATAGTATTCTAAGTTGCAGTAGCCATGTTCCTTGAAATGGATGCTTCAAATTGCCGGTTTCGACGGGCTAAGATAGCTTGTCTTTCACCATGTGGCACATGTTGTTTACGACTTAGTGGTCCAGTAGACATATGCAGTGAATCGGCATCCTCGGTCCGTGTTGAAGCTGGCAGGAAAGGGTTACTGGCGATTTCAGGGATAACCCAGTCGCAGGGGGTAATTGCGGATCCATTAGGTTCAATTGCATCCGTTGTAGGGTGTACAACCTTAGGGGTATATGTTGGGGACTCCATGGCGATGGACTCCTGACTCAATGTGTCAGCCAACAGTGCTCTATGTTTTCTTATGTACTCTATCTTTGACCCTTTCTGCTTTGGTGTACTATTATACAACCTAAGGCGTTGACGCATAAACTCCCTCTCGGCGGGAGTTAAGTTTTTGTACCGCTCTCTAAAGTAGGTGGCCCTTTCCAAATTATGGTTAGGCGTGTTACCAACAGTTTCATGCACACCGCCTGGAATAAGGCATGTCTACGTTAAACCGCCTGAAATCAGCTGTTTTTGCAAATTTAGTCGAGTGAACAGTCATGTACCTGGTGTCAGAAGGTCTCTCGTTGTGAAAACATCGTCAGCCTTGAATGTCTCATTCCTATGCAACCAATCGCTATCATCATCTTGATTCACATTTACTTTTTCGTCTCCATCTAAAAAACAATGAACACATTACTTTATATGTGTAGGTTTATGCACAGAAACATTAATTTAAATCTGACGTGTTTCATCACCTCCTGGCACAGTGGACATCATATGTTGTCCCTTGTTTTGTTGTCGCGCCTCATGACGCTTCTTATTCAACTCATTCCTTTGGTCTACTGACATTTTTGCACGTCTTTCTCTATGCCTTTGCCTTTCTCGTTCGATAAAATTGTCGGTCAGTGAAGTGTTATTATTAGGACATGCCAAATCAACAGTGGTAAAATGATTTTCATGGCTACAAATGCATTTAGCATAAGTAAAGATCCAACATCTAGTCAAAGACAACATCATTGCAATATAAAACGATGGGTGAAAAAAATTGTGATTGGTATACCTACAATACCTTGTGTTGCAAAGTTTGTGAAATCAATGGTGCTACAGCCATCTGAAAGACTAACTGTGAAACACAATGAAACCAAAAATAAGATTAATAGATATTCACTAATCCACAAGAGGATCTATTAAAATAATTGTTACAATGATCATATACCTGAACCAAGATGCACATCTCCACTTATTTGAAAGTTAACCGTCTCACATGTCTTCATATTAATGTCTTCTTTGTATATCACCCATATATACAAAAGAATACACGTCAACTTTGTATAAGGTACATGTAGGTATAATAACAATTAGGAATTTAACTTTTTCATCACCCCTAGATGCCTCTGGCTGTATAGGAGGTCCTTTATTTTGTTGACTTACTTCACGACGCTTTCTACTTTTCTCGTTTTTTTGTTCAATGGACATCCCGTCATATCTTTCCCTTTCCCTTTGCCTCTTACGTTCCTTAGCATCGACATTTGGTTCAAGCGATTTCGATCCATTTTCATCAGCTACAATATAACTTTGTGTATTAGTGTTCCCCTACATACTACGTTTCAAACGTTAATCGACATACGTGTAATAGCCTTTACCTATAATAATGGTGTTTGAGATGTTTTGTGAATGGTGTAAGACCATCATTATGTTCCATCTGATCTGTTTCTGTTGGTTCTTCGTTCTCCATAAAGAAACCCTAATATGGACAGTGGAATGGCTTAGTTAAATTTTCACACAGTACTCTATGCACAACCACAATTAAGTTCAATATATAAGTTTTAAGACACATCGTTTGTCTATTGTGTACAGGTATCAATTTGCACACATTTTACACAGCAATCTGTTCAGTACACATAGAAACCTATTTGTTGTTGTCACACAGTATACACGGTACACATAGTTCTCAAACACACCAAGGTTCACAGAATATTCGAACAAACAGGTTCACATACAGCCATTTGCATTAAGCAAACCAGAATGTATGACAAGGGTTGACAACAGGGATATTGTATGTATGACGAGTAAAGGTACAATTTTTAACACATAACAATAATGGCAAGTCACAAAAATTTGTGAGCATGTTTATTCGATACATAATTATCCAAATCTATAACGTAACAAGATAAAACACATTTTAGTCCGGTCACACTGTTGCCAAGTAAGCCGATCTCCTCTCTAGGAATCTGTTGATTAAATAAGTCTTTGGATTTTGGATCAAGGAGCGCCGAATTCTGCAATTTAGTAAATGATTTGTAAGAACATGATTACTTGTATGTTTATTTCATGGCTATTAGCCTAGCAGATTATGTCTCCCATAGCAGCAACAACTTCACAGAAAGGGTTGTCCTCCCAGATGGACAAGTTTCCCTACAGATGACACTAATAGGGTGTCAATTCATCTCATCATGGATGAAGTGCCTTACAACAGCATTTGCTAAGGGCTATAGTTGGAATGGTGCCTTTACACTGGATGGTTTCAAATTTATTGAACACCAAGTTTTACATGTTAAAAAGCCAAAGAAAGCAGGAAATGGTTCAATGGGAAATATGTAGATGAATTTCTTAGTCTCCTAGAAACGATCCTTTGTAGTGCCAATACAAGTCGTCCACCGTATCTGGATTCGTATATAAGATATTGGCGTAATCTTCGGGACGCTCTTGATGTGAAAATTTTCTTACCAAATGAGGATAAATTATTTCTTGGTACACATGTTTGCTTTATGACTAGCTATGCTAGAGAGAATTTAATATTCAAACTATATCGGAAGTATGAAGGTGCAAGCAGAGACGAGATTTCTATTTGGAATAGAGCAATAAATGATGCTATTTGTCCATCGACTTGGCACTCAGACCTGTCCTTCGTACCAATTTTGATGGATGTTTTTGAGGGTGCAAGCAAATTAAACTTCCCATATCCACCATCCAAGATTGGTGCCTTTAGATTTATGAAAGATATAGTTACACATGCTGAAGATTATATTGATGTCAGTTGTTTTTTAAGTTATCAACTCGAAAATCATGCTAACATGTTATATTTCTTGTCAGTAACCTTTAAATAACATGTTATCGGACCCACCCACCCCAACGGTCCACACAGAATCAAAATTCTAAGCTACAACCACCTAAAGGCTTGTTCGGTTCGCTCTCAATCCATATGGATTAAGTGGGATTGGATAGGTTTAAATCCTGTGTAATGGGAATAATCAAACAAGGCCTAACAGTTACATTCTCAGCATGACTTTGGCTGAGTTTGTGTATCTCTCTTTATTAAAGAATAGGAAATGAGATTATTGTCATTTAAGCTTTATGTTGGCCATATAGGAAATCATTACAAGTCTCAATTGAAAAAAAAATATTTAAATACTGTTTGTAGTCAAATTGAAGCTTAAACGACAATCTATTTATATTTCAACTGTCGTTTTCAAGGAAATTTTAATGCTCGAAGGTTTGGTGCCGCAAAAGAATTAATGATACCGGCCCACTTAAAGGATTTTCTTCCAAGCATCAGAATTAATCTGATCAAGGACAATGTTGATATCAATGAAGAGTATGCTTATCTGAACTTTATTTTTTTATTTTTTTGTCAATTTTAAGCAGAAAAATCTTAACATCTTATTACTTGTAGGTTGTTAGCAGCCATCAAGTGTTCCTGCACAATATGTGATTCTTCACATTAGGTATCCTAAATGCTCTTTTCAATATACTGAATAATTTTGTTTATTCTAGAATATAGAATCCAACGTCATTATGATTAAACCAGAACTTTAGACAAACATGATCATTGCTTGCACGATAGCTGTAGTCACATATGAGAACAAAATATTTTGAATCCCTGCTCCATATGGTAGCATAGTTTTTCTTGCAGGGATTTATTGGGCATTTCAGCTTTGCACTGACCAATTTGGGGATCACACTTTTTATGTTGATCCCTGCCAAAAACAATAGCAAGAGTAATTTGGTGCTTACTTTTGTTCAAAATGGTAATACCTACGAGTGGGTTGGGTTGAAACAGATCTACAATGGGTTGGCACTCTTGTGGATAACACTTTCCACAACAATTCTATGATGAGCTTCTTATTCTTAGGGTGGAAAGCAATCTGATCCGTAATGTGCTTATTTATACTATATAGAAAATTGCTTTCTTGCCCCTCTTCCTTTTAGTTCTCGCTTTTTACATTTACATAAAGCAATTTTGATCTATGGGAGAGGGACACAAGAGTTTTTTCTTTCTTGAGAATTAACTTGAGTTGTGCTCATTACTGAGTTGATAGACAAGAGAAATGCGTATAACTAAATTAAGCAGCAACAATACAACCTTGCATCAATCTACCAAAACTGGTATTCTTAGTAAAACCAAACCATACGACCGTCATTGGATCATCAAACATATAATTGAAGAGACTTAAAAATACAAAACACACCTTAAGGGGGGAGAGATGTAGGTGACCAGTGGTTGAGAGCAGCAAATGTCGACAGAGGGATCAGTGGTTGTATCTGCAACTCAACTGGTCGCCTCCCCATTTGTTCCTTATAGGTGTGCAGAGGTTGCCGAGGTCGATGCAGCGTCGTCGAAGGAAGGTGAGCGGCAACAATGGAGGGGATCGCGGAGTAGAGGGGTAGGAGAGCGTTGATGGCGCTGTTGCAATACCTCCTCTCCACACCCTCAACGCGCGCGCCATCAACGTCGTGGGGGAGGTGCGCGTTGATGGTGGCCTCGGATCCCCGTAATCGCGGAGCAGAGGGGGAGGAGGGTGGGGGATCCGCGGCAACCTTCCATGACGGGCGGTGGGTGGGGCGGATCGGCGTCACAACAACCTTCCATGCGACTTCGTGGGGAGCTGGTGCGTGTTGATGGCGGCATCGGATCCCCGTAATCACGGAGCAGAGGGGGAGGAGGGTGGGGGATCCGCGATTACCTTCCTTAACGAGTGGTGGGTGGGGCGGATCGGCGTCGCGGCAACCTTCCATGCAACGTCGTGGGGGGGGAGGTGCACGTTGATGGTGGCCTCGGATCCCTATAATCGCGGAGCAGAGGGGGAGGAGGGTGGGGGGATCCACGGAAACCTTCCTTGATGAGCGGTGGGTGGGGCGGATCGGCGTCGCGGCAACATTCCATGCGATGTCGTGGGGAGGAGGTGCGCGTTGATGGCGGCCTCGGATCCCCGGATCGGCGCTGATGGCAGATCAGCGTTGATGGCGGGGAGCCCTCGGCAGAACCGTGCACCAAAATAATTTGTGGACATCTACAGTAGTGTCTTAAGAAGTAGTAGAGATTGCCAAATTTGCAATTCCTAGACCTCCTTGGTCTTTGGGTCGGCAAAGGATGTTCCATTTAGCAAGTCTATTTTTTCTTATCTTTGTTTCCTTGCGAAAAAAATCTATATCTATATTGATCTAGTTTTTTTAAAACCTCATTAGGGATCTCAAAAGCAGACATCATAAACATGGGAAGACTACTAAGCACGAGTTTAAAAGGACTAACCTACCTCCATAAGAAAGGTGTTTTGCTTTCCAGGAGGCTAGTTTTTTCTCGAACCTTTCTTCTATGACCCTCCAATCACTATTTTGGAGTTTCCTATGATGCATCGGTATACCCAAATATTTGAGAGGATATTCACCTGAATTGCATCCAAAGAGTTCAGTATACTGGTTTTCAAAATCTTTTACGGCGCCATAGCAAATAATTTCGCTTTTATGGAAATTTTCTTTAGGCCAGAAAGTTCTTCAAAAACACTTAGTAACAATTTCATACTTTTGGCCTGATCTAAATCATGATCTAAGAATAGAATAGTGTCATCTGCATATTGCAAAATTGATAAACCATCCTCTACCAGATGAGGAATGACCCCACTAAATTGTCCATCATCTTTAGCTCTTTTAATTAAGAGTGCCAGCATATCTGCAACTGCGTTGAACAAAATAGGTGACATAGGGTCTCCTTGACGCAACCCTTTCTTTTGTCTAGAAATAATGGCCAATGTCATCATTGACTTTGATTGCAACACTACCTCTGTAATGAAGTTCTCTACCCATTTGCCCATTTTGTAGAGAACCCTTTCATTCTCAAGGTTTGTTGAAGGAATGACCAATTAACTTTGTCATAGTCCTTTTCAAAATCAATTTTGAAAATTACCCCATTAAGTTTTTTTCGTGTGTAATTCATTAATGGTCTCGTGTAATATAACCACTCCTTCCATTATATTCCTTCAGGCATGAAGGCGGTATATGAGGGTCTCACAACCATTTCCATAACCTTTTTTATTCTATTGGTGGCAACTTTAGTAAAAATTTTAAAACTAACATTTAACAGACATATTGGCCAGTATTGTTGGATTTTTATTGCCTCTTTAGTTTTGGGTAGAAGAGTAATTACCCCAAAATATAGACTAAAAAGGGGAAGTTTATCTTCATGAAAGTCATCAAAGAGAGCCATCAAATCTTCTTTTAAAATTTCCCAGAATACTTGATAGAATTCAATAGGGAATCCATCGGGACCTGGAGCTTTGTTGTGTTCCTTTTGGAAAATAGCTTCTTTGACCTCATCCTCCGTAAATGTGGAGGTTAGTAAGATATCTTCAATATAATCTTCCACCAAGGTTATATTGGTATTCTCTGGTGGTCCAAACAACCCTTTATAGTAGTTTGTGATATATGCCTTTAAATTATCATCTCCGGCGACAACTCCCTCTTCCTGTTCTAATTTGAAGATGTGTTGTTTGCGGTGTTTACCATTGGCAACTAGATGGAAAAAGCGAGTATTATCGCCACCTTGTAATAGGTTTTAACCTTCGCTCTTTCATACCATTTAATCTCCACTTCTCTTAATAAAAGGGCAAGTCTTTTCTTTTAGATAATGCTTCATATTTATTTCGCTATCAGCCAAGGCAACTGATTCGACCTTTTTATCATTGGCATCAATCAATGATGTTAGCCTATTTTTTTCTTTCTTGTATGTGCCTGATGATGTTTGGCCCATCCACGAAGATGCTAGCGGAGATGTCTTATTATATTTTGCCATCATTCTATCGCCATAACTCCTTTGCCCTCGGATTGCCATAAATTAGCAACCATAATCTGTCAATAGCTTGTTTCATCAGCACCATGATTGATAGTGCAATAAAATAGACATGTTCAATTTATATTGATATTGTTTTTTTATGTTGTTTACATTTATTTCAGGGCTATTAGTCTAGCAGATTATGTCTCCCATAGCAGCAACAACTTCACAGAAAGGGTTGTCCTCCCAGATGGACAAGTTTCCCTACAGATGACACTAATAGGGTGTCAATTCCTGTCATCATGGACGAAGTGCCTTACAACAGCATTTGCTAAGGGCTGTAGTTGGAATGGTGCCTTTACACTGGATGGTTTCAAATTTATTGAAGACCACGTTTTACATGTTAAAAAGCCAAAGAAAGCAAGAAATGGTTCAATGGGAAAAGATGTGGATGAATTTCTTAGTCTCCCAGAAACGATCCTTTGCAGTGCCAATACAAGCCGTCCAACGTATCTGGATTTGTATATAAGATATTGGTGTAGTCTTCAGGACGCTCTTGATGTGACAAATCTCTTACTAAATGAGGATAAATTATTTCTTGGTACACATGTTTGCTTTATGACTAGCTATGCTAGAGAGAAGGTAATATTCAAACTATATCAGAAGTATGAAGGTGCAAGCAGAGACGAGACTTCTATTTGGAATAGAGCAATAAATGGTGTTGTTTGTCCATCGACTTGGCACTCAGACCTGTCCTCCGTACCAATGTTGATGGATGTTTTTGAGGGTGCAAGCAAATTAAACTGCCCATATCCACCATCCAAAGATTGGTGCCTTTAGATTTATGAAAGATATAGTTACACACACTGAAGATTATATTGATGTAAGTTGTTTTTTAAGTTATCACCTTAATAATCATGCTAACATGTTATATTTCTTGTTAGTAACCTTTAAAATAACATGTTATCTGACCCACCCACCCCAACAGTCCACACAGAATCAAAATTCTAAGCTACAACCATCTAAGGGCTTGTTCGGTTAGCTCTCAATCCATGTGAATTAAGTGAGATTGGATAGATTTAAATCCTGTGTGATGGGAATAATCAAACAAGGCCTAACAGTTACTTTCTCAGCATGGCTTTGGCTGAGTTTGTGTATCTGTCTTTATTAAAGAATAGGAAATGAGATTATTGTCATTTAAGCTTTATGTTGGCCATATAGGAAATCATTACAAGTCTCAATTGAAAAAATATTTAAATACTGTTTGTAGTCAAATTGAAGCTTAAACGACAGTCTATTTATATTTCAATCGTCATTTTCAGGGAAATTTTAATGCTCGAAAGTATGGTGCCGCAAAAGAATTAATGATACCTGCCCACTTAAAGGATTTTCTTCCAAGCATCATAATTAATCTGATCAAAAACAATGTAGATATTAGTGAAGAGTATGCTTATCTGAACTTTATTTTTTATTTTTTGTCAATTTTAAGCAGAAAAATCTTAACATCTTATTACTTGTAGGTTGTTAGCAGCCATCAAGTGTTCCTGCACAATATGCGATTCTTCACATTAGGTATCCTAAATGCTCTTTTCAATATACTGAATAATTTTGTTTATTCTAGAATATAGAATCCAACATCATTATGATTAAACCAGAACTTTAGACAAACATGATCATTGCTTGCACGATAGTTGTAGTCACATATGAGAACAAAACATTTTGAATCCCTGCTCCATATGGTAGCACAATTTTCTTGCAGGGATTTATTGAGCATTCAGCTTTGCACTGACCAATTTGGGGATCACACTTTTTATGTTGATCCCTACCAAAAACAATAGCAAGAGTAATTTGGTGCTTACTTTTGTTCAAAATGGTTATACCTACTAGTGGGTTGGGTTGAAACAGATCTACAATGGGTTGGCACTCTTGTGGATAACACTTTCCACAACCATTCTATGATGAGCTTCTTATTCTTAGGGTGGAAAGCAATCTGATCCGTAATGTGCTTATTTATACTATATAAAAAATTGCTTTCTTGCCCCTCTTTCTTTTAGTTCTCCCTTTTTTACATTTACATAAAGCAATTTTGATCTATGGGAGAGGGACACAAGAGTTTTTTCTTTCTTGAGAATTAACTTGAGCTGTGCATATCACTGAGTTGATAGACAAGAGAAATACGTATAACTAAATTAAACAGCAACAATACAACAAAAAAGGAGGGCTGCTACCTCAACAATTCTACTGACAACAAAAAATCTAAAAAATAACTCCCACAAACACAATTATAAAAGATAACTCCCGCAAAATATAGGAACAACTTTGAAGACAGATTGGCCCTTTCACTTCTAACCTGTGATAAGTGCTTGAAATAGGTAATTGTTCCACGGCAACCAAACGTGCCTCATGGTAAGCAATATTATCGATTCGTCTGATTTTTATTATATAACCAACCGTAATTTGGAGCATTTAATAGAGAACTTGGCACTTTTTAAGAATATCTAGATGTGTCCTCATGTCAGCATAAAAAAAGATAATATATTTTGACGCGTCATATATATATAGAGAGAGCAGATCTATTCATCACCCTAGCTGATGGACCCAATGGTCCATCACCTGGACCAACTGGCATCCACCTACCCGCTCGACACGTGCGCCCCTGCATGGCTCCCTAACGCCCGCCCAACAAAGCCAACCGAGCCAGCTTGCCCAGTGAGCCGACTGAGCCACCCTCGCGCCCGCCTAGCCGGTTGACCGAGTCGCTCCTCGCCCAAGAGTCGAGCTGAGCCATCTTGCATAAAATGACTTAATGTTCCTGAATGACTTAATGTAGGCTAAAATGACTTAAATGTTACCTAGACTTTGGAATGACTTAAAGTTACATTGAGGCCTAGTTTGGTAGCCCACTTCCTCACGTGGATTTCCCACTTTTCCGGGTGCTAGTAGCCCACGCGAGAATTTTCCTCGGGCACAGCTCCAACCAGTTTGGAAGGCAGCGCCACGAGGTATTAGCCCGGCCTCAGGCCTAGCTTCCATGTGGAACACATCCCGGCCTCCGAACATCAGGCGACCATCCCTGACTTATCTTCTCTTGTCTTTCGCTCTCGCCTGGAGTCACCCGAGCACACCGCCGCCACTATCACACCATGCAATTTATGCTTAGGCACCGGCGTCACCTCGGATCGACGAGCTAGTAACTCCACCTCCTTAGGTGAGGGCCAAGCACAAGTTGTATCAAACACAGAACCTATGCTATATAAACATCAATGATGATGATCAACACCCCTCTCTTGTTTTAACGCCAAGGCACAAGTTGTCTCAAACACAGAACCTATGATATATATATACTTTTACCGGAAAAGCTGATGTCAACTTTTTGTGTTAGCTCTATTCTCTTGTTTTAAAACATTGAACATTTGTTAGGTTTTAGGGTTAACTCATGAGTTTATTTATAGGTGGGATATAATCGTCGTGGGGATATGAATCAGTGACCTAGAATCCATTAGTATGGCCTCTTTGTACGGCCTTCCACCGATGTGCTGTAATGGCTCCAAACGAATAACTATTCCAATAACATCTAGGCCATTCTCAGGTGATTAATTAGGTAAAATATGAATATTTTATAGGGTTAAATCAGTATAATTCATAAATAAAGACGGATCGTTACCTACAAACATCTTATGTCGTTGTTCGACCACCTTAGAAAATGGCATAAGATGTTTTGGATATGGAGGGAACTGAATTGACAGGTTGAATGGTTCAACAACAGTATGTGTTGCCAATGTCAATTCTAGAATATGTGCAATATTCTGAAATTGATACGCCCCCAGTTTACACAGAACGCCAATCCATACAATGTATATGTAGATCCTTGTTGTAGTAAGGCGTCAAAGCGTTGGACATTATCGTGGTATGAAATTGCTTCAATTTTTTATCCCTAGACATTTCAGAATGCAGGTCATAGGAGTCAAAGAATTACATGGTTAAATGTTGATTTTATTTTAATGTTGATGAAGTCACTCACGGTGATGTCTTGTAAAATGTAGTGTTGGCTGTCATGACGTCTAGGGAACTTAACAGCTATTATCGCTACGACACTCTTTAGTCTTGGTAAGCCAGTTACTTCAACGTCATCAAATAACACGAAACTACATGAAACACAAACTTTAGATTAGATTGTCCACGCATATAGGTGTGACTTCTAAAATGTGTACTTATGGACACTCTGAAGGGCTCCGCGATTGGACTGCAACCGTCCTATTTTGGTTAAGTGTTGACGGTGCCATTGATCTTATATTTCGATCAGAAGCATCATTATAAAGAGACACACATATGAAAAGGATTAAATAGCATATCACAAATATAATGAATAAACCAAATGAGATTCATGGGTAAACAACATGATAAAAGACAACGTTTATATATATACTCTATATAGGGAATCAATAGAACAAAAAGAAATAAACAGTCTAGATATATCCCTAGGGAGCATTTCACTCAACAGATGACATAGCAATTGACTGCCAGATTAGAAAACACACAGCTATGCATCTTTCTAAACAGACTTAACCAAGAGGGAAAAACACTACATGGTCTACACATGAGATTGCAATCCATGTAATATGATACCCTGATGTAATGTACAGATGCTACACTGATAGCAAGATTTTAACGGAAACGATTAATAATAGTGGAACAAAAACAATGAAGAGAAAGGCTGCAAGCCTGCAACCAGAGGGAAAACACACAACAAAAACCTAACAAAGGCACGGTTCTATAGCACCAAGAATGCCCCAAAAAGTATCAATCATGACGTTGTAACTAATAAACACCAAGTTTGAAAGTTATCAACAAATATTTTGCTAATTCACACTTCACAGAACTACCACAAAGTTGGCTCTATACAGTCAAACAAAGCACACCTGAGAACATGTTTATCAGTGTAATACGATACCCTAATGTACTGCAGTGCAGATGCTATACCAGTAGCAAGATTTCAACAACACCCATCAAATCTAACCTCTAAAGGAGAAGCTATGGGAATGAAAAAAACATATGACTACATAGGATTTTATTGAAAAGAATCCTATCACTTCATTGGGTGGGATGGTGGGACAAACCAAAAAAGAATGTTTTTTGATAAGGCTCTAAATTAGCAGACAAGACATGAAAGACTAAATATTCGCCCGCGAAATCCTTTTTTGGATTAGAGAATAGTAGAACAAAACCGTGAATAGAAAGGTTACAGCCTGCAAACAGACGAAAGACACACAACAGAGATCTAACATGTAACACCCCAGGTGTTACCCAAGGCCCTAGCTCAATGAACACACTTATGTCCTACTTGTCCTAGATGCTAAATTGCAAAATGAAACCACTAAAAGTTTTAGAATCATGGCTAAGCTAAGTATTGATCATAATAAGAGAGATACCATAGCCTTCATACATTCTCACTCCTGAAAAGATTCTAAAACCCTAAATCCCCTCTTAAGCCATTAAACCCTAAACATGGGATTAAAGGGAAAAGATTGGGCAAATGGCCAAATCATGAAAGGAAACCTTTACCAAAGATGAAATATATTAGAAAATCTACAAAATGTATCAAGGAAGATATTACAAAAAGGCCCAACAAAAACCCGAAATTAGTTCACTAAGTGGAAAGCACAATAGAGCCATCGAAAATTTCTCGAAGTCCCAAAACCAACCCTAGCCCAAAGATCAGATGTGTTTACCTTTGTGCTGGCGCCAAAACCACTTGGTCCAAATAACAAAATGTGGCCAAATTACCCAAGTCACACCCCTGAAAAATTTGAAACCAAACCAGGGTTGTTTGACATGGTTTGGCATCATTTTTGTCGCTGGTGAACAGTGCAGACAGACAAGACTTGGCGCCTCCATATCTTTTAAGCTAGGGCACATCTTCCCTTGGAACTTACACTAACTAGCTAGCCCTAGGTGCCAGGAAGAAATCTTGCACAAGACCTTTGGCGAGATTCACACGTTTGTGACCTCTGCAAGCGCAAGAACTTGGGCAGATGAACACGACCACGTGTTCGACGCGCCCTGGCAGCGCCAGAGCACGCCCTCGGCGCTCAGCCCGCACGCGCAGCCCCGCGCCGTGTCAACCCCGTGACCACGATCGCGCCCGCGGCTATAAAGCCCACCTCGGTCTCGACCGTACACCCCCGCGCGTTCCTGACCCAGCCTGAGCACGAGTTCGCCGACGTTTGCCCAGAGAACCCCGTGCCAGCGGCCGCGCAAGCCACGACCACCGTAGACCGGCCAAACTAGCCATCCTCCGCCCCGTCCGACCCTTGGGTTAGCTTCTCCAGACCCCAGTGAAGCTCCCCGAGCCGAGGATCGAACCATACATCACTGGAGACATCGGATCGACGTCGCCGAACTTCAACCGGCCGCCGTCGCACGTAGATCGAGCCCCACGGTAAGCCATTCATCGATTCCTTGTACCTATAGCATCATTAGCATCCCGTGAAGCTCCCTATGCCAAATGATTGAGCCCTACCACCGTGAGAAGGCCGGAGCACACGCCGCCGACGAGCCCGACCGCCTGCGCACGCGGTCAGCCCTATTCCGGCCATCACCGTCGATGATCCGCACCTCGACGTGACCGCCAGGACCTCCCGGACGTCACCCACCCCTTCACCGGACCTTCCTCGCCGCCGGTAAGCCGCGCCACCCTTTTTCCTCTCCGCGGTTACTGTTGCAATGGGGAAGGAGCCCGAGTTGAAAGAAAGAAAAGCCAGGGGGTTTTGCAAGGTCAGTGACTCAGGGGAATAGTTCTGCAGGGGCACCGTTGAAAGAAATAGTTAGAAGAAACCCTAGGGTCCTCGGTGCAAACCTGTTTTCCTTAAACCTTTTAAGTTTTATTCTTTTAAATGAATACAGAACTTGCAAAATTCATAACTCGAATTTTATCCAACCAATTTTGCTAGGTCCTAAATATTATGAACTACTTAGGAAAAATAACAAACACCCTAGGTACTGCAAGACTTTTAGAGTTTTTATTTAATTAAGTATACTGCCCAAAACTAAATACATAGAGGAAAAATAGAAATACTTTTGGGCTGAGGTTAAGAAAAATTGGAAAAGTACTTAACTACTAAATATCCTGTTTAAAAATGTTAAACTCCTCAGTGCACCAGATTAAGGAGGGATTAACCATTTAAACTTGCATTTACCAAAACATTGAGAAAATGAAAAAGGAGATTTAAAATAAGAACCAGAGGGCAACCACATTTTTCCTAGCTTACTTAAGTAATATAGTTCACCAGAAAATTTTGTTGAACCCTCTGTTAGTACAAAAGAAATGCACCACATTTTATTTCATAAAAACAATAAAAACTTAGAAAAATCCTAGAAAAATAACCCTAAGGAGAAACCACCCAAATCCTTGGGATAACTAATAACATGCTAGTATAAATCTAGAAAAAATATAAGTTCTGTTGTTTGACATTTTTCAAATGACAAGTTAGTTATAAGTGCCTTTTTGACCTTAAACTTTAGAAAATCACAACTAAATAACCATTAAGTCACTTTCTGTGATTTCTAGCACGGAGACCTATTATCTCCCATAGATTTTGGAAAAAATAAATTTTAGTCCAGAACCCTCACCTAAATCAGAGATGTAGTACAAAGTGACTATCTACCCTTCACTTTTGTTATTTTTGCACAAGGTTTATCTGAATTAATTCTAACCTCCAATTTTTAGAACTACAGAGACCAATGCTTAACCACTGTAATTATGGCAACATTTTTTTGGAAAATTCTAAACCACCATGGTAGTTCAAGAGCACTCAAAAATAAGCCTAAATAGAAAGAAAAAGGGGAATTGTGGGAGAAGCTAATATTATTCAACTAAACCTCTAAGAGTCCAATAAAACATAAAGGACATGTTTAAAATCCTTAAGTTTACTAAAGACCCAAAAATAGTTGTGTACAAGACACTAGGAGCACCATCCGATAAAGAAACCCTAGTTTGCCCACTATTTTAATATTATTTCACCCTGCGTAGCATTTACAAATTGACATGTCAATAATATGCATGTATCTTATTCATTGCATTCGATAGATTGTAATCTCGCTGACGGAGAGTACATCCTCGTTTCGGAGCAAGGAGTTGCTCAGGAGGTAGTCTAGGAGCCAGCACCAGAGCCTGCCATCGAGGATCTGCCTACCCCAGCTTTGGAAGGCAAGCCCCGGTTTTATGCATAACCATTCTATATATATGCTAATTTACTGCACTTAAATGTTTGTAGGCTTGTATTGTGTACTTAAGTATAGGAGTTGACTGAAACCCTAGTTGCATGAACTCAGGATTCCTGTTGAGATGGATACTAGTATGCTAGGTCGAGTAGCTGCTTTACTAAGTAGGGATCTTGGTAGAAGTCGAGTGATTTTCCTAGCACTCGCGTGAGGTCAGGAATTGGTTGTATCCATTTTTATATCGTAATGATGATAGTCCGTGGACAACGATCCATGGGGATGTGTTGTCTACAAGATCACAAATGGGAATAAGGATTAAAGTGTGGTACTGTGTGTCAAGCGTTTGAACGTACAAAGCACATGCCGAGAAATATGGTAAATCGGTAAGCCTAGTACCTGAGTGAACCTAGCAGCAGACTTTACCCCTCACGCGACTTGAGACGTGGTCTCCCATTCCGGTTATGGTGGGTACAAGTGCGGTCACTACACGACGGCAGTCAGGGTCTGTGAGGCATTGTACGCCAAGGCGGTGAGCCCTGTTCTGTTGACGGGGAATCGATGGGGACGGTTGATATGTGTGGGGACGGAGTGCCTCGCCACGCCATGTGTTTAGGTTTACCTTGCAAGGTTTAAAAACTCGATTCGAATCGTCTGCTTCTCGTAGCTAATGAGACTGCTTGTTCCATGCTGCTACATTGAGTAATAAGTGGAAATGAGATGACTGGCAAAAGATGTTGATTGATAAAATGTTTGATATCATGTATGAATTGCTAGGTACACATTTAGTTTAAAAAGGAGCATACTAAAACTTGAAAGCTAAACTTGATTTTAGACTCAGCTAGTACTTTTGGCAAACCAAACCCCTCAGCCAAACAGCTGCATGTCTAGAGGTAGAGGAGTAGACTCCTCACACCGGGTAAGTCTAGCTAAGTATTAGTATACTCACCCTTGCTTGTTGCATAATTTTTTACAGGTTCTCTAGAGGAGATGGTTGCTGGATGACTTGACCGTCTACCTTGCCACCGGGTTGGACAGTCGAGTGGGACCCTACCTCAGCAGGAGAGGAGCAGGAGGAGTGATGGGCCAGGCTTCCCCATCCTCCCTTATTTATTGTTAGTTAATTTCCACTGCATCCCGAACAATGATCGCTACTTTTCAAAAACTCCGATGATGTTGTAATAACCATAAGCACTTCTTTAATGTATGGTTTTATGCTTTATTGTATTTGCTCTATGCCTCACCTTCGAGTGAGTACGTGGTACTTGATCCTGTTCGTGGCCTTGTCGGACTAGATCCGAGGGACCGACGTTTTATTCCTATTTAAGTGTGGTCTAGCCTCTAAGGTGGGACTTAGGCACTTAAGTTAGAATAATTCGGGCGGTTCCGTCACAGCTGGTATTGGAGCTTGTACCACCACAGAGGAACCAATAAATCATTATTACCAACCTTTTTAAAAGTAAAACTTGTTTAGAAACCAAGTTGGATAGCTGTTAGGACCATAAGGATAGACCTAGGACGTGAAGCCTTAGGATACTAGATGGGTAGCTAGGTGGCTATTTGGATATGCCCTACAGGCTGCTATGATATAGGTGGGGAATTACTATACCCCTATGTACTTAATGTGAGGTCGCTTAGGACGAGCATGCATGCATTAGTTTTCTAGCTTCTTAGAAAAATGTCAATGAAAGGCTACATAATCGAAGAGACACATGTAATTATAAATTAAGTCTACATCAAAGATCTCAACTTAACCATGGGAAAAGCCAAGCACTAGCTTCCTTTTATTTTTGGGATTCTTTTTCTTTTTTTCTTTCGCTTACACTTGCCCTTGCACATATGACTTCTCACGTATCCACGGAAGGAGGGAACGCACATTCCCACACAGATGGGCTTGCACAAGAAGGCTTTTCCCGCATTTTGTGGGAGGTACTGCAGGGAGCCGGTTATGCTACGCCTCCCTAGTACGCAGTGCAGTTGTTCGAGGAGCACCGGGTACCCCGCTGTAGGGTGAGGATGACCTTGGAGCCTCATCCCTTGCAGCCCGGCTGGCGTTCATTGGATTCCGAGTCTTTCGGTTTCAGGGCCGAAGATACTATTGAGTCCACTGCAAAGGTAAGATTTGGAATGGCTGCTGAATTAGTTCCCTTGTTTAACAGTTTCAGTTTGGTTATAGATGTATGTTTTAAGGTTTATGAAGCACTCGGGTTCAAAAAGAACAAGAACAATTATTAAATACAAAAAGAGCTATTATATAAATAACAATGCATCATATGAAGCAACCACGTTGTGACTGAACAAAAGTTTTTGTTCATTTTCCGAATTCCAAATCAGAGTATACATTTTAAATAAGACTACCATATGCCATTCCAAATCAGACTACCATATGCCATTTTCAAAGCCAATGCAATCACAACAGATTCAAATCAGCAGAGAATGGTTTAAATCTGCATAGTTAAATGTAACAGGTAGTACTCCCAAAAGCATTGAAGCTAACAGAGAAAATCATGCCCCGAAGAAGAGAAACACAAGCACTAATATGCTGACCGACATGTCAATGCTGCCCAATGTTACATAAAAGAACTTCAATACACTGCCAGTAGCATGTGAGACCTCAAGCATCCAAACATAAAAGAACTTCAATACACTACCAGAATAAAGGTCATTTAAGAAGTTAGACAACTAAAGTCAACTTGTCTTATCCTTCTCAACAGAACTGAGCTAATGTACTTTCCCTTATCTGTGATACATTCATGGGGTCCATGATTTGATTCAAAACTATCTAATCAGAAGTACATATACAAGTGGCATGAATATGTGAACAACTTCGCCTAAAACAAATAGGTTTCCATTACCTCAGTTAAAAAATAATTTGCAGTTAACAATAATGTAGACTCTAGTTCAATCTATATGTGTAGTATCAGCATCATGTATTTTAGTGTATAGGCGTGTAAGACTACAAAGTGCCTAAACAAAAAGACTGAAGATGCCGATCCAATGGGAGGAAAAAGACTGAAGATCACAAAATTGCTAACCAACCTTGCCACAGAAATGCTACCCAACCTTGCATCAATCTATCAAAACTGGTATCCCTGATTTGTGATACAGATCAGTTGCTTGGGAATGGATGCCTAGACTCATTAGTTACACAGCTAGCGACACTATCCATGGGGTCCATGATTTGATTCAAAACTATCTAAATCAGAAGTACATATACAAGTGGCACGAATATGTGAACAACTTCCCCTAAAACAAATAGGTTCCATTACCTCAGTTAAAAAATAATTTGCAGTTAACAATAATGTAGACTCTAGTACATTCTATATGTGTAGTATCAGCATCATGTATTTCTAGTGTAGAGGCGTGTAAGACTACAAAGTGCCTAAACAAAAAGACTGAAGATGCTTATCCAATGGGAGGAAAAAGATTGAAGATCACAAAATTGCTACCCAACCTAGCCACAGAAATGATACCCAACCTTGCATCAATCTACCAAAACTGGTATTCTTAGTAAAACCAAACCATACGACCGTCATCAGATCATCAAACATATAATTGAAGAGACCTAAAAATATAAAATGCACCTTAAGGGGGGAGAGATGTAGGGGACCAGTGGTTGAGAGCAGCAAATGTCGGCAGAGGGACCAGTGGTTATATCTGCAACTCAACTGGTCGCCTCCCCATTTGTTCTTGTAGGTAGGCAGAGGTTGTTGAGGTCGATGCAGCGTCGTCGATGGAAGGTGAGCGGCAACAATGGCGGGGATCGTGGAGCATAGGGGTAGGAGAGCATTGATGGCTTTGTTGCAATACCTCATCCCCACGCCCTCAATGCACGTGCCATCGACGTCGTGGGGGAGGTGAGCGTTGATGGTGGCCTCGGATCCCTGTAATTGCGGAGTAGAGGGGGAGGAGGGTGGGGGGATCCGCGGCAACCTTCCATGCGACATCGTGGGGGAGCTAGATGCGCGTTGATGGCGGCCTCGGATCCCCGTAATCGTGAAGTAGAGGGGGAGGACGGTGGGGGATCACGATTACCTTCCTTGACGAGCGGTGGGTGGGGCGGATTGGCGTCACGACAACCTTCCATGCGACGTCGTGGGGAGCTGGTGCGCGTTGATGGCAGCCTCGGATCCCTGTAATCGCGGAGCAGAGGGGGAGGAGGGTGGGGGGATCCACGACAACCTTCCTTGACGGGCAGTAGGTGGGGCGGATCGGCGTCGTGTCAACCTTCCATGCGACGTCATGGGGAGGAGGTGCGCATTGATGGCGGCCTCGGATCCCCGAATCGGTGTTGATGGCGAGGAGCCCTCGGCAGAACCGTGCACCAAAATAATTTGTGGACGCCTATAGTAGTGTCTTAAGAAGTAGTAGACCTCCTTGAACTTTGGGTCGGCAAGGGATGTTCCATTTAGCAAGTCTATAGTTTTCTTATCTTTGTTTCCTTGCCAAAAAAATCTAGATCTATATTGATCTAGTTTTTTTAAAACATCTATAGGGATCTCAAAAGCAGACATCATAAACATGGGAAGACTACTAAGCACGAGTTTAAAAGGACTAATCTACCTCCATAAGAAAGGTGCTTTGCTTTTCAGGAGGCTAATTATTTCTCGAACCTTACTTCTATGACCTTCCAATCACTATTTTGGAGTTTCCTATGATGCATCGGTATACCCAAATATTTAAAAGGATATTCACCTTAATTGCACCTAAACAGTTCAGTATACTGGTTTTCAAAAGCTTTTACGGCGCCATAGCAAATAATTTCGCTTTTATGGAAATTTATCTTTAGGCCAGAAAGTTCTTCAAAAACACTTATTGCAAAATTGATAAACCCTCATCTACCATATGAGGAATGACCCCACTAAATTGACCATCATATTTACCTCTTTTAATTAAGAGTGCCAACATATCTACAACTGCGTTGAACAAAATAGGTGACATAGGGTCTCCTTGACGCAACCCTTTCTTTGTCTGGAAATAATGGCCAATGTCATCATTGACTTTGATTGCAACACTACCTCTGTAATGAAGTTCTCTACCCATTTGCACCATTTTGGAGAGAACCCTTTCATTCTCAAGGTTTGTTGAAGGAATGACCAATTAACTTTGTCATAGGCCTTTTCAAAACCAATTTTGAAAATTACCCCATTCAATTTTTTGTGTGTAATTCATGAATGGTCTCGTGTAATATAACCACTCCTTCCATTATATTCCTTCCAGGCATGAAGGCGGTCTATGAGGGTCTCACAACCATTTCTGTAACCTTGTTTATTCTATTGGTGGCAACTTTAATAAAAATTTTAAAACTAACATTTAACAGACATATTGGCCTGTATTGTTGGATTTTTATTGCCTCTTTAGTTTTGGGTAGAAGAGTAATTACCCAAAAATTTAGACTAAAAAGGGGAAGTTTATCTTCATGAAAATCATCAAAGAGAGCCATCAAATCTTCTTTTAAAATTTCCCAGAATACTTGATAGAATTCAACAGAGAATCCATCGGGACCTAGAGCTTTGTTGTGTTCCTTTTGGAAAATAGCTTCTTTGACCTCATCCTCCGTAAATGTAGAGGTTAGTAAGATATCTTCAATATAATCTTCCACCAAGGTTATATTGGTATTCTGTGGTGGTCCAAACAACCCTTTATAGTAGTTTGTGATATATGCCTTTAAATTATCATCTCCCGCGACAACTCCCTCTTCCTGTTCTAATTTGAAGTTGAGGTTTTTGCGATGTTTACCATTGGCAAGTAGATGGAAAAAGCGAGTATTATCGTCACCTTGTAATAGGTTTTTAACCTTCGCTCTTTGAAACCATTTAATCTCCAGTTCTCTTAATAAAAGGGCAAGTCTTTTCTTTTAGATAATGCTTCATATTTATTTCGCTATCAGCCAAGGCAACTGATTCGGCCTTTTTATCATTGGCATCAATCAATGATGTTAGCCTCTTTTTTTCTTTCTTGTATGTGCCTGATGTATGTTTGGCCCATCCACGAAGATGCTGACGGAGATGTCTTATTATATTTTACCATCATTCCATCGCCGTAAGTCCTTTGCTCTCGGATTGCCATAAATTAGCAACCATAATCTGTCAGTAGCTTGTTTCATTAGCAGCATGATTGATATTGTTCAATTTATATTGATATTGTTCAATTTATATTGATGTTGTTTTTTATGTTGTGTACATTTATTTCAGGGCTATTAGCCAAGCAAATTATGTCTCCCATAGCAGCAACAACTTCACAGAAAGGGTTGTCCTTCCAGATGGACAAGTTTCCCTACAGATGACACTAATAGGGTGTGAATTCCTGTCATCATGGACGAAGTGCCTTACAACAGCATTTGCTAAGGGCTGTAGTTGGAATGGTGCCTTTACACTAGATGGTTTCAAATTTATTGAAGACCACGTTTTACATGTTAAAAAGCCAAAGAAAGCAGGAAATGGTTCAATGGGAAAAGATGTGGATGAATTTCTTAGTCTCCTAGAAACAATCCTTTGCAGTGCCAATACAAGTCGTCCATCGTATCTGGATTCGTATATAAGATATTGGCGTAGCCTTTGGGACACTCTTGACGTGACAAATCTCTTACCAAATGAGGATAAATTATTTCTTGGTACACATGTTTGCTTTATGACTAGCTACGCTAGAGAGAAGTTAATATTCAAACTATATCGGAAGTATAAAGGTGCAAGCAGAGACGCGACTTCTATTTGGAATAGAGCAATAAATGGTGTTGTTTGTCCATCAACTTGGCACTCAGACCTGTCCTCCGTACCAATGTTGATGGATGTTTTTGAGGGTGCAAGCAAATTAAACTGCCCATATCCACCATCAAAGATTGGTGCCTTTAGATTTATGAAAGATATACACTACAAGAAACTGATAAATGTTCGTGGGTAAAATTAAGAACGTGGGTACCGACGTTCTTACTTGAGTTATGTTCATGGGTTATGTTAAGAACGTGGGTACCGACGTTCTTAATTTAAATTCGTGCGCCCTGGCTAAAACCGTCGAACTTAACGAGTTAGGAACGTGGGTACCCACGTTCTTAAGTTAAGTTCGTGGGCCATATGGACACCGTCGAACTTAATAAAAAAACCTAAATCCCCTAACCCACCCACGCGCGACTCTCTCTCTCACCTGCTGCCTCATTCCCGCCCATCGTGCCGCCGCAACGAAAAAGCGCCGTCGCCCCTCCCCTATGGTCGCGCTCGCCGCCTCTCCTTGCGCCTCCCAGGTCGCCGCCGCGCGTGAAGACGGCTCACTCGAGCTCTGGCTCATCTCCCCGGGCTCCGTCGGATGGCACAACCAACTCGTATGCTTCCCATAGCCCTGCTGTGTTCTGTGAGGAGTCTAAGGATTGTCTCTGGCCTGATTGGGTGTTTGCTTGGGTGCAGACTATACAGGGGAACAATGAGTCGAGGGTCACATCACTGGTGTGGGGGCAGAGAGGAGGTGAAGTGACCGGCCGACTGCTCTCGTCCAGCGTTGATGGGTCGGTTTGTGAATGTGATCTATTCTACCTGCAGCAAAAGGTGTCTCTCTTCGCATGCTTACACTCGATTTTCTCGTGGAATTGTCAATTCCGAACTCTTAGATGCTGGGATATGCATAAAGCTGGTAATTGGTGTATGAGCAGGTTGTAATTATGTTTGTATAGTGCAATAATAGTCCATAACCTATCGGGTGTATTGAATCACTAGTGATGGCACTTAGATTTCATATTAGGTTTCACCATTTGAACTTCATCGGTCTCCTTATATCTTTTCTCGTTTCGTTGCAATGTGATATCAATTTTAGGTTCATGGATATAATTATAGTTAGTTTGTTGTTCTCTTTTGTAGATTGTTCTAGATACTGTTGGAATTCCAATCTGGCAAATGGCAATGGAGCCTTCAGTTGATGCTAAAAATACTGAAAATAATAGCTCAGAGTTTGCTGTCAATGGCCATCCAGACCAAAATGACTACAACAATTCTGACTTAAGTAACATTGATGATGGTGACAACTCTGAGGATGAAGATGGTTCTACCAACACAATATCTTCATATCATGTGAATGATTTCCAGCGACTGGCTCTTGCGTGTGATGATGGTTCTGTACGATTGTATAATGTGCCTGAATTAGGTGCATTGACTTACTATAGGTCTCTTCCAAGAGTGAGCGGTATGTGTTATATAAATTCTTTTTTCTGTTATTTTGACAATAAATTCAACACAGACAGTTTTGTTTGTGTGTTCTGTACAGTTATGTTTGTGTGTTCTCATAGGGCAGACTCTAGTTATGATTTTGGTTTATTTTACCTAATTCTCAGTATCTGGGAGGTAAGAGTGACTTGTTTGGGCATATGGCTGCTCGTTAGCTCTTCATATTTCTCTGCACGCCAATTCTACTGTAACTGGATGTTGCTATTGCAATTTCATTTTATAGGAGATGGTGCCACATTGGAATCAGTTCTAGACCTTGTGAAGGCAATGTACCTAAACGTTGAAAGCTTCCCTTGTGTGAGGCTGTTGAATCTTTCTGGTGAAATTGGCTGTTCTAGTGAGTCTGCACTCTACATGTATCTAGTCTTCCATCTTCTGCCATTACTAAAGCTAACCTCCCCATGCCATTAAGAATAACTGGTTATTAAAATGACTTTTATGCTGTTAGATCCTGGAAGTGAGAAGGTCATTGCACCAATTGTAAGACTTAGAAAAGGCAGTGATCAATTGGTTCAACCATCTACTATTCTCCTTTCCTTAGATCAGATGTCAGATTTCTTTCTGAGGTACATGGAAGCACAACAGCAATTATTCACATATTTTTGAGTTTATATGTGCTTGTGAAATGTGAGGTGTTGAAGTTTGCCCTTTTGCCTTGGTACTAACCGAAGGAAGTTAAGCTTTTTTTCCTTGAAAAGTCATATAACCTTTGGGATGTTAAGAGATGTTAACAAATCAATAATATTTGGTGCTATTATCCAGGGTATCCAATGATCCAGAACTTCACCAGAAGGTGGCTGGTGTATTTGTTGAGTCAAATGGTGTCAACAATGACTTACAAGGTCACTATTCTGAACTAGCATCTCTGTTTTCTTGTGTTATTTGCATTTTTTGCATGATGATCCCTAAGGATGTACTGTATTTTTTCATGTATATAGAGCTGTCTCCTGATAGAAAATTTCCAAAAGATGATTTTGCACTCTACTCAAATCACAGCCATGATTGGAATCCTGTTGTAAGTAAAACAGGCTTCGTTACACTGATGCCACCCTCTCAAGAGTCAAACTTGCTGCTTTTTTGCAATGTAAAAGTTAAATTTTGTGTTGAATGTGCCTCAGTTACTCTATTATCATGTAGGGATCAGGTATCATGTGGAACAAATATAATTTTCATGTATTTCTACTTTCAGAAGAGAGTACAAACACTCTTCAAAAGGTAGTTTTCCTTCATTTTTGTTGCATACCTTTTTATTTTCAAAGTTCTGTTTGTCTATTCTCTTGTACCAAATTTATATATTGATGAGGACTATCAATAAAAGATTTCAGAAAAAAAATTGAGAAGACTGGCAATGGATATAAATCAAATGTTGCTGAATTCGACCTTGTTATGCAGGTTTGGATTCCTTTTTAGTCCTTATTATGTCGCATACTCTTATTGACAACAGAAGCATGACCTTTGATCAATTGGGACTACTATTTTTCTAATCGACATGAACTTCAGACAACCAAAGCTCAAACACATGATTCAGCATCCTGCCTCAAAGAACAATCATGCTTGCCCTTAGGTGGACACAGGTGTGTTTTTTCTCCTTAGAGATAGTTTGCAAGTTGCATAATCATGTACACTATACGCTAATACAGTAAAGTTCAAAATTGTCTGTCTGAAGCTACTATATGCACCTATAGAGTGTCATACCTCGATATTTAGTTTTTATATGTTATATCATTTTTTGAATACTCATACTTGAAGGGCAGTGTATGGACTTCATTACCACCACTTAAAAACGGATCTACAGAGCATCTAAAACCTTTAATATTGGCTATTGCGTCTCAAGACTCTGCATCATTTTTCGGGACCGTAGTCTTGGTTCAGATTCTCCCATATCTGTAAGTTGCTAGTTTGCTAACTGTATGTGATTGTCCTATTCATATTATTTATTTGCCAGGGATAATTTTGAGTTTCACAGGGATTGATTGCTTTGCTCATTGCTATTGATGCTCTTTCTCACATTCATGGTCTAAGCAAGCTTAAGAAACAGGTATGATATGACTACTGAAATTTTGTTTGTTAGTCGCTTCCATAATATTATGCTAGATATTCTTTTCTATCTTACTTAGAGCAGGTATGCAGCAGATCATATCCACCATTTTATCTTTACCTCTTTTATACTTGTTGTAAGGTTCAAGCTACTGGTATCTTTGTTAATGTTCTCATTATCTTATACCCTAGCTTACACATGGGGTGGTACATTTAATATGGTTCTTCATATCACTCTCTGAATTTACGTGTGATTGGTTTCTGAAGAAACATCTTCCTGACATTTTCCCTAATTCTTATACAGCTTGTGTTCGCTGTTTTTAATGGTGAGGCATGGGGTTATCTTGGTAGTCGGAAATTCTTACATGAATTAGATGAAGGCGCTGCTTCTGTGAATGGAATTAGTAGCTTAATGATTGACCAGGTGAGTGCCAGAAAAATTATTACAGGCAGAGACAACCTCAGACTACAGTTAATCATGGAGATTTTAGACCATGGAGATTTTAGTGTGATATTTGAGCTGGCCAATTTTGACCATGGAGATTTTATTCGTTCTAAATTGTACATAGTTTTGGCTTTTTTCTAGATACATTTTTTTTACTATCTTGTATTTTCTAGCAGCAGCGATGGGCTAGTACCTCACCTGAACTTATGTATTTAGACTTGTGTGAACTTATGTATTTGAACTTATATATCTATGTGTTTGAAATCTGTATTGTATGTGATATTCTGTGTGTCTAATTTTTCATTTCTGTATTTTTTATTTTTTTTCTAGAAAAGCGTTAAGAACGTGGGTGATACCCACGTTCTTAACGTTAAGAACGTGGGTACCGTCGAACTTAATGGGCAGCCCTCGCCGACCCACGTAGGACCCATAAGTTCGACGACCAGCTGTCCCCGTCGAACTTAAATGTAAGAACGTGGGTGCCGTCGAACTTATGGGAAAAATTCGACGGCCCCCATCGAACTTAAAAACCCACGTTCTTAATGTTAAGTTCGACGGTATCCACGTTTTTTATGTTAAGTTCGACGGTACCCACGTTCTTAATGTTAAGTTCGTTGGGGCCGTCGAACTTAAATCTCTAAGTTCGTCCAAAAATCGTCGTCGGCTATATTCGTCGGTAAACCCACGTTCTTATGGTAAGTTTGACGGCCTATTACATTAAGTTCGACGGTTTTTCACCCATGTTCTTTAACTAGTTTCCTGTAGTGATAGTTACACACGCTGAAGATTATATTGATGTAAGTTGTTTTTTAAGTGATCACCTTAAAAATCATGCTAACATGTTATATTTCTTGTCAGTAACCTTTAAAATAACATGTTATCTGACCCACCCTTCCCAACGGTCCACACAGAATCAAAATTCTAAGCTACAACCACCTAAGGACTTGTTCGGTTAGCTCTCAATCCATGTGGATTTAGTGGGATTGGATAGGTTAAAATCCGGTGTAATGGGAATAATGAAACAAGGCCTAACAATTACTTTCTCAGCATAGCTTTGGCCAAGTTTGTGTATCTGTTCCACGGCAACCAAACGTGCCTCATGGTAAGCAATATTATCGATTCGTCTGATTTTTATTATATAACCAACCATAATTTGGAGCATTTAATATAATATAGAACTTGGCACTTTTGAAGAATATCTAGATGTGTCCTCTGTCAGCATAAAAAAGTAATATATTTTGACGCGTCATATATATAGAGAGAGCAGATCTATTCATCACCCTAGCTGATGGACCCAATGGTCCATCACCTGGACCAACTGGCGTCCACCTGCCCGCTCGACAAGTGCGCCCCTGCATGGATCCCTAGCGCCCGCCCAGCAAAGCCAACCGAGCCAGCTTGCCCAGCCAGCTGACTGAGCCGCCCCCACGCCCACCTAGCCGGTTCACCGAGCCGCTCCCCACCCAAGAGTCGAGTCGAGCCATCTTGCATAAAATGAATTAATGTTCCTAAATGACTTACTTTAGGATAAAATGACTTAAATGTTACCTAGACTTTGGAATGACTTAAAGTTACATTGAGGCCCAGTTTGGTAGCCCACTTCCTCGCGTGGATTTCCCACTTTTCCTTGTGCCAGCAGCCCACGCGAGAATTTCCCCGGGCATAGCTCCAGCCTGTTTGGATGGCAGCGCCATGGGGTATTAGCCCGGCCTCAGGCCTAGCTTCCACGTGGAACACATCCCGGCCTCCGAACATCAGGCTGTCATCCCTGACTTATCTTCTCTTGTCTTGCGCTCTTGCCTGGAGTCACCCGAGCACACCGCCGCCACTATCACACCATGCAATTTATCATCCGGCATCGGCATCACTGTTGGTCACTTGTTCTCAAATGCTATAGATCAAGAACAAGGCAACACAATTGTTAATGGTTAAAGACCTTCGTCCTTCGAAGCATTATTTCCTTTCAGATATAATGATATTCAGACGAAGGTCATGAATGACGTACCTTCATCATCTCAGTATGTAAGTATGGATATGAATATAAATATAAACAAGAACGTGAAAGAACATTAAAGAATGGAAGATAATGATCAGATCCTCATATTTTATTTATATTCATATCCACATGTAAGAATTAACATTAATGATATTTATAAAACAATGGTACCTTCAGTTCGCCAGAAGGTGGGAACGCAAAGATGACGCGAGAGAGAGATTACAATCAGCGTGAACAGTACCGGGGTACTGTACATCTATTTGTAGGCGCGGGACGCAGCACGGACACAATTACATTTATGTCCCCGACATTTACATGCAATCATAATGCGAGTGATCAAGGACTAAACAGTCTTTTTCCCTTGAGTCGGTGACGACCTTCGGCTTCATCATAATACTAAGTCAAAGCTTCTTCAGTCATAGCTTCGGCTTCCATCTGTTTCATCATGTCGCGTATGCCTTTGTATTATCTTGCCAAAGGTGTTTTTGCCTTGAGGACCTTCGACGGGGAAGAAGACCCCCAACAGTATCCCCTTCGTGGTGCTAGATCGTTTTACGTAACAAGCTCGATCCATGAAAAACACAAAGGCTTCGAAATGCTGAAGGTCCGAAAAACGATCGTCGGAAATGATTAAAGTATTCCGATCGTCGGTTGGTCCACCGCTCAGTCAGTGTAAACGGTATGGCAGTTCGCCTTCTCCCCCTGGAGAACTATATAAACAGACGGGTTGGTGAGAAGTTACCGCGTCATTCATTGCTATCGCGCCATTGTGCTGTTAAAATTTTTAACCATAGCCAAAGCTTCCTGCGTTGCATTCTCAAGCAAGTGCTTCGTCACCTGAGATCAGCTTCGGCTTAAAGAACCAGAACACAACTGGCCATGGTAAGGTCCACTGCTAGGGTGTCTCGTGAAGGAGAAGAGACCGAAATAGCCGAAACAGCACCAATTTTAGAAGTGATGAAGCGATCGGGTCTAGTTGTGTCAGAGGAAGTTACCGCCGAAGGTGCCCCCAATACCGAAGCTGAACAGATTGTAGCTGGAGGCGAAAGTGACAATGATAGTGAAGAAGATAACAGTATTCTGAGCCCAACAAAGCCTAGCCACATTGAGTTTGGAAAATCTACTATAACGGAGGATGACATGGTTATGATGAGAAAACTTGGTTATTTCGGGGAGGCTGAGAGCAAGCTTGTCCGGTTTGCTAAGGAGGAAATTGTTCCAGAACCAAAAGAGGACAAAGTTGTCGTTCTCAAGAGCTTCTTGAGGGCAAGACTTCGGTTCCCTTAAATGACATGATTAGGGAAATTTTAAAGAACTTTGAGATACACCTTCATCAATTGACACCCAATGCTATTGTTAGGCTCAGTGTTTTTATATGGGCTCTCTGAAGCCAGGGTATAAACGCTAATGCCGAAGCTTTTTGCCGGGTACATGAACTGCACTATTAGACGAAGGCCAGGGCAAATGGTCTTCATAAGAACTTCGGCTGCTACAACTTTGCATATAGAAAAGATACAAAGGCTCCAGTGATTGGCTATCGCACCAAATGGCCAACCGGGTGGACAAATGAATGGTTTTATGTAAAAGCAGACAAGAAGAGAAGGGAGAAGCTGATGACTATGGTCATGAAGCCCATGAAATTAAGCTTCGAAATGACCAGGCCCTTGTGCCATATGCAACTTGGCTCCCGATGCCACGTAGCCGAAGTTGAGTTTAGAGTGGTAGCTGCCGAAATTAGTACTAGGGACCTAGTACGAGAATATTTGGCCAACAAGACATTTCCAACTTCCAGCGGTTGGGGGATGCCGAAGAAGAAAGAAGAGGGGAAAAATCATGAGCTTGTACGACTTCCCTATTGCTTTAAATTTGAGAAACAATTCAAGAAACCTTGCAACGAATGGTTGGAGATGATTGAGACCATGTGCAACGAGATACTTGGTAATTACACCAAGAAAGAAGATCAATTGATGACCGCCGCCTTCGGCACCCAGCCAAAACGAAGGCTGAACCGCGTTATGGATGCCTTAAACTTCGATTATCCTGACTATGAGAAGCTCGACGAAGGAGCCGAAGGGATAAAAAGAAAAGGAATAGTTAGCATTCTGAGTAGGCAAGCTGCCTGATTGATAAAGGAAGATGAAAAGGCTTTGAAGAAACCAAGAACAGCTCAAGAGCCAAAGATAGCAATTTCTAAGAAGCGAAAGCTTAACATAGTGCCTTCTTCTGATCCGAAGGCAGGGGAAGAAGCTCCTTCGACGCCCCCAGCTGCCGAAGTAGCAGAAATTCTGAAGGTAATTACTGACTCCCCACCCTTCAAGCTGCTAAGTCCACTGGGATCAGAACTGACACAATTTTTACAGAAGAAAGGACAACCTTCGGCTGCAGAGGAGAAAGTGAAAGAGCCAAAGAAATGACGAATAGTAAATGTGATGCAAGCCATTGAACAAACACTGCCTTCAGCTTCGGCAGCTAAGACCGTGACTGCTACGGGTACCGAAGCTAAAGCAGTTGCTGCTACCGAAGCCAAGGACGCCGGTGAAGCCGAAGCTACAATGTTGGATATTGACAGGATTATATCAGATGTAGTTAAAGATGTTACTACAGAGGAGGACATGGCCACGGTGCCAGATAAAGAAAGGGGAATTGATTCTGGTCCTTCGAGCGAAGAAGATATCAACCTTCGGCACCTGGGCGGTCAGGAGCTTTCGGAAGAAGAAAAATTTGAGCTAAAAGAATTTGCCATGTCATGCGGATATCAACCGGGAGCTTTGGTCTTCGTCGGAGTTGATGAGGAGATCTTGGGATGTATCCGTGACTGCGCCGGGGTGAAGATACTCGACACTTTATCAAAGAGTGTCGGCTTCCCGAAGCTAGAAACTAATATCAGCTGCTACCGACGGCAACATATTGTCAGTAGCTTATTTTATTTCAACTTCAAGGTGAGACCTGTGACTAGGTTATTGTTATTATCTTTGTGGTGAATTAAATGTTCTGACTATAATTCTTTGTTGCAGAGTATGCTGCTAAGCAAAGCGTTAAAAATGCAGCAGGACAACGAAGATAGGAAAAACGAAATTATAATTGAAGGATTGGAAAGTACGATAAAAGATCTTGAAGCTTCTCTAGAGAAGAAGGATTTCCTGCTGCAAGCGGTCGAAGGCTCCCTCGCGGAAGCACAATCTCAAAACACCAAATTAAACGAGGAACATGACAATTCTTGAACAATTTTGAACAAAAAATCAGAGCGCTTTGACCAAGAAATAAAAGAACTGCAATCAAGGGTTGAAGCCGAAGCTGAGAAAAATACGAAGCTTCGTGAGTCTATGAAAGACCTTCGAAACAAGTGCACGGACTTCGCCACCCGCTGTGTGAACCGACTGAAAGGAATATTCAACTCAGTTGGGGCTACCTCTAAAGAAATTGTTCCTTCGCCTGAAGATATCCCGAAGGCTTTCGAGCATATTGAAAACGAAGTTTGAAGCTCTCGATGAGGTTATAGCTGGGCACAGGGATTTCTGTGCTCTGTTAGCCTCTTGTGGCACAACTGCTGCGTTTTTGAAGGCCGGATGCACTCATGCGAAAACGGTTAACAAGCCAACCTTTAGCCTTTCAACATCAGATTTGGTTGATATTCCCGCTGAAGCCCAAAGCATCGGCCGAATTTTTTGTTTTTTAGCCCCTTTTGTGACACAAATTTACGTTTGGACCCCCAGAAATTTTATTTGTAGGTTTGGACCCGATGCTCGGCGCCATAGGCTGTGGCGCCGAGGTAACACAGCTCGGCGCCACATCCTATGGTGCCGAGCTCTGACGTGGCAGCAACGGCTACTTGCGCCTAGGGCTGACTTGGCACCGACGTGTTTGGCGACGCGGCCTCGTAGCTCGGCGCCACAGATCTTGGCGCCGAGCTACGAATTCCTATAAAAATGCCCGCGCGGCTGGCCGAGAGCAGCGCATTTCCTCTCATTTCCAAACTTCGTCAAAATTTGCTGGATTCAAAGATTTGAGTTGGTTCACTTCGTAGACCAAGGTATGGTGCCCAACTGATTCGTTTTGTATATTGGGTTGTTAGTTTCATAGTTGCTCATAGTTTCATATTTTAATAGTTTGTATAAACCTATTATATTATCATTTCGATTATTAGTTTGTGTAAACTTATTATGAAGCATATTAGGTACAAGTGATAATTATAATCGTTTATTAGATGAAAGACATGTACCGAGAGGCGTTGTGGCAGAAGAGAGGTCATCCTCGGGAGTTATATCCGGACGTATCTAGTAAGGATGCTCCTGTTCCTCCTGAACTCCACGTGCCTAACTGTGACTGTGGCAGACTGGCTTGGGTACATCAATCACAACATCCAGACACGGCTGCTCGCTGCTACTACCTTTGTGGCGGTTTGGACGTACGTAGCTTATGACTTGTCACTTAATTTTGTTTGCATTCATTATTTTGTAGATGTGTAATAGTGCTTCTTTCCATTATTTTAGGGACATCAGAGGTGTTTCTTTTTCCAGTGGATCGACGGTCCTGATAAATTTGACCATCGATATCTTCTTTTCGTTAATTGGTTGAGTGGAAGGACCAGTCATGAGCGTTTTAAGCGTTGGGTACCTCCTCCCCCGAATCCTCCACCAATGACGGATGCGGAGAAGGAGGTAGCAACAGAAAGACGGATGGACTCACCGCCTCGATGCGATTGTGGAGACCGTGCTGTCATCGACGAAGACTATGAGAAGCAGTTTTGTTGTCCGAACATTGATTATGTGAGCCCATTGATACGCTAAATGTATGAACTAGTTATTATTTACAATAAATTACTAATTTTTTCTCCTGCAGCCATACGGGTGGCGTAAGTGTCGTTTCAGAAAGTGGTTGTATGGTCCTTTGTCCCATTGGCCAGAGCCAGAGGTAAAGGAAAAGAGATACAATCAGATGGTCTTTCATCGAACAACATGGTCACGATCTTCATACCATCAAAAGTAACACTCCCATACGCATCTATCCCCACGCTTCCTCCATGGTATAGTGTCACTAGGGTGTCCATCTGTTGCAAAAATGGATTACTAACTCAATATCCATTTAATATGGTATGTGACTAACACTATATAGTAAAAAAATTGGGCAGCACCTCCCCTATATGGTCAGGTTTCTAAAACCTGCAAATAAACCTTCAGCGCGATGGCTGAACATATAAATGCTACAAAATAAATGCTAAACAATGATAATAAACACTACACAAACCTTACACTAGGCTACAAAATAAATAACTACTCACTAACGACTAACTAATAACTAATAAATAACCTAAACCTAACTCATTACTAACCAATAAATACATATATCAAATAAATGGCACATGACATGAGAACTAATTATAAATAACTAAAAACAAACTAAACATTAACACAAAAAATACATATAAAATATTTTAAAATTAGTAAATAAAATACCTTGAGTAGAGGGCGTGCGGCTCGGGGAGGACGGGCGGCTCGGGCATGGCGGCGCTAGAGCGGCGCAGCGAGGGAGAGCTCGGGCGTGGCGGCGCTAGAGCGGCGCGGCGAGGGAGAGCTCGGGCGTGGCGGCGCTACGGCGGCTCGGCCGTGCCGGCAAAGGGGCGGTGAGGGAGCAGCCGTGCCTGGGAGCCGCCTCGGCGTGGCGGCGAGGGAGCAGCCGGCGAGGGAGCGGCTCCGGCAGAGGGGCGGCGAGGCAGCGGCGGCGCGGCTCGGGCGGTGCGGCGATAACGGCAACGGAGAGAAAACAGAGAGAGTGGGCAGAAAACAGCGGTGAGGAGGTAGCCGCGCGATTTCATCCTAGCTCGGCGCCAAGATCTGTGGCGCCGAGCTAGGTGTCACGCGGCCTGCCACATCGGCTTCGCCACGTCATTGCTCGGCGCCACACTCTATGGCGCCGACATGTGTTACCTCGGCGCCATAGGTTATGGCGCCGAGCTAAGGGTCCAAATCTGAGATTAAAATTTTTTAAGGTCTATACGTGATTTTACTTCTGTTTAAGGACCAAAATACAAAAAATTTGGAAGCATCGGCAACAGGTTCATCACTAAAATTTGGGCAAAGGGCGGGCGTGAGCTAGCTGGAGACGAAGCTCAGAAACTGCTTAATTCGGTATGAAGCTTTTATCTTTATCTTTTTACCTTAGTTTACCTTTATTATATTGTCGGTCGCCTTATAACTTTATCTATCTATAGGATAGTGGTGTTGAAGATCGTTAGTCTGAAGCATGTTCCAAAGATTTTGAAGACTTTAAATTCCCATCTTGTGTTTATCTATAGAAAAACTTAGACTTCTGTTTGGCGAAAGATTGTAATCGACATTTGAGCAAAATATTGTACATATTTATCCATACCTTGTAATATAATCTTACCTCTTCGTCTATGTATGAATTGCTTTGTTGTGGGCGAAACCAACACTTTCAATTTTTGAGCCGAAGGCGACAAACACCTTACCTTCTTTTCATTCACATCGAAGCATTTTCATTAAAGACGAAGCACCTCCATACACAATGAAGTTTTCTCTGAGACGAAGCATCTTCGTATTCAACGAAGCATTTTGTCTCCATAGAGAGGCATCTTTTTTCTTTTCTGTTAACGCCTGTGCTTCATGTCATGATGATGATGATGATCCTACGGATGTCTAATGAATGCTTATATGAATGCAAAAATGATGTGATGCGACATGCAAATGTATGTCACAAACACACACAAAACCACACCCAGACTCTGCATCCCCTTAGGAACGACTTTAGAGTCTCTTCACCTTTTACTTAGGTGGCATTTTAGCTCTGCATCCCCTTAGGAACGACTTTTGAGCTTAAGCTCTGCATCCCCTTAGGAATGACTTTTGAGCCTCTTCACCTCTGATTTAGGTGGTATTTGGCTTTGCATCCCCTTAGGAACGACTTTTGAGCTTCGGAACTTACTCTGCGCTCCCTTAGGAACGACTTTTTGAGCTTCGGAACTTACTCTGCGCTCCCTTAAGAACGGCTTTGTAACTTCTTCACCGTTTTTCTTCGGTGATATTTTAGCTCTGCATCCCCTTAGGGACGACTTTTGAGATTTTCCCTGTCTTTTTGCACTCGATGGTGCGGATTCTTTTGTTACATGTTACATTCTTGGGGGAATTTGGCCCTTGTATTACATAGGGCTAAACAAGAAAAATTGAAAATTACATCCTGTGGCCCCATTAAAAACCTTTCCCCGTTCTTTGAAAGGAAAAGGGTGCCATAGGGAAAAAATAAAAAATTTACATAAATTACACATAATATCGTCGAAGCTCATCCGCATTCCAAGACCTGGGTATGTCGTTGCCGTTCATATCCTTCAGTCTGTAAGAACCGGGTCTTGACGAAGATACCACCAATAAAGGGCCTTCCCATTTGAGCTAAAGCTTCCCTACTATATCGGGGTTAGCCACTCTTCGAAGCACTAAATGACCTAGCTTGATAATTTTCAATCTAACTTTTCTATTACGTCATTTTATTGTTTCGGCCTGGTATTTGTTGATGTGCTCTATTGCTTGAAGCCTGGTCCCTTCTATGGTATCTTTTATTACTTGGCAGTCACTTTCATCTTCTATTGAAGCTCGGGTTCTTATTGAACTCGTTCTTGCTTCTTTCGATGTTATTGCTTCATCGCTGAACAGAAGCTTGAACGGAGTAAACCCTGTTGACCTTGATACAGAAGTGTTGTGGCTCCAAACCACATTTATTAATTCGTCTGGCCACTTTCCTTTAGGCTGATTGAAAATTGACTTCATTATTCCTGTCGTTATGATTCCGTTTGCCCTTTCTACCAACCCATTTGACTCAGGATGCCTCACTGATGCAAAGTGTATTTTTGTACCAATTTGGCTACAAAAAGCTTTGAAAGTCTCAGCATCGAACTGAGTTCCATTATCAATGGTGATAAATTTCGGTACTCTGAAGCGACAAACAATGTTTTGCTAGAAGAATTTTTGTACTGTGGCCGAAGTTATTGTAGCCAAAGGCTTTGCTTAAATCCACTTAGAAAAATATTCCACTGCTACTACAACATATTTTAAGTTGCCCTGTGCCGGTATGAGTGGTCCTAACAGATCCAAATCCCATCTTTGCAATGGCCAAGTTGGTTGTATTAGTTGAATCAAAGACGAAGGTTGCTTCTGATCTCTGGCGCATCTTTGGCAATTTTCACATTTCTGTACCAATTCTGTTGCATTCGAAGCTGTCTTCGGCCAGTAGAAACCTTGTCCGAAAACTTTCCCTAGCAGACGTCTAGACCCAATGTGGGCTCCGCATATTCCTACATGTATCTCCTTCATTAGTTCTTGTCCTTTGGCTCTAGACAAGCATTTTAGCAATGGAGAGCAAATTCGTGCTTGTACAATTCCCCTTCTATTATTACATATGGCCTTGTCCTTGCCTCCATTCTTATGTTGTAAGCTTCGTCATCTGAAAACAGTTGCCCTGGAGGAAGGATACAATTTCAGTCCTCCAATCTTCACTATGTACAGGTGAAATTGTGAGCACTGCTCTTTCCATGAGCTCGACCGAAGGTGCTTTTATTGTTTCAAAAAATACTTCCGAAGGTAAAGGGAGCCCCTGTGCCGCTGATTTAGCTAATATGTCTGCATGCTCATTCTCTCCCGTCGGGATATCCTTCGGACTGCATCTAGATACTTTTCAAGCTTCGGGTCTCTTGCCTTACAGCTTTTGTCCACATGACCCGAGATAACTTGTGAATCGGTCTTGAGGATTGCCCTTCGTATTCCCATTGCCTTTAGCTTCCGAAGCTCCAAGAGAAGAGCTTCGTACTCGACAATATTATTTGTACAGCTGAAGTCCAATTTTATTGCATAACATGTTATAACTTTGGAAGGTGCAACCAGGACAGCAGCTGCCCCTACACCAAAGGTCCCCCACGACCCATCGCAAAATACCGTCCAAGCTTCGGCATCTTTTATTGTTTGTTCATCCTGGGCCCCTGGCGTCCAATCAGCAATGAATTCTGCTAACGCCTGAGATTGTATTGAAGATCTATTAACATAATCAATGGTGAATTCATTGAGTTCTACGGCCCATTTTCCGACCCTTCATGTTGCTTCTTTGTTCCTCATTATGTCCTTTAAGGGTTGTGATGAAGGCACTATTATATGATCTGCTTGGAAGTAATGCCGAAGCTTCCTGGAGGCCATCAATACAGCATACACTACCTTCTCCAATTCTATGTAATTTTTCTTTGATGGACTGAGTACTTCGGATACGAAGTATACCGGTGCTTTCTTTTTTTATTTGGCCATCTTGTTTCTCCTGTACAAGTGCCACACTAACCACAGCATGGGAAGCAGCCACATACAAAAGAAATGGGGTCTCTGATGAAGGTGGGGTTATAGTTGTTAGATCTATCAAGTACCGCTTCAGCTCCTCGAAGGCTTTCTGCTGAGCTGGACCCCATTGGAAGACTTCGACTGATTTCAATATTTCAAAGAAAGGTAGAATCCTTTCTGCTGATCTTGAAATGAATCTGTTTAATGATGCTAGCCTTCTTGGTAACCGTTGAGCCCCTTTTTTTGAATTTGGCGGCTCCATCCGAAAGATGGCTTCAATTTTGCTCGGGTTAGGTTCGATGTCCTTTGTCGATACCAGGCAACCAAGAAACTTGCCCTTCTTCACTTCGAAGATACATTTTTCTGGATTCAACTTCATACCAGCTGAAAGGGAATTAGGCTTACACCTATTTCCTAATTGATTTTGGTGGTTGAATTGCCCAACACAAATAATTGGACTAACTAGTTTGCTCTAGTCTATAAGTTATACAGGTGCCAAAGGTTCATACTTAGCCAATAAAAAGACCAAGAAATGGGTTCAACCAAAAGAGCAAGGGACAACTGAAGGCAGCCCTGGTCTGGCACACCGGACTGTCCGGTGTGCCACCGGACAGTGTCCGGTGCACCAGGGGACTCCAAGCCAAACTTCGCACCTTTGGGAATTTTCAGAGGCACTTCGCTATAATTCACCGGACTATCCGGTGCACCACCGGACAGTGTCCGGTGCTCCAGAGGAGAGCGACTCTGCACTCGCCAGCTTCGGGAATTCGCTCCGCTATAATTCACCGGACATGTCCGGTGCACACAGGACTGTCCGGTGAGCCAGCGGAGCAACGTCTATTCCGCGCCAACGGTCACCTGCTGCAACATTAAATGCGCGCCAGCGTGCGCAGAGGAGCAGAGCACGCGCGGGTGGCTCACCGGACAGTCTACAGGACTTGTCCGGTGCACCACCGGACAGCCAGGCGGGCCCACACGTCAGAGCTCCAACGGTCGGAACCCAACGGCCAGGTGACGTGGCTGGCGCACCGGACAGTGTCCGGTGGCGCACCGGACTGTCCGGTGCGCCATGCGACAGCAGCCTCCACCAAACGACTAGTTTGGTGGTTGGGGCTATAAATACCCCCAACCACCCCACATTCAAGTCATCCAAGTTTTCCACCTTTCAACCACTTACAAGAGCTAGGCATTCAATACAAGACACACCCAAGTGATCAAATCCTCTCCCAATTCCACAAAAGCTTTAGTGTTAAGTGAGAGAGATTTGTTGTGTTCTTTTGAGCTCTTGCGCTTGGATTGCTTTCTTTCTCATTCTTTCTTGAGATCAAACTCACTTGTAATTGAGGCAAGAGACACCAATCGTGTGGTGATCCTTGTGGGAACTTTGTGTTCCAAGTGATTGAGAAGAGAAGCTCACTCGGTCCGAGGGACCGTTTGAGAGAGGGAAAGGGTTGAAAGAGACCCGGTCTTTGTGACCACCTCAACGGGGAGTAGGTTTGCAAGAACCGAACCTCGGTAAAACAAATCCGCGTGTCACACTCTTTATTTGCTTGCGATTTGTTTTGCACCCTCTCTCGTGGACTCGATTATATTTCTAACGCTAACCCGGCTTGTAGTTGTGATTAAGTTTGTAAATTTCAGATTCGCCCTATTCACCCCCCCTCTAGGCGACTTTCAATTGGTATCAAAGCCCGGTGCTTCATTAGAGCCTAACCGCTCGAAGTGATGTCGGGAGATCACGCCAAGAAGGAGATGGAGACCGGCGACAAGCCCACTACAAGCCACGGGAAGGCTACATTGAAAGAGACCTGGTCTTTGTGACCACCTCAACGGGGAGTAGGTTTGCAAGAACCGAACCTCGGTAAAACAAATCTGCGTGTCACACTCTTTATTCGCTTGCGATTTGTTTTACGCCCTCTCTCTCAGACTCGTTTCCATTTCTAACGCTAACCCGACTTGTAGTTGTGATTAATTTTGTGAATTTCAGTTTCGCCCTATTCACCCCCCCTCTAGACGACTTTCAATTGGTATCAAAGCAGGTTCTTCATTAGAGCTTAACCGCTCGAAGTGATGTTTGGAGATCACGCCAAGAAGGAGATGGAGACCGGCGACAAGCCCACTACAAGCCACGGGAAAGCTTCATCGGAAGAGTCTCGCAAAAAGGGGAAGGGGAAGGAGAAGAAAGCCTCTTCCCACAAGTCGCATCGGAGTGGCGACAAGAAAAAGAAGATGAGGAAGGTGGTCTACTACGAGACCGATACGTCATCACCTTCCACCTCCGGCTCCGACGCGCCCTCCGTAACTTCTAAGCGCTATGAGCGCAAGAAGTTTAGTAAGATCCCCCTACGCTACCCTCGCAATCCTAAACATACTCCATTACTTTCCGTTCCATTAGGCAAACCGCCAACCTTTGACGGTGAAGATTATGCTAGGTGGAGTGATTTGATGAAATTTCACCTAACCTCACTCCACAAGAGTATATGGAATGTTGTTGAGTTTGGAGCACAGGTACCATCCGTAGAGGATGAGGATTATGATGAGGACGAGGTGGCCCAAATTGAGCACTTCAACTCCCAAGCCACAACTATACTCCTCGCCTCTCTAAGTCGAGAGGAGTATAACAAGGTGCAAGGATTAAAGAGCGCCAAGGAAGTTTGGGACGTGCTCAAAACCGTGCACGAGGGAGATGAACTAACCAAGATCACCAAGCGGGAGACGATCGAGGGGGAGCTCGGTCGCTTCCGGCTTCACAAAGGAGAAGAGCCACAAGACATGTACAACCGGCTCAAAACCTTGGTGAACCAAGTGCGCAACCTTGGGAGCAAAAAGTGGGATGACCACGAGATGGTTAAGGTTATTCTTATATCACTTATTTTCCTTAACCCTACTCAAGTTCAATTAATTTGTGGTAATCCTAGATATACACTAATGACTCCCGAGGAAGTAATCGGGAATTTTGTGAGCTTTGAGTATATGATCAAGGGCTCAAAGAAAATCAATGAGCTAGATGATCCCTCCACATCCGAAGCACAACCGGTCGCATTTAAGGCGACGGAGGAGAAGAAGGAGGAGTCTACACCAAGTAGACAACCAATCGACGCCTCAAAGCTCGACAACAAGGAAATGGCGCTCGTCATCAAGAGCTTCCGCCAAATCCTCAAGCAAAGGAAGGGGAAAGATTACAAGCCCTGCTCCAAGAAGGTTTGCTACAAGTGTGGTAAGCCCGGTCACTTTATAGCAAAATGTCCTATTTCTAGTGACAGTGACAGGGGCGACGACAAGAAGGGAAGAAGAAAGGAGAAGAAGAAATACTACAAGAAGAAGGGTGGCGACGTCCATGTATGACGCGAGTGGGACTCGGACGAGAGCTCCTCCGACTCCTCCTCCGACGAGGACGCCGCCAACATCGCCATCAACAAGGGTCTTCTCTTCCCCAACGTCGGCCACAAGTGCCTCATGGCAAAGGACAGCAAAAAGAAGAAGGTTAAATCCAAATCCTCCACTAGATACGAGTCTTCTAGCGATGATAATGCTAGTGATGAGGAAGATAATTTGCGTACACTTTTTGCCAACCTAAACATGCAACAAAAGGAAAAATTAAATGAATTGATTAGCGCTATACATGAGAAGGATGATCTCTTGGACTCCCAAGAGGACTTCCTTATTAAAGAAAACAAAAAACATGTTAAGGTAAAAAATGCTTATGCTCTAGAAGTAGAAAAGTGTGAAAAATTATCTAGTGAGCTAAGCACTTGCCATGAGACTATTGACAACCTTAGAAATGAAAATGCTAATTTGTTAGCTAAGGTTGATTCAAATGTATGTAATATTCCCAATCCTAGAAATGATAATGATGATTTGTTTGCTAAGATTGAAGAATTGAACATTTCTCTTGCTAGCCTTAGAGATCAAAATGAAAAATTGCTTGCTAAGGCTAAAGATTTTGATGTTTGCAATGCTACCATTTCCGACCTTAGAAGTAAAAATGATATATTGCATGCTAAGGTTGTAGAATTAAAATCTTGCAAACCCCCTACATCTACCATTGAACATACTTCTATTTGCACTAGATGTAGAGATATTGATATTAATGCTATACATGATCACATGGCTTTAATTAAACAACAAAATGATCATATAGCTAAACTAGATGCTAAAATTGCCGAGCATGAACTCGAAAATGAAAATTTTAAATTTGCTCGTAGTATGCTTTATAGTGGGAGACGCCCTGGCATCAAGGATGGCATTGGCTTCCAAAAGGGAGACAATGTCAAACTTAATGCCCCTCCTAAAAGATTGTCTAATTTTGTAAAGGGCAAGGCTCCCGTGCCTCAGGATAACGAGGGTTACATTTTGTACCCTGCCGGTTACCTTGAGAGCAAAATTAGGAGAATTCACTCTAGGAAGTCTCACTCTGGCCCTAACCATGCTTTTATTTATAAGGGTGAGACATCTAGCTCTAGGCAACCAACCCATGCTAAGTTGCCTAAGAAGAAAACTCCTAGTGCATCAAATGACCATAGCATTTCATTTAAAACTTTTGATGCTTCATATGTGTTAACTAACAAATCCGGCAAGGTAGTTGCCAAATATGTTGGGGGCAAGCACAAGGGGTCAAAGGCTTGTGTTTGGGTACCCAAAGTTCTTGTATCTAATGCCAAAGGACCCAAAACCATTTGGGTACCTAAAGTCAAGAACTAAACATGTTTTGTAGGTTTATGCATCCGGGGGCTCAAGTTGGATCATCGATAGCGGGTGCACAAACCACATGACACGGGAGAAGAAGATGTTCTCCTCCTATGAGAAAAACCAAGATCCCCAATGAGCGATCACATTCGGGGATGGAAACCAAGGTTTGGTCAAAGGATTGGGTAAAATTGCTATATCACCTGACCATTCCATTTCCAATGTTTTTCTTGTAGATTCTTTAGATTACAATTTGCTTTTCGTTTCTCAATTATGTCAAATGGGCTACAACTGTCTTTTTACTGATATAGGTGTCACTGTCTTTAGAAGAAGTGATGATTCAATAGCATTTAAGGGAGTGTTAGAGGGTCAGCTATACTTGGTAGATTTTGATAGAGCTGAACTCGACACTTGCTTAATTGCTAAGACTAACATGGGATGGCTCTGGCACCGCTGACTAGCCCATGTTGGGATGAAGAATCTTCATAAGCTTCTAAAGGGAGAGCACATTTTAGGATTAACAAATGTTCATTTTGAGAAAGACAGGGTTTGTAGCGCATGCCAAGCAGGGAAGCAAGTTGGTGCTCATCATCCACATAAGAACATCATGACGACTGACAGGCCACTGGAGCTCCTACACATGGACCTATTCGGCCCGATAGCTTACATAAGCATCGGCGAGAGTAAGTACTGTCTAGTTATTGTGGATGATTATTCTCGCTTCACTTGGGTATTCTTTTTGCAGGAAAAATCCCATACCCAAGAGACATTAAAGGGATTCTTGAGAAGGGCTCAAAATGAGTTCGGCTTAAGGATCAAGAAAATTAGAAGCGACAATGGGACGGAGTTCAAGAACTCACAAATCGAAGGCTTCCTTGAGGAGGAGGGCATCAAGCATGAGTTCTCTTCTCCCTACATGCCACAACAAAATGGTGTAGTGGAGAGCAAAAATAGAACTCTATTGGACATGGCAAGAACCATGCTTGATGAGTACAAGACTTTAGATCGGTTTTGGGCCGAGGCTGTCAACACCACCTGCTACGCCATCAACCGGTTATATCTACACCGAATCCTCAAGAAGACATCATACGAACTCCTAACCGGTAAAAAGCCCAATGTTTCATATTTTAGAGTCTTTAGTAGCAAATGCTTTATTCTTGTTAAAAGAGGTAGAAAATCTAAATTTGCTCCTAAGGCTGTAGAAGGATTTTTACTAGGATATGACTCAAACACAAGGGCATATAGAGTCTTTAACAAGTCCTCTGGACTAGTTGAAGTTTCTTGTGACATTGTGTTTGATGAGACTAACGGCTCTCAAGTAGAGCAAGTTGATCTTGATGAGCTAGATGATGAAGAGGCTCCGTGCGTCACGCTAAGGAACATGTCCGTTGGGGATGTGTGTCCTAAGGAATCCGAAGAGCCTCCAAATGCACAAGATCAACCATCCTCCTCCACGCAAGCATCTCCACCAACTCAAAATGAGGTTGAGGCTCAAGTTGATGAAGGAGAAGATCAATCAAATGAGCCACCTCAAGATGATGGCAATGATCAAGGGGGTGATGCAAATGATCAAGACAAGGAGGATGAAGAACCAAGGCCGCCACACCCAAGAGTCCACCAAGCAATCCAACGAGATCACTCAGTCGACACCATCCTCGGCGACATCCATAAGGGGGTAACCACTAGATCTCGTGTTGCACATTTTTGTGAGCATTACTCTTTTGTTTCCTCTATTGAGCCACACAGGGTAGAGGAAGCACTTCAAGATTCGGATTGGGTGGTGGCGATGCAAGAGGAGCTCAACAACTTCACTAGGAATGAGGTATGGCATTTGGTTCCACGTCCTAATCAAAATGTTGTAGGAACCAAATGGGTGTTCCGCAACAAGCAAGACGAGCATGGTGTGGTGACAAGGAACAAAGCCCGACTTGTGGCCAAGGGATACTCCCAAGTCGAAGGTTTGGATTTCGGTGAAACCTATGCACCCGTAGCTAGGCTTGAGTCAATTCGTATATTATTAGCCTATGCTACTTACCATGGCTTCAAGCTTTATCAAATGTACGTGAAGAGTGCCTTCCTCAACGGACCAATCAAGGAAGAGGTCTATGTTGAGCAACCTCCCGGCTTTGAAGATAGTGAGTACCCTAACCATGTTTATAAACTCTCTAAGGCGCTTTATGGGCTCAAGCAAGCCCCAATAGCATGGTATGAATGCCTTAGAGATTTCCTTATCACTAATGGCTTCAAGGTCGGAAAAGTCGATCATACACTCTTTACCAAAACACTTGAAAATGATTTGTTTGTATGCCAAATTTATGTTGATGATATTATATTTGGGTCTACTAACGAATCTACATGTGAAGAGTTTAGTAGGATCATGACACAAAAATTCGAGATGTCTATGATGGGGGAGTTGAACTACTTCTTAGGATTTCAAGTGAAGCAACTCCAAGAGGGCACCTTCCTAAGCCAAACGAAGTGTACTCGAGATATTCTAAGCAAGTTTGGGATGAAGGATGCCAAACACATCAAGACACCCATGGGAACCAATGGGCAACTCGACCTCGACACGGAAGGTAAATCCGTCGATCAAAAGGTATACCGGTCGATGATAGGTTCTTTACTCTATTTATGTGCATCTCGACCGGATATTATGCTTTCCGTATGCATGTGTGCAAGATTCCAAGCCGACCCTAAGGAAGCTCACCTTGCGGCCGTAAAACGAATCTTGAGATATTTAGTTTATACTCCTAAGTTTGGGCTTTGGTACCCTCGGGGATCCACATTTGATTTAATTGGTTATTCGGATGCCGATTGGGCGGGGTGTAAGATTAATAGAAAGAGCACATCGGGGACTTGCCAGTTCTTGACAAGATCCTTGGTGTCTTGGGCTTCAAAGAAGCAAAATTTCGTAGCTCTTTCTACCGCCAAAGCCGAGTACATTGCCGCAGGCCATTGTTGCGCGCAAGTACTTTGGATGAGGCAAACTCTTAGGGACTATGGTTACAAATTAACCAAAGTTTCTCTTCTATGTGATAATGAGAGTGCAATCCGCATGGCGGATAATCCCGTTGAACATAGCCGCACTAAACACATAGCCATTCGGTATCACTTTCTAAGGGATCACCAACAAAAGAGAGATATCGAGATTGCATATATTAACACTAAAGATCAATTAGCCGATATCTTTACCAAGCCACTTGATGAACAAACTTTTAACAAACTTAGGCATGAGCAAAATATTGTTGATTCTAGGAATTTCTTTTGATGTCTTGCATGCATAGCTCTTAAATATACCTTTGATCATATCTCTTTTATATATGCTATGACTAATGTGTTTTCAAGTACATTTCAAACCAAGTCATAGGTATATTGAAAGGGAATGGAATCTTCGGCAAAGACAAAGGCTTCCACTCCGTAACTCATCCTTCCCCGTCGCTCCAAGCAACTCTCCGGCTTTGGTATAATCTTCAATCATATGTTCTATTTTCCAAAGGGGAGAAAGTAGTTATAAAAGGGCTCTAATGATTCCGTTTTTGGTGATTTATGCCAAAGGGGGAGAGAGCATGAGCCCAAAGCAAAAGGACCACACCACCACCTAATTTTAAAAAGAGTTTTTCAATTGGTATGATTTTTCAAATTGGTATCCCATTGTGTTCAAAAGGAGGAGAGAGTAGTATTTTCAAAATCAGTATCTTAAAACCCTCTTGAACACTAAGAGGAGAAATTTATTGAGGGGGAGTTTTGTTTAGTCAAAGGGAAAAGCATTTGAAACAGGGGGAGAAAATTTCAAATCTTGAAAATGCTTCGCAAAATCTTATTCATATACCTTTGACTATTTGCAAAAGAACTTTGAAAAGGATTTACAAAAGAATTTGCAAAAAACAAAACATGTGGTGCAAGCGTGGTCCAAAATGTCAAAAATCAAAGAAACAATCCATGCATATCTTATAAGTATTCATATTAGCTCAATTCCAAGTAACCTTTGCACTTACATTATGCAAACTAGTTCAATTATGCACTTCTATACTTGCTTTGGTTTGTGTTGGCATCAATCACCAAAAAGGGGGAGATTGAAAGGGAATTAGGCTTACACCTATTTCCTAAGTGATTTTGGTGGTTGAATTGCCCAACACAAATAATTGGACTAACTAGTTTGCTCTAGTCTATAAGTTATACAGGTGCCAAAGGTTCATACTTAGCCAATAAAAAGACCAAGAAATGGGTTCAACCAAAAGAGCAAGGGACAACCGAAGGCTGCCCTGGTCTGGCGCACCGGACTGCCCGGTGCACCACCGGACAGTGTCCGGTGCACCAGGGGACTCCAAGCCAAACTTCGCTCCTTCGGGAATTTTCAGAGGCGCTTCGCTATAATTCACCGGACTGTCCGGTGCTCCAGAGGAGAGCGACTCTGAACTCGCCAGCTTCGGGAATTCGCTCCGCTATAATTCACCGGACATGTCCGGTGAGCTAGCGGAGCAACGGCTATTCCGCGCCAACGGTTACCTGCTGCAACATTAAATGCGCGCCAGCGCGCGCAGAGGAGCAGAGCACGCGCGGGTGGCACATCGGACAGTCTACAGGACTTGTCCGGTGCACCACCTGACAGCCAGGCGGGCCAACACGTCAGAGCTCCAACGGTCGGAACCCAACGGCCTGGTGACGTGGCTGGCGCACCGGACAGTGTCCGGTGGCGCACCGGACTGTCCGGTGCGCCATGCGACAACAGCCTCCACCAAACGGCTAGTTTGGTGGTTGGGGCTATAAATACCCCCAACCACCCCACATTCAAGTCATCCAAGTTTTCCACCTTTCAACCACTTACAAGAGCTAGGCATTCAATACAAGACACACCCAAGTGATCAAATCCTCTCCCAATTCCACAAAAGCTTTAGTGTTAAGTGAGAGAGATTTGTTGTGTTCTTTTGAGCTCTTGCGCTTGGATTGCTTTCTTTCTCATTCTTTCTTGAGATTAAACTCACTTGTAATTGAGGCAAGAGACACCAATCGTGTGGTGATCCTTGTGGGAACTTTGTGTTCCAAGTGATTGAGAAGAGAAGTTCACTCGGTCCGAGGGACCGTTTGAGAGAGGGAAAGGGTTGAAAGAGACCCGGTCTTTGCGACCACCTCAACGGGGAGTAGGTTTGCAAGAACCGAACCTCGGTAAAACAAATCCACGTGTCACACTCTTTATTTGCTTGCGATTTGTTTTGCACCCTCTCTCGCGGACTCGATTATATTTCTAACGCTAACCCGGCTTGTAGTTGTGATTAAGTTTGTAAATTTCAGATTCGCCCTATTCACCCCCCTCTAGGCGACTTTCACCAGCTTGTCTAAAATTGGCAAACGTTTTTTTGCAAATCAGTGACATGATTTGCTTGCTATGTGCTTTTTACTATAATTTCATCAACATATGTCGGCACATTTATGCCAATTTGAGAATGGAGAACTTTGGCAGTCATTCTGTTGAAGCTTCCTCCAACATTCTTGAGCCCCTCAGGCATCCGAAGGTAGCAATAGGTGAGTTATGAAGCTTGTCTTCGGCTCATCCTCCTTTTTCATCCAGATTTGGTGATAGCCCGAGTAGTAATCCAATAAGATCATGAGTTTCGAAGTAGCTGCTGCATATACAAGGGAATCTATTCTTGGCAATGGAAATTCATCCTTCGGACATGCCTTGTTGAGATCTATAAACTCAATACACATCCTCCATTTTCTGCTTGCTTTCTTTACCATAACTGTATTGGCCAGCCACTCTGGGTATGTTACTTCTCTAATAACACCAGCACTTAGAAGTATTTTCACTTAATTTCATGCACCTTCGGCCTTGTCATCAGACATTTTCTGAAGTCTCTGCTTCCTTGGTCTGAAGGAAGAGTCTACATTGAGTGAGTGCTCGATGATGTCCCTATTAACACCATAGAGATCATTGGCTATCCAAGCAAAAACATCTTTGTTGTTAAACAATAACCTTAGCAAAGTTTTTTCCTGCTCATCAGATAACTAAGACCCCAACACCAATTTTTGCTCTGCTATGTCTTCACACAAAAGCATAGGCTTTGGCTGATCTGCCGAAGCATCTTTTTATCTTTTATGCTTCTACTGCTGATAAGCTTCGGTTTCATCTATGTTATGAATAGCCTTCGAATCTGTCCAACTTCCTTCGGCTCTCCTAGAAGCTTCTTGACTCCCATGCACAGCAATGGGTCCTTGCTCCGATGGTATCTTCATGCAAAGGTATGCTGGGTGGATGTTGGGGGCCTTCGTCTTCCGAAGGTCCACAAAAACACGATTAACATTCTTTCCAAGTATAATATATTGTCACAGGAACTTTCAGCCTTGAGATGAAGGTGTACATGATATGAAAGGCGCAGTCTGGGAGAAGGATGAACCAGTTCCGAAGCTACGAATGAAGAAGCTTCGGCTTAGCGCAAGGGCAGCGATGGAAAATGGAACCAACCTAAAGGGGAATATATTGTCTAGTCCTCGACAGATTACTCCTTAGTCAGTAGTAAGTGTCAAGGACATGGATGTAATTTTACCCAGGCTGCGTCCTATGCCTATAAATAGATGAATAGTAATATCGTACTATTCACGCCGACTTGTACTCACTTGTACATCACTCCTAGATTTTTACCTTCTGCCAAGCCGAAGGTACAAATGTAATTCAATATCATTAATGTTTGTTCATGGTTATATAATGAGAATATGAATAGTCTAATGATTTAATATTATTATTCATGTTCTTCTCCATGTTTCTTATGTCCCTGCCCTTATTATTACATGTTGTGTTTATGAGGGTATGCCCTTCATAACCTTCGTCTGAAGATCATTATATCCTAAAGGAAATCATGCTTCGAAGGACGAAGGTCTTTAACCATTAACATTTGTGTTGCCTTGTTCTTAACTCAGCATTCGAGAACAAGTCCCCAACATTGGCGCCCACCGTGGGGCTCGAACTCATTTGACCACCTTCGACAAGTTGTGACCTTCGTCATGCCGCTGAAGAAATCTTCAGCGCTGGGGGATGCATTGCAGCCACTGGACGTCAACCAAGAAACACTACGCGAAGCTAGAAGCCAAAAAAGGAAGGATGCAAGTCCAACACCTCAGGAGGAGGAGTTGGACCAAGAAATCAGGGACCTCAAAGCCATTCATCAACATGTCCAGAGGAAGAAGGAGAAGATGCTTCGTCTTGCCGATCTTCAGAAGAAGATTGATGAGGCCGTTGAGGAAATTCGTCATCTCACCAAGACCGAAGACCTCAACACATAAAGCTTCATCAAGACAATTCCTACAATGATGATGAATGGTATGATGATTTCCATCATGGAAATTTTGCTTTTGATGATGCTTCTCCTCCTTCAGCAGAACTACAGGCTACCCCATCGCCCCCATCATACAAGCCACCCCAGCTCCCTATGTATGATAGGCACTCAGACCCGAAGCAGTTTCTAATGAGCTACGAAGCAACCTTATCTTCATATCGAGGCAACACTATAGTCATGGCGAAATCCTTCGTCATGGCAGTCAAAAATGTCGCACAAACTTTGTACTCTTCTCTTCGGCCAGGAACAATCACATCATGGCAGAAGTTGAAGGATATGCTGATCACCAGTTTCCAAGGATTTCAGACGAAGCCGGTCACTGCTCAGGCTTCGTTCCAATGCACGCAAGACCACGAGGAATACCTTCAAGCGTATGTCCGAAGGTTCTTGCGTCTAAGAGCACAAGTGCCCACACTGCCCAATGAAATTGTCATTGAGGCCATGATAAAAGGGCTTCGGCCAGGACCTACGGCTCAATACTTTGCCAGGAAACCCCCTCAGACCCTGGAGAAGCTTCTTCAGAAGATGGATGAATACATCCGGGCTGATAATGATTTCCGCCAAAGAAGGGAAGAAGCCTACAGGTTTTCTAAAATGACTAGGGGCTTCGGAGGAAGAATCCACCCTAGGCATGTCAGATCAATCCATACCTCCAGCCAGAGTGATGACAGAGGAAGCCAGCTTCAAAGGCCACAACACAGCTCCCAATCCTCAGGACAACAACAAAGCTCTTTCAGGCCACCAGCCCCAAGGGGCAGAGGCGGCAGGGGCTTCGGAGGAAGGTATGGGGATCAGCCCAGAATGCTCTATTGCTTATTCTATGGTGAAGACAAGGGCCACACTACAAGAACATGTCAGGTCACCATTCAGAAGCAAAAGGAGATTGCCAAAGCAGAGGCGCGGCAGAATCAGCCGAAGCAGGTCTTACATTCTGCTTCATTCTACTCTCCCTTTGTACCAGAATACGTAGGTAATCAACCTGTGGCTTCTGTCGCTTCGGCAAGTCATTCACAAGCTTCCTGGGCCCAGCTCCCATTACCACCACCATTGCCGCCTACTCACACCCGAAGCCAGCAGCCAGAAGGGCACCAGCACGCCCAACAGCAGTGCGACTTCCGGGAGGAGTCTGAAGCTCGTACAGTCAACAGCACTGTGCCAAAATCGAAGCATATATACTGAGGAATATCCTACTTTTGATGTACCTTTGTCTTTTATGCCATTTTATTTTTTGTATGAGAAACATGTAATGAAGGACTTAATTTCGATTTCTTGTAATAATTGCGCCTACATCAATGAGTAAAATATATCTTCCTCACAGACTTCCGAAGCTCGAAAGACGTTTCTAAGAAAGCAGAGTAAATTCTGAAGCTCAAAAGTCGTTCCTAAAGGAGCGCAACGTAAGTTTTCTGCTCAAAAGTCATTCCTAAAGGAATGCAGAGCCAAATACCACCGAAATATAAGGTTCTGAAGCTCAAAAGTCGTTCCTAAGGGAGCACAGCGTAAGTTTGCTTCTCAAAAGTCGTTCCTAAAGGAACGCAGAGCCAAATACCATTGAAATATAAGGTGAAGAAGCTCAAAAGTCATTCCTAAGGGGATGCAGAGCTTAAATGCCACTGAAATAGAAGGTGAAGAAGCTCAAAAGTCGTTCCTAAGGGGATGCAGAGCTTAAAGACTCAAAAGACGTTCCTAAGGGGATGTAGAGTCTTGTGTATTCCAGTGTGGGTGCGTGTGTGTGTGTCTTCGGCATCACCATCATTTAGCATCATATCATCATATCATTCTGCATAACATTACATCATACATCATATCGCATCAACAGCAAAAAAGATTGAATACGAAGCAAATCTTTGGCAATACTTTGGTAAAAGAAAATGTGCTGAGAAACGAAGCGAACTTCATGAAATACGTTTTTATCGGACTTACCAAAGGAGGGGTTTCTTTCTTTACGAAGCATGAAAAGAAGGGAAGGCGTTTTTTCGCCGAAGGCTCAAAAATGGTACGTGCGTAAATTTCATGCATCGTAAAGAAATATATTACAGTAATTTACATGTCTAATTAATTGTTCCATACATCAAATATTACAAAGTATTATTACAATAAAGTCTAATCTTCCCTAAGAATTGTTTCCGCGGCTTCGTTCAATAGCTTGTCGACGACTTCGTCGACAATAGAGTTAGCAACGCTTATTACATCTAGTGCTTCCTTTATGTCCGGATCAGCTAGGGGGTTGTATGGCTCTGGCAGCGGTGACAGTTCAGCTGTAGTAGGTAAACTATTAGTTCGACGCCACAAAGTAAGTATCGAAGCTAAAATTCAAAACCAATACCTATGCTCCTCTCGCGTTCAGCAGCTTCTTCAGCTCGCCTAGCTTCTTCTCGGGCTTCATGGGTGTCTTTTTCATTCTTCTTTATAATTTCGTTGGCCAATTCTCGGCCACCATTCACCCAGACATCAGAATAAAATTTTCCGCCCACCAAAGTAGCTTCGGCTGAAGGGTCTTTTGTGTCGTTTATAGAGAAGGTGGCTTCGGTCTGGGTTGTAGCTTTAACATGATCGCATCCAGCCTTCTCCAGAATAGCCACAATTCCCCGAGCGTCATAGAAAGCACAAATACCCCCACGATCGCTCAGGATTTCTTTGAAAGCTTTGGCTTCCCAGCTTATCCACTCAATAACGCCCTCGGGGTCGCCTCGGATAAAATTCTCCTCAGAAGAATAACCACCCTGTTGGGGACTTGTTCTCAAATGCTATGAGTTAAGAACAAGGCAACACAAAATATTAAATGTTAATGTCCTTCGTCCTTCGAAGCATTATTTCCCTTAGGATATAACGATCTTCGGACGAAGGTCATGAAAGACATACCTTCATCATCACGATATACGTTAATGGAAGATAGAGCATATGAAACATGAAAGATAATATGAATAATCATATAACATATTTCGCATGCCTTCATTATATAATCTTGAATAGATAAAGATAATATTTAATTACATTTGTACCTTCGGCTTGACAGAAGGCAAAAAATCCAAACGTGGCGTTCGAGCGAATACCAGATAGCGTGAACAGTATAGGGGTACTGTTCATCTATTTATAGGCACAGGACGCAGCCTGTGAGAAATTACATTCATGCCCTTTACAAATGATTACAATCACAATACAAGTTATCATGGGCCGATTGGTCATTTCATCTTTAAGTTGGTGCATCTGGAAGTACGCTACGAAGCTCTCTGATTGATAGCTTCGGCTTTGTATCAATCTTCCGAAGGTGTTTCTTCTTAAGAGACCTTTGGCGACGAAGTAGACCCCCAACACACCCACTTTGGAAAAGCTAGTTTTCAATTTCTTCACACAATCCAAGGATTTTTCAAAACATCTTTACTTGGATTCGCGAAGCTCCTCAACATTTTTCTCTATCTTGGTCTTCCACCACTCACTAATTTCTTGGCTAGCTTTTGCGAGAGCACAATTTTCATTGGCTTCGACAAGTTTTTTACGAAGATCTTCAATTTTGGCTTTATAAGCATCGGATTGAGTATTAAATTTTGCTTCATCTTCTTTTGCTTTATCCGCCAATGAAAGTAGAATTTTGTCTTTCTTCGTGGCCTTGTTTCTCAGCCTAATGACCTCTGATCGAAGGTTGCTGAGAGCTATAGTGCAGCTCTCGTCTTCGGCATTCTTTTGCGCCCTTAGGGCGTTGCTAAGGATTAAGCCCTGCAAGAAAGAATAAAGGATTAGCACGAGAATAAAAGACTTCATTCCCAAGTCCATAAGCCTCAAAATTCACTTTTGTACCTTCAGACTATTGTATGTGAGGCTGTCCGCGAGGTTAGCCTTCGTCATGGCGTAGAGGCCAGCTACGAGCTTCGAAAAACCCATACTTCTAGCCATCTCCCGGCAGACGGATAACTCTTTGTTGTCCGGGAGGCAGTACAGGAAATCATCTTCATCCGTACCGTTAAACACTAAGGCCCACTTCGGGTACTTCAGTTCCTGGGCATAGTGTTTGGCTTCAAAAACTTCTTCGGATAATCTTTTTCCCCTAGCATGTCGAATAATATAATCAAGATTTTCGGACTGTGCTTCGGGAGCAGGGGATTTGGCTTCTTCGGCCACATTTTTCTCCAGAGCTACGCTAATATCTGGAGATTCTTCTTCGACCGTATACTCAGTTGCAGCAAGCTTCGTCTCAGAAGGCACTAAGGGCCCAGCTTCGGTTTCTGTATGAGCTATAACAGCTTCGACAACTTTCTTCACAGGAGCAGGAGTCAGTGCTCTTGTTGTCTCCACGACAGCGTCTAGCACGCTGGCCATTCTCCTCCTCTAGGGAGTTGTGGCGGGAGCCTTTGTCACCTTCGGCAATTCTGCCTCTGCCGGAGGACTTAGAATTTTTGGCAGCATCACTGTTTTTTCCAACTTTGGCTCTCTGGCCGCATCATCTTTGGCTTCGGCTGACCCTACTATAGGCACCTTCGGCACTACAATAGATCCTTCAGCGCTCCGAGTGGCGGGAGCAGCTTGTTTCACTTTGGCAGCGGAGGAGGTCCCTTCACCAAATTCAGGCACTACGGCCGTTTCAATATATCGTGGCCGATGGGTCAAAACCTTTATTTTCTTGCCCTTCGGCACAACAGTGGTGGCCGAAGCGGCAGTTTTTCTCTTTTTTCCTTGCCTTTGCAAGGGGTAGCAGTAATCAGGGTATATGAAGCCAATTGCATCAAAAACCCTGTTCAATCTTTTCTTGCCCCGACCCCCGAATGCTAAGGATAAAGCATCATCTTCGGCTCTGGTATATGCCCCAAGTAACTCGTCGCTAATAGCCTCAATACTTTTCAGCCAATCGTCATTTGGCTCGTCAAACCGGTCCCTGAATCTGAAGGTATATTTCAATCGAACTAATCCACCTTCGATGGACCCGGCAGCAGTCTCCTTCGGCATCTCCTAGTTATCCACAAGTGGCCACACTCTATAGGCTATGTGCTCTTGGATTATGTCTCTCGTGCCAATGTATGCACAGACATTGCTGAAAGCCTTTCGACACATTTCGGCATCACTTTCAATCGCCACCCTCGGCCTTCGAAGGCCGAAGCGAGACCAGATGGGGCGCTAGATAATTTCTTTAATGTCCTCCCTCTCAATCAGATTATTCTTAACATAAAACCATTCCTCCATCCAGGCCTCGGGCCACCTTTTCCGAAATGTTGGAACCGGGTAGCTTGCATTAGAGCGAGCAATGAATTCATAACAACCAAAGTTGTTGTGATACTGCTCTTTGACAGTGGCCTTCGTCTCGTACAACAGTTCATGCATACTGCAAAAACACTTCGTGCTCAGTTCTAGCCCTTGGCTTCTCATAGCCCAAACAAACAAGCCCATTCTAATTATAGCTTTGGGAGTAAGTTGATGAAGAAAGATCTAAAATATCTTTAGCACTTCAACCAAAAATCTGCTTAATGGGAACCGAAGACCCGCCTTCAAAAAGCTTTTGTAAACAACCACCTCATTTTCCTCAGGAGCAAGGGCGGTGCTGTCTCCTCCAACCCTCACAATAGACATGTCACGAAAGTATCTTCCCTTCATGGCGTCAACATGATTTTGCTTAATAGTCGACTTTCTGAAGATGGTATGGCTTGGTCGCCAAGGCCGATCTTCGGAATCTTCATCTCCACTTTCCACATCAAAGTCATCACTGTCATCAGAATCTTCAGATAAATCCGCCATTATCTCCTTTGTGGTCTTCTCTGTATTTGTTTTTGACATAGATTCATAAAACCCAGCAATAAAAGGGTCCACAACCTTCTTCTCCTCGGCCACCTTTGTCACCTCAGACACCTTCTTCTCCTCAGACATTTCTTCAAAACTTCAGTATTTCATGAAGCTCGAAAATCAAGCAAGAGCTGACAGCAAGAGAATTAAAATTTGACAAAAACAGTGCAAGCAACAGAAATGGCGTAGCAAATGCCGTTGTTGTGGGTTTCTATTTATACGCCTAGTGCATTGCAACTTGGTGGGCCCCATTTGTCATTGACTTTGGCTATTCTAGCGAAGGGAAGGTGTTTTTTGGACCTTCGGCTTAAGGCCTTCGTTCACATCGCAGTCTCAATTCGTTGTTACAAGAACAAACTAATACTGCGAGGAGCTACTGTTGGGGGCCTTCGTGTTCCGAAGCTCCTCAAAAACACGATTAACATGCTTTCCAAGTATAATATATTGTCACAGGAACCTTCGGCCTTGAGATGAAGGTGTACATGATATGAAAGGCGCGGTCTAGGAGAAGGATGAACCAGTTCCGAAGCTACGAATGAAGAAGCTTTGGCTTAGCGCAAGGGCAGCGATGGAGAATGGAACCGACCTAAAGGGGAATATACGGTCCAGTCCTCGACAGATTACTCCTTAGTCAGTAGTAAGTGTCAAGGACATGGAAGTAATTTTACCCAGGCTGCGTCCTGTGCCTATAAATAGATGATACCGTATTGTTCACGTTGACTTGTACTCACTTGTACATCACTCCTGGATTTTTACCTTCTGCCAAGCCGAAGGTACAAATGTAATTCAATATCATTAATGTTTGTTCATGGTTATATAATGAGAATATGAATAGTCTAATGATTTAATATTATTATTCATGTTCTTCTCCATGTTTCATATGTCCCTGCCCTTATTATTACATGTTGTGTTTATGAGGGTATGCCCTTCATAACCTTTGTCTGAAGATCATTATATCCTAAATGAAATAATGCTTCGAAGGACGAAGGTCTTTGACCATTAACATTTGTGTTGCCTTGTTCTTAACACATAGCATTTGAGAACAAGTCCCCAACAGTGGAGTATAACTTCAAAGGCATTGAGCGTCCCTCGGCCAATAATTGCATTGTATGGATACTCCATATCAACAATATCAAATACAACATGCTATGTCCTTGTGTTGTGAACGTAGCCGAAGGTGACCGGCATTGTTATCTTGCCAAGTGCCACAATCTGTTTTCCTCCGAAACCACAGAGAGGGTGCGTTGCATCATGTATCTTGTCATCTGGCTCTTGCATTTGCCTAAAAGCCTTTGCAAAGATGATATCCGCTGCACTACCTGTGTCCACCAAGACATTGTGAACCAAAAATTCCTTGATAACACACGATATGACCATTGCATCGTTGTGAGGATAATCCTTAAGCTGAAGGTCTTCCTAAGAGAAAGTGATTGGAATGTGAGACCATTTGGACTTGATGAAGGGTCCTTGTAGCCCAACATGATGTACCCTTCTCTGTGCTTCTTTCTTCTACCTCTCGTTATCTGGTTCAGAAGTTGAGCCACCTGTGATCGGGAGCACTAGCTTCGTAACCGAAGGTTGGTTGCTTTGCAGAGCCATCGTCACAGTTATGGAAGTGAGTTCACCGGCGGTGGGCACCAATGTTGGTCACTTATTCTCAAATGCTATAGATCAAGAACAAGGCAACACAATTGTTAATGGGCTAAAGACCTTCGTCCTTCGAAGCATTATTTCCTTTCGGATATAACGATATTCAGACAAAGGTCATGAAGGACGTACCTTCATCATCTCAGTGTGTAAGTATGGATATGAATATAAATATAAACAAGAACGTGAAAGAACATTAAAGAATGGAAGATAATGATCAGATCCTCACATTTTATTTATATTCATATCCACATGTAAGAATTAACATTAGTGATATTTATAAAACAATGGTACCTTCGGTTCGTCAAAAGGTGGGAATGCAAAGATGACGCGAGAGAGAGATTACAATCAGCGTGAACAGTACGGGGGTACTATTCATCTATTTATATGCGCGGGACACAGCCCGGACACAATTACATTTATGTCCTCGATATTTACAAGCAATCATAATGCGAGTGATCAAGGACTAAACAGTCTTTTTCCCTTGAGTCGGTGACGACCTTTGGCTTCATCATAATACTAAGTCGAAGCGTCTTCAGTCATAGCTTCGGCTTCCATCTGTTTCATCATGTCGTGTATGCCTTTGTATTATCCTGCTGAAGGTGTTTTTGCCTTGAGGACCTTCGGCGGGGAAGAAGACCCCCAACAGTCACCTCGGATCGACGAGCTAGTAACTCCGCCTCCTCAGATGAGGGCCAAGCATAAGTTGTCTCAAACATAGAACCTATGCTATATAAACATCAATGATGATGATCAATACCACTCTCTTGTTTTAACGCCAAGGCACAAGTTGTCTCAAACACAAAACCTATGATATATATACTGTTACAGGAAAAAGTTGATGTCAACTTTTTGTGTTAGCTCCATTCTCTTGTTTTAAAACATTGAACATTTGTTAGGTTTTAGGGTTAACTCATGAGTTTATTGATTGGTGGGATATAATCGTCGTGGGGATATGAATCAGTGACCTGGAATCCATTAGTACGACCTCTCTGTACGGCCTTCCACCGATGTGCTGTAATGGCTCCAAATGAATAACTATTCCAATAACATCTGGGCCATTCTCATGTGATTAATTAGGTAAAATATGAATATTTTATAGGGTTAAATCGGTATAATTCATAAATAAAGACGGATCGTTACCTACAAACATCTTATGACGTTGTTCGACCACCTCAGAAAATGGCATATGATGTTTTGGGTATGGAGGGAACTGAATTGATAGGTTGAATGGTTCGACAACAGTATGTGTTGCCAATGTCAATTCTAGAATATGTGCAATATTCCGAAATTGATACGCCCCCAGTTTACACAGAACGCCACTCCATACAATGTATATGTAGATCCTTGCTATAGTAAGGCGTCAAAGCGTTGGACATTATCGTAGTATGAAATTGCTTCAATTTTTTATCCCTAGACATTTCAGAATGCAGATCATAGGAGTCAAAGAATTACATGGTTATATGTTGATTTTATTTTAATGTTGATGAAGTCACTCACGGTGATGTCTTGTAAAATGTAGTGTTGGCTGTCATGATGTCTACGGAACTTAACAACTATTCTCGCTACGACACTCTTTAGTCTTGGTAAGCCAGTTACTTCAACGTCATTAAATAACACGAAAGTACATGAAACACAAACTTTAGATTAGATTATCCACGTATATAGGTGTGACTTCTCAAATGTGTACTAACGGAGACTCTAAAGGGCTCCACGATTTGACTGCAACCGTCCTATTTTGGTTAAGTGTTGATGGTGCCATTGATCTTATATTTCGATCAGAAGCATCATTATAAAGATACACACATATGAAAAGGATTAAATAGCATATCACAAATATAATGAATAAACCAAATGAGATTCATGGGTAAACAAAATGATAAAAGACAACATTTATATATATACTCTATATAAAGAATCAATAGAACAAAAAGAAATAAATAGTCTAGATATATCCCTAGGGAGCATTTCACTCAACAGATGACATAGCAATTGACTACCAGATTAGAAAACACACAGCTATGCATCTTTCTAAACAGACTTAACCAAGAGGGCAAAACACTACATGGTCTACACATGAGATTTCTGTCCATGTAAAATGATACCCTAATGTAATGTACAGATGCTACACTGATAGCAAGATTTTAACAGAAACGATTAATAATAGTGGAACAAAAACAATGAAGAGAAAGGCTGCAAGCCTGCAACCAGAGGGAAAACACACAACAAAAACCTAACAAAGGCATGGTTCTATAGCACCAAGAATGCCCCAAAAAGTATCAATCATGACGTTGTAACTAATAAACACAAAGTTTTAAAGTTAACAACAAATATTTTGCTAATTCACACTTCACAGAACTACCACAAAGTTGGCTCTGCATAGTCCAACAAAGCACACCTGAGAACATGTTTATCAGTGTAGTATGATACCCTAATGTACTGCAGTGCAGATGCCATACCAGTAGCAAGATTTCAACAACACCCATCAAATCTAACCTCTAAAGAAGAAGCTATGGGAATGAAAAAACCTATGACTACATTGGATTTTATTGAAAAGAATCCTATCACTTCATTAGGTGGGATGGTGGGACAAACCAAAAACTAATGCTTTTTTCATAAGGCTCTAAATTAATAGACAAGACAAGAAAGACTAAATATTTGCCCGCAAATCCTTATTGGATTATAGAATAGTAGAACAAAAACCGTGAATAGAAATGTTGCAGCCTGCAAACAGATGAAAAACACACAACATAGATCTAATAAAGGCAATGCTGTATAGGTATAGCACCAAGAGTGCCCTAAAAATACCACTCATGACATGGTAACAAAAAAATAGCAAATTGGGAAGTGAACAAATATTTGGTTAATTCACACCTCACAGAAGACAGAACTACCACCAAGCTGGAGCTAACACAGAGCACACATGAGAACATATTCATAAAGAGGATTTTGGTAAACCAAAGCTAATGTCTATGATTGCAAGTAGGGAACTCATTTAAGTAAAATATGCACCAAAAAGAAGATATTGAGCAGTTGTAAAAGCCAACACTTTGAAATATGTAGGAGCATCAATGATAAGAAAATAATTCGTTAGCATAATGCAAATGCAGAACGGTAGAAAGGTAAGCCTCTTTCAAATGCCACCCACAGATGCATGCCAAATAATTGTTCTCCTTAAAGAGATAAATAAAAATAGTAATGGTACTCGATGGAATATGATAGTTGTAATTTTTTTAAATGTGAGTCCTATTTTTCTGATACTTCAGTATTTATGCAGAGCTATGAGCAAGGGATCTGTGGCTCCACATTTCATTGCCGAGAGTTTGCATCAAAAGGTCATAGACAAATTAGGCTACTAGATCAGTTACCTCCTTTGCTTCTGTTATACTCTTTTGTCACTGCCTACTGGATCAGTTACTGATTCTTCTCTTGCCTATGAAGCAAAAAAGATGTCAAGTGAAACAGACTCTGGGGAGGAGAACATGTCAAAGAAAGACTTGGCTTTACACCAGGCTACTGATCAGATTACGTATGCATTTGGGAAGGGGCAATAATGTGGCTTCGGCGTTCACAAGGCCATAGAGATGTACCAGTTGTGTCTACTGGGTCTTTGGATTTGGATATGGCTCTAGGAACTGGTTGTGACGGAACCTCCAAAGTTATTAGGCCCACCTACAGTTGTACTTGTCCAATGGACCTCAGACAATCCTGTAGATGTACATAATCACTCGACAAGTTCGGTATATGTATCCTTTATCTTTCCCAAGAGCGTTTCACCTGTCACGCAGATATTACAACACATCGAAGGAACGAATAAGCAGAAGCAATTACAGTAACTTAATTTACATTAAAATATAGAAAGAGTGTTATTATTACAGACCAACGGTATATGAGTGCATAAGTATTATTATTACAAACTCGGGAGGCAAAAACCTCTCCCGCATAGAAGTATAATGTTTTTCAAAAGGAGGACAACATCCTCCTAAGGCTTCACTCTTGAGATTCTTCTTTTGGCACCACCTTAGAGCAAAAGCAACAAAAGTTTGCTGCTTCCTCACCTACAACAACAAGGGTTCGAAAACCCTGAGTACGAAGTGTACTTTCGCAAGTCTTACCCGTCAAAATAAAAGACTCTCACGGATATGCTGGCTTGAGGGAATCAAGGTAAGGCTTAATCAAGAATCAAGACTCTGTTTGCAAAAATGCTTACTAATAGTGGATCCTTAAAAATCCAGTTTTATTAGCAAGTTAAGTCATTACCTGTCACTAGAGTTCTTTCTACCCTAGTTCAAGCACTTGGCCTATACTAGCCATATTTTATCATTCCTTTAAGTTCACTGGAATACTACGTGTAGGTCAGTGACCAAGTCTTCATGTCCGACAAGTAACGGCGATCCGAATTGATTAATACCTAGCTGGGGATCTCCAATCACATGACATATGTAGCACTTAACCCTTGCATATGTCAACTCGCCACCGGGGTTCTTAAGACCAGATCGGGTTCACGCCAACCGAGAGCACACATACACCATCATCCAGCCTCTTGCCACGGAGGGTACACGCTACTCTCGCCATCTCTCCACTCCCATTGCGTGTTGTTCTATTCTGGTATTAGTCTGCCCGAGGCAAAGCTTACCCATGATGAAGCATGTGACTAGTTAAAAGGTCCTCAAGGATGTTCATGTAATGCTTATGAAAATGCAATAATAGAAAAATTTTATTAAGTTGTATCTTGAATACAACTTTCCTTCATGGTACTCCAGGAATCTAGGGTTTTTGGAGTCAGTTCTTCATTTCAGAGGGCAGACATTACCTAGAAGACTAGGGTTTTAGGTTTAGGGATCAAACAATGCCCAAATCAAGCCAAATTTCACCCAAGGTTTCTAAATATCATTTTAAGCTTATCCAAAACGTTTGGTGCTTTTTGGAGTTATTAATTAATTTCTAAAATTCCAGGAGTATAGGTTTTAGCCCTTTTACATACTGAATAATTCCTGGTTTGGACTAAAAATCCTAGAATTATTTTTATTAAATACTATAGAAATTTAGTAGTCCAACAAAATTGGTCTCATATTTTTAGTATTTTCCTAGAATTTTCTATGGATTTCCTAAGTCTGGCAGAAAAAGAAAAAGTGAAAGCATCAACAATACTGGGCTCAATTCAGCCCGATCCAGCCCACGATAAGCAAAACGCGTCCGCGCGCGCCCGCGCTGGCGTTTTTGCACAGAAATCCCTGGTTGTTCGAACAACTCGTAAAGGCTCCTCCCTACTGTATCTTTGTCTCACTGACATCTCGAGTAAGACCCCTCCCCTTTCTATTCTTTACAACTCGAGATCCCCGACGGTGGACGGTGACAGGCCGAGCTCCGGCGAGCTCGTACTGGCCGGAATAGACAACGACCAGCCCTTCCCTTTTCTTGACACCAAATTCAACCCATGACGACCATTTCCCCTCACTCAATTGCAAGACTCTAACGCCTAATTACGCTGTCCACGGTGACCGTGCAATCCGGGGACAATTCAAAGTGTTCCCGTCGATCTACTCCGATTCAGTGCAATTGGTTGGGCCGATGAGCTTCAAGAGCACACAGGAATGCTAGAACAAGAGCGAGGAGAACATGATCGGACCTGTGGAGCGCTGACCATGACGAGCTCACACACGCGGTGTTCTCGACCGATTTGGGGGAAGTCTCAAATTGGGGAGCTGTAGGGAATGATAAGAGCTCACACACTGGATGCACAACTACCTAGCGGAGCTGATGGCACACTCAATTTATAGGATTCATGAGCGGTGGCGGCTAATTTGGAGGAGACGCACGGCAGCCGGAGAGGGAGAAGTGCACTGGCGCAAAGGATTCGTGGCGTTCACCAGCGCAATGGTTCAAAGGTTGTACTCTTAAGTGTGCTACGGTTACTACCGCACAGTAACTAGCCACGACGTGGCACAACCGAGGTCACCGGAGTTTCCACGGCAATATCGGTGGTCCTGCCACGTCGCAACAGCTACAAGCGTGGTGATAAGCCTCCCCCGCGACCACATCTGCTCCCCTGCAAGATCTTTTACCTCCCCGTGGATATCCACTGCGTGCCAGGCACGAATCACGGCAACCGGCGCGAATCCGGGCGCGCGGATCACCGGCGGCGAGGGTGACTGAACCCAGGGATATTTCTGTTATTGTACCATCAGGGAGTCATTCAGAGCACCTGACAACACGGTTTGCAGCGCCCTAATCTCAGATTTTTGTGTGAGAATGTGTTAATCTCTCTGTAACAAAATTGTAGCCCTAAAACCAGCTACAATTCTGCTGTAAAGATCTTGCTCATTTGCTTCTTCCCTTGAGCTAGAATCAAGTCCAAAGTTCGCCAGAACTCACTGTCAGTCCCGATTAAGTTTCAGGGTGGTCTGACAGCCAGACTTCAAACCTATTTAGCTCCTAATTTTGTACAACACCAAGGCTTATTCACTTAAGCAAAGTTGTACTCCTATAATAGCTCTATAATCTTGATGTATTAAGCCAGAACAGAATCTTCATGGATTAGAAGATATAAAGCTCCAAAGTTGCTCCAATTGCACTGAATTCTGACTTGAGCATATGGGGTTCAAAAGGTACTTTTTGCAATTAGGTCCAAATCCCACTTTTTAACTTGCAAATCCTTAAATGTGAGAAGCACATAGTTTGTGGTGTTATATTACCTTTGTTTTTGCACTTTAGCCCAAAAGTGTACAAAGTTTGCACTTAACCTCCTAGGATTTCAGTTTAGGGTTTTCCAGGGATCTTTTCGGGGTTTTTAGTACTCTAGGGTTTTGATGCCACTCAAGTCCTTCCAAGAGGGTATCTTGGGATCATTTCTCATAGCTTTTGATGTTTTCCCATGCTTGGGCTCCCCTTATATCCATAAGCCCAGATTTAGGGTTAAGTACCCTACACTAGCGTTAACTACACATCAAGTCACATCAGTACAACATATTTGAAATTTTTACCTAGTGAATGCACTCTAGGTGTGACAAACACATGATATGCTAATTCTCATGATGTTATGCTCAAGTTTTAGTGACAGTAACACCGGGGGTGTTACACTAGTGGTCTTCCAAAGGTAAGCATTTGGTGAGCCAAAAGTTGCAAAGGTAAGATTTGGAATGGCTGCTGAATTAGTCCCCTTATTTAATAGTTTCAGTTTGGTTACAGATGTATGTTTTAAGGTTTATAAAGCACTCTGGTTCGAAGAACTAAAATAGATGAATACCTTACACTTCAACAGAGTATATGTTTCCAAACACTAATTCAATGTTTAACAGTTCAGTTTGGTTACATCTATATGTTTTAAGTTTTCATAAAGAATTTGAACCGAGTATATGTTGCAAGACACTACTTGAAAGCATGATTAACCAATACAGAACTAGTTTGGATTACATAACAGTTTCTCCAACTCACCGTCAGCTAAGCGATTGAATTGTTCTTGATCGTCACAAGCAGCGAACACGGCACGAGGCGCCGAGGATGATTGTGGATGGGTTTTTGGCTTGGAGTGTAACTTTAATTTGATCTGTTGTACTACATGAAAAGAACAAGAACAATTATTAAATACAAAAAGAGCTATTATATAAATAACAATGTATTAGATGAAGCAACCACATTGTGACTGAACAAAGTTTTTGTTCATTTTCCGAATTCCAAATCAGAGTATACATTTTAAATCAGACTACCATATGCCATTCCAAATCAGACTACCATATGCCATTTTCAAAGCCAAGGCAATCACAACAGATTCATATCAGCAGAGAATGGTTTAAATCTGCATAGTTAAATGTAAGAAAAGCCTTCTTAAACAGATAGTACTCCCAAAAGGATTGAAGCTAACAGAGAAAATCATGCCTAGAAGAAGAGAAACGCAAGCACTAATACGTTGACTGACATGTCAATGCTGCCCAATGTTACATAAAAGAACTTCAATACACTACCAGTAGCATGTGAGACTTCAAGCATCCTAACATAAAAGAACTTCAATACACTACCAGAATAAAGTTCATATAACCAAGGAAAAAATTTAAGTATTTGAGTAGTAAGACAACTAAAGTCAACTTGTCTTATCCTTCTCAACAGAACTGAGCTGATGTACTTTCCCTGATCTATGATACATTCATGGGGTCCATGATTTGATTCAAAACTATCTAATCAGAAGTACATATACAAGTGGCATGAATATGTGAACAACTTCCCCTAAAACAAATAGGTTTCCATTACCTCAGTTAAAAAATAATTTGCAGTTAACAATAATGTAGACTCTAGTTCATTATATATGTGTAGTATCAGCATCATGTATTTCTAGTGTACAGGCGTGTAAGACTACAAAGTGCCTAAACAAAAAGACTGAAGACGATGATCCAATGGGAGGAAAAAGACTGAAGATGGCAAAATTGCTACCCAACCTTGCATCAACATACCAAAACTGGTATCTTAGTAAAACCAAACCATACGACCGTCATCGGATCATCAAACATATAATTGAAGAGACTTAAAAATACAAAACGCACCTTAAGGGGGGAGAGATGTAGGGGATCAGTGGTTGAGAGCAGCAAATGTCGGCAGAGGGATCAGTGGTTGTATCTGCAACTCAACTGGTCTCCTCCCCATTTGTTCTTGTAGGTGGGCAGAGGTTGCCGAGGTGATGCAGCATCGTCGATGGAAGGTGAGCGGCAACAATGGTGGGGATCGCGAAGCAGAGGGGTAGGAGAGCGTTGATGGTGTTGTTGCAATACCTCCTCCCCCACGCCCTCAACGCGCGCGCCATCGACGTCGTGGGGGAGGTAGTAGAGATTGCAATGACTTGTATTGTTCATGCCTAATCTACGGTGCTATTTGCATGGACCTCATTCCAAATTAATTAGTGTGTGTCTAAAGCTTTGTATAATTAAACAAAGGTAAGCCTAGACTCTAAATCCTATGCTTATTCAAATACTTTAGAATTAAGTATGGATTTAGTCACATAAAAAATATTACTTGGTCCCATGCATATAAAAACAAACATGTATGCACAAGCATGCAAGTATCCACGTATGCCTGATTGCAAAATAAAATAGATAGTGACTAGTTTACACGACAATGCTCGATTTCATACACCATAATGAAGTTCGATATTGTAGCATAGTTTGCCATACCATAGAAATAAACATGTGAAATAAAATACCTCTTGCTCTTACTATAACATATATCCATTCGCATGTCGCTAATAGTAAAGAGTTACAAACAAATAAATATCAGGAAATCATGCAGAGATTCCAAGCACTCACATGTACTATGTTCCATCCTAAATAAAAAATAAGGCAATAAGAAATCCAGGAATTATTAAACATTTGCACTTCGACTAGACTAAAGCAAGCCAGCATACATACAATGCATTCATTTACGTTATGCATAAATACTAAAGCGCAAGAAAAATGATGAAACCAAGTTTTGTTCGTTGAGTTGATGCTCATGGATAGAAAATAAATTAATAGCGCATGCCACAATTTAGTATGGTGTTATAATAAGACAAACATCTCAATCCAAATAAAATGCTACATCACACACTAAGTATTCATAAATTGTAAAATATATCGATTTATGGTCCTGCATTATTCAATAAAGACTATTAAATCCAGTCTTCAAAATAAATCATGTGCATAGGTAATACAATGCACTATCAGCTAAAGATGCAAATATTAAGAGATGAATTCTCTCTAGTTTGTCCATGTTAAAGTATATGTAGTGTCCCAAAAGCCATATATACTCAAATAATTAGAAAAAAGGTTGCATGCTAAGTTATTGAAATTCAGCGCTATGTCATAGCTTCAACAAATGACAAGATACTCATAAAAATATATGCGTGAATTAAAATACATGCATATTATGATTCGGCAAGGAGCTGACCAAGCTAGCAAATAACCATGCAAGAGGTATTTGTTAGCTCGTAAACAATGAAGTCACATCAAACTTGCCAAATTTATACAAACACATGCAACTCTCTACGACTACATGAGGCAAAGACTTTTGTTTTCTTTTGTAGTTTGTAATGGGCTAGCCATATGATGTAATCTTTCTTTTATGTACTCATGTTGGAACTCTTAATCAGGGGTTTTCTCCATGAAGATGTAATTAACATAATTTTTATGCAAATATAAGAATTATGGAAGTATGAGCCTGCAATACCTCTATTATATGCTCTATTATATATAAATTAAAACTTGTCTGTGTTGACATGGAGATGGCGCTTTTGCCGCCCGTTTTCCCGACATCAAGAATGGTGAAATCTTCAGACTGGCCTGATAGCTGTTGTTGTAGGAGAATTCTACATACGGTAGCCTCTTGTCCCAACCTAACTTGTCTTGCAATGCATAGGCTCTCATCATATCCTCAAGAATCTGGTTGGTTCTCTCTGTCTGACCATTTGTCTGCGGGTGATAAGCTGAACTGAAATTCAAATGGGTGCCCAAAGCTTCATGTAACTGCTGCCAAAAATGAGAAGTGAACTAGGTACCTCTGTTTGATACTATCTTCTTTGGAACGCCATGCAAGCATACAATTCGAGACATATATAGTTCTGCCAACACTGCACTGTTATAGGTAGTCTTGACTGGTATGAAATGAGCCACCTTTGTTAAACGGTCCACTACTACCCAGATAGAGTCATAACCAGCACGAGTGCGAGGCAAACCAACTATAAAATCCATCCCAATCTCATCCCATTCCCACTATGGAATCTGCAATGGCTGCAACAAACCTGCGGGCCTCTAATGTTCTGCCTTGATTCTCTGACAACTGTCGCATCTAGCAACATACTCTGTTATCTCCCTTTTCATACTGTACCACTAGAATCTTTTCTTCAGGTCTTGGTACATCTTCTCGCTACCAGGGTGTATACGCTGTCTCATGAGCTTCCTTGAAAATCAGTTCACGGATCAATTTGATGTCGGGAACACACAGCCTATCCTTAAACCACACCACTCCTTCTGTGTCTTCATAGAAATCTGGGCTTTTCCCATCTATGATTACCTGCCGGATCTCATTGATCTTCTCATCGTCTTTCTGGCCCTTCCTGATCTCTTGCTCTAGAGTGGATTCCAAATCGACTGTCACTCCTTGAGTGTTGTTCAGAAATCCGAGACTCAGCCTATCGAATTCCTTTGCTAGCTCGTATGGCATCGGGTGAGCGGCCAATATATTGACTTGACTCTTGCTACTCAGAGCATCTGCAACCACGTTTGCTTTGCCTAGGTGATAATGTATCTTTATTCATAGTTTTTGATCAACTCTAGCCAACTTCACTGTCTATTGGTCACTTGTTCTCAAATGCTACAAATCAAGAACAAGGCAACACAACTGTTAACGATTAAAGACCTTCGTCCTTCGAAGCATTACCTCCCTTTGGGATATAATGATCTTCGGATGAAGGTCTTTGAAGGGTGTACCTTCATCGTCTCAGTGAACAAATATAAATAAATATACACGAAACACAAAAGCATACAAATAATCACTATGAATTATTAGATTGTTTATATTCTCATTTTATAAGTATGAATGAATAATACCTTCGTTTTGGCAGAAGGTGAAATGCGAGAGTGATGCAAGAGTGATTACAATTCAACGTGAACAGTACGGGGGTACTGTTCATCTATTTATAGGCGCGGGACGCAGCCCGGACAAAATTACATCCATGTCCCTTTTAACTAATTATTGAAAGGGAAATAGGCTTACACCTTTTCCTAAATTGATATTGGTGGTTGAATTGTCCAACACAAATAATTGGACTAACTAGTTTTCTCTAGTCTATAAGTTTTACAGGTGCCAAAGGTTCACAACAAGCCAATAAAAAGACCAAAGATGGGTTCAAATAAAGAGAGCTAAAGACATCCCAAAGGCACCCTGGTCTGGCGCACCAGACTGTCCGGTGTGCCACCGGACAGTGTCCGGTGCACCAGGGAACTCGTCGCTGAACTCGCTACCTTCGGGAAAATGGGAGGCCACTCCACTATAATTCACCGGACTGTCCGGTGTGCCAGCGGAGCAACAGCTACTTCGCGCCAACGGTCGTCTGCAACCACATTAAATGCGCTACAGTGCGTGCCAGAGTCAGAGCACGCGCAGAAGGGGCACCAGACAGTCTACAGGACCTGTCCGGTGCACCACCGGACAGCCCAGAAGCCCCACCAGTCAGAGCTCCAACGGTCAGAACCCAACGGCCAGCTGACGTGGCTGGCGCACCGGACAGTGTCCGGTGGCGCACCGGACTGTCTGGTGCGCCATGCGATAGACAGCCTCCCAACGGCCACTTTTGGTGGTTGGGGCTATAAATACCCCCCAACCATCCACCATTCATTGCATCCAAGTTTTCCAACTTCCTACACCTTACAAGAGCTATAGCATTCAATACAAGACACACCAAAACGATCAAATCCTCTCCCAAGTCCTTAGTTCATTCCAAATCAAATAGTGACTTGTGAGAGAGTGACTTGTGTTCATTTGAGCTCTTGCGCTTGGATTGCTTCTTTTTCTCATTCTTTCTCGTGATCAACTCAATTGTAACCGAGGCAAGAGACACCAATTGTGTGGTGGTCCTTGCGGGGACTTTGAGTCCCGTTTGATTGAGAAGAGAAGCTCACTCGGTCTAAGTGACCGTTTGAGAGAGGGAAAGGGTTGAAAGAGACTCGGTCTTTGTGACCACCTCAACGGGGAGTAGGTTTGCAAGAACCAAACCTCGGTAAAATAAATCCTTGTGTCTCACTTTTTATTTGCTTGCGATTTGTTTTTCACCCTCTCTCTCGGACTCGTTCATATTTCTAACGCTAACCCGGCTTATAGTTGTGCTTAAGTTTATAAATTTCAGATTCGCCCTATTCACCCCCTCTAGGTGACTTTCAATTGGTATCAAAGCCCGGTGCTTCATTAGATCCTAACCGCTCGAAGTGATGTCGGGAGCATCCGCCAAGAGGGAGATCGGGACCGGCGAGAAGCCCGCCACAAGCCATGGGAAGGCTCCATCCGGGGAGTCTGCCAATAAGGTGAAGGGATCCCCTTCACACGACAAGTCACGTCAGAGCGGTGACAAGAAGAAGATGATGAAGAAGGTGGTCTACTACGAGACTGACTCTTCGTCGCCATCCACCTCCGACTCCGACACACCGTCCGTAACTTCTAAGCGCCATGAGCGCAAGAAGTTTAGTAAGATCCCCCTACTCTACCCTCGCATTTCCAACCGTACTCCATTACTTTCTGTCCCATTAGGCAAACCACCTATGTTTGATGGTGAAGATTATAATATGTGGAGTGATAAAATGAGGCATCATCTAACCTCACTCCACACTAGCATTTGGGATGTTGTTGAGATTGGAGTGCAGGTACCATCACCGGGGGATGAAGACTATGATTCGGACGAGGTTGCCCAAATCCGACACTTCAACTCTCAAGCCACCACTATACTCCTCGCCTCTTTAAGTCGAGAGGAGTATAACAAGGTGCAAGGATTAAAAAGTGCAAAGGAGATTTGGGACGTGCTCAAGACCGCGCACGAAGGAGATGAGGTGACTAAAATCACCAAGCGGGAGATGATCAAGGGGGAGCTCGGTCGGTTCCGACTCAACCAAGGCGAGGACCCACAAGCCATGTACAACCGCTTGAAGACCTTGGTGAACCAAGTGCGCAACCTCGGGAGCACCAAATGGGATGACCATGAGATGGTCAAGGTTATTCTAAGACCTCTCGTTTTCCTTAACCCTACGCAAGTTCAATTAATTCGAGGTAATCCTAGATACACGCTAATGTCTCCCGAGGAGGTCATAGGTAAATTTGTGAGCTTTGAGATAATGATCAAAGGCTCCAAAAAGATCATCGAGCAAGGTGACTCCTCCACGCCTGAAGCACAACCCGTTGCATTCAAAGCAACGGAGGAGAAGAAGGAAGATTCTACTCCAAGTAGAATCCCCATCGACGCCTCCAAGCTCGACAATGAGGAGATGGCGCTTATGATCAAGAGCTTCCGTCAAATCCTCAAACAAAGGAAAGGGAAAGATTACAAGCCCCGTTCCAAGAAGGTGTGCTACAAGTGTGGTAAGCCCGGTTATTTCATTGCTAAATGTCCATTATCTAGTGATAGTGACAGGGGCGACGACAAGAAGGGAAAGAGGAGAGAAAAGAAGAGATACTACAAGAAGAAGGGCGGCGATGCCCATGTTTGCCGCGAATGGGACTCCGACGAGAGCTCCACCGACTCCTCCTCTGACGAGGATGCCGCCAACATCGCCGTCACCAAGGGACTCCTCTTCCCCAACGTCGGCCACAAGTGCCTCATGGCTAAGGACGGCAAAAGGAAGAAGGTAAAATCAAGATCCTCCACTAAATATGCATCCTCTAGTGATGAAGATAATTCTAGTGATGAGGAGGATAATTTGCGCACCCTTTTTGCCAAACTAAACATGCAACAAAAGGAAAAATTAAATGAATTAATTAGTGCTATTCATGAGAAGGATGAACTCTTGGATTCCTAAGAGGACTTCCTAATTAAGGAAAACAAGAAGCATGTTAAGGTTAAAAATGCTTATGCTCTAGAAGTAGAAAAATGTGAAAAATTATCTAGTGAGCTAAGCACTTGCCATGATATTATTGCCAACCTTAAAAATGAGAATGCTAGATTAATTCCTAAGGTTGATTCAAATGGTGATGATTCAATTTCCAATCTTAGAGATGTGTCGGGGATCAGTCCATTCGAGGCTCCTAATTCTCAGCTGGTAACCCCCATCAGCATAAAGCTGCAAAGGCCTGATGGGTGCGATTAAGTCAGGGATCAGTCCATTCGAGGGACTCGATCACGCCTCGCCTGAGCCTAGCCTCGGACAAGGACAGCCGACCCCGGAGGATCTCCGCCTCGCCTGAGGCCCCCCTCCAGCGGCGAACATATTTTCGGCTCGCCCGAGGCCCTGTCTTCGCCAAGAAGCAACCCTGACCAAATCGCCGCACCGACCGACCAAATCGCAGGAGCATTTAATGCAAAGGTGGCCTGACACCTTTATCCTGACGAGCGCCCCTCAGCCGACAGAGCCGAAGTAACCGCCGTCACTTCGCCGCTCCACTAACCGGTCTGACAGAAAGACAGCGCCGCCTGCGCCGCTCCGACTGTGGTGCCACTTGACAGAGTGAGGCTGACAGGCAGTCAGGCCCGGCCGCAGGCACCATAGGAAGCTCCGCTTCGCCCGATCCAGGGCTCTGACTCGGGCTAAGCCCCGGAAGACGGCGAACTCCGCTCCGCCCGACCCAGGGCTCGGACTCGGGCTAGGCCCCGGAAGACGGCGAACTCCGCTCTGCCCGACCCAGGGCTCGGACTCGGGCTAGGTCCCGGAAGACGGCGAACTCCGCTCCGCCCGACCCAGGGCTCGGACTCGGGCTAAGCCCCGGAAGACGGTGAACTCCGTTCCGCCCGACCCAGGGCTCGGACTTGGGCTCAGCCCCAGAAGACGATGAATTCCGCTCCGCCCGACCCAGGGCTCGGACTTGGGCTCAGCCCCAGAAGACGACGAACTCCGCTTCGCCCGACCCCAGGACTCGTACTCCGCCCTAGCCTCAGCCAACGGCCTCTGCCTCACCCGACCTAGGGGCTCGGACTCAACCTCGGCCACGGAAGACGGACTCGACCTCGACCTCGGAGGAGCCTTCGCATCGCCCAACCTAGGGCGCGGGCCGGCCACGTCAATGGGAGGCGCCATCATTACCCTACCCCAAGCTGACTCAGGCTACGGGGAACAAGACCGGCGTCCCATCTGGCTCGCTCCGCCAGATGGGCAACGATGGCGCCCCGCACGCTCCCTGACGATGGCGGCTCTCGGCCCCCTTACAAAAGCAAGAGGACGTCAGCAAGGACTCGACAGCCCCGACAGCTGTCCCTCCGCCAGGCTCCAGCGCTCCTCCGACGGCCACGACATCACACAAACTGGGCACCAAAATCTCTCCGGCCACCACGATGGCGTGTACTTAGGGTGCTAGCTCTCCCCCGCTAGACACGTAGCACTCTGCTACACCCCCATTGTACACCTGGATCCTCTCCTTACGCCTATAAAAGGAAGGACCAGGGCCCTCTTAGAGAAGGTTGGCCGCACGGGGACGAGGACGAGACAGGCGCTCGCGCAAGGCCGCTCGCTCCCTCTCCCGTGTGGACGCTTGTAACCCCCTACTGCAAGCGCACCCGACCTAGGCGCGGGACGAACACGAAGGCCGCGGGATTTCTACCTCTCTCTCGCCCATCTCCGGCCACCTCACTTCCCCCCTTCGCGCTTGGCCTCGCGCCGACCCATCTGGGCTGGGGCACGCGACGACATTTCACTCGTCGGCTTAGGGACCCCCCGGTCTCGAAACGCCGACAGTTGGCGCGCCAGGTAGGGGCCTACTGCGTGTTGACGAACAGCTTCCCGTCAAGCTCCAGATGGGCAGTCTCCAGCAACCTCTCCAACCCGGGACGGTGCTCCGTTTCGGGAGTCTTGAGTTCGTGTCCCTCGACGGCAGCTACGACATGATACTCCTTCCACCGCCGTGCGACAGCGACAATGGCGGCCGACAGCCCGCCCGCCGGCGGCGGAATCGACGACGTCTTCCCCGCGTGGTGGAAGAACAACATTCGAGCTCACCCCGTCCTCTCCCCCGCCGACGGAGGAGGAGGCGGGGCAACCAAGGCCAAGCAGGAGGCAGCGCCTCGTCGGCTGTCGAGCGAGTCGACGGCGCCAGCGCCCTAACGGGGGGCGCGTCGGGCATCGACCTCGCGTTTGAGACGACGACGAGCGCCGTCTCCCCACAACGCGCCGATTCTGGGCAAACGGACGACGCCAGCGCGCTCACGAAAGGCTTGCTGGACGTCACCCTCGTACCTGAGACGACGGTGCGGTCAGTCCCCGACGTGACTTCATCTCTGCCCGTCGACCAAGAGGTACCAACCGATTCCGATCTCACTCCTTTCAGATTCAGCCTCGAACCGCCAAGCGACCTCGCTTTGGCGGACGCTCTCGTAGAGGCGAGTCCAAACCCTCTAGGGTATCGTGTGCGGTCACCCTGGGACCGGCTGACGGACGTCTCGACCTACGGGCCCTCTAGGTCCGAGGAAGACGACGCGCCCGACTTCTGCTGGGATTTCTCTGGACTTGGCAACCCCAGTGCCATGCGGGACTTTATGACCGCATGCGACTACTACCTTTCTGACTGTTCCGACGGTAGCCGCAGCCTCGGCGACGAGGACTACGACCCAAGCCGCAAATGTTTCCACGTCGATCTAGGGGGTCCCTCCGAAGGCAACCATCTCGGCATGCCGGAGGACGGTCATCTCCCTAGGCCGGTGCCTCGCGTTGACATCCCACGGGAGCTAGCTGTGGTCCCCGTTCCGGCGGGGGGTCACGACCCACAGCTCGAGCAAATCCGCGGGGTGTAGGCCAGGCTCGACGAGGGAGCAGGAGCGCTTGAGCCAATCCGCCGAGACGTCGGGGAGGCATGGGCGGGCCAACCTCCGGCCAGAGAAATACGTCATCTACCCTAGGGCTTCCAGCACCGCATCGCCGATGATGTCAGGGTCAGGCCGCCACCCGCATCCAGTGGGGTCGGCCAGAACCTGGCTGCAGCAGCAATGCTTCTTCGTGCGATGCTAGAGCCATCAACCACCAAGGGGCGGCGAATCCAGGGAGAGCTCAAGAATCTCCTGGAAGGCGCCGCGGTCCGGCGGGCCGAGAGCTCCGCCTCCCGAAGGCAGGGGCACCCCTCGGAACATCATGCCGCGACTTCCTGATTCATGCGGGAAGCCTCGGTCTACACCGGGCGCACGTGCAACACAGCGCTTGTGGCCCCGGGATGCCTCGGCAACGAGCACCATCACCGCGACCGTCGGGCCCACCCCGACGAGAGGGTGCGCCGAGGCTACCACCCCAGGCGTGGGGGACGCTACGACAGCGGGGAGGATCGGAGTCCCTCGCCCAAACCACCGGGTCCGCAGGCCTTCAGCCGGGCCATACGACGGGCGCCGTTCCCGACCCGGTTCCGACCCCCGACTACTATCACAAAGTACTCGGGGGAGACGAGACCGGAACTGTGGCTCGCGGACTACTGTCTGGCCTGCCAACTGGGTGGAATGGACGATGACAACCTCATCATCCGCAACCTCCCCCTGTTCCTCTCCGACACCGCTCGCGCCTGGTTGGAGCACCTACCTCCGGGGCAGATCTCCGATTGGGATGACCTGGTCCAAGCTTTCGCCGACAATTTCCAGGGCACGTACGTGCGCCCCGGGAATTCCTGGGACCTCCGAAGCTGCCGACAGCAGCCGGGAGAGTCTCTTCGGGACTACATCCGACGATTCTCGAAGCAGCGCACCGAGCTGCCCAACATCACCGACTCGGATGTCATCGGCGCGTTCCTCGCCGGCACCACCTGCCGCGACCTGGTGAGCAAGCTGGGTCGCAAGACCCCCACCAGGGCGAGCGAGCTGATGGACATCGCCACCAAGTTCGCCTCCGGCCAGGAGGCGGTCGAGGATATCTACCGGAAGGACAAGCAGCCCTAGGGCCGCCCATCGGAAGATGCCCCCGAGGCGTCAACTCAGCGCGGCGCCAAGAAGAAGGGCAAGAAGAAGTCGCAAGCGAAACACGACGCCGCCGACGCGGACCTTGTCGCCGCCGCCGAGTACAAGAACCCTCGGAAACCCCCCGGAGGTGCCAACCTCTTCGACAAGATGCTCAAGGAGCCATGCCCCTACCACCAGGGGCCCATCAAGCACACCCTTGAGGAGTGCGTCATGCTTCGACGCCACTTCCACAAGGCCGGGCCACCCGCGGAGGGTGGCAGGGCCCGCGACGACGACAAGAAGGAAGATCACCAGGCAGGAGAGTTCCCCGAGGTCCGCGACTGCTTCATGATCTACGGTGGGCAAGCGGCGAACGCCTCGGCTCGGCACCGCAAGCAAGAGCGTCGGGAGGTCTGTTCGGTGAAGGTGGCGGCGCCAGTCTACCTAGACTGGTCCGACAAGCCCATCACCTTCGACCAAGCCGACCACCCCGACCACGTGCCGAGCCCGGGGAAATACCCGCTCGTCGTCGACCCCGTCATCGGCGACGTCAGGCTCACCAAGGTCCTATTGGACGGAGGCAGCAGCCTCAACATCATCTACGCCGAGACCCTCGGGCTTCTGCGTATCGATCTGCCCTCGGTCCGGGCGGGCGCTGCGCCTTTCCATGGGATCATTCCTGGGAAGCACGTCCAGCCCCTCGGACAACTCGATCTTCCCGTCTGCTTCGGAACACCTTCCAACTTCCGAAGGGAGACCCTGACGTTCGAGGTGGTCGGGTTCAGAGGAACCTACCACGCGGTACTGGGGAGGCCATGCTACGCGAAGTTCATGGCCGTCCCCAACTACACCTACCTCAAGCTCAAGATGCCGGGCCCCAACGGGGTCACCACCGTCGGCCCCACGTACAAACACGCGTTCAAATGCGACGTGGAGTGCGTGGAGTACGCCGAGGCCCTCGCCGAGTCCGAGGCCCTCATCGCCGACCTGGAGAGCCTCTCTAAGGAGGTGCCAGACGTGAAGCGTCATGCCGGCAACTTCGAGCCAGCGGAGAAGGTCAAGTCCGTCCCCCTCGACCCCAGCAGCGACGCCTGCAAGCAAGTTCGAATTGGCTCCGGGCTCGATCCCAAATAGGAAGCAGTACTCGTCGACTTTCTCCACGCGAACGCCGACGTCTTCGCGTGGAGTCCCTCGGACATGCCCGGCATACCGAGGGATGTCGCCAAGCACTCGCTGGACATCCGAGCCGGAGCCCGACCCGTCAAGCAGCCTCTGCGCCGATTCGACGAAGAAAAGCGCAGAGCTATAGGCGAGGAGATCCACAAGCTAGTGGCGGCAGGGTTCATCAAAGAGGTATTCCATCCCGAATGGCTTGCCAACCCTGTGCTTGTGAGAAAGAAAGGGGGGAAATGGCGGATGTGTGTAGACTACACTGGTCTGGACAAAGCATGTCCGAAGGTTCCCTACCCTCTGCCTCGCATCGATCAAATCGTGGATTCCACTGCTGGGTGCGAAGCCTTGTCTTTCCTCGATGCCTACTCAGGGTATCACCAAATCAGGATGAAAGAGTCCGACCAGCTCGCGACTTCTTTCATCACACCCTTCGACATGTACTGCTATGTCACCATGCCGTTCGGCTTGAGGAATGCGGGCGCGACGTACCAGCGGTGCATGAACCATGTGTTCGGCGAACACATTGGCCGCACGGTCGAGGCCTACGTCGATGACATCGTAGTCAAGACAAGGAAAGCCTCCGACCTCCTTTCCGACCTTGAAGTGACATTCCGATGTCTCAAGGCGAAAGGCGTCAAGCTCAATCTCGAAAAGTGTGTCTTCGGGGTGCCCCGAGGCATGCTCTTGGGGTTCATCGTCTCCAAGCGGGGCATCGAAGCCAACCCGGAGAAGATCGCAGCCATCACCAGCATGGGGCCCATCACGGACTTGAAAGGCGTACAGAGAGTCATGGGATGTCTTGCGGCCCTCAGCCTTTTCATCCCGCACCTCGGCAAAAGGGACCTGCCTCTGTACCGCCTCAGGGAGAATAACGTTTCCCCCGGAAGCTTGCTCCCGAGACCTGCATCAACCCTCCGTCAAAATCGACGACACGCCCGAGCCCGAGGCACCCTCGGCCCAGTCCGAGGCATCATCGGCACGGCCAGAGGCACCCTCAGCTCGGCCCGAGGCACCCTCGGCACCCGAGGGCGAGGCATTGCGCGTCGAGGAGGAGCGAAGCGGGGTCACGCCTAATCGAAGCTGGCAGACCCCGTACCTGCAATATCTCCACCGAGGAGAGCTACCCCTCGACCGAGCCAAAGCTCGGCGGTTGGCGCGGCGCGCCAAGTCGTTCGTCTTGCTGGGGGATGGGAAGGAGCTCCACCACCGCACCCCGAGCCCTTGTTGGAGACACCCGGGGGCTACACGCTCCCCTGGGAAGGGCCGCTTCTCATCGCCAAAGTTCTGAAGCCCGGAACAAACGAACTGGCCGACAGTCAAGGCGAGGTCTGCACCGACACTTCGAACGTCTAACAGCTATGTCACCTCTACCCTTAAGATGCTTTCAAGTTGTTCGCTTACCTTGCCCCCACGCAAGTTTTAGTCATCAAGGAAGGGTCAGCCTTGCCTCGGCAGAGCCCGACCCTCCCTCGGGGGCTAAAAAGGGGGGAACCCTCTGCGTCAAAATTTTCAATCGAAAAGGCTTTTGCGTTCCCCCGGCTATGTTGGAAGCAGGACCCCAAGGAGTGAACACGGGTGCATGTAAGTGGCAAGGCCGACTGAGCCGAGGGACTCCTACGCCTCTGGGTTATGGACACCTCACTCGTCACCCGCCACAAAAAGTGACCCCTACTTGGGGAAGCCACCCTGCTACGGACAGGCGGGGCCGGACACGCAAAATGAAAAGGGAATGGAGCACGACTTTATGCAACGGTAATAAAGTGTTCAGGCCTCAGCGGCCGCAGAAAGACACACGTGCATCCTACAGAAACTGCTCTGACAGAGTTAGGCGTCGCCACGGGAAGGAGCCGCGCCTTCGGCTTCGACCCTGGCCTCGGCAAAGTCCATCCCGGCTTCGGACGACAGTGTAGGCGGGAGGATCTCTGCCTCGAAGGTGGTCGCCAGCACTGCACTCGGACCCGCGGCGGCCGCATCGAGCTTCTGGACTTCTGCCAGGGCGGCTTCATCTTCGTCAGGAAGGCAATACCCCTCGCTGACCCGCTCCAGGTCCACGACGTAGTGGGAAGCGAGCACGGCGAAGGCCCGCCTGAAGCCGTGGTGAAGCGCCTCGCGGAGTCTGCCGCGCACATGATCGCCCAAGGCCTGCAGGCGACTTTGAGGGGAGCTTTCTGAGGGGACGTCGCCAGAGCCAAGGACCCGGCAGAAGTCCGAGACGGCCTCAGACATGGCCGCGTGGTCGGCGTCCCTCTGCTCGGCCGCCCCGGCAAGCGCCTCGGCAAGTGCCTTGGCGGACTCATCAAGGGCAGACTCGAGCTCTGCGAACAGCCAGAACGAAAGATCTCAAACACAAGCAGAGGAAACAAGCTGAAACGAAAACCGAAAATGGCCAAGGCGTACCACCGGCTCGGGCACGCAGCTCCGAGGCTGCGACCTGGGCTACGGCTAGGTCGGCTGCAAGGGCTCCAACCCGACTTTCGGCCTCGGCAGCCCGGCCCCGAGATTGGTCCCGCTCATCGACGATCCGGTCGAACTCCGACTGCTGTCGTTGCACTTCTGCGCGCGCCGTTGCCGCCTCCGCGCGTGCCGCCTCGGCTCTCAGATCAGTGCAGAGCAACCGAAGGTCCGCCGCCTCGGCGCCCTGCTGAGAGAGGCGTGCAGTAGCCCCAGCGAGCGAGGTCCTCAGGGATCACAGCGAGCCCCAGACGTCGACCTTGTGGCGGATGAACGACGACTTGGCGGCACTCAGATCCGTCAGATCCTGAGGAAAGGAAGCGGGGCGTCACGAAAGACGCCTTGGCCACAAAAAAGAAAAGGTATGCCTGAAACCATTACCTGGAGGATTTTGGGGACGTCCCTGCAGAAAACCTCCAGCGACGACCGGAGCGACCCCACCGTTGCTTCGGCACACTCACGGAGCTCGTCCCAGGACTGCTCCTCCCGCTCATCGTCGAGAACGAAGAAGGGATCCGAGGCCCCGCGGGTCCGGAACCGGAGCAACTGACGCCGACCCTCGGGGCTCCGCCGCACAGTGACAAGGCTGCCGCTCGGTGGGACGGATCGCGTCTCCACGCCCCCCTCCTCCGAGGCACCAAGCGCCGACGCCTCGGCCGTCTCAGCGTCGGCAGCGACAGGTCGCTCCCCGACTGGGACGGCAGCGGCTTCAGTAGCAACAGGTGCCAGCACCGTCGGCACGTCCGGTGGGGCCGGGGCCACGTCCACGTTAGCCGCCTCCCCTAGCACGATGGCCGCCTCGGCAGAAGAGCCGGCCTCGGGAACTCGCTCCACGGTGACTGGTGCCGCCTGAGCCCCCTGCTGTGGAGCGCCTTGCGAGAAGGTCAGCTGAACGGCAAGCCCCGGAGTGGCGCCGGCTGTGGAAGCCGACGCCGTCTTAAGGGCCTTTCGAGGAGGCAGATCGGTCAGGCCATGGCTTCGCTTGCTAAGGAGGAAAGAAAAATCACGGTCGGGACATACGAATGAAAAGCCAGGACGAAGACGTTCCAAGATACTTACCCGCTCCGGGCCATGATCAACCGTGCCTGAGGGGAGGTCTCTCGGATCTCGACCCCCGAAGCCGCCGCCGAGGTCCGCTTCGCCGGCAGCTTCGGCACCACCCTTGCTTTGGGCGCTTTGGACGCCCGGGAGGCGGACTGCCCAGGCACCGCCATGGCGACCTGAGGGTCGCTCTCCTGCGCTGCCGGCATGGGCGACGGCTCTCGGGGAACAGACGCCTCGGCCTGGCTCCCCGGGGTCGCCTCAACTCCCCCAGCCGAGGGGTCAGGTACCCTCTCGGTCTGCCCCCCCTCTTCGGGCCGGGACCTCGGCGTCCTGACTCCGGGGACTGACAGCATCAGCCCACTCGGGGGCTGGCTTGACGGCTCCTGGCCTAACCTCAAGCCAGGGCTGAAGCCGAGGCGGGCAGCCATGTCGTCTTCCTCGTCATCATCTTCATCATCGTCGTCGTCATCAGGTGTTTCCGGCGACGGCTCCCTCGGGAGCCCCTCCCTCTCCTGCCGACGACAGAGCTTTTCCAAGGCGTCCTGAGCCCGCATCCGCTCGCGGGCCTGGGTCTTCTCCGCGTCCTTCTTTTTCTTCTTCTCCTCCGCGGCAACCCGCCGCGCTGCTCGGTCCACCGCATCCTGCGGGACCCGTGGCGGGGAAGGCTTGTGCCACCCCACCTCCTGAAGACGGATGGAAATCCCGACCGTAAGAACCAGGGGCAACCCGATGCAAGAGGGAGGAAGGAGCGGACACTCACCTGAGTCACGCACCCTTGATCAGGGCGCATCAAAGGCTGGGAGAAGGCGCTGGGGTCCGGTTTCCCCAACGCGACGGCCACCCGCCCGTGGAGAACATCGAAGGGAAGAGGATCCGAGGACATCCGCGAGCCCTCCAAGTCAGCCTCCGGTGTCATCTCCCAGAGCGGCAACCGTCGCTCCGCCAAGGGAAGCACCCTCCGGCGGTGGATGGCGGCAATCACTCCCGCGGTGGTGAGTCCCCCTTTCCGCAACGCCTCCAAAGCCTTGAGAAGGGGTTCGAGGTTTTTCTGTCTTTCGTGCGGGGTCCCGTGGCGCCAAACATCGGCGACGACGGTGACTACTCGCTGGGAAAATGGTGGGAGCAACACGCCGTCATTCTGGAGGTAGAACCACCGGCGCTGCCACCCTTTGTTCGAGGACGCAAGGATGGCAGGAATATATAGCGACGCCCGCGACTGCCTCAGCTGAAGGATGAAGCCGCCGGCCCGCACTGCCGCGCGGACCTTTCTCTCCCCCGTCGGCGAAGCGAAAAGCTCCGTGAAAAAGAGATGAGCCCACAAGTCCCAGTGGGGGGCAATCCCCAAGTACCCCTCGCACACCGCTACGAAGATGGTGGCCTGCGAGATGGAGTTGGGGCTGAGGTTGTGCAACTCCACCCCGTAGTGGTGCAGGATCGCCCGCATAAAGCGGCTCGCCGGCACACCAAATCCCCGCTCGTGGAAGGAGACGAAGCTCACGATGTACCCCGGCGGTGGGGACGGAGCGGCTCCGCTCACGGAGGGAATCCATTCCGGCCGCCTCTCATCAGAGAGAGGGCGAAGTAAACCCTCAGCAACAAGATCCTCCAGATCACCCGCCGTCACTGTGGAGAAAGGCCATGGGTCGCGCGGCGAGATGATGGTCACCCGGTCGGCCATCACCGAGCAGAAGGGGTGGCGGCGCAAAGGACAGGGTGGGCGGTTTCCTTTTCTCGGGCTAAGTCTCTCAGGCTAAGAGGGAGGCAGGAAGCGGAGCAAAGAACCATCGCCAGACCCTCCCCCGAGTATATAAAGGCCAAGGCGAGACCGGTTCAACGTTCCGCCCGGACCGGCCACGGGATTCAAAAACACGAAGCGAAACAGTCGTTCCTCGAACGGCTCGCGCACGCGCAACGGCCGCCCCGCGAACCACTCGCTCCGTCGCATTAACTCCGCGGCGGGACAGGCGGCGCCTCTGGCAGGAGAAGCGAGCGACGCTTCGCCTTCGCCATAATGACCGCGTCAAAAAAAAAGGTACGCCGCGTCGTTCGATTTCGTATCCTTTTCCTTTTTTCCTCTTTCTCTCTCTTGCAACAGGGACCGAGAAAGGAGGATACCCCGAAAAGGATCCTTCCCCATGAAGGAACCAGGCTCCGAGCCTCCCTACTGATCAGAGGTTCGAAGGCTCGCCCCTCGGAAGGGTTCAACAGCCGCCTCAGAGCATGTGGGCTCACACACCCACTACTGGTCAGAGGTTCGAAGGCCGGCCCCTCGGAAGGGTTCAACGGCCGCCTCAGGCTACTCGGGCTCTGCGCCCACTACTGATCAGGGGTTCGAAGGCTGGCCCCAGAAGGGTTCACAGCCGCCTCAGACACAGAGCGAGGGATGACCATGGGTACGTTCGATACATAACCAAGGCTCGGGCTGCGCTCCCGAGGTACCCTAGGACATTTCCGAGACCAGCGGGAACGATCTTGTAACGGAATCCCATCAGAGGGAGGCATCGAGCCCTCGGACCCCGTCGCCAGGGGACCGGGTCCGGCAGATCACCCGCAGGTACTTTTGAGCGCGCCTCTGGGCCCCTAGCCGACCCCTAACGAATGGGGCACGGACGTCCGCTCGGATCACCCGCCTGCAGCTCACCGGAGACACCATGTTTGGCGCCCACTGAGGGCAACATGGCGCTCTCCCCCCTCCTCCTTGCGGAAAGGCGACGCAGGGGCGTATGTAAAAAAGTCGAGTCTGTCCCTGATCGCCCTCTCGCCCTGTGCAGAGGCTCGGGAGCTGCTCTCGCAAACCCGGCTCCGGCCAAACCGTTGACAGCGTCAACATACCAGCCCGAGAACTTGGGACCCGACCATACACTCGGGCTACGGCCAGCTCGCATGAGGGAACGACCAGACCAGCTGAAGCATTGTGCGAGGCATTAAGACCTCGGAGGAGTCAAACCACTCCTCCGAGGCCTCGGGGGCTACACCCGGCGGGTGCGCACGTGCGCACCCCCCGGAACAAAACGCAATCGAGAAAGGCTGGTCCCCTTGCAAAAAAGTGCGACGAAAGCCTCCAAGCGAGTGCTAACACTCCCTTCGAGGCTCGGGGGCTACTGTCGGGGACCATAATTAGGGGTACCTGTCGGTGTTTTGGGTCCGACCGCACACCCGGGGTTGCCCCTCAAGGTGTTTTTAGGAGTAGGACGGTGTCGACGACTGTAGCAAAATGGTTCGTGCCGATCGCACGGGGGACAGTGGACAAGATTTACAGGTTCGGGCCGCTTAGAGATGCGTAACACCCTACGTCCTGGTGAGTATGCTTGGTGAGCGTGGTTACAAGAGGACTCTCTGGATTGAGGACACAGAGAGTTAATGTGGGTGGCTAAGTAAGATAGGTCGATCCCCCTGAAGGGGTGCCCCCTAGGCCTTATATACTCGACCGTGGGGCAGTACATGTAGATAAGATAACAACAAGTAGCTAAAAGATAGTGAACCTCTTAAGATTATCCCTACGTAACCCTCGCCGACTTATCCTCGCATGGCTTCGTTGCATGGAGGCTCCAGCGCGGGATAGTCGGATCTCTGTTACGATCACTCGCTCGGCGCTGTGGGCCGTCCGGGTTTGCACCAATCCGGCCTCATGTCACTCTGCTTTGCTGGCTGTTTCTCCCCAGGCCCACGAAAGAATGACCTTACGATTTATTGGGCCCTTGGGCCTTTCGTGAGGTCTTTTACTCTTTTAGTGGACCCGGGGGATATCTATCCCCCACAAGCCCCCGATCTTTGGGTTAATTTAGAGGTAATCAACCCGAAGATCCCAGGTCCAACTTGCAGGTGATTTGAAAAAAGATGGCTTCCTGTTGACTTATCCTGCTCCGATCACTCGTTGACCCAAAGCCTAGTTTCGTGCTTGTGCCTTAGAGGTCGGCATTCCAATTTGTAGGATTCTGAACTTCATTGGGTGCACCGAAGGTGCACCCAATGGGTGTAGCCCCCGAGCTTCGAGTAGATTTTTTAGAAAATAATCCACTCGAAGGTCTTTCCTAGAAATTATCTCCATTTGTGCTCCTGCATTTTAGTTGAGGGCTGGCCTTTTAATCTTGCCCCACACCCTAGAAGTCGGCACTATCTCAGCTTGGAATGATAATCCATGGGGTGCACCGAAGGTGCACCCAATGGGTGTAGCCCCCGACCTTCAAATGGATTTTTAAGGATAATCCATTCGAAGGTCTTCCTTTTGTGCCTCTTTGCTGAAAATTATCCCTTTCGCTTGTAGAAATCGGCATGAAGCTATTATGCTTTAGAGGTCAGCATTATGTCATCAATATTTTGCTGCAGAGGTCAGCGTATATTTTGTCTTTAGCAGCCGAGTTTGCAATCCATCCATATCTTGTTAGGTAGTGCCATTTATTTGCTTCTGCGACTGATTGGACGTTTGATGGACGTTCTCTGTCTAGTCTTCATGTCGCTTCTGTCGGCCATATCTTGTACTTTGCTGGCTATATTTGGCTTTCCTCTGATCCTTACTGATATCTCATTTTTGTCTTGAGGTATTCACTGCGTGCCCTGTACAGATGTGACCGTTTTGAAAAGTATACTGATAATTCCTGGGCATCCCCCCCAATGGGTGTGGGCAAGGAACGGTTTGGTACGCTGAGTGTTTTAGCCGGCTGCTTCTGAGTAGTAATGTAATGGGACGGCGAGTGTAATCATATCCTCCGCGCTGTTGACTGGAGTCCCAATGGGTGTAGAGTTGCATGAAACGGCGTCACCCGCCTGACGTGTCTTCAGACGGGTGGAAGTGCTTATTGAATGCTTTGCGACTGTTCAGTGACCGCGGTTGAAGGTGAGCGGTTGCCATCTCCCTCTATAAATAACGTCGTTGCCTCTCTGGTTTTTTCACATCTCCTCGCTGCTCTTTACTGCTCCCTTCTCTTCTCTCCCTGTCTGCTTCTGCAATGGGCAAGAGTAACAAGCGCAAGCGCGAACCGACTCCTCCATCGGAGGATTTCGGTGACTCGGAATACTCGGAGGAGGAGTTCTCCTCCGAGTCCGAGGGATCTCCGGCTCCCGTCTCTCCCCCGGCGTCGTCCGATGACTCGGACGACTCCCAGGGGATAGCCGCGGAAGTCTGGACATACATCCGGGCCGTCGAGCGCTCCGGGCTCGAGGGCTCGGATGAGTCGGAGTACTCCTCGGATGAGGAGGACTCGGACGGCGGCGGCGAGGACAAGGACGACGACGACGACGACGACGGTGGCGACGGCGACGGCAGCGGCAGCGGCAGGGGCAGCGGCGACAGCGGCAGGGACGGTGACGGCGACAGCAGCAGGGGCAGCACCAAGGGCGGCAGCAGCAAGGGCAGCACCAAGGGCGGCGGTGGCGGCAGCAGGGGCAGGGCCAGTGGCTAGACGCCACTGGTCTTCTTAGATATTAGTATAGTGTAGTATAGTTAGAATAATGTAGTAGTAATGTAGAGTAGTATGAGTAGGGAAGTATCAACTCGCGAAGAGTTGATTTGTAAGTATGTTATCTTCCCTTTAATGAATGAACTGATGTTGGTTTCTCTGTAATGATTACTCTTTGACGTTCATAACTCGAAGTTCTTGAATCATTCCTCTTCCCGGCTTTTTCGTGAAGTTGATTCCTTTGAGACAGTAGGTGAATAACTCGGGCATCATACTGATGCTTTTAGAAGTAGCCGCCGAGCGACTTGTAGATGAAGTCAGAGTTTTAGAGATAACTGCCGAGTAACTTGAAGACGACGTCGGCGCCTTAGAGGTAACTGCCGAGCGACTAAACACGATGTCGGAGTTTTAGAGATAACTGCCGAGTGACCTGAGAGCGACGTTGGCGTTTTAGAGGTAACGCAGAGCGACTGAGCATGATATCAGCGTTTTAGAGGTAACGCCAAGTGACTGGAGGGCGCCGTCAGCGTTTTAGGGGTAACGCCGAGCGACTGGAGGGCGACATTAGCGTTTTAGAGGTAACGCCGAGCGACTTAACACGATGTCGGAGTTTTAGAGTCAACTGCCGAGCAACTTGAGGGCGACGTCAGCATTTTAGAGGTAATGCCGAGTGATTTAAAGACGACGTCGGCGTTGTAGAGGTAACGCCGAGCGATAGCAGGTTACGTGAGCCACTTTGAGGATAATAGCCGAGTGATGATGTGGCGCACCGGTGTTTTGGAAATAACTGCCGGGTGATGACGTGGCACGCCGGGGTTTTGGAAATAACCGCCGGGTGATGACTGGGCACTTTTTGAAACGGTATCTGGCTCGAGAATATCCCATAAGAGCTGCGCTTTTAGCCGCCTTCGCTTTCCGTGCCCTAGTTCTTGCCTTCCCGCTTCCAAATCCTCTCTGCCACTCGCCTCCACTCTGCTCGCTGGTGAAATCGAGATGGCGCCCAAGAGGAAGACCGCGAGCTCGTCTGCTGCGGTGATTCCTCCAATCGACCCCAACAGCCAGTTGCCTTTCGCAGGTAACCATATGTCCATAATCTCTGAAGCTGAACTTCTTCACCTCGTATCTGTTGGGGACCTTCGGCGTCCGAAGGTCCTCAAAAACAGGATTTAACAGTATTCCTGCAGTACACTGTGTAAACAGGTACCCTCGGACTAAAGTCGGCATTACAGTGGACCGGAATAATACGAAGGTTGACTCAGAGCCGAAGGTGCGAGCAGGAAAGCTTCGGCGCGACAGCAAAGAATGGAACCGACTTAAAGATGAAAAGGCTATTCAGACCTCAATAGACTACTATAGAGTTATTATCAAATGTAAAGGGCATGAATGTAATTTTGTAAGGGCTGTGTCCCGTGTCTATAAATAGGTGAACAGTATCCCCGTACTGTTCACGCGGACTTGGCATTCGCTTTTTGCGTCACGCTTGTACTGTCATTTCCTTTCGATTGAAGGTATACTTGTAATTCAATAATATCTTTGTTTATGCTCAATAATAATAAATGATTGTTCACATTTTCTTTTACATTCTTTATATTTCACCCTTCGTCATTGTTTGATGAATTGATGAAGGTATGACCTTCGTCACCTTCGTCCGCAAGTCATTATCTCCTAAGGGAAATAATGCTTCGGAGGACGAAGGATATTAACGATTAACATTTCTATGTTGCCTTGTTCTTAACTCTTAGCATTTGAGAACAAGTCCCCAACATTGGCGCCCACCTCCGGTGAACTCACTTCCATTTCTTGAGCTTTTCAACATCTTCGGCAAGCATCACCTTCGTCATGCCGCCGAAGAAGGCTTCAGCACCAGGGCTGGCACGCTGCAGCCGCTGGATCCCAATCAAGACGTCCTTTCTCTTAGAGAAGCACGGAGCCAGAAGAGGAAGGCTACCAGTCCAACACCTCCGGAGGATGATCTAGATCAGGAGATTCAAAATCTGGAAATCCTTCAGCAGCAGGTTCAACGCAAGAAGGAAAAGATGGCCAGGGTAGCTGAATTGCAGAGGCAGATAGACGAAGCCTCTGAAGAAGTTCGTCATCTTGCTCAGGACGAGCAACATCGAAGGCCTCAGCATCAAGATTTTCATCAGGAGGGTTTTCCCAACGAAGATGATTGGTATGACAATTTCCATCATGGGAATTTTGTTTTTGATGATGCTTCTCCTCTGTCCGCTGAGCTGCAGGCTACACCTTGGCCCCCGTCCTACAAGCCGCCTCAGCTCCCTGTATTCGATGGCCACTCAGACCCGAAGCAGTTTTTGATGAGCTACGAAGCAACAGTGTCTTCGTATGGTGGCAATGCTTCAGTCATGGCCAAATCTTTCGTTATGGCTGTCAGAAGTGTTGCTCAAACCTGGTATTCCTCCCTTCGACCAGGAACAATCACTTCATGGCAGAAGCTGAAGGATTTGTTGTTAACCAGCTTTCAAGGATTTCAGACGAAGCCGGTCACTGCTCAGGCTCTGTTCCAATGCACTCAGGACCACGAAGAATACCTTCAGGCATATGTCCGAAGGTTCTTGCGTCTGAGGGCACAGGCACCAACGGTGCCCAATGAAATTGTCATCGAGGCCATGATCAAGGGGCTTCGGCCAGGTCCGTCAGCTCAGTACTTCGCCAGGAAGCCTCCTCAAACTCTGGAGAAGCTTCTCCAGAAAATGGATGAATACATTCGGGCCGACAATGATTTTCGCCAAAGAAGGGAGGAGGCTTTCAGGTTTTCTGAAATGACCAGGGGCTTCGGAGGGAAGTTTTACCCGAGGCATGTGAGATCAATTCACAATTCTACACAAAATGATGACAGAGGAAGCCAACAGCAAAGGCCACAATGCTCCTCACAGGCTTCTGGACAACAGCAAAGCTCCTTCCGGCCACCAGCTCCAAGAGGCAGAGGCGCCAGGGGCTTCGGAGGAAGATTTAGCGATCAGCCGAGAAGAATCTTTTGCTTATTCTGCGGTGAGAATAAAGGCCATACTACCAGGATGTGTCATGTTACTATACAGAAGCAAAAGGAAATAGCTGAAGCAGCAGCACAACAAGCCCAGCCGAAGCAGGTCATGCATACAGCTTCGTATCATTCGCCCTACATCCCAGAATATGTGGGCAATCATCCTGCAGCCTCTGCTGCTTCGGCAAGTCAGCCTCAAGCTTCCTGGCAACAGCCTCCGCCTCCACCTCCGTTGCAACAAGGCCAGCAGCCAGAAGGGAGCCAATATGCTCCGCATCAAAGGGACTTCAGAGAACAATCCGAAGCTCGCACGGTCAACAGCACTGTGCCAGAATCAAAGCACATCTATTGACAAATATCCTACCTTAATAGCAATCTTTTTCATTCAGTTTTATTTTCTGTAATAAAGGACATTGTTTAGGTTTCATGTAATTAGTTTCGTTGATTCCTACAAGAAAAATATGTTTTCTTCACAGGTTTGTGATAATAAAAAGGATCTTCGGACTATCGAAAATTCTCCGAAGCAACAAAAAGTCGTTCTAAGGAACGCAGAGTAAGTTTGACGAAGTCACAAAAAGTTGTTCCGAAGGGAGCGCAGTGTAAGTTTTCTGCTCCAAAGTCGTTCCAAAAGGAATGCAGAGCATACAGCGAAAAGTCAACGCTGATACCGCCTAAGTAAAAGGCGAAGAAGCTCCAAAGACGTTCCTAAGGGAATGCAGAGCTTATACCGCCTAAGTAAAAGGCGAAGAAGCTCCAAAGACGTTCCTAAGGGAATGCAGAGCTTATACCGCCTAAGTAAAAGGCGAAGAAGCTCCAAAGACGTTCCTAAGGGAATGCAGAGCTTACATCGAAGAATCAGCGCTGATGCAAAAATATTGTGTGGGGATATGTGTGTATCTTTCGGAACAAATGTCATCTACGTAACATAACATCATCACATCATTTTGCATAGCATAAGCATCATACATCATGTTGCATATGACACAAGAAGGGGACACAATATTGATCTTCGGAAGTATGCTTTGAAAGAGTGAAAATCGTGTTGTCACAAGGAGACACAATCTTCATCTTCGGAGTATAGCTTCGGAGAATGTTTTCACGAAGCTAGATATTCTTCATCTGAGCACTATGGACATTGTTGTGATACATAAAAATTTTTCTTCACGAAGCATGAAAAGAAGGGAAGGTGTTTTTTCGCCAAAGACTCAAAAAAGGTATGTATGTAAAGTTTCATGCATCGTAAAGAATTGAACCATAAAGAAAAATAAAACAAATATGTTACATACAGGATTACAAGATATTACACATGTCACATTTAAAATATTTTTACAATAGCATCTAGTCTTCCCTAAGTACCACTTCTGCAGCTTCGTTCAGCAGTCGATCGACAACTTCATCCATAATAGCTTCAGCCATCTTTTTAATCTCATCGTCACCCTTAGGCCGTGCACCCGGAGATACTTCAGTAGGATCTGAGGAAGGACAGGACACGGCTACTTTGCTATTACAAATTGCAAACAAATCTTAAAGCCCAAGATTACAACACGATAAAAACTATTATTTAATACCTATCTGACCTTCGGCCTCTGCGCTCTTTTCAGCAGCCTCAGCTACTTCTCTAGCATCATGGATGCCCTTTTCACTTCTTCGAATAATTTCTCCGGCCATTTCTCGGCCACCATTATCCCAGATATCGGTAAAAAACTTTCCACCAATTATGCTAGCTTCGGCCGAGGGATCTCTTGTATCTTCAAAAGACAAGGCAGCTTCGGACTGTGCTAAAATTTTTACATGTTCGCAGCCCTTCTTCTCTAAGATGGTGGCAATCCCTCTGGCGCCAGAGAAGGCACATATATCTCCTCGGCTATTTAAAATTTCTTCGAAGGCTTCAGCTTCGTGGTCAATCCATTCAATGACACCTTCGGGATTGCCTCTCGAAAAGTTTTCCTCACTTGAGAATGCGCCAACCTTGGCGAAACTAGCCTTTAATTTCTTAACACAATCTATAGATTTGTTGTAGCATCTCTTTTTGGATGAACGAAGCTCTTCAACAGTCACTTCTAGGTGATCTGCCCATTGATCGCTGAGTTCACGCTTTGTTTCTTCCAATATGCGTTCTTCCTTGGCTCTGGCCAGTTGTTTCCGAAGGTCTTCAATTTCGCGTTTCTGAGCTTCAGCTTGACTTTTAAAAGCAGCTTCGTCTTCCTTTATTTTATTTATCAATGAGTATAATATTTTATCTTTTTCGAGACCTTCGTTCCTCAGTTCAATTACTTCGGAACGAAGGTTGCTCAGGGCTATAGTACACCCTTCGTCTTCGGCATCTTTCTGTGCCCTGAGGGCATTGCTAAGTATCAAGCCCTGCAAAAAGACATATGTGTGCGTCAATAGGTTTTGTCAAACGAAAATTTTTTATTTATTTATTTGTCGCACCTTTAAACTATTGTAAGCCAGGCTGTCGGCCAGATCGTTCTTCGACAGCACCGAAAGTCCGTCTTCTAAAGTTGGGAATCCGAAGCTTCTGCTCATCTCCCGACAGACAGAAATTTCCTTGCTGTCGGGGAGACAATACAAGAAATCTTCTTCTCCACTGCCATTAAATATCAACGCCCCCTTTGGATATTTCAACTTTTGGGCATAATGCTGGGCCTCTTGTTCTTCTTCTTCTGATAATTTTTTCCCCGAAGCATGACGAAAAATATAATCACGAATTTTGGGGCATGCTTCGGGGGTAACAACACCAGTTTCTTCAACAAAAGTTGGCTTTGTTATTTTTTCTGCCTCACTTTCCAGCGTTTTTGCCTTTGCGGGCTCTGAGGGCCCAGCTTCGGCTTCAATTTCTTGCTCTGGAGCTGTAAAACCAGAAATTTCAGCTGTTGTTTCAGAAGTAACAGCAGTCTTCTTCGGAGGTGTGCTCGAAGATTTGATCGTTTCTAGTACATCTAGCACATTAGCCATTCTCTTTCTCTTCGGAGTTACGGTTGGCACTTTTTCATTTTTTGCTGTCTCAGTGATTGCTGTAGGACTCAAAACTTCTGATGTTTTGGAGCCCTCAGTTGCTTCTTTTACCTCTTCCATTTTTTCTGTGAATGGCACCTCGGCCTTCTCTTTCGTTTCCGGTAACAAAATCTTTGATTGCTCCAATTTTTTCTTTGTTGGCACTTCGGCCGTTTCTATGACTTCTGGCAGAAAAGTTGGCTCGGCTGGTTTTTCAGCTTCGGTGGCCGAAGGAGTTTCTCCGGTAAACTCAGGCACTGAAGCTGGTTCAATATAGCGCGGCCGATGCGTAAGAACCTTTATCTTCTTCCTTTTCGGTTCTGGCTCGCTAGGAGCAGCCGCAGTTTCTTCCTTTGCAGAGGTTGTGTTTTTTCTCTTCTGCCTTTGGGTGGGATAGCAATAGTCAGGGTAGACAAACCCGATGGCATCAAATACCCGATTCAGCCTCTTCTTTTTTCGGCCTCCGAAGGCTGCTGACATTGCAGTGTTCTCGGCCTTCGAATATGCCCCAAGCAGTTCATCACTTAATGTTTCAATGTTTTTCAACCAGTCGTCATCGGGTTCAACAAATTTATCCCCGTATTTGAATGCGTATTTTAGTCTGACCAGTCCGCCTTCGTCGGACTCCTTGATGGTCTCCTTCGGCATTTCCCACTTTCCTGCAAGTGGCCACACCCTGAAGGCAATGTGTTCTTGAATCAAGTCCCTTGTCCCAATAAAAGAACAGACTACGCCGAAGGCTCTTTGGCATTCCTCGGCTGCTTCATCCATTTTAACCTTCGGCCTTCGAAGTCCGAAGCGTTGCCAGATGGGGCGCATAATGATACTCTTGACATCTTCTTGCGTTGTCAGGTCATTCTTTACATAGAACCATTCAGTCATCCAGGCTCCGGGCCATCTTTTCCGAAAAGTCGGCACAGGGCAGCTTGACCCGGAGCGGGCAACGAAGCTGTAGCACCCAAAGTTGTTGTGATATTGTTCTTTCCCCCAGGGCTTCGTCTCATATAACAACTCATGAATGTTGCAAAAGCTTTTGGCATCTGGTTCTAAACCTTGGCTTCTCGCAGCCCAGACAAACATCCCCATTCTTAGGATAGCTTCGGGAGTAATTTGATGAAGGTAGATTTGAAATGTTTTCAGAACTTCAACAACAAAGTTGCTCAGGGGGAATCGAAGCCCAGCCTTGAGAAAGCTTCGGAAGATTACGACTTCATCTTCTTCGGGGGTGGGAGAAGTTTTTTCTCCATCATCAGCTCTCACAATAGATATATCTTGAAAATATCGGCCCCTCATATTATCAATATGACTCTGCTTAATGGTGGTTTTCCCGAAAACCGCGTGACTTGGCCGCCATGGCCGATCTTCGGACTCTTCCCCACCACTTTCTACATCGTAACTGTCGCTGTCACCAGTATCTTCAGACAAGCCTTCCAGTATCTCCTTGGTAATTTTTTCCGTATTGGTCTCCGCCATCGCTATAAGGAACCCCAGGTTCTTCTCTTCAGAGAGACTCAGCTTCATCTCGGGACCGGCCTTTTTGTCTTCAGACATCTTCGGAAATGCTAAAAATTGTTTTCAGTGCCGAAGCTTCAAAACTAAAAGCTCAGTAATTTTTTGCGCGCAAGAGATAAAATTGAGTAAGCAGGGGCAGATGGCAAGTGCACGTACCAAAATGAGTTTGCGGTATGGCCGTATTTATACGCTCGGTGCGTTGAAAGCTGAAAGACCCCACTTGTCATTGAATGTTGCTATTCTAGCAAAGGGAAGGTGTTTTTTCGGACCTTCGGCGAAAAGCCTTCGTCCATATCGCAATCTAAATTTATTATTTCGAACAAATTAATATTGCGAGGGGCTACTGTTGGGGACCTTCGGCGTCCGAAGGTCCTCAAAAACAGGATTTAACAGTATTCCTGCAGTACACTGTGTAAACAGGTACCCTCGGACTAAAGTCGGCATTACAGTGGACCGGAATAATACGAAGGTTGACTCAGAGCCGAAGGTGCGAGCAGGAAAGCTTCGGCGCGACAGCAAAGAATGGAACCGACTTAAAGATGAAAAGGCTATTCAGACCTCAATAGACTACTATAGAGTTATTATCAAATGTAAAGGGCATGAATGTAATTTTGTAAGGGCTGTGTCCCGTGTCTATAAATAGGTGAACAGTATCCCCGTACTGTTCACGCGGACTTGGCATTCGCTTTTTGCGTCACGCTTGTACTGTCATTTCCTTTCGATTGAAGGTATACTTGTAATTCAATAATATCTTTGTTTATGCTCAATAATAATAAATGATTGTTCACATTTTCTTTTACATTCTTTATATTTCACCCTTCGTCATTGTTTGATGAATTGATGAAGGTATGACCTTCGTCACCTTCGTCCGCAAGTCATTATCTCCTAAGGGAAATAATGCTTCGGAGGACGAAGGATATTAACGATTAACATTTCTATGTTGCCTTGTTCTTAACTCTTAGCATTTGAGAACAAGTCCCCAACAGTATCCATCGGGGTTCTTCCTCCGCGGGAACTCTGTTCCTGGCGGATTTGCCACGGGACCACTGTTCCGACAGAGGATACCCATGAGTCTGTAGTTTACGCCCCTTTTCTTCTCCGCGGCCTTGGCCTTCCCATCTCTCCCTTTTTCCGAGGCCTTCTTGATTTCTACCACATTAACCTAACCCATCTGAACCCCAACTCAATTCTGCAAATCTCCATCTTCGTTCACTTGTGCGAAGCCTTCCTTGGTGTGCTGCCGCATTTCGGCTTATGGAAATACTTGTATCATTGTCGCCCTGGGATGGCCGGAGGATAGCATCAGTTGGTCGGAGGTGCCAGTTTGGAGATGCGCCGCGGGCGGAAGACTGAGTACCTTGAAATTCCCCTTAAGGACAGTATCAAGGGGTGGCGTCTAGAGTGGTTCATAGTTGACAATTATGGAAATTCTCTCCCCTCCCGGTCGGGAAGACAGCCAGACGTTCGCACTCCGAGCTGGACCGAGTCTCCCACGGATCAGGAAGTAGCTGAGGCAGGCGAGTTGCTAGCTGAAGTTGGACTGCTGAAAGAGAGGGGTCTAACTGCTAAAGCTGTGGTCACTGACTTTGTTTTCAAGAACATTCAGCCACTGAAAGACAGGGCCTACCCAGCTTATCTGTATCGAGGGCTAGCCGACTCAACTCGGGTTACCAATAGGAGAATTCCTCCTGCAGACTTGGTGAGCCGACTTGAAATGATCCTCAGGGGCAAGGTGTCAAATGTTGGTGCTCCAGTGGCATACTCGGCCTGGAACCTGCCTCCTCCCAAAGCATTCACCCTCTTTGTGTCAAATCCACCTGTTACTGATGGCAGTTTGGGCCTTAGAGTGTGACCCTCTGCAGAAGAAGTCAGTGCTTTGGTTGCTTCGCTTGGGGAGATTCCTGATGACGAACGGCAAGTCCATTTTGAGGTGCCCCTGAACCCTAGTGATGCAGATATAAATGCCATGCTTGATCTGCTAGCTGAGGATTCTTCTGACGCTGCTCCTACTAGTACTTTGGCAGTGGTGCCCCTTCCAGAGGTTGATACAACTTTGGATGTTCAGAAACCTGTCAGCACTCGCCCGAGGCGCCCTAGCCGAACCAATCAGCCTGAGCCTTCTGCTGATGAGCAAAAGAAGAAGAGAAGACACCTCCGGCGAGTATCCAGTTTTTATGAAGACGCTGGTACCTCAGTTCCTGCCGCTGAAGAAGTGCCTGCGACTGGACCTACTGACGCTGACCCCAATGGGTGTACCCAAACTGCTATTGATCCCAATGTAGGTGCCTTATCTGTTGCTGATCCCAATGGGGGTGCTGCTTGTGTTGTCACTGTGGAAGATGAGGAGGAGGAGAATGAAGTTCCTTTGACTCGGAAGAACAGTCGGCAGTTCATCGCCGGCGGTGAAAGTAGTGGAGTTCCTTCTCCTGCTATATCTGCCCTCATTAGTCTGCAAGAACTGTCCCTGGCTAATTTTGATCAAACTCTTGAGGATATGGTCCCAGAAGACTTGTTATCAGAGCCAGTGGATGATGATGCAACGGAGGCTTGTGCTGCCGTGCCTGATGCTGGGTTGAGGTCATCTCGTGCCTCGACGACCTTAGAGCGTGATCTCGAGGGTCGGGAGACTGACTTGGATCGTCCTGGTCCTATGGAAGTAGTTGAGGGCCCATCAACCTTAGAGGTGGTTACTGCAGAGAGCCTGGACCTCAAGAATGGTGCTGACACATGCCCAGCCCCCGAGGATGTCGCCGGGGATGACTTAGCTCGGGTGAAGAGTATAAGCCACTGCCCAGCCCCCGAGGGTGCTGCCGGGGATGATCCGGCTCAAGTGGGCAGCGCCAATTATGACCCAGCCCCCGAGGGTGCCCGAGCAGGGTCTCCTTCCTGTACCTCCATGGACGTTCACGCGGGATCTCCTCCACACTCTGGCTGTATGGTGGTAGCCCAGAATTTGGATCAGGGAGTCGCTTTAGAAGGCAGCGCCCCTGCTGACCGAGTGTTGGGCTCTGTTGAAGGTGCTGAATTGATTTCCGCTGGCTCGTTGCAAGCTACTCCGGGTGGTGGCCTTACGTCTGCTTATCCACTGATCTCTCCTGATTTGGGAATACCTTCGTTCTTCTCCAACCTCCAGGTATTGTGCTGTATTTTAGCTTGATCCTTACATTGCATGAACTGTTGCCATTATACTCATCTGTTCTTCTCATCAGGCTTTGGTGGATGGGATGGCCAGCCAGCTGATTGCAGGGTGCTTCCATCCCAGAAGTGGCTTCGTCTCTTGCGTGTTGGAATCCAATGTCGCTTCAACGTCGTGTATCCGAGTTGGAGGCAACAAATGCTAGTTAGCGCCCTTTTTCTTCTCTTTGCCTTTGTTGTGGAATGTTTTACCTTCTGACCTCGTTTTGTTTGATTACCTCTTGCTAGGAATTACTCTGCAGATTGCAACTCTTGAGGAAAAACATTCCCGGGATCAGGCTGAAATGGCTCAACGGTGTGCTGACTTCGAGGAGAAGTACTCTCAGAGCCAAACTGAACTAAATCAGGTCTCCGCTGCCTTGGATGACACCAACGCCCTGAGTTCTTCTCTTCATGCTCAGCTCGACTCTGAAAAGGTAACTTACAAAACTGTGCCTTGCCTTGTTATGTTCCTATCACTTGCTTAGTTTCTGAAGGGGTAGATTTGTGCAGGAAGAAAAGCGTATCCTTGCTGCTTCTCGTGACAATCTTGATAGATTGTATCGTGATTCTAGTAACTCGCTGACCATTTTGGAGAGGAGTCACCGCTTCACAATGGAGGAGTTGGACAATCAACGTTGCAGGCTGCAGGAATCCACAGATGAAGTGACTCGCCTCAAGCAGTTGATATCAGCAAAGGATGCCACCATCAAAGAACTCCGAGCTTCCAAGAAATCCATTGCCCAGGAGTTAGAGGCTGCTCGGCTGGCTGCCAAAGTTGCCGAAGAAACTGTTGTTACTCTCAAAACCCAGCGCGACAAAGCCATGGACAAGGCTATTCGGGCAGGACGAATCTTGATGAGGAGACCCGGCGTGGTTGTCCCTGAGGACATAAGGGCTGACGTGAATGCTGCCCCCGATTCCTCGAGTCGCCCTTCTTCATCAGTCGCTCCTGAGAAAGATGTTGTAAAATAGAGAAACATTTTGCGTGCTTCGAGCGTGCGGTTAGCATAATCAAGTATCTGTTAGAGGACATCAGTTCAGCATTCGAATGTTATAATTACTCTCTTATTGTATCGAAATTCATTAGTTCGTAAATTTGCAGTGATGAAACGACGCACGATGATTATGAGATTTGTGTGCGGGACATAGAAGTCATCCCCTGAATTACGTAGGCGCGAGTATGTTGCACCGGCTTAAGTCGTTGCCGACTTAAGTCGATTGCTCCGTGAGTAGGGCATAGTGGTCACCCCGAGTTAAGTAAGCGTGAGCATGTTGCACCGGCTTAAGTCATTGCCGACTTAAGTCGATTGCTCCGTTAGCAGGGCATAGTGGTCACCCCGAGTTAAGTAAGCGTGAGCATGTTGCACCGCCTTAAGTCGTTGCCGACTTAAGTCGATTGCTCCGTTAGCAGGGCATAGTGGTCACCCCGAGTTAAGTAAGCGTGAGCATGTTGCACCGCCTTAAGTCATTGCCGACTTAAGTCGATTGCTCCGTTAGCAGGGCATAGTGGTCACCCCGAGTTAAGTAAGCGTGAGCATGTTGCACCGCCTTAAGTCGTTGCTGACTTAAGTCGATTGCTCCGTTAGCAGGGCATAGTGGTCACCCCGAGTTAAGTAAGCGTGAGCATGTTGCACCGCCTTAAGTCGTTGCTGACTTAAGTCGATTGCTCCGTTAGCAGGGCATAGTGGTCACCCCGAGTTAAGTAAGCGTGAGCATGTTGCACCGCCTTAAGTCGTTGCTGACTTAAGTCAATTGCTCCGTTAGCAGGGCATAGTGGTCACCCCGAGTAAGAATGCAAGCCAATCATAAACGAACTGAATATCTTTGAAATCTCTCTTTATTGATGACATATTTCCACTTTACAGAGTACATTGTCGCCTCAGCAGTTTTGAAATACAGCTAGGGATAAAACTTTCTGAGGTGCTCTATGTTCCAGGAGTTCCCAACTTCCGTGCCATCCATCTGAGTGAGGCGATACGATCCGGGCCGAGTGACTTCCGCTACCATGAAGGGTCCTTCCCATAAGGGTGATAACTTGTGCCGTCCCTCCCCCGTTAGAATTCGGCGGAGGACGAGATCTCCTACTGAGAAGAATTGTTGTCGCACAGTCTTGTCGTGATAGCGCCTTAGAGTCTGCTGGTACCGTGCTGATTGGATTACTGCATTAAGCCGTTCTTCTTCAAGTACATCAATGTCCTCCAGCCTGGTGGCCTCAGCTTCTGCTATGCTTTCGAAGATCAACCTTGGCGCCCCAAACTTGAGATCAGCAGGTAGCACTGCCTTCGACCCATAGACCATGAAGAAAGGAGTGTTTCCATGCAGGGCTCGGCTAGGTTGGGTTCTTAGGCTCCAAACAACATAAGGCAATTCCCTTATCCACTTTCCTGCGAATTTTTCATTTTTATCGAAGACCTTTTTCCTGAGTGCCTCTAATATCATTCCGTTGGCTCGCTCAACCTGCCCATTGGCTCTTGGATGTGCTACAGATGCATACTTGATCTGAATGCTCCTTTGCTCGCAGAAGTCGAAGAATTCTGAACTAGTGAAGTTGGATCCTAAATCAGTGATGATGCTGTTTGGTATCCCGAATCTGAATATTATGTCTTGTATGAATTCTACGGCTTTAGCAGAGGTTAAAGAAGCAAAGGGCTTGAACTCTATCCATTTAGTGAATTTGTCAATCGCCACCAATACATGAGTATATCCCCCTTGAGCTTTCTTGAAAGGTTCAATCATATCTAGTCCCCAGCATGCGAAAGGCCAGGTTACTGGTATGGTCTGTAGTTGCTGTGCCGGCATGTGCTGTTGCTTTGACAAGTATTGGCAAGCTTCGCACCTTTGAACTAACTCGGCCGCATCGTTCTTCGCCGTCGGCCAATAGAATCCTGACCTGAAAACCTTCCCGACTAGTGTTCTGGATGCTGCATGTATTCCACATTGCCCAGCATGGACCTCCTCCAGAAGTTGCTTCCCGGTGGACGGGAGAACGCACTTCATGAGGACGCCCGATGCACCCCTTCTGTATAATGTCTCCCCAATGAGTGTATAGTGAGCCGACTGCCTGGCAATACGCTCTGCCGAGTTCTTGTCGTCTGGTTCTTCTTCATTCTTTATATGCTTAATGATCGGCCTTCTCCAGTCATCAGAGTCTGACTCGGGTTGATCTATGATGTTGCACTCTTCTGTTTGATCCATTGAGATACTCGGCTGCAGAATTTCTTGCACGAAGACTCCGAGTGGGACCTGAGTTCGACTGGATCCGAGCTTGGACAGTATATCAGCTGCTGTGTTCCGATCTCTTTCCACATGATGAAATTCCAGACGCTCGAATTTATCTTCTAGCTTTCGAACGGCAGCGCAGTATTTTCCCATTGAATCACTTGAACAATCCCACTCCTTGTTTATCTGGCTGATGACTACCAGAGAATCTCCGTATACCATCAATCTCTTGACGCCCAACGATATGGCGATGTTCAATCCATGGATCAGAGCTTCATACTCGGCTGCATTGTTGGAGGCCGGGAATAGCAACTGGAGGGCGTACTTGAGGTGTTCGCCTCCTGGTGCGGTGAAGAGAATCCCTGCTCCCGCTCCCTGCAGTTTCAGCGAGCCATCAAAATACATTCGCCATACTTCTGCAGTCTCTGGATTATCCGGTACTTGCTGTTCTGTCCACTCTGATACGAAATCAACCAGTGCTTGAGTTTTGATGGCAGTGCGAGGTCGGAACTCGATGTCGTGGGATCCCAGCTCGCAAGCCCACTTGGCTATTCGGCCAATGGCTTCCTTATTGTGAAGAATATCCCCTATTGGAAAACTAGTAACTACTATGACTTTGTGGTCGTCAAAGTAGTGACGCAGCTTTCGGGCAGTTAGAAGTACTGCGTATAATAGCTTCTGAACATGAGGATACTTTTTCTTTGAGGGGCCTAAAACCTCACTGATGAAGTAAACTGGATGTTGTACTGGATAGGCATGTCCTTCTTCTACTCGCTCGACTACCAACGCGGTGCTCACCATGTGAGTCGTGCAAGAGATGTACAATAGCAAATCTTCAGCTGGTTGAGTTGATGTAGCTCGCCGGGGTGGTTTCAGTACTGGTGGTGTTGTCAAGAATTTTTTCAGTGCATCCAGAGCTTCTTGTGCTTCTGAAGTCCATTGAAACTTATCCACCTTCTTGAGTAGCTTGTAAAATGGCAAACCTTTTTCTCCCAGCCTGGATATAAATCTGCTCAGAGCTGCCATACATCCAGTAAGTCGCTGCACCTTCTATTGTGATCTAGGAGCTTCCATTTTCATGATAGCTTCAATCTTATCTGGATTAGCTTCAATTCCCCGGTGGCTGACGATAAATCCGAGCAACTTCCCTGCTGGTACTCCGAAAACACATTTTTCGGGATTAAGCTTCCATCTATATCGTCTCAGGCTGTTGAGAACCAGCTGTAAGTCTTCAATGAAGTTCTCCGAACTCTCCGTTTTGATTACCACATCATCTACGTAGGCCTCCACACGCTTGCCCCACTGATCGGCTAAGCATGTTTGAATGGCTCTCTGATAAGTCGCTCCAGCGTTTTTGAGGCCGAACGGCATGGAGGTATAACAGAAAGCACCAAATGGAGTGATGAACGCCGTTTTTTCCTCGTCTTCTTTCGCCAGACTAATCTGATGATACCCGGAATAGCAATCTAAGAAAGACAGCACAGAACATCCAGCGGTGGAGTCCACCACCTGGTCTATCCTCGCGAGCCCGAAGGGATCCTTCGGACAGTGTTTGTTGAGATCGGTATAGTCGACGCACATGCGCCAATCCACTTTATTCTTTTTGAGTACAAGAACAGGGTTGGCTAACCACTCGGGGTGTAATACTTCTCTAATAAATCCAGCCGCGACCAAGCGAGCTAACTCGGCGCGAATGGCTTCTCTTTTGTCGGGCGTGAAACGACGTAGCTCTTGCCGGATCGGCCTCGCCTGGGGATAAACCTTCAACTTGTGCTCGGCCAGTTCTCTCGGGACTCTCGGCATATCCGCAGGTTGCCATGCGAATACATCTCGGTTATCTTGCAGAAACTGGACGAGCGCGCTTTCCTATTTGTCGTCCAAGCTGGAGCTGATGATGGCAGTCTTGCGTTCATCAGCAAACCCCAAGTTGATTCTCTTGGTTTCTTCAGTCGGCCGCATAGAGGTCGCGGCCTGAGCTTCATTTGCCGGTACCGCAAGGTCCTCCTCAGGTTTAGAGTTCACCGGTGTAGAAGGAACCGTCGACGGCTTGGTGGTAAGGGCTGCTTGAATGGCCACTCGGAAACACTCTGCGGCGCCTTGGAAGTCGGCGCGCACAGTTATGATCCCTCGCGGTCCTGGCATCTTCAGTATCATGTATGTATAATGCGAAATGGCCATGAACTTGGCCAATCCCGGCCTTCCGATGATGGCGTTATACCCGGAGTCGAAGTTCGCCACTTCAAACCTCAGGAACTCGGTTCTGTAGTTCTCCGGAGTTCCAAAGGTGACCGGCATGTAGATGTGGCCCAGCGGGTATTCCCCTTCAGTCGGCACGATGCCGAAGAAAGGAGAGTCCGACTTGTGGAGCTCTTTGAGGTGAGCTCCCAAGCCTTGGAGTGTCCGGGGGAAGGTGACGTTGATGTTGCTCCCCCCGTCCACTAGCACCTTCTTCACCCGGCTCTCTCGGATCACCGGATCGACGAGGAGCGGGTATTTGCCGGGATGGTCGAAGTTGAGCCATTGATCCTCCCGAGTGAAGGTGATCGAGTGTTCTGACCATCGGTATGGGGCAGGAGCACCGGTGGTCGCCACCAGTATCTGGCGGTCGTTAAGCTTTTGTTGTCTTTTGTTCTCCTGTGACCCATGTCCGCCGAAGATGACGTTGACCTCCCTGTCGACGCGCGGGAAAGCTCCCCCTTCTCCCTCCTCCTGCCGATGAGGTTGTCGTGGTTCGTCCGGTCCTCCCCTCGGCGGAGGAGGAGGTAGAGGTTGGAAGGGTCGGCCATGCCCGACGGAGTGCTTGAAGTCCCGGCAGTTGCGAAGAGTGTGGCGCATGTCCTTGTGGTATGGGCACTGGGCGTCGAGGATGTCGTCCAGCGTGCGTTCGCCTCTGCGAGGTCCTCCTCGGGCGCGAGAGGCAGGTGGTCCGGCGGCGTGCACCTCTTCGCGAGGCCTCTTCTCCCAGCGTTTGTCGGTCGGCTGGTTCGTGTCGCGTCGTGGTGCTGCCGGTGCGGGCTTCGCTCCTCCAATGAGGTCCTGAGCTCGCTCGTCGGCGGTGATGTAGAGGTCGGCTTCCCGGAACAGCTCCTCGGAGGTAGTCGGCGCCTTTTGTAGTATGGTTCGGACAAAAGCCGAGTCGTTGGATCCTCTGTAGAAGTCCTCGATCACGGCCGCTTCCGTGACCTCGGGGATGCGATTTCTCATGGTCTGGAACCTTTTGAGGTACGACCGGAGAGTCTCATCCCCTCGGCGCTTGATGGATTTGAGGTCCCATGGTTGCGCCGGTTTGTCGTAGAGGGACTAGAAGTTGGCGGTGAAGCGTCGACTGAAGTCTCCCCAATCGTCGATGCAGTGTCGGGGTAGGTGTCGTAGCCACTGCAGCGCATCTTGCCCAAGGACAATGGGCAAATACGCGGTCATAACGTCCTCGGACGCTCCGGCAGCTCGAGCAGCGGTGGTGTAGACGGCCAGCCAACCCCCTGGATCCTGCTTAGGTTCATATTTGTCAACGTTGGATACCTTGATGTTGGGAGGCCATTGAATGGCCCTAAGGCACGGAGTGAGGGCGGACACTCCGCACGTGTCCTCCTGTCGTCGGGGACGATGTCTATCCCGGGGAGGGGAGTTGTGATCGTGGTTCCTCGACCGTCCCCGGGTGGTACCGCCTGTTGAAGCTGTTGTCGACTCAGTCCTGGTGGCCTGGCTCTTAGTCGGGATGCCATGATCCCTGTCGTACTCCTCCCGACGACGAATCTCATTCTCATGCCGCTGTTCGCGCGAAGCATTGATGGAGCTTCGCGCGTCCCGGCGGCTGTTGATGGCGTGTCGTAGATCGTTTGGCGGATGAGCAAGCGGTAGAAGATGGTTGGCCGCTTGGGTGAACAAGCGTCGGTAGCCCTCAGCGTCGGGAGTCCGAGGAAGTCCGTCTGCTATCCGAGCTAGTACCCCTCCGACTTCGCTCGGCGTGTTCATAGCTCGGGCGAAGTCGGGATTCAGGTTGCGTCCGAAGAGTGGATTCTCCCGGCGTTGCCTTGCATCTTGCTCGGCTTGTTCTTGAGCTCGCCGGTGATCATGTCGTCGAGAGTTCCTTCGTTCTCTGAAGACGCGTTCTTCCGGAGTTTCTCTTATCTCCGAGACCTCGTCTCGCGAGACAGGCTGCTCCGGATCCCGCTCACCGGCCGCGTGATGTCGTCGAACGTTCCTGCGCCGATTCCTTCGTCGGCGGGATTCTCGTTGAGGTGGTTCTTCTCCGGGTGCAGTCGGTTCGTCGTCGGAGACGGTAGGTGACTCCACTCTCCCGATGAAGAGGACGTCGGGGTAGAATGGTGCTGCTGTTGCGGCGACTTTCTTTTCGTTCTCCTTTGAGGCCGGAGGAACGGAAAGAACGACTTGCTTCTCCCTGGTCTCCTTCTTCCTCGCGATCTGTGTCCATTCTGTCGTCGGAGAAGTAGACAGTGGAGTTCTCTGGGTCAGCGAGCCCTCAGCCCCTGACTTTCCGGAGACGATCTTTTTCCGGAGAGTTGGAGGTTGCGCTTTTCCGGCATTTTCGGAGTTTGTTGGAGGAGACTTCTTTTCTGGCGGATCCGCAATGCGGTGTAGAGTTCCCTCTTCATCTGCTACGGATGAGATTGTCCTGAAGCAGAATACGGATCCGGGGCGGAGGGCGATCTTGCTGTGGAAGGTGATGGCCATTGAGCTAGCTTGGATCGTCGACACACCCCCTACCTGGCGCGCCAGCTGTCGGTGTTTTGGGTCCGACCGCACACCCGGGGTTGCCCCTCAAGGTGTTTTTTGGAGTAGGACGGTGTCGACGACTGTAGCAAAATGGTTCGTGCCGATCGCACGGGGGACAGTGGACAAGATTTACAGGTTCGGGCCGCTTAGAGATGCGTAACACCCTACGTCCTGGTGAGTATGCTTGGTGAGCGTGGTTACAAGAGGACTCTCTGGATTGAGGACACAGAGAGTTAATGTGGGTGGCTAAGTAAGATAGGTCGATCCCCCTGAAGGGGTGCCCCCTAGGCCTTATATACTCGACCGTGGGGCAGTACATGTAGATAAGATAACAACAAGTAGCTAAAAGATAGTGAACCTCTTAAGATTATCCCTACGTAACCCTCGCCGACTTATCCTCGCATGGCTTCGTTGCATGGAGGCTCCAGCGCGGGAAAGTCGGATCTCTGTTACGATCACTCGCTCGGCGCTGTGGGCCGTCCGGGTTTGCACCAATCCGGCCTCATGTCGCTCTGCTTTGCTGGTTGTTTCTCCCCAGGCCCACGAAAGAATGACCTTACGATTTATTGGGCCCTTGGGCCTTTCGTGAGGTCTTTTACTCTTTTAGTGGACCCGGGGGATATCTATCCCCCACAGTACCCTCAAGGCTCCTAATTCTCAGCTGGTAACCCCCATCAACATAAAGCTGCAAAGGCCTGATGGGTGCGATTAAGTCAGGGATCAGTCCATTCGAGGGACTCGATTACCCCTCGCCCGAGCCTAGCCTCGGACAAGGACAGCCGACCCCGGAGGATCTCCGCCTCGCCCGAGGCCCCCCTCCAGCGGCGAACATATTTCCGGCTCGCCCGAGGCCCTGTCTTCGCCAAGAAGCAACCCTGACCAAATCGCCGCACCGACCGACCAAATCGCAGGAGCATTTAATGCAAAGGTGGCCTGACACCTTTATCCTGACGAGCGCCCCTCAGCCGACAGAGCCGAAGTAACCGCCGTCACTTCGCCGCTCCACTGATCGGTCTGACAGAAAGACAGCGCCGCCTGCGCCGCTCCGACTGCGGTGCCACTTGACAGAGTGAGGCTGATAGGCAGTTAGGCCCGGCCGCAGGCACCATAGGAAGCTCCGCTTCGCCCGACCCAGGGCTCGGACTCGGGCTAAGCCCCGGAAGACGACAAACTCCGCTCCGCCCGACCCAGGACTCGGACTCGGGCTAGGCCCCGGAAGATGGCGAACTCCGCTCCGCCCGACCCAAGGCTCGGACTCAGGCTAAGCCCCGGAAGACGGCGAACTCCGTTCCGCCTGACCCAGGGCTCGGACTTGGGCTCAGCCCCAGAAGACGACGAATTCCGCTCTGCCCGACCCAGGGCTCGGACTTGGGCTCAGCCCTAGAAGACGACGAACTCCGCTTCGCCTGACCCCAGGACTCGAACTCCGCCCTGGCCTCAGCCAACGGCCTCCGCCTCGCCCGACCTAGGGGCTCGGACTCGACCTCGGCCACGGAAGACGGACTCGACCTCGACCTCGGAGGAGCATTCGCATCGCCCAACCTAGGGCGCGGGCCGGCCACGTCAATGGGAGGCGCCATCATTACCCTACCCCAAGCTGACTCAGGCTACGGGGAACAAGACCGACGTCCCATCTTGCTCGCTCCGCCAGATGGGCAATGATGGCGCCCCGCACGCTCCCTGACGATGGCGGCTCTCGGCCCCCTTACGGAAGCAAGAGGACGTCAGCAAGGACTCGACAGCCCCGACAGCTGTCCCTCCGCCAGGCTCCAGCGCTCCTCCGACGGCCACGACATCACACAAACCGGGCGCCAAAATCTCTCCGGCCGCCACGATGGCGTGTACTTAGGGCGCTAGCTCTCCCCCGCTAGACACGTAGCACTCTGCTACACCCCCATTGTACACCTGGATCCTCTCCTTACGCCTATAAAAGGAAGGACCAGGGCCCTCTTAGATAAGGTTGGCCGCACGGGGACGAGGACGAGACAGGCGCTCGCGCAAGGCCGCTCGCTCCCTCTCCCGTGTGGACGCTTGTAACCCCCTACTGCAAGCGCACCCGACCTGGACGCGGGACGAACACGAAGGCCGCGGGATTTCTACCTCTCTCTCGCCCATCTCCGGCCACCTCACTTCCCCCCTTCGCGCTCGGCCTTGCGCCGACCCATCTGGGCTGGGGCACGCGGCGACATTTCACTCGTCGGCTTAGGGACCCCCCGGTCTCGAAACGCCGACAAGATGATAATGTTAAATTACTTGCTAAGATTGAAGAATTGAATATTTCTCTTGCTAGCCTTAGAAACAAAAATGAAAGATTAATTACTAAGGCTAAGGACTTAGATGTTTGCAATGTTACCATATCCAATCTTAGAAGTGAAAATGACATTTTACATGCTAAGATTATTGAACTAAAAAATTGCAAACCCTCTACATCCACCGTTGAGCATGTTTCCATTTGTACTAGATGTAGAGACATTAATGTTGATGTTATTCATGATCACCTAGCTTTAATTAAAAAACAAAATGATCACTTAGCTCAACTTAATGCCAAAATTAATGAGCATGACTTAGAAAATGAAAAATTTAAATTTGCTAGAAGCATGCTTTATAGTGGGAGACACCCTGGCATCAAGGATGGCATTGGCTTCCAAAAGGGAGACAATGTCAAACTTAATGCCCCTCCTAAAAGATTATCTAACTTTGTTAAGGGCAAGGCTCCCATGCCTTAGGATAATGAGGGTTACATTTTGTACCCTGCCGGTTATCCCGAGCACAAGATTAGGAGAATTCACTCTAGGAAGTCTCACTCTGGCCCTAATCATGATTTTATGTATAAGGGTGAGACATCTAGCTCTAGGCAATCAACCCGTGCTAAATTGCCTAAGAAGAAAACTCCTATTGCATCAAATGATTCTAACATTTCATTTAAAACTTTTGATGCATCTTAAGTTTTGACTAACAAATCCGGCAAGGTAGTTGCCAAGTATGTTGGGGGCAAACACAAGGGATCAACGATTTGTGTTTGGCTACCCAAAGTTCTTGTATCTAATGTCAAAGGACCCAAAACCATTTGGGTACCTAAAATCAAGAACTAAATTTGTTTTGTAGGTTTATGCATCCGGGGGTTCAAGTTGGATCATCGATAGCGGGTGCACAAACCACATGACAGGGGAGAATAAGATGTTCTCCTCCTACGAGAAAAACCAAGATCCCTAACGAGCTATCACATTCAGGGATGGGAATCAAGGTTTGGTCAAAGGATTGGATAAAATTGCTATATCACCTGACCATTCCATTTCAAATGTTTTTCTTGTAGATTCTTTAGATTATAACTTGCTTTCAGTTTCCCAATTGTGTAAAAAGGGCTACAACTGTCTTTTTACGGATGTAGGTGTTACTGTCTTTAGAAGAAGTGATGATTCAATAGCATTTAAGGGAGTGTTAGAGGGTCAGCTATACTTGGTAGATTTTGATAGAGCTGAACTCGACACTTGCTTAATTGCTAAGACTAACATGGGCTGGCTCTGGCATCGCCGACTAGCACATGTTGGAATGAAGAATCTTCACAAGCTTCTAAAGGGAGAACACATTTTGGGACTAACAAATGTTCATTTTGAGAAAGACAGGGTTTGTAGCGCATGTCAGGCAGGAAAGCAAGTTGGTGTTCATCATCCACACAAGAACATCATGACGACTGACAGGCCACTCGAGCTCCTACACATGGACCTATTCAGCCCGATAGCTTACATAAGCATCGGCGGGAGTAAGTACTGTCTAGTTATTATGGATGACTATTCTCGCTTCACTTGGGTGTTCTTTTTGCAGGAAAAATCTCATACCCAAGAGACCTTAAAGGGATTCTTGAGACGGGCTCAAAATGAGTTTGGCTTAAGGATCAAAAAGATTAGAAGCGATAACGGGACGGAGTTCAAGAACTCACAAATCGAAGGCTTCCTTGAGGAGGAGGGCATCAAGCATGAGTTCTCTTCTCCCTACACCCCACGACAAAATGGTGTAGTGGAGAGGAAGAATGGAACTCTATTGGACATGGCAAGAACCATGCTTGATGAGTACAAGACTTCGGATCGGTTCTGGGCGGAGGCGGTCAACACCGCATGCTACGCCATCAACCGGTTATATCTATACCGAATCCTCAAGAAGACATCATACGAACTCCTAACCGGTAAAAAGCCCAATGTTTCATATTTTAGAGTCTTTGGTAGCAAATGCTTTATTCTTGTTAAAAGAGGTAGAAAATCTAAATTTGCTCCTAAGGCTGTAGAAGGCTTTTTACTAGGATATGACTCAAACACAAGGGCATATAGAGTCTTTAACAAGTCCTCTGGACTAGTTGAAGTTTCTTGTGACATTGTGTTTGATGAGACTAATGGCTCTCAAGTAGAGCAAGTTGATCTTGATGAGCTAGATGATGAAGAGGCTCTGTGCGTCGCGCTAAGGAACATGTCCATTGGGGATGTGTGTCCTAAGGAATCCGAAGAGTCCCCAAATGCACAAGATCAACCATCTTCCTCCATGCAAGCATCTCCACCAACTCAAAATGAGGATGGGGCTCAAAATGATGAAGAAGAAGATCAAGGAGATGAGCCACCTCAAGAGGAGAGCAATGATCAAGAGGGAGATGCCCATGATCAAGATGAGGAAGATGAACAAGTTCCAAGACCGCCACAACCAAGAGTCCACCAAGCAATTCAACGAGATCACCTCGTGAACACCATCCTCGGCGATATTCAAAAGGGGGTAACTACTCGATCTCGTGTTGCTCATTTTTGTGAACATTACTCTTTTGTTTCCTCTATTGAGCCACACAGGATAGAGGAAGCACTTCAAGATTCGAATTGGGTGGTGGCGATGCAAGAGGAGCTCAACAATTTCACAAGGAATGAGGTATGGCATTTAGTTCCACGTCCTAATCAAAATGTTATAGGAACCAAGTGGGTCTTTCGCAACAAGCAAGATGAGCATGGTGTGGTGACAAGGAACAAAGCCCGACTTGTGGCCAAGGGGTATTCACAAGTCGAAGGTTTGGATTTCGGTGAAACCTATGCACCCGTAGCAAGGCTTGAGTCAATTCGTATATTACTTGCCTATGCTACTTACCATGGCTTTAAACTTTACCAAATGGATGTGAAAAGTGCCTTCCTTAATGGACCAATCAAGGAGGAGGTCTATGTTGAGCAACCTCCCAGCTTTGAAGATAGTGAGTATCCTAATCACGTTTATAAACTCTCTAAGGCGCTTTATGGGCTCAAACAAGCCCCAAGAGCATGGTATGAATGCCTAAGAGATTTCCTTATCACTAATGGCTTCAAAGTCGGAAAGGTCGATCCTACTTTATTTACTAAAACACTTGCAAATGATTTATTTGTATGCCAAATCTATGTTGATGATATTATATTTGGGTCTACTAACGAATCTACATGTGAGGAATTTAGTAGGATCATGACACAAAAATTCGAGATGTCTATGATGGGGGAGTTGAAGTACTTCTTAGGATTTCAAGTGAAGCAACTCCAAGAGGGCACCTTCATTAGCCAAACGAAGTATATTCAAGACATTCTAAACAAGTTTGGGATGAAGGATGCCAAGCCCATCAAGACACCCATGGGAACTAATGGGCATCTCGTCCTCGACACGGGAGGTAAATCCGTAGATCAAAAGGTATACCGGTCGATGATAGGTTCTTTACTCTACTTATGTGCATCTCGACCGGATATAATGCTTTTCGTATGCATGTGTGCAAGATTCCAAGCCGATCCTAAGGAAGCTCACCTTAGGGACGTAAAACGAATCTTGAGATATTTAGTTTATACTCCTAAGTTTGGGCTTTGGTATCCTAGGGGATCCACATTTGATTTAATTGGTTATTCGGATGCCGATTGGGCAGGGTGTAAAATTAATAGAAAGAGCACATCGGGGACTTGCCAGTTCTTGGGAAGGTCTCTGGTATCTTGGGCTTCAAAGAAGCAAAATTTCATCGCTCTTTCTACCGCCGAGGCCGAGTATATTGCCGCAGGCCATTGTTGCGCGCAATTACTTTGGATGAGGCAAACCCTTAGGGACTATGGCTACAAACTAACCAAAAGTTCCTCTTTTATGTGATAATGAGAGTGCAATCCGCATGGCGGATAATCCCGTTGAGCATAGCCGCACTAAACACATAGCCATTCAGTATCATTTTCTAAGGGATCACCAACAAAAGGGGGATATCGAGATTGCATATATTAACACCAAGGAACAATTAGCCGATATCTTTACCAAGCCATTAGATGAACAAACTTTTAACAAACTTAGGCATGAGCTAAATATTCTTGATTCTCGAAATTTCTTTTGATGTTTTGCACACATAGCTCACTAATATACCTTTGATCATGTCTCTTTTATATGCTATGACTAATATGTTTTCAAGTGTATCTCAAACCAAGTCATAGATTGAAAGGGAATTGGAGTCTTCGGCGAAGACAAAGGCTTCCACTCCACTCCATCGAATTACTCATCATTCGCCGTCACTCCGCTCTCCGTCTTTGGTATAATCTTCACTCATATTTCGTTCGCCAAAGGGGGAGAAAATAGTTAAACAGGGCTTATATGTCACTCAAATATCCGTTTTTGGCGATTCATGCCAAAGTGGGAGAAAGTATTAGCCCAAAGCAAAAGGACCGCACCACCACCAATTTTCATAAATTTGAGTTAAAAAAAATTCAATCGATATCGTATTAGAATTTCAAAGTGGTACAACCCTTTTCAGAACTAATATCTAAAACCCTCTTGAACACTAGGAGGAGGATTTGATTGAGGGGGAGTTTTGTTTAAGTCAAAGGAAAAGCATTTGAAACAGGGGGAGAAAAATTCAAATCTTGAAAATGCTTCTCAAAATCTTATTCATTTACCTTTGACTATTTGCAAAAAGACTTTGAAAAGAATTTGCAAAAACAAAACATGTGGTGCAAGCGTGGTCCAAAATGTTAAAAATATAAAGAAACAATCCATGCATATCTTATGAGAATTTGTTGGTTCAATTCTTAGTATCCTTTGCACTTACATTATGCAAACTAGTTCAATTATGCACTTCTATATTTGCTTTGGTTTGTGTTGGCATCAATCACAAAAAAGGGTGAGATTGAAAGGGAAATAGGCTTACACCTTTTCCTAAATTGATTTTGGTGGTTGAATTGCCCAACAGAAATAATTGGACTAACTAGTTTTCTCTAGTCTATAAGTTTTACAGGTGCCAAAGGTTCACAACAAGCCAATAAAAAGACCAAAGATGGGTTCAAATAAAGAGAGCTAAAGACATCCCAAAGGCACCCTGGTCTGGCGCACCGGACTGTCCGGTGTGCCACCGGACAGTGTCCGGTGCACCAGGGAACTCGTCGCTGAACTCGCTACCTTCGGGAAAATGGGAGGCCGCTCCGCTATAATTCACCGGACTGTCCGGTGTGCCAGTGGAGCAACGGCTACTTCGTGCCAACGGTCGTCTGCAACCGCATTAAATGTGCTACAGTGCGCGCAGAGTCAGAGCACGCGCAGAAGGGGCACCGGACAGTCTACAGGACCTGTCCGGTGCACCATCGGACAGCCCAGAAGCCCCACCAGTCAGAGCTCCAACGGTCAGAACCCAACGACCGATTGACGTGGCTGGCGCACCAGACAGTGTCCGGTGGCGCACCGGACTGTCTGGTGTGCCATGCGACAGACAGCCTCCCAACGACCACTTTTGGTGGTTGGGGCTATAAATACCCCCAACCATCCACCATCATTGCATCCAAGTTTTCCAACTTCCTACACCTTACAAGAGCTATAGCATTCAATACAAGACACACCAAAAAGATCAAATCCTCTTCCAAGTCCTTAGTTCATTCCAAATCAATTAGTGACTTGTGAGAGAGTGACTTGTGTTCATTTGAGCTCTTGCACTTGGATTGCTTCTTTTTTCTCATTCTTTCTCGTGATCAACTCAATTGTAACCGAGGCAAGAGACACCAATTGTGTGGTGGTCCTTGTGGGGACTTTGTGTCCCGTTTGATTGAGAAGAGAAGCTCACTTGGTCTAAATGACCGTTTGAGAGAGGGAAAGGGTTGAAAGAGACCCGGTCTTTGTGACCACCTCAACGGGGAGTAGGTTTGCAAGAACCGAACCTCGGTAAAACAAATCCTTGTGTCTCACTTTTTATTTGCTTGCGATTTGTTTTCCACCCTCTCTCTCGGACTCGTTCATATTTCTAACGCTAACCCGGCTTATAGTTGTGCTTAAGTTTATAAATTTCAGATTCGCCCTATTCACCCCCCCCCCTAGACGACTTTCAATTATAATCATAATGAAAACTATAAGGACTATATAGTCTTTTCCTCTTTAAGTCGGTATCGTCCTTTGCCTTTATCACAATACCAAGCCGAAGCTCTTTGAGCCATAGCTTCAGCTTTTGTTCGCATCATCTTCGGCGTATATCTTCATGTCTCACCTGCATTTGTACTGTCTTGCCGAAGGTGTTTTTGCCTTGAGTACCTTTGACGGAGGAGAAGACCCCCAACAGTAGCCCCTTCGCGGTGCTACATCGTTTTTCATAACGAGCTCGATCCACGAAAAACACGAAGGCTTCGGAATGCCGAAGGTCCAAACACACATTCTCTGAGCTCGTTGCCGAGAAACGATTATAATATTCTGGACGTCGGACGGTCCACCACTCAGCCAGTGCGAGCAGTGTGGCGGTTCGCCTTCTCCTGCTGCAGCACTATATAAACAGACGGGTTGGTGAGGAGTTACCACAACATTCATTGCCATTGCACTATTGCGCTGTTAAAAATTTTTAACCATAGTCGAAGCTCTCTATATTGCATTTTCGAGCAAACGCTTCGTCACTGGTGATTAGCTTTGTCTTAGAAAAATCATAAACACAAATGGCCAGAGTTCGATCCACTGCTAGGGTGTCTCGTGAGGGGGACGAGGCCGAAGCTGTTGAAACAGCGCCCATCTCAGAAGTAATGAAGCGATCAGGTCTAGTTGTGCTAGAGGAAGTTACTGACGAAGGTGCTTCAAATGTTGAAGCTGGACAAACTGTGGTTGAGGGTGAGAGTGATAATGAGAGCGAGGAGGACTACAACATTCTAAACCCGACAAAGCCTAGTCATCTTGAATTTGAAAAATCTATTGTAACAGAAGTTGACATGACTATGATAAAAAAAACTAGGCTATTTCGGGGAGTCTGAGAGCAAGCTTGTTCAATTTGCTGGGGAAGAGATAATTCCGTAGCCAAGGGATGACGAAGTTATCGTTTTTAAGAGCTTCTTCAGGGCAGGGCTTCGGTTCCCGCTAAATGAAACGATAGGGGAGGTTCTAAAGAACTTTGAAATATACCTTCATCAGCTGACCCCCAATGCTATTGTTAGACTTAGTGTCTACATATGGGCTCTCCGAAGCTAGGGAATGGATGCGATTGCCGAAGCTTTCTACCGGGTGCACGAACTTCACTACCAGACGAAGCCTAGAGCATATGGCCTTCACAGGAACTTTGGCTGCTACAATTTTGCGTATCGGAAGGATACAAAGGCCCGATTATTGGCTATCGTACCAAGTGGCTGACTGGATGGACTAATGAATGGTTCTACATGAAAGCGAATGAGAAAACGAGGGAGAAGCTAATGAGCATGGTTATGAGTCCGTTAATGTTAAATTTCGGCATGACTCGACCCTTATGCAATATGCAATTGGGGTTACCCTACCAGCTAGCTGAAGTAGAATGCCGAAGAGTGGTGGCCAAGCACATCAGTACTAGAGACTTAGTGCAAGAGTATTTATCAAACAGAACATATCCGACTTCTAATGGCTGGGGAATGCCGAAGAGAAAAGAAGTGGGAAAGAAGCACGAGCTTGTACGGCTCCCTTATTGCTTTAAGTTCGAGAAACAATTCAAAAAGCCCTACAAAGAATGGCTAGACATGATTGAGACCATATGCAACGAAATACTTGGGAATTATACCAAGAAAAAAGATCAGTTGATGACTGCAGCCTTCGGTACTCGGCCGAAATGAAGATTGAACCGGGTAATGGACGCCTTGAATTTTGAATACCCCGACTATGAAAAGCTTGACAAAGGGGGCAAAGGGGTGAAAAGGAAACGGGTTGTCAGCATCCTGAATAGGCAAGCTGCCCCGCTGATAAGAGAAGATGAAAAAATTTCGAAGAAAGCGAAAACAGCTCCTGAGCCGAAGGCGACACCTTCTAAAAAACGAAGGCTTGATATAACTTCCTCTGCTGAGCCGAAGGTGGGTGAGACAGACGAAGCTCCTTAAACACCCTCTGTTGCCGAAGTAGCACAAATTTTAAAGGTAATGACTGACTCCCTGCCCATCAAGCTGCTAAGTCCTCTGGGGCCGGAACTGACAAAATTTTTACAGAAGAAAGAACAACCGTCGGCTGCAAAGGAGAAGGCTGAAGGGCAAAAGAAACGAAGAATAGTCAATGTGATGCAAGCCATTGAGCGAACACCGCCTTCAGCCTCAGTGGCCAAAATAGTGACTGCTGCGAGTGTCGAAGCCGAAGTTGATGCCGAAGCTGCAAGACTCGCAACCACAATGTCAGGAATTTACAAGCTTATATCAGATATGGTTGCAGAAGAGACAGTTGTGGTTGCGGAGGAAAGCATGGCCGCTGTCCCTGATAAAGGGAAGAAAGTTGTTGATGCTTCTTCGGGAGAGAAAGATTTTGACCTTCGGCACCTGGGTGGCCAGGAACTGTCCGAGGCAGACAAGGAGCGGCTATCAGTCGGGATCTATGCTCTTCGACGCGGTTGATGAAGAAATTTTGGGATGTATTCGCGACCGCGCCGGGGCAAAAATAATCGGCACTCTGTCTAAGAGTGTTGGTTTCCCGAAGCTAGAGTCTGACATTAGTGGTAACCGACGACAACACATTGTCGGTAGTCTATTCTATTCCAATTTCAAGGTGAAATCTTTGTCTAGATTCTTGTTATCTTTGTGATGGATTAAAATATTCTAACCTTAACTTGTTTTTGCATAGCATGCTGCTAAGTAAGGCACTAAGAATGCAGCAGGATTTCGAAGATAAGAAGAATGAAATAATAATTGAAGGCTTGGAGAACAAGATTAAACATTTTGAAGCTTCTCTAGATAAGAAAGATTTCCTTCTACAAGCAGCCGAAGGTTCCCTCGAGGAAGCACAAGCTGAAAATACTAAATTAAGCGAGGAACTTTTCAATGCTCGAATAACTTTAAAGGAAAAATCAGAGCACTTCGAGCAAGAAAGGAAAGAACTACAAGCAAAATCCGAAGCCGAAGCTGAGAAGAATTCGAAGCTGCAGGAATCACTGAAAGACCTTCAGAATAAGTGCTCGGATTTCGCCACCTGTTGTGTGCATCGCTTGAAAGGAATATTCAACTCGGTTGGGGCTAGCTCTGAAGAAATTGCCCCTTCAGCTGAAGATATCCCCAAAGCCTTCGAGCATATTGAAAATGAAGTTGATGCGCTCGATGAAGTTATAAAAGCTGTAGGAAGTTAAAAAACCGTAGGAAGTGTATGATTTTGGAGTAGTGTGGGCACGGGGATTTCTGTGCTCTATTAGCTTCTCGTGGCACGGCTGCTACATTTTTAAGGTCGGATGCACGCATGCCAAAATAGTGAACAAGCCAAACTTCAGCCTGTCACCATCAGATTTAGTCAATATTCCTGGTGAGGCCCGAAGCATTGGAAATAGATTTATTACACAAATTTGGGCTAAAGCCGGGCGCGAGCTAGCTGCAGACGAAGCTCGGAAACTGCTTAACTCGGTATGAAACTTTTACCTGTCTTTTACCTTGATTTTTCTTTATTGCACTTACATTTACCTTATATCGTTATCTGTCTGCAGGATGGTAGCGCCGAAGATCACTAAGCCGAAGCTTGTTCCTAAGGTTGCTGGGCTGAAGCTTCTTTTTGTGACTTCCTATAGAAAACTTAGGATCTCTTTGCATTATTTTTGCAAAAGTTTGTAATTGAGAGCTGAACAAAAAGATTGTAATTGAGAGCTGAACACAACATTGTACATATTTGTCCATACCTTGTAATATAATTTTACCTCTCCGTCCATGTATAAATTGCTTTGTTGTGGATGAAACTCACAGTTACAGTTTTTGAGCCGAAGGCGAAAAACACCTTCCCTTCTTTTCGTTCACAACGAAGCATTTTTCATTGTACAAAGTGCCTCTGTATTCGTCTTGTCTGAGACGAAGCTTCTTCGTATTCGACGAAGCATTTTGTCACCAAAGCCAGGCAACTTTTTCTTTCATGTTAACGCCTGTGCTTCATGTTATGATAATGATGATCCTACGAATGTCTAATGAATGTTTGTATGAATGCAAAGAATAATAAAAAGAATGACTTTTGAGTCTCTTGACCTTCTATTTCGGTGTCATTTAAGCTCTGCATTCCCTTAGGAACGTCTTTTGAGCTTCTTCACCTTCTATTTCGGTGGCATTTAAGCTCTGCATTCCCTTAGGAATGTCTTTTGAGATTCTTCGTTGGCTTGCAATGGGTGTTATTTTGGATGCCGAGGCCAGCGGCGGTGTCAGCTCAATGGCTTGCATAACAGTAACAATTCTTCGTTTTTTCTGATCCTCAGTCTTCTCCTTTACAGCTGAGGGTTGGTCCTTCTTCTGTAAAAGTCGTGTCAGTTTTGGTCTAAGAGGACTTAGCAGCTTGATGGGTAATGATTTAGTCATTACCTTTAAAATCTCTACTATTTCAGGAGTGGGTGGTGTTGAAGGAGTCTCCTCTGTTATCTTTGGCTCCGGATTTTCAGCTTTCCTCTTCTTCGAAACCGCCACCTTCGGTTCAGGAGCAGTTTTGGTCTTCTTTGAAGCCTTTTCATCCTCCTTCACCATTCTAGTAGCTTATCTACTCAAAACACTGACAATCCTTTTTCTTTTTATGCCTTCGGCACCTTTATCAAGCCTTTCATAATTAGGATATTCAAATTTCAAGGCATCCATCATCCGGTTCAACCTTCGTTTTGGCCGAGTGCCGAAGGCTGCGGTCATCAACTGGTCTTCCTTTTTGATATAATTTCCAAGTACTTTATTGCACATCATCTCGATCATGTCCAACCATTCTTTACACGGGTTTTTGAATTGTTTCTCAAATTTGAAGCGGTAAGCAAGTCGAACGAGTTCATGCTTCTTCCCCGCTTCCTTCTTCTTCGGCATTCCCCAGCCACTTGATGTAGGATATGTTCTATTAGCCAAATATTCTTGCACTAAGTCTCTGGTACTGATCTGCTCAGCTACCACTCTAAATTCAACTTCGGCCAGCTGACAGGGTGACCCTAGTTGCATGTTACATAAAGGTCGGGTCATTCCGAAGCTCAAGCTCAGAGGACTCATGACCATGGTCACCAGCCTTCATATAAAACCATTCATTTTTTCAGCCGGTTGGCCACTTTGTGCAGTAGCTGAGGACTGGTGCCTTCGTATCCTTACGATACGCAAAATTGTAACAACCAAAATTTTCTTGAAGACCATCTGCCCTAGCCTTCATCTAATAGTGCAACTCATGCACGCGACAAAAAGCTTCGGCATCCGTGCTCATCCCTTGGCTTCGAAGGGTCCAGATAAAGACGTTGAGCCTAACAATAGCGTTAGGAGTCAGCTGATGAAGATAAATTTCGAAGTTTTTAAGGACTTCCCATATCATCTCATTCAAGGGAAATCGCAGCCCCGCTCTGAAGAAGCTCTTGAAAACCACAACTTCATCCTTCTTCGACACTGGGGTAGTCTCTTCTCCAGCAAATCGAACAAGTTTGCTTTCAGCTTCTCCAAAATAGCCTAGTTTCATCAACATGGGCATGTCGTCTTCGACACTAGGCTTCGTTGGGATCAGAATACTGTAGTCTTCTTCGCTCTCAGCATCTTCACCCTCAATCACAGTCTGCTCAGCTTCGACATTAGAAGTACCTTCGTCAGCTACAACAAGACCTGATCGTTTCATTACTTCTGAAATTGGTGCTGTCGCAGTGGCCTCGGTTTCTTCTCCCTCACGAGACACCCTTGCAGTTGATCGCACTCTAGCCATTTTGATGGATTTTTACAGTTTGATGAAGCTAACCCGTTTGACGAAGTTAACCTTAAATGATGAAGTGTTCGCTTGTGAGCGCAATGCAGAAAGTGTAACACCCCTGGTGTTTATATTCCGCTCGACAACGAGTATGGATTTAAGCGCGTAATGTCAGTGGATAAAACAGATGCTAAATTTTAATCATCTTCGCCTATCGTTATTTTAATATCGCATCTGTTTCGTCTGTCGCGAGTTCGGCATAATTTTTTATCTATCCAGGCTCTTCCTAAATTTTCGTAATATTTGGAACATAGTTGTCCCGAATATCGGTGCGTCCGATGATTATTTAAAATTCATTGCCCGCGCGAATACGAATTTGGAGTCTAGATCCACTCTTGAGATTTTTGTCCCTGACAAATGAATTTGAACTCGACGACAAAAGTGTTAATGCAAAATCAAATCGGACTACACCCGGAACCCAAGAAAAACCAGGCGTAGAATTATAAACTGAGCCGTTTCCTAGTTGAATCCGATATCGTTTAGCTTGATCCGTTAACATCAGACTAAAACTCGAACCTTGGTAATTTAATCTATTCTTTACCAGATAAATTTTTGTCTGACTTCTAAGTAAACCAAAGCTGACTACAATATCGAAGCTAAAATCAGATCAATTCGGGTTGTCGTTTCTTGCCCGGATTTAAAACTTCAGATATAAATAATGGATAAAAATTCATCTAATTCCAAAATATTCGCCAAATCAAAACCATGTCACAATTACTATCTATCCCGTATACACGCTAAGAAAATTGGGATCCAAAATATCTGTGATTTTTCGGTAAAAAAAGAAAAATCTTCTCTGTTCATGTCCCTACCGCCGCCTCCCAACAGATTTTTTTTAGCCGCCATCCTAATCCTTCGTGCGCGCGGGGGAGCCTTATCCGGTCGCTGCCGTTTTCACGCAGCTTCCTTCCACACCCTCGTTTTCTCCCGCTCTAGCTCTCTGCTCACAGCCGCAAGCTCCATCTTCCTCCCTGCTGCAGCTCCCGAGCGCCCTGCCCTTTGCTCCAGCTTGCCGCGTGCTCTAGCGTCTGTGCCGTGGAGCCCCTGGCGCGGGTTCTTCTGCGCCCGGCCATCCTCTCTCTCCATCACCATGGAGCTTCTTTTCTCCAGCCGCGCCCTGCTCGGTTCCATGGCCAACGTTCCCCAAGCTCCTCCCTCCAGTCCAGCCGCGGTGCTCCCTGCGCGCCTGCTCCCGCGCGCGTTCCTCTGCTCGTCGCGCCCAGCGAGTCTCCATGGTCAAGCACGCGCGGATCTCCTCTGAGCTCGCCCCCGGCCTCTACTCCTTCCAGCCGGTCGAGTCTCGACTGCGCTCGGCCTCCAGCTCTGTTGTCGCGCAGCTCGTCGGCGTTGCCCCTGTTTCCATGGCTGACCGGGCGGCTCCTCTGCGTCGTCGTTCTCTGGGCCCGGGCATGGGGCTTCCTCGCCGTCGCGCGCGCTCCTTCCTTTGCTCTGCTCGGCCATGGACGCCATGCTGCAGCTCCCTGCTCGTGCCCAACTCCCTGCGTACGCCTGCGCCCGAGCTGAACTTCCTCGCCGCGCCCTGCGCTCTGCTCACCTCGGCTCCTAGTTCGGCGCGTGATTTTGGAGCTCTGCGCGAATGGCGTGCGATTTGGTGCTCTGCGGCAAGCGCTTCGTGTGGGTGGTGTGGTTCCCAAACCGCGTGATGCACTGGCTCGATGCCCAGACCCCGGCCTCCATCGTGCTCGTCTGCCTCGGCAGCAAGTACTTCATGTCGGAGCAGCGGCAGCAACACCCTCCTTTGCGTCGTGCTCACTAGATCGGGCCTCGCGCGTCGATCTGTGCAATTCCTGTTCAATTCATGTTCGGCTATCGGTTTCACTGGTTGTCGATTTCCTATTCGCCATGGTCAGCCTAGCTCGCCAACCGTCGCGCCCTCTTTACCCGTTGAGTTGTGTGTTGCCGCGTTCACCTTATTGTGTCATTATGGACTTGTCGGCGTACTGCGCTCGCCTCAACTCGAACGAGTCGAATTGTCATCATCTTTGTCAAATGGAAATTGTCGCGTTGGCACGTTGATATCGTCGATCGCAATTCTCATCTACGCCAAGTCCCAAGCCGTGAAGACGCTCTTGTGCTGGCCACGCGTCACCAGCTCAACAAAAGGAATCCTATGGATATCTGGTCAAGAATAGAAATTGTGTGCATCGCTCGCCACACGTGTGTGATCAAAGACGTCAACCAGAAACTGTCATCGTGCTTCCGACTATCCCGTCGAATTAGTCAGGGTAAGCAAATTTGTTATTCGTGCTAGTGGATTGATGAATGGTTGGACTAGGTATATTAATCGTGATACTTCTGTGGTGAGTCGGATTGCTAATTCGGTTATTAGTTCGATGAAGGGAACTATAGGTATACTATTTATCAGGATGCCCAAGTCATCTACAGTGATTTGGTCGATGTCGTGTGGAGAAAGAGGTTGCAATAGGTCCCAATGCTTGCGGGATTGTGGGTGTTAAAAATGTGATGTTTTATTAATATATGTGATACACAGGTTAACCGGGAAATTAGTTTAGAAAGTTAATAAAAGTTCTTCTATCAAGATTGTATAATTGTTAGGTGTCCAAGAATTGTGAAGTTAAAGTTATAAGTCGTTTAGTGTGCTCTCTAAACTAGGTACGATATTCTATGTGTGCTGGTCGATTTCATGATTTGAATGGATGTTGATTGCTAATTCGAATATTTAGGATCAAGTAACATCGATATATCTGTTTCAACCAAAATCTAGGGTCTGTATGATAAGTAATGCGTATAAACACTTTAGGTCTTTTAGTTCTAAAGTTGTAATTGGTATATTGTATATTATAGCTTTGTTATAAGTGTTTCATCCTTTTTAGTGTAGATTATCTATCTTGTACTATTTATACTCGTGCTCATACATGTGCATCATGCATCCCATGAGGTACGTTAATTGATCGCGTGATGCGGAAAACGAGCCAAGTTGACCTCAAGATGGTGCTAGGAGTGGACATCTCCGCAAGACGACGTCGTCAGTCGGACGAATCTGAAGATGGATAATTGAACAAGTACCAAGACAAAGGCTGCTCGTCAAGCGGACGTCACCTAACAAACACTAACGTAGTGTTTATTCCTGGCAAGCCCCGGTGCATTTGCCACCTCCTTGTTGTTTTAAAATCTTTATCACCTTATATGATGCATTAGATGATAGGAATTGTGTGCTAAACCGTTGATGCATTTCCTTCCTTGAAAATTGATTACCCTTCCTTGATTCCCTTTTATAAAAAGGATTTTTATGATGCTTAGCCTTGCTTTAGAAAAACAAAATGTTTGTTTTAAAACAAAAGTGATGCTTTAGTGGGTGGGAATGTTTTCAAAAATAAAACTTGATGGTGGATCCATCATGGCCATGATGGGTTCAACATCGGAAAAGATGTACCTCTGCCAGGTACTAGACTTTGGGTTGAATATAATAAAGCTGAGACCGGGCGATTGACTTGCACGAGAAGGGAGTCTCGGTGTAGTGTCTTCGTCTGAGTCGATTAAGGACCGTGTCGATGTGGGCCTGCTGACCGAGGACCCTTTAACTAGTCACATGCCTCATCATGGGTAAGCTTTGCCTCGGGCATACTAATACAGAATAAGACAACACGCAATGGGAGTGGAGAGATGGCGAGAGTAGCGTGTACCCTCTGTGACAAGAGGCTGGACAGTGGTGTATCAGTGCTCTCGGTTGGCGTGAACCTGATCTGGTCTTAAGAACCCCGGTGGCGAGTTGACATATGCAAGGGTTAAGTGCTACATATGTCGTGTGATTGGAGATCCTCAGCTGAGTATTAATCAATTCGGATCGCCGTTACTTCTCGGACATGAAGACTTGGTCACTGACTTACACGTAGCAATCCAGTGAACTGATGGGATGATAAAAAGACAGCTAGTATAGGCCAAGTGCTTGAACTAGGGTAGAAAGAACTCTAGATGCAGGTAACTTTACTTAACCTGACAAGTAAAAATGGATTTTTAAGGATCCACTCATAGTAAGCTTTTCTGCAAAAGAGTCTTTGATTCTTGATAAACCAAACCTTGAATCCTTTTGAAACCAGCATACCCTTGAGAGTCTTTTCTTTAGTCAGGTAAGTCTTGCTGAGTACTTGCGTACTCAGGGTTTTACCCACTGTTGCTGCAGGTTACGAGTCACTTTGATTGCGATTGGTGTTAAGCGCCGGTGGGCACGGCCTTCTTATAAGTCTAAGTAACTCTTCTAAACTTCTTATTGAGGATGGTCACTTGAGCTATCATATATTTCAAAACTATAAATAATTTATAACAGTTCAAAGTTATTTCTTTGAATCACTTTTGTAATCACTTCGATCATATACATTGTAAAACTTGATGTAACTTGTAAAATTTGGTAATAAGATTTCCGCTGCAAAATTGTTGGTGTGTGATTTGTGCTTACTTAATCCCGCGGTTCTGGTTGTAAGTGGTTTATCCGAGGTCCTTGGGGCACTCGGACAGATCCTATTAAGTTATCTGGTGCACATGCATAGTCGTCTGAGGTCTTTGAGACAAGGGCAGGTGCATGTGGGCCCAATAACTTGGGAGGTTCTGCAACAGAAAGCTTCGGCTATGGTTAAATTTTTTAATAGCACAACAGTGCAATGGCAATGAATGATGTGGTAACTCTTCACCAACCCGTCTGTTTATATAGTGCTGCAGGTGGGAAGGCGAACCGCCAGATTGTCTGCACTCGCTGAACGGTGGACCACTCAACGCTTGGAATATTACAATCGTTTCTCGGCAACGAGCTCAGGGAAGGTGTTTTTCGAACCTTCGGCATTCCGAAGCCTTCGAGTTTTTCGCGGATCGAGCTAGTTACGAAAAACGATCTAGCATCGCGAAGGGGCTACTGTTGGGGGCCTTCTTCTCCGCCGAAGGTCCTCTAAGCAAAAACACCTTCGGCAAGATGATATGCAAGTAGGCACAACATGAAGGTATATGCCGAAGCTACAATCGAGGAAGCTTCACCATGATGACACGCTTGAGACGAAGGGCAACATCGACTTAAAGAGGAAAAGACCGCTTAGTCTCTGATAATTTGTGTCATGGTTATAATTAGTTATCAAGGACATAAATGTAATTCTATCTGGGCCGCGTCTCGTGCCTATAAATAGATGAACAGTACACCCGTACTGTTCATGCTGACTTGTAATTATTTGCACGTCATTCTTGGATCTTTACCTTCTGTCAAGCCGAATGTACAAATGTAATTCAATACCATTGATGTTTGTTTTTAAATATATGATAATATTATGAATAATCTAATGATTTAACATGATTATTCATGCTTTCTCTATATTTTATACAATCATATTTATATCTTTGTATATTGCGATAAAGAAGGTATGTCCTTCTTGACCTTTGTTCGAAGATCATTAAATCCTAAGGGAGATAATGTGATGAAGGACGAAGGTCTTTAATCATTAACATTTGTGTTGCCTTGTTCTTGATTCGTAGCTTTTGAGAACAAGTGACCAACAGAAATCCATACCAATCTCTTCCCATTTCCATTCAGGTACTTTAAGAGGTTGTAGCAAACCTGCTGGTCTTTGACGTTTGGTCTTAACTCGTTGACACACATCACATAGTGCAACATAAGTAGCAACATCTCTTTTCAGACCGTACCACCAGTACTTTTCCTTCAGATCCTAATACATCTTAGTACTTCCAGGGTGAATAGAATAAGCCGGATCATGAGCTTCTATTAAAATAAGTTGGCGTTGGTGCTTGATTTTTGGTACACATATCCTCTTTTTAAACCATAATGTGCCTTGTTCATCTTCTGTGAAATCGGAGGTCTTTCCCAAATTAATTTTTGCTTTAATTTCTTTGATTTTCTCATCAGATTCTTGTCCTTTACGAATCTCCTGTTCCAAAGTAGATTCCACTTCCATAACTGTTGCTTCCATATTATTGAGAATACCAAGGTTGAGTTGTTCCATTTCCCAACATAATTCCTGTGGCATTAAATAGGTAATAAGATTGTTCACTTGACCTTTACGGCTCAAAGCATCTGCCACTACATTTGCTTTTCCTGTGTGATACTGTATTTCCAAATCATAATCTTTGATTAACTCAATCCATCTTTGTTGTCTTAGGTTGAGTTCTTTCTACGTGAATATGTATTTCAAGCTTTTGTGATCCGTGAAGATTTTGCACTTGTTTCCAATCATGTAGTGTCTCGAAATCTTCAAAGTGTGCACTACGACAGTTAATTCCAGATCATGCATAGGATAAATCTTTTCATGCTTCTGCAACTGCCTTGAGGCATAAGCTATTACTTTTCCTTCTTTCATTAATACACATCCAAGTCCTAGATGTGATGCATCGCAATACACGTCAAATCCTTTGTGAATATCAGGCATTACCAAAACTGGTGCAGTGGTTAGCCTTTCCTTTAACTCGTCAAAACATTTCTGACATGCTTCATCCCACTTAAACTCTTTACCTTTCTCTAGCTGTGAAGTAAGGGGTTTCACTATTTTGGAGAATCCTTCAATGAATCTTCTGTATTATCCTGCTAATCCGAGAAAACTTCTGATCTTTGACACATATGTGGGTTGTTTCCAATTTAGTATTTCACTTATTTTACCGGGGTCTACCTTGATTGCTCCATCTGTGATAATATGTCCTAGGAAGGCGACTTACTTCAGCCAAAAATCACACTTTGAGAACTTCGCATACAACTGGTTGTCACGAAGCTTCTGTAGAACTAGTCTTAGATGTTCTTCATGTTCTTCTCATTATGAGAGTATACTAGTATATCGTCGATGAATACAACCACAAACTGGTCAAGATATTCCATGAATACTTTATTCATCAAGTTCATAAAGTAAGCCAGTGCATTGGTTAATCCAAATGACAAAACCAAAAACTCATATAGTCCATATCTTGTAGTGAAGGTTGTCTTAGGTACATCTTCAGTTCGAATCTTCGACAGATGATAACCTGATCTAAGGTCTATTTTTGAGAATATCTTAGATCCTCTCATCTCATCAAACAAATCTTCAATCCGAGGTAATGGGTACTTTGTAACACTCTGAATTTGGGGGTATAAAATTTATTTTTTAAATATCTACCAAATTCAGGTGTTACTCTTGTCTCTCTCTAGTCCCTCTCCCTCTCTTTTTCTTTTGGCGAGAATTAAGTTAATTAGGAGAGGGATTAATTATTTATTTTATCAAAACAATGTGAGTCATGAAATGTTGCATCACGCTGAGCCTAAATTAATCTTTTGTTTGATCCACATGTTTGAAATGGTTTGAATTTGTATTTGGTTTGAATTTGATTTGAAAACCCTAGAGTAAATAAAATAGAAAAGCAATTGGAAATTCTAGGAAAAAGGGAAAACTTAATTCAGCCCAGCCAGGCCAAGCGTGCGAGCGCCCGCGTCGCCTGACAGGTGGACCCCACCTGCTAGCGACCGCCCGCATCCGTGCACGCGTTCTCTCTCTCCCTCTCTCCCTCCCGCTGCCGGGTGGGCCAGACTTGTCGGTGCCGAACCATCCGCGCTCGTGCCCACTCTCGCTCGCTGCTCGGTGGGACCTTCCTGTCAGTGTTGACCGCCCGTTTGCCGCTCACCCTTGCTGGTCCGCGAACCTCGCCTGTTAGCCACTCCCCTCTTCCCTAACCTCTCGCCTGCACTCTCCGTCGTGGTGCGCCCATGACCGCTCGTTATCCGGCCACAACCCCCGCGCCTGAGCCCTTTTCTGCAGCCCACACCCACTCACTCACTCCCCTCGCCCAGTTGCGCCCTCAGCTGAAATCCCTCGCTCTCTCTCGCTCTGTGCATGCGCCTGTGGAACTCCGCCGAAGGTTTGCCACCGTTCCGTGGCCGTCGTCCAGCGTCTGTCATGTCCGTTGCCTCGATGAGCTTTGCCCCATCGCCCGCACCCCGGGACACCCTCTGGTTTGCTCTCAGCCTCTCTAATTCGCCTGGTCTGCGCTCACCAGTGTTCTTCCCGTGCAGCTGAAGCCCGCCGTCGTCGACTCATGGTGTCCTTGCATCCCCGTCGTTGCCCTGGTGCTCCAGAGTTTCCTCTTGAGGTGAGCAACCTCCCTGTGCCCCTATTTCTCCATTTGTTGCCTTGGTTTTCGCGCGATTGCTCACCGGAGCAAGTTCGCGCCGCCGTTGGGCCACTCCGCTGTGGTCTGCGTCCTCTGGTGCCTCTGCGCCGGTGTCATGCCCACGGCTGAGTCCGTCGTGTCGCCTCGATCCCGCCTGAGCCCTTTCCCATTGCCCCAAACCCTCGCCGTGGCCATGCGCTCGCCTCCGGCGAAACTTCACCGCGGATTCGGGCGACGCCGTCGCGAACTGGTTAGCAACCTAGCCCGAGCTCTCCATCAGATCTCAGGCGTCTATCTAGGATCTAACGGCTTGGCTTTTATTTAATCCGACCTGACCTCAACCGTTCGATTCAGATCCAGCTGCTCAGATCCGCCCCTCACCCACGCCCTACCGCTAGGCCCGGCCCGTCAGCCCTACCTCAAGTTGCTGACACCCGATCGTCCACGGGATCTGATCTCGGCCGTTCGTTCATGATCGTGCGGTCGAGGTTGCCCGATACCCCTTCGCGTGTAAATTTGCTAAAGAGACCCTCAGGTTTCCGAGAATCAACCCATCATCCTGTAGTTTAGCACGCAGACCCCTGTTTTCTTATAAACAGACCGCTGACCTTTTTAGTAATCATAGAATTGGACCTAATTTTGTATTTCAAACTTCAAAACTTGTTTATTTCATATCTTTTTCATATGAACTCCAAATTGAGTGATTCAAATTGCAAAATGTTCATAGGAATATTCTCTATTCAAATAAATTATGATCATTCACAGTCTTTGCACTTTAATTTTATGCCTAGGCTATAGGTTAATTTATGTAATAATTTATTTAATAAGATAAGTAAAAAGGAAAACCCTAAGGATATTTCGATGTTAATTTTGTGAGATTAATAAGATGTCTTGCATGAATTTATCCCTGGTATAATTTTGTGTCTCACTAAAATCAGTGGAACTAAATTATGTCATCCATAATAATTAGGGAATCACTAATCTTCTAGTGCATTAATTCACCCTAGCACCTAGGTTTATCTTTTGTGTTTATAACATCCTGTCAAAACTTGGGTTCACTAGATTGCATTTGTTTGGTGTATTGTTCCTTGTATCTGTTCAAATGTATTGAATGTGTGATCGCTTTATTTAGACAACGAGCAGCCCGTGGTTCCTGAGCGTGTTGCTGAAGATCTTCCTGAGCAACTACCTGGTGAAGGCAAGTGTCCTCTAAACTATTATGTCCTACTTACTTTATAATTCACTATCCCACATTACATTATTGAAACCTAAGGATTGACTAGTCTGTATTTACCTCATCCTTGTTTACCTTTTGGGTTATCATGGTTAGCTTTATGTTATTGCTTTACTTTAATCAATGAACATGATGTTAATACTTATTATACGATGATGTTATCCTCATGATGATCCAGTGATACTTTAGGGGACTCAGGCTATTTCCTGAGTACCTCTCCATAAGGACCTGTTCATGGAGTGACCACCCGGGATAACAGTGCAACCATGAGGGTGGAATGGGACGCCCTTAGCTGATTAATTAGAGGAACCTAAGGTGTAGTTGGCTTCGCCGTAGGGCCGTCAATGGGGTCCGGGCACAGTATTTGCTCTGCCGAGGTTGGTTGCAGAGGTTCTTGATTTGGTTTTTTTAGTCACCCTTCCTATGGGGAGAAGTACTGTGTTTATCATACCAGTGAAACCTAACGGGCGGCTATGACCTCTGGGGAATCTTTGTAAAGGCTACGTAGCGACCCTGCTAGGTCACCTTGGTAGTGATAAATGGAGAGTCTTGATCTCCGGGCAGAATGAGAATCATGGCTTGTGGGTAAAATGTGCGACCTCTGCAGAGTGTTAGAAACTGGTATATTAGTCGTGCCCACGGTTAAGAACCCTCTTTGATTAGAAGAACTTTGGATACTTTTATGATGATGTTTAATGATGATGGTTATAATTATGATCTCTGATATTTCCTCTTGGAGGGAGTACATTTAGGTATTAACTGGGTTTATTACTAAAATTTGGCTCTACCGTTAGTAATAAATACTTGACCAACTAAAAGCAACGGTTTAACGTTAACTCCACATACAACTAGTCCACTTTAGCCAAACGGGACATTTGCTGAGTACGTTGATGTGTACTCACCCTTGCTTTAAAAACCATCCCACCCCAGGTTGTCCCCACTGTATTCAGTGCTCAGGAGGAGATACTGGCAATATGGAGGACTTTGAGGAGTTCCAGGACTACAACGAGTTCTAGTTATCTTAGTGGCAAACCCCCAGTCAGCTGCATGTGAAGGCCTTATCTTCTATGTTTCGTATTCTGCACTTTGATTAGGTTAATGACTATGTTATAGACTCTATGGATGTCTTGGACATCTTGATGTAATAAAGTACCTTTCCGCTATTTACTTTGAGCAATGTGTGATGATGTCCAATTATGTAATCGCTATGTACGTGAGTTTCTGATCCTGGCATGTACATGGTCCACATTCGGTTTGCCTTCCAGAACCGGGTGTGACATAAGTGGTATCAAAGCCTTGCTGACTGTAGGACCGCTAACCTAGACTAGAATGGTCGTCCTAAGGACTATAGACCTCTACCCTTACCTTGACCTTTAGTGCCATTTCAAAAGTTGGTCATCTTGACCAATTCTATGTTATTACTCACCTTACAAATTTTTTGTCTCACTTTACTTTTTGTTTACTTGCTGGTCACATAGTTCTACTCTCACTCTTATGCTTACGATGTCTTTTGTAGATGGCCCGTATTAGATGCACTGCAGGTAAGTCAGTGATCCCCTTTTTGCCCTCTCGCCTGGCGGAGCGCCCTCTACGCCGCACGGTGACAGGTCAGTCTAGCCACCTAGAGAGACTGTATCGTCGCCTGCACGAGGAGTAGGAGCGTCGATGCCAGGAGCAGGAGCAGCAGGACCCTTCCCCCTCGCCTTAGCAGGAGGTGGAGTCTGGGAGGCAGCCTTCCCCTACACCTCAGCCAGAGATGCCCCTACACCACCATAGAGCATCCCGGCTGTTGGAAGAGACCCTGACGGAGACGACGATGACGCCGATGGCAGTTTGAGCCACAGCTCGGAGCTCTCAGAGGAGCAGGACCCAGAGGGATGGATCGCTAGACCCATCACTAGCGACGCCGCTCGCGGGTGTCACTTCCACAACGCTCTCAACACCTTGTTGCGTCGGACCTTTAACCGACACACTTGGTCTATTGAGTACCGTTGTGTAGTCTACCATCATCGTCGCGGGTTATACCCAGACCAGTGGAGGCTACTTGCTTGGTGCGCCATCCGGACGATGATCTCAGGGGTGCAGAGGCCTTCTCAGAGCACTATTCTATCACTGAGAGGGATATTGCCGAGGCAGCAATGCAAGATGCTGCACGACGTGCACTTTCGTAGTATTGCTTGTTGTTCAGCGGGGTAGCTGATGGCCTCGACCTAAAGTACCACCCTCGCCGTTCGACCGACAGTGCTGGAGGTGTGATTGTCTCGCCCGTTGGTGAGGGCAATCCCAGGCTGAACAGCATGGTCAACCTGGTCGCTATGCTCAACACCGAGCTGGACCACGCCCTTGATGAGTTGGGCAAGGTTCGGGTGGATGTTACGGAAATGCGTGCTGAGCGTGCAGCGCACCACTATCAGGATGGTGGTTCTCCCGCTCCTATCGGGATTCAGCACCCTTAGCGCTCGTCGCCCCGTGGTCGTTTTGATTACGACACCTCTGATTGTAGGACCCAGATAGTTGGAGCCATAGATCGACAGAGTCGGACTCTGTAATAATGCTTAATTTAGTGTCTTGGTCTTAGTCAGTCTTAGTTAGAGTTAGTTTGCTTATCATATGTTTTGATGCTTGTCATGATGAACTTTTAATGAAGTTGGATCTTTGTAATGATTGTCATCAAGGTGTGGGCATCCCCTGCAACTTGATGTAGTTATTAATAAAGTCAATTATTTAGTTGGGAGATCCCTTTATTTTCACTTTCCTCATTATCTGAGAAGCAGTGTTGGCTGTGTTGAGAGTCAGTGAAGATGATCAATTGTTCAGTGCTATGAAGATTTCCATATATCTTTTCTTATGTTGAAAGACTGCAGAGTCAGATCTGATGTGTGTGTGCTTTCTACATATGTCTGAGAACAAGCACAGAGGTGGAAGACGTGCTCAGCAGGAGCAGCAGGCACCCCAGGAGGAGACAGCTCAACAGCAGTTGCCACCCCACCCCCGATGACTATTGAGCAGATGTTCCTGATGCAAACTCAAGCAATCCAAGAGATTGGTTAGACTTTAGCAGCAATGCAGCAGGTGTATCAGTAGCAACCCCCACCTCAACCCCAACTGCAAGTTCAGATGCCACAGGTGCCCAGAGACAAGCGGGCAGAATTCAAGAGGGGCCATCCCCTGTCTTTGCCCATTCTGTTTATCCCATGGACGTCGAAGATTGGTTGCGTACTGCGGAGCATGAGTTGCACACTGCTCAGTGCAACGATCTTGAGAAGGTGTTGTATGGTCCTCGTCAGCTAAGGGGAGCAACATAGTCCTGGTGGGAGTCTTACCTCGCCAACCATGCCGACCCTGAAGCCATCACTTGGGACGAGTTCTGGGATAACTTCTGTCATTACCATGTGCCTGAAGGACTGATGATAGTAAGGAAGGAGGAATTTCTAGCTTTGAAGCAAGGACCCCTGTCTGTCAGTGAGTACAGGGACAAGTTTCTGCAGCTGTCACGTTATGCGCCAGAATATGTTAATACAGATGCTAAGAGGCAGTATCGTTTTCTGAGAGGTTTGGTTGACCCCTTCACTACCAGCTGATGAACCACACTTTCCCTACCTTCCAGCATTTGATCGATAGAGCAATAATGTATGAAAGGATGTGCCGGGAGATGGAGGACAGGAAATGCAAGATTGATGGATCTCAGGCCTTGAGTAGCAGTCGTCCCCGCTACTCAGGCAACCCACCTTAGCAGTTCAAGCAAGGTCACCCTCAAGGTCACCAGCACCAGCATCATTGTCAGCACTAGCAGTAGTACCAGAGGTAGTTCCCTCAGCAGTAGCAGCAGTACCATCAGAACTACCAGCAAGGAGGAAATCAGTACCAGAATCAGAACAACTAGGCACCTCGCCTTCTTGCCCCAACAACCAACCAGAACAATCAAGCAGCTCCAGCATAAGGAGAAGGCCGTGCATGCTTCCATTGTGGGAAACAAGATCACTGGGCGAAGCACTGCCCAAAGAAGGTCACTCAGCAGTCGCCAGCTTTCAACACCTCAGCAAGACAAGGAGCGCCACAGTAAGCACCAGGAGGTCGTGGTCAGGCCTACAATTGTGGAAATGTGAACCACTTAGAAGCTGAAGCAATCCAGGATGCTCAGGACGTGGAAGTAGGTATGTTTCTAGTCGAGTCCCATCCAGCAAAAGTATTGTTTGATAATGGAGCCACACATTCTTTTGTTTCTACATCATGGGTATAAGCACATAACATCTTCATAGAACCAATGATTCCACCTTTAAGAGTTAATTCAGTTGGGGGAAAAGTTCAATCCGATGAGATGTGTCCGAATCTAAGGATTGAAATAAGGGGGATAGACTTCCCCGCTAACCTAGTAGTAATGGGTACTCAAGGGTTAGATGTCATCCTAGGGATGGATTGGTTGTACCGAAATCAAGCCACTGTCAGTTGTGACAAGAGGACAGTCAAGTTAGTGTCCCCATCTGGAAAGGAAGTAGTAACTGAGTTGTACATGCCTGAACTAGAAGGAGCCTATCACTATTTGTCTGTAGATAGCAAGGAGGATAACCTGATTGAGGATATTAGAATTGTGTCGGAGTTCCCCGACATGTTCCCTGAGGAGTTACCAGGCTTGTCGCCCGAGCGTAAAGTTGTGTCTGCTATAGAGCTTATCCCATGCACCGCCCCTATTTCCAATAGAGTCTATCGAGTGTCCGGACCAGAATTGGTGGAACTCAAGAAGCAGATTGATGAATTGTTAGAGAAAGGCTACATCAGACCAAGTACCTCGCCTTGGGCAGCCCCAGTGTTATTTGTGGAGAAGAAAGATGGTATAAAGATGATGTGCATTGATTACAGATCCCTGAATGAAGTCACTATTAAGAACAAGTACCCCATGCCCCGAATTGAGGATCTATTCGATCAGTTGAGAGGAGCCAGTGTGTTCTCAAAGATAGACCTGAGATCAGGTTACCATCAGCTTAGGATCCGACCATCGGATATACCGAAGACACCATTTATCACCAAGTACGGATTATATGAGTTCATGGTCATGTCATTCGGTTTGATGAATGCACCAGCTTACTTCATGTACTTGATGAATAGTGTATTCATGGACTACCTCGACAAGTTTGAAGTGGTGTTCATTGATGATATCCTCATATATTCCCAGAATGAGCAAGAGCATGAGGAGCACTTGAGGAAAGTACTACAGAGGCTACGAGATTGTCAGTTGTATGCCAAGCTTGGGAAGTGCGAGTTCTGGATCAATGAAGTTCTGTTTCTGGGTCACATTATAAACCGAGATGGACTAGTTGTGGATCCAAAGAAGGTAGCAGCGATTCTGGACTGATAAGCATCAATAGATGTCCGAGGAATCAAGAGTTTCATTGGAATGGTCGGTTACTATCAGTGTGTTATTGAGGGTTTCTCCAAGATTGCCAGGCCAATGACAACCTTGCTGGCAAAGAAGGTTGAGTTCAAGTGGACCCCAGCGTGCTAAGAGTCTTTTGAGATGTTGAAGAAGAAATTGACAACAACACCGGTATTGATTCTGCCCGATGTCCACAAGCCATTCTCAGTATATTGTGATGCTTCGTACACTGGACTGGAATGCGTGTTAATACAGGAAGGGAAAGTAGTGGCATACTCGTCCCGCTAGTTGAAAATTCATGAGAAAAATTACCCCACTCATGACCTGGAGCTAGCAGTAGTGGTTCATGCACTGAAGATTTGTAGGCACTATTTGTATGGGCAGAAATGTGATATCTACACGGACCACAAGAGTCTCAAGTACATATTCACCCAATCAGAATTGAACATGAGGAAGTGTTGGTGGTCTTCTCCTCCGCCGAAGGTCCTCAAGGCAAAAACACCTTTGGCAAGACAGTACAAAGGCAGGTGAGACATGAAGATATAAGCCGAAGATTATGCGAACAAAAGCCAAAGCTATGGCTGAAAGAGCTTCGGCTTGGTATTGTGATAAAGGCGAAGGACAATACCGACTTAAAGAGGAAAAGACTATATAGTCCTTAATAGTTTGCATTATGATTATAATTAGTTAACAGGGACATGGATGTAATTTTGTCTGGGCTGCGTCCCGCGCCTATAAATAGATGAACAGTACCCCCGTACTGTTCACGTCGAATTGTAATCACTCTTGCATCACTCTTGCATTTCACCTTCTGCCAGGCCGAAGGTATTAATGTAATGTTTATATTGTTGGTGTTCATTCATACTTATAAAATGAGAATATAAACAATCTAATAATTCATAGTGATTATTTGTATTCTTTTGTGTTTTTTTGTATATTTAGTTATATTTGTTCACTGAGACGATGAAGGTACGCCCTTCAAAGACCTTCGTCCGAAGATCATTATATCTCAAAGGGAGGTAATGCTTCGAAGGACGGAGGTCTTTAATCGTTAACAGTTGTGTTGCCTTGTTCTTGATTTGTAGCATTTGAGAACAAGTGACCAACATTGGCGCCCACCTTCGGCGAACTCACTTCCACAGCTGCGACGATGGCTTCGCAAAACAACAAAGCTATAGCACCTTCGGCCACGAAGCTGGTGCTCCCAATTACAGATGGCTCAAGTTGTGAACCAGCCAACAAGAAGCAGAAGAAAGAAGCGCAGAGAAGAGTACAACATGTTGGGGTGCAAGGACCCTTCATCAAGTCCAAGTGGTCTCACATTCCAATTACCTTCTCTCAGGAAGACCTTCAGCTCAAGGATTATCCTTACAACGATGCAATGGTCATATCTTGCGTCATCAAGGGATTTCTGGTCCATAATGTCCTGGTGGACACAGACAGTGTAGTGGATATCATCTTTGCAAAGGCTTTCAGGCAAATGCAAGAGCCGGAGGACAAGATACATGATGCAACACACCCTCTTTGTGGCTTCGGAGGAAGACAGATTGTGACACTTGGCAAGATAACAATGCCGGTTACCTTCGGCTATGTTAACAACACAAGAACGGAACATGTTATGAAAGGGAGAAGTAGCGTATGAGTTGGAGCTACCTGATAGTTTATCGGACGTGCATGACATATTTCATGTATCACAACTTAAAAAATTCTTAAGAGTACCGGAGGAACAATTACCTATAGAAGAACTCAACGTTAATGAAGATTTGACTTATTCAGAGTATCCTATCAAAATTTTGGAAACATCTCGCATAATTACTAGGAGTAAAGTTATCAACATGTGCAAAGTTCAGCGAAGTCATCATTCGGAAGATGAGGCCACTTGGGAAAGAAAAGATAAAATCAGAGCAGAATTTCCCTAGCTATTTTCAGAGGTTTCTTAATCTCAAGGACGAGATTCTTTTTAGGGGTAGGTTTTGTAACACCTCAAATCCATAAAAACATAATACATTATTAATCACTAAATTTAGTAGAGTAAATTAAAATTAAATCAAATGTTTGATGCATACATCTTTGGAGCATGATTTTTGTTTGTTCATAAAGTGCAAAGGGCTCATTTTAACTAATTTATTCTTTGTGTGTGAAGCTCAGTTTATTTAAAAATAATAGATGTTTGCCTAAAATAATTATTCTGAAAAATCGAGTGTATTTTTTTAACATATTGTTTTTGGAATTTATTTTATGATTTATGAAATATTTGAATATATATATTTATTTAAATATTTATACGTATATATATTTGAAACAACAATAAAAAAAGAGAATGAATTTCCGTTTCCGAAATTAAAACCAATCCTGTCGCTCAGCCTATGGCCGTTTCTGCATAGTCTAGGCCCGTGTCCTCCACTCTCTCTCTATGCATATGACGTATGGGCCCCGTCTGTCAGAACGCATCACCTTCGCTCTCCATCGTTCGGCTGTTCTTGCGTTTGCCTGGGCGTTCGCTGCGCCAGCCGCCGCTCGTTCACCAAACACGCCCGTGCAGTGCCGATCGCGCCTGCCCAGCTCAGCCGTCCGGCGCCCCGGCTTCCGTGCCCCCTTTCCTTCCCCTCTGCATAAGAAACTGACGCCCTTTTCCTCTCCTTCCCGCCCCCTCACCTGCTGCATTAAGCCGATGTCATCACTTGGAGAACGCTGAAGCGTCTGGCACCATTAATGGCCCCTGCCGGCCTTTCCGTTCATCTCCCCCAGCGCTCTCTCTCCTCTTCTCGTCTCTATTTAAATCGATGCCGCGCGTCCATGGCTCAGTAGTCAGTTCCCTGGCCTCGCTCCCCGCGTCTCCTCCATTCTGCTCGACGTCCGCCGTCCCCGACATCGCCAGCCGCGTCGCCGGCGGGGCGGCCGGAGGTCCCCGGCTTTTCCCCGCCGACGCCCGACCTCGCCCTCTCCGTCGTCGCCTGCCAGCCTTCCTTACTCGCCTCGACGTCGCTAGCCGTGCCCCCTCAGCCTCTGCTCAAGTAATAGCAATGTGAACGCGATTCAATAGCTCCTAATGCTGTGTAAAAATTATTTAGACAAAATTTTCTAGTTTAAAAGAAAGTAAAAATAAGACCTTGTGATTTTATATGCTATCACGATCTAATTTTTCTGTATCATTAAGTAATTTTAGTTGTATATTTTCTGAGTCTGAAATCATGTGTATACTAAACGATTAATTTTATATGTATGTGATAATCTATTTTAATTAGTGTCTACTATCTTTCGCATTTATGTATCTCAATTTGGTTATGTTTGTCGAGAATTAATTTAAATACAGATTACTAAAGTGAAGGGTTAAGGGATAGGTAGACAATATATTTATAACAAAAGCACTAGATGAGTAATTCTACAGTTATTTTTGCTCAGGATGAACTGTAGATTTCTAGTCAAACTACATATGTTCGTATGTGCGATTATACACATATTGCTTATTCACTAAGTCATACTAGAGTCTCTATTAATACTAAAATAATATGGTGACTATGTCCACCATATAATCTAAATAATACAATTAAATTAGTAGTTTATTTTATTTCTCTTAATACTAAGGTTATGTGACTTATAAATAATTTTGTAATGTCTACTATAATTTTTTTTAAAAAGTAAGAATAAAAAATATAAATTATAACTCACTTAATATCCGATAGAAACAATTAATTAGCTAATTAACCTAGCTACATAGAGTTTGGTTTAGCAATACATCTATGTTATTTTAATTGAATTTATATTGTATACTTTTCCATAGTCAATTTGCTATATAGATCTCTTTAGTGAAATATCAAAATAAAATAATTAGTATTTTATGTCATAGCAAACGAGACGATCGTTGTTGTCCTTAGGTTTGTATTATAGTTGCAAACTAATTTTTATTTTTGGATGTCCTATTTTTATAAGCGTAATTTATATAATGTATGTTTGGTTATTTGTTGAATGGTGTATGTTTATGGATTGGTGTATGTTTCTTATTGTATGTGATATGTGCGAATCTATAGAAGCTGATTGTGCGGTAGAGGACCTGAATTCGTTTGAGGAAGAAACGCAGGACGATTTTGAGCAAGGCAAGTGGATTATCTCTCTGCATTTCTGTTTGTACCCAAGTATGCATATAATAATGTTTATTTTTCGGTTATTTGCATAATTTGATGGGATTTGCCTAAATGGGATTTCCTAGAAATACACACTCTATTCCTTGATTACTCTGGGATAAAAAATTACTTAGAAATTTGTGCTACCGCTCAATTTGATAATTATGATGTCACTCTATAATAATACTATTGGTCTAGAAATGAAGTTTGTATTATGATGTTAACCTGTTGGTTAAATAAGATCATTTCGTATTAAATGGAACATGGAGTGACTACCCAGGATAATAGTACAACCACGAGTGCTATCATGGCTCTAACTTTGGTAATTAACTGAATGTGCTTAGTACTTAGCAACCAAACTCGTTCGAGGACGACCTGCAGGATACGTTAGAGCAAGGCAAGTGGATTCTCTCTATGTATCTCTATTTGTACTCAAGTAATGCATATAATAATGTTTACTTTTCGGATATTGCATAATTTGATGGGATTTGCCTAAATAGGATTTTCCTAGAATTACCAACCATATTTCTTGATTACCCTAGGATAAATACTATGCTTAGCAATTTGTGCTACCGCTCAACTTGATAATTATGATGTCACTCGTTATTGATACTGATGTTCCGAAAACGCTGTTTTTATTATGATGTTAACCTGATGGTTAAACAAGATCATTTTGTATTAAATGGAACATGGAGTGATCACCCAGGATAACAGTGCAACCACGAGTGCTACCATGGCTCAGACTTTGGTAATTAGCTGAATGTGCTTAGTACTTAGCAATATTTCTTGAAATATGGGCAAGGGGGTCGACAGTGGTGGCATCTTACGTTAACATGGGGACATATACTTGACTAAGCTGCATCGCCTAGAGGGCCTCCACACTGACCTGGAAACCTTAGCAGGTTGTTTCGTACTAAGTGTATATTGTGAAAACCTCATAACGGATCCCTAGTCATTCACCTCGACAGTGTTTACGGGTTCGTACAATCCAGGCTAAATGGGATACATGGCTTGTGGATAAAGTTGTACCACCTCTGCAGAGTGTAAAACTGATATGTCAGCCGTGCTCACGATTAAGAGCAACTTTGATCCTCACATGATAATTGAACTTGGAAAATAAATCGTGATCCAATGATTCACAATTGGTTTGCTTAAGTGGTTTCGCTTAAGGGTTTTTGAGATATAATTCTGTACTTATGTTTAATCGGAATTTTGGGATATACTTACAATTAGTAAGTCAGACGTTGTTAATAAAATATTGACCAACTAAAATGCTTACCGCTTAACCATAGCCTACCTTGTTAACCTTGCATTACTCCTCCCACTTGCTGAGCCCCGACCATAAGTGAGATCACCCCTTGCTAATATTTTGATCAGGGGTGATGAAGAAGACTTTACCGAAGATGTTGACGAGTACTAAGTCTAACGATGTGCCAGTCATCTTCCGGTGAAAGATCACCCATGTTTTATCCGATGTACTTTGATGATGATACTGTTTAAAGACACTTATGTCTAGATGATGTAATAAAGTTACTCTACTTTCTTTACGCCTTTATTGCATTGTCTTATGATATATAACACTTATAACATCAACATATGTGTGGAAAATGGATCCTGGCACACATATGTTATACATTCGATTTTGCCCCAAAATCGGGTGTGACAATTTGTGAGCAAGAAAGATGGATCGAGAAGAATGTGTGTCGATTATAGAAGTTTGAACGAAATAACAATTAAGAACAAATATCCGTTACCTCGGATTAAAGATTTGTTTGATCGGATGAGAGGAGCTAAGGTATTATCAAAAATAGATCTAAGATCAGGCTATCATCAGTTGAAGATTCGAACTAAAGATGTACCTAAGATAGCCTTCACTACAAAATATGGACTATATGAGTTTTTGGTTATGTCATTTGGATTAACCAATGCACCAGCTTACTTTATGAACTTGATGAGTAAAGTATTCATGGAATATGTCGACCAGTTTGTGGTTGTATTCATCGACGACAAACTTATATACTCTCAGAATGAAGAAGCACATGAAGATCATCTGAGACTAGTTCTACAGAAGCTTCATGACAACCAGTTGTATGCAAAATTCTCAAAGTGTGATTTTTGGCTAAAGGAAGTCGCTTTCCTAGGTCATATTATCACAGATGGAGCAATCAAGGTAGACCCCGATAAAATTAGTGAAATACTAAATTGGAAATAACCCACAGATGTGTCAAAGATATGGAGTTTTCTCGAATTAGAAGGATACTACAGAAGATTCATTGAAGGCTTCTCCAAAATAGTGAAACCCCTTACTTCACTGCTGGAGAAAGGTAAAGAGTTTAAATGGGGTAAAGCATGTTAGAAATGTTTTGACGAGTTAAAGGAAAGGCTTACCACTGCACTAGTGTTGATAATGCTTGATATTCACAAAGGATTTGACGTGTATTGCGATGCATAACATCTAGGTCTTGGATGTGTATTAATGCAAGAAGGAAAAGTAATAGCTTATGCTTCAAGGCAGTTATGAAAACATGAAAATAATTATCCTATGTATGATCTGGAATTAGCTGCCATAGTGCATGCTTTGAAGATTTGGAGGCACTACATGTTTCGAAACAAGTGCAAAATCTTCACGGACCACAAAAGCTTGAAATACATATTCACGCAGAAAGAACTCAACCTAAGACAGCGAAGATTGCTTGAGTTAATCAAACATTATGATTTGGAAATACAATATCACCCAGGAAAAGCAAATGTAGTGGCAGATGTTTTGAGCCGTAAAGGTCAAGTGAACAATCTTACTACCTATTTAATGCCACAAGAATTATGTTGGGAAATGGAACAACTCAACCTTGGTATGCTTAATAATATGAAAGCAACAATTATGGAAGTGGAATCTACTTTGGAACAAGAGATTCGTAAAGGACAAGAATCTGATGAGAAAATCAAAGAAATTAAATCACAAATTAATTTGTGAAAGACCTCAGATTTTACAGAGGATGGACAAGGCACAATATGGTTTAAACAGAGAATGTGTGTACCAGAAATCGAGCACCTACGTCAACTTATTTTAAGAGAAGCTCACGATTCAGCTTATTCTATTCACCCTGAAAGTACTAAGATGTACCAGGATCTGAAGGAAAAGTATTGGTGGTATGGTATGAAAAGAGATGTTGCTACTTATGTTGCACTATGTGATGTGTGTCAATGAGTTAAGCCCGAACATCAGAGACCAGCAGGATTGTTACAACCTCTCAAGGTACCGGAATGGAAATAGAAAGAAATCGATATGGATTTCATAGTTGGATTACCACGTACCTGTGATGGATATGATTCCATATTGGTTATAGTTGACAGGATGACTAAAGTCGCACACTTTATACATGTGAAGACAACTTACTCGGGAGCCTAGTTCTCAGGGTTATACATGTCAAGGATTGTTTGTCTGCATGGAGTACCGAAGTAGATCGTATCAGATCGAGGAACCCAATTTACCTCACACTTTTGGAAAATATTACATGAGTCCATGGATACCAAGCTAAACTTCAGCTCAGCCTACCATCCGCAAACAGATGGACAAACAGAGAGAACAAATCAAGTATTAGAAGACATGTTAAGAGCTTGTGCTCTAAAGCATGGTAGAAGCTGGGATAAAAGTTTGCCCTATGCAGAATTCTCATATAACAACAATTATCAAGCAAGTCTAAAGATGGCACCGTTTGAAGCACTTTATAGACGGAAATGTAAAGCACCACTATATTAGAATCAAATGGGAGAAAGTCAAGTATTTGGTCCCGAAATTCTCCAAGAAGCAGAGAAGCAAGAACAGATTGTCAGAGAAAATTTGAAAACAGCATAGTCATGACAGAAAAGCTATGCTGACAATAGAAGAAGAGATTTGATCTTTGAAGTTGGAGACTTCGTATACCTTAAGGTTTCACCAATGAGAGGAATGAAAAGATTTAAGGTTAAAGGTAAACTATCTCCCCGCTACATTGGCCCATTCAAAATTTTGGAAAGAAAAGGTGAAGTAGCATATCAGTTGGAGCTACCCGATAGCTTATCAGACGTGCATGACGTATTTCATGTATCACAACTTAAGAAATGCTTAAGAATACCAGAGGAACAATTATCTATGGAAGAACTCAACGTTAATGAAGATTTTAGTTATTCGGAGTATCCTATCAGAATTCTGGAAACATCTCGTAGGATTACTCGGAATAAAGTTATCAACATGTGCAAAGTTCAGTGGAGTCATCATTCGAAGGATGAGGCTACTTGGAAAACAGAAGATGAACTTAGAGCAGATTTCCCCCAACTATTTTCAGACGTTCCTTAATCTCGAGGACGAGGTTGTTTTTAGGGGGGTAGGTTTTAACACCTCAAAACCATCAACTTAAAATAATGCATTTAAATTTTATTGGTAATTATAGTAAAGAATTTTTATTTCAAGTGTTTGATTTTTACCTTTAGAATAAAATTTTGTTTGCTCATATTTGTTTGATGGTTGTTTCGTGGAATTTCTTTTATATTGAAAACCCAATTAATTAATATGAGAACTTTGGTTCAAAAATAAATTCTTTAATGATAATTAATGTTGGAATAATTATTATGATTATTTACAGATATTTAAAAATACATTTGTGCCTATTTTTGTATTGGGAGATAAGGATAAAAAAAGAAAAACCCTAACCTAACTCACCGCACGGACAAGCCCACCAGCCGATCGCGCGCCCGCCGTGCCCTGGTGCTGCGCCCCCCTCTCACCTCCAGGTGGGCCCAATGCGGTGCACTGTTCTTCTTCATCGCGAAGACATGCCCAGCCGCACCCGCGACCGCCATCTCGGCCGCTCGGCCTTCTCGGCCTCTCGGTGTTCCGCACCTATAACTGTTGTCTGTTTCCTCTTCTCCCTCCCCCATTTCTTGTCCCCATTCATGAAGGAAACCACCACCTATGATGGCCATTGACAATCGGCCATCTATCACCCCTGCGCCCCTTCTCCCTCTTCCCCTCTCTCTATAAATAGGACCGGACGGAGCTCCCTCTCCCCTGCCGAGCTTGCCCCTCTCTTCCTCCTCGCACTCTCTATCCTTGCTTCCTCGCCGCGACCGTGCCGTCGAGCTTTGTCGTGCCCAGCCCGGTCCCCCTGAGCCCTGCCAATCGAACCACGTAGAGTCGTGCCCACACCGTCGAGCTCCGTCGTTTGCCACGCCGTGATTCCTCTCCTTCCCACTGCCCCGCCCTCACCGAACACCCCCTCATCGAAGCCCTCCCCTGTGCACAAGCACGAGCCCAAGGTAGAAGAAAACAATTTTTGCATTTTGGCCCTCCGGTTTTTGTAAATTATTCGTGTATTTTCTGCACTACAAATGTATTTAAAAGAAGTCCTAAAATCTTACGTGCTACTCCCCGAAGTATACGTCTAATTGTGAATCAACCCCAGCAACAATATTTTGGATATGGACATTATTTTTATAGTTCAAAAATAAATACGTTGTGTAACCATTCTTTATTTTGTGATTTAGTACTAGAAACATTTACGATTAACTTCTAATTTTAGCACATAAAACAATATTATGTAGTGATTGTTTAAGTATAGATTTAGTGATATAAGAAATTGAAATAAGTACTAGACCGCATCTTTTGGTCAGGTTAAAATTTAGAGTTTTCTAATCATGATATATATGTTCATATGTAAATCGCTTATTCACTAAAAATTAGTAAAATATCTATTTATGTCGAAATAACCATGAGTATGTTACAAAAATCCAAAATTGGTAGTTTATATTAGTTTTTAGAATATTAATATTATGTGATTTATAAATAACATTTTAACGATACGTATAACTTCTATTTAGAAAAAGAAAGGATAAAACCAAAAGAATATTATTAGTCATAAATAAAAATAATTAATTAGCTATTTATTTCTGTAGAATTTGTTAAGTCATTTCATCTAAGCTATGCTAGGTGAAACACTTTCGTAGTCACATGCCCATATAACTTTCACCATGGATAAATAAAATTAGAAATTTTAGTGGATTAATAAAATAATTATGATTTAGGCATTATTTATAAGTATAGTTTGCGTGGTATGTGATTGTTTATGTAATGGTGAATGTTACCCATGTAATGGTGTATGTTTATTTATTTGGTGTATGTTTTCTTTTGTATGTACAATGTGCGAATCGGTATTAGAAGCTGACTCTGTGGTAACCCAATACGTTCGAAGACAACCCGTAGGACATGTTTTAGCAAGGCAAGTGGATTCTCCCTCTGCATTTCTATTTGTATCCAAGTAATGCATATAATAATGTTTACTTTTCAGGTATTTGCATAATTTGATGGGATTTGCCTAAATAGGATTTCTTAGAAATACCAACCCTATTCCTTGATTACCTTAGGATAAATGCTATGCTTAGCAATTTTTGCTACCGCTCAACTTATTAATTATGATGTCACTCTTTAATGATACTATTGTTCTAGAAATGAAATTTGTATTATGATCTTAACCCGATGGTTAAACAAGATCATTTTGTATTAAATGGAACATGGGGTGAGCAACCTAGGATAACAGTGCAACCACGAGTGCTGTCATGGCTCTAGCTTTGGTAATTAGCTTAATTTGGTTGGTAATTAGCAACCTTTCTAGAAATATGGGCAAGAGGGGGAGCGACTAATGGTGGCATCTCATGTTAACATGGGGACGTAGTCTTGGCTAAGTTGCCTCGCCTAGAGGGGCTCCACACCAACTTGGAAACCTTAGCAGGTTGTTTTGTACTGAGTGTATTTTGTGAAATTCCTCATAATTGATCTCTAGCCATTCACCTCGGAAGTGTTTAAGGGTCCGTACAACCCAGGCTAGATGGGATACATAGCTTATGGGTAAAGTTGTACCACCTATGCAGAGTGTAAAACTGATATGTCAGTCGTGCTCACGGTTAAGAGCAACCTGGACCCACACATGATAATTGAACTTAAAGATGGAAAAATAAAGTGTGATCCGCTGATCCATAAATGGTTTGCTTAAGTGGTTTCACTTAAGTGTTTTTGATATAATCATATGCTTACTGTTGGGGGCCTTCGTCTTCCGAAGGTCCTCAAAAACACGACTAACATGTTTCCCAAGTATAATATATGTACAGGAACCTTCGGGCATGGGATGAAGCTATACATAATATGAAGAGCGCGGTTCGAGAGAAGGATGAATCAGTGCCGAAGCTACCCGTGAAGAAGCTTCGGCTTAACGATGGAAAATGAAACTGACTTAAAGGGGAAAAGGTTGTCTAGTCCTCGATAGATTTCCCTAAGTCAATAGTAAATGTCGAGGGCATGAATGTAATTCTACACAAGCTGCGTCCTGTGACTATAAATAGATGAACAGTGACACCATACTGTTCACGCTGACTTTTATTCACTCGCACGTCACACTTGGTCTTTTACCTTCCATCAAGCCGAAGGTATTAATGTAATTCGATACTGTTCATGTTTATTCATGATAAGATGATAAAAATGTTCTGATAATGTCATATAATTATTCATGTTATTTCCCATGTTTCATATGCTTCTACTTGCTTTATTATATACTGAGATGATGAAGGTGCGTCCTTCATAACCTTCGTCGGAAGACCATTAAATCCTAAGGGAGATAATGCTTCGAAGGACGAAGGTCTTTAACCATTAACATTTTGTGTTGCCTTGTTCTTAACTCATAGCATTTGAGAACAAGTCCCCAACACTTATGTTTAATTGGGATGCTTTGGGATACACTTACAATTAGTAAGTCAGGCGTTGTTAATAAAACATTGACCAACTAAAATGTTTACCGCTTAACCATAGCCTACCTTATTAAACTTGCATTATTCCTCCCACTTGCTGTGCCCGACCATAAGTGAGCTCACCCCTTGCTAATATTTTGATCAGAGGGTGATGAAGAAGACTTTGAAGATGATGTCAATGAATATTAAGTCTAACAATACGCCAATCACCTTCCTATGGAAGAGTATCCATGTTTAATTCTATTGTACTTTGATAATGATACTTTTTAAGATACTATTGTCTGGATGATGTAATAAAGTTACTCTACTCTCTTTACGCCTTTATTGCATTGTATTTTGATATATTACACTTGTAACCTCAACACATGCGTGGAAAATGGATCCTGTCACACATATGCTATGCATTTGGTTTGCCCCCAAAACCGGGTGTGACAATACTTAATAGAAAACAACCTGCTAAGGTTTCCAAGTCGGTGTGGAGGCGCTCTGCCAAGGTAGCTTAGCCAAGACTACGTCCCCATGTTAACATGAGCCTCCACCATCAACTGCTCCCCCTCTTGCCCATATTAATGTAAGGTTGCTCAGCACTAAGTATATAAAGCTAATTATCAAAGCCAAAGCCATTATAACACTCGTGGTTGCACTGTTTTCCTGGGTCATCACTCCATGTTCCAATAATCTGATATGATCTTGTTTAACTAACCAAAAATCCACAATAACAATGGTATCAATAACATGATCTTTGGAACAGTAATATCATAAACAAGAGTGACTGCATAAAGTTAAAGTTGTAGCCATAGCATAGCTACAAAAGTACAATACAATATCTAGGTTTGATCAAGGAATAAGGTTGGAAAGGTTAGGTGTATTCGAATGGGTAACCCATCAAATTATGCATATCATAACTATAAACTTAGTTATCATGTGTTGAATAGGTTCAAATAGAGTATGCATGGGAGACGACCACTTGCCTTGCTTAACAAAAACTTGAGATTCTTCCATGGAATAGATCTTGATTCTCAAATACAGGATCAATCTCTAAACATCACACAAGCAAAAAAGAAGAAACAAACACCACTCAATAACATACATCATTCACCATAGACAAAACTAAAAGAAAGCAAAACGAAAAGAGCATTTGCTTTTCAAAAACATCACAAGCAATGGTTGTAACAAAAAAGATGCTCTTTTGCAAAACATTTGGTTCATATTTTATAAAACAAGACCTAGGCTTGAAATATCTTACTATAAATATACAAATATTAGGTTTACCATTTTAATCTTTTATAGAAGTCATATGAACCTTTTAACCTTTTTGAAAAGATATATGTTATATATATATAAGGTTAACAAATTATGAAGCCCATTATTAATTTATGAAGCATTATGAAACATATTATAAAATATTTATTGATGCCAGGCTAACATACAAGCTTAGATAGATTTTATGTGGTAAGATAACTAAACAATAATTATCTTTAGCTTCTATTTAAAAAATACAAAATCTATATTCGTTTATTAACAAGCTATATCTAGAACAATATATAAATTATCATTATCATCATTAATTAATCTATTTTAGCATTTCTTTTAGGAAAGCTTTGTGGCAAGTAAACTTTGCAAAGCATAAATAATTATAATACTAAATCAAGTTTTATGGGAAATAAATAATTATCATTTATTTTTATAAAGAATCATGCGGCCTACATTTTCTTTGAACTTCTTATTTAGAAAAACTATAATAAACAACTATATTTAGCATTATTAAAGTGTGTTGTGCATTTAATCACCAAAACAATATAGAAATGGCCCAAGGGCACATTTCCCTTTCAGTCGCTCCATGTTCCAATTAACAATATGATCTTATCATGAACAATAATTAAACAACAACATAATTGGAACATGATCATAATAAAAACATTAGTTTCCCGAAACCAGGTAGAGCAATAGCAAAGCTACCCAATAATTCATCTGTTCGCAAGGTGGGGAATAAACAATGCTATGGAAACCTATTAGGTCTCATCAAATTAACCTAAGCATGTCATAGTGATTAACAGCGAACATTATTAGGTAAAAAGGAGTAATCAAGGGCACAACTTGCCTAGTACTCAAAATTCCAGGTACCAAGATGATCTTCAGATTCTCGAGACCTCACAACTATTCGTAGCAATACAAACAAACATGGTATAGGCAAATTAACATCACACCAAACATAAGCACAAACTGTATAATAATATTATACACGATGCTACGAGATCGTAGGTTCGAGAACGGCTAAAATCGAAGTTATGGTTATAAAGATATGGTTTCTGAAGTTTTAGGTGATTAAATGATAATAATATATTATGTGCTATAAATCATGTGAGAAACTTATAAAAAATAACTAATTCAACTTTAGGCTAAGTTATAACATAATCTTGTTCTAGTAAAATTATAGATACTCTGAATTGAAATACTATATTAACATGTTAACCCAATAAACATAGGGTGAACAAATTAGTTAACTATTTTTAGAACATGTTATATGATAAAATAATGTTACTAAAGTGTAGACAATCTTATTACGAGGCTAGCGCAACTGGAACGGGTCAATTCGAAGTTAAAACGTGTAAGATATGCATTAAATAAGATTTAGGATCACTTAATACTAATTTTACTATCTCCAGGGATCAATTTGTAAATTTTTAGGGCCTAAACTGAATTACTTTTACACTCCCCTGGACGGCGGGTTGATTTTGATAAAACAGAGGGCTCTTTAGAAAATTACCGAGGTCAAAGGGGTATCCATCACCCGGGGTCCTTCGATCTGTTTTTAACGCCCAAGATTAGATCGACAAAGTCGTGAACCGAAATCTAGTGTTAGCGGTCAGATCCCGATCCAATGCTCGAGATTAAAGGATCCCGCGATCTGATCTCGGCCAACAGATCCGAAATCAACGGCTACGCTTTTTGATCATGATGGGGTATTTGAGATTCAATCGTGAGCGCTCATCACCGGATCGACGGCCAGGGCCGTTTCTCCCCGCAAAAATCTGTTCACGCCGGAACAGGGCTGCGGCATCCTGCCCGCGGTGGCAGGCCCACCGGCAAGCTGTGGCTGCTGCGAGGATATGGATGAGATGAGTCTTTGATTGATGGCTTGAGGTGTTATGGTGGCATGTATTTATATAGGCTAGGAGGTGGGCAATTACATGATAGATCTAATATAGTACTTATCTGTTACAACCATATCCTATATATTAGGAACTCTGACAAACTCGTACCTAAATCTGTTACATGATAGATCTAATCTGGTACTTATCTGTTATAATCATATCCTATCTATTAGGAACTCTAACAAACTTGAATCTAGAATAGGTAACAATGATGCAAGATCCGACAAGTGGAATAATAAAAAAATAGGAGGAAAAACTCACATGGGTTGTGTTCTTTAAGTGGGCGAATAGATAGGCCTTTTATCTGCTATTCTTTTTTCTATTTTTATTTCTAGATTTAATTATCCCAATTCAAATCTGATTTTAAATTTTGAAACCATATTTATAAGCACAACCAAAACACCAACATGAATGCAAATATTTCACATTTATTTACTCCTTATTTACTTTGCTCAAATAAGTATTTGTATGCATGAAATTTAATAATCATGGAATTCACATAGTTATATAACCCAATAGGAGTAATTTATATAGAATAACTCACTATCCTATTTATTATAGTTTTTATATGGCCAACATTTTTTATTTACTATTTATTAAATTTTAGGGAAAAAGTCTCAATTCATAACTTTGTTATAATACGCTTGAGATTTTAAATCTTTAGGGAATTTTCTTAACTCACCAAGATACGATTTTGGAGTGTTACAAATTCTACTCCCTTAAAAATAATCTCGTCCTCGAGATTACTAAAAAGGGATATAGAAGGTTTTGTTTGTATTTCACTCCTAGTTTGCAATTGGTACCAAACCATAAAGTTTTTTTTTCTTTTGACTAACTAGTGGGTGACTAGGATAGCATGGGTACCTTATAATTATATTTTAGTTATTGGTAAGAAAGTTGGGGTAGGAAAGATCAAGACAAGTATAAGAAAGAAAGATTTTGGCAAGGGAAGACTCCATCATGGATAGTGGATCTTGGCTCATCTGTTGATCCCGTTTGGTCCTTGTCGGCGTTTCGAGACCAGGGGGTCCCTGGGCCGACGAGTGAAATGTCACCGCGTGCCCCAGCCCAGATGGGTCGGCGCGAGACGGAGCGCGAAGGGGGGGAAGAAAGGGCAGCCGGAGCGAGAGAGGGAGGTGGAAATCCCGCGGCCTTCGTGTTCTTGTCCCGCGCCCAGGTCGGGTGCGCTTGCAGTAGGGGGTTACAAGCGTCCACGCGGGAGAGGGAGCGAGCGGCCTCACGCGAGCGCCCGTCCCGTCCTCTTCCCCACGCGGCCAACCCCCTGTAAGAGGGCCCTGGTCCTTCCTTTTATAGGCGTAAGGAGAGGATCTAGGTGTACAATGGGGGTGTAGCAGAGTGCTAACGTGTCTAGCAGAGGAGAGCTAGCGCCCTAAGTACATGTCATCGTGGCAGCCGGAGAGGTTTTGGCACCCGGTTCGTGTGGTGTCGTGGCCGTCGGAGGAGCGCTGAAGCCTGGTGGAAGGACAGCTGTCGAGGCTGTTGAGTCCTTGCTGACGTCCTCTTGCTTCCGTAAGGGGGCTGAGAGCTGCCATCGTCATAGAGCGTGCGGGGCGCCATCATTACTTTGTCTGGCGGAGCGAGCCAGATGGGACGTCGGTCTTGTTTCCCGTAGCCTGAGTCAGCTTGGGGTAGGGTAATGATGACGCCTCCTGTTGACGTGGCCGGTCCGCGCCCTAGGTTGGGCGATGTGGAGGCTCCTCCGAGGTCGAGGTCGAGTCTGTCTTCCGTGGCCGAGGTCGAGTCCGAGCCCCTGGGTCGGGCGAGGCGGAGACCGTCGGCTGAGGCCAGGGCTGAGTCCGAGCCCCGGGGTCGGGCGAAGCGGAGTTCGTCGTCTTCCGGGGCTGAGCCCGAGTCCGAGCCCTGGGTCGGGCGGAGCGGAGTTCGCCGTCTTCCGGGGCTGAGCCCAAGTCCGAGCCCTGGGTCGGGCGGAGCGGAGTTTGCCATCTTCCGGGGCTGAGCCCAAGTCCGAGCCCTGGGTCGGGCGGAGCGGAGTTCGCCGTCTTCCGGGGTTGAGCCCGAGTCCGAGCCCTGGGTCGGGCGAAGCGGAGCTTCCTATGGTGCCTGAGGCCAGGCCTGACTGCCTGTCAGCATCACTCTGTCAAGTGGCACAGCAGTCGGAGCGGCGCAGGCGACGCTGTCCTTCTGTCAGGCCGGTCAATGGAGCGGCGAAGTGACTGCGGTCACTTCGGCTCTGTCGACTGAAGGGCGCGCGCCAGGATAAAGGTGTCAGGCCACCTTTGCATTAAATGCTCCTGCGATTTGGTCGGTTGGCGCGGTGATTTGGTCAGGGTTGCTTCTTGGCGAAGACAGGGCCTCGAGCGAGCCGGAAGTATGTTCGTCGCTGGAGGGGGGCCTCGGGCGAGACAGAGATCCTCCGTGGTCGGCTGCCCTTGCCCAAGGCTAGGCTCGGGCGAGGCGTGATCGAGTCCCTCGAATGGACCGATCCCTGACTTAATCGCACCCATCAGGCCTTTGCAGCTTTGTGCTGATGGGGGTTACTAGCTGAGAATTAGGAGTCTTGAGGGTACCCCTAATTATGGTCCCCGACAGTAGCCCCCGAGCCTCGAAGGGAGTGTTAACACTCGTTTGGAGGCTTTTGTCGCACTTTTTTGCAAGGGGACCAACCTTTCTCGGTTGCGTTTTGTTCCAGTGGGTGCGTGCGAGCGCACCCGCCGGGTGTAGCCCCCGAGGCCTCGGAGGAGTGGTTTGACTCCTCCGAGGTCTTAATGCCTCGCACAATGCTTCGGCTAGTCTGGTCGTTCCCTCATGCGAGCTGGCCGTAGCCCGGGTGCACGGTCGGGTTCCAAGTTCTCGGGCTGGTATGTTGACGCTGTCAACGGTTTGGCCGGAGCCGAGTTTGCGAGAGCAGCCCCCGAGCCTCTGCACAGGGCGAGAGGACGGTTAGGGACAGACTCAACTTTTTTTACATACGCCCCTGCGTTGCCTTTCCGCAAGGAGGAGGGGGGGGAAGCGCCATGTTGCCCTCGGAGGGCGCCGAACATGGTGTCTCCGGTGAGCTGCTGGCGGGTAATCCGAGTGGACGCACGTGCCCCATTTGCTAGGGGTCGGCTAGAGGCCCAGAGGCGCGCCCAAAAGTACCTGCGGGTGATCTACCGGACCCGGTCCCCTGTCGACGGGGTCCGAGGGCTCGATGCCTCCCTCTGATGGGATTCCGTTACAAGATCGTTCCCGCTGGTCTCGGAAATGTCCTAGGGTACCTCGGGAGCGTAGCCCGAGCCTTGGTTATGTATCGAACGTACCCATGGTCATCCCTCGCTCTGTGTCTGAGGCGGCTGTGAACCCTTCGAGGGCCAACCTACGAACCCCTGATCAGTAGTGGGTGCGGAGCCCGAGTGGCCTGAGGCAGCCGTTGAACCCTTCTGAGGGGCCGGCCTTCGAACCTCTGACCAGTAGTGGGTGTGGAGCCCACGCGCTCTGAGGCGGCTGTCGAAACCCTCCGAGGGGCCAGCCTTCGAACCCCTGATCAGTAGGGAGGCTCGGAGCCTGTTTCCTTCACGGAGAAGGATCCTTTTCAGGGTATCCCCCTTTCCCGGTCCCTGTTGTAAGAGAGAGAAAGAGGGAAAAGGAAAAGGATACGAAATCGAATGACGTGGTGTACCTTTTTTTTGATGCGGTCATTATGGCGAAGGCGAAGCGTCGCTCGCTTCCCCTGCCAGAGGCACCGCCTTTCCCGCCGCGGAGTTAATGCGACAGGGCGTGCGGTTCGCGGGGCGGCCGTTGCGCGTGCGCGAGCCGTTCGAGGAACGGAAAACGGGCGCGCCGTCTTCACGCCGTGAGAGAGGGTTTTCTCACTGCCCCGGGATGGGACGCAAGCTTGGCTGACGACGTGACCGCTGCTCCCGCCCGCCTGCCACCGCCATCACTGCCGGCCCATTTTTGGCCGTATTGGCCGTCGCGCCTGGCTGGCACTGCTGGGTCGTACGCAGGGTTGCCTCGAGTCGCGGTACTGGTTCCGCAGTCTAGGAGGCGTGGCAGTGGCGCGAGCGGCGGTGCGGTTGCTCGCACGTTGCAACCGGCGCGCCGGTTGCGTGACGCGTGGGCGTGTTGGAAGTCGGAGAAGTGCGCCCACTTGGCGCGGTTTCATGCCGCCTGCATGGCTGCCCGCCCTTTCACCCGCTGGTCTGGGCGAAAGTGGAGGGACGCTTGTAACCGCTGGACGGTTGCATGCACCGCGCGCGGCGGTTTGGCTTCTTCTGCCCTGGGCCAGCTTGCATGACGCGCGGGACCCAGCCCCCGCGCCTTAGGGGGAGGACCTTGGAGCGTGTTGGAGAAGACTCGGCCCACGACGGCTGGGGACACAAGTAGGGAGAGTCGCCTTTAAAAGGAGGGTGACCCCCTTGAAAGGCGACCATGTCTTCGCACTCCCTTATGCATCGTGTCTTTCCACCTTCCGAGCCCCTGGATGGGGGACACCCGCAGTCCTTCTGTCGGTGTTTTGGGTCCGACCGCACACCCGGGGTTGCCCCTCAAGGTGTTTTTAGGAGTAGGACGGTGTCGACGACTGTAGCAAAATGGTTCGTGCCGTTCGCACGAGGGACAGTAGACAAGATTTGCAGGTTCGGGCCGCTTAGAAGTGCGTAACACCCTACGTCCTGGTGTGTATATGAGCGTGGTTACAAGAGGGTCCTCTGGATAGAGGGCGCAGAGAGTTTATGTAGGTGGCTAAGTAGAACAGGGCCGATCGTTCTGAAGGGGTGCCCCCTAGGCCTTATATACTCGACCGTGGGGCAGTACATGTGGATATGATAACAACAAGTAGCTAAAAGATAGTGAACCTCTTGAGTTTTATCCCTACGTAACCCTCGCCGACTTATCCTCGCATGGCTCTGTTGCATGGGGGCTTCAGCGCGGGAAAGTCGGGTCTCTGTTGCGATTCATTCGTTCGACGTTTGTGGGCCGTCTGGGTTTGCACTAATCAGTCTCACGTCTTCTTTTCTTTGTTGGCTGTCCTTCCCTAGGCCCACGAAAGAATTACCTTACGAATTATTGGGCCCCTGGGCCTTTCGTGAGGCCTTTTACTTCTTTGGTGGACCCAGGGGATATCTATCCCCCACAAGCCCCCGATCTTTGGGTTGATTTAGAAGTAATCAACTTAAAGATCCAAGGCCCGAAAAATGACTTCCTGCTGTCTTCTCTAGCTCTGATCACTCGTTCGACCAAAGCTTGGTTTTGTGCTTGTGCCTTAGAGGTCGGCATTTTTGGATTGTAAGACTCTGGACTTCATTGGGTGCACCGGAGGTGCACCCAATGGGTGTAGCCCCCGACTTTTGAGTAGATTTTAGAAGGTAATCTACTCGAAGGTCTTCTTCCCAAGGTTATCTCCATTCGCGCTCCTGCATCTCGGTTGAGGATCGGTCTTTTCAGTCTTGCTCTACGCCTTAGAAGTCGGCGCTATATCGGCTTAGAATAATACTCCATGGGGTGCACCGGAGGTGCACCCAATGGGTGTAGCCCCCGACCTTCAAATGGATTTTTTAAGGATAATCCATTCGAAGGTCTTCCTTTCGCTTGTGGAAACTGGCATGAGGCTATTTTGCATTATGCTTTGGAGGTCAGCATTATGTCATCAATATTTTGCTGCAGAGGTCAGCGTATATTTTGTCTTGAGCAGCCGAGTTTGCAATCCATCCATATCTTGCTAGGTAGTGCAATTTATTTGCTTCTGTGATTGATTGGACGTTTGACAGACGTTCTCTGTCTAGTCTTCACGTCGCTTCTGTCGGCCATATCTTGTACTTTGCTGGCTATATTTGGCTTTCCACTGATCCTTACTGATATCTCATTTTTGTCTTGAGGTATTCACTGCGTGCCCTGCACGGATGTGACCGTTTTGAAAAATATACTGATAATTCCTGGGCGTCCCCCCCAATGGGTGTGGGCAAGGGACGGCTTGGTACGCTGAGTGTTTTAGCCGGTTGCCTCTGAGTAGTAATGCGATGGGACGGCTAGTGTAATCATATCCTTTGCGCTGTTGACTAGAGTCCCAATGGGTGTAGTGTTGCATGAAACGGCGTCCGCCGTCTGACGTATCTTCAGATGGGTGGAAGTGCTTATTGAATGCCTTGCGACTGTTCAGTGACCGCAGTTAGAAGTGAGCGGTTGCCTTTCCCTTCTATAAATAACCCCTTTGCTTCTCTGGTTTCTTCACATCTCTTCGCTGCTCCTTACTGCCTTCTTTTCCTCCCCTTTGTCTGTTTCCACCATGGGCAAGAACAACAAGCGCAAGCGCGAGCCGACTCCTCCATCGGAGGATTTCGGTGACTCGGAATACTCGGAGGAGGAATTCTCCTCCGAGTCCGAGGGGTCTCCGGCTCCCGTCTCTCCCCCGGCGTCGTCCGATGACTCGGACGACTCCCAGGGGATAGCCGCGGAGGTCTGGACGTACATCCGGGCCGTCGAGCGCTCCAGGCTCGAAGGCTCGGATGAGTCGGAGTACTCCTCGGATGAGGAGGACTCGGACGGCGGCGATGAGGGTGAAGGCGACGACGACGATGACGACGACGACGACGGCGACGGTGACGGCAGCGGCAGTGGCAGGGGCGGCGGCGACGGCAGCAGGGACAGCACCAAGGGTGGCAGCAGCAAGGGCAGCACCAAGGGCGGCGGCGGCGGCAGGGGCAGGGCCAGTGGCTAGACGCCACTGGTCTTCTTAGATGTTAGTATAGTTTAGTATAGTTAGAATAATGTAGTAGTAATTAGTGTAGTTTAGTAGTAGTAATAATGTAGAGTAGAAGTAGGGAAGTACCAACTCGTGAAGAGTTGGTTTGTAAACTCGTTAACTTCCCTTTAATGAAGAACTATCGTTGATCCCCCCTTTTCGATGACTTGTCGTTGCTTTTCCTGAATGTTGAACTGATTCTTTTAATGTAGTAGAAACAACGCCGAGCGATGTGTAGGTTGTCATCAGCGTTTTAAAAGTAACACCAAGCAATCGAACACAAGATCCGCGTTTTAGAGGCAATGCCGAATGATAGAAGGTCGGCATCGGCATTTTAGAAGTAATGCCGAGCGACAGAATACAGGGTCGACGTTTTAGAAACAACGCCGAGTGATTGAAGGTCGGCGTCGGTATTTTTAGAAGTAATGCCGAGCGATTGAACACGTGGTCGGCGCGTTAGAGGACACGCCGAGTGATTGAAAGTCGGCGTCAGCATTTTAGAAGTAATGCCGAGCGATTGAACACGTGGTCGGCGTTTTAGAGGCAACGCCGAGTGAGTGAAGGTCGGCATCGGCATTTTAGAAGTAATGCCGAGCGATTGAACACGTGGTCGGTGTTTTAGAGGCAACGCCGAGTGATTGAAGGTCGGCATCGGCATTTTAGAAGTAATGCCGAACGATTGAACACGTGGTCGGCATTTTAGAGGTAACGCCGAGTGATTGAAGGTCGGCATCGGCATTTTAGAAGTAATGCCGAGCGATTGAACACGTGGTCGGCGTTTTAGAGGCATCGCCGAGTGAGTGAAGGTCGGCATCGGCATTTTAGAAGTAATGCCGAGCGATTGAACACGTGGTCGGCGTTTTAGAGGTAACGCCGAGTGATTGAAGGTCGGCATCAGCATTTTAGAAGTAATGCCGAACGATTGAACACGTGGTCGGCGTTTTAGAGGTAACGCCGAGTGATTGAAGGTCGGCATCGGCATTTTAGAAGTAATGCCGAGCGATTGAACACGTGGTCGGCATTTTAGAGGTAACGCCGAGTGATTGAAGGTCGGCATCGGCATTTTAGAAGTAATGCCGAGCGATTGAACACGTGGTCGGCGTTTTAGAGGTAACGCCGAATGATAGCCAGCTTTACAAGTTATTTTGAGGAAAATAACCGAGTGATGAGGTGGCACGTCGGCTCTCTTGGAAATAATTGTCGGATATCCACGTGGCATGCTGGGATTTCGGAGATGACCGCCGGGTGATGACTGGGCACTTTTTGAAAGGGTATCTGGCTCAAGAATATCCCTTAAGAGTCGCGCTTTTAGCCGCATTTGCTTTCCGTGCCCTAGTTCTTGCATTTCCGCATCTGAATCTTCTCTGCCACTCGCCTCCTACTCTGTTTCGCCAGTGAGAAGCAAGATGGCGCCCAAGAGAAAAACTGCGAACTCATCTGCTGCAGTGATCCCCGCAATCGACCCCAACAGCCAGTTACCCTTCGCAGGTAACCACATGTCTGTAATTTCTGAAGCTGAGCTTCTCCGCCTTGTCTCCATCGGGGTTCTTCCTCCGCGGGAACTCTGTTCTTGGCGGGCTTGCCACGGGACTACTGTCCCAACCGAAGATACCCACGAGTCAGTAGTTTACACTCCTTTCCTTCTTCGCGGCCTCGGCCTTCCCATATCTCCTTTTTTCCGTGGCATCCTTGATTTTTATCACATCAACCTGACTCATTTGAACCCTAATTCCATTCTCCAAATCTCTATTTTCGTTCACCTTTGCGAAGCTTATCTCGGCGTGCTGCCGCATTTTGGCTTATGGAAATATCTGTATCACTGTCGTCCTGGGATGGCCGGGGGGCAACATCAGTTGGTCGGAGGTGCCAGTTTGGAGATGCGCCGTGGGCGGAAGACCGAGTATCTTGAGATACCCCTCAAGGACAGCATTAAAGGTTGGCGTCTGGAGTGGTTTATAATTGATAATTATGGAAATTCTCTCCCTCCCCGCTCAGGAAGACAGCCAGATGTTCGTACTCTGAGTTGGACTGAGTCTCCCACAGATCAAGAAGTGGCCGAGGCGGGTGTGTTGCTTACTGAAATCGGATTACTGAAAGAGAGAGGTCTGACTGCCGAAGATGTGGTCACAGATTTCGTTTTCAAAAACATTCAGCCGCTGAAAGACAGGGCCTATCCGGCATATCTTTACCGAGGGCTGGCCGACTCAACCCGAGTTACCAATAGGAGAATTCCTTCTGTTGATTTGGTAAGCCGACTCGAACTGATCCTCAGGGGTAAAGTTTCAAACGTTGGTGCTCCAGTGGCTTACTCGGCTTGGAACCTTCCTTCTCCCAAAGCTTTCACCCTTTTTGTGTCCAATCCACCCGTGACTGATAGCAATTTGGGTCTTAGAGTGCGACCTTCTGCCGAGGAAGTCAGTGCTTTGGTTGCTTCGCTTGGGGCAATTCCTGATGATGAACGGCAGGTTTATTTCGAAGTGCCTCTGAACCCCAGTGATGCTGACATAAATGATATGCTCGATCTGCTAGCTGAGGATTCATCCGATGTTGCTCCTGATGGTACATTGGCAGTGGTGCCCCTTCCAGAGGTTGACGTGACCTTGGATGTCCCAAAACCTGTCAGTACTCGCCCGAGGCGCCCTAGCCGAACCAGTCAGCCCGAGCCTTCTGCTGATGAGCAGAAAAAGAAGAGAAGACGCCTCCGGCGAGTATCCAGCTTTGACGAGGATGCCAGTACCTTAGCTCCTGCTGCCGAAGAAATGACTGCAACTGGCCTTGCTGACATTGATCCCAATGGGTGTGCTCCGCCTGCTGCTGACCCCAATGAGGATGTTGTTTGTGCTGTTACTGTGGAGGATGAGGAGGAAGAAAATGAAATTCCATTAACTCGGAAAAACAGTCGGCAGTTCGTTGCTAGCGGTGGAAGTAGTGGAGTTCCTTCTCCCGCCTTGTCTGCCCTTATTGGTCTGCAAGAACTGTCCATGGCCAATTTTGATCAAGCTCTAGAGGATATGGTCCCTGAGAACTTGTTGTTGGAACCTGCAGATGCTGATGCGACAGAAACTTGTGCAGCCGTGCCAGATGCTGGGTTGAGGTCATCCCGTGCCTCGTCGACCTTAGAGCATGATCTCGAGGGTCGGGATGCTGACCTGGATCGTTCTGATCCCATGGAAGTAGTTGAAGGCCCGTCAACCTTAGAGGTGGTCACGGCCGAGAGCCTGGGTCCCAAGAATGGCGCTGATATATGCCCAGCCCCCGAGGATGTCGTTGGGAGTGACTTAGCTCGGGCGAAGAGTGTAGGCCACTGCCCAGCCCCCGAGGGTGTTGCCGGGGATGATCCGGCTCAGGTGGGCAGTGCCGACTGTGACCCAGCCCCCGAGGGTGCCCGAGCAGGGTCTCCTTCCTGCACTTCTATGGACGTTCACGCGGGTTCACCTCCACACTCTGGCGGCATGGTGGTGGCTCAAACTCCAGATCAGGGGGTCGCTTTAGAGGGCAGCATCCCCACTGGTCTGGCGTTAGGCTCTGCTGAATGTACTGAGCTCGTTCTTGCTGGTCTGTTGCAAGCTGCTTCGGGTGGTGGTCTTACACCTGATTATCCACTGATCTCTCCTGATTTGGGAATATCTTCGTTCTTCTCCAACCTCCAGGTAATTGTGCTGTATTGTAGCTTGATCTCTACATTGTATGAACTGTTGCCATTCTACTCATCTGTTCTTCTCATCAGGCTTTAGTGAATGGGATGGCCAGCCAGCTGAGATTGCATGGTGCTTCTGTCCCGGAAGTGGCTTCGTCTCTTGCATGCTGGAATCCAGTGTCGCTTCAACGTCGTGTGTCTGAGTTGGAGGCAACAAATGCTGGTCGGTGTTCTTTTCCTTCTTCTTCTTTGCCTTTGCTCGTGGATTGTTTTACCTTCTGACCTTATTTCATTTGATTACTCCTTGATAGGAATGACTCGGCAGATTGCAGTTCTTGAAGAAAAACATTCCCAAGATCAAGCTGAAATGGCTCAACGGTGCGCTGACTTCGAGGAGAAGTATTCTCAGAGTCAGATCGAGTTGAGTCAGGTATCTGCGGCTTTGGATGATGCCAACGCTCTGAGTTCTTCTCTTCATGCTCAGCTTGACTCTAAGAAGGTAGCTTACGAACCCGTGCTTTGCCTTATCATGCTCTTGGATTCTGAATGAATTGATTTTTTGCTTGTAGGAAGAAAAACGCATCCTTGCTGCTTCTCGCGACAACCTTGACAGATTGTACCAAGATTCCAGCAACTCGCTGACCATCTTGGAGAGGAGCCACCGCTTTACGATGGAGGAGCTGGACAATCAGCGTCGTCAGCTGCAAGAATCCTCGGACGAAGTGACCCGCCTTACACAGTTGCTATCAGCAAAGGATACCATCATCAAGGGACTCCGAGCTTCTAAGAAATCCATTGCTCAAGAGTTAGAAACTGCCCAGCAGGCTGTTAAAGTTGCCGAAGAAACTGCTGCCACTTTCAAAGCTCAGCGCGATAAGGCCTTGGACAAGGCCATTCGGGCGGGACGAATCTTGATGAGAAGACCTGGCGTGGTTGTCCCTGAAGATATAAGAGCCGATGTGAATGCTGCCCCTGACTCCTCGAATCGCCCTTCTTCGTCAGTCGTTCCTGAGAAAGACATTGGAAAATAAAGAAACCGTTCGCGTGCTCTGAGCGCGCAGTTAGCATGATCAAGTACTCGTTAGAGGTTATCGGCTTATCATTCAAATGACATCATCATTTTCTTATTGTATCCGAATTTCGAATTCGTGGTAACGCTACATGATGATTATGAAGTTTGTTTGTGGGATATGGAAATCATCCCCTGAACTGCATAAGCGCGAATATGCTATACCGGTTTAAGCCGTAAATGACTTTTAGCCGATAACTCCGTTAGTAGGGTATAGTGGTCCCCCTAGGTAAAGTAAGCGTGAGCATGTTGCGCCGCCTTAAGTCGTTGCCGACTTAAGTCGATTGCTTCGTTTGTAGGGCATAGTGGTCACCCCGAGTTAAGTAAGCGTGAGCATGTTGCACCGCCTTAAGACGTTGCCGACTTAAGTCGATTGCTCCGTTTGTAGGGCATAGTGGTCACCCCGAGTTAAGTAAGCGTGAGCATGTTGCACCGCCTTAAGTCGTTGCCGACTTAAGTCGATTGCTCCGTTTGTAGGGCATAGTGGTCACCCCGAGTTAAGTAAGCGTGAGCATGTTGCACCGCCTTAAGTCGTTGCCGACTTAAGTCGATTGCTCCGTTTGTAGGGCATAGTGGTCACCCCGAGTTAAGTAAGCGTGAGCATGTTGCACCGCCTTAAGTCGTTGCCGACTTAAGTCGATTGCTCCGTTTGTAGGGCATAGTGGTCACCCCGAGTTAAGTAAGAATGCAAGTCAATCATAAACGAACCGAGTATCTTTGAAATCTATCTTTATTGATGACATATTTCCACTTTACAGAGTACATGGTCGCCCCGGCTGTTTTGAAATACAGCTAGGGGTAAAACTTTCTGAGGTGCTCTATGTTCCAAGAGTTCCCAACTTCTGTACCATCCGTCTGGGTGAGGCGATACGATCCGGGCCGAGTGACCTCTGCTACTATGAAGGGTCCTTCCCATAAGGGTGATAGCTTGTGCCGTCCCTCCCCCGTTAGAATTCGGCGGAGGACAAGGTCTCCTACTGAAAAGAACCTTTGCCGCACAGCCTTATCGTGATAGCGCCTTAGAGTCTGCTGGTACCGTGCTGATTGGATTACTGCATTCAGTCGTTCTTCCTCAAGTACATCAATATCCTCCAGCCTGGTGGCCTCAGCTTCCGCTATGCTTTCGAAGATCAATCTTGGCGCCCCAAACTTGAGGTCAGCAGGTATCACTGCCTCCGACCCATAGACCATGAAGAAAGGAGTGTTTCCAAGCAGGGCTCGGCTAGGTTGGGTTCTTAGGCTCCAAACGACATAAGGTAGTTCTCTTATCCATTTTCCTGCGAATTTTTCATTCTTATCGAAGACCCTTTTCCTGAGTGCCTCCAATATCATTCTGTTGGCTCGCTCAACCTGCCCGTTGGCTCTTGGATGCGCTACAGATGCGTATTTGATCTGAATGCTCTTTTGCTCGCAGAAGTCAAAGAATTCTGAGCTGGTGAAGTTGGATCCTAAGTCAGTGATGATGCTGTTTGGTATCCCGAATCTGAATATTATATCCTGTATGAATTCCACGGCCTTAGCAGAGGTTAAAGAAGCAATGGGCTTGAACTCTATCCATTTAGTGAATTTGTCAATTGCCACCAATACGTGGGTATAACCTCCTTGAGCTTTCTTGAAAGGTCCAATCATATCCAATCCCCAGCATGCGAAAGGCCAAGTTACTGGTATGGTCTGTAGCTGCTGTGCTGGCATGTGCTGTTGCTTTGACAGGTATTGACAAGCTTCGCATCTCTGAACTAACTCGGCTGCGTCGTTCTTCGCCGTCGGCCAATAGAATCCTGACCTGAAGACCTTCCCGACTAGTGTTCTGGAGGCTGCATGTATTCCACATTGCCCTGCATGGACCTCCTCCAGAAGTTGCTTCCCAGTGGACGGGAGAATGCACTTCATGAGAACACCTGATGCACCCCTTCTGTATAATATCTCCCCAATGAGTGTGTAGTGAGCCGACTGTCTGGCAATGCGCTCTGCCGAGTTCTTGTCGTCTGGTTCTTCTTCGTTCTTTATGTACTTAATGATCGGCCTCCTCCAGTCATCAGAGTCTGACTCGGGTTGTTCTACGATGTTGCACTCTTCTGTTTGGTCTATTGAGATACTCGGTCGTGTAATTTCTTGCACGAAAACTCCGGGTGGGACCTGAGTTCGACCGGATCCGAGCTTGGATAGTGTATCAGCTGCTGTGTTACGATCCCTTTCCACATGATGAAATTCCAGACCCTCGAACTTATCTTCCAGCTTTCGGACGGCAGCGCAGTATTTTCCCATTGAATCACTTGAACAATCCCATTCTTTGTTTATTTGGCTAATGACTACCAGAGAGTCTCCATATACCATCAATCTTTTGACGCCCAGTGATATGGCGATGTTTAATCCGTGTATCAAAGCTTCATACTCGGCTGCGTTGTTAGAGGCCGGGAATAGCAGCTGGAGAGCATACTTGAGGTGCTCGCCTCCAGGTGCAGTGAAGAGAATTCCTGCTCCTGCTCCTTGCAGTTTCAGCGAGCCATCAAAATACATTCGCCATACTTCTGCGGTTTCTGGATTATCTGGTACTTGCTGTTCTGTCCACTCTGATACGAAATCAACCAGTGCTTGAGTTTTGAAGGCTGTGCGAGGTCGGAACTCGATATCATGGGATCCCAACTCGCAAGCCCACTTGGCTATTCGGCCAATGGCTTCCTTGTTGTGAAGAATGTCCCCTATTGGAAAACCAGTAACTACTATGACTTTGTGGTCGTCAAAGTAGTGGCGTAGCTTGCGGGCAGTTAGAAGTACTGCATATAATAGCTTCTGAACTTGAGGATACTTTTTCTTCGATGGACCCAGAACCTCACTGATGAAGTAGACAGGATGTTGTACCGGATAAGCATGCCCTTCTTCCACTCGCTCGACTACCAACGCAGTGCTTACCACGTGAGTCGTGCAAGAGATATATAGCAGCAAATCTTCAGCTGGTTGAGTTGGCGTAGCTCGCCGGGGCGGCTTTAGTACTGGTGGTGTTGTCAGGAATTTCTTAAGTGCATCTAGAGCTTCTTGTGCTTCTGAAGTCCATTGAAACTTATCCACCTTCTTAAGCAGCTTGTAAAACGGCAAGCCTTTCTCCCCCAGTCTGGATATAAATCTGCTTAGAGCTGCCATACATCCTGTGAGTCGCTGAACCTTCTTTTGTGACCGAGGAGCTTCCATCTTCATGATAGCTTCAATCTTATCTGGATTAGCCTCAATTCCCCGGTGGCTGACGATAAATCCGAGCAACTTTCCTGCTGGTACCCCGAAAACGCATTTTTCAGGATTGAGCTTCCATCTATATCTTCTCAGGCTGTTGAAAACCAGCTGTAAATCTTCGATGAAGTTTTCCGGATTCTCGGTTTTGATCACCACGTCATCAACGTAAGCCTCCACACGCTTGCCCCAGTGATCGGCTAGGCATGTTTGAATGGCTCTCTGATAAGTCGCTCCAGCGTTTTTGAGGCCGAACGGCATGGAGGTATAACAGAAGGCACCAAACGGAGTGATGAACGCCGTTTTTTCCTCGTCTTCTTTTGCCAAACTAATCTGATGATACCCGGAATAGCAATCTAAGAAAGACAACACAGAACATCCAGCGGTGGAATCCACCACCTGATCTATCCTCGGGAGCCCGAAGGGATCCTTCGGACAGTGTTTGTTGAGATCGGTATAGTCGACGCACATGCGCCAATCCACTTTATTCTTTTTGAGTACAAGAACAGGATTGGCTAACCACTCAGGGTGTAATACTTCTCTAATAAATCCAGCCGCGACCAGGCGAGCTAATTCGGCACGGATGGCTTCTCTCTTGTCGGGCATGAAACGACGTAGCTTTTGTCGAATCGGCCTCGCCTGGGGGTAGACTTTCAGTTTGTGCTCGGCCAGTTCTCTTGGGACTCCCGGCATATCCGCAGGTTGCCACGCGAATACATCCCGGTTATCTTGCAGAAACTGGACGAGCGCGCTTTCCTATTTGTCGTTCAAACTGGAGCTGATGACAGCCGTCTTGCGCTCGTCAGCGAACCCCAGGTTGATTCTTTTGGTTTCTTCAGTCGGCCGCATAGAGGTCGCGGCCTGAGTTTCATTCGCCGGTACCGTGAGGCCTTCCTCAGGCTTAGAGTTCGCCGATGTAGAAGGAACCGTCGACGGCTTGGTGGTGAGGGCTGCCTGAATGGCCACTCGGAAACACTCTGCGGCGCCTTGGAAGTCGGCACGCACAGTTATGATTCCTCGTGGTCCCGGCATCTTCAGTATCATGTATGTATAGTGCGGGATGGCCATGAATTTGGCCAGTCCCGGCCTCCCGATGATGGCGTTGTACCCGCAGTCGAAGTTTGCCACCTCGAACCTCAGGAACTCGGTTCTGTAGTTCTCCGGAGTTCCGAAGGTGACCGGCATGTAGATGTGGCCCAGCGGGTATTCCCCTTCCGTCGGCACGATGCCGAAGAAAGGAGTGTCTGACTCGTGGAGCTCTTTGAGGTGAACTCCCAAGCCTTGGAGTGTACGGGGGAAGGTGACGTTGATGCTGCTCCCCCCGTCCACTAGCACCTTCTTTACCCGGCTCTCTCGGATCACCGGATCGACGAGGAGCGGGTATTTGCCTGGATGGTCGAAGTTGAGCCACTGATCCTCCCGAGTGAAAGTGATCGGGTGCTCCGACCACCGGTACGGTGCGGGAGGTCCGGTGGTCGCCACCAGTATCTGGCGGTCGTTGAGCTTTTGTTGTCTTTTGTTCTCCTGCGACCCATGTCTGCCGAAGATGACGTTGACCTCCCTGTCAACGCGCGGGAAAGCTCCTCCTCCCCCCTCCTCCTGCCGATGGGGCTGTCGTGGTTCATCAGGTCCTCCCCTCGGCGGAGGAGGCGGTAGAGGTTGGAAGGGTCGGCCGTGCCCGACGGAGTGCTTGAAGTCCCAGCAGTTTCGAAGGGTGTGGCGCATGTCCTTGTGGTACGGGCACTGGGCGTCGAGGATGTCGTCCAGCGTGCGCTCGCCTCCACGAGGTCCTCCTCGGGCGCGAGAGGCGGGTGGTCCGGCGGCGTGTACTTCTTCTCGAGGCCTCTTCTCCCAGCGTTTGTCGGACGGCTGGTTCGCGTCACGTCGTGGCGCTGCCGGTGCAGGCTTTGCTCCTCCGATGAGATCCTGGGCCCGCTCGTCGGCGGTGATGTAGAGGTCGGCTTCCCGGAACAGCTCCTCAGAGGTAGTCGGCGCCTTTTGTAGTATGGCTCGGACGAAAACCGAGTCATTGGATCCTCTGTAGAAGTCCTCGATCACGGCCGCCTCCGTGACCTCGGGGATGCGGTTTCTCATGGTCTGGAACCTTTTAAGGTATGACCGAAGAGTCTCATCCCCCCGGCGCTTGATGGATTTGAGGTCCCATGGCTGCGCCGGCTTGTCGGAGAGGGACTGAAAGTTGGCGATGAAACGTCGACTGAAGTCTCCCCAGTCGTCGATGCAGTGTCGGGGTAGATGTCGCAGCCACTGCAGCGCATCTTGCCCAAGGACGATGGGCAGATACGCGGTCATGACGTCTTCGGATGCTCCGGCAGCTCGAGCGGCAGTGGTGTAGACGGCTAACCAACCCCCTGGATCCTGCTTAGGTTCATATTTGTCAACATTGGATACCTTGAAGTTGGGAGGCCATTGGATGGCCCTAAGGCGCGGAGTAAGTGCAGATACTCCGCACGTGTCCTCCTGTCGTCGGGGATGACGTCTGTCCCGGGGAGGGGAGTGGTGGTGGCGGTCCCTCGACCGTCCCCGGGTGGTACCGCCAGTTGAAGCTGTTGCCGACTCAGTCCTGGTGGCCTGGCTTTGAGTCGGGAAGCCATGATCTCGGTCATACTCCTCCCGACGGTGAATTTCGTTCTCATGCCGCCGTTCGCGCGAAGCATTGATGGAGCTTCGCGCGTCTCGGCGACTGTTGATGGTGTGTCGCAAATCGTTCGGCGGGTGAGCGAGCGGTAGAAGATGGTTGGCCGCCTGAGTAAACAGGCGTCGGTATCCCTCGGCGTCGGGAGTCCGAGGAAGTCCGTCAGCTATCCGAGCTAGAACGCCTCCGACTTCGCTCGGCGTGTTCATAGCTCGAGCGAAGTCGGGGTTCAAGTTGCGCCCGAAGAGCGGATTCTCGCGTCGTTGCCTTGCATCTTGCTCGGCTTGCTCCTGAGTCCGACGGCGATCACGTCGTCGAGAGTTCCTTCGTTCCCTGAAGACTCGTTCTTCCGGAGTTTCTCCTATCTCTGAGACCTCGTCTCGCGAGACAGGCTGCTCCGGATCCCTTTCTCCAGCTGCGTGATGTCGTCGAACGTTCCTGCGTCGGTTCCTTCGTCGGCGGGATTCTCGCTGAGGCGGTTCTTCTCCAGGCGCGGTCGGTTCATCGTCGGAGATGGCGGGCGACTCTGCTCTCCCGATGAAGAGGACGTCGGGGTAGAACGGTATTGCTACCGCGGTGACTTTCTTTCCGTTCTCCTTTGAGGTCGGAGGAACGGGAAGAACGACTTGCCTCTCCCTGGTCTCCTTCTTTCTCACGACCCGTGTCCATTCTTTCGTCGGGGAAGTAGACAGCGGAGTCTTCCGGGTCAGCGAGCTTCTAGCTCCAGCCTCCCCGGAGACGACCTTTCTCCGAAGAGCCGGAGGTAGCGTCTTTCCAGCATTTTCGGAGTTTGTTGGAGGAGACTTCTGTTCCGGCAGATCAGCGAGGCGGTGTAGGATTCCTTCTTCATCTGCTACGGACGAGATTGTCCCGAAGCAGAATACAGATCCAGGACGCACGGCGATTTTGCTGTGGAAGGTGACGGCCATTGAGCTAGCTTGGATCGTCGACACACCCCCTACCTGGCGCGCCAGCTGTCGGTGTTTTGGGTCCGACCGCACACCCGGGGTTGCCCCTCAAGGTGTTTTTAGGAGTAGGACGGTGTCGACGACTGTAGCAAAATGGTTCGTGCCGTTCGCACGAGGGACAGTAGACAAGATTTGCAGGTTCGGGCCGCTTAGAAGTGCGTAACACCCTACGTCCTGGTGTGTATATGAGCGTGGTTACAAGAGGGTCCTCTGGATAGAGGGCGCAGAGAGTTTATGTAGGTGGCTAAGTAGAACAGGGCCGATCGTTCTGAAGGGGTGCCCCCTAGGCCTTATATACTCGACCGTGGGGCAGTACATGTGGATATGATAACAACAAGTAGCTAAAAGATAGTGAACCTCTTGAGTTTTATCCCTACGTAACCCTCGCCGACTTATCCTCGCATGGCTCTGTTGCATGGGGGCTTCAGCGCGGGAAAGTCGGGTCTCTGTTGCGATTCATTCGTTCGACGTTTGTGGGTCGTCTGGGTTTGCACTAATCAGTCTCACGTCTTCTTTTCTTTGTTGGCTGTCCTTCCCTAGGCCTACGAAAGAATGACCTTACGAATTATTGGGCCCCTGGGCCTTTCGTGAGGCCTTTTACTTCTTTGGTGGACCCAGGGGATATCTATCCCCCACACCTTCCGCCTTGTCGTTGGAGGAACGCAACTCTGTGGGAGTTGGTACCTTTCAGCCATCGTTCGGCTTCAAAGATTTTCATCAGTCAGCCCGACTGCATCCCCTCGCCGGTGGTCACCCAAAACGGTGACCACCAGCCCCTGGGTGGGGAGAAGCAAGCTGGGCTGCGATCTTGGTCCCACCCTCAGCTTCAAGGATGTTCATCATCCTCGCTGGGGTGGAGGCCGGGCTGAGCCGGAGCTCTACCTCCGCGCGGGTTCGTGGGTCAGCCTCTCCCTCAGCGTTCAAGGGAGAGAGCGCTCACTGGCCCTGCGAGAGGGGCGGACTTCGACAACGCGGGGCTGGTCGACGGCGAGCGTCGTCAGCTTCAGCGCGTTGGGTTCGCCGGCTTGGCTCCCGGAGCCCCCTCCTGCCGCAAGGGCGGTTATCGCGCCGTGCGCACACGAGGACCGCCCAAGACGTCGCGCGCTGCCAGGGTGGCGTTCGTGTTCTGGGGCGGCCCTGCCTTTGCACCGGTACGGCGCCTCCGCGCAGAGGTTGGTGCCCCGCTCGTCCGGGGGGATCTGAGTGGGGATCTGCCGGCGGCTGACGGCCCCTGTCGTCGGTTCCGAGGCGGAGGCGGCTCGAGAAGTCCCCGTCGCCGACGGGATCACCGCTACCATCCGCGCTTCGGGCCTCCGGCTCTTTGTACTTGTCCTCACCCCTCGAGCGTCGGCATGGGCGAGGGCAGGGTTGCAGCGGCGTTCGCCCTGAGGCCATCACTGCTGCAGTTCGGCCACCCGTAGAGGGGGTCGTTGTCACTGCTGCTGGAGCGGGCGACGGCGAGCCGTCCGTCGGTCTTCTGTTGCTCCGCAGGCCCCCCAATCGTGTGGGGTTGTTCGTACCTGCGGAGGTGGAACCGGAGTTCCGTTTGTAATGGCACCTTGAATGTAGTGTTGTTGTTCATTGTGGCTGTCGGGGCCTAAACATGTATGTATTTTTGGCACGGAGCCGTGTTTTTTCCTCATTCTCGAGCACTAAGACTCGCCTGTTGGTTGTCTGAACCGCTTCACCAAGCGTGAGTCGCCCCGTGCAAAGGTGACGAGTGAGGTATCCGTATACCGGAGGCATAGGAGTCCCTCGGCTCGGTCGGCCTTGCTGTCCGAGGCTTCTCTTGCTTAGTTAAAGGAACCCCTAAGCCGCTCTTCGATGAGCCGAAGCCAGGGGTAGCGGTGTCAGCACGGACAGAGGCAGAGTCGGCTCGAAAAGAAGACTTGGTCGGCCAAAGCTTGGCCGGGTCGTCCGTTAGCGGGACCGACGCCGGAGTCGATCTGCCGAGGCCTCGGGCCGGGCTGATGTCTTCGGGGGACAGCTGGCCGAGGCCTCGGGGTGACCAGCCGAGTCGCCTGCTCGAGCCGGATTCTTGGAGGAGACCCTGGCGGCGATGGCCCGGGCGAGATGATGACGTCGTCCTTCAGAGTGGAGATCCTCGGACTGCGTCGCCGTCCGAGGCTAGGTCGGACCTCGCCGAAGGTGTAGTCGACGCCGAGGGTGCTGCTGCTCCCTTCAGCCGTCAAGATCCGAGCCTGCAGGATCGGATTATCTTGTAGCGTGTATTTTCTGCGGCCGCTGAGGCCCAAACACACCCTCGCCGTGTTGTAAAGCTGCGCTTCTTTTCCTCTCATTTCGAGTATCTAGACTTTTTCGGTCGGTTACAGAATTGTCTGTGCGAGCGAGAGTTGCTTTTCACGGAAGGTGATGAGTGAGGTATCCGTATCCCGGAGGCGTAGGAATCCCTCGGCTCGGTCGGCCTTGCCGCTTACGCGCACTCTTGCCCGTCCATAGGGTTCTGTCACCGACGCAGTCGAGAAGGCTCGAAGAATCACTTCGGCAGAGGAGATTTCGAACGTGAAGACTTGTTTGGTCCGCGGAATCACTTATCCGAACGTGAGTTACTTATCGCAGAAGGTGATGAGTGAGGTATCCGTATCCCGGAGGCGTAGGAGTCCCTCGGCTCGGTCAGCCTTGGCTGCTTACGTGTACTCCGTCGTTTTCAGGATCCACTTTCGAAGTAGTCGAAAAGCACGAAAGACATTCTGGCAGAAAGGATCTTTTTTCGAGGAAAAATTTCGACGTAGAGGGGGTTCCCCCCTTTTAGCCCCCGAGGGAGGGTCGGGCTTTGCCAAGGCAAGGCTGACCCTTCCTTGATGACTAAACTTTGCGTGGGAGCGAGGTATATGAACAACTTGAAAGCATCTTAAGGGTAGAAGCGACGTAGCTGTTGGATGTTCCAGGTGTTGCTGTAGACCTCGCCTTGACTGTTGGCCAGCTTGTACGTTTCGGGCTTCAGAACTTTGGCGATGACGAACGGCCCTTCCCAGGGAGGCGTGAGCTTGTGCCGCCCTCGGGCGTTCCGTCACAGCCGAAGCACCAGGTCGCCCACCTGGAGGTCTCGGGACCGGACCCCTCGGGCGTGGTAGCGTCGCAGGGACTGCTGGTACCGCGCCGAGTGTAGTAAGGCCATGTCCCGAGCCTCTTCCAGCTGGTCCAGCGAGTCTTCTCGACTAGCTTGGTTGCTTTGGTCGGCGTAGGCCCTCGTCCTCGGGGGACCGTATTCTAAGTCTGTGGGCAAGATGGCCTCGGCCCCATAGACTAGAAAGAACGGCGTGAAGCCCGTGGCTCGGCTCGGCGTTGTCCTCAGGCTCCAGACCACCGAGGGGAGTTCCTTCATCCATCGCTTGTCGAACTTGTTGAGGTCGTTGTAGATCCGAAGCTTGAGCTCTTGTAGAATCATGCCGTTGGCACGCTCTACTTGCCCATTTGTCATGGGGTGAGCCACGGCTGCCCAGTCCACCCGGATGTGGTGATCCTCGCAGAAGTCCAGGAACTTTCTACCGATGAACTGGGTGCCGTTGTCGGTGATGATGGAGTTCGGGACCCCAAAGCGACGGATGATGTTGGTGAAGAACGCCACCGCCTGTTCGGACCTGATGCTGTTTAGGGGCCGGACCTTGATCCACTTGGAGAATTTGTCGATGGCGACCAACAGGTGCGTGTAGCCCCCGGGTGCCTTCTGCAAGAGGCCGACGAGGTCCAGACCCCACACAGCGAAAGGCCAGGTGATGGGTATCGTCTGCAGAGCCTGAGCGGGCAGGTGGGTCTGCCTCGCGTAGAACTGACACCCTTCGCAGGTGCGGACAATTCTAGTGGCGTCGGCCACCGCCGTCGGCCAGTAGAAACCTTGTCGGAAGGCGTTTTCGACGAGGGCTCGAGGTGCTGCGTGATGGCCGCAAGCCCCCGAGTGTATCTCTCGTAGGAGCTCCTAGCCTTCGGCGATGGAAATGCATCGCTGGAGGATGCCTGAGGGGCTGCGGTGGTAGAGCTCATTCCCGTCCCCCACCAGGACAAACGACTTGGCGCGCGCGCCAACCGCCGAGCTTCGGCTCGGTCGAGGGGTAGCTCTCCTCGGTGGAGATATTGCAGGTACGGGGTCTGCCAGTTTTGATTAGGCGTGACCCCGCTTCGCTCCTCCTCGACGCGCAGTGCCTCACCCTCGGGGGCCGAGGGTACCCCGGGCTGAACCGAGGGTGCCTTGGGCCGAGCTGAGGGTGCCTCGGGCCGAGCCGAGGGTGCCTCGGACTGAGCCGAGGGTTCCTCGGGCTGGGCCGAGGGTGCCTCGGGCTCGGGCGTGTCGTCGATCTTGATGGAGGGTTGATGCAGGTCTCGAGAGAAGACATCTGGGGGAACCGTTGTTCGCCCCGAGGCTATTTTAGCCAGCTCGTCCGCAGTCTCGTTGTAGCGTCGGGCAATGTGGTTGAGCTCGAGCCCGTAGAACTTGTCTTCCCGGCGCCGAACCTCATCGTAGTAGGCCTTCATCTTCGGGTCGCGGCAGTGGGAGTTCTTCATGACTTGGTCGATGACGAGCTGCGAGTCACCACGAGCGTCGAGGCGTCGGACCCCTAGCTCGATGGCGATGCGCAACCCGTTGACCAGAGCCTCGTACTCAGCCACATTGTTGGACGCCGGGAAGTGGAGGCGTAGCACGTAGCGTAGATGCTTTCCGAGGGGCGAGATGAAGAGTAGGCCTGCGCTGGCCCCTGTCTTCATCAGCGACCCGTCGAAGAACATGGTCCAGAGTTCCGGCTGGATCGGAACCGTTGGGAGCTGGGTGTCGACCCATTCAGCCACGAAGTCCTCCAAGACCTGGGACTTGATGGCCTTCCGAGGGGCGAACGAGATTGCTTCGCCCATGATTTGCACCGCCCACTTTGCGATTCTACCCGAGGCCTCTCGGCACTGGATGATCTCCCCCAGGGGGAAGGATAACACCACAGTTACCGGATGAGACTCGAAGTAGTGTCGTAACTTCCGCCACATCAGGATCACCGCGTATAGCAGCTTCTGAATTTGTGGGTAGCGGATCTTGGTTTCGGACAGTACCTCACTGATGAAGTAGACTGGCCTCTGGACGGGCAATGCATGCCCCTCTTCTCGTCTCTCAACCACAATCGCGGCGCTAACCACCTGAGTGGTCGCGGCGACGTAGATCAAGAGGGCTTCTCCGGCAGCGGGGGGCACCAAGATGGGCGCGTTCGTGAGGAGCGCCTTCAGGTTCCCGAGGGATTCCTCGGCCTCGGGGGTCCAAGTGAAGCACTCGACCTTCCTTAAGAGGCGGTACAGAGGCAGGCCTCTTTCGCCGAGGCGTGAGATGAAGCGGCTCAGAGCCGCAAGGCATCCCATGACTCTCTGTACGCCTTTCAAGTCCTTGATGGGCCCCATGCTGGTGATGGCCGCGATCTTCTCCGGGTTGGCTTCGATGCCCCGCTCGGAGACGATGAACCCCAAGAGCATGCCTCGGGGTACCCCGAAGACACACTTCTCGGGATTAAGCTTCACGCCTTTCGCCTTAAGGCATCAGAATGTCACTTCAAGGTCGGAAAGGAGGTCGGAGGCTATCCTCGTCTTGACTACGATGTCATCGACGTAGGCCTCGACCGTCCGGCCAATGTGTTCGCCGAACACATGGTTCATGCACCGCTGGTACGTCGCGCCCGCATTCCTCAAGCCGAACGGCATGGTGACATAGCAGTACATGCCGAAGGGTGTGATGAAAGAAGTCGCGAGCTGGTCGGACTCTTTCATCCTGATTTGGTGATACCCTGAGTAGGCATCAAGGAAAGACAGGGTTTCGCACCCGGCAGTGGAATCCACGATTTGATCGATGCGAGGCAGAGGGTAGGGAACCTTCGGACATGCTTTGTTTAGACCAGTGTAGTCTACACACATCCGGCATTTCCCTCCTTTCTTTCTCACAAGCACAGGGTTGGCAAGCCATTCGGGATGGAATACCTCTTTGATGAACCCTGCCGCCATTAGCTTGTGGATCTCCTCGCCTATGGCTCTGCGCTTTTCCTCGTCGAATCGGCGCAGAGGCTGCTTCACGGGTCGGGTTCCAGCTCGGATATCCAGCGAGTGCTCGGCGACATCCCTCGGTATGCCGGGCATGTCCGAGGGACTCCACGCGAAAACGTCGGCGTTCGCGCGGAGAAAGTCGACGAGCACTGCTTCCTATTTGGGATCGACTTTGGAGCTGATCTGGATCTGCTTGGAGGCATCGCTACTGGGGTCAAGGGGGACGGACTTAACCGTCTCCGCTAGCTCGAAGTTGCCGGCGTGACGCTTCACGTCTGGCACCTCCTTAGAGAGGCTCTCCAGGTCGGCGATGAGGGCCTCGGATTCGACGAGGGCCTCGGCGTACTCCACGCACTCCACGTCTCATTCGAACGCGTGTTTGTACGTGGGGCCGACGGTGATGACCCCATTGGAGCCCGGCATCTTGAGCTTGAGGTAGGTGTAATTGGGGACGGCCATGAACTTCACGTAGCATGGCCTCCCCAATACTGCGTGGTAGGTTCCTCGGAACCCGACCACCTCGAACGTGAGGGTCTCCCTTTGGAAGTTGGAGGGTGTTCCGAAGCAGACAGGAAGGTCGAGTCGTCCGAGGGGCTGGACGCGCTTCACGGGGATGATCCCGTGGAAAGGCGCAGCGCCTGCCCGGACCGAGGATAGATCAACCCACAGGAGCCCGAGGGTCTCGGCGTAGATGATGTTGAGGCTGCTGCCTCCGTCCATGAGGACCTTGGTGAGCCTGACGTCGCCGATGACGGGGTCGACAATGAGCGGGTATTTCCCCGGGCTCGGCACGTGGTCGGGGTGGTCGGCTTGGTCGAAGGTGATGGGCTTGTCGGACCAGTCTAGGTAGACTGGCGCCGCCACCTTTACCGAACAGACCTCCCGACGCTCTTGCTTGCGATGCCGAGCCGAGGCGTTCGCCGCTTGCCCATCGTAGATCATGAAGCAGTCGCGGACCTCGGAGAACTCTCCTGCCTGGTGATCCTCCTTGTCGTCGTCGCGAGCCCTGCCACCCTCCGCGGGTGGCCCGGCCCTGTGGAAGTGGCGCCGAAGCATGGCGCACTCCTCAAGGGTGTGCTTGACGGGCCCCTGATGATAGGGGCACGACTCCTTGAGCATCTTGTCGAAGAGGTTGGCACCTCTGGGGGGTTTTCGAGGGTTCTTGTACTCGGCGGCGGCGACAAGGTCCGCGTCAGCGGCGTCGCGTTTCGCTTGCGACTTCTTCTTGCCCTTCTTCTTGGCGCCGCGCTGAGTTGACGCCTCGGGGGCGTCTTCCGGTGGGCGGCCCTGGGGCTGCTTGTCCTTCCGGAAGATAGCCTCAACCGCCTCTTGGCCAGAGGCGAACTTGGTGGCGATGTCCATCAGCTCGCTCGCCCTGGTGGGGGTCTTTCGACCCAGCTTGCTGACCAGGTCGCGGCAAGTGGTGCCGGCGAGGAACGCGCCGATGACATCTGAATCGTTTATGTTGGGCAGCTCGGTGCGCTGCTTCGAGAATCGCCGGATGTAGTCCCGGAGAGACTCTCCCGGCAGCTTCAGAGGTCCCAGGAGTTTTCGGGGCGCACGTACGTGCCCTGGAAATTGCCGGCGAAGGCTTGGACCAGGTCGTCCCAGTTGGAGATCTGCCCCAGAGGCAGGTGATCCAACCAGGCGCGAGCGGTGTCGGAGAGAAACAGGGGGAGGTTGCGGATGATGAGGTTGTCATCGTCCGTTCCAGCCGGTAGTCTGCGAGCCACACTTCCGGTCTCGTCTCCCCCGAGTACTTTGTGATAGTAGTCGGGGGTCGGAACCGGGTCGGGAACGGCGCCCGTCGTATGGCGCAGCTGAAAGCCAGCGGACCGGGTGGTTCGGGCGAGGGACTCCGATCCTCCCCGCTGTCGTAGCGTCCCCCACGCCTGGGGTGGTAGCCTCGGCGCACCCTCTCGTCGAGGTGGGCCCGACGGTCGCGGTGATGGTGCTCGTTGCCGAGGCTACCCGGGGCCGCAGGCGCTGTGTTGCGCGTGCGCCCGGTGTGGACCGAGGCTTCCCGCACGAATCGGGAAGTCGCGGCGCGGTGTTCCGAGGGGTACCCCTGCCTTCGGGAGGCGGAGCTCTCGGCCCGTCGGACTGCGGCGCCCTCTAGGAGATTCTTGAGCTCTCCCTGGATTCGCCGCCCCTCGGTGGTTGACAGCTCCGGCATCGCGCGGAGAAGCATTGCTGCTACAACCAGGTTCTGGCCGACCCCACTGGAAGCGGGTGGCGGCCTCACCCTGACATCATCGGCGATGCGGTGCTGGATACCCTAGGGTAGATGGCGCACTTCTCCGGCCGGAGGTTGGCCCGCCCATTCCTGCCCGACGTCCCGGCGGATCGGCTCAAGTGCTCCTGCTCCCTCATCGAGCCTGGCCGGCACCCCGTGGAATTGCTCAAGCTATGGGTCATGACCCCCCGCCGGAACGGGGACCACAGCTAGCTCCCGTAGGATGTCAACGCGTGGCACAGGCCTAGGGAGATCACCGTTCTCCGGCATACCGAGATGGTTGCCTTCGGAGGGACCCCCTAGATCGACGTGGAAACATTCACGACTTGGGCCGCAGTCCTCGTCACCGAGGCTGCGGCTATCGTTGGAACAGTCGCAAAGGCAGTAGCCGCATGCGGTCATGAAGTCCCGCATGACACTGGGGTTGCCAAGTCCAGAGAAATCCCAACAGAAGTCGGGCTCGTCATCTTCCTCGGACCTCGAGGGCCCGTAGGTCGAGACGTCCGCGAGCCGGTCCCAGGGTGACCGCATACGAAACCCCAGAGGGTTTGGACTCGCCTCTACGAGAGTGTCCGCCAAAGCGAAGTCGCTTGGCGGGTCGAGGCTGAATCCGAAGGGCGTGAGATGGGAACCGGTGGGTACCTCTTGGTCGACGGGCGGTGACGATGTCACGTCAGGGACTGACTGCACCGTCGTCTCAGGTACGAGGGTGACGCCCAGCAAGCCTTTCGCGAGCGTGCTGGCGTCGTCTGTTTGCTCGGAATTGGCGTGTTGCGGGGAGACGGCGCTCGTCTTCGTCTCAAACGCGAGGTCGATGCCCGACGTGCCCCCCGTTGGGGCGCCGGCGCCGTCGACTTACTCGACAGCCGACGAGGTGTCGCCTCCTGCTTGGCCTTGGTTGCCCTGCCTCCTCCTCCGTCGGCGGGGGAGAGGGCAGGGTGAGCTCAAATGTCGTTCTTCCACCACGCGGGGAAGACGTCGTCGATTCCGCCGCCGACGGGCGGGCTGTCGGTCGCCATTGTTGCTGTCGCACGGCGGGGGAAGGAGTATCATGTCGTAGCTGCCGTCGAGGGACATGAACTCAAGACTCCCGAAACGGAGCACCGTCCCGGGCTGGAAAGGTTGCTGGAGACTGCCCATCTGGAGCTTGACGGGAAGCTGTTCGTCAACACGCAGCAGGCCCCTACCTGGCGCACCAACTGTCGGTGTTTCGAGACTGGGGGGTCCCTGGGCCGACGAGTGAAATGTCGCCGCGTGCCCCAGCCCAGATGGGTCGGCGCGAGACGGAGCACGAAGGGGGGGAAGAAAGGGCAGCCGGAGCGAGAGAGGGAGGTGGAAATCCTGCGGCCTTCGTGTTCTTGTCCCGCGCCCAGGTCGGGTGCGCTTGCAGTAGGGGGTTACAAGCGTCCACGCGGGAGAGGGAGCGAGCGGCCTCACGCGAGCGCCCGTCCCGTCCTCTTCCCCGCACGGCCAACCTCCTGTAAGAGGGCCCTGGTCCTTCCTTTTATAGGCGTAAGGAGAGGATCCAGGTGTACAATGGGGGTGTAGCAGAGTGCTAACGTGTCTAGCGGAGGAGAGCTAGCGCCCTAAGTACATGCCATCGTGGCAGCCGGAGAGGTTTTGGCACCCGGTTCGTGTGGTGTCGTGGCCGTCGGAGGAGCGCTGAAGCCTGGTGGAAGGACAGCTGTCGGGGCTGTCGAGTCCTTGCTGACGTCCTCTTGCTTCCGTAAGGGGGCTGAGAGCCGCCATCGTCATAGAGCGTGCGGGGCGCCATCATTACTTTGTCTGGCGGAGCGAGCCAGATGGGACGCCGGTCTTGTTTCCCGTAGCCTGAGTCAGCTTGGGGTAGGGTAATGATGATGCCTCCTGTTGACGTGGCCGGTCCACGCCCTAGGTTGGGCGATGTGGAGGCTCCTCCGAGGTCGAGGTCGAGTCTGTCTTCCGTGGCCGAGGTCGAGTCCGAGCCCCTGGGTCGGGCGAGGCGGAGACCGTCGGCTGAGGCCAGGGCTGAGTCCGAGCCCCGGGGTCGGGCGAAGCGAAGTTCGTCGTCTTCCGGGGCTGAGCCCGAGTCCGAGCCCTGGGTCGGGCGGAGCGGAGTTCGCCGTCTTCCGGGGCTGAGCCCAAGTCCGAGCCCTGGGTCGGGCGGAGCGGAGTTTGCCGTCTTCCGGGGCTGAGCCCGAGTCCGAGCCCTGGGTCGGGCGAAGCGGAGCTTCCGATGGTGCCTGAGGCCGGGCCTGACTGCCTGTCAGCCTCACTCTATCAAGTGGCACAGCAGTCGGAGCGACGCAGGCGGCGCTGTCCTTCTGTCAGGCCGGTCAGTGGAGCGGCGAAGTGACTACGGTCAATTCGGCTCTGTCGATTGAAGGGCGCGCGTCAGGATAAAGGTGTCAGGCCACCTTTGCATTAAATGCTCCTGCGATTTGGTCGGTTGGCGCGGCGATTTGGTCAGGGTTGCTTCTTGGCGAAGACAGGGCATCGGGCGAGCCGGAAGTATGTTCGTCGCTGGAGGGGGGCCTCGGGCGAGACGGAGATCCCCCGGGGTCGGCTGCCCTTGCCCGAGGCTAGGCTCGGGTGAGGCGTGATCGAGTCCCTCGAATGGACCGATCCCTGACTTAATCGCACCCATCAGGCCTTTGCAGCTTTGTGTTGATGGGGGTTACCAGCTGAGAATTAGGAGTCTTGAGGGTACCCCTAATTATGGTCCCCGACAGTCCTTGAAGACTTGAGTTGGTGCTTATTCTTTCTTGATGAGGTTGATCATCTTTGGTCTCCAATCTTGGTGTCTCCATCCAAGTTTATGGACATGTGGATAGATGTGTGTAGGTAGGTCAGAATTTCTATTTTGTTGTTAGTTTAAAGCAAAGGGTTACACAAAACATTAGGGTCTTGTAGGTCAGGTTGGTAGGTTAGAATCTTGCTTTGGAATAGGTAGATTAGGCAACCTATCAATATTGTGTGGGTTGTTCATATATGACCAAGTTGGTCTAAGTCATCAATTTTAGGATTAAGTGATCTAGGTAGGAAAAGAAGTTCTATGTGTAAGGTTTAATTCATTAACTAACCCGGTTTAACTTACTCTATCTTTTAGACAAGTGCAAGACATATGAGTCAAGTGGGCTATGTGTTATCGGCTAGATCAGAGGTTACATTAGATTAGGTTGGATCTAGATTAGATGTGATCCAGATTAAATTGGTAGGGCTAGGTAATACTAGATAAGATCTGAATAATTTTGATTAGATCATGGTTGTTACTTCATGATGGGATAAGCGAAGTGGTTGGGTTGAGATGGGCGGATAAGATCGAATCTTTTAAGATAAGATGGATCTATTAAGTTAGATATATTTTAATGGGGAATAATCTAGGTTGTCTAGTTATTTTACAAATATTCTCTTTTTTGCCTAGATGTATATATGCAGATGTAATTGTGCGCATTACTCCACAACTCATTACACTCAATCAAAGATCCAAATCAGCCAAGTATCATAAGAACAAACATTCAAGCGTATAGATACTTACAAAAATAGTTTTGTTTTTGTTCCCGAGATTAGGTTTCCTATTCCTAAAAGTCACTTTAGGTACAGGATTTCAAAGTGTGAAATCCAAATTTGTCTTTAGAAGAGAAAAGGTAAGAGTAATCAGAGTAAAGCAACAATAGATGAGAAAAGATTAAGAAAAGTTTAGAAAGAATCAGAGTAGCAAAGGTAAGTAGGTAAGAGTTATCCAGTTCTATGTAGGTTTCGTCCTACAGTCAACATCCCCCTGATACCACTTCTGTCACACCCGGGTTTTAGGGACCCGGGCGCGAACATAATCACCAAGTGTGCTAGGACCAAGTCTTACACATATGATGATTCATGGTACAAAACCGAATGTCACAACATTAATATACAACGGAATTCTGTAGAAAATAATTAAATAATTACATCATATGAAGACAACGATCCAGCAACCCAAAGTTGACTGAGAGACAATGGCCTAGACCTCTCACAAACTCATCACAGCATCCTCCATGCGCCTCATCCTGCGGTACCTGTTCTTGACCTATGGGGGTGTGAGACAGCAAGGGTGAGCTCACATTCGTTCATCGCTCAACAAGTTGTGGGGAATAACGTGCATGAACTCACCAAAGGTGGGAGCTCATGTGAAGTGTAAGGCTTACCAAAGAGGATGGTTAAAGTTGAGCATTGCTTTTAAAGTTGGTCAAAATTTTATTAGCAATTACTAAGTATAAGTAAATACCAACCTAATTAAGTAAGAGATCAAGATTAATAACAACACCCGCGATGCAATGCATATGACAAATTGAGTTTAATTCCATAAGTTAATCATGTGAGGGTCCGAGCAGCTCATGACCGTGAGCACGGCTGATATACCAGTTTGCACACTGTAGAGGTTGTGCATCTTTACACACAAGTCGTGTTACCCATTTTCCATGGAGATGATCAGAACCCATACACCTCTACCAAGGAAGCGAGGCAGGGTACCACTATGAGGCCTTTACAAAGTTCCACTAGCTTCAGAAAACCCGCTACAGTTTCTAGGAAGCCCCAATGCAGGGATCCCTCGTCTGACCGCCATCGCAGCAAAAATCAGCCCGAGGACCTCCCTACACCAACCACTCCCCTGCTGCTCTTGCCCCTTTCGGGTAAGGTAGTCTTCCACTAGCTTTCCTAATTAGTCAGCCAAGGACGTACCATACCACCCTTGTGGTAGCACTGTTTTCCCGGGTGGTCTCTCCATGTTCCAATTAAAAATATGATCTTATCATGAACAATAATTAAACAACAACATAATTGGAACATGATCATAATAAAACATTAGTTTCCCGAAACCAGGTAGAGCAATAGCAAAGCTACCCAATAATTCATCTGTTTGCAAGGTGGGGAATAAAAAATGCAAGGGAAAACTATTAGGTCCCATCAAATTAACCTGAGCATGTCGCAGTGATTAACAACGAACATTATTAGGTAAAAAGGAGTGATCAAGGGCACAACTTGCCTGGGACTCGAGATTCTAGGTACTAAGATGATCTTCAGATTCTCGGGACCTCACAACTATTCGTAGCAATACAAACAAGCTTGGTATAGGCAAAATTAACATCACACCAAACATAAGCACAAACTATACAATAATATTCTATGCGATGCTACTGAAAGTCGCCTAGACCGGGTGAATAGGCAAAACCTGAAAATTATAAACTTTGAACACATATTATGCCCGAGGTTAGTGTTAGAATTAAATCGGAGTGCGGAAGATAGTCCCCTTGCTTAGAGTTGCTCAATCAATGCGGATAACTTTTGGGAGCAAACTCAAATCAATATGAGCAAGGGAACTTTTAGAGAGAGGAAAGAGGGAAAACAAATCAAGTGAAGATCAACAAGTGAACACTATGATTTGTTTACCGAGGTTTGGTTCCAAAGAACCTAGTCCCCGTTGAGGAGGCCACAAAGGCCGGGTCTATTCCGACCCTTTACCTCTCTCAATCGGTCACACAAACCGGTCGAGGCTTCTCCTTAATCACTTGGGTCACTAAGACCCCGCAAAAATCACCACACACTTAGGTGTCTCTTGCTAGCTTTACAAAGCACTTAGAGAATAAGAATGAGAAGGAGAAAGAAATCCAAGCAACAAGAGGAACAAAAGAACACAAATGATCCTCTCACAAGTCTCTAAGCAATAGAGTTGATTTTGGAGCTTGAAGTGGATTGAATGCTTTGATTGTGTATTTAGAGTGTTTGGCTTTGCTCTTGCAATGAATGTGAAGTTCAGAAAACTTGGATGACTTGAATCGAGGTGGTTGGGGGGTATTTATAGCCTCCAACCACTTCTTAGTCATTGGTTGTTTTTGCTGTTGATGGGCGCACCGGACAGTCCGGTGGTGCACCGGACATGGCACTGTTTAGTGTCTGGTGCGTGCCACGTCAGCTGCCCGTTGGGGTTTGGAGCGGTTGACCGTTGAAGTCCTTTGTCTTCTTGCTGCACTGGACAGTCCAATGGAACACCAGACATGTTCGGTGCGTTCTGACTTCGCTGCTCTGACTTCTGCACTATGCGCTTTTACTGTTCACACAGTCGACCACTTAGTGCAGGTGACCGTTGCTCCGTTGGCTCACCGGACATGTCCGGTGCACACCGGACAGTCCGGTGAATTATAGCGGAGCGTCCCTCTTAGAAACCCGAGTGGCCAGTTCGTGGGGCATGGGCCTGGGCACCGGACAGTGTCCGGTGCGCCACTGGCAGCACCATTGCTAGTCTTTGCTCCAATCTTTGTTGACTCCCCAACTTAATCTCTTTCTTGGTTTATGTTGAACCTTATGCACATGAGATAAATGACAACTAGGCAAACTAGTAAGTCCATGTGGTTTGTGATGGACGTCAAACACCAAAATCGATTATAGAAAATGTTTTAATCCCATTTCCTTTTCTATCTCCCCCTTTTTGGTGATTGATGCCAACACAAACCAAAGCAAATATAAAGTGTAAAAATGTAACTAGTTTGCAATTATGACAGATGTGCATAGGTTACTTAGATTTTAAACCAATTGAAAGAATTTCTACATATGTCTAAATAATGTGATTGCTTTCTTCTATTATAATATTTTGAACCACATTTGCACCACTTTGCTTGTTTTTGCAAATCTTTTGTAAAAGACTTTTCAAATTCTTTTGCAAATAGCCAAAGGTATAAGAATGTGATTTCCAAAAAGCATTTTCATGATTTCGAAAAATTCTCCTCCTGTTTCAAATGCTTTTCCTTTGACTGAATAAAAGCTTCCCCTGAAGTTCTCCCCTTAGCTGTCTAGAGGGTTTTTGCAATTGAAATAATTTCTTCACTTTTGTGATATAGTTTTTGAAAATTTTAAGTTGTGGTGCGATGGTGCGGTCCATTTGCTTTTGGCCTGCTACTCTCTCCCCATTTGGCATTAATCGCCAAAAACAAAGAAACTTGAGAGGCCTTATAATTTTCCCCCTTTGATAAAATGATATGAGTGAAGGTTTATACCAATTGGAAGTTTTATGAGTAAGACAAAGGATGAATGATACCGACAGAGTTGGAGTGGAAGCCTTGCTTTTGCCAAATACTCCATTTTCCTTTCAATCTAAGACTAATCATAGAGATACTACTGGAAGCATATTAGTCTTAGCCTTGGCACAAGAGGAATAAGAAATATGTATTTGTACCAAATGAAATAGACATGATCAAAGGTATATATAAATGAGCTATGTGTGCAATGTTTCAATCAAAGTTCCGAGAATCTAAGATGTTTAGCTCATTCCTAAGCTTGCTAAAAGTCTTTTCATCTACTGGCTTGGTAAAGATATTGACTAATTGGTTGTGGGTGTTAACATAAGTAATTTCGATATCCCCCTTTTGTTGGTGATCTCTCAAAAAGTGATACCGGATGTCTATGTGCTTAGTGCGGCTGTGTTCAACGGGATTATCCGCCATGAATTGCACTCTCATTATCACATAGGAGAGGGACTTTGCTCAACTTGTAGCCATAGTCCCTAAGTGTTTGCCTCATCCAGAGTAATTGTGCACAACAATATTCTGCAGTAATATACTCAGCTTCGGCGGTGGATAGAGCTACTGAGTTTTGTTTCTTTGAAGACCAAGACACTAGGGATTTTCCTAGAAACTGGCAAGTCCCTGATGTGCTCTTCCTGTCAATTTTACATCCGGCATAATTGGCATTGGAATACCCAATTAGATGAAAGATAGATCCCTTGGGGTACCAAAGACCAAACTTAGGAGTGTAAACTAAAATCTCATGATTCTTTTCACGACCCTAAGGTGAACTTCCTTAGGATTTGCCTGGAACCTTACACACATGCATACCGAAAGCATAATATCTGTTCGTGAAGCACATAAGTAGAGTAAAGATCCTACATTGACCGGTATACCTTTTGATATACGGATTTACCTCCCATGTCGAGGTCGAGATGCCCATTTGTTCCCATGGGTGTCTTGATAGGTTTGGCATTCTCCATTCCAAATTTCTTGAGAATGTCATGAATGTACTTAGTTTGGCTGATGAAGGTGCCCTCTTGAAGTTGTTTGATTTGAAATCCAAGGAAATTGAAAGTCACCTAGAGGGGGGGTGAATAGGGCGAATCTGAAATTTATAAACTTAAGCACAACTACAAGCCGGGTTAGCGTTAGAAATATGAACGAGTCCGAGAGAGAGGGTGAAAAACAAATCACAAGCAAATAAAGAGTGAGACACAAGGATTTGTTTTACCGAGGTTCGGTTCTTGCAAACATACTCCCCGTTGAGGTGGTCACAAAGACCGGGTCTCTTTCAACCCTTTCCCTCTCTCAAACGGTCACTTAGACCGAGTGAGCTTCTCTTCTCAATCAAACAGGACACAAAGTCCCCACAAGGACCACCACACAATTGGTGTCTCTTGCCTCGGTTAGAATTGGTTGATCACAAGAAAGAATGAGAAAAAGAAGCAATCCAAGCGCAAGAGCTCAAATGAACACAAGTCACTCTCTCACTAGTCACTATTTGATTTGGAATGAACTATGGACTTGGGAGAGGATTTGATCTCTTTGGTGTGTCTTGTATTGAATGCTATAGCTCACTGTCCGGTGCGCCATCTGGCCCTGCTCTAACTCTGGCGCGCACTGTAGCGCATTTAATGCCTTCTGTAGACGACCGTTGGCGCGAAGTAGTCGTTGCTCCGCTGGCACACCGGACAGTCCGGTGCGCCACCGGACACTGTCCGGTGCTCCACCGAACAGTCCGGTGAATTATAGCGGAGCAGCCTCCAGAATTCCTGAAGATGAGCAGTTCAGAGTTGGAGTCCCTGGTGCACCGGACACTGTCCGGTGGCACACCGGACAGTCCAGTGCGCCAGACCAGGGCACACTTCGGCTGACTTTAGCTCTTTATATTTGAATCCTTTCTCGGTCTTTTTATTGGTTTGTTGTGAACCTTTGGCACCTGTAGAACTCATAATCTAGAGCAAACTAGTTAGTCCAATTGTTTGTGTTGGGCAATTCAACCACCAAAATTAATTTCGGAAAAGGTGTAAGCCTATTTCCCTTTCAATCTCCCCCTTTTTGGTGATTGATGCCAACACAAACCAAAGCAAATATAGAAGTGCATAATTGAACTAGTTTGCATAATGTAAGTGCAAAGGGTACTAAGAATTGAACCAATAAATTCTCATAAGATGCGCATGGATTGATTTCTTTATATTTAACATTTTGGACCACGCTTGCACCACATGTTTTATTTTTGCAAATTCTTTTGTAAATTCTTTTCAAAGTCCTTTTGCAAATAGTCAAAGGTAAATGAATAAGATTTTGAGAAGCATTTTCAAGATTTGAATTTTTCTCCCCCTGTTTCAAAATGCTTTTCCTATGACTAAACAACTCCCCCTTAATCAAATCCTCCTCTTAGTGTTCAAGAGGGTTTTAGATATTAGTTTTGAAAGGGTTGTACCAATTTGAAATTCTATCAAAAATAATTTAAAAATCTTTTCTTAACTCAAATTTTTGAAAATTGGTGGTGGTGCGGTCCTTTTGCTTTGGGCTAATACTTTCTCCCCCTTTGGCATGAATCGCCAAAAACGGATACTTGAGTGAAATATAAGCCCTTGAACTTTCTCTCCCTATGGTAAAGAACATATGAGTGAAGATTATACCAAGGTTGGAGAGCGGAGCGACGGCGAAGGATGAGTAATTTAATGGAGTGGAGTGGAAGCCTTTGTCTTCGCCGAAGACTCCAATTCCCTTTCAATCTATGACTTGGTTTGAAATACACTTGAAAACACATTAGTCATAGCATATATAAAAGAGACATGATCAAAGGTATATTAATGAGCTATGTGTGCAAAACAACAAAAGAAATTCTGAGAATCTAGAATATTTAGCTCATGCCTAAGTTTGTTAAATGTTTGTTCATCTAGTGGCTTGGTAAAGATATCGGCTAATTGTTCTTTGGTGTTAATATATGCAATCTCGATATCCCCCTTTTGTTGGTGATCCCTTAGAAAATGATACCGAATGGCTATGTGTTTAGTGCAGCTATGTTCAACGGGATTATCCGCCATGCAGATTGCACTCTCATTATCAAATAGAAGAGGAACTTTGGTTAATTTGTAACCATAGTCCATAAGGGTTTGCCTTATCCAAAGTAATTGCGCGCAACAATGGCCTGCGGCAATATACTCGGCTTCGGCGGTAGAAAGAGCTACAGAATTTTGCTTCTTTGAAGCCCAAGACACCAGAGACCTTCCCAAGAACTGGAAAGTCCCTGATGTGCTCTTTCTATTAATTTTACACCCTGCCCAATCGGCATCCGAATAACCAATTAAATCAAATGTGGATCCCCTAGGGTACCAAAGGCCAAACTTAGGAGTATAAACTAAATATCTCAAGATTCATTTTACGGCCCTAAGGTGAGCTTCCTTAGGATCGGCTTGGAATCTTGCACACATGCATACGGAAAGCATAATGTCCGGTCGAGATGCACATAAATAAAGTAAAGAACCTATCATCGACCGGTATACCTTTTGATCTACGGATTTACCTCCCGTGTCGAGGTCGAGATTCCCATTAGTTCCCATGGGTGTCTTGATGGGCTTGGCATCCTTCATCCCAAATTTGTTTAGAATGTCTTGAATGTACTTCGTTTGACTAATGAAGGTGCCCTCTTGAAGTTGCTTCACTTGAAATCCTAAGAAGTACTTCAACTCCCCCATCATGGACATCTCGAATTTCTGTGTCATGATCCTACTAAATTCCTCACATGTTGATTCGTTAGTAGACCCAAATATAATATCATCAACATAAATTTGGCATACAAACAAATCATTTGCAAGAGTTTTAGTAAATAAAGTAGGATTGGCTTTTCCGACTTTGAAGCAATTAGTGATAAGAAAATCTCTTAGGCATTCATACCATGCTCTTGGGGCTTGCTTGAGCCCATAAAGCGCCTTAGAGAGTTTATATACATGGTTAGGGTACTCACTATCTTTAAAGCCGGGAGGTTGCTCAACATAGACCTCTTCCTTGATTGGTCCGTTGAGGAAAGCACTTTTCACGTCCATTTGAAAAAGCTTGAAGCCATGGTAAGTAGCATAGGCAAGTAAAATGCGAATTGATTCTAGCCTAGCTACGGGTGCATAGGTTTCACCGAAATCCAAATCTTTGACTTGTGAATACCCCTTGGCCACAAGTCGGGCTTTGTTCCTTGTCACCACACCATGCTCGTCTTGCTTGTTGCGGAAGACCCACTTGGTTCCTACAACATTTTGATTAGGACGTGGAACTAAATGCCATACCTCATTCCTAGTGAAGTTGTTGAGCTCCTCTTGCATCGCCACCACCCAATCCGAATCTTGAAGTGCTTCCTCTATCCTGTGTGGCTCAATAGAGGAAACAAAAGAGTAATGTTCACAAAAATGAGCAACACGAGATCGAGTAGTTACCCCCTGTGGGGGACAGATATCCCCCGGGTCCACTGGAAGGATAAAAGACCTCACGAAAGGCCCAAGGGCCCAATAAATCGTACGGTCACTCCTTCATGGGCCTAGGGAAGAGTGACCAGTGAAGCAGATCGACATAAGGCCGGATCGGTGCGAGCCCGGATGGCCCAACAACATTGAGCAAACAACCACAACAGAAACCCGACTTTCCCGCGCTGGAGCCCCGTACAACGGAGCCAGGCGAGGATAAGTCGGCAGAACTATAGGAAGATAGACTCGATCAGTTCACTATCTCCTAGGTGCGGCTTGTTATCTCATCCGCATGTATTGCCTCACGGTCGAATATATAAGGCCTAGGGGGCACCCCTTCAGATCGATCCCACTACTCAGCCATCCACCCCAGCTCTCTACGTTCTAGCTTTAGAGAGCTCCCTTGTAACCCATTACATAAAGCATACTCGCCAGGATGTAGGGTGTTACGCATCTCAAAGCGGCCCGAACCTGTAAACACTGTCCCTTGTTCCTCGTGCATCCAGCATGAACCATTTAGCTACAGTCGGCGACACCGTCCTACTCCTAAAACACCTTGAGGGGCAACCCCGAGTGTGCGGTCGGACCCAAAACACCGACAGCTGGCGCGCCAGGTAGGGGGGTGTGTCGCCGATCTAAGCTAGCTCAATGGCCGTCACCTTCCACCGCAAGATCACCCTCCGTCCCGGATCTGTATTCCGCTTCGGAACTATCTCATCCGTAGCAGATGAAGAGGGAACTCTACACCGCATCGCAGATCCGCCAAAGAAGAAGTCCCCTCCAACATACTCCGAGAATATCGGGGTAAAGAAGGAAAAAAGCACAACCTCCAGCGCTCCGAAAAAAGATCGCCTTCAGCAAGCCAGGGGCCGAGGGCCCGCTGACCCGGAGAACTCCATTGTCTACTTCCCCGACGAAAGAATGGACAGAAATCGCAAGAAAGAAAGAGACGAACAAAACCGGGAGGAAGCAAGTTGTTCTTTCAGTGCCTCCGCCCTCAAAGGAGAACAGAAAGAAGATCGCCACGACAGCCGCACCATTCTACCCTGACGTTCTTTTCATCGGGAGAGTGGAGTCGCCCCCCGTCTCCGACGACGAGCCGACCGCGCCCGGAGAAGAACCACCTCAGCGGGAGTCCCGTCGACGGAGGAACCGGCGCCGAAACATCCAGCGACATCACGAGGCCGGAGAGCGGGATCCAGAGCAGCCTGTCTCGCGAGACGAGGTCTTAGAGATAGGAGAAACTCTGGAGGAACGCGTCTTCAGAGAACGAAGGAACTCCCGACGGCGTGATCGCCGACGAGCTCAGGAACAAGCCGAGCAGGATGCGAGGCAACACCGGGAAAATCCACTCTTCGGGCGCAACCTGAATCCCGACTTCGCCCGAGCCATGAACACGCCGAGTGAAGTCGGAGGGGTACTAGCTCGGATAGCTGATCGACTCCCTCGGACTCCCGACGCCGAGGGCTATCGACGACTGTTCACCCAGGCAGCCAACCATCTTCTACCTCTCGCTCACCCGCCGAACGACCTACGACACGCCATCAACAGCCGCCGGGATGCGCGAAGCTCCATCAATGCTTCACGTGAACGACGACATGAGAACGAGATCCGCCGCCGGGAGGAGTACGACAGGGATCATGGCATCCCAGCTCGGAGTCAGGCCACCAGAACTGAGTCGGCAATGGCCTCGACTGGCAGTACTACCCGGGGACGGTCGAGGAACCACAACAACTACTCCCCTCCCCGGGACAGACATCATCCCCGACAACAAGAAGACACGTGTGGAGTGTCCGCCCTTACTCCACGCCTTAGGGCCATTCAATGGCCCCCTAACTTCAAGGTGTCCAACGTCGACAAATATGAACCTAAGCAGGATCCAGGAGGCTGGCTGGCCGTCTACACCACCGCTGCTCGAGCTGCCGGGGCGTCCGAGGACGTGATGACCGCATACTTACCCATTGTCCTCGGGCAAGATGTGCTACAATGGCTGCGACATCTACCCCGACACTGCATCGACGACTGGGGCGACTTCAGTCGACGCTTCACCGCCAACTTTCAGTCCCTCTCCGACAAACCAGCGCAACCATGGGACCTCAAATCCATCAAGCGCCGGGGGGACGAAACTCTCCGGTCGTACCTCAAAAGGATCCAGACCATGAGAAATCGTATCCCCGAGGTCACGGAGGCGGCCGTGATCGAGGACTTCTACAGAGGATCCAATGACTCGGCCTTCGTCCGAGCCATATTGCAGAAGGCGCCGACTACCTCCGAGCAGCTGTTCCGGGAAGCCGACCTCTACATCACCGCCGACGAGCGAGCTCAGGACCTCATCGGGGGAGTAAAGCCCGCGCCGGCAGCGCCACGACGCCACGCGAACCAGCAATCCGACAAATGCTGGGAGAAGAGGCCTCGCGAAGAAGTGCACGCCGCCGGACCACCTGCCTCTCGCGCCCGGGGGGCCTCGCGGAGGCGAACGCACGCTGGACGACATCCTCGACGCCTAGTGCCCGTACCACAAGGACATGCGCCACACCCTTCGGAACTGCAGGGACTTCAAGCACTCCGTCGGACACGGCCGGCCTTCCAACCTCTACCTCCTCCTCCGCCACGGGGAGGACCAGAATTACCACAACAACCCCAGCAGAAGGAGGAGGGAGGAGGTGGAGCCTTCCCGCGCGTTGACAGGGAGGTCAACGTCATCTTCGGCGGACACGGATCGCAGGAGAACAGAAGACAACAAAAGCTCAACGATCGCCAGATATTGGTGGCGACCACCGGTCCTCCCGCTCCGTACCGATGGTCGGAGCACCCGATCACCTTCACTCGGGCAGATCAATGGCTCAACTTCGACCACCCAGGCAAATATCCGCTCCTCGTCGATCCGGTGATCTGAGAGAGCAGGGTGAAGAAGGTGTTAGTGGATGGGGGAGCAACATCAACGTCACCTTCCCCCGGACACTCCAAGGCTTGGGAGTTCACCTCAAAGAGCTCCACGAGTCAGATACTCCTTTCTTCGGCATCGTGCCGACTGAAGGGGAATACCCGCTGGGCCACATCTACATGCCCGTCACCTTCGGAACTCCGAAGAACTACAGAACCGAGTTCCTGAGGTTCGAAGTGGCGAACTTCGACTGCGGGTATAACGCCATCATCGGGAGGCCGGGATTGGCAAAATTCATGGCCATTCCGCATTACACGTACATGATATTGAAGATGCCTGGACCACAAGGAATCATAACTGTGCGCGCTGACTTCCAAGGCGCCGCAGAATGTTTCCGAGTGGCCATCCAGGCGGCCCTCACCACCAAACCGTCGGCGACTTCTTCAACGCAGGCAAACTCTAAGCCTAAGGAAGACCTTGCGGCACCGGCAAATGAAGCTCAAGCCACGACCTCTATGCGGCCAACTGAAGAAACTAAAAGGATCAACCTGGGGTTCGTTGATGAGCGCAAGACTGCCATCATCAGCTCCAGCCTGGACGATTAATAGGAAGGCGCGCTCGTCCAGTTTCTGCAAGATAACCGAGACGTATTCGCATGGCAACCTGCGGATATGCCGGGAGTCCCGAGAGAACTGGCCGAGCACAAACTGAAGGTCTATCCCTAGGCGAGGCCGATCCGGCAAAAACTACGTCGCTTCACGCCCGCAAGAGAGAGGCCATTCGCGCTGAGCTGGCTCGCTTGGTCGCGGCTGGGTTTATTAGAGAGGTGTTACATCCCGAGTGGTTAGCCAACCCTGTTCTTGTACTCAAAAAGAATAAAGTGGATTGGCGCATGTGCGTCGACTATACGGATCTCAACAAACATTGTCCAAAGGATTCCTTCGGGCTACCTAGGATAGATCAGGTGGTAGACTCCACCGCTGGATGTTCTGTGCTGTCTTTCCTGGATTGCTATTCCGGATATCATCAGATTAGCTTGGCAAAGGAAGACGAGGAAAAAACAGCGTTCATCACTCCGTTCGGTGATTTCTGCTATACCTCCATGCCGTTTGGCCTCAAAAATGCTGGAGCGACTTATTAGAGAGCCATTCAAACATGCTTAGCCGATCACTGGGGCAAGCGTGTGGAAGCCTATGTAGATGATGTGGTAATCAAAACGGAGAACTCGGAAAACTTCATCGAAGACTTACAGCTGGTTTTCAACAGTCTACGGCGATATCGATGGAAGCTTAATCCCGAAAAATGTGTCTTTGGGGTACCAGCAGGAAAGCTACTCGGATTTATTGTCAGCCACCGGGGAATTGAAGCTAATCCGGATAAGATTGAAGCTATCATGAAAATGGAGGCACCACGATCACAAAAGAAAGTTCAGAGACTTACCGGATGTATGGCAGCCCTGAGCAGGTTCATATCCAGGCTGGGAGAAAAAGGTTTACCATTTTACAAGCTACTCAAGAAAGTGGATAAGTTTCAGTGGACTTCAGAAGCACAGGAAGCCCTAGATGCACTGAAAAAATTCTTGACAACACCACCAGTACTGAAGCCGCCACGGCGAGCCACGTCAACTCAACCAGCTGAAGATCTGCTGCTGTATATCTCTTGCACGACTCACGTGGTAAGCACTGCGTTGGTAGTCGAGCGAGCAGAAGAAGGACATGCCTACCCAGTGCAACATCTTGTTTATTTCATCAGTGAAGTTTTGGGTCCCTCGAAGAAAAAGTATCCTCAAGTTCAGAAGCTATTATATGCAGTACTTCTAACTGCCCGCAAGCTACGTCACTACTTTGACGACCACAAAGTCATAGTAGTCACTGGTTTTCCGATAGGGGATATTCTTCACAACAAGGAAGCCATTGGCCGAATAGCCAAGTGGGCCTGTGAACTGGGATCTCATGACATTGAATTTCGACCTCGCACTGCCATCAAAACTCAAGCGTTGGTTGACTTCGTATCAGAATGGACTGAACAACAAGTACCAGATAACCCAGAAACTGCAGAAGTATGGCGAATGTATTTTGATGGCTCGCTGAAGCTGCAGGGAGCAGGCGCGGGAATTCTCTTCACCGCACCTGGAGGCGAGCACCTCAAATATGCTCTCCAGTTGCTATTTCCAGCCTCCAACAACGCAGCCGAGTATGAAGCTCTAATTCATGGACTGAACATTGCTATATCACTAGGCATCAAGAGACTGATGGTATACGGAGATTCTTTGGTAGTCATAAGCCAGATAAACAAAGAATGGGACTGTTCGAGCGATTCAATGGGAAAGTACTACACTGTCGTCTGAAAACTAGAAGATAAATTTGAAGGTCTAGAATTTCATCATGTAGAAAGAGATCGAAACACGGCAGCCGATGTATTGTCCAAGCTAGGATCCAGTCGAACTCAGGTCCCACCTGGAGTCTTTGTACAAGAAATACCACAGCCAAGCATCTCAATGGATCAGGCAGAAGAGTGTAATATCGTGAATCAACCAGAGTCAGACTCTGATGACTGGAGAAGGCCGATCATCAGATATATAAAGAATGAAGAGGAACCAGATGACAAAAATGCAGCCGAGCGCATCGCTAGACAGTCAGCTCACTACACACTCATTGGGGAGACACTATACAGAAGGGGTGCATCAGGCGTCCTCATGAAATGCATTCTCTCATCTACTGGGAAGCAACTTCTAGATGAGGTCCATGCTGGACAATGTGGAATACACGCAACATCCAAGACACTAGTCGGGAAGGTCTTCAGGTCGGGATTCTATTGGCCAACAACGAAAAGTGACGCAGCCGAGTTAGTTCAGAGGTGCGAAGCTTGCCAGTACTTGTCAAAGCAACAACATCTACCAGCACAGCAACTGCAGACCATACCAGTAACTTGGCCTTTCGCATGCTGGGGACTGGATATGATTGGACCTTTCAAGAAAGCTCAAGGAGGATACACTCATGTACTAGTAGCAATCGACAAATTCACTAAATGGATAGAGTTCAAACCCATTGCTTCTTTAACCTCAGCTAAGGCTATGGAATTCATACAAGACATAATATTCAGATTCGGGATACCGAACAGTATCATAACTGACCTAGGATCCAACTTCACAAGTTCAGAGTTCTTCGATTTCTGCGAGCAAAAAAGCATTCAGATCAAGTATGCTTCGGTAGCACACCCAAGAGCCAACGGGCAGGTTGAACGAGCTAACGGGATGATATTGGAAGCACTCAGGAAAAAGGTCTTCGATAAAAATGAAAAGTTCGTAGGAAAATGGATAAGGGAATTGCCCTACGTCGTTTGGAGCCTAAGAACCCAACCAAGCCGAGCTCTGCATGGAAACACTCCTTTCTTCATGGTCTATGGGTCAGAAGTAGTGTTACCCGCTGATCTCAAGTTTGGGGCGCCAAGGTTGGTCTTCGAAAGCATAGCAGAAGCCGAAGCTACTAGACTGGAGGACATTGATGTACGCGAAGAAGAACGGCTGAACGCAGTAATTCAATCAGCACGATACCAGCAGACTCTGAGACGCTATCACGACAAGGCCGTACGACGACGATCCTTTTCAGTGAGAGATCTCGTCTTCCGCCGAATTCTAACGGGAGAGGGACGGCACAAGTTGTCACCCTTATGGGAAGGACCATTCATAGTAGCAGAAGTCACTCGGCCGAGATCATATCGTCTCACTCAAATGGACGGCACAAAAATTGGGAACTCCTGGAATATAGAACACCTCAGGAAGTTTTACCCCTAGCTGTATTTCAAAAGCTATCGGGACGATAATGTACTCTGTAAAATGGGAAATATGTCATCAATAAAAAAGGCTTCAAGAATACTCAGTTTGTTCATGATTGACCGGCATTCTTATTTAACTCAGGGTGACCACTATGCCCTGCTAACGGAGCATTCGGCTTAAGTCGGCAACGACTTAAGACGGTGCAACATGCTCGCGCTTACTTAACTCGGGGTGACCACTATGCCCTGCTAACGGAGCAATCGGCTTAAGTCGGCAACGACTTAAGACGGTGCAACATGCTCGCGCTTACTTAACTCGGGGTGACCACTATGCCCTGCTAACGGAGCAATCGGCTTAAGTCGACAATGACTTAAGACGGTGCAACATGCTCGCGCTTACTTAACTCGGGGTGACCACTATGCCCTGCTAACGGAGCAATCGGCTTAAGTCGGCAACGACTTAAGACGGTGCAACATGCTCGCGCTTACTTAACTCAGGATGACCACTATGCCCTGCTAACGGAGCAATCGGCTTAAATCGGCAACGACTCAAGACGGTGCAACATGCTCGCGCTTACTTAACTTGGGATGACCACTATGCCCTATTAACAAAAGCAATCGATTTAAGTCAGCAACGACTTAAGGCGATTTCACATGCTTACGATTACTCATATAGGGGTGACCTCTATATCCCGTAAACAAGTTTCAAAATCATCACACAGCATTTTACTCCTGCAAATTTACGTACTACCGAATTCTAAAACAATAGGAGAGTAACAATATCATTCAAATGCCGAACTGGTGTCCTCTAACAAATATCCGATCATGATAACCGCGCGCTCAAAGCACGCAATATTTCTCTATTTTGCAATATCTTTCTCAGGAGCAACCGACGAAGAAGGGCGACTTGAGGAATCAGGAGCAGCGTTCACATCAGCCCTTATATCGTCGGGAACAACCATGCCGGGTCTCCTCATCAAGATCCGCCACGCGCGAATGGCTTTATCCATGGCTCTATCACGCTGGGCCCTCAGAGTAATGGAAGTTTCTTCAGCAACTTTGACAGCCAACTGGGCGGTCTCTAGCTCCTGGGCGATGGACTTCTTGGAAGCGCGCAGTTCTTTGATAGCAGCATCCTTAGCCGATATCAACTACCTGAGACGGATCACGTCATCCGTGGATTCTTGCAGCTTACTGCGATGATTGTCTAACTCCTCCATGGTGAAGCGATGACTCCTCTCCAGGATGGTCAACGAGTTGCTAGAATCACGATATAGTCTGTCAAGATTGTCGCGAGAAGCAACAAGGGCACGTTTTTCTTCCTGCAAACAAGAATCAGCTCCTTCAAACATCAAGCAAGCGATAAGAACACAGCAATACAAGGCACAGTTTCATAAGTCACCTTTTCAGAATCAAGCTGAGCGCGAAGAGTAGAGTCAGCGTGTTAGCGTCACTCAGAGCAGCAGAGACCTGGGCCAGCTCAGTCTAGCTTTGAGAATACTTTTCCTCAAAATCAGAACACCGCCGGACCAGTTCAGCCTGACCTTGAGAATGTTTTTCTTCAAGAACAGAAATCTGTCGAGCCATATTTGGCGAGAAACAATCAAGCAAAAAGGGTCAAAGTGTAAAGCAGTTCAATAAGGCAGACAAAGGGAAGCAAAAGAGCACTAACCAGCATTCGTCGCCTCCAAGTCAGAGACACGCTGTTGAAGCAACACCGGATTCCAACGTGCCAGAGACGAAGCTCCTTCTGGAACAGAAACACCTTGCAACCTCAGCTGACTAGCCATCCCGTCCACCAATGCCTGATATTGAGAACAGATGAGCGTAATGACAGCAGTTCATACGGTGTAAAAGTCAGGCTAGAATATATCACAGTACCTGGAGATTGGAGAAGAATGAAGGGACTCCCAAATCGTGACTCGATCCCCGATTCCCCGCGGGGAATTCCTCTATTAGGGGATGGGGATGGGGAAGTTTCTTCCCCCACGGGGATGTAAATGGGGAAAAGTTCTCCCCCGGTGGGTAAACGGGGACGGGGATGGGGAAGCATTCCCCATCCCCGTTCCCCGTGGGGACCCGTTAAACTTACATGCGATAATGTTTTCATGTAATAGTTAATGATAAAAGTAAAAAATTACCTTGTCAAGAGATCATCCGTTGTACAAATACATTGATTTTAATGTGCACATAATGAATTTTACATCTAACAATGTGTATAAGTGACAATATTTTATATTAATAACAAATGAAGTACAATTTAATTATAATTTAAGCGGGGATGGGGATCCCCGACGGGGATTTATCCCCGCGGGGAACGGGGATGGGGAAGAAATGTCCCCCGCAAGCGTTCGTGGGGATCCCCGCGGGGAAATTTTTTTGTCGCGGGGACGGGTTTGGGGAGCTAAAACCCGACGGGGAATTCCCCGTTGCCATCCCCTAATCGTGAGAGATCAATTGATGATTTGGCATAGGGTCACCACCCGAAGTAGCTCGCAATGAACCAGCAGGAACCAATTCAGTGCCATCAACAGAGCCCAAAACTTGGTCGGCGGGAACGCTAGCCTCTAAAGCGACTCCCTGACCCAAAGCTTGGGCTACCACCATGCAACCAGAGTGTGGAGGAGATCCTGCGTGAACATCCATGGAAGTACAAGAGGGAGACCCCACTCGGACACCCTCGGGGGCTGGGCCATAGTTTGCGCTACCCACTTGAGCCGGATCATCTCCGGCAATACCCTCTGGGGCTGGGTCATGGCTTGCGCTTCCCACCCGAGCCGAATCATCCCCGGCAACACCCTCGGAGGCTGGGTAAGTGTCAACATCATCCTTGAGGACCAAGTTCTCTGCAGTAGCCGCCTCTAAGGCTGAAGGTCCCTCAGTTACTTCCATGGGAACAAGACGATCCAAGTCAGTTTCCTGACCCTCAAGACCGCGCTCCAAGGTCGATGAGGGTGAGGACGCTGCCCGGGATGACCCCAACCCGGCGTCGAGCACATCAGCACAAACATCCGTCGCACCATCATCCGCTGGCTCTGATAACAGATCCTCTGGAACCATATCTTCAAGAGTCTGATCAAAGTTCGCTAGGGACAATTCTTGTAGACCAATGAGGGCAGACAGAGCAGGAGAAGGAACTCCACTACTTTCCCCACTGGCGACATATTGCCGACTGTTCTTCCGAGTCAAAGGGACCTCATCTTCTTCCTCCCCGTCGTTTTCATTAGCAACACAGACAACACCCCCATTGGGATCAGCAGCAGATGGAGCACACCCATTGGGATCAGCGACAGATGGATCACACCCATTGGGGTCAGCGTCAGTAAATTCAGGCACTGGTACTTCCTCAGTAGCAGGAACCGAAGGACCAACGTCCCGATCCAAACTAGATACTCGCCGAAGACGTCTCTTTTTCTTTTTCTGCTCATCAGCAGGAGAATCAAGTTGATTGGCTTGGCAAGGGCGTTTCGGGCGAACACTGACAGGTCTCTAAATATCCAAGGTTGTACCAGCTTCTGGGAGAAGCGCCACCACCAATGTCCCAGCAGGAGCAGCATCAGAAGAGTCCTCGGCCAGCATATCAAGCATAGCACTTATCTCTGCATCACTAGGATCCAAAGGCACCTCATAGTGGACCTGCCGTTCATCATCAGGAATTTCTCTGAGCGAGGCAACCAAAGCGCTAACTTCTTCGGCAGAAGGTCGCACTCTAAGGCCCAAACCGCCATCAGCAACAGGTGGATTCGACACAAAATGAGTGAAGGCCTTGGAAGGAGGCAGGTTCCAGGCCGAGTATGCCACTGGGGCACCAACATTTGATACCTTGCCTCTAAAAATCATTTCAAGCCGGTTCACCAAGTCTACAGCGGGAATTCTTCTGTTGGTAACCCAGGTTGAGTCAACTAGACCTCAGTACAGATAAGCCGGGTATGCCCTGTCCTTCAACGGCTGAATGTTCTTGAAGACAAAATCAGCAACCACAGCCTCTGCAGTCAGACCCCTCTCCTTCAGCAGTCCAACTTCAGCCAGCAAAGCCCCTGCCTCAGCCACCTCCTGATCTGTGGGGGACTCGGTCCAACTCGGAGTGCGAACATCCGGCTGTCTCCCTGACCGTGGGGGGAGAGAATTTCCGTGGTTCTCAACAATAAACACTCCAAGCGCCATCCCTTGATACTATCCTTGAGCGGGATTTCAAGATAGTCAGTCTTCCTCCCACGGCGCATCTCCAAACTCGCACCCCCAACCAGCTGATGCTGCCCCCCGGCCATCCCAGGGCGACAGTGATACAAGTACTTCCACAGTCCAAAATGTGGCAGGATGCCAAGAAAAGCTTCGCATAAATGAACGTAAATGGAAATTTGCATAATGGAATTGGGATTCAGATGGGTCAAATTAAGGCGATTGAAATCAAGGAGACCACGGAAAAAGGGAGAAATAGGAAGAGCGAGACCGCGGAGAAGAAAAGGAACATAAATCACGGATTCATGGGTATCCTCTGTTGGAACAGTGACCCCGTGGCAAATCCGCCAAGAACAGAGCTCGTTCAGAGGAAGGACCTCGATGGACACGAGATGGAGAAGGTCAGGCTCAGAGACAACAGACATATGGTTACCTGCGAAAGGCAACTGGCTGTTGGTGTCGATAGGGGGAATCACCGCAGCGGATGAACTCGAGGCCTTTTGCTTGGGCGCCATCTCAACTCCACTGGCGAACAGAGCGGGAGCCGAATTGCAGAGAGGATCTGGAGGCAGGAAAGCAAGAACTAGGGCACGGAAAGCAGAGGCGGCTGAAAGCGCAGTACATATGGGATATTACCGAGTCAAATACCGTTTCCAAAAAGCGCCCAGTCATCACCCGGCGGTTACTTCTAAAACACCAGCGTGCCATGTCATTACTCGGCGGTTACTTCTAAAGCACCGGTATGCCACATCATCACTCGGCTATTATCCTCAAAGTGGCCGACGCAGCCCGTTCTAACTCGGCTGTTATTTCTAAAACGCCGACGTTACCATCATTCACTCGGCAGTTATCTCTAAAACGCCGACGTCGTCTTGAGTCGCTCGATAGTTATCTCTAAAACTCCGACGTCGTCTTCAAGTCACTCGATAGTTATCTCTAAAACGCTGACGTCGTCTTCAGTCGCTCGGCAGTTATCTCTAAAACGCCGACATCGTCTTCAGTCATTCGGCAGTTACCTCTAAAACGCCGACGTCGTCATAAGTCACTCGGTTGTTACCTCTAAGAGCGCCGACATGGTCATCAGTCATTCCGACGCTGATGTGGCTTCGTCATCACTCGGACGCTATTTCAAAAGCGTAAATGTTGACAATAATAGCTCGGCCATCACCCCTAAAAGCGACGATATGACGCCCGAGTTACTCAATTACTATTCCAGAGGAATCAACTTCACAAATAAGGCAAACGGAGGAATGATTCAAGAACTTTAAGTTATGCCACAAACATAACAGATAGAGAACATCACGGGCAATAAATATCACGACAGAGATCAACTGACTATGAAGCAAAATAATCAACACAGGAGGAGACGAAATCATTCTTCATTAAGGGAAGTTACAGTACTTACAAATCAACTCATTATAAGTTGATACTTCCCTACTGCTACTACTACTACTACGCTACACTATACTACTCTACACTACTAAATACTACTACATTATTTCATTATACTACTTCTAACCTATACTAACATCTAAAGACCAGTGACATCTAGCCACTGGCCTTGTTGCTGCCCTTGCTGCTGCCGCCGCCGTTGCTGCCCCAGCTGCTGCCGCCGTTGCCGCCCTTGCCGCCCCTGCTGCCGCCGTCACCGTCATCGTCGCCGTCGTCACCGTCGCCTCCGTCGTCGTCGTCGTCGTCTCCGCCATCGCCGCCACCGCCCTCCTCGGAAGAGTCCTCCTCGTCCGAGGAGTACTCCGACTCATCTGAGCCCTCGAGCCCAGAGCGCTCGACGGCCCGGATATAAGTCCAGACCTCCGCGGCAAGACCCTGGGAGTCGTCTGAATCGTCAGACGACGCCGGGGGAGAGACGGGAGCCGGAGACCCCTCGGACTCGGAGGAGAACTCCTCCTCCGAGTATTCCGAGTCGCTGAAGTCCTCCGATGGAGGAGTCGGCTCGCGCTTGCGTTTGTTGCTCTTGCCCATGGTGGAAATGAAGGGAGAGGAAGAAAGCAAGCAGTGGAGAACAACAAGAGATGTTAAAAACTAGAGAGGCAAAGGCACTATTTATAGAAGAAGAAGGCAACTGCTCACCTCCTACCACGGTCACTGAACAGTCGCAAAATATTCAATATACGCTTCAACCCGTCTGAAGATACGTCAGGCGGCTGACGTTGTTTCACGCAACGCAACACCCATTGGGACTCCAGACAACTGCGAGGGCGATATGATTGCACCCACCGTCACATCACATTACTACTCAGAAGCAGCCGGCTAAAACACTCAGCGTACCAAGCCGTCCCTTGCCCACACCCATTGGGGGGGCGCCCAGGAATTATCAGTATATTTTTTAAAACTGTCACATCCGAGCAGGGCATGCAATGAATACCTCAAGACAAAAATGAGATATCAGTAAGGATCAAAGGAAAGCCAAATATAGCCGGTGAAGTACAAAATCTGACCGACAGAAGCGACATGAAGACTAGCCAGGGGATGTCCATCAAACGTCCAATCAGTCGCAGATCAAATAAATTGCACCACCTAGCAAGATATGGGCGGATCACGAACTCAGCTTCAAAGACAAAAAACATGCTGACCTCTAAAGCATAATATCGATGACATAATGCTGACCTCTAAGGCATTCGGAAAAAGAAAGAATAACTCCCAGCAAAAAGACACGAAATGAAGACCTTCGACTGGATTATCTTCAAAAATCCACTCGAAGCTCGGGGGCTACACCCATTGGGTGCACCTCCGGTGCACCCCATGAATCACCATTTCAAGTCAAGACAATGCCAACTTCTAAGGCATAAGGCAAGATTAAAGGCAAGGCTGACCTCCAACCAAAGTGCAAGTGGAAAATAAAAATGATTTCTGATGAAGAACTTCGAGTGGATTATTTTTCAAAATCCACTCGAAGCTCGGGGGCTACACCCATTGGGTGCACCTCCGGTGCACCCAATGAAGTTCAGGGTCCTACATTACGAAATGCCAATCTCCAAGGCATGAGTATGAGACAAAGCTCCAGTTTTTGAGTGATCAAAGCAGAAGGAGACAGTAAGAAATCGTTTTTACCAAACTGCCCGGAAAGCATTTCTTGTCATAAACGAAGACCGCAAGCTGGACCTAGGATCTTTGGGCCGATTATCTCAAAATCAACCCAAAGATCGGGGGCTTGTGGGGGACAGATATCCCCCGGGTCCACTGGAAGGATAAAAGATCTCACGAAAGGCCCAAGGGCCCAATAAATCGTAAGGTCACTCCTTCATGGGCCTGGGGAAGAGCGACCAGTGAAGCAGATCGACATAAGGTCGGATCGGTGCGAGCCCGGATGGCCCAACAACATTGAGCAAACAACCACAACAGAGACCCGACTTTCCCGCGCTGGAGCCCCGTACAACGGAGCCAGGCGAGGATAAGTCGGCAGAACTATAGGAAAATAGACTCAATCAGTTCACTATCTCCTAGGTGCGGCTTGTTATCTCATCCGCATGTATTGCCTCACGGTCGAATATATAAGGCCTAGGGGGCACCCCTTCAGATCGATCCCACTACTCAGCCATCCACCCCAGCTCTCTACGTTCTAGCTTTAGAGAGCTCCCTTGTAACCCATTACATAAAGGATACTCGCCAGGACGTAGGGTGTTACGCATCTCAAAGCGGCCCGAACCTGTAAACATTGTCCCTTGTTCCTCGTGCATCCAACACGAACCATTTAGCTACAGTCGGCGACACCGTCCTACTCCTAAAACACCTTGAGGGGCAACCCCGGGTGTGCGGTCGGACCCAAAACACCGACACCCCCTTTTGAATATCGCCGAGGATGGTGTTCACGGGGTGATCTCGTTGAATTGCTTGGTGGACTCTTAGGTGTGGCAGTCTTGGAACTTGTTCATCTTCCTTGTTTTGATCATGGGCATCTCCCCCTTGATCATTGTCCTCCTCTTGAGGTGGCTCATCCTCTTGATCTTGTCCTTCATCATCTCGAGTCTCATCCTCATCTTGAGTTGGTGGAGATGCTTGCATGGAGGAAGATGGTTGATCTTGTGCTTGTGGAGGCTCTTCAGATTCCTTAGGACACACATCCCCAATGGACATGTTCCTTAGCGCGACGCATGGAGCCTCTTCATCATCTAGCTCATCAAGATCAACTTGCTCTACTTGAGAGCCGTTAGTCTCATCAAACACAATGTCACAAGAAACTTCAACTAGTCCAGTGGACTTGTTAAAGACTCTATATGCCCTTGTGTTTGAATCATATCCTAGTAAAAAGCCTTCTACAGCCTTAGGAGCAAATTTGGATTTTCTACCTCTTTTAACAAGAATAAAGCATTTGCTACCAAAGACTCTAAAATATGAAACATTAGGCTTTTTACCGGTTAGGAGTTCGTATGATGTCTTCTTGAGGATTCGGTGTAGATACAACCGGTTGATGGTGTAGCATGCAGTGTTGACCGCCTCCGCCCAAAACCGATCTGAAGTCTTGTACTCATCAAGCATGGTCCTTGCCATGTCCAATAGAGTTCTATTCTTCCTCTCCACTACACAATTTTGTTGTGGCGTGTAGGGAGAAGAGAACTCATGCTTGTTTCCCTCCTCCTCAAGGAGGCCTTCGATTTGTGAGTTCTTGAACTCTGTCCCGTTGTCGCTTCTTATTTTCTTGATCCTTAACCCGAACTCATTTTGAGCTCGTCTCAAGAATCCTTTCAAGGTTTCTTGGGTATGAGATTTTTCCTGCAAAAAGAACACCCAAGTGAAGCGAGAATAGTCATCCACAATAACTAGACAGTACTTACTCCTGCCGATGCTTATGTAAGCTATCGGGCCGAATAGGTCCATGTGTAGGAGCTCGAGTGGCCTGTCAGTCGTCATGATGTTCTTGTGTGGATGATGAACACCAACTTGCTTCCCTGCCTGACATGCGCTACAAATCCTGTCTTTCTCAAAATGAACATTTGTTAGTCCCAAAATGCGTTCCCCCTTTAGAAGCTTGTGAAGATTCTTCATTCCAACATGTGCTAGTCGGCGATGCCAGAGCCAGCCCATGTTAGTCTTGGCAATTAAGCAAGTGTCGAGTTCAGCTCTATCAAAATCTACTAAGTACAGCTGACCCTCTAACACTCCCTTAAATGCTACTGAATCATCACTTCTTCTAAAGACAGTAACACCTATATCCATAAAAAGACAATTGTAACCCATTTTACATAATTGTGAGGCTGAAAGCAAGTTATAATCTAAAGAATATACAAGAAAAACATTTGAAATGGAATGGTCAGGAGATATAGCAATTTTACCCAATCCTTTGACCAAACCTTGATTTCCATCCACGAATGTGATAGCTCGTTGGGGATCTTGGTTTTTCTCGTAGGAGGAGAACATCTTCTTCTCCCCTGTCATATGGTTAGTGCACCCGCTATCCATGATCCAACTTGAGCCCCCGGATGCATAAACCTACAAAACAAATTTAGTTCTTGATTTTAGGTGCCCAAACGGTTTTGGGTCTTTTGACATTAGATACAAGAACTTTGGGTACACAAACACAAGTCTTTGACCCCTTGTGTTTGCCCCCAACATACTTGGCAACTACTTTGCCGGATTTGTTAGTCAAAACATAAGATGCATCAAAAGTTTTAAATGAAATGTTAGAATCATTTGATGCAATAGGAGTTTTCTTTTTAGGCAATTTAGCACGGGTTGATTGCCTAGAACTAGACGTCTCACCCTTATACATAAAAGCATGATTAGGGCCAGAGTGAGACTTCCTAGAGTGAATTCTCCTAATTTTGTGCTCGGGATAACCGGCAGGGTACAAAATGTAACACTCGTTATGAGGCATGGGAGCCTTGCCCTTAACAAAGTTAGACAATCTTTTAGGAGAGGCATTAAGTTTGACATTGTCTCCCTTTTGGAAGCCAATGCCATCCTTGATACCAGGGCATCTCCCACTATAGAGCATGCTTCTAGCAAACTTAAATTTTTCATTTTCTAAGTCATGCTCATTAATTTTGGCATTAAGTTGAGCTATGTGATCATTTTGTTTCTCAATTAAAGCTAGGTGATCATGAATAGCATCAACATTAATGTCTCTACATCTAGTGCAAATGGAAACATGCTCAACGGTAGATGTAGAGGGTTTGCAAGATTTTAGTTCTACAATCTTAGCATGTAAAATGTCATTTTCACTTCTAAGATTGGAAATGGTAATATTGCAAACATCTAAGTTCTTAGCCTTAGCAATTAATTTTTCATTCTCGTTTCTAAGGCTAGCAAGAGAGATATTCAATTCTTCAATCTTAGCAAGTAAACTAACATTATCATCTTTAAGATTGGAAATTGAATCATCACATACATTTGAATCAACCTTAGCAATTATTTTAGCATTCTCATTTCTAAGGTTGGCAATAATATCATGGCAAGTGCTTAGCTCACTAGATAGTTTTTCACATTTTTCTACTTCTAGACGTAAGCATTTTTAACCTTAGCATGCTTCTTATTTTCCTTAGTTTAGTCCTCTTGGGAGTCCAAGAGTTCATCCTTCTCATGAATAGCACTAATTAATTCATTTAATTTTTCCTTTTGTTGCATGTTTAGGTTGGCAAAAAGGGTGCGCAAATTATCCTCCTCATCACTAGAGGTTGCATATTTAGTGGAGGATTTTGATTTTACATTCTTCCTCTTGCCGTCCTTTGCCATGAGGCACTTGTGGCCGACGTTGGGGAAGAGGAGTCCTTTGGTGACGGCGATGTTGGCGGCGTCCTCGTCGGAGGAGGAGTCGGTGGAGCTCTCGTCGGAGTTCCACTCGCGGCACACATGGGCATCGCCACCCCTCTTCTTGTGGTACCTCTTCTTTTCTCTCCTCTTGCCCTTCTTGTCATTATCCCTGTCACTGTCACTTGATAATGGACATTTTGCAATAAAGTGACCGGGCTTACCACACTTGTAGCACACTTTCTTGGAGCAGGATTTGTAGTCCTTTCCCCTCCTTTGCTTGAGGATTTGGTGGAAGCTTTTGATGATGAGCGCCATCTCCTCATTGTCGAGCTTGGAGGCGTCAATGGGGAGTCTACTTGATGTAGACTCTTCCTTCTTCTCCTTCGTTGCCTTGAATGCGACCGGTTGTGCTTCGGGCGTGGAGGGGCCATCTTGCTCGATGATTTTCTTTGAGCCTTTGATCATCAACTCAAAGCTCACAAATTTTCCTATTACTTCCTCGGGAGACATTAGTGTGTATCTAGGATCACCACGTATTAATTGAACTTGCGTAGGGTTAAGAAAAATGAGTGATCTAAGAATAACCTTGACCATTTCATGGTCATCCCATTTTTTGCTCCCGAGGTTTCGCACTTGGTTCACCAAGGTCTTGAGTCGGTTGTACATTTCTTGTGGCTCCTCCCCTTGGCGAAGCCGGAAGCGACCGAGCTCCCCCTCGATCATCTCCTACTTGGTGATCTTGGTCACCTCGTCTCCTTCGTGCGCGGTCTTGAGTACGTCCCAAATCTCTTTGGCGCTCTTCAATCCTTGCACCTTGTTATACTCCTCTCGACTTAGAGAGGTGAGGAGTATAGTGGTGGCTTGGGAGTTGAAGTGCATGATTTGGGCCACCTCGTCCTCATCATGATCTTCATCCCCTACGGATGGTACCTATACACCAAACTCAACAAGATCCCATATGCTTTTGTGGAGTGAGGTTAGGTGATATCTCATCATATCACTCCACCTAGAATAATCTTCACCGTCAAACATCGGTGGTTTGCCTAATGGGATGGAAAGTAATGGAGTATGCTTAGGAATGTGAGGATAGCATAGGGGAATCTTACTATACTTCTTGCGCTCTTGGCGCTTAGAACTGACGGACGCGGCGTCGGATCCGGATGTGGAGGGCGAGGAAGAGTCGGTCTCGTAGTAGACCACTTTCTTCATTTTCTTCTTCTTCTCGCCACTCTTGTGTGATCGAATGCATGAAGGGGATCCATCCTTCTTCTTGTTGGCGGACTCCCTTGATGGAGCCTTCCCGTTGCTTGTAGCGGACTTCTCACCGCCGATCACCATCTTCTTGGCGTGATCTCCCGACATCACTTCGAGCGGTTAAGCTCTAATGAAGCACTGGGCTTTGATACCAATTGAAAGTCGCCTAGAGGGGGGGTGAATAGGGCGAATCTGAAATTTATAAACTTAAGCACAACTACAAGCCGGGTTAGCGTTAGAAATATGAACGAGTCCGAGAGAGAGGGTGAAAAATAAATCGCAAGCAAATAAAGAGTGAGACACAAGGATTTATTTTACCGAGGTTCGGTTCTTGCAAACCTACTCCCCGTTGAGGTGGTCACGAAGACCGGGTCTCTTTCAACCCTTTCGCTCTCTCAAACGGTCACTTAGACCGAGTGAGCTTCTCTTCTCAATCAAACGGGACACAAAGTCCCCACAAGGACCACAACACAATTGGTGTCTCTTGCCTCGGTTACAATTGAGTTGATCACAAGAAAGAATGAGAAAAAGAAGCAATCCAAGCGCAAGAGCTCAAATGAACACAAGTCACTCTCTCACTAGTCACTATTTGATTTGGAATGAACTATGGACTTGGGAGAGGATTTGATCTCTTTGGTGTGTCTTGTATTGAATGCTATAGCTCTTGTAAGGTGTAGGAAGTTGGAAAACTTGGATACTATGAATGGTGGGTGGTTGGGGGTATTTATAGCCCCAACCACCAAACTAGCCGTTTGGTGAAGGCTGCTGTCGCATGGCGCACCGGACAATCCGGTGCGCCACCAGACACTGTCCGGTGCGCCTGCCATGTCACCTGACCATTGGATTCTGACCATTGGAGCTTCTGTCTTCTGGGCCACCGGATAGTCCGGTGATGCACCGGACAGGCACTGTTCACTGTCCGGTGCGCCATCTTGCCCTGCTCTGACTCTGGTACGCACTGTAGCGCATTTAATGCCTTCTGCAGACGACCGTTGGCGCGAAGTAGCCGTTGCTCCGCTGGCACACCGGACAGTCCGGTGCGCCACCGGACACTGTCCGGTGCTGCACCGGACAGTCCGGTGAATTATAGCAGAGCGGCCTCCAGAATTCCCGAAGGTGAGCAGTTCGGAGTTGAAGTCCCTGGTGCATCGGACACTGTCCGGTGGCACACCGGACAGTCCGGTGCACCAGACCAGGGCACACTTCGGCTGACTTTAGCTCTTTATATTTGAATCCTTTCTCGGTCTTTTTATTGGTTTGTTGTGAACCTTTGGCACCTGTAGAACTCATAATCTAGAGCAAACTAGTTAGTCCAATTGTTTGTGTTGGGCAATTCAACCACCAAAATTAATTTCGGAAAAGGTGTAAGCATATTTCCCTTTCAGAAATACTTCAACTCCCCCATCATAGACATCTCGAATTTATGTATCATAATCCTACTAAACTCTTTACAGGATGACTTGTTAGTAGACCCAAATATAATATCGTCAACATAAATTTGGCATCTAAACAAGTCTTTAGAAATTGTTTTAGTGAAGAGAGTAGGGTCAGCTTTACCAACTTTGAAGCCATTAGTGATAAGAAAGTCTCTTAGGCATTCATACCATGCTCTTGGGGCTTGTTTGAGCCCATAAAGCGCCTTTGAGAGCTTATACACATGTGTAGGATACTCACTATCTTCAAAGCCGGGAGGTTGCTCAACATATACCTCTTCCTTGATAGGATCATTGAGGAAAACACTCTTCACGTCCATTTGATATAACATAAAGCCATGGTAAGTAGCAAAGGAAAGTAATATATGAATTGACTCAAGCCTAGATACGGGTGCATAGGTTTCATCAAAATCCAAACCTTCGACTTGTGAATAACCTTTGGCAACAAGTCGGGCTTTGTTCCTAGTTACCACACCATGCTCATCTTTTTTGTTCTGGAATACCCACTTGGTACCTACAACATTTTGATTAGGACGTGGAACCAAATGCCAGACCTCATTTCTTGTGAAGTTGTTGAGATTCTCTTGCATAGCCACCACCCAATCCGGATCTCTTAGTGCATCCTCTACCCTATATGGCTCAACAGAAGACACAAAAGAGTAATGTTCACAAAAATGAGCAACTCGAGACCTAGTGGTTACCCCCTTATGGATGTCACCAAGAATGGAGTTGACGGGGTGATCTCTTTGAATTGCTTGGTGGACTCTTGGGTGCGGTGGTCTTTGACTTTGAATCTCTTGATCATCTTCTTTGTCTTGATCATCTTCATCTCCCCCTTGATCAATGTCCTCCTCTTGAGGTGGCTCATCATATTGATCTTGATCCTAGTTCTCTTGAGTCAATTTCTCATCTTGAGTTGGTGAAGATGCTTGTATGGAAGATGATTGTTGATCTTGTGTTTATGGAGGATCTTCGGATTCTTTTGGGCACACATCCCCAATGGACATGTTCCTTAGCGCGACGCATAGAGCCTCTTCATCATCTAATTCATCAAGATCAACTTGCTCTACTTGATAGCCATTAGTCTCATCAAACACAATGTCACAAGAAACTTCAACTAATCCAGTAGACTTGTTGAAAACTCTATATGCCCTTGTGTTTGAGTCATAACCAAGTAAAAAAACTTCTACTGCTTCAGGAGCAAATTTGGATTTTCTACCTCTCTTAATAAGAATAAAGAATTTACTCCCAAAAACTCTAAAATAGGACACATTGGGATTTTTACCGGTGAGGAGTTCATACGATGTTTTCTTGAGGATTCGGTGAAGGTAGAGTCGGTTGATGGAGTAGCAAGCGGTGTTAATCGCCTCCACCCAAAACCGATCCGGTGTCTTGTACTCATCAAGCATGGTCCTTGCCATATCCAAAAGAGTTCTACTCTTCCTCTCCACTACACCATTTTGTTGAGGTGTGTAGGGAGAAGAGAACTCATGCTTGATGCCATCTTCCTCAAGAATTCCTTCAATTTGTGAATTCTTGAACTTCGTCCCATTGTCGCTCCTAATCTTCTTGATTCTCAATCTGAACTTATTTTGAGCTCGTCAAAAGAATCTCTTTAAGGTCTCTTGGGTTTGAGATTTTTCCTGCAAAAAGAATACCCAAGTGAAGCGAGAATAATCATCCACAATAACAATACAATACTTACTCCTGCCGATGCTTATGTAAGCGATCAAGCTGAATAGATCCATGTGGAGTAATTCAAGCGGTCTGTTGGTCGTCATGATGTTCTTGTGTGGATGATGAACTCCAACTTGCTTCCCTGGTTGGCATGCGCTACAAATCATGTCTTTCTCAAAATGAACATTTGTTAGTCCTAAAATGTGCTCTCCCTTTAAAATCTTGTGAAGATTCTTCATTCCAACATGGGCAAGTCGGCGATGCCAGAGCTAGCCCATATTAGTCTTAGCAATTAAGCAAGTATCTAGTTTAGCATTGTTATCATTAAAATCAACTAAATATAGCTGACCATCTAATACTCACTTAAATGCTATTGAATCATCACTTCTTCTAAAGACAGTGACCCCAACATCAGTAAAGAGACAGTTGTAGCCCATTTTGCATAATTGAGAAACAGAAAGCAAATTGTAGTCTAAGGAATCTACAAGAAAAACATTAGAAATGGAATGGTCGGGAGATATAGCAATTTTACCCAAACATTTGACCAAACCTTGATTTCCATCCCCGAATGTAATCGTTCTTTGGGGGTCCTCATTTTTCTCATATGAGGAGAACATCCTTTTCTCCCCTGTCATGTGGTTTGTGCACCTGTTGTCGATTATCCAACATGATCCGTTGGATGCATAAACCTACAAAACAAATTTAGGCCTTGTTCTTAGGTACCCAAACGGTCTTGGGTCCTTTGACATTAGAAACAAGCACCTTGGGTACCCAAACACAAGTCTTCGGACTCTTGTGTTTGCCCCAACATATTTGGCAACTACTTTGCCTAATTTGTTAGTTAACACATAAGATGCATCAAAAGTCTGTTGGGGCGAAGGCGAAGACGTCACCCTCCGCTCGAAGCCTTCGCCGTAGTCGTCGGTCCAACAGAGACAAGACAATGAGCGAAGACACCCTTTGCCACATACGACATCAGACGAAGACCTGCGACGGGGTCATCCCACCGTTCGGCCTCGTCCAGCACTGAGGCCCACGTGTGATCCGGTCCATTGTAACGGGCCCTGTGTGGCCACCGACTGTTACAGGCCTAATTTGTAAAGGCATCCCTGTAATTACAGTCTGTAACCACGCTTTATGGGAATATTCTGGGGATAACCTAGGTGTCTGAGGGCACATGCGTCCTTAACACAGGACGCAGGACGCTCAGATACCTATAAATACCCCCGCACAGTGCCCGTGAGAGGCTAGGTTGACAGAGCTATTGCCATCTTGCGCGAGAACCCTGTTTACGTCACCACTCCCCCCGTTGGATCCCCTTGCAGCAGAGAGCAAGTTCCAACATTTGGCACCCACCGTTCGTGCTACGAGAAAACCACCCGCGATGGCACCCAAGAAAGCAAACCCGAAGGCTGACGAGGCTGCGAAGGCAGCACTACTTGCTGCAAGAAAGGGCAAGGCCCTCGCCCTCACCCAATCCAACCACCAAGAGGCCACTGAAGACGACGTTCTCCGCACCTGCGCAGACGACCCCCTCCGCACCTGCGGCCCTGAAGGACAATCGCAGCCAGCACCAGGCTTCGCCCCACTGGAGGGCGCGGACCTCACTGAGGACGGTGAAGTCCTCGGCGTCTCAGCAGAAGAACAGCTACAGCTGCGCGCCCTGTGCCTCAAGAACCGCAATCTCCAGAGGCAGAAAGAGATACTGGAGACCAAGCGCCAGCGCGTGTCCGTGCTAGCCAAAGTGCGGCAAATGATACGCGACGAAGAGCAGAAGGCCCAGGACCTCGAGCGGGAGATCGCGCTGATGCAGCGCGAAGGCCACCTTGGCCTGCAGCACGCCCCCCCCCCCCCCCCCCCCCCCCCGCAGCAGCAACTGGAAGACACGCGCGAAGGCCACCTCGGCCTGCAGCATGGGCCACCCCTGCAACAGCGCACACAACCGCAAGACCAGTGTTTCCCCCAGCGCAACCACACTTTCCCGCACGCCGCGCCATTCCAAGGGGTCAACTACCTGGACGAGCGAAGTCCTCTGGCACCACACCTGCAAGTGATGCCTTGGCCCGCTAACTTCCGGGCAGGGACCTATCCCAAGTACAACGGCAGCACCGACCCAGCACAATACATAATGAGTTATCAGGTCGCCGTTGCATCTTCCGAAGGGGACGACGCCACAATGGCTAAGTCTTTCATCATCGCCCTCGAAGGCCCAGCTCTCACCTGGTTCACCAGGTTGCCTCCGCTGTCCATTGATTCCTGGAGAAGCCTCCGGGACAAGTTCCTGCTCAACTTTCAAGGGTACCGCCCAGACACCGACGCCTTGGCCGAACTCTCGCTCTGCAAGCAGCTGGAAAAAGAGACTCTGTGGGAATATTACCGCAAGTTTCTAACACTCAAGTCACAGCTGCCCTCAGTTGATGACCAGATCGCCATTCACTACGCCATCAGTGGCCTTCGCGCCGGCGTCCTTTACAGTCATTGCATCAGGGACCCGCCCAAGAACCTTCAGGAGTAATATCAACTATTTGAAAAATACGCCAAATCCGAAGAGCTCCACCAGCGCAAGGTTGAGTCCCAGAGAAAGCCCAAAGATGCCCCACAGTCCAGCCGCACATGGACGAGGACTCCGCAGCCAGACTCTGGCCGAGAAGGCCACAACCAGCAGCAGGTGCACAACATCGCCAACCAGCACCCCGCTGGTGATGCCCCTCGCCGCCAGGAGTATCCCCCCCAGGGCCGCGGAGGTGGAACTCGCGGTAGGGGCCGAAGACGCGCGCAGCCTCCGCGCCGATTCTACTGTCTCTTCCACGGTGAAGATTGCGCCCACCAAACCAAAGACTGCCCAGAAACAAAGGCCACCAAAGACAGGATGGCACGGGCGCAGCCAGCCGACAACCCCAGAGTTGTCGCACACACTTACTAGCAACCCCCTCCACCATACATCCACGCCCCCGCCCCGCATCCACCGCACCACGCTTACCAACACCATCCGGAAGTACAAATCGTACCTCCCCCACCCCCACCACCACACCAGCAACATCAAAACATCCCCCACGCCCCAAAGCAGGAAGACTTCGCAGATCAGCCGTATCACGGAGTCATTCACATGATAACTGGGGGGTCCAGCACTGACTTCGACACAAAGCGGCAGAAGTGGGACCACTACCGCAGCATCAACCACGTCGCCGTCACTGGCCCAGTCGTGCAGACAAAGTGGTCCCACATACCGCTAACCTTCGACGCACGAGACGTCGACCTGCGCAGCGCCCCCCACAGCGACGCCATGGTTATCAATTGCAGCGTGGCAGGCTGGGACCTGCATAAAGTCCTAGTCGACAATGGCAGTCAGGCGGACATCATCTTCCTCCACGCCTTCGATCGCATGGGCATAAGCCACAGCCTGCTCAAGCCTTTGGACAACCCGTTGTATGGCTTCGGCGGCAAGGGCACCTTTCCTATCGGCAAAATAGAGCTGCCTCTCTCCTTCGGTGTAGCACCCAATGCCCGAAGCGAGCAAGTAACATTTGATATTGTGGATATGGTATATCCATACAATGCCATCATGGGCCGGGGCTCCATCAATAAGTTCGAAGCAGCCATTCACGGACTGTACCTATGTATGAAGATACCAGGTCCGTTAGGCGTTATTACGGTCTACGGCAATCAACAGACTGCGCGCAACATAGAGCGAGACTTCGTGCCCGGTCAGAGAAACGTGCACTGCCTCACGGCCCAGCGCGAGGTCCCCGCACCCGCCAGCCCAACCGACAAACAGCACGACAAGGCACAGCTGCAGAGCAACGACGGGACCAAGACTGTCCCCCTCGACCAGGCCACACCCAAGCAGACAGTCACTATCAGCAAAGACCTCACTGCGCATGAAGAGGAGAAGCTCCTCTGCTGCCTGTCCAAGAACAAAGAGGTCTTCGCCTGGTCAGCCCTCGACCTGGTCGGGGTCAGCCGATCCATAATTGAGCACAGCTTGGGAATCGACCCTTCGGTGAGGCCGAAAAAACAGCGGCTTCGCAAGATGTCCGACGAGAAGACAGAGGCCGCCAAGGCAGAAGTGCACCGCCTCCTGGAAGCCAAATTCATCGAGCCGGTGGCTTACCCCACGTGGCTCTCCAATGTTGTGATGGTGCAGAAAAAGAGCGGGAAGTGGCGAATGTGCATCGACTTCACCAGTCTCAATAAGGCCTACCCAAAGGACAACTTCCCGTTGCCGCGGATCGACCAAATAGTCGATAACGCGGCCGGATGCGAAGTCATGTCACTCCTCGACTGCTTCTCCGGTTACCACCAGATATACATGAGGGAGGAAGACAAGGCTAGCACCAGCTTTATAACGCCCTTCGGCACATATTGCTTCGTTAGAATGCCGGAGGGACTCAAGAACGCCGGGTCCACCTTTTCCAGGCTTACCAAGACAGTGCTCGACAGGCAGGTTGGCAGAAATATATTCACATATATGGACGACATCGTCGTCGCCAGCAAGAGCAAAGAGGACCACCTCGCAGACCTCGTCGAGACATTCGCGAACATGCGGGACGCACGACTTCGCCTGAACCCCGATAAGTGCGTCTTCGGTGTTCGCCAGGGGAAAATATTGGGTTATCTGGTATCACACCGCGGCATCATGGCCAACCCAACCAAAATCCAGGCCATTATTAACATGACGCCCCCGCAGTCACCCAGAGAGGTCCAGCGTCTGACGGGCAGATTGGCCGCCCTCAACAGGTTCATTTCCAAATCTGCTGAGCGAAGTCTTCCCTTCCTCAAAACACTCCGCGGCGCAAAAGACTTCGTTTGGGGACCAGAGCAGGCGGCGGCCTTCGCCTCACTAAAACAGTACCTGATGGAATTGGTCGTTCTTACGAGCCCCGACTCTTCGCTACCACTGTTGCTTTATGTCGCGGCTTCGCCGCACGCGGTCAGTGCGGCACTGGTTCAGGAGCAGACAGTAGAGGGCGTGATCAGGCAGTGCCCAGTATATTATGTCTCCGAGGTGCTCACACCGTCAAAGTGTAACATGACGGAGCTCGAAAAGATTGCATATGCAGTTGTCATGTCTTCGCGCAAATTGCGCCACTATTTTGAAGCATTCAAGGTCCGCGTCACCTCAGATAGGGGACTCGGCGAATTATTCAGAAACCCGGAGGCATCGGTGCGGATCGCCAAATGGGCGGCCGAGCTCTCCGGCTACCACATCACATTCGAGCCAAGGACAGCGATCAAGTCACAAGTTCTAGCAGACTTCGTCGTCGACTGGACCGGGCCAATAACACAGCCGGAGCCATCCGCAGAGAAGGTTTGGACAATCCACTGCGACGACGCTTGGTGCCATGCGGGGGCAGGCGCTGCTGCAGTCATCACCTCACCCGCTGGGGTCAAGCACAGATACGCGGCACGCTTAAGCTTCGTTCTGGAATCTGACAGATGCACAAACAACATCGCAGAATATGAAGCTGTCATCCTCGGCCTCCGCAAATTAAGAGCCCTCGGAGTCACCACCTGCATAGTCCGAACAGACTCCAAGGTAGTCGCCGGCCAAGTCGAGAAAGACTATGCAGCAAAGGACCCCGCACTTATACAGTACCTCGCGGCCATCCAAAGCCTCGAGAAACAATTCAAGGGATTCACTTTGCAGCACGTGGACCGGGCCAAGAATGAAGAAGCTGATGCGTTGGCCAAGGCAGCCGCCAGGGGCGAAGCCCTACCCTCCGACGTGTTCTATCACGTCATCGGCACGCTAGCCGTCCGCAGTCCCGAAGGGCTCCAAATAACCAATGACAGCGAGGGCCAACGCATGATCAACCTTATCATGACCGAGGACTGGCAGGCGCCAATAACCCTGTACCTCCAAGGGTACTATCATCCAGTTGACAGCAACAAGGCCAAGCGCCTCCACCACCGAAGCCGGGACTTTGCATTGATCAAGGGCCAACTATACAAAAAGGGGGTCAGCCAGCCGATGCTTAAGTGCGTCACCGAGACCGAAGGCATTCAAATCCTGCGAGAAGTCCACAGGGGGACCTGCGGCTCCCACGCAGGCCCCAGGGCCCTAACGGCAAAGGTGATACGCCAAGGCTTCTACTGGCCCGCCATTATCTGTGCCGCAAATCGGGTTGTCAGATCCTACGAAGCCTGTCAGAAATTTTCCCCACGATCGGGACGCCCCTCGCAGTTCACAAAGCTAATCGCCCACACGTGGCCCCTTCAGCGCTGGGGCCTAGACATCATCGGGCCCCTGCCCACGGCTCAGGGGAACCTCAAGTTCACCTTTGTAGCCGTTGAATACTTCACCAAATGGATTGAAGCGAGGGCAGTCTCCACCATTACATCAAAGACGGCCCAGAAATTTTTCTGGCAAAATATTGTTTGCCGCTTCGGAGTACCATCCGAACTCACGGTCGACAACGGCAAGCAGTTCGACAACCAAGACTTCAAAGACTTCTGCTCCTCCATCGGCACTAAGCTTGCCTTCGCCTCCGTGTACCATCCCCAGTCCAACGGAGTCGTGGAGCGCGCCAACGGCAAAATTTTCACAGCTGTCAAGAAAATGCTCCTCGACGACAAAAAAGGCAAGTGGCCCGACCTGTTACCCGAAGTGGTCTGGGCACTGAATACAACTGAGTGCAGGGCGACTGGGTTTACCCCCTTCCGCCTATTATACGGATCGGAGGCCATGACTCCGCAAGAAATAAAGCACGGGTCGCCTCGGACAGCCGCGTCGGCCGTCCCAGACGTAGATGAGCCAACTTCGAAGGATCTCATCGACGGAGACCGCGTCTTCACCCTGCAGGCTCTGGACAAATACCAAGCCCAGACAAAAGCATGGCGCGACCAGGCAGTCATCCCAAGGGAATTCAACGAAGGGGACCTCGTCCTCATCCGGACAGCTCGAACGGAGTCCAGAGGCAAGCTGGAGCCCATGTGGGAGGGCCCCTTCATAGTCAAGACGAAGGCTTCCCCCAGCGCTTACAGGCTCACAACGCAAAACGGCGAAGACCTGGAGCACTCCTGGAACATCGACAACCTCCGCAAATTTTTTGTCTGACTCATCGGGGCTGATTCGCCCTTGTAATTCGCAAAAACAATCTTATTCTGGCCCGCACTCTTTTCCTCCCGGGGGGTGAGGTTTTTAACGAGGCGGAGCCATGTAATATACAAGTGAAAAATCCCCCGCAAAAACATGCGTCGAAAAAAGACCGCGAGCGACGGTCTTCGACATTCGACCAACACGAAGTCACCGCGAGGCTCAACGCTGGCCACCCTCGCGTGCGACAACTCCGTGCAGAAGTCGCCTAAGGGTGCAGCCGGACTAGCACAATAAGTGTGAAAAACCGAAGTCTACCACGAAGACTTACCGTGCAGAAGTCGCCTAAGGGTGCAGCCGGACTAGCACAATAAGTGCGAAAAACCGAAGTCTACCGCGAAGACTTACCGTGCAGAAGTCGCCTAAGGGTGCAGCCGGACTAGCACCATAAGTGCGAAAAACCGAAGTCTACCGCAAAGACTTACCGTGCAGAAGTCGCCTAAGGGTGCAGCCGGATTAGCACAACAAGTGTGAAACATCGAAGTCTACCGCGAAGACTTACCGTGCAGAAGTCGCCTAAGGGTGCAGCCGGATTAGCACAACAAGTGCGAAACATCAAAGTCTACCGCGAAGACTTACCGTACAGAAGTCGCCTAAGGGTGCAGCCGGACTAGCACAACAAGTGCGAAAAACCGAAGTCTACCACGGAGACTATCCGTGCAAAAGTCGCCTACGGGCGCAGCCGGACTAGCGCGATAACAATTACACCTGTCCGTGCAACAGTCCGTGCAAAGACCGACTACACGCACACCGGTCCAGCATAGCAATTACACCCGACCAAGCGCGTAACGCCTTCGCTAGCATAACCAAATGTGCGAGGCCACACAACTTCATCATACAAGCCATTACACATGTACAAGCGAGGGCATCAGACTCTACATCGGCTCAGCCTTCGGAATAATTCCCATCTCCCTATAGTTGAATAGCATTATCCTAAGCTCCTCACCCGCAAAAAGACTCCGCAATTCCCCCTCACCCGTACCCACGGCGGCCGGCAAGGACAACAGTTCCTGCCGGCCGGCCCTACTCACACGAAGTCGACCGCCGTCCGCCCCACTCACTCTACGCTTCGCAACCGCCCTTCGCCGCCTACGCCCAGTACTCGGACCAGGCACATCTGCTGCATCCGCAGCGCGCGGTGACGCCTCCGCCGCTGCCGCATCCAAGGCCGCAAAGTAGTCCAAGTCCTTATCCGACGACCCCTCAGTCCACTCAACCGAGCTCCCGGAGTCACCAAAATCAGAAAACTTAGATGTAGACCCATCCGATTTATTAACATCATCCACGGTCGAAGCCGCCAAAAATTTAGCAGTGGCGGTTGCGTGCGCAGGCCCAAAATCTTGAACCTGCGTAGCAACCAAGATTCAGCAACATATCCAAAATTCCCTAACTACCCACACCCATTACGCCACCTGCGAGGACCCAGCCGTCGCGGGAGCCTCCGCCGTCGCCTCCACCGCCACCGTCGCAGGATCTTCAACCCTCGGGCCTTCGCCAGCTGCAGCGGCTGCGGGGGCATCAGGAACGCCTTCGACAGTCTCCGGGGGCGGCTCCAGGGCGACCTCGGACACGGCCTCCGCCGGGTTCGACACCGGGTCAGGCAGCGCGCTGTTCAACGCCCTGAAATCGTCCACCCTCTCGCCACGCGCCGCCTAAGACACAGCACACAAATTCAGCAAACCCACACATAGCCCACATCCAGCAAACATCAAACAAAAGCCAAACGTTACCTGAGCCCTCGCCGTCTCCGCCTGCTCCCTGACCACCTCTCGACCGTGCGGGCCCCACATCCGGTCGTAGATGGTTCCGGCGGACTCCTTCACTATAGGGTCCTCAACCTTGTAGATATCTCGCTCAAAATCCTCATCGGCTTGGTCGAAGACCTCGAAGTGCCGGCACCCTTCGCGAGAGAGCGCGTTCATCGCCCCCTCGCAGGTGACCAGGGAGGCATACGACATAAACCCCTCCACGATAGTGGGGAGTGCCTGCAACTCCTCCTGTACCCACTCCAGGCAACGAAGTCCGGGCTCTCGGTCCGGCACTTCGAAGTCACCGGTCCGCGCGCCCAGCTCATGGTATGAATCCACAAGCTGTTTGCGCGTCCGCTCAGCCTCCGTGCGCGTCGCGGCCTCGGTCCTCTCCACACGGCCCTGCAGGGCGTTGAGCCGCTCCTCTAACTGCGCGGCGCGCTCCCTGGCAAGACTGCCCTCCGCCCGCGCCAAATTGGCCTCCGCCAGTGCAGCCTGCGCCTTGGCGAGGGCCTCATTGGCCTCCCTCCTCTCCTCCACCAATTGGCGTCGGAGGTCAGTCTTCTCCCCCTCCAGCACGGCCACCTTGTCCGCCAGCTTGCGGCACTTACTGTCGGAGGCCGATTTTTCCCGGACGGCGTCTGCATGTTGCGTCCGAAGTCTCTCGACTTCGGCAGACACAACGGCCGTAAGGGCCCCCGACGCCGCACGGCCGGCGAAGTCAGCCGCCTGCAAAACACACGTAAGACCACAGCCCCAACAAAAAAAACCGAACCGAAGTCTAGCTCAATGTACCTGACTTAGTGCCTCCTTCATCTCCTCCAGCCGGCGGGTTACAGCGCCCGCAACGTCCCTCACAGCAGCAAGTGCCGGCATCTCGCCGCCAGCACTAAGAGCACCACCCTTCGCCTTTGGCATTACGGCAGTTGCCGTGGTCGCCGCGGCGGGCGGAACAACGACAAGTTGGCCTTCGTCCGACCTTGCGACGTATCAACAAATTTAAAAACAAAAAAAGGGGGGAGAAAAAGAAAGCCAAGCCAGCGCCTTACCAACAAGATAGTCGTCCACACTAATGTCGGTGGCGAAGTCGGCGACGCGCTTGCCCGGCGGCGGCAACCCTCGGGCCGACTTCACAGCCTCCGGCACCCTGCCGGACGCCGATGCGGCCTTCGCAGCCTTGGAACCACCGGCGGCAGCCGCAGCCTCCGGCGCCCTGCCGGATGCAGGGACGGCCGACTTCGCCGCCAACGGCGGCTGACCTCCGCCGGGGGCCGTAACCTTCGCAGCCCCCCGCTGCCTCTTCGGCCTAGCTTCATGAAGCCTGACGACCGCCTGGCGCTTCTGTGCAGCTCCTTGGCGATCCTTGTCCATCACTGCCGACACAACAACAGCAATATTCCGCCCGTAAGGAAACACTTTCCACTCACGAACCATGCGAGATGTGAAAAAGTCTTCGCCGGCCGCGCGGGGGATAGGAACATTCCTAGGCCACCAACCCCTGGTAACCCTCAGCATCCGCGCCGAAGACTCCCGGAGCTCGGGCGAAGACATCCTTCCCCCCGGGGCCGCGCATGTCCTCATCAATTCTCTAGCAAAACCATCGGAAACCCCAAGTCCTCCCATAGCAGTACCTAGTTTCCTCTTCTTAGAGGACGGGGCGGCCGCCGGCGCGGGGTCGTCTCCAGACTCTACAACCGATTTCTTCCCGCGACGATCCACATCGTCCTGGCCGGGATAACCGCCATACGGCAGGCCATTCAATTCAAAAACCCTGTTCAAACGGTCATTCGACCGACGGATATCCCAGCTACGCTGGCCTTCTGTCCTCGGCACGTACCGACCAACGATCCACATTGCCCCATCCTCCGCCTCATGCACAAAGGCGGCCGGATCGCGGCTATGCAGATCCAGCGCGAAGACAGGACTCCGCACCAGCTTCCCACCATGGGAAGGCATCCGGCGAGGGCACACTTCGCCCAGCGCCCAGCCATGCGCCAAAGGCCATACCCCGTACGCAATAAATTCCTCAACCAAATCCCGCCCACTGCTCAGGCCGGTAGCGCACCGAAGGGCCCCTTCGTCCGCATCCTCCTCCGCCACTTCAAAAGGCGGGTATGCTGAGTAGAAATGCGAGCACATCTCAGACACGGGTAGCCCCGGATGGTCTTCGACGGTACCCTCGGCAACGTAGAACCAGAAATCTTGCCAATTGCCCCACTTGTTGCGGGCACAGGGAACCAACTCCACTACCGCCATCGTGGTCTTGCCGGTCTTCGGCGTAAATGTACAGGACCCAAACTAGGCAACTTCATCCCCAATCATCCTCTTCTGCCAGTGCAGGCAATAGTACTTCGCGAAGACTTCGACTGATGGCTGACCGCCGTACGAAGTCGTCGCCCAGACATACTTCGACAGTGCCACCACGGCATTCGGAGTCAGCTGATGGATCTGAACGCTAAATCTGCGCAGGACTTCCCCAACAAATCGGTGCGCAGGCAGGCGGAGACCGGCGGCGAAGAACGCCTCGAACACAACCAACTCACATTCCGGCGCGAGGACTTCCTCCGTCCCCGGGACACGGGCGACTCTGTTGCCAAAGTAACCCAGCCGCTGCATATCTTGCACGCGGACCGACGACATCCGCGACACACCAAAATCCACCGTATCGCCGGTGCGCAACTCCTTCGCCGCCAAAGTGCTCAGCGTTTCCTCAGACGACGCGTCGGCCGGCGGCGTAGCGGCAGCGGAAGAAGAGGAGGTCGGCATCGCTACGTACCGTCGGCGACGGCGGGCGGTTTGCTTCACTCGCGCCAGATCTCCGGCCAGCAGGAGCAAGGAGGGCAGACGAGCAGCAAGACGGTGGAAAAGGCGGCTAGGGTTTTCACGGAGCGCGGAAGGATAAAGTTCAAAACGCGCCGCCCCCCGCCCCCTTTTATACACAGGGCGCGGCGCTTCGGGAAACCCGCAGTCCAACAGTACGGTGTCAATCAACGGTCATGTCAAAAACCCCCGCGGAACCACTTCGAGCGAGGGCAGCGTCTCCACCATCTAGCGACGTCTTCGGCACCAGATGACTTAGTCGAACTGGTCCCTCGGAGGGCAAATGTTGGGGCGAAGGCGAAGACGTCACCCTCCGCTCGAAGCCTTCGCCGTAGTCGTCGGTCCAACAGAGACAAGACAACGGGCGAAGACACCCTTCGCCACATACGACATCAGACGAAGACCTGCGACGGGGTCATCCCACCGTGCGGCCTCGTCCAGCACTGAGGCCCACGTGTGATCCGGCCCATTGTAACGGGCCCTGTGTGGCCGCCGACTGTTACGGGCCTAATTTGTAAAGGCATCCCTGTAATTACAGTCTGTAACCCCGCTTTATGGGAATATTCTGGGGATAACCTAGGTGTCTGAGGGCACATGCGTCCTTAACACAGGACGCAGGACGCTCAGATACCTATAAATACCCCCGCACAGTGCCCGTGAGAGGCTAGGTTGACAGAGCTATTGCCATCTTGCGCGAGAACCCTGTTTACGTCACAACTCCCCCCGTTGGATCCCCTTGCAGCAGAGAGCAAGTTCCAACAAAGTCTTAAATGAAATGTTATGCTCATTTGATGCATTTGCAATTTTCTTCTTAGGCATTTTGATATGAGTTGAATGCCTAGAGCTAGATGCCTCATTACTATATATGTAAGCATGATGAGAAACAATATGAGATTTTCTAGCATGAATTTTCCTAATTCTGTGCTCAGGATATAAAATGTAACACCTCTCTATCCTGAACCATGGGAGCCTTAGCCTTAACAAAATTTGTGAGTTTGTTCTTGGGAGCATTAAACTTGATGTTGCTTTGGCTCCCTTGTTGGAAGCCAATGCCATCCTTAATGCTAGGGCATCTCCCATTATAAAGTATGCTTCGAGCAAATTTAAATTTTTCATTCTCTAATTCATGCTCGGCAATTTTAGCACTTAACTTGTCTATGTGATCATTTTGTTCTTTAATCATGTCAAGATGATCATCTATAGCATCAATATTAACATCTCTACATCTAGTGCAAATAGTGACATGCTCAACAGTAAATGTAGAAACATTGCAAGCATTCAATTCTTCTATCTTAGCATTTAAACTAGCATTTTCACTTCTAAGACAGGAAATTGAATCATTGCAAACATTAAGCTCTTTAGACAAATTTTCACATTTTTCTACTTCAAGAGCATAAGCATTTTTCAACTTAACAATTTTTTTATTTTCCTTAACAAGCAAGTACTATTGGCATTCCAAGAGATCATCCTTCTCGTTAATGGATTCTATAAATTTATTTATCTTTTTCTTTTGGTCCTTAGTAAGGTTAGCAAAAAGAGAAGTTAAATCATCATTATCATCACTAGAGCTACCCTCATCATCGGAAGTAGTGTATTTGGGGGTATCTCTAGAATGTACCTTCTTTTTCTTGCCCTCCTTAGCCATGAGGCACTTGTGGCCGACATTGCGGAAGAGAAGGCCTTTGTTGATGGCGATGTTGGTGGCGTCCTCGTCGGAGGAGGAGTTGGTAGACCTCTCATCGGAGTCCCATTCCCGCCCCATGTGTGCTTCGCCACCCTTCTTCTTGTAGTATCTTTTCTTTTCCATCTTCTTCTTCCCTTTCTTGTCGTCGTCACTGTCACTTGTAAATGTAGAAACATTGCAAGCATTCAATTCTTCTATCTTAGCATTTAAACTAGCATTTTCACTTCTAAGACAGGAAATTGAATCATTGCAAACATTAAGCTCTTTAGACAAATTTTCACATTTTTCTACTTCAAGAGCATAAGCATTTTTCAACTTAACAAATTTTTTATTTTCCTTAACAAGCAAGTACTCTTGGCATTCCAAGATATCATCCTTCTCGTTAATGGATTCTATCAATTTATTTATCTTTTTCTTTTGGTCCTTAGTAAGGTTAGCAAAAAGAGAAGTTAAATCATCATTATCATCACTAGAGCTACCCTCATCATCAGAAGTAGTGTATTTGGGGGTATCTCTAGAATGTACCTTCTTTTTCTTGCCCTCCTTAGCCATGAGGCACTTGTGGCCGACATAGCGGAAGAGAAGGCCTTTGTTGATGGTGATGTTGGCGGCGTCCTCGTCGGAGGAGGAGTTGGTAGACCTCTCATCGGAGTCCCATTCCCGCCCCATGTGTGCTTCGCCACCCTTCTTCTTGTAGTATCTTTACTTTTCCATCTTCTTCTTCCCTTTCTTGTCGTCGTCACTGTCACTTGTATATGGACATTTAGCTATAAAGTGACCGAACTTACCACACCTATAGCACACCCTCTTGAAACGGGGCTTGTAGTCCTTCCCCTTCCTTTGTTTGAGGATTTTTCGAAATCTTTTAATGATAAGAGCCATCTCCTCATTATCAAGCTTGGAGGCGTCGATTGGGAGTCTACTTGGTGTAGACTCTTCCTTCTTCTCTTCTGTTGCTTTGAATGCAACAGGTTGCACCTCGGGTGTGGACGTGGCGCCTTGCTCCAAGTTGACAATGTGTTTGGAGTCTTTGATCATTAGTTCAAAGCTCACAAACTTGCCAATGACCTCCTCGGGGGACATCTGTTTGTATCTAGGATCTCCACGAATTAATTGAACTTGAGTAGGATTACGAAAAACAAGAGATCTTAGAATAACCTTGACCAGTTCATGGTCATTGAAAGGGAATTAGGGTTACACCACGTTCCTAATTGATTTTGGTGGTTGAATTGCCCAACACAAATAATTGGACTAACTAGTTTGCTCTAGTGTATAAGTTATACAGGTGCCAAAGGTTCACACTTAGCCAATAAAATGACCAAGAATTGGGTTCAACAAAGAGAGCAAGGGATAACCGAAGTGTGCCCTGGTCTGGCGCACCGGACTGTTCGGTGTGCCACCGGACAGTGTCCGGTGCACCAGGGGACTTCACGCTGAACTCTTCACCTTCGGGAAAATCTAGAGGCGCTCCGCTATAATTCACCGAACTGTCCGGTGTACACCGGACAGTGTCCGGTGCCCCAGAGGAGAGCGACTCTGGAACTCGCCAACTTCGGGAACTCGCTCCGCTATAATTCACCGGACATGTCCGGTGCACACCGGACTGTCCGGTGAGCCAGCGGAGCAATGGCTACTTCGCGCCAACGGTCACCTGCAGAAGCATTAAATGCGCGCCAGAGCGCGCAGAAGTCAGGCACGAGCGAAGTGGTGCACCGAACACCCTACAGTACATGTCCGGTGTGCCACCGGACATCAAGGCGGGCCCAGCAGTCAGACCTCCAACAGTCAGAACCCAACAGCCTGGTAACGTGGCTGGCGCACCGGACACTGTCCGGTGTGCACCGGACTGTCCAGTGCACCATGCGACAGACAGCCTCCACCAAACGGCTAGTTTGGTGGTTGGGGTTATAAATACCCCCAACCACCCCACATTCAAGTTATCCAAGTTTTCACATTTCCAACCACTTACAAGAGCTAGGCATTCAATACAAGACACACCCAAGTGATCAAATCCTCTCCCAATTCCACAAAAGCTTTAGTAACTAGTGAGAGTGATTTGTTATGTTCTTTTGAGCTCTTGCGCTTGGATTGCTTTCTTCTTTCTCATTCTTTCTTGAGATCAATACTCACTTGTAACCAAGGCAAGAGACATCAATTGTGTGGTGGTCCTTGCGGGGAAGTTTTGTTCACGATTGATTTGAGAAGAGAAAGCTCACTCGGTCCGAGGGACCGTTTGAGAGAGGGAAGGGGTTGAAAAAGACCCGGCCTTTGTGGCCTCCTCAACGGGGAGTAGGTTTGCGAGAACCGAACCTCGGTAAAACAAATCCACGTGTCATACTCTTTATTCGCTTGCGATTTTTTTGCACCCTTCTCGCGGACTCGATTATATTTCTAACGCTAACCCGGCTTGTAGTTGTGATTAACTTTGTAAATTTCAGTTTCGCCCTATTCACCCCCCCCCCTCTAGGCGACTTTCAATTTGTATCAGTGCCCGGTGCTTCATTAGAGCCTAACCGCTCGAAGTGATGTCGGGAGAACACGCCAAGAAGGAGATGGAGACCGGCGACAAGCCCGCTACAAGCCACGGGAAAGCTTCATCGGGAGAGTCCCGCAACAAAGGGAAGGGGAAGGAGAAGAAACCCTCTTCCCACAAGTCGCATCGGAGTGGGGACAAGAAAAAGAAGATGAGGAAGGTGGTCTACTACGAGACCGACACCTCATCGCCATCTACCTCCAGCTCCGACGCGCCCTCCGTAACTTCTAAGCGCCATGAGCGCAAGAAGTTTAGTAAGATTCCCTTACACTACCCTCGCACTTCTAGACATACTCCATTACTTTCCATTCCATTAGGCAAACCGCCAACCTTTGACGGTGAAGATTATGCTAGGTGGAGTGATTTAATGAAATTTCATCTAACCTCACTCCACAAAAGTATATGGAATGTTGTTGAGTTTGGAGCACAGGTACCATCCATAGGGGATGAGGATTATGATGAGGACGAGGTGGCCCAAATCGAGCACTTCAACTCCCAAGCCACAACCATACTCCTCGCTCCTCTAAGTAGGGAGGAGTACAACAAGGTGCAAGGATTAAAGAGCGCCAAGGAAGTTTGGGACATGCTCAAGACCGCGCACGAGGGTGATGAACTAACCAAGATCACCAAGCGGGAAACGATCGAGGGGGAGCTCGGTCGCTTCCGTCTTCGCCAAGGGGAGGAGCCACAAGACATGTACAACTGGCTCAAAACCTTGGTGAATCAAGTGCGCAACATCGGGAGCAAAAAATGGGATGACCACGAGGTGGTTAAGGTTATTTTAAGATCTCTTGTTTTCCTTAACCCTACTCAAGTACAATTAATTCGTGGCAATCCAACATATACACTAATGACTCCCGAGGAAGTAATTGGGAATTTTGTGTGCTTTGAGTTTATGATCAAAGGCTCAAGGAAGATCAACGAGCTTGACGGCCCCTCCACGTCCGAAGCACAACCGATCGCATTTAAGGCGACGGAGGAGAAGAAGGAGGAGTCTACACCAAGTAGAACACCCATCGACGCCTCCAAGCTCGACAACGAGGAAATGGCGCTTGTCATCAAAAGCTTCCGCCAAATCCTCAAGCAAAGGAGGGGGAAAGATTACAAGCCCCGCTCCAAGAAGGTTTGCTACAAATGTGGTAAGCCCGGTCATTTTATCGCAAAATGTCCATTATCTAGTGATAGTGACGGGGGCGACAACAAGAAGGGGAGAAGAAAGGAAAAGAAGAAATACTACAAGAAGAAGGGTGGCGACGCCCATATATGCCGCGAGTGGAACTCGGACGAGAGCTCCTCCGATGAGGACGCCGCCAACATCGCCATCAACAAGGGCCTTTTCTTCCCCAACGTCGGCCACAAGTGCCTCATGGCAAAGGACGGCAAAAAGAAGAAGGTTAAATCCAAATCCTCCACTAGATATGAATCCTCAAGCGATGATAATGCTAGTGATGAGGAAGATAATTTGTGAACCCTTTTTGCCAACCTAAACATGCAACAAAAAGAAAAATTAAATGAATTGATTAGTGCTATCCATGAGAAGGATGATCTCTTGGACTCCCAAGAGGACTTCCTTATTAAAGAAAACAAGAAGCATGTTAAAGTTAAAAATGCTTACGCTCTAGAAGTAGAAAAATGTGAAAAACTATCTTGTGAGCTAAGCACTTGCCATGAGACAATAGACAACCTTAAAAATGAGAATGCTAATTTGTTAGCTAAGGTTGATTCAAATGTTTGTGATGTTTCAATTCCCAATCTTAGAGATGATAATGATAATTTGCTTGCTAAGATTGAAGAATTAAACATTACTCTTGCTAGCCTTAGGAATGAAAATGAAAAATTGTTTGCTAATGCTAAAATTTTTTATGTTTGCAATACTACCATTTCTGACCTTAGAAGTAAAAATGATATATTGCATGCTAAGGTTGTAGAATTAAAATCTTGCAAACCCTCTACATCTACCGTTGAACACACTACTATTTGCACTAGATGTAGAGATGTTAACATTAATGCTATTCATGATCACATGGCTTTAATTAAACAACAAAATGATCATATAGCAAAGTTAGATGCTAAAATTGCCGAGCATGACTTAGAAAACGAAAAGTTTAAATTTGCTAGAAGCATGCTTTATAGAGGGAGACGCCCTGGCATTAAGGATGGCATTGGTATCCAACTGGGAGGCAATGTCAAACTTAATGCCCCTCCTAAGAAATTGTCTAATTTTGTTAAGGACAAGGCTCCCATGCCTCAAGATAACGAGGGTTACATTTTGTACCCTGCCGGTTATCCTAAGAGCAAAATTAGGAGAATTCATTCTAGGAAGTCACACTCTGGCCCTAATCACGCTTTTATGTATAAGGGTGAGACATCTAGTTCTAGGCAACCAACCCATGCTAAGTTGCCTAAGAAGAAAACTCCTAGTGCATCAAATGACCATAACATTTCATTTAAAACTTTTGATGCATCTTATGTTTTAACTAACAAATCCGGCAAGGTAGTTGCCAAGTATGTTGGGGGCAAGCACAAGGGGTCAAAGACTTGTGTTTGGGTACCCAAAGTTCTTGTATCTAATGCCAAAGGACCCAAAACCATTTGGGTACCTAAAGTCAAGAACTAAACATGTTTTGTAGGTTTATGCATCCGGGGGCTCAAGTTGGATCATCGACAGCGGGTGCACAAACCACATGACAGGGGAGAAGAAGATGTTCTCCTCCTACGAGAAAAACCAAGATCCCCAATGAGCTATCACATTCGGGGATGGAAATCAAGGTTTGGTCAAAGGATTAGGAAAAATTGCTATATCTCCTGACCATTCTATTTCCAATGTTTTTCTTGTAGATTCATTAGATTACAACTTGCTTTCCGTTTCTCAATTATGTCAAATGGGCTACAATTGTCTATTCACTGATGTAGGTGTCACTGTCTTTAGAAGAAGTGATGATTCAATAGTATTTAAGGGAGTGTTAGAGGGTCAGCTATACTTGGTAGATTTTGATAAAGCTGAACTCGACACTTGCTTAATTGCTAAGACTAACATGGGTTGGCTCTGGCACCGCCGACTAGCACATGTTGGGATGAAGAATCTTCATAAGCTTCTAAAGGGAGAGCACATTTTAGGATTAACAAATGTTCATTTTGAGAAAGACAGGATTTGTAGCGCATGCCAAGCAGGAAAGCAAGTTGGAGCTCACCATCCACACAAGAACATCATGACGACCGACAGGCCACTGGAGCTTCTACATATGGATCTATTCGGCCCGATCGCTTACATAAGCATCGGCGGGAGTAAGTACTGTCTAGTTATTGTGGATGATTATTCTCGCTTCACTTGGGTATTCTTTTTGCAGGAAAAATCTCATACCCAAGAGACATTAAAAGGATTCTTGAGACGGGCTCAAAATGAGTTTGGCTTAAGGATCAAGAAAATGAGAAGCGACAACGGGACGGAGTTCAAGAACTCACAAATCGAAGGTTTCCTTGAGGAGGAGGGCATCAAGCATGAGTTCTCTTCTCCCTACACGCCACAACAAAATGGTGTAGTGGAGAGGAAGAATAGAACTCTATTGGACATGGCAAGAACCATGCTTGATGAGTACAAGACTTCGGATCGGTTTTGGGCCGAGGCGGTCAACACCGCCTGCTACGCCATCAACCGGTTATATCTACACCGAATCCTCAAGAAGACATCATACGAACTCCTAACCGGTAAAAAGCCCAATATTTCATATTTTAGAGTCTTTGGTAGCAAATGCTTTATTCTTATTAAAAGAGGTAGAAAATCTAAATTTGCTCCTAAGACTGTAGAAGGCTTTTTACTAGGATATGATTCAAACACAAGGGCATATAGAGTCTTTAACAAGTCCTCCGGACAAGTTGAAGTTTCTTGTGACGTTGTGTTTGATGAGACTAACGGCTCTCAAGTAGAGCAAGTTGATCTTGATGAGATAGGTGATGAAGAGGCTCCGTGCATCGCGCTAAGGAACATGTCCATTGGGGATGTGTGTCCTAAGGAATCCGAAGAGCCTCCAAATGCACAAGATCAACCATCCTCCTCCACGCAAGCATCTCCACCGACTCAAAATGAGGATGAGGCTCAAGTTGATGAAGGAGAAAATCAAGCAAATGAGCCACCTCAAGATGACGACAATGATCAAGGGGGAGATGCACATGATCAAGACAAGGAGGATGAAGAACAAAGGCCGCCACACCCAAGAGTCCACCAAGCAATCCAACGAGATCACCCCGTCGACACCATCCTCGGCGACATTCATAAGGGGGTAACCACTAGATCTCGTGTTGCACATTTCTGTGAGCATTACTCTTTTGTTTCCTCTATTGAGCCACACAGGATAGAGGAAGCACTTCAAGATTCGGATTAGGTGGTGGCGATGCAAGAGGAGCTCAACAACTTCACGAGGAATGAGGTATGGCATTTAGTTCCACGTCCTAATCAAAATGTTGTAGGAACCAAATGGGTGTTCCGCAACAAGCAAGACGAGCATGGTGTGGTGACAAGGAACAAAGCCCGACTTATGGCCAAGGGATACTCACAAGTCGAAGGTTTGGATTTCGGTGAAACCTATGCACCCGTAGCTAGGCTTGAGTCAATTCGTATATTATTAGCCTATGCTACTTACCATGGCTTCAAGCTTTATCAAATGGACGTGAAGAGTGCCTTCCTCAATGGACCAATCAAGGAAGAGGTCTATGTTGAGCAACCTCCCGGCTTTGAAGATAGTGAGTACCCTAACCATGTTTATGAACTCTCTAAGGCGCTTTATGGGCTCAAGCAAGCCCCAAGAGCATGGTATGAATGCCTTAGAGATTTCCTTATCACTAATGGATTCAAAGTCGGAAAGGCCGATCCTACACTCTTTACCAAAACCCTTGAAAATGATTTGTTTGTATGCCAAATTTATGTTGATGATATTATATTTGGGTCTACTAACGAATCTACATGTGAAGAGTTTAGTAGGATCATGACACAAAAATTCGAGATGTCTATGATGGGGGAGTTGAAGTATTTCTTAGGACTTCAAGTGAAGCAACTCCAAGAGGGCACCTTCATAAGCCAAACGAAGTATACTCAAGACATTCTAAACAAGTTTGGGATGAAGGATGCCAAGCCCATCAAGACACCCATGGGAACCAATGGGCATCTCGACCTCGACACGGAAGGTAAGTCCGTGGATCAAAAGGTATACCGGTCGATGATTGAATCTTTACTCTACTTATGTGCATCACGACCGGATATTATGCTTTCTGTATGCATGTGTGCAAGATTCCAAGCCGGCCCTAAGGAAGCTCACCTTACGGCTGTGAAACGAATCTTGAGATATTTAGTTTATACTCCTAAGTTTGGGCTTTGGTATCCTAGGGGATCCACATTTGATTTAATTGGTTATTCGGATGCCGATTGGGCAGGGTGTAAAATCAATAGAAAGAGCACATCGGGGACTTGCCAGTTCTTGGGAAGATCCTTGGTGTCTTGGGCTTCAAAGAAGCAAAATTCCGTAGCTCTTTCTACCGCCGAAGCCGAGTACATTGCCGCAGGCCATTGTTGCGCGCAACTACTTTGGATGAGGCAAACCCTTAGGGACTATGGTTACAAATTAACCAAAGTTCCTCTTCTATGTGATAATGAGAGTGCAATCCGCATGGCGGATAATCCCGTTGAGCATAGCCGCACTAAACACATAGCCATTCGGTATCACTTTTTAAGGGATCACCAACAAAAAGGAGATATCAAGATTTCATACATTAACACTAAAGACCAATTAGCCGATATCTTTACCAAGCCACTTGATGAACAAACCTTTAACAAACTTAGGCATGAGCTAAATATTCTTGATTCTAGGAACTTCTTTTGTTGATCTGCACACATAGCTCATTCATATACCTTTGATCATGTCTCTTTCATATGCTATGACTAATGTGTTTCCAAGTCTATTTCAAACCAAGTCATAGGTATATTGAAAGGGAATTGGAGTCTTCGGCGAAGACAAAGGCTTCCACTCCGTAACTCATCCTTCGCCGTCGCTCCAGGCAACTCTCCATCTTTGGGGGAGAGAGCATGAGTCCAAAGCAAAAGGACTCCGGCTTTGGTATAATCTTCACTCATATGTTTATTTTGCCAAAGGAGAGAAAGTAGTTAGGCTAAGGGCTCTAATGACTCCGTTTTTGGCGATTCATGCCAAAGGGGGAGAGAGTATTAGCCCAAAGCAAAAGGACCGCACCACCACCTAATTTTAAAAAGAGTTTTTCAATTGGTATGATTTTTCAATTTGGTATCTCCTTGTGTTCAAAAAGGGGGAGAGAATAGTATTTTCAAAATCAATATCCTAAAACCCTCTTGAACACTAAGAGGAGGATTTCATTTAGGGGGAGTTTTGTTTAGTCAAAGGAAAAGCATTTGAAACAGGGGGAGAAAATTTCAAATCTTGAAAATGCTTCGCAAAAATCTTATTCATTCACCTTTGACTATTTGCAAAAGAACTTTGAAAAGGATTTACAAAAGAATTTGCAAAAAATGTGGTGCAAGCGTGGTCCAAAATGTCAAAAATTGAAGAAACAATCCATGCGTATCTTATAAGTATTTATATTGGCTAAATTCCAAGCAACCTTTGCACTTACATTATGCAAGCTAGTTCAATTATGTACTTCTATACTTGCTTTGGTTTGTGTTGGCATCAATCACCAAAAAGGGGGAGATTGAAAGGGAATTAGGGTTACACCTCGTTCCTAATTGATTTTGGTGGTTGAATTGCCCAACACAAATAATTGGACTAACTAGTTTGCTCTAGTGTATAAGTTATATAGGTGCCAAAGGTTCACACTTAGCCAATAAAATGACCAAGAATTGGGTTCAACAAAGAGAGCAAGGGATAACCGAAGTGTGCCCTGGTCTGGCGCACCGGACAGTGTCCGGTGCACCACCGGACAGTGTCCGGTGCACCAGGGGACTTCACGCTGAACTCTTCACCTTCGGGAAAATCCAGAGGCGCTCCGCTATAATTCACCGGACTGTCCGGTGCCCCAGAGGAGAGCGACTCTGGAACTCGCCAGCTTCGGGAACTCGCTCCGCTATAATTCACCGGACATGTCCGGTGCACACCGGACTGTCCGGTGAGCCAGCGGAGCAACGGCTACTTCGCGCCAACGGTCACCTGCAGAAGCATTAAATGCGCGCCAGAGCGCGCAGAAGTTAGGCACGCGCGAAGTGGCGCACCGGACACCCTACAGTACATGTCTGGTGTGCCACCGGACATCAAGGTGGGCCCAGCAGTCAGACCTCCAACGGTCGGAACCCAACAGCCTGGTGACGTGGCTGGCGCACCGGACACTGTCCGGTGTGCACCGGACTGTCCGGTGCACCATGCGACAGACAGCCTCCACCAAACGGCTAGTTTGGTGGTTGGGGTTATAAATACCCCCAACCACCCCACATTCAAGTTATCCAAGTTTTCACACTTCCAACCACTTACAAGAGCTAGGCATTCAATACAAGACACGCCCAAGTGATCAAATCCTCTCCCAATTCCACAAAAGCTTTACTAACTAGTGAGAGTGATTTGTTGTGTTCTTTTGAGCTCTTGCGCTTGGATTGCTTTCTTCTTTCTCATTCTTTCTTGAGATCAATACTCACTTGTAACCAAGGCAAGAGACACCAATTGTGTTGTGGTCCTTGCGGGGAAGTTTTGTTCTCGGTTGATTTGAGAAGAGAAAGCTCACTCGGTCCGAGGGACCGTTTGAGAGAGGGAAGGGGTTGAAAAGACCCGGCCTTTGTGGCCTCCTCAACGGGGAGTAGGTTTGCGAGAACCGAACCTCGGTAAAACAAATCCGCGTGTCATACTCTTTATTCGCTTGCGATTTGTTTTGCACCCTCTCTCGCGGACTCGATTATATTTCTAACGCTAACCCAGCTTGTAGTTGTGATTAACTTTGTAAATTTCAGTTTCGCCCTATTCACCCCCCCCTCTAGGCGACTTCCAGTCATACCATTTTGTGCTCCCAAGGTTGCGCACTTGGTTGACCATTGTTTTGAGCCGGTTGTACATCGCTTGTGGCTCCTCTCCTTTGTTGAGGACGAATCGACCGAGCTCTCCCTCGATCGTCTCGCGCTTGGTGATCTTGGTCACCTCGTCCCCTTCGTGCACCGTTTTGAGGACATCTCAAATTTCTTTGGCATTTTTCAACCCTTGCACCTTATTATACTCCTCTCGACATAAGGAGGCGAGGAGTATAGAAGTTGCTTGGGAGTTAAAATGTTTGGGCGGCCTCATCGGAGTCATAGTCCTTGTCACCCACTTGTGGTGCCTGCGCTCCAAACTCAACAATATCCCATATGCTTTCGTGGAGTGAGGTTAGATGGTGCCTCATTTTATCACTCCACATACAAGAATCCTCACCATCAAAGTATGGTGGTTTGCCTAGGGGTACCGAAAGTAAAGGAGCGCGTTTAGGAATGCGAGGGTAGCGTAGAGGCATCTTACTATACATCTTGTGCTCTTGGCGCTTTGAAGTAGTAGACTCAGCACCGAATGTGGAAGGTGATGAAGAATCGGTCTCGTAGTAGACCACCTTCTTCATTTTATTTTTCTTCTTGTCACCCTTCCTATGTGACTTGATGTAGGAAGAGAATTCCTCCTTGTACTTGTCATAGGACTCTCTTGACGGAGTCCGTTCATTGTTCTTCCTTCCCGAGCCTTCGGCCTTGTCGCCTGTGACTATCTCCCTCTTGGCGTGATCTCCCGACATCACTTCGAGTTGTTAGACTCTTAATGAAGCACCGGGCTCTGATACCAATTAAAAGTCGCCTAGAGGGGGTGAATAGGCGAAATCTGAAAATTATAAACTTTGAACACGTACTATGCCCGAGGTTAGTGTTAGAATTAAATCGGAGTGCGGAAGATTGTTCTCCTTGCTTAGAGTTGCTCAATCAATGCGGATAACTTTTGGGATCAAACTCAAATCAATATGAGCAAGCGAACTTTTAGAGAGAGGAAAGAGGGAAAACAAATCAAGTGAAGATCAACAAGTGAACATGGTGATTTGTTTACCGAGGTTCGGTTCCAAAGAACTAGTCCCCGTTGAGGAGGCCACAAAGGCCGGATCTATTCCAACCCTTTACCTCTTTCAATCGGTCACATAGACCGGTCGAGGCTTCTCCTTAATCACTTGGGTCACTAAGACCCCACAAGGATCACCACACACTTAGGTGTCTCTTGCTAGCTTTACAAAGCACTTAGAGAATAAGAATGAGAAGGAGAAAGCAACCCAAGCAACAAAAGAACACAAATGATCCTCTCACAAGTCTCTAAGCAATAGAGTTGATTTTGGAGCTTGAAGTGGATTGAATGCTTTTATTGTGTATTTGGAGTGTTTGCCTTTGCTCTTGCAATGAATGTGAAGTTAAGAAAACTTGGATGACTTGAATTGAGGTGGTTGGGGTATTTATAGCCTCCAACCACTTCCTAGTCGTTGGCTATTTTTGTTGTCGATGGGCACACCGGACAGTCTGGTGGTGCACCGGACATGGCAATGTTCAGTGTCCGGTGCATGCCACGTCAACTGCCCGTTGGGGTTTGGAGCGGTTGACCATTGAAGTCCTTTGTGTTCTTACTGCACCGGACAGTCTGGTGGCACACCGGACATGTCTGGTGCATTTTGACTTCGCTGCTCTTACTTTTGCACTGTGCGCTTTTACTGTTCACACAGTCGACTGTTGAGTGCAGGTGATTGTTGCTCCGTTGGCTCACCGGACATGTCCGGTGCACACCGGACAGTCCGGTGAGTTATAGCGGAGCATCCCTCTGAGAAATCCGAGAGTGGCTAGTTTGTGGGGCTTGGACCTGGGCACCGAACAGTGTCCGGTGTGCCACTGGCAGCACCATTGCTAGTCTTTACTCCAATCTTTGTTGAGTCCCCAACTTAATCTCTTTCTTTGTTTACGTTGAACCTTATGCACATGAGATAAATGACAACTAGGCAAACTAGTTAGTCCATGTGGTTTGTGATGGACGTCAAACACCAAAATCGGTTATAGGAAATGTTTTGAGCCCATTTCCCTTTCAGCAACGAGATTGTAGGTTCGAGAACGACTAAAATCGGAGTTATGGTTATAAAGATATGATTTTCTGAAGTTTTAGGTGATTAAATGAAAATAATATATTACGTGCTATAGATCATGTGAGAAACATATAAAAATAACTAATTCAACTTTAGACGAAGTTATAACATAATCCTGTTCCAGTAAAATTATAGATACTCCGAATTGAAATACTATATTAACATGTTAACCTAATAAACATAGGGTGAACAAATTAGTTAACTATTTTTGAGAACATGTTATATGATAAAATAATGTTACTAAAGTGTAGACAATTTTATTACGAGGCTAGCGCAACTGGAACGGGTCAATTCGGAGTTAAAACGTGGAAGATATGCATTAAATAAGGTTTAGGATCACTTAATACTAATTTTACTATCTCTAGGGATCAATTTGTAAATTTCCACGGCCTATGATGAATTACTTTTACACTCCCCTAGACGGCGGGTTGATTCTGATAAAACAGAGGGCTCTTTAGTAAATTACCGAGGTCGAAGGGGTATCCATCACCAGGGGTCGTTCAATCTATTTTTAACGCCCGAGATTAGATCCACAAAGTCGTGAATCGGGAATCTAGTGTCAGCAGTCAGGTCCTGATCCAACGCTCGAGATTAAAGGATCCCGCGATCTGATCTCGGCCAACAGATTCGAGATCAACGGCTACGCTTTTAGATTCTTTGATTGATGCCTTGAGGTGTTATGGTGGCATGTATTTATATAAGCTAGGAGGTGGGCGGTTACATGATAGATCTAATCTAGTACTTATCTGTTACAATCATATCCTATATATTAGGAACTCTAATAAACTCGAACCCAAATCTGTTACATGATAGATCTAATCTGGTACTTATCTGTTACATTCATATCCTATTGTCAGGGACCATAATTAGGGGTACCCTCAAGGCTCCTAAATCTCAGCTGGTAACCCCCATCAGCACAAAGCTGCAAAGGCCTGATGGGTGCAACTAAGTCAAGGATCGGTCCATTCGAGGGACGCGATCACGCCTCGCCCGAGCCCAGCCTCAGGCAAGGGCAGCCGACCCCGGAGGATCTACGTCTCGCCCGAGGCCCCCCTCCAGCAACGGACACACCTTCGGCTCGCCCAAGGCCCAGTCTTCACCAAGAAGCAACCTTGGCCAAATCGCCACGCCGACCGACCAAATCGCAGGGCATTTAATGCAAAGGTGGCCTGACACCTTTATCCTGACGCGCGCCCTCCAGTCGACAGAGCCGAAGCGACCGCAGTCACTTCGCCGCTCCACTGACCGGTCTGACAAGAGGACAGCGCCGCCTGCGCCGCTCTGACTGTTGTGCCACTCGACAGAGTAAGGCTGACAGCAGCCAGGTCCGGCCTCAGGCGCCATAGGAAACTCTGCTTCGCCCGACCCTAGGGCTCGGACTCGGGCTCGGCCCCGGAAGACGACGAACTCTGCTTCGCCCGACCCAGGGCTCGGACTCGGGCTCGGCCCCGGAAGACGACGAACTCCGCTTCGCCCGACCCCAGGGCTCGGACTCGGGCTCAGCCCCGAAAGACGACGAACTCCGCTTCGCCCGACCCCAGGGCTCTGACTCGGGCTCAGCCCCAGAAGACGACGAACTCCGCTTCGCCCGACCCCAGGGCTCGGACTCAAGCCCTGGCCTCAGCCGACGGTCTCCGCCTCACCCGACCCAGGGGCTCGGACTCGACCTCGGCCTCGGAAGACAGACTCAACCTCGACCTCGGAGGAGCCTCCACATCGCCCAACCCAGGGCACGGACCGACCACGTCAACAGGAGGCGCCATCATTACCCTACCCCAAGCTAACTCAGGCTACGGGGAACAAGACCGGCGTCCCATCTGGCTCGCTCCGCCAGACAAGTAATGATGGCGCCCCGCACGCTCCATGACGACAGCGGCTCTCAGCCCCCTTACGGAAGCAAGAGGACGTCAGCAAGGACTCGACAGCCCCGACAGCTGTCCTTCCGCCAAGCTCCAGCGCTCCTCCGACGGCAACGACATCACACGGACCGGGTGCCAAAACCTCTCCGGCTGCCACGATGGCATGTACTTAGGGCGCTAGCTCTCCTTCGCTAGACATGTTAGCACATTGCTACACCCCCCATTGTACACCTGGTGTAACACCCGGTTTTAAAGGACAAAGTCGGGTGCATCTCATACATGCGCCAAGAAGACAACACATATAATAACAGAGTGTATAGAGATAAATGTCAATAACATCAGAGTACTTATTACATAGCGGAAGACTTATTACAAAATAAAAGAGTAAATATAAAACGAACTAAGGATCGTCGGCGCTAATGCCAACTGAGAAACGCCACCTAGATCAAGTCGAATGCCTCAGTGTTAGGCGGCTCCTCTTCGACCACCTGTTCTTCTCCTGTGGGGGGGTGTGAGACAGCAAGAGTGAGCTCACATACATTCATAGCTCAACAAGTCGTGGGGAATAATGTGGCATGAACTCACCAAAGGTGGGAGTTCATGAAGTGTAAGGCTGATCAATGAAATAAAGGCTGAAACTGAGCATTGCTTTTATAAGTTGGTCAAAATTTTATTAGCAATTACTAAGTGTAAGTAAATACCAAACCTTAATAATAATAAAGAACAGTAATAGTAAAATAATCCCAAATGCGATGCAAATGTCAAATTAAAATTAAGTTCCATAATTAATCATGTGAGGGTCCGAGCCACTCATGACCGTGAGCACGGCTAGTATACTAGTTTTACACTCTGCAGAGGTTGCGCATCTTTACCCACAAGTCATGTTACCCATCTGCCAAGAGATGACCAATCCCATACACCTCTACCGAGGAGGCGAGGCAGGGCAACACTACGAGGCCTTTACAAAGTTCCACTAGCTTCAGAAATCCCGCTACAGTTTATAGGAAGCTCCAATGCAGGGTTCTTGCCTGACCGCCATCGCAGCAAAATCAACCAAGGACCTCCCTACACTGACCACTCCCCTACTGCCCTTGCCCCTTTCGGGTAAGGAAGACCTCCACTAGCTTTCCTAGTTAATCAGCCAAGGGCGTCCCATTATACCCTTGTGGTAGCACTGTTTTCCCGGGTGGTCACTCCATGTTCCCATTAATTTAATGATCTTAACATGAACAGTAATAATAACATGATAATAACAGAATATTCATGAATAGTGTATCTCCATACCCAATCCACATAAAGCAATAGCAGGTACTACCCAAAAATATTTCAGGGGTGAACAAGGTATAAAGATAGCCAAAACTGGGGTAACATAAAGGATCCCATCAAAATTAACCTATGCAGATCATTAAAATTAATAAGAACATGGCTGGGAAAAGTAAGTGATCAAGGGCACAACTTGCCTTCAATGAGCTCCTGCTCAGCTACTTCTACTTGCTGAACCTTAGAATCCACAGTGGCTTGCTCGTCTACTCGCATCAACACAATACATACATAGTATAGCAAAAATCAACATCACACCAAACATGTAAATCAAATACATGATAAAAATCTACATATTAAAATAAGATTATAGGAACTGGAATCATTAAATTTAGAGTTATAGATTTCAAGTTATGAATTTCCTAAGATCTAATGTGCTTGAAATAGGATTAAATGATAAATTAGTTTTCTTACTGCTTTCATGTCAAAACAGAGACACTAAATGATAGAGAATATTATTACAAAATTTTAGAAATTGGAATGGTTCAATTTGGACCAAAAATGGAATTTCTATGAATTTTACAAGTTTCTATATTTGTTTTTGTATTAAAAATGAATTTCTATAAATATTTCTCTGTTTTTAAACATCTCTGGACTGGGCCTCATTTTTTAGAAAGTTCAGGGGCCAAAACAGAAGAATTCCTAAGACTCCGAATACTTCTACCAGGACTGCGGGTTTGTTTCCTAGAAAGCTAGGGTCTTTTATGTAAAACTGTCAGTGCGAAGGGGTATGCGGTGATCGTAGTGGTCCGATCTAAATCGGACGGCTCTGATTAGGTCTCAGCCTTTATGAACTGGTATACCGCCCGCGATCGTCGGATCATGATCCGAGGCCCCACAACGATTCGGCCGAAGGGCGAAGCTTGATCTAATCGGGACCGTTTGATTCCCATCTGACGACACACGTGTATTCCCCCCATTCCCCGCACAGCCGACCGGCGGCGCCGCCCCGGGCACACGACGGACCATCGCCGGAGCACACCGAAACCCGGCCCCCAATACTCCAAAATCCAATTAATGCCCTTCTACACGATGCCAGATGAAAAGCGAAACGCAGGGGGGGAGTATTACCGTCTGGTGCGGCACGAAGCTCACGGCACACGGTGAGTAGGGTACATGGCGGTCGGCCCAGTGTCGACGAAGAATTACGCCAAACACCACCGTCGTCACCGTTCGCGGGTGTTACGGCTACTTCCGACTGTCCCAGCAGAGGCAGTTGATCGATTTTTTTTGGAGGTTAGATGGTGGAGTACGTGGTTTTAAGCTGGCGGCGGAGCTCGTGGTTACGGCGGCGCCCCAAATCCACCACGCGCGACGGCGATTCGGTCCGAATACGGCACACACGAGGCACCTAGTCGGGCGCACCCATAGGGTCTTCCTATTTATGCTCCATGGAGTGGGTCAAGTCACCGGAAACGCGAGATCTCCATGCGCGCGGATTTCGCGAAGTTCGGCCGAGCGGAGAGGATGCACAGCAGCCGAACGAGGGCCCACATGGCGGAGACCCGCAGTAGCCGAGGCGCTAACGCGACCCGCTGACCGGGCGGAGGCCGGGAAGTGCGCGCGCTGGTCAAACCCCCGGCGATGTCGCGGCGGTCGTTGATTCTGTTACCGGCTCGAGCTCGTGTGGGAGGCAATGCTGACAATTGGGACCCACACGTAAGTGAGGCGCTGGTAAGCGGGACGTGGGCCCATGTGGCAGTGGCAAGCGAAAGTGGGCGGAGCGCGCGCGTGGAGGAGGGTTAGAAGTTGGGCCGCGCGGTGGAACTCGGTATTGGGCCGATGCGTGGGGTTTCGGTTAGGTGGGCCGAGTGGTCACTATGAGCCCATACGCCTTTTTTTTCCTTTTCTTTTTTTTTCTTTTTTTCCTTTCCCTTTTATTTGAACCTCAAGTTATATTCAAATTTAAATTCAACTTTGTGGCTCTTCATTTATAAACTCTATTTGTGCAATTAAAAATACTAAGTCTGAAGATATTTATTTATATATTTTATTTATATTTTTCATATCTCTTCTCTTTTCCTTATTTTCAAATTCTACTTTCAATTTAGGGTTTGACCCAACTTGTAATAATTATTATCTTATTATCTTTAACAATATTATTTATTTAATGCACAAACATAGAAACTCCAACATGATGCATTTTTTATCATTTGTTTGAATTAAACTCTAAATTTTGAGTATGCTCTTTTTAGGATGCAAATGAGGCACATAAACTTGAGGAGCTCTCTCTATTATTCTTTGTATACAACTTTGAGTATTACAAATCCTACCCCCCTTAAAAATAATCTCGTCCTCGAGATTTAAGAAGATCTAGGGAAAAGGTGGGGAAAATCTATGCGAAGCTCTTCTTCACTTTCCCAAGTTGCTTCATCTTCACCGTGGTGACTCCATTGAACTTTGCACATCTTTATAACCTTATTCCTCGTAACTCGAGTCAAAGTATCCAAAATCTTGATGGGGTACTCAGCATAAGTCAGGTCATCTTGAACGCTAAGGTCTTCCATTGGTAATTGCTCCTCAGGTACCCTGAGACATTTCTTCAGCTGAGATACATGAAAAACATTATGAACATCCGCAAGATGATCCGGTAACTCCAATTGATATGCAACCTCTCCCACTCGCTTTAAGATTAAAAAGGGTCCAATAAAGCGAGGGGACAACTTTCCTTTGACTTTGAATCTTCTCATACCCCGGAGTGGTGACACCTTCAAATAGACATAATCTCCCTCCTTAAACCAAGCAGTCTTCTCTGGGTATCAGCATAGCTTTTCTGCCTTGATTGTGCAGTTCTCAAATTCTCCCTTATTTGCTGAACTTGTTCCTCTGCTTCTTGTATAATCTCAGGCCCAAACAACTGCCTTTCACCAGTTTGATCCCAATACAGTGGAGTCCTACACTTTCTGCCATATAAGGCCTCAAACGGTGACATCTTCAAACTGGCCTGGTAGCTATTATTATAAGAGAACTCCGCATAAGGCAAACTCTTATCCCAACTTCCACCATGCTTAAGAGCACAAGCTCTTAACATATCCTCAAGCACTTGGTTAGTCCTCTCAGTCTGCCCATCAGTTTGGGGATGGTAAGCCGAACTAAAATTCAATCTCGTATCCAATGACTCGTGCAACTTCTTCCAATACCGAGAGGTAAACTGTGATCCCCGGTCTGACACAATCTTCTTTGGCACACCATGTAGGCAGACAATCCGTGCCATGTACAACTCTGCCAACTTGGCTCCTGAATACGTGGTCTTCACTGGAATAAAGTGGGCTACTTTAGTTAGCCTGTCCACAATCACCCATATAGAATCATACCCAGCAGACGTGTGGGGTAATCCAACAATGAAGTCCATGCCAATTTCTTCCCATTTCCACTTAGGTATCTTCAGTGGATGCAGTAGTCCGGCTGGCCTCTGGTGTTCAGCCTTAACCCTTTGGCACACATCGCACATAGCCACATGTGCAGCCACGTCTCTCTTCAATCCATACCACCAATATTTTTGCTTCAAATCCTGGTACATCTTAGTACTCCCAGGATGAATAGAATAAACTGAGTCATGTGCCTCCTTCAATATGGTTTCCCGAAGACTATCAATATCGGGAACACAAATTCGATTTTTGAACCATATCGTGCCTTGCTCATCCCCTGTGAACTCCGGGCCTCTACCTTCTGTTATCAGATCCTTGATCTCCTGGATTTTGGCATCACCAACCTGACCTTTACGAATTTCTTGCTCCAAGGTAGGCTCCAATTCAATAGTCACTCCTTCCGTATGTGTAACAATTCCTAGGTTGAGTCTCTCAAAATCTTTTGCTAGTTCATCAGGTAGCTGGACAACGAAAGCGGAGTGAACATGTTCCTTCCGACTCAAGGCATCTGCAACCAAATTTGCCTTGCCTGGGTAGTAATGAATCTCCAAGTCATAATCTTTAATAAGCTCCAACCAACGGCGTTGCCTAAGGTTGAGATCATTCCGAGTGAATATGTACTTCAAACTCTTATGATCCGTGTATACTTGGCACTTAGTTCCCATAATGTAGTGTCTCCAAATCTTAAGTGCATGCACAACGGCTGTCAGTTCCAAGTCATGAGTGGGGTAGTTCAATTCATGTTTCCGCAACTGACGAGACGCATAGGCGATCACATGTCCTTCTTGCATGAGCACACATCCCAATCCTTAGCCACATGCATCACAATAAATGTCAAATCCCTTCTGTAGATCTGGCATAATCAACACTGGTGGTGACATCAATCTCTTCTTCAATTGATCAAAGCTATCTTGGCACTTCTCGTCCCACTTGAATTCTCTTCCTTTTTCCAAAAGCGATGTCATAGGCTTAGCAATTTTAGAGGACCCTTCAATAAATCTCCGATAATATCCTGCGAGTCCCAAGAAACTCCGAATCTCTGTAACTGTAGTGGGCACTCTCCACTCCATTATCTCCTTCACTTTAGCAGGATCCACTGCTATTCCTCCATTAGAAATAATATGTCCAAGGAATGGCACCTTGTCAATCCAAAACTCACACTTGCTGAATTTAGCATAAACTTGATTATCTCGCAGCTTCTGTAGCACCAACCTCAGATGTTCCTCATGATCACTATCACTCTTGGAATAAATAAAAATATCGTCGATGAAAACTACGACGAATCTGTCCAAATCATGAACACCTTATTCTTTGGATCCATAAAATAGGCTGGTGCATTAGTTAGTCCAAATGACGTAACGGTGAACTCATATAAACCATATCGGGTCGAGAAATTTGTCTTGGGAATATCCAATGGCCTAATCTTCATTTGGTGATAACCCGGTCGGAGATCAATCTTTGACACCTCTCATCTGAATAAATCCTCAATGCGGGGTAATGGACAATTGTCCTTCAAAGTGACATCGTTAAGGGACCTATAATCCACGCACATCCCTTGCGATCCTTCTTTCTTCTGTACATATAGTACCGGCGCTCCACAAGGTGAAGAATTCGGACGAATGTATCCATCCTCTTGTAATTTAATTGCTTCTTAAGTTCCTTTAGTACTTCTACGGACATCATGTATGGTCGTTTAGAAATAGGGACAGTCCCAGGTAAGAGATCAATGACCAACTCAACATCCATATCTGGTGGCATCCCTAATAACTCCTCTGGAAAGACATCCGGAAAATCTCTAACCACACGGATGTTGACACCAACAAACTTCCCCTCTACTAAGAATGTCGCTAGTCTGGTGGCGGTAGTTACTGCAATTCCAACTTCAAATCTTTCTCCTTTGGAACTGGTGAGTTCTACGATTCCCTTAGCACAGCGTATATACTGCCTTTGACTTTCTTAACCATGACATACCAAGGATCATGTCCATAGTGCTCTCTTCTAACACTATAGGGGTAGCCCATTTGGGTTAGAAACATAGGGTAAGAAAGGAAGAATTGTAGACAAGGCGAGTAATTACGAGAAATGTTACTATGGGGGATTTATTAGCTAAGTAGATTAGTGTGTCACTTGCTAAAGCTAATACATTACTTTATGGTGGTACATGCTAAGATGCCCAACTATAATGTTTCAATCACTCAAAGAAGCAAATCAAGCATTTATCATCAGAACAATCAACCAAGATTTTTTTAATAGAGAAAATAGTTTTAAATTTTGTCTTAGGTCTCCTATCTCTTAAAAAGGTTATAAATGTAGGATTCCAAGGGGTGAAATCCATCTTGTCTTAGAGTAGAAAAGATAAGAATGATCAGAGTATGACAGCAAAAGGTGAGACAGGATCAAGAAAAGTATAGAAAGAATCAGAGTGAGATAAGTAGGTAAGGGTTTTGTCCATTTTTATCTAGGTTTCGTCCTACAGTCAACATTTCCTCTGATACCACTTCTGTAACACCCGGTTTTAAAGGACAAAGCCGGGTGCATCTCATACATGCGCCAAGAAGACAACACATATAATAACAGAGTGTATAGAGATAAATGTCAATAACATCAGAGTACTTATTACATAGCGGAAGACTTATTACAAAATAAAAGAGTAAATATAAAACGAACTAAGGATCGTCGGCGCTAATGCCAACTGAGAAACGCCACCTAGATCAAGTCGAATGCCTCAGTGTTAGGCGGCTCCTCTTCGACCACCTGTTCTTCTCCTGTGGGGGGGTGTGAGACAGCAAGAGTGAGCTCACATACGTTCATAGCTCAACAAGTCGTGGGGAATAATGTGGCATGAACTCACCAAAGGTGGGAGTTCATGAAGTGTAAGGCTGATCAATGAAATAAAGGCTGAAACTGAGCATTGCTTTTATAAGTTGGTCAAAATTTTATTAGCAATTACTAAGTGTAAGTAAATACCAAACCTTAATAATAATAAAGAACAGTAATAGTAAAATAATCCCAAATGCGATGCAAATGTCAAATTAAAATTAAGTTCCATAATTAATCATGTGAGGGTCCGAGCCACTCATGACCGTGAGCACGGCTAGTATACTAGTTTTGCACTCTGCAGAGGTTGCGCATCTTTACCCACAAGTCATGTTACCCATCTGCCAAGAGATGACCAATCCCATACACCTCTACCGAGGAGGCGAGGCAGGGCAACACTACGAGGCCTTTACAAAGTTCCACTAGCTTCAGAAATCCCGCTACAGTTTATAGGAAGCTCCAATGCAGGGTTCTTGCCTGACCGCCATCGCAGCAAAATCAACCAAGGACCTCCCTACACTGACCACTCCCCTACTGCCCTTGCCCCTTTCGGGTAAGGAAGACCTCAACTAGCTTTCCTAGTTAATCAGCCAAGGGCATCCCATTATACCCTTGTGGTAGCACTGTTTTCCCGGGTGGTCGCTCCATGTTCCCATTAATTTAATGATCTTAACATGAACAGTAATAGTAACATGATAATAACAGAATATTCATGAATAGTGTATCTCCATACCCAATCCACATAAAGCAATAGCAGGTACTACCCAAAAATATTTCAGGGGTGAACAAGGTATAAAGATAGCCAAAACTGGGGTAACATAAAGGATCCCATCAAAATTAACCTATGCAGATCATTAAAATTAATAAGAACATGGCTGGGAAAAGTAAGTGATCAAGGGCACAACTTGCCTTCAATGAGCTCCTGCCCAGCTACTTCTACTTGCTGAACCTCAGAATCCACAGTGGCTTGCTCGTCTACTCGCATCAACACAATACATACATAGTATAGCAAAAATCAACATCACACCAAACATGTAAATCAAATACATGATAAAAATCTACATATTAAAATAAGATTATAGGAACTGGAATCATTAAATTTAGAGTTATAGATTTCAAGTTATGAATTTCCTAAGATCTAATGTGCTTGAAATAGGATTAAATGATAAATTAATTTTCTTACTACTTTCATGTCAAAACAGAGACACTAAATGATAGAGAATATTATTACAAAATTTTAGAAATTGGAATGGTTCAATTTGGACCAAAAATGGAATTTCTATGAATTTTACAAGTTTCTAGATTTGTTTTTGTATTAAAAATGAATTTCTATAAATATTTCTCTGTTTTTAAACATCTCTGGACTGGGCCTCATTTTTCAGAAAGTTCAGGGGCCAAAACAGAAGAATTCCTAAGACTCCGAATACTTCTACCAGGACTGCGGGTTTGTTTCCTAGAAAGCTAGGGTCTTTTATGTAAAACTGTCAGCGCGAAGGGGTATGCGGTGATCGTAGTGGTCCGATCTAAATCGAACGGCTCTGATTATGTCTCAGCCTTTATGAACTGGTATACCGCCCGCGATCGTCAGATCATGATCCGAGGCCCCACAACGATTCGGCCGAAGGGCGAACCTTGATCTAATCGGGACCGTTCGATTCCCATCTGACGACACACGTGTATTCCCCCCATTCCCCGCACAGCCGACCGGCGGCGCCGCCCCGGGCACACGACGGACCATCGCCGGAGCACACCGAAACCCGGCCCCCAATACTCCAAAATCCAATTAATGCCCTTCTACACGATGCCAGATGAAAAGCGAAACGCAGGGGGGAGTATTACCGTCTGGTGCGGCACGAAGCTCACGGCACACGGTGAGTAGGGTACATGGCGGTCGGCCCAGTGTCGACGAAGAATTACGCCAAACACCACCGTCGTCACCGTTCGCGGGTGTTACGGCTACTTCCGACTGTCCCAGCAGAGGCAGTTGATCGATTTTTTTGGAGGCTAGATGGTGGAGTACGTGGTTTTAAGCTGGCGGCGGAGCTCGTGGTTACGGCGGCGCCCCAAATCCACCACGCGCGACGGCGATTCGGTCCGAATACGGCACACACGAGGCACCTAGTCGGGCGCACCCATAGGGTCTTCCTATTTATGCCCCGCGGAGTGGGTCAAGTCACCGGAAACGCGAGATCTCCATGCGCGCGGATTTCGCAAAGTTCGGCCGAGCGGAGAGGATGCACAGCAGCCGAACGAGGGCCCACATGGCGGAGACCCGCAGTAGCCGAGGCGCTAACGCGACCAGCTGATCGGGCGGAGGCCGGGAAGTGCGCACGCTGGTCAAACCCCCGGCGATGTCGCGGCGGTCGTTGATTCTGTTACCGGCTCGAGCTCGTGTGGGAGGCAATGCTGACAATTGGGACCCACACGTAAGTGAGGCGCTGGTAAGCGGGACGTGGGCCCATGTGGCAGTGGCAAGCGAAAGTGGGCGGAGCGCGCGCGTGGAGGAGGGTTAGAAGTTGGGCCGCGCGGTGGAACTCAGTATTGGGCCGATGCGTGGGGTTTTGGTTAGGTGGGCCGAGTGGTCACTATGAGCCCATGTGCCTTTTTTTTCCTTTTTCTTTTTTTTCTTTTTTTCTTTCCCTTTTATTTGAACCTCAAGTTATATTCAAATTTAAATTCAACTTTGTGGCTCTTCATTTATAAACTCTATTTGTGCAATTAAAAATACTAAGTCTGAAGATATTTATTTATATATTTTATTTATATTTTTCATATCTCTTCTCTTTTCCTTATTTTCAAATTCTACTTTCAATTTAGGGTTTGACCCAACTTGTAATAATTATTATCTTATTATCTTTAACAATATTATTTATTTAATGCACAAACATAGAAACTCCAACATGATGCATTTTTTATCATTTGTTTGAATTAAACTCTAAATTTTGAGTATGCTCTTTTTAGGATGCAAATGAGGCACATAAACTTGAGGAGCTCTCTCTATTATTCTTTGTATACAACTTTGAGTATTACACCTGGATCCTCTCCTTGCGCCTATAAAAGGAAGGACCAGGGCCCTCTTACAGAGGGTTGGCCGCGCGGGGAAGGACGGGACAGGCGCTCGCGTGAGGTTGCTCGCTCCCTCCCGCGTGGACGCTTGTAACCCCCTACTGCAAGCGCACCCGACCTGGGCGCAGGACAAACACGAAGGCCGCAGGATTTCCACCTCTCGCGCTCGTCTCCCTCCGGCTGCCTTTCCCCCCTTCGCGCTCCGTCTCGCGCCGACCCATCAGGGCTGGGGCACGCGGCGACAATTCACTCGTCGGTCCAGGGACCCCCCGGTCTCGAAACGCCGACAGTTGGCGCGCCAGGTAGGGGCCTGCTGCGTGTTGACGAACAGCTTCCTGTCAAGCTCCAGATGGGCAGTCTCCAGCAACCTTTCTGGCCCGGGACGGTGCTCCGTTTCGGGGGTCTTGAGTTCATGTCCCTCGACGGCAGCTACGACATGATACTCCTTCCCCCGCCGTGCGACAGCGACAATGGCAGTCGACAGCCCGCCCGCCAGCGGCGGAATCGACGACGTCTTCCCCGCGTGGTGGAAAAACAACATTCGAGCTCACCCCGTCCCCTCCCCCGCCGACGGAGGAGGAGGCGGGGTAACCAAGGCCAAGCAGGAGGCGGCACCTCGTCGGCTGTCGAGCGAGTCGACGGCGCCGGTGCCCCAAGGGGGGGCACGTCGGGCATCGACCTCGCGTCTGAGACGAAGATGAGCGTCGTCTCCCCGCAACACGCCAATCCCAAGCAAACAGACGATGCCAGCACGCTCGTGAAAGGCTTGCTGGGCGTCACCCTCATACCTGAGACGACGGTGCAGTCAGTCTCTGACGTGACTTCGTCACCGCCCGTCGACCAAGAGGTACCCACCGATTCCCATCTCACGCCTTTTGGATTCAGCCTCGACCCGCCAAACGATTTCGCTTTGGCGGACGCTCTCGTAGAGGCGAGTCCAAACCCTCTGGGGTATCGTATGCGGTCACCCTAGGACCGGCTGACGGACGTCTCGACCTACGGGCCCTCGAGGTCCGAGGAAGATGACGAGCCTGACTTCTGTTGGGATTTCTCCGGACTTGGTAACCCTAGTGCCATGCGGGACTTCATGACCGCATGCGACTACTGCCTTTCCGACTGTTCTAACGGTAGCCGCAGCCTCGGCGACGAGGACTGCGGCCCAAGTCGTGAATGTTTCCACGTCGATCTAGGGGGTCCCTCCGAAGGCAACCATCTTGGTATGCCGGAGAACGGTGATCTCCCTAGGCCTGTGCCTCGCGTTGACATCCTGCGGGAGCTAGCTGTGGTCCCCGTTCCGGCGGGGGGTCATGACCCACAGCTTGAGCAAATCCGCGAGGTGTAGGCCAGGCTCGACGAGGGAGCAGGAACACTTGAGCTGATCCGCCGGGACGTCGGGCAGGAATGGGCGGGCCAACCTCCGGCTGGAGAAGTGCGTCATCTACCCTAGGGTATCTAGCACCGCATCGCCGACGATGTCAGGGTAAGGCCGCCACCCACTTCCAGTGGAGTCGGCCAGAACCTGGCTGCAGCGGCAATGCTTCTCCGCGCGATGCCGGAGCCATCAACCACCGAGGGGCGGCGAATTCAGGGAGAGCTCAAGAATCTCCTAGAGGGCGCCGCGGTCCGACGGGCCGAAAGCTCCGCCTCCCGCAGGCAGGGGTACCCCTCGGAACATCGCGCCGCGACTTCCCGATTCATGCGGGAAGCCTCGGTCCACACCGGGCGCACGCGCAACACAGCGCCTGCGGCCCCGGGTCGCCTCGGCAACGAGCACCATCACCGCAACCGTCGGGCCCACCTCGACGAGAGGGTGCGCCGAGGCTACCACCCCAGGCGTGGGGGACGCTACGACAGCAGGGAAGATCGGAGTCCCTCGCCCGAACCACCCGGTCCGCAAGCTTTCAGCCGCGCCATACGACGGGCGTCGTTCCCGACCCGGTTCCGAACCCCGACTACTATCACAAAGTACTCGGGGGAGACGAGACCGGAACTGTGGCTCGCGGACTACCGGCTGGCCTACCAACTAGGTGGAACGGACGATGACAACCTCATCATCCGCAACCTCCCCCTGTTCCTCTCCGACACCGCTCGCGCCTGGTTGGAGCACCTGCCTCCGGGGCAAATCTCCAACTGGGACGACCTGGTCCAAGCCTTCGCCGGCAATTTCCAGGGCACGTACGTGCGCCCTGGGAACTCCTGGGATATCCGGAGCTGCTGACAGCAGCCGGGAGAGTCTCTCCGGGACTACATCCGACGATTCTCGAAGCAGCGCACCGAGCTGCCCAACATCACCGATTCAGATGTCATCGGCGCGTTCCTCGCCGGCACCACCTGTCGTGACCTGGTGAGCAAGCTGGGTCGAAAGACCCCCACCAGGGCGAGCGAGCTGATGGACATCACCACCAAGTTTGCCTCTGGCCAGGAGGCGGTTGAGGCTATCTTCCGGAAGGACAAGCAGCCCCAGGGCCGCCCACCGGACGATGCCCCCGAGGCATCAACTCAGCGCGGCGCCAAGAAGAAGGGAAAGAAGAAGTCGCAAGCGAAACGTGACGCCGCCGACGCGGACCTTGTCGCCGCCGCCGAGTACAAGAACCCTCGGAAACCCCCCGGAGGTGCCAACCTCTTCGACAAGATGCTCAAGGAGCCGTGCCCCTATCATCAGGGGCCCGTTAAGCACACTCTTGAGGAGTGCGCCATCCTTCGGTGCCACTTCCACAGGGTCGGGCTACCCGCGGAGGGTGGCAGGGCTCGCGACGACGACAAGAAGGAAGATCACCAGGCAGGAGAGTTCCCCGAGGTCTGCGACTGCTTCATGATCTACGGTGGGCAAGCGGCGAACGCCTTGGCTCGGCACCGCAAGCAAGAGCATCGGGAGGTCTGTTCGGTAAAGGTGGCGGCGCCAGTCTACCTAGACTGGTCCGACAAGCCCATCACCTTCGACCGAGCCGACCACCCCGACCGCGTGTCGAGCCCCGGGAAATACCCGCTCGTTGTCGACCCCGTCATCGGCGACGTCAGGCTCACCAAGGTCCTCATGGACGGAGGCAGCAGCCTCAACATCATCTACACCGAGACCCTCGGGCTCCTGCGTGTTGATCTGTCCTCGGTCCGGGCACGCGCTGCGCCTTTCCACGGGATCATCCCCGGCAAGCGCGTCCAGCCCCTCGGACAACTCGATCTTCCCGTCTGCTTTGGGACACCCTCCAACTTCCGAAGGGAGACCCTCACGTTCGAGGTGGTCGGGTTCCGAGGAACCTACCACGCAGTGCTGGGGATGCCATGCTACGCGAAGTTCATGGCCGTCCCCAACTACACCTACCTCAAGCTCAAGATGCCGGGCCCCAACGGGGTCATCACCGTCGGCCCCACGTACCGACACACGTTCGAATGCGACGTGGAGTGCGTGGAGTACGTCGAGGCCCTCGCCGAATCCGAGGCCCTCATCGCCGACCTGGAGAGCCTCTCGAAGTAGGTGCCAGATGTGAAGCGCCATGCCGGCAACTTCGAGCCAGCGGAGACGGTTAAATCCGTCCCCCTCGACCCCAGCAGTGAAGCCTCCAAGCAGATCCGGATCGGCTCCGAGCTCGATGCCAAATAGGAAGCAGTGCTCGACGACTTTCTCCGCACAAACGCCGACGTTTTCGCGTGGAGTCCCTCGGACATGCCCGGCATACCGAGGGATGTCACCGAGCACTCGCTGGATATCCGAGCTGGAGCCCGACCCATGAAGCAGCCTCTGCGCCGATTCGACGAAGAAAAGCGCAGAGCCATAGGCGAGGAAGTCCACAAGCTAATGGCGGCAGGGTTCATCAAAGAGGTATTCCATCCCGAATGGCTTGCCAACCCTGTGCTTGTGAGAAAGAAAGGAGGGAAATGGCGGATGTGTGTAGACTACACTGGTCTAAACAAAGCATGTCCGAAGGTTCCCTACCCTCTGCCTCGCATCGACCAAATCGTGGATTCCACTGCTGGGTGCGAAACCCTGTCTTTCCTCGATGCCTACTCAGGGTATCACCAAATCAGGATGAAAGAGTCCGACCAGCTCGCGACTTCTTTCATCACACCCTTTAGCATGTACTGCTATGTCACCATGCCGTTCGGCTTGAGGAATGCGGGTGCGACGTACCAACGGTGCATGAACCATGTGTTCGGCGAACACATTGGCCGGACGGTCGAGGCCTACGTCGATGACATCGTAGTCAAGACGAGGAAAGCCTCCGACCTCCTTTCCGACCTTGAGGTGAAATTCCGATGTCTCAAGGCGAAAGGCATGAAGCTTAATCCCGAGAAGTGTGTCTTTGGGGTCCCCCGAGGCATGCGCTTGGGGTTCATCGTCTCCGAGCGGGGCATCGAGGCCAACCCGGAGAAGATCGCGGCCATCACCAGCATGGGGCCCATCAAGGACTTGAAAGGCGTACAGAGAGTCACGGGATGCCTTGCGGCTCTGAGCCGCTTCATCTCGTGCCTCGGCGAAAGAGGCCTGCCTCTGTACCGTCTTCTAAGGAAGGCCGAGTGCTTCACTTGGACCCCTGAGGCCGAGGAAGCCCTCGGGAACTTGAAGGCGCTCCTCACGAACGCGCCCATCTTGGTGCCTCCCGCTGCCGGAGAAGCCCTCTTGATCTACGTCGCCGCGACCACTCAGGTGGTTAGCGCCGCGATTGTGGTTGAGAGACGTGAAGAGGGGCATGCATTGCCCGTCCAGAGGCCAGTCTACTTCATCAGCGAGGTACTGTCCGAGACCAAGATCCGCTACCCACAAATTCAGAAGCTGCTATACGCGGTGATCCTGACGCGGCGGAAGTTGCGACACTACTTTGAGTCTCATCCGGTAACTGTGGTGTCATCCTTCCCCCTGGGGGAGATCATCCAGTGCCGAGAGGCCTCGGGTAGAATTGCGAAGTGGGCGGTGGAAATCATGGGCGAAACGATCTTGTTCGCCCCTCGGAAGGCCATCAATTCCCAGGTCTTGGCGGACTTCGTGGCTGAATGGGTCGACACCCAGCTCCCAACAGCTCCGATCCAACCGGAACTCTAGACCATGTTCTTCGATGGGTCGCTGATGAAGACAGGGGCAGGCGCAGGCCTGCTCTTCATCTCGCCCCTCGGAAAGCACCTACGCTACGTGCTACGCCTCCACTTCCCGGCGTCCAACAATGTGGCTGAGTATGAGGCTCTGGTCAACGGTTTGTGCATCGCCATCGAGCTAGGGGTTCGACGCCTCGACGCTCGCGGTGACTCACAACTCGTCATCGACCAAGTCATGAAGAACTCCCACTGTCGTGACACGAAGATGGAAGCCTACTGCGACGAGGTTCGGCGCCCGGAAGACAAGTTCTATGGGCTCGAGCTCAACCACATCGCCCGACGCTACAACAAGACTGCGGACGAGCTGGCTAAAATAGCCTCGGGGCGAACAACGGTTCCCCCGGACGTCTTCTCCCGAGACCTGCATCAACCCTCCGTCAAGACCGACGACACGCCCGAGCCCGAGAAGGCCTCGGCCGAGCCTGAGGCACCCTCGGCTCAGTCCGAGGTACCCTCGGCCCAGCCCGAGGCACCCTCGGTTCGGCCCGAGGTACCCTCGGACCCCGAGGGTGAGGCACTACGCATCGAGGAGGAGCGAAGCGGGGTCACGCCTAATCGAAACTGGCAGACCCCATACCTGCAATATCTCCACCGAGGAGAGCTACCCCTCAACCGAGCCAAGTCGTTTGTCTTGCTGGGGGACGGGAAGGAACTCTACCACCGCAGCCCCTCAGGCATCCTCCAGCGATGCATTTCCATCGCCGAAGGCCAGGAGCTCATGCAAGAGATACACTCGGGGGCTTGCGGCCATCACGCAGCACCTCGAGCCCTTGTTGGAAACGCCTTCCGACAAGGTTTCTACTAGCCGACGGCGGTGGCCGACGCCACTAGAATTGTCCGCACCTGCGAAGGGTGTCAGTTCTACGCAAGGCAGACCCACCTTCCCGCTCAGGCCCTGCAGACGATACCCATCACCTGGCCTTTTGCTGTGTGGGGTCTGGACCTCGTCGGCCCCTTGTAGAAGGCACCCTGGGGCTACACGCACCTGTTGGTCGCTATCGACAAATTCTCCAAGTGGATCGAGGTCCGACCCCTAAACAGCATCAGGTCCGAACAGGCGGTGGCGTTCTTCACCAACATCATCTGTCGCTTTGGGGTCCTGAACTCCATCATCACCGACAACGGCACCCAGTTCACCGGCAGAAAGTTCCTAGACTTCTGCGAGGATCACCACATCCGGGTGGACTGGGTCGCCGTGGCTCATCCCATGACGAATGGGCAAGTAGAGCGTGCCAACGGCATGATTCTACAAGGACTCAAGCCTCAGATCTACAACGGCCTCAACAAGTTCGGCAAGCGATGGATGAAGGAACTCCCCTCGATGGTCTGGAGCATGAGAACAACGCCGAGCCGAGCCACGGGCTTCACGCCGTTCTTTCTAGTCTATGGGGCCGAGGCCATCTTGCCCACAGACTTAGAATACGGTTCCCCGAGGACGAGGGCCTACGCCGACCAAAGCAATCAAGCTAATCGAGAAGACTCGCTGGATCAGCTAGAAGAGGCTCGGGACATGGCCTTACTACACTCAGCGCGGTACCAGCAGTCCCTGCGACGCTACCACGCCCGAGGGGTCCGGTCCCGAGACCTCCAGGTGGGCGACCTGGTGCTTCGGCTGCGACAAGACGCCCGAGGGCGGCACAAGCTCATGCCTCCCTGGGAAGGGCCGTTCGTCGTCGCCAAAGTTCTGAAGCCCGGAACGTACAAGCTGGCCAACAGTCAAGGCGAGGTCTACAGCAACGCTTGGAACATCCAACAGCTACGTCGCTTCTACCCTTAAGATGCTTTCAAGTTGTTCGTATGCCTCGTTCCCACACAAAGTTTAGTCATCAAGGAAGGGTCAGCCTTGCCTCGGCAAAGCCCGACCCTCCCTCAGGGGCTAAAAGGGGGGAACCCCCTCTGCGTCGAAATTTTCCTCGAAAAAAGATCCTTTCTGCCAGAATGTCTTTTGTGCTTTTTGACCACTTCGAAAGTGGATCCTGAAAATGACGGAGTACACGTAAGCAGCCAAGGCTGACCGAGCCGAGGGACTCCTACGCCTCTGGGATACAGATACCTCACTCATCACCTTCTGCGATAAGTAACTCGCGTTCGAATAAGTGATTCCGCGGATCGAACAAGTCTTCACGCTCGAAAGCTCCTTTGCCGAAGCGATTCTTCGGGCCTTCTCGACTGCGTCAAGAGTATGCGTAAGCGGCAGGGCCGACCGAGCCGAGGGATTCCTACGCCTCCGGGATACGGATACCTCACTCATCGCCTTCCGTGAAAAGCAACTCTCGCTCGCACAGACAATTCTGTTACCGACGAAAAAGTCTAGATACTCGAAACAAGAGGAAAAGAAGCGCAGCTTTACAACACGACGATGGTGTGTTTGGGCCTCGGCGGCCGCAGAAAACATACACACACTACAAGATAATCTGATCCTGCAGGCTCGAATCTTGACAGTTGAAGGGAGCAGCAGCACCCTCGGCGTTAACTACACCTTCGGCGAGGTCCGACCTAGCCTCGAACGGCGAAGCAGTCGGAGAATCTCCACTCTGAAGGACGACATCATCACCACGCCCAGGCCATCGCCGCCAGGGTCTTCTCCTGTAACACCCGGGTTTTAGGGGTCCAAAGCCCGGGCGTAAACATAATCACCAGGTGTGCTGGGACCAAGTCTCACACATATGATGAATCATGGCACAGGATCGAATGTCACATCTTTACTACATAACAGGAGTTCTATACAAAATAAGTAAATAATTACATTATAAGGAGACAACGGTCCAGCAACCCAAAGTTGACTGGGAGACGACGGCCTAGACCTCTCACGAACTCATCACAGCATCCTCCATGCGCCTCATCCTGCGGTACCTGTTCTTGACCTGTGGGGGGGTGTGAGACAGCAAGAGTGAGCTCACATACGTTCATCGCTCAACAAGTTGTGGGGAATAATGTGCATGAACTCGCCAAAGGTGGGAGCTCACGTGAAGTGTAAGGCTTACCAAAGAGGATGGTTAGAGCTGAGCATTGCTTTTAAAGTTGGTCAAAATTTTATTAGCAATTACTAAGTATAAGTAAATACCAGCCCAATTAAATGGTAGAACAAAAGTAACAACCTCACCTGCGATGCAATGCATATGACAAATTGAATTTAGTTCCATAAATTAATCATCAGAGAGTCCTGAGCTGCTCATGACCGTGAGCTCGGCTAGTATACCAGTTTTACACTCTGCAGAGGTGGTACCCTTTACCCACAAGTCATGTTACCCGTCTGCCAAGGGATCGCGACTTCCCATACACCTCTACCGAGGAGGCGAGGCAGGGTAACACTACGAGGCCTTTACAAAGTTCCACTAGCTTCAGAAAACCCGCTACAGTTTATAGGAAGCTCCAATGCAGGAATCCCTTGCAGGACCGCCATCGCAGCAAAATCCTCCCGAGGGCCTCCCTACACTGACCACTCCCCTACTGCCCTTGCCCCTTTCGGGTAAGGTAGTCCTCCACTAGCTTTCCTAATTAATCAGCCAAGGGCGTCCATAAACCCTTGTGGTGGCACGTGTTTCTCAAGTTAAGCTCTATGTTCCAATTAACATTTAATGATCTTGTCATGAACATAAATAGAATAACAACATAATTGGAACATAGATATAATGAAATATTAACCCAAAACCATATAAAGCAGTAGCAGAACTACCCAAGTGATTCAGGGGTAAACAAGGTATTCAGGATAAACAAACTAGGGTGACCTATTGGGTCCCATCAAAATTAAACCTATGCATGGTAAATGATTATAAAGAACATTATTGGGTACAAAGTGGACAAGGGCACAACTTGCCTGGGACTTGAGATTCCAGGTGCCAGGATGATCTTCAGATGACTCGTGACCTCACGCTAGTCGTAGCAATACAAACAAACATTGTATAGGCAAAATTAACATTACACCAAACATAAGTACAAATTGTGTAATAATAATCTACGCGTCGCTACGAGATCATGGGAACAAGAATTACTAAATTCGGAGTTACAGTTAGAAAGTTATGATTTTATGGAGTTATTGAGTACCTAGAATAGATTAATTCGAATGGACAATTTTAATTCAAGTTTCATGGCTAAACAGTGTTACTGGTTGGTTGACAATATTAAAATAAAATTATTGCAACTGGAATGACTCAATTTGAAGTTAAAATGAAAAATTTATGAATTTCTAATGATTTTATGTGTTTTGTACAAGATTAAATAGAATATAAATTTTAATGTGACTTTCATGTCAAAACAGATGTACTATGTGATAAATAATAATATTACAGAATTATAAAAATCAGAATGAACTAATTTGGACTTAATATGAATTTCTTATGGATTAAACAAGTTTATGTATTTATTTTTATATTAAAAATCTATTTTCTAATCTATTTTTCCTATTTTACTGATCTCAGGACTGGGCGCCAATAACAGAGAAACACATGGACTAATGTATAAAAATATCCCAGACTCAGATTCAACCCGCGGTGGACGGCGGGTTTATTCCAGTAAAACATAAGGTCTCTTTTGAAAGAAGCGCACGACGAAGGGGTATTCTCAAATCAGGGCCGTTCGATCAAACGCGGATGGCTCGGATTAGATCCGTCCCACCGCGAACCGGTACACATCGTCGTCCACAGGATTTTAAATCTACGGTCCAGATTTTTACTCTCTCCGATCTGACCGATGCCGTCCAATTTCATCACAACGGCTCCGATCCAATCATATGAAGGGGTATCCTTACGATCTAATCTCAACCGCACGATGGATATCCAACGGCACCAGGCTTTCTTCTACCTCGCGTGCCGTCCAACGCCACTATGGAGGCCGGACTTCCTTCCCGACGGCACACCGATAACAATCCCGAGCACGCAAATGTAGGGAATCGTAAGGAGCACGGAGAGGAGTCTCACCGCACTGAAGCGAACCAGCAGACAGCACCGCCGCGGAGATGAAGTCGACGACTGCGCAGTACCACGCCGAGATGTAGTCATAGGACCTTGACGAGCACCGGACCACCGCTCGGATGGACGATGATACACGCACTGTGCGCCCCGACGATCAGCGGTGGCTTCACGTGGGGATCAGCAGTCCACCGCTGACGACCCGCGCAGAACTACGACGTCCCTAGAGCAGTGGGCGCAGCACGAGTCTATGGCGGTGGCGGATCTCAGCATGGCTTGCTTCGACGGTCGAAGGAAGGGCCGTATATATACACCCGAGAGTCCGAGCCAAGCGGGGCAAATCCAACCGAAATCTTGTGATCGAATCCCCCCTAACAAACCCCGCTCTGCTATCCTTCTCATCTGCAGGAAGAAGGCTGGGCGCCAGCCGCAATGTCCAAGCGGGATCTACGGCGCCGGCGATGGGAGTTTGTTGCAGTCCGCCGGTCTTGAGGAGAAGGAGAAGATGGCAACTGAAATCCGTGCAGGAACAAGAAACAGTCGGCGAGATTTCAGGCAGGAGATCGACGTTCTGTTGCGGCGTCCAAAACAGAGGGAACAGGGAAATGTCCCGCTAGGCGGAGGATAGAGAAAGCTTCTGTGGGCTGAAAACGCTGAAATGAATAAACAAAGGAAAAAGGTTGTGCGGTTCGCCGCTGATCTGTGGAGAAGGAGCTGGTTGACATGCACATGCGGAGGGGTAGCCGGAGAGCGGGCCCCATCGACAGTGGTGATAGTCGGCGTGCACACATGCATGATGGAGCCAGCTGGGAGAGCACGCATGGCTAATGCAGGCTATGGTCCGGCTAGAAAAGGTACGTGAAGTATTTCTTTTTTTTTAGCTTTCTATTTCTATTTTCTTGTATGTATATATATATATATACACACATATAAAACACACAATTTAAAATCTATACTCAATTAGAGCTATGAACTCCGATTTATATGCACAAGCATAGTGCAAAATTGTATTTTATTTAATTATTTATTATTCTACTTACACAAATGTTCTTACATATACAATTCGTATACACAAAGATAATTAGGTTTTTTTTCTAAATATTTTTCTAATGTATAATATTTAAGATACTTTAACTTAAATACTCATAGGATATTCCTAAATGAGAAACATTAACATGGAATAAATTATCATATAAATACCTCTATCTAATATTTTTATTACAAAACACATGAATTTTAGACCTTGGAAGAAATTTTCCTACATTCTTCAAAATAGGATTTCAGGTGTTACAAATTCTACCCCCCTTAACAGAAATCTCGTCCTCGAGATTTGTAAGAAAGAAAAATTATACCAAGATTAGTTTGTAATTGAGATTGTAGTTTCTAATTGATTCAAAAATTAAAAGTCTCTCTTTTTTTACTATTTAACATGTAATTAGAAATGCATGGGTATCTCCTATGTTTAGACACACAGTTAGGTAAGAAGAGAGATGGTCAGAGTGAGGTTAGCTGATGGTAAGAAGAACTTGGTAAGGGAAGACTCCATCCAAGGTGGTAAATCTTGAATCATCTCGAGATCTGATTTGACTCCTATTCTTCCATGTCGAGGTTGATCTCCTCCTTCTTGCTCTTTGGTGTCTCCGTCCGGGTTTGGGACAAGAGGCTAAGATAGATCTGTTATGTAGGTCAGGTTGTTGGGTATAGCCGAGTTGATTTAAGTGACCAATTTAGTCTTAAGTGAATTAGGAGTATGGCCTTATCCTTTGTACCAACATTAAGTAACTTACTCTAGATTATATCATAATAGATTAGATAAAATCTAGATTAGGTTAGTTTAGGTTAGGTTGTTATGACTAGATAGACTTGATAAGATTTCATTAATTAGATCATGGTTGTTACTTTAGAATAAGATAAGTAAAGTGGTTAGGATAGGATGAATCTTTCAAGATAATATGAACCTTTTAAGATAAGGTGGATCTATTAAGCTTGATACATTTTTAATAAGGGACAATCTAAGTTGATTAGTTATCTTATATATAATTTTTAATGCCTAAGTATATGTAGATGCAATTGTGGACACTACTCCACAACTCATCACACTCAATCAAAGATCCAAATCAGACAAGTGTCATAAGAACAAACATTCAAGCATACAAATATTTACAAAAAAAATAGTTTTGTTTTTGTTCTTATGAATAGGTCTCCTATTCCTAAAGGTCTCTTTAGGTACAGGACTTCAAAGTGTGAAATCCACATTTGTCTTTAGAAGGAAAAGATAAGAATAATCAGAGTCAAGCGGAAATAGATGAGAAAAGATTAAGATAAGTTTAGAAAAGAATCAGAGTAGCAAAGGTAAGTAAGTATTGGTTGTCCAGTTCTATCTAGGTTTCGTCCTACAGTCAACATTCCTCTGATACCACTTCTGTAACACCCGGGTTTTAGGGGTCCAAAGCCCGGGCGTAAACATAATCACCAGGTGTGCTGGGACCAAGTCTCACACATATGATGAATCATGGCACAGGATCGAATGTCACATCTTTACTACATAACAGGAGTTCTATACAAAATAAGTAAATAATTACATTATAAGGAGACAACGGTCCAGCAACCCAAAGTTGACTGGGAGACGACGGCCTAGACCTCTCACGAACTCATCACAGCATCCTCCATGCGCCTCATCCTGCGGTACCTGTTCTTGACCTGTGGGGGGGTGTGAGACAGCAAGAGTGAGCTCACATACGTTCATCGCTCAACAAGTTGTGGGGAATAATGTGCATGAACTCGCCAAAGGTGGGAGCTCACGTGAAGTGTAAGGCTTACCAAAGAGGATGGTTAGAGCTGAGCATTGCTTTTAAAGTTGGTCAAAATTTTATTAGCAATTACTAAGTATAAGTAAATACCAGCCCAATTAAATGGTAGAACAAAAGTAACAACCTCACCTGCGATGCAATGCATATGACAAATTGAATTTAGTTCCATAAATTAATCATCAGAGAGTCCTGAGCTGCTCATGACCGTGAGCTCGGCTAGTATACCAGTTTTACACTCTGCAGAGGTGGTACCCTTTACCCACAAGTCATGTTACCCGTCTGCCAAGGGATCGCGACTTCCCATACACCTCTACCGAGGAGGCGAGGCAGGGTAACACTACGAGGCCTTTACAAAGTTCCACTAGCTTCAGAAAACCCGCTACAGTTTATAGGAAGCTCTAATGCAGGAATCCCTTGCAGGACCGCCATCGCAGCAAAATCCTCCCGAGGGCCTCCCTACACTGACCACTCCCCTACTGCCCTTGCCCCTTTCGGGTAAGGTAGTCCTCCACTAGCTTTCCTAATTAATCAGCCAAGGGCGTCCATAAACCCTTGTGGTGGCACGTGTTTCTCAAGTTAAGCTCTATGTTCCAATTAACATTTAATGATCTTGTCATGAACATAAATAGAATAACAACATAATTGGAACATAGATATAATGAAATATTAACCCAAAACCATATAAAGCAGTAGCAGAACTACCCAAGTGATTCAGGGGTAAACAAGGTATTCAGGATAAACAAACTAGGGTGACCTATTGGGTCCCATCAAAATTAAACCTATGCATGGTAAATGATTATAAAGAACATTATTGGGTACAAAGTGGACAAGGGCACAACTTGCCTGGGACTTGAGATTCCAGGTGCCAGGATGATCTTTAGATGACTCGTGACCTCACGCTAGTCGTAGCAATACAAACAAACATTGTATAGGCAAAATTAACATTACACCAAACATAAGTACAAATTGTGTAATAATAATCTACGCGTCGCTACGAGATCATGGGAACAAGAATTACTAAATTCGGAGTTACAGTTAGAAAGTTATGATTTTATGGAGTTATTGAGTACCTAGAATAGATTAATTCGAATGGACAATTTTAATTCAAGTTTCATGGCTAAACAGTGTTACTGGTTGGTTGACAATATTAAAATAAAATTATTGCAACTGGAATGACTCAATTTGAAGTTAAAATGAAAAATTTATGAATTTCTAATGATTTTATGTGTTTTGTACAAGATTAAATAGAATATAAATTTTAATGTGACTTTCATGTCAAAACAGATGTACTATGTGATAAATAATAATATTACAGAATTATAAAAATCAGAATGAACTAATTTGGACTTAATATGAATTTCTTATGGATTAAACAAGTTTATGTATTTATTTTTATATTAAAAATCTATTTTCTAATCTATTTTTCCTATTTTACTGATCTCAGGACTGGGCGCCAATAACAGAGAAACACATGGACTAATGTATAAAAATATCCCAGACTCAGATTCAACCCGCGGTGGACGGCGGGTTTATTCCAGTAAAACATAAGGTCTCTTTTGAAAGAAGCGCACGACAAAGGGGTATTCTCAAATCAGGGCCGTTCGATCAAACGCGGATGGCTCGGATTAGATCCGTCCCACCGCGAACCGGTACACATCGTCGTCCACAGGATTTTAAATCTACGGTCCAGATTTTTACTCTCTCCGATCTGACCGATGCCGTCCGATTTCATCACAACGGCTCCGATCCAATCATGTGAAGGGGTATCCTTACGATCTAATCTCAACCGCACGATGGATATCCAACGGCACCAGGCTTTCTTCTACCTCGCGCGCCGTCCAACGCCACTATGGAGGCCGGACTTCCTTCCCGACGGCACACCGATAACAATCCCGAGCACGCAAATGTAGGGAATCGTAAGGAGCACGGAGAGGAGTCTCACCGCACTGAAGCGAACCAGCAGACAGCACCGCCGCGGAGATGAAGTCGACGACTGCGCAGTACCACGCCGAGATGTAGTCATAGGACCTTGACGAGCACCGGACCACCGCTCGGATGGACGATGATACACGCACTGTGCGCCCCGACGATCAGCGGTGGCTTCACGTGGGGATCAGCAGTCCACCGCTGACGACCCGCGCAGAACTACGACGTCCCTAGAGCAGTGGGCGCAGCACGAGTCTATGGCGGCGGCGGATCTCAGCATGGCTTGCTTCGACGGTCGAAGGAAGGGCCGTATATATACACCCGAGAGTCCGAGCCAAGCGGGGCAAATCCAACCAAAATCTTGTGATCGAATCCCCCCTAACAAACCCCGCTCTGCTATCCTTCTCATCTGCAGGAAGAAGGCTGGGCGCCAGCCGCAATGTCCGAGCGGGATCTACGGCGCCGGCGATGGGAGTTTGTTGCAGTCCGCCGGTCTTGAGGAGAAGGAGAAGATGGCAACTGAAATCCGTGCAGGAACAAGAAACAGTCGGCGAGATTTCAGGCGGGAGATCGACGTTCTGTTGCGGCGTCCAAAACAGAGGGAACAGGGAAATGTCCCGCTGGGCGGAGGATAGAGAAAGCTTCTGTGAGCTGAAAACGCTGAAATGAATAAACAAAGGAAAAAGGTTGTGCGGTTCGCCGCTGATCTATGGAGAAGGAGCTGGTTGACATGCACATGCGGAGGGGTAGCCGGAGAGCGGGCCCCATCGACAGTGGTGATAGTCGGCGTGCACACATGCATGATGGAGCCAGCTGGGAGAGCACGCATGGCTAATGCAGGCTATGGTCCGGCTAGAAAAGGTACGTGAAGTATTTCTTTTTTTTAGCTTTCTATTTCTATTTTCTTGTATGTATATATATATACACACACATATAAAACACACAATTTAAAATCTATACTCAATTAGAGCTATGAACTCCGATTTATATGCACAAGCATAGTGCAAAATTGTATTTTATTTAATTATTTATTATTCTACTTACACAAATGTTCTTACATATACAATTCGTATACACAAAGATAATTAGGTTTTTTTTCTAAATATTTTTCTAATGTATAATATTTAAGATACTTTAACTTAAATACTCATAGGATATTCCTAAATGAGAAACATTAACATGGAATAAATTATCATATAAATACCTCTATCTAATATTTTTATTACAAAACACATGAATTTTAGACCTTGGAAGAAATTTTCCTACATTCTTCAAAATAGGATTTCAGGTGTTACATCTCCAGGAGTCCGGCTCGAGCAGACGGCTCGGCCGGTCACCCCGAGGCCTCGGCCAGCTGTCCCCCGAAAACATCAGCCCGGCCCGAGGCCTCGGCAACTCAGTTCTGGCGTCGGTCCCGCCAGTGGACGACCCGGCCAGGCTCTGGCCGACCAAGTCTTCTTTTCGAGCCAACTCTGCCTCTGTCCCTGCTGACGCCGCTACCCCTGGCTTCGGCTCATCGAAGAGCGGCCGAGGGGTTCCTTTAACTAAGCAAGAGAAGCCTCGGACAGCAAGGCCGACCGAGCCGAGGGACTCCTACTCCTCCGGGATACGGATACCTCACTCGTCACCTTTGCACGGGGTGACTCATGCTTGGTGAAGCGGTTCAGATAACCAACAGGCGAGTCTTAGTGCTCAAAAATGAGGAAAAAACACGGCTCCGCGCCAAAAATACATACATGTTCAGGCCCTGACAGCCACAACGAACAAAAGACCGGCATTCAAGATGCCATTACAAAAGGAACTCCGGTTCCGTCCCCGCGGGTATGAACAACCTCCACACCGGGGAGCCTGCGGGGCGACAAGTTCCGGGCGACTCGCCAACGACCCCTGCAGCAGCATCTATGGTCCCAGGGCGGACGCGGCCACCGGAAGGCTCTCGTTCGCGTCCCCGCTCAAGGGATGCGAACCAGACATCAAAGCCAAAGAGCCGGAGGCCGGCCCGTAGGCGGCTCTAACGGCCTCGACGGCGGGGAAGCCTCCCCCGGCTACCACCACGTCAGCACCGACGATGGCGTCCGCCTCTCCACCAACGCCGCATCGGCGAACGCGGGCCGCTCCAAAGCGCACCGGCAGGTCCTCGCTCCCGTCCTCGCCACAAAAACGAGGAAGAGGGTGGAATGTTGCATCCTAGTTGGGCAGCAACAGTTCGCCTTCCCCGGCATGGCTGGAGGACGCCTCCTCCGCAGAGCTGGGGGATGGTTTCCACCACCAGAAGCTGGAAGAGGAGGTGGCCAGCTGACCCGTGCGGGAGGTAGAGCCCCGGCTCGCCTCGCTCTCCGCCCCAGCAAGGATGGTAAGCATCCTTGAAGCTGAGGGAGGGGCGGGGGCCACAGCCCGGCTTGCTTCTCCCCATCCAGGAGTTGGTGGTCACCGTCTTGGGTGACGCCGGCGAAGGGGTGCAGCCGGGCTGCATGATGAAAATCCTTGAAGCCGAACGATGGCTGAAAGGTACCAACTTCCACGAAGTTGCGTTCCTCCAACGACAAGGCGGAAGGATCGCGGGCGTTCCCCATCTGGGGGCTCGGAAGGTGGAAAGACATGGTGCATAAGGGAGCGTGAAGACATGGTCGCCTTTCAAGGGGGTCACCCTCCTTTTAAAGGCGACTCTCCCTACTTGCGTCCCCAGCCGTCGTGGGCAGAGTCTTCTCCAACACGCTCCGAGTTCCTCCCCCTGCGGCGCAGGGGCTGGGTCCCACGCGTCATGCAGACTGGCCCAGGGCAGAAGAAGCCAAACCGCCGCGCACGGTGCATGCAACCGCCCAGCGGTTACAGGCATTCCTCCACTTTCGCCTAGACCAGCGGGTGAAAGGGCGGGCAGCCATGCAGGCAGCATGCAACCGCGCCAAGTGGGCGCACCCCTCCGACTTCCAACGCACCCAGCATGGAGGCCCAGGCCCACGCGTCATGCAACCGGCGCGCCGGTTGCTACGTGCGAGCAACTGCACCGCCGCTCGCACCACTACCACGCCTCCTCGACTGCGGGACCAGTACCGCGACTCGAGGCAACCCTACGTACGACCCAGCAGTGCCAGCCAGGCGCGACGGTCAATACGGCCAAAAATGGGTCGGCAGTAATGGCGGTGGCAGGCGGGCAGGAGCAGCGGTCACGTCGTCAGCCAAGCTCACGTCACCTCGTGGGACAGCGAGAGAACCCTCTTTCACGGCGTGAAGACGGCGCGCCCGTGTTCCGTTCCTCGAACGGCTCGCGCACGCGCAACGACCGCCCCGCGAACCACTCGCCCCGTCGCATTAACTCCGCGGCGGGACAGGCGGCGCCTCACGCGGGAGAAGCGAGCGACGCTTCGCCTTCGCCATAATGACCGCGTCAAAAAAGGTACGCCACGTCATTCAATTTCGTATCCTTTTCCTTTTCCTCTTTCTCTCTCTTACTACAGGGACCAGGAAAGGGGGATACCCCGAAAAGGATCCTTCTCCGTGAAGGAAACAGGCCCCGAGCCTCACTACTGATCAGAGGTTCGAAGGCTGGCCCCTCGGAGGGGTTCAACAGCCGCCTCAGAGCGCGTGGGCACCGCACCCACTACTGGTCAGAGGTTCGAAGGCCGGCCCCTCGAAAGGGTTCAACGGCCGCCTCAGGCCACTCGGGCTCCGCGCCCACTACTGATCAGGGGTTCGTAGGCTGGCCCTCGAAGGGTTCACATCCGCCTCAGACACAGAGCGAGGGATGACACTGGGTACGTTCGATACATAACCAAGGCTCGGGCTACGCTCCCGAGGTACCCTAGGACATTTCCGAGACTAGCGGGAACGATCTTGTAACGGAATCCCATCAGAGGGCGGCATCGAGCCCTCGGACCCCGTCGAAAGGGGACCGGGTCCGGCAGATCACCCGCAGGTACTTTTGAGCACGCCTCCGGGCCTCTAGCCGACCCCTAACAAATGGGGCATGGGCGTCCACTCGGATTACCCGCCAGCAGCTCCCCGGAGACACCATGTTCGGCGCCCTCCGAGGGCAACATGGCGCTTCCCCCCCCCCTCCTCCTTGCGGAAAGGCGACGCAGGGGCGTATGCAAAAAAAGTCGAGTCTGTCCTTGACCGTCCTCTCGCCCTGTGCAGAGGCTCGGGGGCTGCTCTCGCAAACCCGGCTCCGGCCAAACCGTTGACAGCGTCAACATACCAGCCCGAGAACTTGGGACCCGACCGTGCACCCGGGCTACGGCCAGCTCGCATGAGGGAACAACCAGACCAGCCGAAGCATTGCGCAAGGCATTAATACCTTGGAGGAGTCAAACCACTCCTCCGAGGCCTCAGGGGCTACACCCGGCGGGTGCGCTCGCGCGAACCCACCGGAACAAAACGCAACCGAGATAGGCTGGTCCCCTTGCAAAAAAGTGCGACAAAAGCCTCCAAGCGAGTGTTAACACTCCCTTCGAGGCTCGGGGGCTACTGTCGGGGACCATAATTAGGGGTACCCTCAAGGCTCCTAAATCTCAGCTGGTAACCCCCATCAGCACAAAGCTGCAAAGGCCTGATGGGTGCAACTAAGTCAAGGATCGGTCCATTCGAGGGACGCGATCACGCCTCGCCCGAGCCCAGCCTCGGGCAAGGGCAGCCGACCCCGGAGGATCTACGTCTCGCCCGAGGCCCCCCTCCAGCAACGGACACACCTTCGGCTCGCCCAAGGCCCAGTCTTCACCAAGAAGCAACCTTGGCCAAATCGCCACGCCGACCGACCAAATCGCAGGGGCATTTAATGCAAAGGTGGTCTGACACCTTTATCCTGACGCGCGCCCTCCAGTCAACAGAGCCGAAGCGACCGCAGTCACTTCGCCGCTCCACTGACCGGTCTGACAAGAGGACAGCGCCGCCTGCGCCGCTCCGACTGCTGTGCCACTCGACAGAGTAAGGCTGACAGCAGCCAGGTTCGGCCTCAGGCGCCATAGGAAACTCTGCTTCGTCCGACCGCAGGGCTCGGACTCGGGCTCGGCCCCGGAAGACGACGAACTCCGCTTCGCTCGACCCTAGGGCTCGGACTCGGGCTCGGCCCCGGAAGACGACGAACTCCGCTTCGCCCGACCCCAGTGTAATACCCAAAAATGTAAGATGAAAGCATAGTTGAGATACATACATGATCTTTGCCTATGTTTATTGTAACATGTGAACCAACACCTCAAAAGTCATTAATTAATTAGTGACACTTAAAGTAATTTGTGCATCATGCTGTGATTTCTTTGTTTGTGCATTCACTCATAAAGATAATGATAAAATAAATATGCAAATGGTAAAATCAATAAAATATAATTATGTTAATGTTGTGAATTGAGACTTAATTTACAATTCTAGAAATTGGAGAAGTAAAGGAAAACTACTATACAAAATAAAACAAAATATGGGATAAATGAAACCTTGCCATGATGGTTTGACCAAACTACACAATTAAAATGGGTTCAAATTCCCAAATAGGTTTGAATTAAAATTGGATTTAAAGGAATTAAGGATAAAAGAAAACAGAAAATAAAATCCAAAAAGAAAAAGGAAAAACATGGCAACTGGGCTCACTGCGCGCATTTCGGCCCACTCTAACTCCCCATCCGCGCGGCCCAAGTTCAATTCCATCCCCCATGCGCACCTTCAGCCCTGGATGACCGACAGGGTGCCCCCACTGTCAGCCGCTCAATCACTCACGTACACCCGCCTTCTTTCCGCGCTGCGCGCGCGTTCAGTCAATGGCTCATGGGCCCCACATTGTCAGCTCTATCCCTCCCCTCTCAACCACTTCCTCGGTTGCTCGGCTGAAAACTCGCCGGTAGACCCGGCAACAAGACCGCGCAGGGCCGTCGCGACCACACCTCCCTGCAGTATAAAACCCTCCTCGCAGTGTTACAACCTCCGCTCCTTCCACCGTGCCCTCGCATCATCCCTAGCAGTCGCGTCACGCCGTTGACCTTGAGCCACCCCATTCCAGAGCCTTCCGTCCGCCAACTCCGTTCCCGTCAGCGGCCACTTCCAGAGCCTTCCGTGCTGCCTCGGGCTACTTCGCAGCGCTGCTAGGGAGCGCTCGTGACCGGCTGGGGGTGTTTCGACCTCGGCAGCGACCGGAATTTCTCATCGGAAGCGTCGCTCCGCCGCGTAACCACTCGCGCCGTGGACAGCTTCACTCCACCGCCCAACCCTCGGTAAGTATCAATTTCTTGTTTCTCCATGCACCTAGGTCCGCGTTACGCCGGTTCAATTTGTGTTAGACGCTCGGGTACGGTTGATTGGGTGCCTCACCGGCGTGCTCCGCCGGATGAACAGGGCGGCGCCACCAGTTTGAGAGCCTGAGGAAGGAGATTAGCGTCCACCGTCAGATTTGGAATGAACAGCCCAGATTGAAGTTGGGAGGAGATGGGTTTCTGGCCGTTGATCCGATCACGTACGCGCGAGATTAGATCGCGTGCCCCCCCCCCCTTCGCGGGATTAGCTTTGAACCGTTGGATCACGATCGGGCGACCACGGTTCGATACTGGTTCATAAACATGCGCTTTGATCTGGGCCGCCCACGCACGATCGGATGGCCCAGAGACCTTCATACCCCTTCGCGATGGTTATTTTATTAAAGAGCCCCCGCCAAACTTTGAAAACAACCCGCCGTCCACATTTAGGGAAACTTGAGTCTCGGTTACATTTACGTCTGGGCCCCTAACTTCTCTGGAAATCGAGGCCCGATCCAGAATTGTTTTAAATCAATTAAATGAATTAGAAATTGGATTTTTAATATGAAAATAAACCCTAGAACTTGTATAAATCATAGAAAATCCATTTTTAGTCCAAATTGAGCCATTCAAATTTCTAAAATTTTGTAATAATATTCTCTACCATTTAGTGTCTCTGTTTTGACATGAAAACAGTTAGAAAATTAATTTATCATTTAATCATACTTCAAGCACATTAAATCTTAGGAAATTCATAACTTGAATTCTATAACTCCAAATTTAGTGATTCCAGTTCCTATGATCTCATTTTAATGTATAGATTTTTACTGTATATTTTATTTGCATGTTTGGTGTGATGTTAATTTATGCTATACTATGTATGTATTGTGTTGATGCGAATAGACGAACAAGCCACTGTGGATTCTGAGGTTCAGCAAGTAGAAGTAGCTGAGCAGGAGCTCATTGAAGGCAAGTTGTGCCCTTGATCACTTACGTTTTCCCAGCCATGTTCTTATTAATTATAATGATCTGCATAGGATAATTTTGATGGGATCCTTTAGGTTACCCTAGTTTTGGTTATCTTTATACCTTGTTCACCACTGAAACATTTTTGGGTAGTACCTGCTATTGCTTTATGTGGATTTGGGTATGGAGATACTTTATTCATAATTACACTTTTATTATCTGTTTATTATTACTGTTCATGTTAAGATCATTATGTTAATGGGAACATGGAGCGACCACCCGGGAAAACAGTGCTACCACAAGAGTTTAATGGGACGCCCTTGGCTGATTAACTAGGAAAGCTAGTGGAGGTCTTCCTTACCCGAAAGGGGCAAGGGCAGTAGGGGAGTGGTCAGTGTAGGGAGGTCCTTGGGTTGATTTTGCTGCGATGGCGGTCAGGCAAGAACCCTGCACTGGAGCTTCCTATAAACTGTAGCGGGATTTCTGAAGCTAGTGGAACTTTGTAAAGGCCTCGTAGTGTTACCCTGCCTCGCCTCCTCGGTAGAGGTGTATGGGATTGGCCATCTCTTGACAGATGGGTAACATGACTTGTGGGTAAAGATGTGCAACCTCTGCAGAGTGTAAAACTAGTATACTAGTCGTGCTCACGGTCATGAGCGGCTCGGACCCTCACATGATTAATTTATGGAACTTAAATTTAATTTGACATTTGCATCGCATTTGGGATTATTTTACTATTACTGTTCTTTATTATTATTAAGGTTTGGTATTTACTTACACTTAGTAATTGCTAATAAAATTTTGACCAACTTATAAAAGCAATGCTCAGCCTCAGCCTCTATTTCATTGATCAGCCTTACACTTCATGAACTCCCACCTTGGTGAGTTCATGCCACATTATTCCCCACGACTTGTTGAGCTATGAACGTATGTGAGCTCACTCTTGCTGTCTCACACCCCCCCCCACAAGAGAAGAACAGGTGGTCGAAGAGGAGCCGCCTAACACTGAGGCATTCGACTTGATCTAGGTGGCGTTTCTCAGTCGACATTGGCGCCGATGATCCTTAGTTCTTTTATATTTATCTTTATTTTGTAATAAGTCTTCCGCTATGTAATAAATACTCTGATGTTTTATGACATTTATCTCTATACACTCTGTTATTATATATGTTGTCTTCTTGGCGCATGTATGAGATGCACCCGGCTTTGTTCCTTAAAACCGGGTGTTACAGAAGTGGTATCAGAGGAAATGTTGACTGTAGGACGAAACCTAGATAGAAATGGACAAGCCCTTACATACTTACCTTACTCTGATTCTTTCTATACTTATCTTGATCCTGTCTCACCTTCTACTGTTCTACTCTGATCATTCTTACCTTTTCTACTGTGAGACAAGATGGATTTCACACCTTGGAATCCTACATTTATGAACCTTTTAAGAGATAGGAGACCTAAGATGAAATTAAAAATTATTTTCTCTATTAAAAAAAATGTTGGTTGATTGTTCTGATGATCAATGTCTGATTTGCTTCTTTGATTGATTGAAATAGTATAGACGAGCATCTTAGCATGTACCACCATAAGGTAATGTATTAGCTTTAGTGGATAACACACTAATCTACTTAGCTAATAAATCTCCCAAAGTAACATACCTCGTAATTACATGCCTTGTCTACAATCCTTTCTTTCGTACCCTGTATTTCTAACCCTGATGGGCTACCCCTATAGTGTTAGAAGAGAGCACTATAGACGTGATCCTTGGTATGTCAAGGTTAAGAAAGACAAAGGTAGTCTATACACTATGCTAAAGGAACCATAGAACTCACCAGTTCCAAAGGACATAGATTTGAAGTTGGAATTGCAGTAACTACCACCATCTGATTAGCGGCATTCTTAGTAGATGAGAAGTTTGTGGGTGACAACATCCGTGCAGTTAGGGATTTTCTGGATGTCTTTCCAGAGGAGTTACCAAGGATGCCACCAAATAGGGAAGTTGAGTTCACTATTGATCTCTTACCTAGAACTAACCCTATTTCTAAACGGCCATACAGGATGTTTGTAGAAGAGCTAAAGGAACTTAAGAAGAAATTAATGGAATTACAAGAGGCTAGGTACATTCGTCCAAGTTCTTCACCTTAGGGAGCGCCAGTTCTGTTTGTACAGAAGAAAGAAGGATCGCAAGGGATGTGCGTGGATTATAGGTCCCTTAACGATGCCACTGTGAAGAACAAGTGTCCATTACCCCGCATTGATGATTTATTTAATCGGATGAGAGGTACAAGGGTATTCTCGAAGATTGATCACCGATCGGGTTACCGTCAAATGAAGATTAGGCCATCGGATATTCCCAAGATGGATTTCTCGACCTGATAGGGTTTATATGAGTTCACTGTTATGTCATTTGTTCTAACTAATGCATCAACCTATTTTATGGATCCGAAGAATATGGTGTTCATGATCTAGACAGATTCGTCATGGTTTCATCGATGATATTTTTATTATTTCCAAGAGTGATAGTGATCATGAGGAACATCTGAGATTGGTGCTACAGAAGCTTCAAGATAACCAATTCTACGCCAAGTATGGTAAATGCGAGTTTTGGGATTGACGAGGTGTCATTCCTTGGACATATCAATTCTAATGGAGGAATATCAGTCGATCCTGATAAAGTCAAGGAGATAGTGGTGTGGAGCATACCCACTACAGTTACTGAGGTCCGGAGTTTTTTGGGACTTGCAGGATATTATCGGAGATTTATTGAAGGATTTTCTAAGATTGCTAAGCCTATGACCTCACTTCTGGAGAAAGGAAGAGAATTTAAGTGGGATGAGAAGTGCCAAGAAAGCTTTGATCAATTGAAAGAGAAACTAATGTCACCGCCAGTATTGATTATGCCAGATCTACAGAAGGGATTTGACATTTACTGTGATGCATGTGGACAAGGACTTGGATGTGTGCTCATGCAAGAAGGACATGTGATCGCCTATGCATCTCGTCAGTTGCGGAAACATGAATTGAACTACCCCACTCACGACTTGGAACTGGCTGCCGTTGTGCATGCACTTAAGATTTGGAGGCACTACATTATGGGAACCAAGTGCCAAGTGTACACGGACCATAAGAGCTTGAAGTACATATTCACTCAGAAGGATCTCAACCTTAGGCAACGCCGTTGGTTGGAGCTCATTAAGGATTATGATTTGGAAATTCACTATCACCCAGGCAAGGCAAATTTGGTTGCAGATGCCTTGAGTCGGAAGGAGCATGTTCACTCCGCTTTCGTTGTCCAGCTACCTGATGAATTAGCAAAAGATTTTGAGAGGCTCAACCTGGGGATTGTTACACATACGGAAGGAGTTACTATTGAATTGGAACCTACCTTGGAGCAAGAAATTCGTAAAGGTCAGGTTGGTGATGCTAAGATTCAGGAGATCAAGGATCTGATAACAGAGGGTAGAAGCCCAGAATTCACAGAAGATGAGCAAGGCACTATATGGTTTAAGAATCGGATTTGTGTTCCTGATATTGATAGTCTTCGGGAAACCATATTGAAGGAGGCACATGATTCAGTTTATTCTATCCACCCTGGGAGCACTAAGATGTATCAGGATTTAAAGCAAAAATATTGGTGGTATGGATTGAAGAGAGATGTGGCTGCACATGTGGCTATGTGCGATGTGTGCCAAAGAGTTAAGGCGGAACACCAGAGGCCAGCCGGACTACTGCATCCACTGAAGATACCTGAGTGGAAATGGGAAGAGATTGGTATGGATTTTATTACTGGATTGCCTCGCACCCAGAAAGGATATGATTCTATATGGGTTATTGTGGATAGACTGACCAAAGTGGCTCATTTCATTCCAATCAAGACTACTTATAAGGGATCTCAATTGGCAGAGCATATATGGCTTGGATTGTGTCTCTACATGGAGTACTGAAGAAGATCGTTTTGGATAGAGGATCATAGTTTACTCTAGATTTTGGAAAAAATTTCATGAGAATATGGATACGAAGTTGAATTTTAGTTCGCTCTACCATCCTCAGACTGATGGACAGACTGAAAGGACTAATCAAGTATTGGAGGACATGTTGAGAGCTTGTGCCCTTCAGCATGGTGGTAGTTGGGACAAGAGTCTACCTTATGCAGAGTTCTCATATAATAATAGATACCAGGCCAGTCTGAAGATATCACCGTGCGAGACTCTGTATGGCAGAAAATGCAGGACTCCTCTATTTTGGACCAGACTAGAGGAAGACAGTTCTTTGGACCTGAACTTATTCAAGGGGCAGAAAAAAACAAGTTCGTATAATTCGAGAGAATTTGAGGGTAGCTCAAACCAAGCAAAAGAGTTACGCAGATAATAGAAGAAGACCACTGGAATTTGAGGAAGGTGATCATGTGTACCCCAAGGTGTCACCACTTCGTGGAATGAGGAGATTCAAGGTTAAGGGCAGATTGCTCCCTCGCTATATTGGAATGTTTTGAGTTTTTAGGCGAGTTGGGGAGATGGCCTATCAACTCGAATTACCTGATAATCTATCTAATGTACATAATGTGTTCCACGTATCTCAACTGAAGAAGTGTCTCCGTGTCCCTGAGGAACGGTTACCAATGGAAGAGCTCAGTGTTCAGGGTGATTTGATTTACACGGAGTATCTGATCAAGATTCTTGACACATTGACTCGATTTACAAGGAATAAAGTGGTAAAGAGGTGCAAAGTTCAATGGAGCTACCACGGTGAAGATGAAGCAACTTGGGAAAGAGAAGAAGAGCTTCGTATAGATTTTCCCCACCTTTTTCCATAGTCCTTCCTAAATCTCGAGGACGAGATTATTTTTAAGGGGGGTAGGCTTTGTAATACCCAAAAATGTAAGATGAAAGCATAGTTGAGATACATACATGATCTTTGCCTATGTTTATTGTAACATGTGAACCAACACCTCAAAAGTCATTAATTAATTAGTGACACTTAAAGTAATTTGTGCATCATGCTGTGATTTCTTTGTTTGTGCATTCACTCATAAAGATAATGATAAAAGAAATATGCAAATCGTAAAATCAATAAAATATAATTATGTTAATGTTGTGAATTGAGACTTAATTTACAATTCTAGAAATTGGAGAAGTAAAGGAAAACTACTATACAAAATAAAACAAAATATGGGATAAATGAAACCTTGCCATGATGGTTTGACCAAACTACACAATTAAAATGGGTTCAAATTCCCAAATAGGTTTGAATTCAAATTGGATTTAAAGGAATTAAGGATAAAAGAAAACAGAAAATAAAATCCAAAAAGAAAAAGGAAAAACATGGCAACTGGGCTCACTACGCGCATTTCGGCCCACTCTAACTCCCCATCCGCGCGGCCCAAGTTCAATTCCATCCCCCGCGCGCGCCTTCAGCCCTGGATGACCGACAGGGTGCCCCCACTGTCAGCCGCTCAATCACTCACGTACACCCGCCTTCTTTCCGCGCTGCGCGCGCGTTCAGTCAATGGCTCATGGGCCCCACATTGTCAGCTCTATCCCTCCCCTCTCAACCACTTCCTCGGTTGCTCGGCTGAAAACTCGCCGGTAGACCTGGCAACAAGACCGCGCAGGGCCGTCGCGACCACACCTCCCTGCGGTATAAAACCCTCCTCGCAGTGTTACAACCTCCGCTCCTTCCACCGTGCCCTCGCATCATCCCTAGCAGTCGCGTCACGCCGTTGACCTTGAGCCACCCCATTCCAGAGCCTTCCGTCCGCCAACTCCGTTCCCGTCCGCGGCCACTTCTAGAGCCTTCCGTGCCGCCTCGGGCTACTTCGCAGCGCTGCTGGGGAGCGCTCGTGACCGGCTGGGGATGTTTCGACCTCGGCAGCGACCGGAATTTCTCATCGGAAGCGTCGCTCCGCCGCGTAACCACTCGCGTCGTGGACAGCTTCACTCCACCGCCCAACCCTCGGTAAGTCTCAATTTCCTGTTTCTCCATGCACCTAGGTCCGCGTTACGCCGGTTCAATTTGTGTTAGACGCTCGGGTACGGTTGATTGGGTGCCTCGCCGGCGTGCTCCGCCGGATGAACAGGGCGGCGCCACCGGTTTGAGAGCCTGAGGAAGGAGATTAGCGTCCACCGTCAGATTTGGAATGAACAGCCGAGATTGAAGTTGGGAGGAGATGGGTTTCTGGCCGTTGATCCGATCACGTACGCGCGAGATTAGATCGCGTGCCCCCCCCTTCGCGGGATTAGCTTTGAACCGTTGGATCACGATCGGGCGACCACGGTTCGATACTGGTTCATAAACATGCGCTTTGATCTGGGCCGCCCACGCACGATCAGATGGCCCAGAGACCTTCATACCCCTTCGCGATGGTTATTTTATTAAAGAGCCCCCGCCAAACTTTGAAAACAACCCGCGGTCCACATTTAGTGAAACTTGAGTCTCGGTTACATTTACGTCTGGGCCCCTGACTTCTCTGGAAATCGAGGCCCGATCCAGAATTGTTTTAAATCAATAAAATGAATTAGAAATTGGATTTTTAATATGAAAATAAACCCTAGAACTTGTATAAATCATAGAAAATCCATTTTTAGTCCAAATTGAGCCATTCAAATTTCTAAAATTTTGTAATAATATTCTCTACCATTTAGTGTCTCTGTTTTGACATGAAAACAGTTAGAAAATTAATTTATCATGTAATCATACTTCAAGCACATTAAATCTTAGGAAATTCATAACTTGAATTCTATAACTCCAAATTTAGTGATTCCAGTTCCTATGATCTCATTTTAATGTATATATTTTTACTGTATATTTTATTTGCATGTTTGGTGTGATGTTAATTTATGCTATACTATGTATGTATTGTGTTGATGCGAATAGACGAACAAGCCACTGTGGATTCTGAGGTTCAGCAAGTAGAAGTAGTTGAGCAGGAGCTCATTGAAGGCAAGTTGTGCCCTTGATCACTTACTTTTTCCCAGCCATGTTCTTATTAATTATAATGATCTGCATAGGATAATTTTGATGGGATCCTTTAGGTTACCCTAGTTTTGGTTATCTTTATACCTTGTTCACCACTGAAACATTTTTGGGTAGTACCTGCTATTGCTTTATGTGGATTTGGGTATGGAGATACTTTATTCATAATTACACTTTTATTATCTGTTTATTATTATTGTTCATGTTAAGATCATTATGTTAATGGGAACATGGAGCGACCACCCGGGAAAACAGTGCTACCACAAGGGTTTAATGGGACGCCCTTGGCTGATTAACTAGGAAAGCTAGTGGAGGTCTTCCTTACCCGAAAGAGGCAAGGGCAGTAGGGGAGTGGTCAGTGTAGGGAGGTCCTTGGGTTGATTTTGCTGCGATGGCGGTCAGGCAAGAACCCTGCACTGGAGCTTCCTATAAACTGTAGCGGGATTTCTGAAGCTAGTGGAACTTTGTAAAGGCCTCGTACTGTTACCCTGCCTCGCCTCCTCGGTAGAGGTGTATGGGATTGGCCATCTCTTGGTAGATGGGTAACATGACTTGTGGGTAAAGATGCGCAACCTCTGCAGAGTGTAAAACTAGTATACTAGCCGTGCTCACGGTCATGAGCGGCTCGGACCCTCACATGATTAATTTATGGAACTTAAATTTAATTTGACATTTGCATCGCATTTGGGATTATTTTACTATTACTGTTCTTTATTATTATTAAGGTTTGGTATTTACTTACACTTAGTAATTGCTAATAAAATTTTGACCAACTTATAAAAGCAATGCTCAGCCTCAGCCTCTATTTCATTGATCAGCCTTACACTTCATGAACTCCCACCTTGGTGAGTTCATGCCACATTATTTCCCACGACTTGTTGAGCTATGAACGTATGTGAGCTCACTCTTGCTGTCTCACACCCCCCCCCCCACAGGAGAAGAACAGGTGGTCGAAGAGGAGCCGCCTAACACTGAGGCATTCGACTTGATCTAGGTGGCGTTTCTCAGTCGACATTGGCGCCGACGATCCTTAGTTCGTTTTATATTTATCTTTATTTTGTAATAAGTCTTCCGCTATGTAATAAATACTCTGATGTTTTATGACATTTATCTCTATACACTCTGTTATTATATATGTTGTCTTCTTGGCGCATGTATGAGATGCACCCGGCTTTGTTCCTTAAAACCGGGTGTTACACCCAGGGCTCGGACTCGGGCTCGGCCCCGGAAGACGACGAACTCCGCTTCGCCCAACCCCAGGGCTCGGACTCGAGCTCAGCCTCGGAAGACGACGAACTCCGCTTCGCCCGACCCCAGGGCTCGGACTCAGGCTCAGCCCCGAAAGACGACGAACTCCGCTTCGCCCGACCCCAGGGCTCGGACTCGGGCTCAGCCCCGGAAGACGACAAACTCCGCTTCGCTCGACCCTAGGGCTCGGACTCAAGCCCTGGCCTCAGCCGACGGTCTCTGCCTCGCCCGACCCAGGGGCTCGAACTCGACCTCGGCCTCGGAAGACAGACTCAACCTCGACCTCGGAGGAGCCTCCACATCGCCCAACCCAGGGCACAGACCAACCACGTCAACAGGAGGCGCCATCATTACCCTACCCCAAGCTAACTCAGGCTACGGGGAACAAGACCGGCGTCCCATCTGGCTCGCTCCGCCAGACAAGTAATGATGGCACCCCGCACGCTCCATGACGACGGCGGCTCTCAGCCCCCTTACGGAAGCAAGAGGACGTCAGCAAGGACTCGACAGCCCCGACAGCTGTCCTTCCGCCAGGCTCCAGCGCTCCTCCGACGGCCATGACATCACACGGACCGGGTGCCAAAACCTCTCCGGCTGCCACGATGGCATGTAATTAGGGCGGTAGCTCTCCTCCGCTAGCCACGTTAGCACATTGCTACACCCCCCATTGTACACCTGGATCCTCTCCTTGCGCCTATAAAAGGAAGGACCAGGGCCCTCTTACAGAGGGTTGGCCGCGCGGGGAAGGACGGGACAGGCGCTCGCGTGAGGCCGCTCGCTCCCTCCCGCGTGGACGCTTGTAACCCCCTACTGCAAGCGCACCCGACCTGGGCGCGGGACAAACACGAAGGCCGCGGGATTTCCACCTCTCACGCCCGTCTCCCTCCGGCTGCCTTTCCCCCCTTCGCGCTCCGTCTCGCGCCGACCCATCTGGGCTGGGGCACGCGGCGACAATTCACTCGTCGGTCCAGGGACCCCCCCCCCCCCCCCCCCCCCGGTCTCGAAACGTCGACACCTATCTATTAGGAACTCTAACAAACTTGAATCTAGAATAGGTAACAATCAGTGGCGAAGCTAGAGCAAAATATAAGGGGTGCACGTCTCTTGTGGATGCATAGGAATAAAATTTGGGTGATGCATATATGGTGTAAATTTGACTGTTATCACTGTTTTTTGGATTTTTAGGGGGTGCATATGCATCCACAGTGCACAACATAGCTTCGCCCTGGTAACAATGATGCAAGATCCGACAAGTGAATAAAAAAATAGGAGAAAAAGCTCACGTGGGTTGTGTTCCTTAAGTGGCCGAATAGATAGGCCTTTTATTTGCTATTCTTTTTTCTATTTTTTATTTCTAGATTTAATTATCCCAATTCAAATCTGATTTTAAATTTTGAAACCATATTTATAAGCACAACCAAAACACCAACATGAATGCAAATATTTCACATTTATTTACTCCTTATTGACTTTGCTCAAATAAGTATTTGTATGCATGAAATTTAATAATCATAGAATTCACATAGTTATATAACCCAATAGGAGTAATTTATATAGAATAACTCACTATCCTATTTATTATAGTTTTTATATGGCCAACATTTTATATTTACTATTTATTAAATTTTAGGGAAAAAGTCTCAATTCATAACTTTGTTATAATACGCTTGAGATTTTAAATCTTTAGGGAATTTTCTTAACTCACCAAGATACGATTTTGGAGTGTTACAAATCCTAACCGTTCATCCTTGATCCGATGGCACAGATGTTCGGGTAACGGTTTGTGTGGTTCGTTGAACCAGGGCCAGAGCACCCCGCGCCCTCAGCGCGTCGCTGTCCCGTGGGCCCCGCACGTCAGCGTCTCTCCCCACCCTGAGCCCCACTTGGCATGCGTCCATGCCCGCTCGCTCACGCACACACCTCGCTGGATCTAATCCTGGCCACCGATCTGAGATCTAATGACTGGGAAGGCCGGATACCCCTTCGGTTTGCCGCTTTATAAAAAGAACCCTTGGCTTCTGAGTAATAGGACCCGTTGTCCCTAGTTTTTGCAGCCGAGTCCCTAAAATCTTGCGGAGAGAACCCCGGGCTTATATTTAATCACAGAAATAGGTCTAATTTAGTATTTTAAATTCCAAAATTTGTTTATTTCATATCTTTTGCATATGAACTCCAAATTGGATAGTTCAAATTGCAAAATGTTCATAAAATTATTTTCTACCTGTTTAAATTAGTATCTTTCACTGTCTGCATGTCTTAATTTTATGTCTAGGCTATAGGTGCATTTAAAGTAATGGTTTATTATTTAAAAGGAAATAAAAAAGGAAAACACTAACGATAAGTAAGTGATTAACTTTGTGAAGTCAATATCAGGTAATGTATGAACCCATCCCTGGAGTAATTTTAATAACTCATTAAGATAACTATAGTTAAGTTATGTGATCCACTGAGATAAGCAGTACCTAGAGAACCACAAACACCCCTAAGTGTATTTGTCTACCCTAGAATCTAGATTTCACTGTGATGTTTGTACTTTTCTATTGAACTTGTGTTCACTTGATTGCACATGTTGGTGTACTGTTCTTTATCATTTCCCAAATGTGTTGAATGAATGATTGCTTTGCGTAGACAACGAGCAGTCTGTGGTTCTTGAGTGTGTTGTCGGAGACTTCCCTGAGCAGCAACCTGGTGAAGGCAAGTGTCATCTGACCCATTATGTCCTACTTACTTTATAATTCACTATCCCGCATTACTTAATTGAAACCTAAGGATTGACTAGCTTTGTATTTAACTTGTCCTTGATTACCTTTTGGGTTATTATGGTTAGCTTCATGCTATTGCTATACTTTAAATTAGTGAACATGATGAGAATATTTATGATACAATGATGTTATCTTGATAATGATGATGAACTGTGATACTTTAGGGGACTCAGATTGTTTCCTGAGTACCTACCCGTAAGGACCTGTTCGTTGAGAGACCACCCGGGATAACAGTACAACCATGAGGGTGTAATGTGATGCCCTTGGCTGATTAATTAGAGGAACTTGAGGTGTAGCCGGCTTCGCCATCGTGCTATCAATGGGGTCCGGGCACAATACTTGCTCTGCCGAGGCTGGCTGCCGAGGTTCTTTCGTGTTACTTTTGTTAGTCACCCTTCCTGTGGGGAGAGGTACTGTGTTTATCAAACTAGAGAAACCTAACGGGTGACTATGACCTCTGGGGAATCTTTGTAAAGGCTACGTAGTGAAACCTTGCCTACTCACCTTGGTAGTGTTTGAGGGTTTGATCGACCCGAGGCAAAAAGGGATCACGACTTGTGGGTAAAGTGTGCAACCTCTGTAGAGTGTTAGAAACTGGTATATCAGTCGTGCTCACGGTTAAGAGCAGCCTTGGGATCCTCTTTGATTAGAATAACTCTAGATACTTTTATGATGATGGTAAATGGTGATGATTATAACTATGGTTTCTAGTATTTCCTCTTGGAGGGAGTACTTTTGGGTAATAACTTGGGTTTATTACTAAAACTTGGCTTTTCTACTAGTCATAAATACCTAACCAACTAAAAGAAACTGCTTTAAGCTTAACTCCACATACAGCTAGTCCACTTTAGCCAAACGGGACATTTGTTGAGTACGTTGATGTTTACTCACCCTTGCTTTAAAAACCACCCAACCCCAGGTTGTCCCCATTGCAATCAGTGCTCAGGAGAGGGCGAAGGCAACATGGAGGACTTCTAGGAATTTCAGGACTACAATGAGTTCTAGTTGTGTTTAGTGGCAAACCCTAGTCAGCTGCCTGTGAAGGCCTTATCTTCTACGTTTCGTATCTGCACTTTGATTATGTTAATGACTATGTTAAGTTAATGACTTTGTGGATGTCTTGGACATCTTGATGTAATAAAATACTATTTTCGATATTACTTTGACAAATGTGTGATGATGTCCAACTATGTAATCGCTGTGTACGTGAGTTTCTGATTCTGGCACGTACATGGTTCGCATTCGGTTTGCCTTCCAAAACCGGGTGTGACACATCCTCAGGTTAATTTGATGGGACCCAATAGGTTTCTCTAGTTTTGTTTACCCCACATCTTGCAAACAAATGAACTATTGGATAGATTTGTTATTGCTCTACCTGGTTTTGGGAAATTAATGTTATATTGTGAGCATGTTCCAATTTTGTTGTTGTATTGATAAGATCATTGTGTTAATTGGAACATGGAGCAACCACCCGAGAAAATAGTGCTACCACAAGGGTAGAATGGGACGCCCTTGGCTAAGTAATTAGGAAAGCTAGGGAGAGATTACCTTACCCGAAAGGGGCAAGCGGGGAGACGTTGCTGCAAAGTATAGGGAGGTTCTTAGGTTGAACTGTTGCGATTGCATTTCGGACGAGGGATTCCTATGCTTCCTTCTTCCTAAAATCATAGTGGGCTTTCTCGAACTAGTGAAACTTTAGAAAGGTCTCGTAGTGCTACCCTACATCGCTTCCTCCGTAGACACTACCGGAATTTGGCTCTTTGCCGAGTGTCATATTCTTTGCCGAGTGTTTTATTTCGGGCACTCGGCAAAGAGCTCTTTGCCGAGTGCCACGCAAAAAACCCTCGGTAAAAGAAAACACTCGGCGAAGAAGCTCTTTGCCGAGTGTTTTATTTTTGACACTCGGCAAAGAGTTTCTTTGCCGAGTGTCTTTTTTTGACACTCGGCAAAGGGCTCTTTGCCGAGTGTCACAAATACAACACTCAGCAAAGAGCTCTTTGCCGAGTGTTTTTTCTCCAACACTAGGCAAAGACAACTTAAAAATCACATTTTAAAATAGTAAATTAATTCAAATGAAAAAGTTTTCAACTACAAATTTGTATAACTCATCATGATGTACAATTTATATATTGAACATTTCTTCATATGACAAAATAAAAATAAATTTGTTCATAAAACCTATATCTCTCTCGTAGTTTATGAAACTACGAGAGAGACGTATAGAATTTGTGCATATTGTTAGAACCATCATCTGAGATAAACAAATTATCAAACAACCAAAATAAATTTTGTAGATCTTGAGAAGTTATAGAAGTTTATAGTTGACAACTTTTTCATTTGAAGTCATATTGTCAACGAAAACTACGTCTGAATTTAAAAAATTTAAAATTTGAATTTTGAAAACGACTTCGAAAGGAAAAACCACCAACATGAAAGTTGTAGGTATTGAAGAGTTATGAAACTTTGTAGTTGACAATGTTTTAGTTTGAAATCATCTTGTTATGCAAAACTATGTTTGAATTTTGAAATTTGAATTTTTCAAACTGTCTCGGATGGAAAAACCACCAAAATAAAAGTTGTAGGTCTTAAAATGTAATGAAACTTTGTAGTTGATAATTTTTTGATTTGAAATCATCTTATTATTGAAAATTTCGTGTGAAGTTTCTAAATTTAAAATTCAAATTTTATAAATGGTCTCGGATGTAGAAACTATTAAAATAAAACTTTTAGATCTCAAAAAGTTATGCAACTTTGTAGTTGGTCACATTTTCAAATGAACTCATTTAGTGCCTTAAATAATCAAATTACTCTCGATTTGTTATAGTACATGAGGAATGGAAACGTAATATAAACATAATTGGTGTAGTAGTGTAGTGGTATAGGAGGGTATGCGCGAGAGAGAGGTTGCGAGTTCGAATCTCACCATTTACAAAACATATAAGTTTGATTCAAAATAATAGTGAAAAATGATAGGGCAACGGGTTAGGGTAATAGGGAGGGTTGGAGAGTTGTTCATAGAATTTAAAAAATGATTTGCTGTTTTTTTTAATTTTTTCGATTCTTAATTTACCGAGTGTTTTTCTTTGCCGAGTGCTTTTTGACACTCTTTTGCCGAGTGTCCGAAAAAAAGCACTCGGCAAAGAACCCTTTGCCGATGAAATCTTTGCCGAGTATTATTTGCCGAGTGTTACACTCGGCAAAGCCTTTGCCGAGTGTAAAATAGCCTTTGCTGAGTGTCTTAGACACTCGGCAAAGAACGCGATTCCGGTAGTGAGAGGTGTATGGGGTCCGTACAACCCTGTGGCAAATGGATAATACGACTTGTGGGTAAAGATGTGCAACCTCTGCAATGTGTAAAACTGGTATATCAACCGTGCTCACGGTCATGAGCGGCTCGGACCCTCACATGATTAATCTATGGAACTAAACTCAATTTTTCATTTGCATTGCATTGTGGGTGTTATTATTAATTGTGATCTCTTATTTAATTGGGTTGGTATCTATTTATACTTAATAACTGCTAATAAAATTTTGACCAACTTTAAAAGCAATGGTCAGCTATAATCATCTCATTTGGTAAGCCTTACAGTTCACATGAGCCCCACTTTATGTGAGCTCATGCACATTATTTCCCCACAACTTGTTGTGCGATGAACGTATGTGAGCTCACCCTTGCTATACTCACATACCCAGGTCAAGAACAGGTACCACATGATGAGGCACATGAAGGATGTTGTAATGAGTTCGTGAGTGGTCTAGGTCGTCGTCTCCCAGGTTGCTGGATCGTTGTCTTCGTATGATGTAATTAATTAACTATTTTGTACAGAACTCCATTATATATATATACTAGGTATATACCCGTGCGTTGCAACGGAGACATATAATACATAAATTACTGTGATATTATATATCCCCGTTGCAACGCATGGGCACTCACCTATTGAGAACAATGAAGGCAAAAGCATCAGGTATCTTGCTGCCAGGAACGCCGTCAGGGAGAATAGCAGATGGAGTTGCTGACGAGGGGGTCTCTCGGTCGTCGATGTTCCGCGCGGCCTCTCGCCCTTCTCTATCTTCCGCCGCCAGGAAGAAGCGAGGGAGAAACAACCCCAAACGTACGCACGGCGAACCGAAACCATTTCTCCAGAATATATGAGGTATTTCAAGATTGAATACCAAGATTGCCGAAGCAGTATATGAGGTATTCCAAAACAAAAACAAAAATATACTACGGCTCTCAAAAAATCCAGAGTCAACACCCGAGTTATGCCAGCCAAACACCCCGTTTATGAATTATACTAAGTTGTACAGTAATGTCATCTCGCATTTTTCAGTTTGCATGATCCCTTTATCTCAAATGCTTGTAGAATAGAACTCTGGCTCCATGAGAAATCAGACGGTCCCAATTAATACCACGAAATTCGCATGTTCATCATGTTGAAAACAACGATAGAGACGTCAAGTTGCGTGCACCGTGCACTCTGACTATAGTAGTAGAATAGCAGAATCTAAACCTGATAGACAAGGGACACACAGATTGGAGTCGACACAGATCTTACACCACATGAACACGGCCGTCAGAACATGAGCCGGTACGCTTGCTTCTTCTTAGATCGCCTCTGCTGAAGTTTGGGCAGCGGCGGAAACCAAGTTGTTGCTGGAACGGTGTCGCCGCACCTGCGCCTGCGTCTGCCATCAAAACACACACACAAGAATCTGTAAGGAGACTCAGGTTGGTTTAATTGCAAGAACTACTTAGCTATCTTAAAACTACTCCATAAGCTTAAATATCTGAAACACACTATAGAAAACATATAATAAATAAAGGTCAGAAGGTATTCCAAAAAGGTCAGCTTCTACAAGAAGAATAACTCTGTCCTGACATTTATTATGCTCATTTCTCCAAGTTTGTGACAAACCAGGCCAATGAAACATCTATAAAAGCCCCCCTCCCCCTGCAAACATGTCTGAAGTGATTATTCAATATTCTAAGAACAACAATGGTGTAGTTCCTGAACACCCTATATAGTGAATGAAAGCATGGTAAAGCATGGAATGCCTGTTGTTAGAGGTATGAATTCAATTGCGGCCAGATAAACAACATATAACCAGACAGACAATTCCAGATGCAAGCACATACTTCCTCTTCCAAAGATCTGCAGGCTGACTCAAGGCACACTTCAAGAGCTCGAAATTCGAAAGGCAAAACCTTGGTATTTCCATCTTTTGCAACAGCTAAATTGGGCATACTACTGCTGCTAGTCATTTCAGGCACAACAGCAGCAGTCTTCTTAGTCATTTCCATTTCATGCCCTTTGGATGAACTTGGTACAGGAAATGGTGAAGCAACAATAGATGATTCACCTTCCATGTCAGCGAGTTCAGCTGCCTAATTGACAAAGGGAAAAATGATTTAGTGATATATCCTCAATCACCGTATCATTTAGTGATCAAAATACAGCAATCCAATCCAATACTTTTAACATTATGCCTAAACACATCACCATTTTAGTCCACTTTGGAGAACTATCCCCTAATTGCATGAACTCCGTCTACCATGGTATATCCCCTGATTGCAATATCTTAAACATAACATTAACTGATAAAAACATAAAAATAATTGGCAACGATGTTTTTATCTTCCAAAATATCATCATTCAGTCCAATTTGAAAAATTATATCCACCCATTGCATAATCTCGGCATTGTGACCAAACTTCAAAACAGACTCTCCAGTACAGTGCCCTGAGCACATACCGCGGGAAAAAATTGAAGTGGGTACCAACGCACCGCCGAGGCCAGCCTCAGGCGATACCTCTGCATTATATATAAGAGTATATAACAACCCTCAGGCGATACCTCTGCATTGTCATGGCATGCAGATTCAAGCTGTTAAACACTGGTTTGGTTTCCCGGAAAACAGACTTATGCTTAAGAGAAACAGATGTTGTATAATAACATAATCACATGTTGATGGTAGAAAAAAAAAGAGCTAAGGTAAGGGGAGGGTATTATGTTCTGTCAGAGGTCCACTAAGTAACATGAATGATACACCTGGACAACCTGATTGAGGAGGGGAGTAAAGCTAAACATCGAAGCAAGCAAAGTAAAGCAAATTCATTAATCTAATGAACTGGTTAATTACAACTCAAGCTAGGCCAGAGGCAGAGGAGACTGAGGATTAAGCTTAACGCGAGAAGAGCAAGCGAGGGTCCAAGGGGATGACCTGGTTGCTTCGATGTTTAGCTTGACATCATGTATCTGCTCAAATGAAAGCACGTGGTTTATTTTCTTGGGCTGGGAGGGACTGTGCCCTTGTGCGTTTCCCGTCGCCGTGTCGCCCGGTCTGGGAAACGCTCCGCAATATTCAAACCAAGGAGCAGGAGCCAGTGTAAGCTGACTGGGGGAAACAGGTTCAGATTCTCAAGGAGTTCCGTGAACCTGGACACGGTTCAAGACCCTTGAACAGCGGACAGTGGTCTCTGTAAGCAGCCAGGGGAGCTTCAATAACAGTCTTGACTCACAGATAGAGATAGGCAGGCATATGGTGTGCGATCTTAACGCAGTAGTTTTTATTACTATACTCCTGCTGAAATAAAGCTGACCTGCTTAGTAACTCTAGCTAGAACATGGGAGGCTTCTCCGGCCGTGTCCATCCGCAACTTGCAGTAGTTTTTATTTCCATCCACATGAACAGAACAAAAAGAGTCGGGGATTTGTATCTTCTACGGTTGTACCTCAAAGGTCAACGCTCAGCGGCAAGCTTCACGTTCTGCAATTCCGTTAGTCGTGCGTCCAGACTCCAGAATGAGTGGGAGGTTCCAGAGATGGCACGCTTTTGAATCTGAACTCCACAGATAGATAAACACGCTAATTGACAAATAAAAATCGTTTTAAATCAAAATATTCGATTTGGGTACAGCTTTGTTTCGGTTCTACACCTAGTTTTGTGGGATCTGTGACTTCAGGCGTAGGAGTTGTTTGGATCTCGGACTGAACTTTAGTCTGGGTCACATCCGATGTTTGCATTTCGATTAGAATGATTAAACATGAGTTTATTATAAAACTAATTGCATAAACAGTGACTGATTTGTGAAATGAATCTATTAAACCTAATTAATTTGTGGTTATCATATGTTTACTGTTGCAATCACATAGGTAAATCATGGATTAATTAGAATAGATTCCACATAGTTGTATATTGTTTTGGGCATCAACCACGAAGAAAAGTAGGGAAAAAATTATGAGATGAGCTACAGGTGATGGCATGATGCTACATTTCTTTGATCTACCATTATATACATGATTGCAATAAATGTGGCTGCATGTCATTGTTATGAGTACAAACTAATGCTTCCATCGAACAAAAGAAAGTCGCAGAACGAGATATGACAATTTGAATTCTAATTCAGGAGTGAAGGGGGGCTCAAATACTTGCCTGTACAGAGCGCTTACGGCCCTCGAAACTGAATGGATAGGTGACAACACCAACTGTAAGATAACCGGCTTCCTTTGATATCTGGGCAACAACTGGAGCAGCTGAAGATACATTGGGTTACACCTACAAACTAAACCCAAATGGATGTTACACTAAGACCAGATTTTATATATATCCAGCTCAAGTGGAAGCTGTCGGTACCTCTGGTTCTTCCTGTCGATAGCCTTTGTAGCCTCACGTTGGGGCTTCTCGCCGCCATGACCTGCCAATTAGCATCACACCATTCATCAATATACAGGTATATATCACCATAACTTTTCTCTAAATTAAACAAAAAGGGCCAAGATCCAGTGCACTATACCATCCTTCAGTGCCATGCTCCAAACAGAATCGATCTTCAATGACAGTTTCAGATATCTAACATGTAGTCAAAGGAGAACATATCCATATGCCCACAACTCGAAAGCAATTTGTTAGTAGCTGCAACAAGACGTATATACCTGGAAAATATTCTGAAATATGTTTTTTACCCATGGAAGTTCTCTAAATATAAAAATATGTTTTTTAACTTCTAGAAATTTGTTAAATAGTAAAGAAAATATTCTAAACTTGTGTTATGAAGTGGCGGCCACGCAGTAAACCAAGGGCTTGAAGACATACCAGCCCACATCACAAAAACTCCTACTTCCTCTATCTTATGTCTCTCATTCGTCTAATCCAGCTTGTGGTCTCTTGAAACCGCTATGGCTGCAGCATCACCAAGAATTTTAACTGAGGACTTGTGGTCTTAGAAAACCAGGACATAGAAGGTAAATAATGCATGCATGAACTAACAGAAAGTAGCAAGTTTGGGCATTTATCATCAGAGCATCCTCTATTTACAGTCTTCTTGCTGCCAAGCAATTTGTACGACTACCTAATCATATTAAAAGTTCACCAACCCCTTCAACTGATAGTGTTTCAGTAGAGATTCAGTCGCATGGAGATCGCCTCGTTGGCGAAATCAGAACAAGTCTACATGCATTTTTCAGAAAAGCACCATTGCTTATTACCAATTCATACATAGCTGATGAAGTGACACCGTCACATAAACAAAAGAAAGAGAATAATTCAGCTAGACACTGTTTCCAAGACGTTCGATATCTGATGCCCATGACCGAAAGCAAGGTCATTTGTTTGGCTCCAGCAGCTTGGACAGGTCTTCATGCACGCTGGAAAAAGGAGTTCATAGCCTCACTGAAACCTTCAGTCAGGCTATAATATCCTAATATTCAATCGCTTTCAGCCAAGAACAGATTGAGAGACATAAAGATGTCAATTGCAACCACTCTCCATATTATTCAGAAAGTATACGAATATGAATTCAGAATACTGTACTACTATGCAGACAGACATAAATCTCACAAAACAAGATCCCCCCATGTCATCTAATGCACTATCTATTCATTTTTTCTTATTATTTTCTGCTAACTGGACATGAAGTTCACATTATATAATCCTATCGAGTCTATACAAATTCCGTGTTATTTAGAGCTGCAGATCTGACTAACTGCTTGCTTTACTCAATGCAAGGATTCCAAAATCCTTGTTCTCTCACTTGTACTATAAGCTTTCCTTTGATCGATTCATGTTGGTAGTAATCTTTCCTATGGCACATCTTAAAAAAGTAATCAAAACAGTAAATGGCAAATGAAATGTAGGATGTGTGAACTGCAGATCTTTAGTGGATCAGGCGGGGCATTGTTTTCCCCACCGTAGAGAAGTTTTGTCATGCGCCCACCAGTGACCAGTATTGAAGATAATGATACCTGTGTTCTTGTACCTCAGAAACGCTGGATCGATGTTGTCAAGCCCATGAGTTTCCCGGGTACCCATTCTGTTGTTGCCTTATGATACTAAGCTATCATCAATAACAAATATATATAAGTGTATTGGTTTATCTGCAAGATATAAAAGACTACAGGTCAAATTGTTAGAAGTTTGCAGTATTTTCCGGATCAGATGGGGATGTCAGTGCAGGTGATGCCTCTCAGTGGGGTGTACAGGGAGGGCCCCCTGTGCTACCTATTCGCCGTCGACGGCTTCCGCTTCCTCCTCGACTGTGGATGGACAACCAAGCTCAATTCTTGTCCTAACGAGGAGAGTCTTGCAACCTCCATTTTAACCAAACAGGATATCGATATCCAATCAGTCCCCCACCATGCATATCTAGGATGTTGTGATTCCAAACCTGCCAAGGTGAAGAGATGTAATAATCTGAAAACTTGCAGTGGGATGTAAGATTAGTGGCGACGCATCCTATTTGTTGCGACTCATTAGCTGCTTTTACTCTTAAGTTCACCTTCCTTTGAAGGCGCACATTCTTCCCTATTGGAGAAGCCATAAGGCCGACCGTAGAAGTGGTGCGTGCGGTTAGACACATAAATTAGTCGATAAAAAACATATATTACCATCGATTTCAATATCTCATAATTGTGGCATTGACTTGACTGACAAACAATATAGAAACAGATGAATTCAATATAATTGTGGCTTCAAAAAACATCCACTAAAGGTAGCTTTTAAGAGTATGATAAAACCAAATGGTCAAGGCATAATAATAAGTTTATTCAACAGTTATATCTAACAACAGTTATATTCAACAGTACAATGCTTTTTCCTGCGTTTTCGTACATCTCTTTTCTCTATTTTTTTTAGGTTCTTTTCTCACCGTGATGTCTCACCTAAGAGATATTAGTACACCATCACTCGGAGCAGACCCGCCTGAGGCTGCATGTACTGGAGGCCTTTATCCAACAGGAACTGCTCCACAGCGATGGGCAACCTCGCAGTGCGAGAGCCCTTGGTGTGGTGGCCTGTTCCAATGCAAACCATGACTTGCATCCTCTCCCCTGCTGCCCTCCCCACGCTCTTCAAGGCGGTGAGCTCACCCTTCAGGATGTGGATTGCTTCGTTCACATGCAGGCCATGTAAATCAATCAGGTGGTCACCCCCACGTTGGGAAGAAACAGGATTCCTACACCACATCAGAAAACGACTTCAATATTACATCAGCTCGAACAACCCAGAAAGAAGTCAACATGTAAAACAACTATCAGACCTTTGTCGGTAAATAGCTTCTCTAGCTTTCTCATGAGCCGCTTTCATTTGCACATTGTAGGCCTGCCCCTTCATGCTAAGCTCCTTCGCAAGAGCCTTGTTGCCAACCAAGTAAGCCTGTCTAGCCTGTCAGGTGTATCCTTATGTGAATACCTTAGCAACTCATAAGATATACCAAATTTAAAAACAGTATGTTACAAATAGTGGACTCTATTAATGAAAAATGGACCTCATCGAACAGGTAAAGTAAATTGCAAATGTAGACTTCAGTATCCATAATGCTATAGTGCTTACCTGCTCAAAGCAGGTATTCTGGACCCTGGCAAAATCACGAGCCTCTCCCCTTGATTCTGAGTACATACTTGCTGGTGGATTGCATATACAGAGAGAAATTAATAAGCCATAATTGGATCACAGTAAAGGAACTCAAAAGTTAGCATAATGCTCCCTGATTTCTATCTATCCATTCCTGATTTTTCACTAAATGAAGAAAACAGGCAAGAGCAATACTCATCCAAACATGAAACATAGAGGGAACTGTGCAATATGGACCAGAAAGACTTCAGAGTATCAGATGAGTATTACCCACTGCATCACCAGTCTCAAGCCATGGGGCAACTCTTCCGCTGCTGATGCTTTGAAACTTGTTCCCAGATGATTGTTTAGTGCTAGAACTGTACTGCTTGGGTACAGAAAGAGCTGAAATGCCTGCCTTTCTTGATTCTCAGTTTCCCACTGATTTTGATTCTGCAATGATATATAGTGCTTACCTGCTCAAAGCAGGTATTCCGGACCCTGGCAAAATCACGAGCCTCTCCCCTTGATTCTGAGCGGGGCGAGGCGGTGACCGGCGGCGCAGCCTCCCCGGTCGCGTCGAGGGCGGGGCTGAGATCCGGCGCCGGGACGAGCGCATTGATCAGCTTGAGCCGCGGCGACGCGCTGCGGAGCGGAGACATGGACCGCGCGCGGCGGTGCACGGACGCGCTTCGGGGCGTGAGGTCGTGGCCGCGCGTCGGCGCGCGGTCGCAGTCCTCGTCGTCATCGCTCCCGGGGTCGAGATCCGGGAGCGGGGGCAGGGTGAGCGGCCGGATCTGGCCGTTGTGGAAGAGCTCGTCGGCGGAGATCATGGGCCCACCAGGCCTGCCGAACTCGAACTCCGCGTCGCCCACGCACCCACGCCCACCGGTGCTGGGAGTCGCGGAGGCCGAGCACGAGGTCGAGAGGAGGTGGTGGATGGGGCTGGCCGGCGCGCTGAAGAAGTAGCCTCCGCCTCCGCTTCCGCCGCCGATGGCGTGGGGACGTCCGGGGCTGGACGGCGCGCTGGCGAACGGGGTGGAGCAGGAGCTGTCGATGTCATCGTCCATAGCCTGCGGGCGGCTGCGGCTGTGCTTCTTCCTAGAGGACGCCATGCTTCCTCCGCTCCTCCCCATCTCCCCCACCCACCATGCTCCCTGACCGCCATGGTGGGTCCCCGGCGAGGCGAGGCAACCCGAGCGAACCCCGGATCCGAATATGCGGGGACGACAGGGGTGGGGGAAGGGGCACCGAGGACCTGCGCGGAGGAGGGCAAGGATGGCGAGGTGTGTGGGCGGGCGTGGGGCGAGGATGGCGTGGATGGTAGAGGAGCGGGGGCATGGTGTTGCCTTGTGGATGGTGGCGGCGAGCAGGCGGGGCGAGGATTGTGGGATCTGCTGGGGAGGCAATCCCTGGAACCATGCCCTTCCATCGATGGAGTGTTGGGCGAGGGCGAGAATGGCAGGGCGGAGTGTTGGGCGAGGGCGAGAATGGCAGGGCGGCTGCGGAGGCTTCCCTGAATTGTGTCCTTCCATCAATAGAGAGCGAGGGAGGCAGGCAACGCGCGGCCAACATGCGAGAGTGGTTTACTGAGGCTGGGCGAGGACCGCGAGATCAACGGAGCGCGGGCGAGAGGGTGTCGGAGGCAGACCCGTGCACCACGGGTTGTGAACGTCTACACTACACTCTTATAGAGTAGTATATATATATATATATATATATATATATATATATATATATATATATATATATATATATATATATATATATATATATATATATATATTAGAGATGTGATATTCGTTTCTGTATCATGAGTCATTATATGTGTGAGACTTAATCACAACACACATTTGATTCGGGACCAGATTTGCCCTTAAATCGAGGTGTGACATTATTATCATGCTTGATAAATTCATATTAAACTGCACTAACTATTAATCGCATGCGACAAAGGTTTGAATGGGTGACATAAATAGTTAATCACTTCCTATGATGGACCAGTATATTATGATATTGTTTAATTAATGACCTAAATTTTCCACCATCGCCATTCAAAAATCAGCCTCCCGTGTTGTTTTCGTTGATGCGCGGGCAACGCCGAGTCAAGGTTCCTACCGAGCACTCCTGAGTCCACTTCCACTCCCCGCAACGGCCAGTCACAAACGCTGACACGCTCCACCTCCACGCACTCAGCTCTTCCACGTGTCAGCCGCAGGCCGAACCAGGCGCCTTCCAGGAAGCTTCCTCGGATCGTCTGCACACCCACGATTTAAAGCAGATCGACCCCGTGCAGGCGCACCCACCAAAACCAAGCAGCACATCCAACCAAGTCATCCATCAGCTCTGCTCACGACTCACAAGCAAGAGCTCAGCTCAATTGGAGCTCGGTCTCTCGATTCCCAGGAGGAACGGAACCAAATTAAGCTCCGTTGGTTGCCTGCCAGTAGCGAGTAGTCCGGACACGGGATGGGCAACCTCGTCTCGCAGTGCGTCGCGAACGGTGCCGGCGCGCGGCCTCTAGTCGTCGAGCCGGACGGCAGCCGGACGTTGGTGGACAAGAACACCGGGGTCGCAGAGCTGATGATCGACGCGCCGGGGCACGTGGTGGCTCGCGCCACGGACGTGGCGAGAGAGCGGCGGGTGCGGGCGATGGCGGCCGACGAGCTCCTGCGAGCTGGCGTGGTGTACCTCCTCGTGCCGGCCGGCCGGGCCGGTGCGCGGCTGGGAGACCGTGAAGTCGAGGCCATCGCGCGGTTGGTCTGCGGGAAGAAGAATTCGACCAAGAGCAGTCCTGGAGGCGGCAAGAGGGTCTTTCCCGACGTCAACGGCGAGGGCAACCACGATCATGGATTTGGGCCCAGGCAATGGCAACCCGCCCTACAGACTATCTATGAGGCCTAGGTTTTCCTTAAGAAGGGAAATATAGTTTTTTTTCTTAGAGAGAGAATAGGAACCCCATTCATTCATTCATACATGCATATTCTTTTTTCTTGTTCTTCCTTCCGGTGACGATGGAAGGGCAAGTTGTGCATACACCCTGTAAAGGCATAACCCTCTTTGGTGCAGTCATTTATAAGAAATCAGAAGAGTAAAATGTATAGATGGTCTCTGAATTTGTCAAGAGATGTCATTTAGATCCATAAACTTTGAAAATAAATTTCTAACTTCTTAAATTTGTTAAACGATTTACCACATATCTCTAAACTTGTAAAATGATGCATCATGTCAATTTCTATATTATACCGACAACTATAGCGTATCACTTAATAAGTTCAACTACCTAGAAATACATTTTCAAAATTTGGAGATTCGGAAATACATTTTCAAAGTTTGGAGATCCGGTGGCATCACCTGACAAATTTAGGCTTGCTCACGCATTTAACTAAATTAAGAAATGTCAATGTTAGTGGTTGATGGAAGTGGAAATTACTTTCCTCGTGCGTGTTGAATTCGTCTGGACGGACGACTAAAGAAAAAAGTAAGATAATCCATCTCTTTCAACGACCTTCAAGATGGAGTAATATATATATATGCCTTACAATGAAACCCCAGTGCAGTCATAATTGCGACTACAGGCTAACAACGACCAACAAACTATCTATGAGGCCTAGGTTTTTGTTAAGGGTTTATTGGTTTTGCTCTTAATCCATATAGATTGGATGGTATTAAGTGGGTTTTAATATCGATTATTTCTATCACACGTGGGTTGGATGAAATTGAAAAAAAATATAATTATTTCTATAAGACCCAAGAAGTAAAAAATATAGTTATTTTTCTTAGAGAGAATAGGAATCCCCATTCATTGATTTATGTATATTCTTTTTTTTCTTGTTCTTCCTTCCGGTGACGATGGAAGGGCAAGTCGTGCATACACCTTGTAAAGACATAACCCTCCTTGGTGCAGTCATTTATAAGAAACCAGAAGAGTAGAATGCATAGATTGTCTCTGAATTTGTCAAGAGATATATGTCATTTAGTGCATGAACTTTGAAAATAAATTTCTAACTTCTTAAAATTGTTAAGCGATTTACCACGCATCTCTAAACTTGTAAAATGATGCATCATGTCAATTTCTTAACCATTATGACAACTATAGTGTGTCACTTAATAAGTTTAATGACCTAGAAATACGTTTTCGGAGGTGTTGACGCCTTTTCGGAGCGCCAAATACTCAAGAAGAACCGGCGGCGGTGCTCTCTGCACAAGGGCGGACGGTCCGCGCGCGGGGCCGGACGGTCCGTGGCCTGGTGCGAGGCGCGGTGGTACTCTCTGCGCAGGGGCGGACTGTCCGCGGCCTGGGGCCGGACGGTCCGCGGCCTGGTGCGCGGCTAGGGCTTCTCTGCCTGACGGTCGGACGGTCCGCGCCCTGAGGCCGGACGGTCCGCGCGTACGCAGAGGCGGCGGAAGTCGCCGGCGGCGCCTGGATCTCGCTCCCGGGAGGGACCCCATCGGGGAGGAGAGATCCTAGGTGGTGTCTAGGCTCGGGCCGGCCGACCTAGACTCCTCTAATCGACGTAGAGCCGAAGAGAGACGAAGAATTTGGGGATTGGGAGGCTAAACCTAAACTAGACTAGAACTACTCCTAGGGTAAAATGCGAATAAAAGTTGTATTGATTCGATTGTTGATGATTACAAATCGGCCGTAGACCTCTCTATTTATAGAGGAGGGGGGCTGGACCCTTTACACAACTGATTCCGAGCTAATCCCGCGATTTTAGCCAACAACCGTAGCACAAAACTCGGAACCCTAATCTGATCTGCGCACGCGCGGACAGTCCGGATCGCGGACCGTCCGGCCTCAGCGCCGGACAGTCCGCCGGCTCATTTCTGGTTCGAACATATGCCCCCCTGCCTTTTGGTGGAGCTGGGCGAACCAAAAGCAACTAACTCGATGTGATCACATCGGTTTTCTTAGGCATCTTGCCACATACTAGGATGGTACTGTTTGAGGAAACGCCCATTCAAAGCCTTAGGTAAATCCTTGCCTTGTAATGTTTGTAGTAAATAGGCGTTACCAGACATCACCTGTTTCACTTTATAAGGACCCTCCCAGCTTGGCGACCATTTCCCGAACTTTCGGTCTTTATTCTTTAGAGGTAAAATGGTCTTCCACACCAAGTCTCCTACTTGGAATGATTTTGCTTTGACCTTCTTGTTGTAGGCCCTGGCTACCATGATCTTGTCCTTTTCTATTGCTCCCAAAGCTATCATCCTCTTGTCGGTCACCTCATCAATATTATCCATCATTGAATTATAATAATCAGTAGCAGTTAGATCATTTTGTCTGGCAAACCTGACAGCATTCAAACTTATTTCCACAGGTAACACTGCTTCCTGCCCATAGACAAGCTCAAAAGGAGATACTTTAGTAGCACTATGTTTAGATATTCTATGAGCTCATAAAGCTTCAGACAAAATCTTATGCCAATATTTAGGATTATCAGATACCTTCTTCTTTATCAAATTAATCAACGTCCTATTACTAGACTCGGCCTGTCCATTGGCCTGAGCATAATATGGAGACGAATTAAGCAGCTTAATTCTGTATAATTCAGCAAATTCACGTACCTCCTTTGACATAAAAGAAGTACCTTGATCTGTAGTCAAAGTCTGGGGAATGCCGAATCTATGAATAATATGCTCAGTTATGAACTCAATTACCTCCTTGTGCGTCATGTTCTTTAGAGCAACGGCTTCAGTCCATTTGGTGAAATAGTCAGTGGCAACTAACACAAACCGATGCCCTTTTGATGATGAAGGATGAATTTCTCCAATAAAGTCTAATCCCCATCCTCTGAATGGCCAAGGCTTGATGATAGGATGTAATTCGGCTGCAGGGACCAACTGTAGGTCGCCGAATTTTTGACACACTTGGCACCCCTTGTAGTACTTGAAACAATCAGCTGTCATACTAGGCCAATAAAAACCAGACCTTCGCAACAACCACTTCATCTTTGGAGCTGATTGATGGGTACCACAAATTCCTTCATGTACTTCGGCCATAGCTAATATAGCATCATCTGGGCCCAAGCACTTAAGCAGGACATCATTAACCGTTCGGCGGTAAAGTTCATCACTCATCAAAACATACTTGAAAGCTGTTCGCCGAATGTTCTTATCTGTCCTGATATTAGGATTTTGCAAATAATTAAGTATAGGTGTCCTCCAATCACTTGTATCGGCTTCATTGTCAGCCGAATCGATTAAGAGAACCTTTCTGGTAACCTCGGACGGTCCGGCGTCATCACGCGGACGGTCCGCGACCTGGGAATTTGGCTCTGCCCTGGTTATTAGATTTTCAGTTTTGTGAAATTTCCCTCTCTTTATCTGATAACCCGATGCATCTTGTGCCAAGTCGTTAGCTCTATGATTCTCAACTCTAGAAATATGCCGAATACTGAATTCGTCAAAAGAATGGATTATGCTCCAACATTTCTCAAGATAACTATTTAGAGTACCATCAAGACATTGATATTCTTCTAACACTTGTTGGACAACCAGCTGAGAATCACCAAATACCTTCACATGTTTTACTCCCATACCATTTAAAAGCTCTAAACCGAATAGGAGGGCCTCATATTCAGCTTGATTATTAGTGCAATACGTTTTCAAACGGCTAGAGAAGTCAAAGGAGACATTACTTGGTGAAACAAGCACAATGCCAATTCCTTGCCCTTCATTGCAAACCGATCCATCAAAATATAAAGTCCAAGGAGTAATAGTGAGGTATGATATGTCTAGTTCATGAATATCATTAACCCGATGTTCTACAATAAAGTCCGCTACGACTTGGCCTTTCATAGATTTCAAGGGTTCATAAGCCAAGTCATATTCTATGAGTGCATAAACCCACTTACCAATTCTACCACTCATAATTGGGTTATGCAACATGTACTTGATTACATCGGCTTGACCAGAAACAGTGCAATGACTAGACAGTAAATAACATCTACATTTGGTGCATGCATAAAACAAGCATAAGCATAACTTTTCAATAAAAGTGTACCTTGTTTCAGCATCCACCAACCTTCGGCTTAGATATGTCACCACATGCTCCTTCCCCTCAGTTTCTTGTGTCAGAACAGCCCCAATAACCTTGTCTTCAGCTGCAATGTATAATCTGAATGGTGCTCCTACTTGTGGTGCTTTTAACACGGGAGCCGAAGACAAGTATTTTTTAATGAGATCAAATGCTTCCTGCTGCTCTGCCCCCCAAGTGAATTCAGCATCATTCTTAAGCCGAAGGATAGGGGTGAAGGCATCAATTTTCCCGGCTAAGTTAGAAATAAACCTTCGTAAATAATTCACCTTGCCGAGAAACCTCTGCACTTCGACCTTACACGTCGGAGGCCCCACATTCCGAATAGACTTGATTCGGTCAGGGTCTATTTCTATACCATGTTCATGGATGACAAATCCTAAAAACCTACCAGCCGACACTCCAAAAGCACATTTACGTGGGTTCATTTTTAAACCATACCGACGCATTTTATCAAAGGCTTTGCGCAAATCAGCTATATGAGAACTAAACTCAGCCGATTTGACTACAATATCATCAATGTAGACTTCCACAGTGTTTCCTAACAACTCATGGAAGATCAGATTCATAGCCCTCTGATAAGTAGCACCAACATTTTTAAGACCGAATGTCATGACAACCCATTCAAATAAACCAATGAAGCCTGGACATATAAAGGCCGTTTTAGACGCATCTTCTTCGGCCATGAAAATCTGATTATATCCGGCATTACCATCAAGGAAGCTAATAATTCTATTCCCTGATGCATTATTGATTAATGTGTCGGCTATGGGCATGGGATATTCATCTTTAGGAGTTGCTTTATTTAAATTACGAAAATCAATGCATACTCTAAGCTTACCTGACTCCTTCTTCTCCACTGGCACAATATTGGAGACCCACTCTGCGTATCTGCAAGATCTAATAAAATTAGCTTCTAGCAGCCGGTGGATTTCGTCCTTGATTCGTGGGAGAAGATCTGGACAAAATGTTCTAGCTTTCTGCTTGAAAGGTCTGAAACCAGGCTTAATAGGCAGCCGATGTTCGACAATTTCTCGGCTTAGTCCCGGCATTTCAGTGTAATTCCAGCAAAACAATCTGAATATTCCTTCAATAGACCGATCATCTCATTTCTAGAATCGGTCTCCAGGGTCTTGTTTACAAAAGTCGGCCTTGGAGTTTTACCATCTCCTATGTCAATCTCCTTCAAAGGATCGGCCGATGTAAACCCCTGTCCTAGTTTATCAAGATCTCTGAATTCCTCTATCATGTCCCCCACAGAGGAATCAGATGATCTTTGTGTGATGGCGGACTTTCCGGTCTCGGGGACCGGATCATCCGTAATACTGTCTTTTCGCTGTGGTAGATGTTCGGTCTTAAAGTCCGAACTCTTCTGTGAAAGACCAGACCATCCGGCCTTGGCGGCCGAACTGTCTGTGACCAAAGACTCATGAACTTTGTGTGTATTCATCATTTAACTTTATTTAGGATTTAGCCGATTCTCCATCGGCTCTAGCATTACAGGAATGAAACCTTTCTTATCTATACTTATGAATTGATAATCAGAAAAGTCTACTCCTGTGAGACATGTAGCAGTCTCATAAGTCCAGAGTACAGGGGCATCGGCCACAGCGATGCAGGCCGATACATCAGCATGTACTTGTTCTATGTCATCGCCTACCCATTGTATCAGCATTTGATGTAATGTAGAAGGTATACATTGATTGGCGTGAATCCAATCTCTGCCTAGGATTAAACTGTAATTTCCTTCTACATCAGCGACGAAGAATGCAGCAGCAAGGGTCTTAGTCCCGATGGTTAATTCAACGGACGTGACTCCCCTGGCTTTGATCGAACTATTAGTTCCAACACCGCTGAGGGTCATGTTGGTCTTGACAAGTTCGTCATCTTGTTTACCTAATTTTCTGTATAATGAATAAGGCATTAGATTTACAGCCGCCCCTCCATCTACCAACATCTTAGCAATCGGTATCCCATCAATGTGGCCGCGCACGAAGAGCGGCTTTAAATGATTTACCGATTCTTTTGGTTAAGTAAAGGCGGCTTCTTTAGGACCAAAATCAAACTGGGCAACAACAGGTTCATCATCGCCGATAATAGTATAATCGGCAGAAAATGTAATAATATTTACATCCATACCTTGGTGTTCTGGAGAAGCCTCGTAGTCGACCAGGTCTTCTCCCAGCAGGTCGTCCTCTTCCATTGATGTTGTCGTGTCGTTGGAGGCTTCCTGGTGAACGGCGGACGGTCCGCGTGCGGTGGCCGGACGGTCCGCGCCTGGTGCAGGTTGTCCAGAGACTTCCTGGTGAACGGCGGACGGTCCGTGCGCGAAGGCCGGACGGTCCGCGCCTGGTGCAGGTTGACTTTCTATTTCTGTGGTCGTTTGTTTTTTCTCAACGGCCTTCGGTCTCCATTTCTTTTGCGGTGGCGGGTATAGTGGATGTGTGTCATTAAATGTCTTTTCCGCCTCCTTCTCCTGGCTCTCCTTTGCTCTTAGGCGCTGTAATTTTCTCTTTTGGGATCGTGTCAATCCCGCTGGGCACCATCGAGGCATGGAGTATTTTGGATCGGCTGTTTTTATGGTAGCCGTATCCTTTTCGGTTGTGTTGGCTGATTCGCCGAAAATCATCGGTCCTTTATTGTCTCCCTGTATGACAACATCTGTGGTGCCTATTTTGATGATGTCCTTTGTTGTTCTTTGAGTTGCTACAGGCATATGCCCCCCTGCCGGATTGGTCGGCCTAGGAGGCCGAGTAGTCCGGCAATCTTGTTGGGCCTGTGCCTGGTGACCTGATTCAGCAGCGCTCAATCGGTCTTGCACTGGCGGCGCCAACCTATCAAAAACGGACGTTTGGGGTGCCCCCCAGGCGGGGTACTGTGGCATCCCAAATGGATATGGTGGCATGCCCCACATTTGATTTGGGACATATGGTGGAGGTAAGTATGTGTATGGATATGGCATAGATGGATAAGGAGGTGGAGGGGTCCATGTCGGCATGTTAGGTCTCAATTGTACAATAGGACCTTTCATTTCTTCCGATTGGTGAGGTGGTCCAATCGGCCTGACCTGACGTTGCTCATGAATGGGTGAGCGGGGTCGCTTCGGTGGCCGGTCACTAGGGCCGGCCTTCTTTTTCACATATTTAGACAACAATTGATCGAAAGTTGGGCCAGGCTTGATCAGCCGACCAGCTGCTTTAAATGTATTTGTTTTCCACGTACCTATCTCTGGTCGTCGTGGTTTGAAGGTACGTGGTCGCTGCGAGTCCTGAGTACGGTCGGACCGTCCGCCGGAGCTCTCCGGACCGTCCGGTGGGGTCCCGGACCGTCCGCGCCTACGTGTCGGACCGTCCGGGATACGCAGCACGGGTTCCTGCATCTGTCTCCCTGTCTGCGCTTGCCCCCCAGTGCTGGAGGCTGTGATGGTCACCTTTAGGGTCTCCCCTCCATCGGGAGTCTTCTCGGCTACCACTTTTCTGCAAGAAACTTTATGATCCTCATCGGCCTTTTTAGAATTGCCGATGATTGCCTCTTTGCCTTTGCTTTTATCGGCCGTGTTTGGCCGAACCAGGACTTTCTTGCCCTCAAAGTCGATCACGTTCATTGGAAAGGGCTCTGTATCCACCTGCATTTCCTGAAATTTCAATCGTCCCTCATTAATGGCCGATTGAATCTGTCGTCGGAATACATTACAATCATTAGTGGCATGAGAAAATGAGTTATGCCACTTGCAGTATGCACGACGTTTTAGCTTGTCGGCGGATGGAACAGTGTGATTTATTTTAATATTGCCATTTTTGAGTAATTCGTCAAATATTTTATCACACTTACCAACATTAAACGTAAACTTAACCTCCTCTTGCCGTTTCTTTTGAACCGGCTGCAAGGAGGAACAAGCCGAAGATTTGGCCTGTTTTGGCCAAACCATTTCAGCAGCATATACTTCGGCTGATTCGTCATCTGAGCTACTTTGGTCGCATGCTATTATATGTACGTTGTGACGCATTGTTTTAGCAGTTTCTTTGCTCCGGCTTTCGCAAGCCAAAGCCCTCTGGTGTAACTGTGCTAGTTAGAGATGGCAATGGGTACCCGAAACCCGAAACCCGATGGGTTTTTACCCCATTAGGGTACGGGTTTGGGTCAATTTTCATACCCATGGGTTTGTTAATGGGCATAAATCTATACCCGGCGGGTTTATGGGTACAGGTTTGTTCCTATAGTACCCAAACCCGTGAACCCGTGGGTTTTTTAAACCCGACCAAACCTAATGCATATTGTCATTTTATTTTATAAACTAACAACAAATTTGTTATTCCTTATTTACTTCATAATTTTTATCAATTGGTGAATGTGTCAGTAGTCGGTGAGAGTGTTGTTTGCTTGCTATTATAGTTTTTACTAGTGTTATATATATGGTGGATGGATAACTTAGTGCAAGGTCACTTAATTATACAACTTATTATATGTATTCCATTCTCTACTAATATTTTTTATACCAAATCATGAACTCGTTGTTCATTACATAGATTTTGGATCATGATATCATTAATCATTACGATACTTATTGATTATGAGAAGAACAAGTATATTGGAGATGAAACCCGCGGGTAATCCATGGGTACCCGCTAACCCGATGGGTACGGGTTTGGGCAAAATCTCAAACCCGTCATGGGTACGGGTTTTTTAATGGGCATAGATATTTTTCACGGGTACGGGTTTGGGATGGCAAAACCCAGCGGGTTTGTACCCGTTGCCATCTCTAGTGCTAGTGTAAAAAATTGGATGCCTTCTAATCTCTCTTTTAAATAATATCGTAGACCATTAAAGGCTAATCCTACTAGCTGTTTTTCTGCTAAATGAATTTGAAAGCATCGGTTTCTTGTATCGCGGAATCTCCGGATGTAATCATTAACCGATTCGTCTTTTGTCTGTCGCAATGACACTAAATCTACCAAATCCAATTCATAATCACCGGAGAAAAAATGATCATGAAATTTTTGTTCTAGATCCCCCCATGATGAAATGGAATTAGGAGGTAAAGTGGCATACCATGCAAACGCGGTTCCTGTTAGCGATAATGAAAATAAACGTACGCGGAATGCCTCTGTGTCGGCCAATTCTCCCAATTGTGCTAAGAACTGGCCTATATGTTCACGTGTATTTTTCCCTTGATCACCCGAAAATTTTGCGAATTCGGGTATCCTGGTTCCCTGTGGGTATGGGTGGTGATCAAATCGGCTGTCATAAGGTTTCCGATATGATTGCCCCCCAGGGACCATGCTTACTCCGAGCTTATCTCGGAACGCCCCGGCTATTTCTTCCCTTACTATATCAATGGCAGCCGGTGCGAGACCACCGGCTCTCTGGTCAAACATAGGTGGGGTTGGCTGGACATTAGCATGTTGTCTTTCCCCCCATTGGTTTGAGTTACGTGGTGCATTTTCATTTGCCCTATATGGGTCATAGGTTTGATCGTTCCTTTCCGGCCTTCTAGGTGGGGCCAGAAAGCTTTCCTGGGCTTTGGATCCTGAATTAATGGGCTGGTGTATCGCATAGTGTGATGGGAAGTGTTGCTGGGACGGGCGAGGATTCATGTAATAATCGTCCTCAAAAGACCCATGCGCGGACTGTCCGGATACGTACCCGGACCGTCCGTGGTTATATGCGGACCGTCCGTCGTTGTATGCGGACCGTCCGACTGGGTAGTTTGGGCTCTGTGCCGTGTGTGGTGGCTCGGGCGCATATCTAGGTAACTCATTAAAAATAGGTTTGACTGTTGCTGGCCCGGACGGTCCGCGCTCACGTGCGGACGGTCCGGGCATGTGCAGATCGGCTGGTTTGCTGCCGATTTGCGGTTGCTTAGGGTATGTGTCCATCGGCATCCCATAAAGGGGTTGTGACTGGTCGTGACAACCTGTAGCCGATGTGTTACACGCGTTCTCTCCTAACTCAACCTCGTGCGAAGGAAAATTTGCGGTACTAGATTTATCAAATGCACGTACTAGTCTCTTAAGATCGCTTTGCATACCCCCTATGATGTTCTGCATTTGTTCACGCTGATCTTCTACATAATTTCTAAGAGATTGCATATCGTTGGTATTACTTACATTGGGGATATCTGGCGTGGGTTGGAGCGAAGCCGGATCCGTCGCCCGATGTCGGACGACCTTGTTGTTCCTGTCCACTTTGAAGTTGGCCAAGAACTTTGCTTTCGCCTCCTGGATCATCCGCTCCTTGTGCTCCTCAAACTGGAGCTGCTCGTCAGCCAGCAAGGTTTCCCAAGTCGGCTCTATGATGTTGCTTGGAGAAATATCAGAGCTATCCCTTGAACCGGCCATTGAGGGCCGATTTGATAAGCTTAGATATGTTCTCCCCAGCGGAGTCGCCAAAAAGTATGTTGACGCCTTTTCGGAGCGCCAAATACTCAAGAAGAACCGGCGGCGGTGCTCTCTGCACAAGGGCGGACGGTCCGCGCGCGGGGCCGGACGGTCCGCGGCCTGGTGCGAGGCGCGGTGGTACTCTCTGCGCAGGGGCGGACTGTCCGCGGCCTGGGGCCGGACGGTCCGCGACCTGGTGCGCGGCTAGGGCTTCTCTGCCTTACGGTCGGACGGTCCGCGCCCTGAGGCCGGACGGTCCGCGCGTACGCAGAGGCGGCGGAAGTCGCCGGCGGCGCTTGGATCTCGCTCCCGGGAGGGACCCCGTCGGGGAGGAGAGATCCTAGGTGGTGTCTAGGCTCAGGCCGGCCGACCTAGACTCCTCTAATCGACGTAGAGCCGAAGAGAGACGAAGAATTTGGGGATTGGGAGGCTAAACCTAAACTAGACTAGAACTACTCCTAGGGTAAAATGCGAATAAAAGTTGTATTGATTCGATTGTTGATGATTACAAATCGGCCGTAGACCTCTCTATTTATAGAGGAGGGGGGCTGGACCCTTTACACAACTGATTCCGAGCTAATCCCGCGATTTTAGCCAACAACCGTAGCACAAAACTCGGAACCCTAATCTGATCTGCGCACGCGCAGACAGTCCGGCCCACAGGCGCGGACCGTCCGGACCGCGGACCGTCCGGCCTCAGGACCGGACAGTCCGCCGACTCATTTCTGGTTCGAACAGGAGGTATAGAAACAGTTTAGAGACCCGGTAGCATCACTTGACAAATTTAGGCTTGCTCACGCATTTAACTCAAATAAGAAATGTCAATGTTAGTGGTTGATATGGAAGTGAAAATTAGTTTCCTCTTCGTGTTGAATTCGTCTGGAGGGACTGACTCAAGAAAAATTAAGCGCTTTGGTTCTTCATTAATCCATCTCTTTCAACGACCTTCAAGATGGAGTAATATAGTATGTCTTACAATCAAACCCACCCCAGTGCAGTTATATTTGCGACTACAGACTAAGACTGTCTTCAACATTATCATCTAAATTTTATCTCCTAAAAAAAATATTCCTTATACTTTACCGTATCCTTCTAAAAGATTCTCTGATATATATCTTCTTTATTTCCAGCCGCGTTCTCTAAATTCAGTCATCTATAGCTACAATATTAGATATAATATTAACAGAATATACAACTACCTTATTTATTCATTGTTTTCATATAATTTCAATCGGATCTAACTTACGGCATTAAAAATGACGCAATTAATAATTTTCCAATACAAATTAGTGAACATATAAATATTATTCAATAAAATAATGTATATATATCGTGTGAAATTAAATTCGTGAACACATTAAAAAACAATGTCGTCATCCATTAAATACATAAAAAATTAGCATAAAATATAATGCCGTCATCCATACAATACATAGAATACAATGTCGCCGTCCTCCCAACAGTCTAGCACCTTCATTTAGAAGTGGACAAAAAAATAACATAAAACACATTTGATATCTTGAATGCATGAACACCACCGACTCCTCAGAGGGCAAGGCCCATTGGCAAATCTGGCCAAAAATATTGTCGGGGTCATCAAAATCAACTTTGCTTTATTATACAAATTTTATGAACTTTAATAGAGTTTTTCTAAAGGATTTATAAAATTTATCGGGGTCGGCTGACCCCGATAAACCTCCCTAAATTCGCCCTTGCAAGGCCCAGCGTGGTGTGGCTCACCAGCGCCCGTGATGGGCGCAGACGGCTAGAGGTGGAGTGGACCTCTCCTCCGTCCTCAGCCTACTTTGCTCGTGTCACAATCCATGGCTGCCTTGGATCATCACCCCCAATATCCATGGCTGCCTTGGATTCCCGTCCTTTGTCTTCTTTGACGCAAGCACGCTACGAAGGGAGCAGAGGAGCGATGTGTGGATGCCGAACCGACGAGGGAGCGAGCGAACGGAGACGATGTGGGAGCGAACAGTGGATAGAGAGCTTTCATGTGTCCGCTACATTTGGCGGATGATGAATGCACCCTACAATTTAACGGGCGTTGTATAGGTTCTTGTTGGAGGCGTACCGGACAACTTTGTTTGCTACATTTAGCGGAGAGGACCTTTTACAGAGTCTTGTTAGAGACAGTCTAACAACTGAAAGCGATCGGAGCAATCCATTTTCCTTATGAACGGATTATATCTAGTGCTACAAAATGAACATCGATAGATAGTAAACTTTGGAACATATGTTGTTTGTTGCAGTGCTACTGTGCTACACATTGGTGAACCAAATATCCTCATGTGTTATCATGACATCTTAAGTTGCAATCCCTGGCGGAACTCAACTAAATATGTGTTTCTAGTATATAGCCATCTCTTCAAGCAAGCTATCTATATCGAGGCCACTACAGCATGCAATTATGATATCTATTTTCATGCAACTATTCACTTCCGCGTGCCACATGTTCAGTAGCATATACTCCCTCTGTCCCATTTTGTAATTCATTTGACTTTTTACCAAGATTGATTAGCTCGTCAATTCATTTTTTATGAAAAAAATAAAAAAAAATCAAAATCATACTTAAAATATATTGTAGACAATATCACAATAAAAATTAACAATAATTATGAAATTTTTAGAATAAGACGAGCCGGTCAAATTCAGAGTAAAAAAGTCAAACAAATTATAAATTAGAACGGATGGAGTATCTAGCTATCCTAAACCCTAAACCTAGAATTACTTGCTGATGGGAGGGCAAGCTGTGTGCATACACGTTGTAAAGAGTTATCCCCTCCTCCTTTATGTACTCATATGAGAAATGTCAATATTGGTGGTTGATGGAATAAAAGCTAGAGGTTGAGTTTAGATTTAGTCAATGAAATTAAATAAAATAATTATCGTTCGCTCCTATTCCATGTCTAAGACCCATGGAACCTCCGCGCGGCGAAAAGTGATGGAATACAAGTGAGCCGTATGAGAGAATCACTATCCAAGAGTGAAGTGAATTGGACTTCTCAAAAGATTCTTATGAAAATAACTCCTAACCAAGCCCAACTTCACTTGATTGCCTAATGTGTAATAAATGTGAAAGGGCCTCTAGCCGAGTTTATTAGGCATTCTGAGTAGCAATCCTTAGGTCCTAAGTTCAAATCCTAATGGGAGCAAATTTCAAACTGAGGTTCAAAAAGGTCACTCGCTGGTTCCCCTAGTTATGAGCACAAGAGATGGACTAATCTATGGGGAGCAGATTCTCATGTAGAGGCTGGGATGGCTCAAAGTACAAGTAAAGATCTGGCCTATAAAGGGCGGGCCCTCATATTATACGGGGGACCAACTTTCGTGACCTTTCTTGGTCGGGGCTCTGATTGAGCTTCTTCTTAATATATTATCATGGGGGTGGTCTTTCCCCTACCGATCGAGTTTTAATGTGTAACAAATAACACCCTAATTTCTAACAATATAGAAATTCTAAGATTTGTAAATGCTTAAATGGAATCACTCAATAATAAAGGCGTAATTTAAAGTAAGGGCGACAAGACTCCTTAAAGTTTTGTCGAGGTCTCAAAGAGTTGGCACTCCCCACTAATCCTCGTTGGAGCACCCACATAATGGTGTCACTCTTATTTGGTCCACACAAGAGTCATGTGTTATCTATGAGCTAGTTCTTTGCCGACTGGCACAATGAACTGCTCACAACCAAATACAAATTCCAAGCTAGGTCACCCATAACTGTTTGAGTGGTCACCACTCTCCCAATTGCCACCGAGCAGTCTAGATGATGTTGATCACTAAGAGTAACTAGCACTAGGCTCTAACTTGACCATGCCAAGTCTAATGAGGGTGATGGTTGCACACATATCACTCTTTATGCACCAATGATGTCACTAACCATGCAATTATCACTTCTCTAATCTCTTCACTATATAAAGGATCTTCCTCAATCTCAAATGGATGCTTCAGCTGGAGGCAAGACATGTCAAGAAGCTGATTTGAGGGGTACAAATAGTGCAAATGGTTAGAACTAGCCATTAGAACCCCACTCAACAGTTTTGAGGGCATCAAACATGTTTGATGCCAACTTTTTCACAATATATGTAAGGTTACATTTAGTCCCATGTACTACCAGAATGGCTCCAGTGTCAGAGTGTAACTTTTCCATACATATATGTATGTAGTCATCAACATTTTTCATTGACTTAGTGACCCTAAGTGGGAGATTGGGGCCAATGTGGCAGTACATGGGTGAGAGCACCTAGAGGGGTGAATAAGTGATCCTATAAAAATACAACTCCAAACACAAATTTGGACTAGAATTATGAGTTAGTGCAAAACTAAAACAATGTTGAAGTGAGAATAAGAGAGAAAGTCCTCTTCACTTGACTGCTCTTTCAAGATATAAATTAGACTAAGAGCAATATTACAAGTGAATTTGGAGAACTTAAGAATAAATAAAATCGCATGAAAGTAAATACACAAGTGGGACCGGTGATTTTATCCCATGGTTTAGCCGAGCCTAAAATGCTTGCCTACATCCACGTTGTGGTGTCCCTTTGGACAAGGGTTGCTTTCAACCCCTCTCAAGTGATCCAAAGATAAAACTTGAGTGCCATGTGGTCTTCCTTATATCACTTATATCCCTCTCGTAAGGAATCTCCACAAATTAGAGTTTCTTGTAGTCATACATAAGAATCAGAGTTACATCGTGAATCATAACACAAGAGAGGGAGAGAATACACACATAAGAGAAAAAACCAGCCACACAACACAAGAACAAGATCGCAAGGGCACAATCACAAAGAGTTGCAAGAATGGCTCGAAAATTGCGCTCGGATCTCACTAGAATCGTTTGGATGTGTTGTGGCAGAGTGTCGGAGTGTAGTGATGCTCTTTGTATGCTTGGGTGTTGAAGTAGTGCGCCATGGGGGTTCTTTTATAGCCCCAAAAGGCCCCATAACCATTGGCCTTTCCTTCCAAAAATATGTTGAAATCTGGCTATCTACAGGAGCACCGGACCGGGTCCATGTGCACCATGTCTTGGATCCTGACAACCTCCTTCCTTCTAGGAGTGCACCAAACCGAGTCCTTGCACCACTGGACCGCCACATGTCGCTTCCCCATCAAGCAGCCATTGGCGCTCAAATCTAAACGTTACTGGGCGGTCTGGTACGCCATCGGACCATGCACAATACCGGTCCGATGAATTTTATAAATTAAAAATTCCTGATACCTCAACCGTACGAGTGGTCCGATGCACCACTGACTCGGCCCGGTGCACCAGGCCGCTAATAACCCAAGTCCTAGGCCCATGTGGACCCGGTCCGATGAGGCTCAAACAACCCAACTTAGGCTCTTTTGAGCCAATCTTCTTCAATTCTTTTTTGTTGTTCTTAGGAACTTCCCTACAACTTAGATAAATATAACTAGCACATAATCGAATTGAATAATTGTATAGAACTCACCTTTTACTTGGTCTTTCACTAGGATTTGCATTTTGGCTTAAACTAAGACCTGGAAGCACTTTCCCACAGATTTGAGTTAGAGATCAAACCAAAGTTCTAAACATATATAATTAGGCATATGCAACTTATCTAAGTACTCAAACCTCATGGTTTTACCCTTTTACCCAAAGTTGCACTTTCTAGCCTCCATTTTAGCTCTTTAGGACTTTGTACCTTCAAATTGCCTTCAAGTGAACATGTGCTCATACTCATATCAAATCAGTTAGTTCATGTTGGTGTGTTGGACACTTAATCATCAAAACAGGTTGAAATGCCTATCTATCCCATTTCTCTTTCAATCTCTCCTTTTTGGTGATCTATGCGAACACACCTAAAACAACTCAAATATGACTAACTTAAAGCAATATGAGTCAAACGTAGGAATCGGAAGTTCAAACTCAAACAAATGAAGTATTGAAAGGATTTGACATATTTGGATCACTTAGCCACCACTTGTTTTTGATTTTGCAATCAAAGCAATTTTTAAACCTTTTTCTTACTACTAAGTCAAAAACACTTGGGGTTTGCAAATCAAACCAATTTTAAAGACTTGTTTTGATCAAATACCAATTTCTCCCCCTTTTCTCATAAGACTAGTGTCAGTGTTTTTACCCAAGGGTCCTAACCAACTATTGTATTTGTGCTACGTGCCCCCGATCCAGATGGGTGATGCAAGAAGACAGAAGATTTATCCTGGTTCAGGCAATAGAAGACCCTACTTATAGCGAGAGGGGTGAGACTTATATTATCTTACACCTAAGTGCTCATAGTACGGGATACAAACTGGTCGAGAGAGAGGGAGTGGATCCTAAGTCTCTGTGGGTGATTGAGGCTAGTGCCAATATCGAAGGTAGAGGGCAAATGATGAAGTGTTGTCCTCTGTCCCCTGGGGACCCTAGACTCCTCCTTTTATAGCCGCAAGGAGGGAGCCTAGAAGTACAAGGGTTGTCGTAATGTTGAGAGGAGGCGAGCCCGAGCTCCTGTAGTAGTATGGCCGTCGGGATGGCCCTTGTCCTGGCTATTGCCTTTAATCAGGAGGAGGAAGTCTGATTCCTATATCCCGTATTTTGACCAAGCAGAGAGCCGAGGCTAGGGTCGGGGCTCGGATGCGTGCTCGAGCCCATCCTGTGGGCAAGATGTCTGAGTCATACTGGTTGAAATAACGACTAGTATGACGAAAAGTGCCTGGTAATCCGGCTCGTGTGTCATGTGAAATGGTTTAAAGCATACTTGACACCATCCTTATGGTTTCTGTAGCCAGCGGTTTTTGCGGGAGGATTGACGGCGTCGTATGTTCTTCTGTTGATGCTTGCTGGCCGAGGGCATACTCGGGCGAGATGGAGACTTCTCCTGAGACCGAGGTCGGGTCTGCACATGGGCACGTAGCCATGCTGGGAGTGGTCACAACAATAGTCGGAGTGGCCTCATGTGGGATTCGCGGGGAGTTGGTGGCATTTAATGTGCCACTGCCAGGACAGTTGGCCGAGACTGAGCTTGGGCGAGGCGGAGTTTCCTATCGAGGCCGACTTCGAGCGAGGTTGAGACTGTTTCTAGTCGTCGTATGTCTTATCCGGAGTTTTTGAAAATAGTGACCGGAGCGTGGGAACAATGCGCGGTATTCGCGACGTGCGTCATCGTGGGCGGTGAAAGTAGATTTGGCTGCAGTTTCGTCGTCCTTCGTTGATTGCAGCGTCATTGGCGGAGCAGGTATTTGTATCAGTCACATTTAATGTGCATGCTTTGTGGTCCTGAGATCTTTGGCCGAGGCCGGGCTCGAGGCTTATGATTCTCTGGTACTCAGGTGTGAGGTATGCTTTAGGGACATAATCTGGGTACCCCTAATTATGATATCCGACAACAAGTTTCTCCCCCATAAGAGAATAATTTTCACAATAAGAGGACATCTCTTTGATATCAAGAGGGTTTTGAATCAAAAGACAAGTTTAAATCTCAAAAATATTTTTAAAACTCAAATGGTGGTTGATCTAGTTGCTTTAGCCTCTAATTTTTCTCCCCCTTTGGTATTAAGCACCAAATAGAGAAACTAAGGTCTAACCCCGTTGCCTCACAAAAAAGCAAATCAAAGCAAGTAGCAATGAGAACCCAAGGGAATCTGAAACAAGGAACCTTGATGTCGTTTATGGAGTGGAAGCATCTTCCTTTGTCCAAATTCATATTTTCCCTTCTAATTCACCTTTGAGACTAAACATGATGAACTCAAGCAAATTATTAGTCTCAAAAGGGTCAAGTTGCAGCATATTCTCTCTCTAAAAATGTATATCATTAAGACTTGTGAAGTTTGGGAATGACATTATACAACTTGAACACAAAAATAAGCAAGAATATGAAAATAAAGAAAAAACAACATGATCAAAGTCATGGATCAACGAAACTCTGGTCAGAGGAAGACACGCTGCCACCACTGACAGGCACCTGTTGCCCCACCACCTTGTCAACAGGGGAGCTACCACACCCTGGCACCCACCGAGTGGCAGGGATGAAACCTCCACCGGACGGTAAACACTCATTTCTGTCAAGTCGTGAATGCCGATAATATTCTGAAATTTCAAATATTTTTAAATATATAAATGAAAAAGCTACCCTATTTCATGAGTTCATTGGGCCATCTACGTACTCTAAAGGCCCATAATTGTAATCCTCAGCTTGGCGATTCGTGCAAACCCGTCATCATCTCACGATCGAAATGCGGGAAGGCACCGAGGTCAACAAGGTCATTTAGCATACGCCCGTACATAATCCTGCTCTTCTCGCCAATCACAAAAACCCTAAGCGCCACCGGACAATTCGTTGCTCGCGATCCTCGCTTCGGTAACTCTCCGGCACTCCGCTCGATCTGTTCCTACTAGATGTGTTGTTCGTCTTCACCGTCAATCCACCTCCCCCTTACTCTGAGTCGCCTTTTGTTTGCAGGGATCCGGAAGAGATGGCCAAGTCGAAGAACCACACGGCGCACAACCAGTCGTACAAGGCGCACAAGAACGGCATCAAGAAGCCCAAGCGCCACCGGCAGACCTCCACCAAGGGGGTAAGATGATTTACTTGATGTCCCTCTTCCGTCGTCCCGTTCGGTTGATTGTGCAGATGCGTCAGAGTGGTCATTGGTTGATACCGGAATCATGTAGCTGCCGACTTCATTGGTTGTTCCGGATAGGTGAAATCTATCTTAGGTTGTGAAGTTAGTTCCTGGATGCGAAATTTTTGTATGGTCTGTTCTAGTCGCTGAACTTGGTTCCTACATGCTAATTGTTTTTGCCTGGTTTTCTAGTGCCGTACTAGTAGTGGCTCATGCTCGCGGTACTAGCAAATCCTGTTAGCTAGGATGAAAGATATCTAAGCCATTTGTGAAAGTCTCTTGCGGTAGTGTGGTAATGGGACGTCCTGGTTTTATAAACCTATTGTAACTAGTTATCAAAAGGATTTGGTGCATAGCCTTTTTTTTTATATCCAAGGCCACTTAATTTTCTCTCAAGTCTTGAAGGGTTGTGAGCTTGTCATTACCCTGCTGGAATTTGTTTCTACTTGTGATTTGAAAACACATTTAGTCCCCGTTTGCTGCTGCGGTGTGTATGAATTCTTGCAGCTGTTATTTTTCTTGTCTTTGTACAGATGATATTCATAATGTTTTTGTTCATGTTGGTCCAGTTGATCAGTCTATTATTTTACTAGAGTTACATGGAGTTTACATTGAAGTTGAACTTAATCTTAATATCAAGCGTTCTCCTGCTGAGGTTTAGGCTGTTGCTATGATGAGACGTAATACCTTCTGAGAGCAGATTACTGCTGTATGAACCTGGGAAATATTCTTTCATTATTTCCTCCTGAGCGGTTACCTGAGCAACTGCACAACTTTGATTCCTGTTGCGCTTCATTTAGGATGCTATTTGTATTGAGATGTAGCACAACTGTTACTTTTGCCAATTTTTCATCTCTAACAGCTGCTTGAGATGCACCTTGGTTTTTGCTCTACAACTGACCCTTTGCATTGACCATGTTTGCAGATGGACCCCAAGTTCCTGAGGAACCTGAGGTATTCAAGGAAGGGCAACAAGAAGAGTGGTGAGGCTGAGGAGTAGGAAGGAAAGCATGGTTGTGTTTCCTATGTTTTAGCTCAGTTGTAAGGTGGAACTTAGGACCTTTTGCTGCCGAAATGTTTTTATGATAATCATGTTTTGAAGAGTTACGGTTTACTTTCATTATTTCCTTTGCCCTTGGTAACTAAAATTAGTTGTTTCGATTGCGTCTGGGTTTCATTGGAGGCTAACCTGTTTGGGAGGCGGTTTAATGTTTTATCTTGTGGTCGAGTGAGCATTAGAGCATGTACAACTTAGAGCTTGATCGGTTTTCATGGTATTATCATGCAATGGAATGTTTTTAAATCCCTGTTTGGGAACGAAGTTTTTGAAAACCATAATTTTTGAAATACTACAATTTACTTCAGTCATGACAATACCATTGTTTAAAATAACCTAAGTTTAGAATACCTTAAAACAACTATAATATTTATAATAGTTCAGTTTTAAAAATAGAGATTTTAGCTAGTTTGTTAAACACTATTTTATGTATAATACTTTAGTATTTAAGAATACAACAGTATTCTTTCAAAACTATAAAAAAATTTCACTTCCAAACACCCACTAAGTTGGGTTTCTACAGCTTGTCGATACCGCTGCTGCTTAGGTGCTCGCGAAACAGTTACATGATAAATTAAAAGGTGTGAAATTTTGGTGGTGACGGGACTGAAATACCTCTGCTTGATGGAGGCCTGTAACTGTTAAAAGTTGCCACATTTGTTATGTGCAGCGGGGTTTTAAGATAAGCTAATCGTGTTAGCAGAAACAAACAGCTAGGCAACCGAAGGTTACGGAACGCTTTTCACTAAACAAGAGTACCAAATGCAAGAAGATAGTATGTACAGTACATACTCTGTCTGAACTCTGAACACCTTATTCCAGCAGAAAGCTAGTTGTTGAACTAGGGAAGACACTGCCATGCAATGGGATGTGAAGTGTGTACATATATGCCTATATGGTCGCCATGAAACATTATTGGCTAAGCTGCAGCGTTACATGCGAGGAACCTTCTACTCCTTGGGCCTCTTGACAATGAGGACCGGGCATTTGCAGTTCTGCGCGCAGTGGTTGCTGACGCTGCCCAAGAACGCCCTGCAGCAATGTTCATTTGAAACGAAGATAAACGAGTGAGTAGATTGCTGCCTCACAGGGATAATTGCAGGCCAAGAAAAAAAAAGGATCTGAAGCACTTGTCGCCCTCGACAGACTCCTGACGTGACTCAACTTGTGTAATCCTTGTCCGATGTGTTGATTTTTGGACAAGACGGAAAGGGTCTAGTACCATGTATGATCAGTGTCAGTATCAGCTCACCTCTGGATGAAGCCGTAACCATGGCTGCCCATGACGAGCAGGTCCGCGGCCATCTTGTTGGCTGCGTCGCAGATGACGTCCCGCGGGTCCCCGCTCTCCACCGTCGTCTCCACCTTGACGTGCGGGTGGTCGGCGCAGACGCGCTTGGCCTTGTCGACCGCCGCCGCCGAGACCGCGTTGGCGTGCCTCTCAACGCTCGCCAGCACGTCCGAGGTCATCATGTACCCTGCAGGCAGGATCCAGGGCATCAGCGCCTCTTCCATTTACTGATACTTGTGAGCTTCAACGCCCGGCCGGCTCCATATGATCTGGAGAAATTTACATCTGCGGCGGTAGTAATACCTGCGCTGTCCATGGCGGCGTAGACCGGGCGCGGGCGGCGGGCGTGGACGAGCACCAGCGTGTCGCCTCCTGCCGGGGAGACGACGTTGGCGAGGCACCAGTTGAGCGCGTGCAGGCTCTCCTCGCCCTCGTCCACGGCCACCATGATGCGGCGCCCGGCACTGGAGGCGGCGACGGCGGCAGTTTCCATGCAGGACGCACTGGATCGATCGGTGAACGATTGTTGCTTGCAAGGGGGTGAGAACAGAGAAGAGGATAGAACAATCAAATGGATGCTACTGCCTGACAATTGAGGAGAGCAGTCCGCTTTAAAGGAGAGAGGACAAAGCCGTCGTGCTGCAGCAAAGCTCTTGTGCTTCACGGCTGCTGCGGCGCCATGATGGGCTATCCGCGTCACCCTGCGACTCTGCCCTGGGTTTGGGGCGCCCGCGGCCGCCGCTGGGTTTCCTCTCCTCAGCCTCACGCCCTCGTACGGCTTTTCTCGTTTCCCGAAACGCCCATGCGGTGTTCTTCAGTGGGCCAACCAACCGACTGAACAGTGGAGCGAGCGACCAGGGGTATTGTTGCCATTATCTGATTATTACTTTCTGGTTGATTTTACAAGAGAGTCCGAATGGAACAGTGAGGATGATACCGTGGTTAGCGGCAGCTGTTTTGGATGTTGGATTTTGACGAAGGCACACGGTTTTGCTTTTGCAGGGCATGAACCCACGACGCCTGTGCCTCTTGGGCTTTGTTTGCCTGCGATCCAGTCAGAGTCAGGCAGGGGGTCTGTGCAGATGTTGGGCTGCGATGGGCCCTATTATCTTTTCCCTCTCGGCCTCAGACAAGACCTTTCACTTGAGAACCTTCCCGTGATCCCGTCCGAGCGCCTCCTCGACAGGAGCAGCGTTCCCGGAATATTTGCAATTTTGCAATTCACAAGAGTTGTTTATTTGCTATTTTACCATTTGTCTATGATTTATGGATTCATCTATGTCTATATTTTATGGACACGATAACATATTAGCGATGCCCACTGCTGGTGATAGTGAAATTGCAAATCCCTCTAATATTCCATCTTCTGGTCCAACCAGCAGCAACAGATATGCCGACCATCAACGAACATGTACAACCTGATTCGCTGAATCGGTTTTCTATGTAAAGATGCAACTAAAAACTGTATAATATAATAAGATGTCTTTAAATCAATTACAATATAAATTTAGTTAAGAGCCAATATATATAAAAAGTTGTATATAGATTGACCTTTCATGAAGAGATCATCTCTCGTTTTTTTAATTTAACCTCTTAGATACCCTTAAGAGAACACTCAAGAGACGAGCATACCCTAAGAATTGTGCAGCGGCCCCACAGGAAAGCAACTTTGAACCACTGGCCCACACGAGGAAGCTTTCGGGTAGCACATATTGAGAAACAGCGTCGTTGAAGATCCTAGATCCAGACCTAGAACCCTCCCGTCAACAATGGAGATGTGAGGAAGATGTAGAAACCCGTTTTCTTCCCTTCCCCTAGCGACATAGCACAAGAGACAGAAGACAAGATGTGGAAACTCTTTCCTTGTTATTCATTATGAGGGGGTACAAATTCATTATATAGAAAAGTATAGCCGCTCAGGAGTATGTTTGGCCCACACGAGGAAGCTTTCGGGTAGCAGATATTGAGAAACAACGTCGTTGAAGATCCTAGATCCAGACCTAGAACCCTCCCGTCAACAATGGAGACGTGAGGAAGATGTAGAAAACCCGTTTTCTTCCCTTCCCCTAGCGACATAGCACAAGATACAGAAGACAAAAGACGTGGAAACTCTTTTCTTGTTATTCATTATGAGGGTGGTACAAATTCATTATATAGAAAAGTATAGCCGCTCAGGAGTATGTTTGGTATTAGCCCACATAACCCTTCGTATGGTTTCTTAGCACTCTCCCTTAGACGAATACCGCGACGAATTCATGCCTCGTTAAAACTCCAAAAAAACTCTAGTGAAAAAATGAAGTGTATAGTTTCACTTCATGTATTGCACTTGATGCCTTATTAAAACCATCTATGAGAAACTTCAAGGAAACTGAATGGAGAAAAGAGTACAACGAGGGTCTTCAGGACAACGACAACCTTCAAGACTATATAGCTTACGATCTTCAGGATCGAATAACAAGGGCTAAAATTCAAGGATGCTTTCCCCCTGAATCCTGCAAATCTCTCAAGTGTCTCATCCCTATACCTCGAACACATTTTCTAAATGTGACTATGGGTAAAAATCTAGTAAATAAATTAGCCAGATTACCCCAAGTATTGATTGTGTAAGATCTTCACCTCACCCTCATTCTAGAGTTTGTGGGTATAGAAGAACTTAGGAGAAATGTGCATGGTCATATTACTCTTAACATAATATGTTCCTATTTGTGTAACACATGCTGCATTATCTTCATAGATAATGTTGAGGATATTTGCAGTTCCAAAACCACAAAACTTTTGGATATGATTAGTCATCCGTTGTAGCTAAGCACACTCACGTGTGGCTTCATATGAAGCAATTATCTCCGAGTGGTTAGTAGTCGTTGCTACCAATGGCTGTTTGCACGATCTCTGGGATACAACAGTACCACCACAAATAAAAACAAAACTAGTATGAGGTCTAGCATTATGAGGATGTAACAGATATCCAACATCTGTGTAGCCCACCAAAGCTTGGTCCTGATTTTTTAGAAAAATATACCAAGATCTTAGTATATCTAAGTATAGTCTTAATGCCTGCCCAATGTCTTTTGGTTAGTTTTGCACCATGTCTAGCTAGCACACTCACTACGATATATTTCGTCTCTCTAAGTATGGAATTTGTGGTTGCGATATTGATCAGACATAGTTCATCATTTACCTCCATCCTGGGACATGAAAGTCTTGTTCTAATTAGATATAGTATGACTTAATTCATCATTCAGGATGATAACATAGAATAGAACAACCACAATTAAACCATACATGGACATATATAAAATCACACAGCAACCAAGCTTGCTTATCTAAATGTTCTTGTGGAATTAAAATACTAGCTAAGTGAATAACTATAGAGCTAATGGTAGATGACTTGATCTACTCTAGGAGACAATCATTATCATAGTCGAAGTCATCATCGCCAGGAACAGAGCTAGAAAATTTTTTAGGAGGGGCTGAATTAAACTGATACAGTATATGAGACCCTTCTACTATATTGTGTACGTTTTAAATTTTAGCAGGGGCTTCAGTGGGGCTCCATGGACTCGGTAGCGGTAGGGGGGGCTAGAGCATTGCCCGTCCACCACTAGCTCCGTCCTTGATCATTGCCTAATAGGGCATCACTCTTAGCGGTGGCATCAACATCCATGACAACATAACCAACTGTTCAGCAGTCTTAGGTAGCTCGGGGAGAGGCTCTCTAGTCTTTGCATCTATAGACGCCTGGATAAAATGAGCCTAGAAGCATTGGAGTTTCTTTCACTCCTGATACATTTCAATCAAGTGTTTCTTAGTGGTGTATTGATGAGACTAGTGTTACTTGAAAGGGAAATGTGCCCTTGGGCCATTTCTAAGTATTTTGGTGATTAAGTGTCCAACACAAGTGCCTAAGTGTTAAATTGTGCCAAGGACTCAAGAAGTGCAAATCAAGATTAAAGGTATGTTTTTAGACTTAGTACATTGTTTTGGAGACTAATGTATTGTGTCTAAGTGCTGGAAACAGGAGAAATCAAGTTGGAAAAGAGATGGCTTTGTTCAGCCAAAGACAGCTCGGTCTGGGTGCACCGGACTGTCCGGTGGTACACCGGACAGTGTCCGGTGCGCCAGGCCGGCGTCTGTCAACTGGCTGCTCTCGGGAAGCAATTAACGTTGTACGGCTATAAATCACCGGACTGTCCGGTGAGCCAACAGTCGGCCGGGCCAACGGTCGGCCGCGGAATCCGCGCGCGACGCGTGGCAAGAGCCAACGGTCAGAAGGGGCACCGGACAATGTCCGGTGCGCCAACGGCTAGGAATCTGCAACGGTCGGCTTCGCCAAATAAGGAAAGAGATCCGCACCGGACAGTGTCCGGTGCGCCAGGCGACAGAAGGCAAGAATTGCCTTCTTGAAATGCTCTCAACGGCTCCTAGCTGCCTTGGGGCTATAAAAGAGACCCCTAGGCGCATGGAGGACAACACCAAGCATTCCTTGAGCATTGTTAATCACTCACACTTCATTCTTAAGCACCTGTTCGACATTCTTAGTGATTTGAGCTCCGTTCTAGTGAGAACCTTGTGATACTCTTTCGAGCTCAAGTCGTGATCTTGTGTGTGAGTATTTGCTGTGGATTTGAGTGTGTTTCTTCCCTGCCTTACTCTTGTGCTTCATATTGATTCTTATTGTAAGGGCGAGAGACTCCAAGTTGTGGAGATTCCTCGCAAACGGGAAAAGAGCAAAGTAAAGAAGAACACCGTGGTATTCAAGTTGATCTTTGGATCACTGAGAGGAGTTGAGTGCAACTCTCTTCCGTTGGGACGCCACAACGTGGAGTAGGCAAGTTTTGTACTTGGCCGAACCACGGGATAAATCCTCATGTCTCTTGTGCTTGTCCTTATTGTGTCTATTGTGCTTCATAAGAGTTCTCCTCTCTACTCACTTGATTTCATTATACTAACTCTTAATCAAGTTTGTATTGTTAAGTTTTAAGTTTTACAGGATCACCTATTCACCCCCCCTCTAGGTGCTCTCAATTGGTATCAGAGCCGTTCTCTTCAAGAAAGGGACTAATCGCCCGAAGAGATGGATCCTAGGGGCAAGGGGATGGTGGTCAATGATAAGGAGAAGGAGTCCTTCGTCAATGATCCAAAAGATGACAAGCCTACTGACTCGGGCTCAAGCCACAAAAGAAAAGATGGGAAGAAGAAGAAAACAAGGCGCATCAAGGAGATCGTCTACTACGATGACAGCGACAAGTCCTCTTCTTCCCAAAAGGACGACGACAACTATGAGAAAAAGAAAACGGTTAACTCAAACTTTTCTTTTGATTACTCTCGTATGCCGCATAGTTCAAATGCACATTTACTCTCCATTCCACTTGGTAAACCTCCTCACTTTGATGGAGAGGACTACGGATTTTGGAGTCACAAAATGTGTAGTCACTTGTTCTCTCTCCATCCAAGCATATGGGAGATAGTAGAGAGTGGAATGCAATTTGATAGTACTGATAGTCCCATAATTATCAATGAGCAAATTCACAAAAATGCACAAGCTACTACTGTTCTTCTAGCATCATTGTGCAGGGATGAATACCATAAGGTGAGCGGCTTGGATAACGCCAAGCAGATCTGGGACACCCTCAAGATCTCGCATGAGGGGAACGACGTCACCATGCTCACCAAGATGGAGTTGGTGGAAGGCGAACTCGGGAGATTCGCAATGATCAGGGGAGAGGAGCCAACCCAAACGTACAACCAGCTCAAGACCCTCGTCAACAAAATAAGGAGCTATGGAAGCACACGATGGACGGACCACGACGTCGTCCGCCTAATGCTAAGGTCTTTCACTGTCCTTGATCCACATCTTGTAAACAATATTCGTGAGAATCCTAGGTACACCAAGATGACGCCCGAGGAAATACTTGGGAAGTTTGTAAGCGGGCGGATGATGATCAAGGAGGCAAGATACGTTGATGATGCGTTGAATGGCCCAATCCACGAGCCTCAAACAGTTGCTCTCAAAGCAACGAGGAGCAAGGAAGTGCTACCTAGCAAGGTGGCGCAAGTGGAGGCGGCCGGGCTTAATAAGGAAGAAATGGCCCTCATCATCAAGCGTTTCAAGACAGCGCTAAAGGGTCGCAAGGAGCATCCCAACAAGAACAAGACGAAGGGGAAGCGCTCATGCTTCAAATGTGGTAAGATTGGTCATTTTATCGCTAATTATCCCGATAATGATAGTGACCAGGAACAAGAGAACAAGAGGGAAAAGAAGAAGGCTTACAAGAAGGCTAAGGGCGAGGCACACCTTGGCAAGGAGTGGGACTCAGATTGTTCGTCGTTCGACTCCGACAATGAAGGACTCGCCGCCTCAGCCTTCAACAAATCGTCCCTCTTCCCCAACGAGCATCACACCTGCCTCATGGCAAAGGAGAAGAAGGTAAACACTCAAAAGTCTACTTATGCTTCTTCTAGTGATGATGAATCTAGCGATGATGAAATAGACTATGCTAGTTTGTTCAAGGGCTTAGATAGAACTAAGATTGACAAGATTAATGAATTAATTGATGCTTTGAATGATAAGAATAGATTGTTAGAAAAGCAAGAGGATCTTTTGTATGAAGAACATGATAAATTTGTAGAGGCACAAAAATCTCTTGCTTTAGAAGTTAGGAATGAAATGCTTTCTTGTGAACTATCTACTTGCCATGAGACCATTTCTAGTTTAAAAAGTGTTAATGATGATTTAAATGCTAAACTAGAAGTAGCAAATAGATCTAACTCTTGTGTAGAACATGTTGTGATTTGCAATAGGTGTAAAGATTTTAATGTTGATGCTTGTAGTGAACACCTAGTTTCTATTGCAAAGTTAAATGATGAAGTGGCTAGTCTTAATGCCCAACTTAAGACTAGCAAAAATGAATTTGATAAACTAAAATTTGCAAGGGATGCCTACACTATTGGTAGACACCCCTCAATTAAGGATGGGCTTGGCTTTAAGAGAGAAGCCAAGAACTTAACAAGTCATAAGGCTCCCATCTCCGCAAAGGAGAAAGGGAAGGCCCCTATGGCTAATAGTGCTCAAAAGAACCATGCTTTCATGTACCATGATAGGAGATATTCTAGGAATGTTCATTATGATAGAAGTTACAATGATGTTGTTTCACATGCCATGATTGCTTCAAGTTCTTCTATTATGCATGATAGAAGTTTGGCTAGGAAAAATGTCATTCATCATGTGCCTAGGAGAAATGTTCATGTACCTAGGAAAATTAATGAACCTTCTACAATTTATCATGCTTGCAATGCTTCCTTTGCAATTTGTAGAAAGGATAAGAAAGTGATTGCTAGGAAATTAGGGGCAAAATGCAAGGGAGATAAAACTTGCATTTGGGTCCCTAAGACCATTGTTACTAACCTTGTAGGACCCAACACAAGTTGGGTACCTAAGACCCAAGCCTAAAATTGTCTTGCAGGTTTATGCATCCGGGGGATCAAGCTGGATTATCGACAGCGGATGCACAAACCACATGACGGGGGAGAAGAAGATGTTCACCTCCTACGTCAAGAACAAAGATTCCCAAGACTCAATCATATTCGGTGACGGGAATCAAGGCAAGGTTAAAGGGTTAGGAAAGATTGCTATTTCATCCGAGCACTCCATTTCTAATGTGTTTTTAGTTGAGTCGCTTGGGTATAATTTGTTGTCCGTTAGTTAATTATGTAATATGGGATATAATTTCTTATTCACAAATGTAGATGTGTCTGTCTTTAGAAGAAGTGATGGTTCATTAGCTTTTAAGGGTGTATTAGATGGCAAACTCTACTTAGTTGATTTTGCAAAAGAGGAGGCCGGTCTAGATGCATGCTTAATTGCTAAGACTAGAATGGGCTGGCTGTGGCATCGCCGTTTAGCACATGTGGGGATGAAGAACCTTCACAAACTTCTAAAGGGAGAACATGTGATAGGACTAACAAATGTAACCTTCGAAAAAGATAGACCTTGTGCAACTTGTCAAGCAGGTAAGCAAGTGGGAAGCTCTCATCATACCAAAAATGTGATGACCACATCAAGACCTTTGGAGTTGCTTCATATGGACCTCTTCGGACCCGTCGCCTATCTAAGCATAGGAGGAAGTAAATATGGTCTTGTTATAGTTGATGATTTTTCCCGCTTCACTTGGGTATTCTTTTTGCATGATAAAATAGAAACCCAAGGGACCCTCAAGCGCTTCCTAAGGAGAGCTCAAAATGAGTTTGAGGTCAAAGTGAAGAAGATAAGGAGGGACAACGGGTCAGAGTTCAAGAACCTTCAAGTAGAAGAGTACCTTGAGGAGAAAGGAATCAAGCACGAGTTCTCCGCTCCCTACACACCACAGCAAAATGGTGTGGTAGAGAGGAAGAACAGGACGCTTATAGACATGGCGAGGACGATGCTTGGAGAATTCAAGACGCCCGAGCGGTTTTGGTCGGAAGCTGTGAACACGGCTTGCCACGCCATAATCCGGGTCTACCTTCATCGCCTCCTCAAGAAGATGTCATACGAGCTTCTAACCGGTAACAAACCCAATGTTTCGTATTTTCGAGTTTTTGGGAGTAAATGCTACATTCTGGTGAAGAAAGGTAGAAATTCAAAATTTGCTCCCAAAGCTGTAGAAGGGTTTTTGTTAGGTTATGACTCAAATACAAAGGCGTATAAAGTCTTCAACAAATCATCGGGTTTGGTTGAAGTCTCTAGCGACGTTGTATTTGATGAGACTAATGGCTCTCCAAGAGAGCAAGTTGAGCTTGATGATGTAGATGAGGAAGATGTTCCAACGGACGTGATTCGTACCATGGCGATTGGAGACGTGCGACCGCAGGAACACAAGGAACAAGAGCAGCCTTCTACCTCAACGACGGTGCACCCCCCCAACCCAAGATGATGAACAGGTACCTCAAGAGGAGGCGTGTGATCAAGGTGGAGCACAAGATGACCAAGTTGAAGAGGAAGAAGCAGCACAAGCCCCTCCAACTCAAGTTCGAGCGATGATTCAAAGGAACCATCCCGTCGACCAGATTTTGGGTGACATTAGCAAGGGAGTAACCACTCGCTCTAGATTAGTTAATTTTTGTGAGCATTACTCTTTTGTCTCTTCTATCGAACCCTTCAGGGTAGAAGAGGCCTTGCTAGATCCGGATTGGGTGTTGGCCATGCAGGAAGAGCTCAATAACTTCAAGAGAAATTAAGTTTGGACATTGGTGCCTCGTCCCAAGCAAAACGTTGTGGGAACCAAGTGGGTGTTCCGCAACAAACAAGACAAGCACGGGATGGTGACAAGGAACAAGGCACGACTTGTGGCAAAAGGTTATGCCCAAGTCGCAGGTTTGGACTTTGAGGAGACTTTTGCTCCTGTGGCTAGGCTAGAGTCAATTCGCATATTGTTAGCCTATGCTGCTCATCATTCTTTCATGTTGTTCCAAATGGATGTGAAGAGCGCTTTCCTCAATGGGCCAATCAAGGAGGAGGTGTACATGGAGCAACCCCCTGGCTTTGAGGATGAACGGTACCCCGACCACGTGTGTAAGCTCTCTAAGGCGCTCTATGGACTTAAGCAAGCCCCAAGAGCATGGTATGAATGCCTTAGAGACTTTCTAATTGCTCATGCTTTCAAGGTTGGGAAAGCCGATCCAACTTTATTCACTAAGACTTGTGATGGTGACTTATTTGTGTGCCAAATTTATGTCGATGACATAATATTTGGTTCTACTAATCAAAAGTCTTGTGAAGAGTTTAGCAGGGTGATGACGCAGAAATTCGAGATGTCGATGATGGGCGAGTTGAACTACTACCTCGGGTTCCAAGTGAAGCAACTCAAGGACAACACCTTCATCTCCCAAACGAAGTACACGCAAGACTTGCTCAAGCGGTTTGGGATGAAGGACGCCAAGCCCGCAAAGACTCAAATGGGAACTGACGGACACGTCGACCTCAACAAAGGAGGTAAGTCTGTTGATCAAAAAGCATACCGGTCCATGATAGGTTCCTTGCTTTATTTATGTGCTAGTAGACCGGATATTATGCTTAGTGTATGCATGTGTGCTAAATTTCAATCCGATCCAAGGGAGTGTCACTTAGTGGCGGTGAAGCGAATTCTTAGATATTTAGTCGCTACGCCTTGCTTCGGGATCTGGTATCCAAAAGGGTCTACCTTTGACTTAATTGGATATTCAGACTCCGATTATGCTGGATGTAAGGTCGATAGGAAGAGTACATCAGGGACGTGCCAATTTCTAGGAAGGTCCCTGGTGTCGTGGAGTTCTAAGAAACAAACCTCCGTTGCCCTATCCACCGCTGAGGCCGAGTACGTTGTCGCAGGACAGTGTTGCGCGCAACTACTTTGGATGAGGCAAACCCTCAGGGACTTTGGCTACAATCTGAGCAAAGTCCCACTCCTATGTGACAATGAGAGTGCTATCTGCATGGCGGACAATCATGTTGAGCACAGCCGCACAAAGCACATTGACATCCGGCATCACTTTTTGAGAGATCACCAGCAAAAGGGAGATATCGAAGTGTTCTTTATTAGCACCGAGAACCAGCTAGCCGATATCTTTACCAAGCCTTTAGATGAAAAGACCTTTTGCAGGCTGCGTAGTGAGCTAAATATCTTAGATTCGTGGAACTTGGATTGATTTGTAGCATACATGTGTTTATGCCTTTGATCATGTTCCTTATGCATTTTGTTGTTTATTTATGGTGCTCAAGTTGTACTCATGATCCCCGGACCTCACAAGTCCAATTGCAAGTGATGCACTTATTTAGGGGGAGGCATGCTACAACTTGACCCTTTAAGACTAACCATGTGCTTGAGTTTACTTGATTTAGTCTCAAAGGTAGATTGAAAGGGAAAGGTGAACTTGGACCATGCAAGACTTCCACTGCACTCCGATGAGAGGGTAACTCACTCCAAGTTCGTCTTCATATTCTTATTGCCTTTTTACTCTTAGTTGAAAGATTTTGGTGAGGCAATGGGGTTTAAGGGCCAAAAATGATCCCGTTTTGGTGCTTGATGCCAAAGGGGGAGAAATTAAGGGCCAAAGCAACAAATGGATCAGCTACCACTTGAGAATTTTGAAAATAGTAGAATAGAGCTTTTGGTTTGACAAAACTCTCTTATTGTCTCTCTTGTCAAAAGTTGGCCTCTTGTGGGGAGAATGGTTGAATATGGGAAAAGGGGAGTTTTTGAAATCTTTGATCAATTTCTCTTGGAACAACTCTCTTTATGTCTCAACAAGTGTGTTTGACTTAGAGATAGGAAATTGAGGTTGATTTGCAAAAACAAAACCAAGTGGTGGCAAAGAATGATCCAAATAAGCAAAATTTGATTCAAATCAAATCTATGTTCTTATTTGCATTGATGTTGCACATCTTTGTATTGCTTTTGTTATGTTGGCATAAATCACCAAAAAGGGGGAGATTGAAAGGGAAATGTGCCTTTGGGCCATTTCTAAGTATTTTGGTGATTGAGTGCCAACACAAGTGGTCATGTGTTAATCTATGCTAAATGATGGACAAAGTGAAAATCAACATAAAGGTATGTTTCTAAGACTTAGTACTTTGGTTTAAGGACTAATGTATTGTGTCTAAGTACTGGAAATAGGAGAAATCAATTTGGAAAAGAGATCGCGTTGTTCAGCCAAAGACAGTTCAGTCTGGGAGCACCGGACTGTCCGGTGGGGCACCAGACAGTGTCCGGTGCGCCAGGCTGGCTCTGGCGAACTGGCTGCTCTCGGGTTTCGTCGGCGGCGTACGGCTATAAATCACCGGACTGTCCAGTGGTGCACCGGACTGTCCGGTGAGCCAACGGTCGACCGCGCAATCCGCGCGTGACGCGTGGCCGGGCCAACGGTCAACGGCTCCAAACCGCCAACGGTCGGCTGCGCCAAAACAGGAAAGAAATCCGCACCGGACAGTGTCCGGTGGTGCACCGGACCGTCCGGTGCGCCAGGCGACAGAAGGCAAGAATTGCCTTCCTAGAATGCTCTCAACGGCTCCTAGCTGCCTTGGGGCTATAAAAGGGACCCCTAGGCGCATGAAGGAGTACACCAAGCATTCTCTAAGCATTCCTAAGCACCAAGACTCCAATTTCGCGCATTTGATTCTTTGTGATAGCAACTAGAGCTCCATTTGAGTAGAGAACTCTTTGAGTTGTGTTGAGAGGTCAAGTTGTGACTTGTGTGCGTATTGTTGCTCTGATTTTGTGTCTTGTGTGCGTTGCTCATCCCATCCTTACTTCCGTGCTTCTTTATGAACATCAAATTGTAAGGGCGAGAGGCTCCAAGTTGTGGAGATTCCTCGCAAGCGGGATATATGTAATACCCAATTTGTAATTTGTTAGAGATAATATAAAAGGAGACACAATTTCACTGCATCTATATGCAAGTTTGACCTTCACGCATCATCACATGTGAACACCATCCTTAAAAACAATTAATAAAAATATATACTACTAAAATATGTATCATGCTGGTTTTCATTTTTTTTTGTGCATCTTGTGACCACATAATAAATCAAGTTGCACTTAAGGAAATTGGGAATAATATATGTAAAGCAAGAGAGAAAATACTATACAAAGTAGAGAAAATAAATAAGTAAATAAATATAATCTGTCCATACTAATATGTTTATTTTGTATTTTTAATTTGAGAACAAATTCACCACAACATTTGAATTCAAATTGAAGTTTAAGAGAGGAAAAAGAAATCAAAAAATAAAAGAAAAGGGAGAAACAGTAACTGGGCCAAAACCCTGGCCGCTGTGACTCACCTGAACCGTCCCCTAGGATCGATTGGAGCGTCGGACTGTGCTCACCGGTAATTCTCTGCTGTCACCGTCACGCCGCGTCTCGACCACCATCTGTTGTTGCGGTGGGTCGTCGGGGTAATACTGCGGGCGTCCGCCATTGCTCGCAAGTGAGTCCAGAGCCTCGCCTCGGCGAATCCTTGACCAGGGGGCGCTCAACTCATCGTCGCCGTCGCGGTTACGCGGGTCGCCGTGGACGGAGCTGGGCACTGCTGGAATCCTGGTAAGAAACCGCCTCCCATGTTCGCCTACTCCTCAATTTCATTTCACACCTAGTTAATTTTGGTTTTGTGCGCTGGGTTGCTGGCATGATTTCCGTCGGCCATGGCGCCGCCGCGGGCTTTCTGGCACTGCCGTGCGCGTAGGCGTAGGGGGTGGCGCGTGCACCGGAGAGTGGTGGCTGTGGGATTGTTAATTTGCGGCCGAGATTAACTAGTTTCTTACCCGTTCGCGCGATTGCACTGGCACCATCGATCTGCGAACCCGCGGCTCAGATTAGATTTGGTTTCATTAAACCAGGGCCGTCAGATCTAGATCCGAGTGACCACGCTACGTACCGGTTCGCTGGATTATGGATCTAATCCTCTCCGTTGGGATTCGATCGGACTGTCGGGATTCATCCGCACTCCATTCAGTTGCACAAATGCAAATAAAACCCTCTGTTATTTAGTATTCAACCCGCCATCCAGAGAACCCTATTCACTGAGTCTCGGAAAATTTACGCCATAGCCCCTGACCTTTCTGAAAAATGAGGCCCAGTCCAGACATGTTTAAAAACAGAGAAATAATATTAGAAATTTATTTTTAATACAAAAACAAATCTAGAAACTTGTAAAATTCATAGAAATTCCATTTTTGGTCCAAATTGAACCATTCCAATTTCTAAAATTTTGTAATAATATTCTCTACCATTTAGTGTCTCTGTTTTGACATGAAAGCAGTAAGAAAATTAATTTATCATTTAATCTTATTTCAAGCACTTTAAATCTTAAGAAATTCATAACTTAAAATCTATAACTCCAAATTTAATGATTCCAGTTCTAATGATCTTATTTTAATGTGTAGATTTTTACTGTATATTTTATTTATATGTTTTATGTGATGTTAATTTATGCTATACTATGTATGTATTGTGTTGATGCGAGTAGACGAGCAAACCACTGTGGAATCTGAGGTTCAGCAAGTAGAGATAGCTGAGCAGGAGCTCATTGAAGGGAAGTTGTGCCCTTGATCACTTACTTTTCCCAGCCATGTTCTTATTAATTATAATGATCTGCATAGGTTAATTTTGATGGGACCCAATAGGTTACCCTAGTTTTGGCTATCTTTATACCTTGTTTACCACTGAAATATTTTTGGGTAGTACCTGATATTGCTTTATGTGGATTTGGGTATGAAGATACTTTATTCATAATTACTCTTTTATTCTCTTTTATTATTACTGTTCATGTTAAGATCATTATGTTAATGGGAACATGGAGCGACCACCTGGGAAAACAGTGCTACCACAAGGGTATAATGAGACGCCCTTGGCTGATTAACTAGGAAAGCTAGTGGAGGTCTTCCTTACCCGAAAGGGGCAAGGGCAGTAGGGGAGTGGTCAGTGTAGGGAGGTCCTTGGGTTGATTTTGCTGCGATGGCGGTCAGGCAAGAACCCTGCACTGGAGCTTCCTATAAACTGTAGCGGGATTTCTGAAGCTAGTGGAACTTTGTAAAGGCCTCGTAGTGTTACCCTGCCTCGCCTCCTCGGTAGAGGTGTATGGGATTGGCCATCTCTTGGCAGATGGGTAACATGACTTGTGGGTAAAGATGCGCAACCTCTGCAGAGTGTAAAACTGGTATACTAGCCGTGCTCACGGTCATGAGCGGCTCGGACCCTCACATGATTAATTATGGAACTTAAATTTAATTTGACATTTGCATCGCATTTGGGATTATTTTACTATTACTGTTCTTTATTATTATTAAGGTTTGGTATTTACTTATACTTAGTAATTGCTAATAAAATTTTGACCAACTCATAAAAGCAATGCTCAGCCTCAGCCTTTATTTCATTGATCAGCCTTACACTTCATGAACTCCCACCTTTGGCAAGTTCATGCCACATTATTCCCCACGACTTGTTGAGCTATGAACGTATGTGAGCTCACTCTTGCTGTCTCACACCCCCCACAGGAGAAGAACAGGTGGTCGAAGAGGAGCCGCCTAACACTGAGGCATTCGACTTGATCTAGGTGGCGTTTCTCAGTCGACATTGGCGCCAACGATCCTTAGTTCGTTTTACATTTATTCCTTTATTTTGTAATAAGTCTTCCGCTATGTAATAATTACTCTGATGTTTTGTGACATTTGTCTCTATACACTCTGTTATTATATATGTTGTCTTCTTGGCGCATGTATGAGATACACCCGGCTTTGTTTCTTTAAAACCGGGTGTTACAGAAGTGGTATCAGAGGAATGTTGACTGTAGGACGAAACCTAGATAGAAATAGACAACCCTTACCTACTTATCTTATTCTGATTCATTCTACACTTACCTTGATCCTGTCTCACCTTCTACTGTTCTACTCTGATCATTCTTACCTTTTCTACTCTGAGTCAAGATGGATTTCACACCTTGGAATCCCTACCCCTATGACATTTTTAAGAGATAGGAAGCCTAAGACAAAATTTAAACTATTTTCTCTATTTAAAAATGTTGGTTGATTGTTCTGATGATAAATACTTGATTTGCTTCTTTGATTGATTGAAACATTATAGTGGGGCATCTTAGCATGTACCACCATAAGGTAATGTATTAGCTTTAGTGGATAACACACTAATCTACTTAGCTAATAAATCCCCCGTAGTAACATTCCTCGTAAATACTCGCCTTGTCTACAATTCTTCCTTCCTTACCCTATGTTTCTAACCCAGATGGGCTACCCCTATAGTGTTAGAAGAGAGCACTATAGACGTGATCCTTGGTATGTTATGGTTAAGAAAGGCAAAGGCAGTTTATACACTGCACTAAAGGAACCATAGAACTCCCCAGTCCCAAAGGAGAAAGATTTGAAGTTGAAGTTGCAGTAACTACCACCATCAGATTAGCGACATTCTTAGAAGATGAGAAGTTTGTGGGTGACAACATCTGTGCAATTAGAGATTTCCCGGATGTCTTTCTAGAGGAGTTACCAGGGATGCCACCAGATAGGGAAGTTGAGTTTGTTATTGATCTCTTACTTAGAACTGCCCCTATTTCTAAACAGCCATATAGGATGTCCTTAGATGAACTAAAGGGACTTAAGAAGCAGTTAACAGGGTTACAAGAGACTGAGTACATTCGTTCGAATTCTTCACCTTGTGGAGCACCGGTGTTATTTGTGCAGAAGAAGGATGGATCGCAACGGATGTGTGTGGACGATAGATCACTCAATGATGTCACGGTGAAGAACAAGTATCCATTACCCTGTATTGAGGATTTATTTGATCAGATGAGAGGTGCTAGAGTATTCTTGAAGATTGATCTCCGATCCGGTTACCATCAGATGAGGATTAGACCATCGGATATTCCCAAGACGGCTTTCTCGACTCGATATGGATTATATGAGTTTACTGTTATGTCGTTTGGATTAACCAATGCACCAGCATATTTCATGAATTTGATGAACAAAGTGCTTATGGAGTATTTGGATAGATTCGTCGTGGTGTTTATCGACGACATTCTTATCTATTCTAAGAATGAAAGTGATCATGAACAACATCTAAGGTTGGTGCTATAGAAGCTGCGAGATAATCAACTCTATGCCAAGTATAGCAAATGCGAGTTCTGGATTGACGAGGTGTCATTCCTTGTACATATCATTTCTAATGGAGGGATATCAGTGGATCCTGCTAAAGTCAAGGAGATAGTGGCGTGGAGCATACCCACTACAGTTACGGATATTCGGAGTTTCTTGGGACTCGCAGGATATTATCGGAGATTTATTGAAGGAATTTCTAAGTTTGCTAAGCCCATGACCTCACTTATGGAGAAGAGAAGAGAATTCAAGTGGGATGAGAAATGCCAAGAAAGCTTTGATCAATTGAAGGAGAGACTAATGTCGCCACCAGTATTGGTTATGCCAGATCTACAGAAAGGGTTTGACATTTATTGTGATGCATGTGGCCAAGGTTTGGGATGTGTGCTCATGCAAGAAGGACATGTGATTGCCTACGCATCTCGTCAGTTGCAGAAACATGAATTGAACTACCCCACTCATGACTTGGAACTGGTAGTAGTTGTGCATGCTCTTAAGATTTGGAGACACTACATTATGGGAACTAAGTGCCAAGTATACACGGATCATAAGAGCTTGAAGTACATACACTCAGAAGGATCTCAACCTTAGGCAACGCCATTGGTTGGAACTTATTAAAGATTATGACTTGGAGATTCAGTACCACCCAGGCAAGGCAAATTTGGTTGCAGATGCCTTGAGTCGAAAGGAGCATGTTCATTCAGCTGTTGTTGCCCAGCTACCCGATGAGATTATTGAGGATTTAAGTAGACTTAGCCTGGGGATAGTTGCTCACACTGAAGGAGTTATTATTGATGTGGAACCTACCTTGGAGCAAGAAATCCACAGAAGGACAGATTGGTGATGCTAAGATACAAGAGATTAGGGATCTAATTACTGAAGGTCAAGGTCTAGAATTCATGGAAGATGCGCAAGGCACCGTATGGTTCAAGGATCGGATATGAGTCCATAAGATTGAAAGCCTTCGTGAGACTATTTTAAAGGAGGCCCATGACTTAGATTATTCTATTCATCCTGGTAGTACCAAGATGTATTAGAATTTGAAGCGAAAGTATTGGTGGTATGGATTGAAGAGAGATGTGGCTGCACACGTGATTATGTGCGATGTGTGTCAAAGAGTTAAGGCAGAACACCAAAGACCAACTGGACTATTATACCCATTAAAGATACCCGAATGGAAGTGGGAAGAGATTGGTATGGATTTCATTACTGGATTGCCTCGCACCTCGAAAGGATATGGTTCTATATGAGTTATTGTGGATAGACCGACCAAAGTGGCTCATTTCATTCCAGTCAAGACGACTTATAAGGTATCTCAATTGGTAGAGTTATATATGGTTTGGATTATGTCTCTACACGGTGTGCCTAAGAAGATCGTGTCTGATCGAGGGTCACAGTTTACTTCTCGATTTTGGAAGAAGTTGCATGAGAGCTTGGATACAAAGTTGAATTTTAGCTCAGCCTACCATCCCCAGACTAATGGACAGACAGAGAGGACTAATCAAGTGCTGGAAGATATGTTAAGAGCTTGTGCTCTCAAGCATGGTGGCAGTTGGGAGAAGAGCTTACCCTATGCTGAGTTTTCTTATAATAATAGCTATCAGGCTAGTTTGAAGATGTCACCATTTGAGGCTCTATATGGCAGAAAGTGCAGGACTCCTCTATATTGGATCAGACTAGAGGAAGACAGTTCTTTGGGCCTGAACTGATTCAAGAAGCAGAAGAACAAGTTTGTATAATTCGAGAGAATTTGAGGGTAGCTCACACCAGGTAAAAGAGCTACGCTGATAATAGAATAAGACCACTGGAATTTGAGGAAGGAGATCATGTGTACCTCAAGGTTTCACCACTCCGTGGAATGAGGAGAGTTAAAGTCAAGGGCAAATTGTCCCCTCGCTTTATTGGACCATTCTGAGTTTTTTTAGGCAAGTTGGAGAGATGGCCTATCAACTCGAGCTACCTGATAATCTATCTGATGTGCATAATGTATTCCGTGTGTCTCAACTTAAGAAGTGTCTTCGTGTCCCTGAGATACAGTTACCAATGGAAGAGCTCAGAATTCAGGGAGATTTGACTTATACGGAATATCCTACTAAGATTCTTGATACATCGACTGGGGTTACAAGAAATAAAGTGATAAAGATGAGCAAAGTGCAATGGAGTCACCATGGAGAAGATGAAGCTACTTGGGAGAGAGAAGAAGAGCTTTGCATAATATTTTCCACATCTTTTCTCTAGTCCTTCCTAAATCTCGAGGACGAGATTATTTTTAAGGGGGGTAGGATTTGTAATACCCAATTTGTAATTTGTTAGAGATAATATAAAAGGAGACACAATTTCACTGCATCTATATGCAAGTTTGACCTTCACGCATCATCACATGTGAACACCATCCTTAAAAACAATTAATAAAAATATATACTACTAAAATATGTATCATGCTGGTTTTCATTTTTTTTGTGCATCTTGTGACCACATAATAAATCAAGTTGCACTTAAGGAAATTGGGAATAATATATGTAAAGCAAGAGAGAAAATACTATACAAAGTAGAGAAAATAAATAAGTAAATAAATATAATCTGTCCATACTAATATGTTTATTTTGTATTTTTAATTTGAGAACAAATTCACCACAACATTTGAATTCAAATTGAAGTTTAAGAGAGGAAAAAGAAATCAGAAAATAAAAGAAAAGGGAGAAACAGTAACTGGGCCAAAACCCTGGCCGCTGTGACTCACCTGAACTGTCCCCTAGGATCGATTGGAGTGTCGGACTGTGCTCACCGGTAATTCTCTGCTGTCACCGTCACGCCGCGTCTCGACCACCATCTGTTGTTGCGGTGGGTCGTCGGGGTAATACTGCGGGCGTCCGCCATTGCTCGCAAGTGAGTCCAGAGCCTCGCCTCGGCGAATCCTTGACTAGGGGGCGCTCAACTCATCGTCGCCGTCGCGGTTACGCGGGTCGCCGTGGACGGAGCTGGGCACTGCTGGAATCCTGGTAAGAAACCGCCTCCCATGTTCGCCTACTCCTCAATTTCATTTCGCACCTAGTTAATTTTGGTTTTGTGCGCTGGGTTGCTGGCATGATTTCCGTCGGCCATGGCGCCGCCGCGGGCTTTCTGGCACTGCCGTGCGCGTAGGCGTAGGGGGTGGCGCGTGCACCGGAGAGTGGTGGCCGTGGGATTGTTAATTTGCGGCCGAGATTAACTAGTTTCTTACCCGTTCGCGCGATTGCACTGGCACCGTCGATCTGCGAACCCGCGGCTCAGATTAGATTTGGTTTCATTAAACCAGGGCCGTCAGATCTAGATCCGAGTGACCACGCTACATACCGGTTCGCTGGATTATGGATCTAATCCTCTCCGTTGGGATTCGATCGGACTGTCGGGATTCATCCGCACTCCATTCAGTTGCACAAATGCAAATAAAACCCTCTGTTATTTAGTATTCAACCCGCCATCCAGAGAACCCTATTCACTGAGTCTCGGAAAATTTACGCCATAGCCCCTGACCTTTCTGAAAAATGAGGCCCAGTCCAGACATGTTTAAAAACAGAGAAATAATATTAGAAATTTATTTTTAATACAAAAACAAATCTAGAAACTTGTAAAATTCATAGAAATTCCATTTTTGGTCCAAATTGAACCATTCCAATTTCTAAAATTTTGTAATAATATTCTCTGCCATTTAGTGTCTCTGTTTTGACATGAAAGCAGTAAGAAAATTAATTTATCATTTAATCTTATTTCAAGCACTTTAAATCTTAAGAAATTCATAACTTAAAATCTATAACTCCAAATTTAATGATTCCAGTTCTGATGATCTTATTTTAATGTGTAGGTTTTTACTGTATATTTTATTTATATGTTTGATGTGATGTTAATTTATGCAAACCACTGTGGAATCTGAGGTTCAGCAAGTAGAGATAGCTGAGCAGGAGCTCATTGAAGGCAAGTTGTGCCCTTGATCACTTACTTTTCCCAGCCATGTCCTTATTAATTATAATGATCTGCATAGGTTAATTTTGATGGGACCCAATAGGTTACCCTAGTTTTGGCTATCTTTATACCTTGTTTACCACTGAAATATTTTTGGGTAGTACCTGATATTGCTTTATGTGGATTTGGGTATGAAGATACTTTATTCATAATTACTCTTTTATTCTCTTTTATTATTACTGTTCATGTTAAGATCATTATGTTAATGGGAACATGGAGCGACCACCCGGGAAAACAGTGCTACCACAAGGGTATAATGGGACGCCCTTGGCTGATTAACTAGGAAATCTAGTGGAGGTCTTCCTTACCCGAAAGGGGCAAGGGCAGTAGGGGAGTGGTCAGTGTAGGGAGGTCCTTGGGTTGATTTTGCTGCGATGGCGGTCAGGCAAGAACCCTGCACTGGAGCTTCCTATAAACTGTAGCGGGATTTCTGAAGCTAGTGGAACTTTGTAAAGGCCTCGTAGTGTTACCCTGCCTCGCCTCCTCGGTAGAGGTGTATGGGATTGGCCATCTCTTGGCAGATGGGTAACATGACTTATGGATAAAGAAGCGCAACCTCTGCAGAGTGTAAAACTGGTATACTAGCCGTGCTCACGGTCATGAGCGGCTCGGACCCTCACATGATTAATTATGGAACTTAAATTTAATTTGACATTTGCATCGCATTTGGGATTATTTTACTATTACTGTTCTTTATTATTATTAAGGTTTGGTATTTACTTACACTTAGTAATTGCTAATAAAATTTTGACCAACTCATAAAAGCAATGCTCAGCCTCAGCCTTTATTTCATTGATCAGCCTTACACTTTATGAACTCCCACCTTTGGCGAGTTCATGCCATATTATTCCCCACGACTTGTTGAGCTATGAACATATGTGAGCTCACTCTTGCTGTCTCACACCCCCCACAGGAGAAGAACAGGTGGTCAAAGAGGAGCCGCCTAACACTGAGGCATTCGACTTGATCTAGGTGGCGTTTCTCAGTCGACATTGGCGCCAACGATCCTTAGTTCGTTTTACATTTATTCCTTTATTTTGTAATAAGTCTTCCGCTATGTAATAATTACTCTGATGTTTTGTGACATTTGTCTCTATACACTCTGTTATTATATATGTTGTCTTCTTGGCGCATGTATGAGATGCACCCGGCTTTGTTCCTTTAAAACCGGGTGTTACAATATAGTGAAACAAAGCAAAACACTGTGGTATTCAAGTGGGTCTTTGGACCGCTTGAGAGGGGTTGAGTGCAACCCTCGTCCGTTGGGACGTCACAACGTGGAGTAGGCAAGTGTTGGACTTGGCCGAACCATGGGATAAACCACCGTGCCTATCTGTGTTGATCTTCTTGTGGTTATTGTGTTTTGCAAGAACTCCTCTCTAGCCACTTGGCATTATTGTGCTAACTCCTAATCAAGTTTTGTGGCATTAAGTTTCAAGTTTTTACAGGATCACCTATTCACCCCCCCTCTAGGTGCTCTCAATACCTCGCATTTCCGATGCTTCCATCATCACGGCATTCCGTCAGGGAGTATGTGATGAAAAAATGTTGGAGAAGCTAGCCACGCATGACGTGGAGACTGTCTCCACACTCTTCGCTCTGGCCGACAAGTGCGCCAGAGCCGCCGAGGGCCGGGCATGACACTTGGCCCCACAAACCGGGGTCGCCCAGACGGGTGGCTCGGGTGCCGTCCCCCGGGACGGTAAAAAGAAAAAGAAAGGCTGCGGCCATGAGAAGCCGCAGTCCACCACGCTGGTCATCACAGCTGCAACTGGGGGCCGGGGCGACCGCAACAAACGCCCACGGCCACAGAGGGGTAACCGCGGCTCATGCCCTGTACACCCCAACAGTCGCCACAGCGCCGCGGAGTGTCGCGAGATCATCGACCTCACGAAACGCGTCAGCGAGCGACGCGAACAGTCTTCTAAGGACGACTCCCCACCTCGTCGCCGACCTGGCAAGGAAAGGGTCGACGACGGCGAGGTGGCCGCGGCTGAACGGGACCTCGGGTATCAGTCACCCGAGGGGGTCCTGAAAGATGTCATCACCGGAGACTCCTACTACGGTGGCGACAACTAGACGAACCACTAGGGGGACCCCATACTCCCCGGTCTACGGGGCCGAAGCCTGCCTTCCCCTTGAAACCCTTCTGGACTCCCCATGGGTCCAGTCTTCTGATGGGTCCATACAGAAACGGCTACAGCGTAAGGACGTGGACTCTATCATCAAACGCAGATGGGAACCCAGGGTCGGGACCTAACCCTAAGGCGAGTACTGAACCGATAAGGGCTCCGCAAACTCTCCCCCAGCTGGGAAGGACCCTTCAAGGCGACGAAAATATGCCGACCCGAGGGTGACCACCTCGCTACTGCTGAAGGAGTACCTCTTCCTAACCCCTGGATCATCTCTGTAAGTTCTGTCCATAGGAGCAAGTCTGAGGGGTTGAGTTTTTCTCCCTTTTGTAACTAGGTTATGCATACGTGTACGCCAGCCCGGTGAGGTCTGCCCTCATAAGCCCGACCCGTTGGTCGGCACCCATGCATGCCAAGTTATAAAGAGAAGATTTACCCCCTCAGATGTGCTTCTATGATAGTTTTATCCTCCTGCTCCATGGTCTTACCCTGCAGTTTCCAGATATTAATTTTTATCTAACCCACCCATATAGTTCCCATCCCGTATGACATGATGACATCCGAATTGAATAGGCAGACTTGTAGTTTAGGACCCCTCTGCGAAAGCAGAAGGGTCCGACAGCATGGGGGCGGTTCTAAAGAATGGGAGCCCGTTCCATGGGGTGGTACGGAGCTGTGTGGCTGCTTAGCCTGGTTCCGTACCCAAAGCCTACACACTCCACCACTCCATGACAGGTACCCTAGTATTTGGAACTATAGTCCTGTGGGTCCGACATCCTGAGATCTGGCTCTAGAAAATGGACACTTGTCTCCTAGGGTGGTCCGGAGCCATGTAGCTGCTCAGCCTGGTCCCGTACCGTGAGCCTGCACGCTCACCACTCTGCGACGGGTGTCCTAGTATTTAGAACCGCGGTCCAGGGGGTCCAGACGCACAACTTGGCTCCCTAGACTAGATCCTACAGGTCCCGTGCATGTGTCAAAGGATGGTTAATGTCAGGCGATGGGTCCTATGGGTGTGCTACTAACGCTCCCTAGCCGAAGCTGTGTTCAGGTCCAGGTCCCAGTCGAGGCTGCCTCCTGGGGGCCGTTCCCAACTCTTTTAGGTATGCTGGTATCCAGTCTCGACACATCGAGCCTACATCCTAGGGGGCCAAGTACCAGGGAGGAGTCGGTAACGCCACACACAACAGGGACAAATAGTATGCAGATAAGTCCTAATACTGCTCGATAAATAGTACTCAAAAGTAGCTTACAAAAACAAAAGTTATTACATCCGCCTTCAAGCGGGGCCCTAGCCGCCTTATGTCTACAGGTATGACCTACTCGACACCAGTAGGGTCACGCTGGAAGCGCACGGCCGCCATCTCCACCACGCTGGAAGCGCGTGGCCGCCATCTCCACTGTGTACGACGTCTTGTATGACCCCCCGAGCGGTGTCCTCAGCAGCCAGGCCAGCGGTCACCATTGGAGGCGGCACCGAAGCCATCAAAGCCAAAGAGATGGAGCCGCAACACGGCTCGCTTCCCACCCCAAGGAGTTGGGGGGGCACGAGGGATGGAGCCGCAGCTCAACCCGCTGTCCACCTTCACGAGGCTGGTGAACATCCTTCCCCCGAATGCTGGAGGAAGAAGTGGGAAGGAGCGTCACCCCCATGGACATCCTACGGAGGTAGGCGATGATGGCTGCCTGAAGGATGAAGCAGGGCGTAATGTGTTGAGGTTGGAGGCCAAGCCCCTACAGCAGCAGCACGAAGAAAGACGGGATCGACAGCGCCAACCCGCTAGGGAGGAAGAACACAAACTCTCCGACGGCGAGATCGCCGTGAGGAGAGGCACCGACACAGATCTTTCCGGTGAACGCCGACACACCCCATCCGAGCAGGTTGCGCACCAAGTTGAGTGCCACCTCGGGTTGGAGGCGCTCAGGAGGATCTAGCAAGGGCATGGCGCCTACGGCGGCAGAAGAGCGCGGAGAACTCAAGAGCGAAAGGGCGCTGCGAGTGATGAGGATGGCTACCACACTCGGGGGAATCCCCTTTTTAAAGAAGGATTCCCCCACTGACGCCCCGAGACACCGCAGAAGATCTCGCCCGACGCGCGCCAAGGTGACCCAGCCTCTGACACGGGGGCCCGGGCCCACGAGTCATACTCCTTGGGCGTCGGCCTCCGTGTGCGGAAAGGGTGAACTGCCGCATGAGGAGCACGCTACTGTCTGCGGTAGTGCGCCTCTTCGTCTCCACCGAAAGCAGCGGCCCAGCCTCTGACACGGGGGCCCGGGCCCACGAGTCATACTCCTTGGACGTTGGCCTCCATGTGCGGAGAGGGTGAACCGCCGTGTGAGGAGCACGCTACCGTATGCGGTAGTACACCTCTTCGTCTCCGCCGAAAGCAGCGGCCCAGCATCTTCGTCTCCGCTGAATGCAGCGGCCCAGCCTCTGACGCGGGGGCCCGAGCCCACGAGTCATACTCCTTAGGCGTCAGCCTCCGTGTGCGGAGAGGGTGAACCGCCGCGTGAGGAGCACGCTACCGTCTGCGGTAGTGCACCTCTTCTTCTCCGCCGAAAGCAGCGGCCCAACCCCTTCACCACCGAAACCAACTGCCTAGTCCCTGACATGGGGGCCTAGGCCCACGAGTCATCCTCCATGGGCGCCGGTTCCTGGGTGCAGAGAAGTCGAACTGCCGCTCGCGCCAGTACCGCGCCTTCTCGGGGCCCCCGCCGAAGGCAGAGAAAGTAAATTTTCAAAACTAATGCGGCGGTATCGATGCACCCCGCGCGTGGCCTAGCAAAACCATCAAGTGCGGAGGTCACGGGTCAGTCAGCCGTGGGGACAGGCGTGCCAGTTGGCGTGACCGAAGGTGGACTGGCATTAATTATGTTAGCAAGCGCACAGAAGCAATGTGCCAATCAAGCTTTGGCCCCACCTGCAGGCTCGTTTCCTCCCCTGAGGCGGGCCCGGGGGCCACTGTCGGTACCCTGAATCAGGGGTACCCCTTACTACAGTGTGAAGGTACGGTGCCTACGTGGCTATCTCTAGTCGCGTCGTAAACAGCGCCCGACCCCTCCATGTGGTCGGCCCCAGAACCGCCACGTGGCCGGAGGAAAAGACGATATAACCCAGGATATCGACTGTGGGTTTGGACCCCCATGGGAAAGTGCCGGACCCCTGTGTGTACGGACCGGACCCCCGGGTAAGGTCTACAATCGCCACAAGCGTGCCCGGACCCCTGGGACAAGCCCCCGGACCCCCTAGGCAGGGTCCGGGCCACTCACAGCAAGGTCCCAGGGTCCTGGCGCAAAGGATACCCAGGCCTTGATCAAGGTTAGGCGGGGGTCCGAAACCGACAAGTGTCCGGACCATGCCGTGTAAGCTCCTGCTCCCCGCTCAGGCAGAGACCCGATGCTGCCACGCGGCCTACTGCCCGTGACGTAAGCCAGCTGGTGGAGCCTGACGTAAGGCCTCTAGGCCGTGCGGTCTCTGCATTTATTGCAGAGAAGACGCGCCGCCTGTTACCCCGCTGACAGGCGATGTGCCGCCTCAGCATTTAATGTGCCCTGTCCACTCTACTGACGGGCAGCGGCCAGGCCATCCAGCAGACGGCGTGCCTGTCCGTTTCGTTGGTAGGCAGTACGCCCATGCTGCCGCATGTGCTGCACTCATCATGACACGTACGTCACCAGGCAAGCTTCCCCAGCACGCCAATACTACACAAGCCGCGGATATCAGGGCGCAAGGAGATTGCACCTGGCCCAGCATTAGTGGCTCCGGGTGTTCCATTCGTTATGTTCTTGGGCCCACATGTTGGGGCTCAACATCCTTGTACGTGCCCCCCCTTGAGCTATAAAAGGGCAGGCACGCAACGTTACAGGGGACAGACTCACTTAGACTCTCACACTCACAAGTTCATACAAGCTCTCAAGCTTAATACAACACCCAATGGAGTAGGGTATTACGCTCCGGCGGCCCGAACCACTCTAAACCCTTGTGTGTTCTTGTGTTCTTCCCGTTTCTACCTAACAGGCAAAACGCTTAGGCCCCTCCTCATCTAAGGATTTAGGGCGGGTGCATTCCGCCACCCGGCCGGAGATTTCCTTTCCGACAGTTACTATTCATGTGAAATGTATTGCGCTATAATGCTCTACGTGCAATTCCTCTGGCTCGCTTTTAGATCGCGGTTATATGTGAGGTACTAGTATATCTATGTATAGTCACTACTGGACACAATTTCTTTGCCGAGTGCTTAAGACACTCGACAAAGCCTGGAAAACACTCGGCGAACGCGTTGATGAGTGTGACTCTCGGCAAAGAAGTCTTGGCGAACCGTATATCGGCAACAGATTCTTTACTGAATACTTTTTGTCGGGCACTCAGCAAAGCTTTGCTAAGTGCCACCAGGTACTTGTCAAAGCCATGGCCTAGTGCCACCAGGTATCTGATAGTCGCCTAGAGGAGGGGTGAATAGGGCGAAACTGAAATTCTCAAAAATAATCACAACTACAAGCCGGGTTAGCGTTAGAAATATAAACGAGTCCGCGAGAGGGCGTAAAAACAAATCGCAAGCGAGTGAAGCGGTGAGACACGCGGATTTGTTTTACCGAGGTTCGGTTCTCGCAAACCTACTCCCCGTTGAGGTGGTCACAAAGACCGGGTCTCTTTCAACCCTTTCCCTCTCTCAAACGGTCCCTCGGACCGAGTGAGCTTCTCCTTCTCAATCAAACGGGAACAAAGCTTCCCCGCAAGGGCCACCACACAATTGGTGCCTCTTGCCTTGGTTACAATTGAGTTTTGATCACAAGAACAAGAGAGAAAGAAAGAAGCAATCCAAGCGCAAGAGCTCAAAAGAACACGACAAATCTCTCTCGCTAATCACTAAAGCCTTGTGTGGAATTGGAGAGGATTTGATCACTTGAGTGTGTCTAGAATTGAATGCCTAGCTCTTGTAAGTGGTTGAGAAGTGGAAAACTTGGATGACTTGAATGTGGGGTGGTTGGGGTATTTATAGCCCCAACCACCAAACTAGTCGTTTGGGTGGAGGTTGTCTGTCGCATGGTGCATCGGACAGTCCGGTGCACACCGGACATGTCCGGTGCGCCAGCCACGTCACCCCGCCGTTAGGGTTCGGACCGTTGGAGCTCTGACGCTGGGCCCGCCTGGATGTCCGGTGGCGCACCGGACACGCACTGTAGAGTGTCCAGTGCGCCAGCATGGGCGTGCCTAACTTCTGCGCGCGCTGGCGCGCATTTAATGCGTCCGCAGGTATCCGTTGGCGCCGAAGTAGCCGTTGCCCCGTTGTTACACCGGACAGTCCGGTGTACACCGGACATGTCCGATGAATTATAGCGGAGCAGCCGATGCGAATTCCCGAGACTGGCGAGTTCAGAGCCGCGTCCTCTTGGAGCACCGGACACTGTCCGGTGTACACCGGACAGTCCGGTGAATTATAGCGCGCCAGCTCTGAGAATTCCCGAAGGTGAAGAGTTTGAAGTCGATCTTCCCTGGTGCACCGGACACTGTCCACACCGGACAGTCCGGTGCCCCCGACCAGGGTGCCTTTGGTTGTCCCTTTGCTCCTTTGTTTGAACCCTTTTTTCTTGGTCTTTTTATTGGCTTATGGTGAACCTTTGGTACCTGTAGAACTTATAGACTTGGGCAAACTAGTTAGTCCAATTATTTGTGTTGGGCAATTCATACACCAAAATCAATTTAGGAATATAGGTGTAAGCCTAATTCCCTTTCAATCTCCCCCTTTTTGGTGATTGATGCCAACACAAACAAAAGCAAATATAGAAGTGCAGAATTTGAACTAGTTTGCATATGCAAGTGCAAAGGTTACTTAGAATTGAGCCAATAAATGTTACGTACTAGATATGCATGGATTGTTTCTTTAATTTTAACATTTTGGACCACGCTTGCACCACATGTTTTGTTTTTGCAAATTCTTTTTGTAAATCCTTTTCAAAGTCCTTTTGCAAAATAGTCAAAGGTAAATGAATAAGATTTTTGCGAAGCATCTTCAAGTTTGAAATTTTCTTTCCTTGTTTCAAATGCTTTTCCTTTGGCTTAAACAAAACTCCCCCTCAAATAAATTCTCCTCTTAGTGTTCAAGAGGGTTTTAAGATCTTTATTTAGAAAGGTGCTACTTTCTCCCCCTTTAGAACACAAAGAGATACTAATTTGAAATTTACCAATTGAAAATCATTCATTTTAAAATTAGGGTGGTGGTGCGGTCCTTTTGCTTTGGGCTCATACTTTCTCCCCCTTTGCATGAATCGCCAAAAACGGATACTTTGAGTGAGATATAAGCCCTTTTCTAACTACTTTCTCCCATTTGGCAAATAAAACATATGAGTGAAGATTATACCAAAGACGGAGAGTGATGCGGAGCGATGGCGAAGGAGGAGTAATAGAGTGGAGTGGAAGCCTTTGTCTTTGCCGAAGACTCCAATTCCCTTTCAATATACCTATGACTCGGTTTGGAATACACTTGAAAACATATTAGTCATAGCATATATAAAAGAGACATGATCAAAGGTATACTTGTGAGCTATGTGTGCAAATTAGCAAAAGAAATTTCTAGAATCAAGAATATTGAGCTCATGCCTAAGTTTGGTAAAAGTTTGTTCATCTAGTGGCTTGGTAAAAATATCGGCTAATTGATCTTTAGTATTAATATATGCAATCTCGATATCCCCCTTTTGTTGGTGATCCCTAAGAAAATGATACCGAATGGCTATGTGTTTAGTGTGGCTATGCTCAACGGGATTATCCGCCATGCGGATTGCACTCTCATTATCACATAGAAGAGGAACTTTGGTTAATTTGTAACCATAGTCCCGTAGGGTTTGCCTCATCCAAAGCAATTGCGCACAACAATGGCCTGCGGCAATGTACTCGGCTTTGGCGGTAGAAAGAGCGACCGAATTTTGCTTCTTTGAAGCCCAAGACACCAAGGACCTTCCCAAGAACTGGCAAGTCCCTGATGTGCTCTTTCTATTTATCTTACACCCCGCCCAATCGGCATCCGAATAACCAATCAAATCAAATGTGGATCCCCGAGGGTACCAAAGCCCAAACTTAGGAGTATAAGCCAAATATCTCAAGATTCGTTTTACGGCCGTAAGGTGAGATTCCTTAGGGTCGGATTGGAATCTTGCACACATGCAAACGGAAAGCATAAAGTCCGGTCGAGATGCACATAAATAGAGTAATGGACCTATCATCGACCGGTATACCTTTTGATCCACGGACTTACCTCCCGTGTCGAGGTCAAGATGCCCATTTGTTCCCATGGGAGTCTTGATGGGCTTGGCATCCTTCATTCCAAACTTGGTTAGAATGTCTTGAGTATACTTCGTTTGGCTAATGAAGGTGCCCTCTTGGAGTTGCTTAACTTGAAATCCTAAGAAATACTTCAACTCCCCCATCATAGACATCTCGATTTTTTGTGTCATGATCCTACTAAATTCTTCACATGTAGATTTGTTAGTAGATCCAAATATAATATCATCAACATAAATTTGGCATACAAACAAATCATTGTCAAGAGTTTTAGTAAATAAAGTAGGATCGGCCTTGCCGACTTTGAAGCCATTAGCTATAAGGAAATCTCTTAGGCATTCATACCATGCTCTTGGGGCTTGCTTGAGCCCATAAAGCGCCTTAGAGAGCCTATAAACATGGTTAGGGTACTCACTGTCTTCAAAGCCGGGAGGTTGCTCAACATAGACCTCTTCCTTGATTGGTCCATTTAGGAAGGCACTCTTCACGTCCATTTGATAAAGCTTGAAGCCATGGTAAGTAGCATAGGCTAATAATATGCGAATTGACTCAAGCCTAGCTACGGGTGCATAGGTTTCACCGAAATCCAAACCTTCGACTTGGGAGTATCCCTTGGCCACAAGTCGAGCTTTGTTCCTTGTCACCACACCATGTTCGTCTTGCTTGTTGCGGAAGACCCACTTGGTTCCTACAACATTTTGATTAGGACGTGGAACTAAATGCCATACCTCATTCCTAGTGAAGTTGTTGAGCTCCTCTTGCATCACCATCACCCAATCCGAATCTTGAAGTGCTTCCTCTACCCTGTGTGGCTCAATAGAGGAAACAAAGGAGTAATGCTCACAAAAATGTGCAACACGAGATCGAGTGGTTACCCCCTTATGAATATCACCGAGGATGGTGTCGACGGGGTGATCTCGTTGTATTGCTTGGTGGACTCTTGGGTGTGGCGGCCTTGGTTCTTCATCCTCCTTGTCTTGATCATTTGCATCTCCCCCTTGATCATTGCCGTCACCTTGAGGTGGCTCATCTCTTTGATCTTCTACTTCATCATTTTGAGCCTCATCCTCATTTTGAGTTGGTGGAGATGCTTGCGTGGAGGAGGATGGTTGATCTTGTGCATTTGGAGGCTCTTCGGATTCCTTAGGGCACACATCCCCAATGGACATGTTCCTTAGCGCGATGCATGGAGCCTGTTCTTCACCTATCTCATCAAGATCAACTTGCTCTACTTGAGAGCCGTTAGTCTCATCAAACACAACGTCACAAGAAACTTCAACTTGTCCAGTGGACTTGTTAAAGACTCTATATGCCCTTGTGTTTGAATCATATCCTAGTAAAAAGCCTTCTACAGTCTTAGGAGCAAATTTAGATTTTCTACCTCTTTTAACAAGAATAAAACATTTGCTACCAAAGACTCTAAAATATGAAATATTGGGCTTTTTACCGGTTAGGAGTTCATAAGATGTCTTCTTGAGGATTCGGTGTAGATATAACCGGTTGATGGCGTAGCAGGCGGTGTTGATCGCCTCGGCCCAAAACCGATCCAAAGTCTTGTACTCATCAAGCATGGTCCTTGCCATGTCCAATAGAGTTCGATTCTTCCTCTCCACTACACCATTTTGTTGTGGCGTGTAGGGAGAAGAGAACTCATGCTTGATGCCCTCCTCCTCAAGGAAGCCTTCGATTTGAGAGTTCTTGAACTCCGTCCCGTTGTCGCTTCTAATTTTCTTAATCCTTAAGTCGAACTCGTTTTGAGCTCGTCTGAAGAATCCCTTTAAGGTTTCTTGGGTTTGAGATTTTTCCGGCAAAAAGAACACCCAAGTGAAGCGAGAATAATCATCCACAATAACTAGACAGTACTTACTCCCGCCGATGCTTATGTAAGCGATCGGGCCGAATAAATCCATGTGTAGGAGCTCCAGTGGCTTGTCACTTGTCATGATGTTCTTGTGTGGATGATGGGCTCCAACTTGCTTTCCTGCCTGGCATGCGCTACAAACCCTGTCTTTCTCAAAATGAACATTTGTTAGTCCTAAAATGTGTTCTCCCTTTAGAAGCTTATGAAGATTCTTCATCCCAACATGGGCTAGTCGGCGGTGCCAGAGCCAACCCATGTTAGTCTTAGCAATTAAGCATGTGTCGAGTTCAGCTCTATCAAAATCTACTAAGTATAGCTGACCCTCTAACACACCTTTAAATGCTATTGAATCATCACTTCTTCTAAAGACAGTGACACCTACATCAGTTAAGAGACAGTTGTAGCCCATTTTGCATAATTGAGATACAGAAAGCAAATTGTAATCTAATGAATCTACGAGAAAAACATTGGAAATAGAATGGTCAGGAGATATAGCAATTTTACCCAATCCTTTGACCAAACCTTGGTTTCCATCCCCGAATGTGATAGCTCATTGGGGATCTTGATTTTTCTCATAGGAGGAGAACATCTTCTTCTCCCCTGTCATGTGGTTTGTGCACTCGCTGTCAATGATCCAACTTGAGCCCCCGGATGCATAAACCTACAAAACAAGTTTAGTTCTTGACTTTAGGTACCCAAACGGTTTTGGGTCCTTTGGCATTAGAAACAAGAACTTTGGGAACCCAAACACAAGTTTTGGAGCTCTTGTGTTTGCCCCCAACATACTTGGCAACGACCTTGCCGGATTTGTTAGTCAAAACATATGATGCATCAAAAGTTTTAAAAGAAATATCATGCTCATTTGATGCACTAGGAGTTTTCTTCTTAGGCAACTTAACATGGGTTGGTTGCCTAGAGCTAGACGTCTCACCCTTATACATGAAAGCATGGTTAGGGCCAGAGTGAGACTTCCTAGAGTGAATCCTCCTAATTTTGCTCTCGGGATAACTGGCAGGGTACAAAATGTAACTCTCGTTATCCTGAGGCATGGGAGCCTTGCTCTTTACAAAATTAGACAATCTTTTAGGAGGGGCATTAAGTTTGACATTGTCTCCCCTTTGGAAGCCGATGCCATCCTTGATGCCAGGGCGTCTCCCATTATAAAGCATACTACGAGTAAATTTAAATTTTTCATTCTCTAATTTATGCTCGGCAATTTTAGCATCTAATTTTGCTATATGATCATTTTGCTGTTTAATTAAGGACATGTGATCATGAATAGCATTAATATCAACATCTCTACATCTAGTACAAATAGATACATGCTCAACGATAGATGTAGAGGGCTTGCATGATTTTAATTCTACAACCTTAGCATGTAACATATCATCCTTAGTTCTAAGGTCTAAAATAGTAGCATTGCAAACATCAAAATCTTTAGCCTTAGCAAGCAATTTTTCATTTTCATTCCTAAGGCTATCAAGAGAAATGTTTAATTCTTCAATCCTAGTAATCAAATCATCATTATCATTTCTAGGATTGGGAATTGAAACATTACAAACATGAGAATCAACCTTAGCACTTAAATTAGCATTTTCATTTCTAAGGTTGGTAATAGTGTCATGACAGGTGTTTAGCTCACTAGATAGTTTTTGACATTTTTTCTATTTCTAGAGCATAAGCATTTTTAACCTTAACATGTTTCTTATTTTCCTTAATTAGGATGTCCTCTTGGGAATCCAAAAGATCATCCTTTTCATGAATAGCACTAATTAATTCATTTAATTTTTCCTTTTGTTCCATGTTAAGGTTGGCAAAAAGGGTACGCAAGTTATCGTCCTCATCACTAGCATTATCATCACTAGAAGACTCGTATTTAGTGGATGATTTGGATTTAACCTTCTTCCTCTTGCCGTCCTTTGCCATGAGGCACTTGTGGCCGACGTTGGGGAAGAGGAGTCCCTTGGTGACGGCGATGTTGGCGGCGTCCTCTTCGTCGGAGGAGTCGGTGGAGCTCTCGTCGGAGTCCCACTCGCGGCACACGTGGGCATCGCCGCCCCTCTTCTTGTGGTACCTCTTCTTCTCTCTCCTCTTGCCGTTCTTGTCGTTATCCCTGTCACTGTCACTTGATAATGGACATTTAGCAATAAAGTGACCGGGCTAACCACACTTGTAGCAAACCTTCTTGGAACGGGATTTGTGATCCTTCCCCTTCCGTTGCTTGAGGATTTGGCGAAAGCTTTTGATGATTAAAGCCATCTCCTCGTTGTCGAGCTTTGAAGCGTCGATTGGTTGTCTACTTGGTGTAGACTCCTCCTTCTTCTCCTCCGTTGCCTTGAATGCCACCGGTTGTGCTTCGGATGTGGAGGAATCATCAAGCTCGTTGATCTTCTTTGAGCCCTTGATCATACATTCAAAGCTCACAAAATTTCCGATAACTTCCTCGGGAGTCATTAGTGTGTATCTAGGATTACCATGAATTAATTGAACTTGAGTGGGGTTAAGGAAGATGAGTGATCTAAGAATAACCTTAACCACCTCGTGGTCATCCCATTTCTTGCTCCCGAGGTTGCGCACTTGGTTCACCAAGGTTTTGAGCCGGTTGTACATATCTTGTGGCTCCTCCCCTTGGCGAAGACGGAAGCGACCGAGCTCCCCCTCGATCGTTTCCCGCTTGGTGATCTTGGTGAGTTCATCACCCTCGTGCGCGGTCTTGAGTAGATCCCAAATCTCCTTCGCATTCTTCAACCCTTGCACCTTGTTATATTCCTCTCTACTTAGAGAGGCGAGGAGTATGGTTGTGGCTTGGGAGTTGAAGTGCTCGATTTGGGCTACTTCATCCTCATCATAGTTTTCATCCCCTATGGATGGTACCTGTGCACCAAACTCAACAACATCCCATATACTTTTGTGGAGCGAGGTTAGATGAAATCGCATTAAATCACTCCACCTAGCGTAATCTTCACCATCAAAAGTTGGTGGTTTGCCTAATGGGACAGAAAGTAAAGGTGTATGTTTAGAAATGTGAGGGTAGCGTAGGGGAATCTTACTATACTTCTTACGCTCTTGGCGCTTAGAAGTGACGGACGCCGCGTCGGAGCCGGAGGTGGATGCCGATGAAGAATCGGTCTCGTAGTAGACCACCTTCCTCATCCTCTTTTTCTTGTCCCCACTCCGATGCGGCTTGTTGGAAGAGGATTTCTCCTTCTTCTCTTTGTGGTGTGAAGAAGATCTCTTCTCCTTCCCTTTGGAGGAGTCCTTTTTCTCCTTCCTCTTGGTGCGGGACTCTTCCGATGAAGTGCTCCCGTGGCTTGTAGTGAGCTTTTCGCCGGTCTCCATCTCCTTCTTGGTGTGATCTCCCGACATCACTTCGAGCGGTTAGGCTCTAATGAAGCACCAGGCTCTGATACCAATTGATAGTCGCCTAGAGGGGGGGGGGTGAATAGGGCGAAACTGAAATTCTCAAAAATAATCACAACTACAAGTCGGGTTAGCGTTAGAAATATAACCGAGTCCGCGAGAGGGCGTAAAAACAAATCGCAAGCGAGTGAAGCGGTGAGACACGCGGATTTGTTTTACCGAGGTTCGGTTCTCGCAAACCTACTCCCCGTTGAGGTGGTCACAAAGACCGGGTCTCTTTCAACCCTTTCCCTCTCTCAAACGGTCCCTCGGACCGAGTGAGCTTCTCCTTCTCAATCAAACGGGAACAAAGCTTCCCCGCAAGGGCCACCACACAATTGGTGCCTCTTGCCTTGATTACAATTGAGTTTTGATCACAAGAACAAGAGAGAAAGAAAGAAGCAATCCAAGCGCAAGAGCTCAAAAGAACACGGCAAATCTCTCTCGCTAATCACTAAAGCCTTGTGTGGAATTGGAGAGGATTTGATCACTTGAGTGTGTCTAGAATTGAATGCCTAGCTCTTGTAAGTGGTTGAGAAGTGGAAAACTTGGATGACTTGAATGTGGGGTGGTTGGGGTATTTATAGCCCCAACCACCAAACTAGCCGTTTGGGTGGAGGCTGTCTGTCGCATGGTGCACCGGATAGTCCGGTGCACACCGGACATGTCCGGTGCGCCAGCCACGTCACCCGGCCGTTAGGGTTCCGACCGTTGGAGCTCTGACGCTGGGCCCGCCTGGATGTCCGGTGGCGCACCGGACACGCACTGTAGAGTGTCCGGTGCGCCAGCATGGGCGTGCCTGACTTCTGCGCGCGCTGGCGCGCATTTGATGCGTCCGCAGGTAGCCGTTGGCGCCGAAGTAGCCGTTGCCCCGTTGTTACATCGGACAGTCCGGTGTACACCGGACATGTCCGGTGAATTATAGCGGAGCAGCCGATGCGAATTCCTGAGACTGGCGAGTTCAGAGCCGCGTCCTCTTGGAGCACCGGACACTGTCTGGTGTACACCGGACAGTCCGGTGAATTATAGCGCGTCGGCTCTGAGAATTCCCGAAGGTGAAGAGTTTGAAGTCGATCTTCCCTGGTGCACCGGACACTGTCCGGTGGCACACCGGACAGTCCGGTGCCCCCGACCAGGGTGCCTTCGGTTGTTCCTTTGCTCCTTTGTTTGAACCCTTTTTCTTGGTCTTTTTATTGGCTTATGGTGAACCTTTGGTACCTGTAGAACTTATAGACTTGGGCAAACTAGTTAGTCCAATTATTTGTGTTGGGCAATTCATACACCAAAATCAATTTAGGAATATAGATGTAAGCCTAATTCCCTTTCAGTATCGACAAAGAAAGTCGCTGTCACGACACCAAGTGATGGTGACGGAGCCTTTGCCGATTGTCCTTTTTGGAATTCGGTAAAGGCTCCGTCTTTTCCGAGTGTATGCTGAACTAGTGCTCGACAAAGAAGTCTCTCGTGGGCCCCTTTGCTAGTCCCTTTGTCGAGTGCTCAGCGGGAGGCGGCGAGCGCGGGCGATGACAACGAGGGCGCGCGGCGGCGAGGGTAGGCGGATGGCGGCGACAGTTGAGTGTAATGGGGTCGCAGGCCCCCGGATAGGCTTAAGTATATGTTCTTTGCTGAGTGCCCGTAATCTAGTACTCAACAAAGATTTTTTTATTTCAAAAATTACTTTGCTGAGTGTCCTGATCCGACACTCGACAAAGAATATACTTTGCCGAGTGTCCTGGATCCGACACTCGGTAAATAATATACTTTATCGATTGCCACTTGACATGCACTCGTCAAAGATTATTTTAATTTTTTTTAAACTTTTTGTCGAGTGCCTCCTAGTAGACACCCGACAAAGTAATTTTTGCCGAGTGTCTTTCTTTACACTCGACAAAATATATATTTTTAATTATTTTTTTCACCAAACTTTTTGTGATGTGTTCCTACAGTATATAGACATAAATGTTCAATTTTGGCACAATTGTCAAAGTATTTGCTATAAGTATTAGATTTAGTTTGTTTAATTAAAAATTTTCAGATAATTCAGATTTAAACTGAAAGTCACTCAAAAATGTAAAACGGTGAATAAAAAATGATAATAATATTATTTTGCACAAGTTACTGTCTATTTCATAAATACATCAGAATTTTCAAACACCAATCTCACGAAAATGACCGCGAACTTGCGATCCAATTTTTTAAAATTGTATAAAACATAAAAAAATCAAAAAATTATAAAACTTGTCGGCATGTTATGATATCATACACGAACCGTGTAAACGCGCTGAAATAAAACGGTACAGACCTGTTGCTAAATTGGAGAGAGAGAGAGCTGTAGGGGTAACGAAACCTCTGTAACAGTAGAATTGTCGATCGAATAATGAGACAGACAAGTAGAGATGAGCAAAAACGAGAGTCGCTTCACTGTTTGAGCATCTAGCGTTGGTCATGCACGATGTCTTCCGGGGGATTGGTCACCAAGAACCATCGTATCCCCGCCAGATCGCAGATCGGTGGTCCGCCGCACCGGAAAAAGCTAGGTAAGTCGAGGCATGCCTGCTGCGGAGGGCCGGGACTAACTACGAGCTGCCGTGGCCGTTCCTGGTGCCGGTGGGCCCCCACCACGCTTCTCTTTGCCTTCTCTCCTTCCTTCCCTCCTCCAGATTATTATTTATAAGCCATTTGCATTGCGCTCCAGCTCGGGAGCAAAGGCAAAGCAGCCAACAACAATCAGAGGGACAAACAGAGAGCAACGAAGCTCGCGAATCGAGAGCGCCAGGAAGAAGAAGAAGAAGAAGATGAAGATGAAGATGATAATGATAATGGAGCAGGAGGAGGAGGCGTGCTCGTCTTATTGCTCCTCTCCGCTGCGGCAGTGCAGGATTTGCTATGACGAGGAGGACGAGCGGCGCTCCGCCATGGAGTCGCCCTGCGCCTGCTCCGGCTCCCTCAAGGTACGTGCTTTAATTCGGACGACGGGTTCTTGTATGCTGTTCTCCACCGCCTGCTCCTCCCGCCTTGAATGATATGGCTCCTCCCGCCTGCAGTATGCTCACAGAGGATGCGTGCAGAGGTGGTGCGACGAGAAGGGCAGCACCGTCTGCGAGATTTGCCTTCAGGTCTGTCGAACCGATCGCCCAATCCTTCCTGGTTTCCTCGCCTGCTCACCGTCCTACTGTTTTAGCCATGGAAGCTTCAACTTTCCCTGAGCTTGTGTTGCACAAAAATTTAATTCGGGTGGCGTTTAGGGCCTGTTTGTGGAAATGGAGTATTTTCTTTGTTACTGGAGAACACTGTAGTATTTGAAATATTGTGATATTTTTTTCCAATATAGTGTTCGATAGACCTTTAAAAAAACTCGGTTTTCAAAACTACGGTTTTAGCTATAATGCTACAGTATTTTTACAATTTTGGAAATTTAACTTCATACCAAAGCTTGGATGTACTGTGGCAAAAAAACTGTGAGTATGTTTTGTCATTTTCAAACTGTAGTATTCGAAAATTGTAGTTTCCAACACTGTTTCGGCAAGGGCAGTGCTTTCGTAAAGACTGACTGTCTTCTCAGCAATTCTCCCTTGTCATCAAAGCATGAAAGTGTTTTTTTAGGTAGCAAAGTATTGAACCTTTCTGAGAGTCCAAGTAAGTAATAAAAGCTCAGTAGGAAACCGAACTGAACCTGCTGATTTCGCCTTTTTTTTTTCTGGGGGTACTGACAGAACTTCGAGACGGGCTACACCGTTCCTCCCAAGAAAACCCAACCAGCTGATGTCGCGGTGACCATCAGGTGTGCATCTCTCTCTCTCTCGTTCTCTCGCTCGGTGGTAATGGTAACTGTGCAGTGGTATCAATGCGCGCGTTAAGGCTATCGAACAAGGTGAATGTTGTGTTTAATTGCTGGTCCGTTCAAGTTGTTCAATACTACAGCTGTTCTGTTCTGTCATCACAAAGTAACCAACGTCCCTCGCTGAACATCCATTTCGTACTTTTTATCTGTGGCATCGCCTCATCTGAACCGAGTGATCAAGATCAAGTATGAGGAGCTGGCTATCTCGATCGCTAAGGTGGTGACCAACCTACCTATCTTTATCTTCCATTGATTGATGGAATCTGCCAGCGAGACAGGCACTCGTCGCATTCGCATTCGTATAATAATAACTAGGTGAGTGCCCGTGCGTTGCAACGGAACCGAATAATAACACGATAACTTATATGTCTCTGTTGTATATTATAGTTATGTGTCCGTGCGTTGCGACAGAAGTAAAAGATTTGTATGAAACATTAATACAAAACGACAAACATCACTATAATATGCAAAATCCGTGTGGAAAACATTATCAATATCACACTAATCAGCTAATTCTTTTTAGTGATATCGATAAGTCTCTGTTGTATGTTTGCAGCGATGGCATATCGGCACGAATTGTCCTCATAACTTAACAGATCAATCACAAAGTTCCTTCGAACAATCTTTGCATCCTACAGACAAAGACATAAGAGAACAAAACATATTATCTTGTAAAAAGAGATAACTGGAATATATGTTTTGAACATAGAACGAACGTACTACACTTACCCCAACAAATTTCATTCGTCTGTCATTCCCCCATATGGCCATAGCCTGTAGAACGAGGTAGCTGGTATTAAACCTATAATATAATGTTTGGGCAACTATGTTTTATACAATGATTATCATAGAAAAAATTTAAACTGCTGAGGTGGTACGAAGAAAATACCCTCTTAAGTCAATTGGAACACCAGTCTGAATTGTATGTTCCCACTTAAAGATATCCTCCGCCCATCGAGAACGTTTCTTGCTGTAAGCAATCTTATATTTCTTTGAGGCCATGACAATCGCTTCCGCAAACCTCTTGTATGGCATGTGTTTACACCAATCTTGAGTCGGTGTAAAGTGGATAAAAGTCACATGCTTTTTAACATGATCTATTACGAAAAGGGCGTGACATCCGTTGAATTTCCATGACATAAGAACCTGCAAAATATCAGTCATTCGGATGGCTATCGGCGCGCGGTTTGGAATCCGAGTCGAGTGGAATCCGATTCGCCATCGAGACTTCAGTCGGCCCTTACTCGTGCTGTTTGGTCTATCGCGCGTGGTCACGGAGGAAGAGGCGAAGTCGAAACAGTGTAAAGCCGCTGTGCGGCAAGCCTAACGGCGGAGGAGGGGAGGAGCCGGAAAGCGTGAGGGCTGCGTGTTTTTTTGGTAGCGTGTAAATTAATGGCCACCAAACAACCGAGCAGTGCACAGGGCAAGGAGGGAGGGGAGGGAAAGCCGAGGGCGGCTGCTCACCGGAAAAACATTAATAGGATACATGTTAGTGAGTCTAAAGTTTGTCTCACCCTAATTTGTGTCGGTAAGTTTAGACTCACTAATAAGTCACTAAACTAATATACAAAGTTTGTCGCAGCATAGTTACAAACTCCCTGGAGACTCAAACTCTCCACGTCTGACGCATGCAAAAGTAGTTACAGGGAGCATCTATGCAGCGACAAGTTTAGACGCACTCACCGGAAAATTTCAATATGAAGAAAATCTTATTGATGTCGATCAAAATACTGAACCAAGTAGTTACAGGGAGTTTGTTCACATCTGGAGACTCAAACTCTCTTAACAGTTAGCTAGCTTAGTCTCCAGCTAATAGGATATGTTGCCTTGTTGCAAATCGACGCATACAAAACATTGCATACAAATATCTGGGAAAATGCAACCGACGCATGCAAAAGAGCCTGAAACTGGCAATAGGACGGTTTGGGTCAGATAATCCAGCTCTGGATCTCTGAATGGCCTCTGCAACTGCTTTTACAGCAGGATCCTGACCGACAACTCGCTTGTGCAGCTCTTCCTCCAGATACAACAATTTCTCCCTGTCAGATTGCTTTAGTTTAGAAACTGGAATGCCTGTCCACCTGCTCACTATTTATGCAATATCGTCTTGGGTCACCTCTTCCCTTAGCATGGATTTCCCAGAACTCTGATATTCATCAAGCTCCTTCTATGTCGTTTGAAGCTGGCGCTGCAAGGCATTCAGGCTGCCATATTTCAGTTCAGCAGCTCGATTAAGATCGTACTCACGTTCTGCCTGCTGTATCTCCACATTTACCCTGTCAATCTGTTGCAGCAGGTAGTAGATTTAAGTCGATTGCCTGCACCAACTCTATAAATGCATTCACACTCATTGTGGAAAGGCAAACCTTACCTCTTCTTTGATAGATTGAATTTTAGTCATCACTGATTTCTCGTGCTCCCACTTCTCAGTCAACTGATGTTGTTTATCCTTCAAGAGTGATAGTTCTGCTTCAAGACGAGATAGTCTGTCCTTTGATGCTTTGTCTGTATCATTTGTAAGTGAGAGACGCTCCATTTCAATCTTTAGGACAACACGATCGATCTCATCCAGAGCAGTAGGTTTTGATGTTATCTCCATTTTTAATTTGGCAGCTGATTCATCAACCAGATCAATAGCTGCAACAGAGCATAACCTCTCATTAGAAAGACCACATAAGATCTTACAGTAGTGGCCGTAATAATATCTCCTCATCTAGCAGGTTAGTTTCAATTAAGATGGCAATGAGTCAAATAAATCACCTTTGTCAGACAAGAATCGTCCACTGATATAACGGTCTGAAAGAACAGCTGCAGCTACAAGGGCACTGTCAGATATTCGTACACCATGGTGCAACTCATATCTCTCTCTTAGTCCTCGGAGTATTGAAATTGTATCTTCAACTGAAGGCTGATCAACATAAACTTGTTGGAAGCGCCGCTCTAGTAGTTAAAATCAACAGAACCTTCATCCTTGCAGAAGACAAACTGTTATATGTGCCAAGCTTTGTATGCCCCTATCGGTTCTCTGAAGGTGTATATGAACTCAGCATGACAAGGTGTTCATATAACAGTTTCCTAGTGGGGACTTTGTATGCTTACTTGGCATTCTTGAGTTCATATACAGCAAGTGTTCCGATCTGTGCTTGTGTCATGTCTGAAAGTGAACAGCGGGAGAGTGATGAACTGAACTACGACTGAAGTAGTAGTAAAAGTAATAAACATGCAATATATGAACATAGAAGCTCTGACCAATGCGCCGTGAGAACATGATTAGCAATGCCTTAGGAAAGCCTCCTTTCTACTCAAGCTAGAATTTCAGAAGATGTAAACGATCATCAGAAGATTGATGCAATGGTACATATAAAAAGTCATATTATAAGGAAACATGAAACCATTACCTCAGATTTATGCTCGGTAAGCCTGCAATCAACATTATTATCACCTTTCCACTGCTGCCAGCTGTCATGTGCTTCTAGCTTACCAGACCCAGGCTTGAATCCATGCCTAGCTGATGATTGATCAGATCTTCCAGCAGGAGGCATCATGACTGTTGTGCTTGATGCATATGCTGATAGAGGCTGTGAAGGAGCAGTATCTTGACCCAGAGAATATGACTGATATGCAAGGCTTGCAGAGATAGTAGCCAGACCAGTCTTACCAATTATTGCATTTCGGTAGGTCTGGGGAGTATAAGATGGGGCAGAAAAGGAAGGATCATTTACTGACCTTCTCCCAGCTGCCTCACTCATCGAGCGGGAAAGCAACGTGGAAGTTTGAATATGTGAAGCAACTGGTGCAGTTGATCTTGGTGTGGGTAATAGAGGAGCACTTGAAGGCCTCGATGCTGCAGCAACTTCCAAAACTGAGCTGACTGTGACCTTCCTAGAAGTAGTTGCCCCTTGGGCTTCAGAATTAGTAGCTGGAGATATATGTGGCTGTTCTGAAGAAGGCAGAGCAACTTTATCAACTTGCGATAATCTTTGGGAGGGGGGGCTGGAATGAACCTATCAATTTGCAGCGACCTTGAAGGAACAGGAACATCTTTAGCACCTGATAGTGATTTTGGTGGAGCTGGAGAAATGCTCTAGCAAAATGCAAAAACAGAACATAGTTACAGAAATGAATCGGTTGACATTAACTAAGAATCTGAGCATTCCTTATGTAAGCTGGAAAATAAGAACCAGTCAACATATCCAATAAGAACCAGTAAGAATAGCAGAGCCAAACCAGTACAAGGGATGACCAAAGAAACCAACCTTGAGAGGAGGGGGGGGGCAAGGGGCCAAGTATTTCCTTCTTGACTTTGCTCTCGTCACCTATGATAAGAAGCGTGAGACCAGCAAAACCTGAGGAGCAGACTACTGGTGTGACTAAGCATCAATTTCAACTGTGCATTTATCTATAGATTCCTACAAAAAAGAGAGGCTTCCAATTGCTTTGACATGTGAACAAAATAAAACATTAAGCTCCCATGTTTATCTTTACGAACCATCGGTGGCGAACCCAAGATTTGAATCCAATTTATGCCTAACTAAAAAAAATCCCTCAATTTATGCCTAATTAAAAAATCCCTTATCTCGTTAACCTAAGTGGTTTTACCAAATCCAGTCCAATTGTACCTGCAAAAGACAAATTTCTGAACGCAAAACCAAGGTATTAAATGCTCAATTTCTATTGAGCTACTGATGAACTGCTTAAGCTGGCAGTTCGATGTGGCAAGGTGGACAAAATTTTAGAGCGAGTTTTTTTAAGGACTAACTAAGCAAGTGGTCGCAGCACATGAAACCCAACTGATGGCCTAACTAAATTAGTTTAAGGAGTGACAATGGCTATATGATTTATTTCTAAAAAAGGAAAAACAAAGCAATGACTGGGTGAAGCTCAACATGAGCCACACTCAAATATAGATCAAATCAAAAGAGATTGGCAAGCTAGGCTGACCATGCACCGCGATTAATCTGCTCAAAACTGAGGTTTCAAGTATTAGCTCTGCATTATGTCTTGGTACTAAGAATTATCTTTTAGTAAGAGAAGGGTTCCATAGAAGCAGAGGAAATATCCTCGTTAAATTAAGAAAAAGGGTTGCCAACCATAGCAATATGCCAAGTAATTTATACCAGCAAACCTTCATTCAAGTTGCTTTGTATCCATTGGTTAGGGAGCAATAAATGACTTACTCTGAAGTATTGGAACTATTCAAATTTTCAATCGCTGGAACTGTTTTACTTTTTGATTTGCAATCAGGACAGAAATAATCTACATTTTTCAAATCATATGACACAACGCCAAGTTAACAAAAGATATTCATAATTTACATGTAGACATCCAAGGTTATGGATACACCAAGAGACAACTAAAAAAATTGAGAAGCTATTAACACAAAACTTGAACCCATGCCTGTCAGTGATGGTCAATTGAAAAATCGAGAAGCTATTAGCACACCAAGAGACAACTGTAAATGTACACAACCATCAAAGATATTCATAATTTTCTCATTTAGAAGATATTTAATTGAGCAGTACCAAGGTATTCATGTGATGTTTTTACTGCCAGTATGTGGTTTATATGTAGATGTAGTCACTTCGCTGGCATTCATTGGTCATGTTAGTTTTTTGCCTGAACATGTCTAGTTTTCAAAAAATGTACACGACCATAACTGAATGAGGCAGTAAAAGCATGCATCTCTGCAGGTAGGTAACAACTGGGTACAAAAAGGATGCATTTTCTTATGGATGAACAATGGATCGTCAGAGATGGGCTGAGTTTGGGGGAATCTAAGAACCTCACTCACCTGCAACGTGCAACGAGGCAGTGGGCGGCGAGCCGGAGCATTCCAAACCACATCCGTGTCGTCAGGGAACTCACCACATTTCAGCAGCCGGACAATCGGACGAGTTGAGCCCAACAGCAATGTGTCGACCATCATGAGCCTAGCTAACGCTGGTAATAGGACCGCTGTCCTCATCGATGGTCACAAGCTTGGATGTGGATCCCCTCGATGCATCCCGTAGGTACACGGTGTTTCCCAAAGCAATGGACAGCACGTTGTTGCTTCCCCAGTCAAGCAGGTTGAGGTAGTAGTCATCAACAAGTTCTAGTGCGTTTAGGGTCCTCTCGGCAGACTGTATATATTTTGACTCAACTGCATCAGTGATCCACCATTTTCACATGCCACTACACTGTTGCATAAGATTGCTAGATGTGGAATCAGAAGAGATATTACACGTACCTAGGAAATGTGGCGCCGCTGCTTGGTCGGCTCGGCCTGCAGGTTGGAGGAAGCGACATTGGTGAAAGACACGTTCTCGGGTTCTGGCAGCTTGTTCCTGAAGGCGAGGATCCGTGTCCGGTTGTTGAACAACTTCCGCGCGAGCAGCCTCCTGTATGCCTCCTTGGACGGGGATGCCACCATGCCCGCCGCGTTCTCCTCATCCTTCCTGGGCTCTGTGAGCAGGTAGTGTGCCATGTCCATGTCCATCGCCGATCTGTCGGGGATGAACCTGTCGCCGTGCAGGACACAAACAGGAGGAGAAGTGGAGAACAAGACAAACTTGGTCAGACAAACCATCGAACACCCACCTTGCTTGCCCAAGTAGCAAGAGAATGGACCCACGTAGCACTTGGCCGACGGGTTACGGGATCCCGAGCTCAGCGATGGCATGTGGGGGCGGCGGCCGGGGCGCGACGGCGTGGCTCTTCTCCGAGGAGATCGAGTGAGAGCCTGCGTCCATGGTTAGAGCAAACAAAAAAAGAGGGCAAACACAACAGCAGAAGCGATGGATTTAAAAGGCTAACTAAACAATAGCAGGTTAGAATCAAACACAAAATAAATGGTACAATCAAACAAGAAGATTAACAACAAACTTGTTGAAGCTCATCTTCCTCACACGCACGAGATGGCAGCGTACGCAGGGACCCAGACCTTCCATCCGCGCGTCCGAGGAGGAGTTGGTGGCGTAGTGAGGGGGAGATGATGAGGAGGTGGCGTAGGGGCTGCGGACACGCGGACCTTCCATGCATTTGCGCGATTTAGGGGCGCAGGGCAGCGGACCTTCCATCCGCGCGTCCGAGGAGGAGGTGGCGTAGGGGCTGCGGACGTGCGGACCTTATATGCCTCCGCGCGATTTGGGGGCGCAGGGGCGCGTACCTTCCATGCGGGCTGGACGCGCACTCCTTCCATTGACGGCGGCTGAGGAGGAGGTGGCGGCGCAGGCGGTGTGACGGACGGGCGGTTGCGTGGAGTGGGGGGCCGTTCCCGCAGACGGGACGGGACACGTCTATGCTCTGCCCGCAGTGCTGGGGAGAGGAGGAGGGCGTGGATGTTGCGGAGGCGAGATTTCCGGTGGCGGACGCGCAGAGCTTCCATTGCTGCCGAGGCGAGATTTCCGGGCACGGACGCGCGGGCAGGCGGGATACCCGACGACGGGCATCACGGCGCGCCGGGGGAGGGGGGCGGGGTGCCTGGCGCGGGAGGGCGACGCGCGCGGGGCGTGCATCGCGGGCGGGGGCACGGTGAGGTGGTGGACGCCCTCCGTCCACCCTTAAGGATTAGTAGAGATAATAATACTACCAGCAGCCAAATTCCAAGATGTCTGTCCAAAAGGCATACGGGGGGCGTGCGTGCATGCATGCATGTCTGTCCAGCAGGCCCCTCGTTCTCATCCACTGACACAGCATGCATCCTTCCTCACTCACCCCTCATCCGGTTCAGCAGAGACAGCGTGGCGGTGCCCAGGCAGCAGAACGAGCCCGAGGACGAGGAGGAGCAGGTGGCCGCGGCGCTGATCGGAGCCAGCGATCCGGAGTACGCCGAGTGCGCCCGCGCCGCCGGCAGGAGCGCGTCCTGCTGCCGCTCCGTGGCCGTCACGGTACGTTTCCAGCCAGTTCTAGACCCCCCCCCCCCCCCCCCCCCCCCCCTGAACTGCAGTGCGTCTGTGTCTGAACTTTGGCACCGTCTCCATGCAGTTCACGATCGTCCTGCTGCTGAGGCACCTGGTCACCGTGGTGACGCTCGGAGCGGCCAACCAGCAGCAGTTCGCCTTCAGCCTCCTCACAGTGAGTAGTCCATCTCCACCACCTGAATGAATGAATGCTTCTTGGTTTCGCACGGAAATCTGAAGAAAAAAAAAAAGAAAAGGGCAGCAAAGAGGTTTCTGCGTTCGATCGGCTCTAACATAAAAAAAAACATTTGCTTCTTCCTTGGCTTGGCACTCGGCAGGTGTACATGCTGCGGGCGAGCGGGATCTTGCTTCCGTTCTACGTTGCCATGAGGCTCATCTGCGTGATCCAGCAGGGACAGAGGCAGTACAGGCTGCATCTGCTTCAGGTTTAAGTCGATCCATTGCCACTTCTGAATAGATCGATATCGTTGGCGGGCTGTGTCCTGCTGGACGGAAGCAGCAGTTGGTGGGACAGCTGCTAGGCTGCTAACCTGTAGGAGTATGTTGGGTGCTGCAGGAGCAGAGGAGACACGCGTTGAGGCGGTTGGTCTGGCTGCAGGGTCAGGGACAGCACCAGCAACCGCATGTCATCCTGGTTCGCTGAGGAACAAGGCATTCGTCTAGTGCTCATACGCTCGTTCATCCAACCATCCATCACGTACAAGACTGTAAATTTGTAAAAGGGACAAAATAAAGAAGAAAAGGAGAAAGAAAGGTGGCGCAATGTTTTCGATTGCCAATCTTCTCTTAACCTGTTTACTTGGTTTTAATCCGTATTAACTTCTACTGCTACTGCTTTGTTTTTGTCACCCCTTTACTGGTGAACGCAGTGATGTCGTACTACCACCCCCGCAGAACAACAAATAATGAGCACGACAGCGATCCTGTACAGATCCACCCACTTTATTCCCTCTTCACTTCAAAGTTCAGAATACGACGATGGAGCATATACGACTAACTTATGGATAGTTTGAAAACTCAAATCTCCTTCGGTATTGAAGTGGATTAGACAGAAAATTAGTTCAATTTCATTCCAATTCTCTCTAATTCCAAAGAAGATTTGAGGTTACCAAAGTAGCAAAAATGGGTACACTATATCTTAGCTCACAGTATATAATATGCTGAAATATTGATAATCTATAAATTATTTAGTTATGCATTATTGCTCGTCACAGATTGAAAATCATTAGGGCTTCATATACGCGGTACATAAACTGTTCTGAACACATTTTCGACGTACATCTACTGTGGACATTGGAGTCGGAAACTATGAGCACGTGCCGGTGGCAGACCGAAAAAGGTGTAACCCAGTAAAACACGTGATCTCAATCTCATGCATGAAATCCCTGCCACTGCCACCCCTCAAGGAATCGTACAAAGGAGCAGCGTAGCTCAGAGTATTGGTCTACTGGAGTAGTAGTAGTGCCAGTGGGCACAGCCGCACACTTCCATGGTAGTAGTAGAGTTGTTGCATGAGTAAAGAGAGGCCGGCCCCTGGAACGCAAAAAGTGCCATGAATTCCAGCTCTTCCGGTTCCACTACGTTGAACACCAAAAGTTTCACAGGTCCTGCCCTAGAGGTCACATGGCCCTCGGTTCAAACGGTCCACGTGTGAATATAATTAATTAGGGTTTCTAATTTTCTGTGAGATTTGTTAGCAAATTTTACGAGATTTGTTTAGAAACCGACTTAGAGTACTTCCCCTTATATAAACGAAAGGGTACAGCCGATTCACACAACCATAATCGATCTAATCAAACCAATTATCATATTTCTCGTATTTGCATTTCTTTCCATGCATTAGGAGTAGGAGTAATCTAGCTCTAGTTTAGTCTTCCTCTACCTCAAACCTTCACTTTTCTTTGAGTCTACGTCGACTATAGGCGTCTTGGGTGGCCTGTCAACCCCAAGACAACCCTACATAGGGGTGAAAACGGGTTGGATATAACCGTCGGGTACTGGATACCGGTAGTGCAAATATCCGTTTTTTCGGATACGGATTCAGGTAGTTTTATATTCGGGACGGATACGGGTAATACCTGGATAATGTAGCTTCGAATTCGGGTCGGATACGGAGCGAGAACTACCTGGATATTCGGGTCGGATACGAGTACCCGGAATTCAGATACCCGTTTTCTTTTTCTGCGTAATATAGTTATAAAATTATGAAATCGGATAAAGATAAAGTTTATATAAAAATTGTAGAGCTTGAAGAGATCTATAACTTTGTAATGCATCAATTTTTTGTTTAAACATATCTTTAGGCCAAAATCATTGAAATAATGTCCAAATTTATATTAAATTAATAGACTTTATTATTTTTATGTGGGGGCTTAAGGTTATCTCTACGTGGGAACTTAAGGTTATCTTTTTATAGACTATTTATTAGTAATGGTAACTTATTTATATTTTTCGGTCAATACTACAATATTTTAAGGATTTAATTGTATTTTGATGATTTTCTATGATAAGAAATTAATAATACAAAAATAGCCTCAAAAAATCGTGAAATTTTATGGAGACACAACATATGTTCATATATAACCACAAAAAATGTTTGGATCATAAGATCTATAAGATGTCCGCATTTTATCCATTTCACTTTCACTTATTTATATGAGTTACATGTGAAATCAGTGTAAGTATCCAAGTTTCAACATAACCAATACTTTACTTTATTATTTTCATATGCGGACTTAAGTTATCTTCGTATAAAATGTTTATTAGTTTTTGTAACTTATTCGCAATTTTGTAGTGAAACTAGAATATCTTATGAATTTTAAATATTGTGGTGTTGGTTCTACAATGTCCTTATGATAAGTAACTTTGAACTGCATGATGTCAATTTTATCGATGAGCAATGGCCAAACAACCTTTATTTTTGCCGAAAATAACCATGAACGACTATTTTCAATAATACCGAAAGCTAACACCTAAAGATTTTTGACCAAGAAATGGTCTCCACCAAAAATCCAAGAATGTGATTTATGGCAAGGAAACATATGTGGGGTGAGGTATACGAGCCACTGGTTCATAATCAATGGCCAGACAAGTCCCATTTTTGTCAAAAATAGCATTAACGACCATTTTCAATAATACCGATGGCTAACACCAACGAATTTTTTTACCAAGAAATGGTCTCCACCAGAAATCCAAGAATGTGATCCATGGCAAGGAAACATATGTGGGTGAGGTGTACGAGCCTCTGGTTGATGATCAAAGGCCACACAACCCTATTTTTGTCAAAAATAGCATGAACGACCATTTTCAATAATACCGAAGGCTAACACCTACGAATTTTTTACCAAGAAATGGTCTCCACCAGAAATCAAATAATGTGATCTATAGCAAGGAAACATATGTGGGGTGAGGTGAACGAGCCTCTGGTCAATGATCAATGGCCACACAACACCCATTTTTGTCGAAAATAGCCATGAACGATCATTTTCAATAATACTGAAAGCTAACACCTACGGATTTTTGACCAAGAAATGGTCTCCGCCAGAAATCGAAGAATGTGATCTATGGTAAGGAAACATATGTGGGGTGAGGTGAACGAGCCTTTGGTCACACAACCCCCATTTTTTGTCGAAATAGCATAAATGACCATTTTCGTTAATAACGAAGGCTAACACCTACGAATTTTTGACCAAGAAATGGTCTCCAACAGAAATCCAAGTTTGTGATCTATGGTAAGGAAACATATGTGGGGTGAGGTGTATGATCCTCTGGTCAATGATCAATGGCCACACAACCCCTATTTTTGCCGAAGGCTGACACCTACGGATTTTGAATAATACCGAAGGCTGACACCTACGGATTTTCAATAATACCGAAGGCTGACACCTACGGATTTTGACCAATAAATTGTCTCCACAAAAAAACCAAAAATATGATCTATGGCATAGAAACATATGTGGGGTGAGGTGTACAAGCCTCTGGTTGATGATCAATAGTCACACAACCCATATTTTTGTCGAAAATAGCCATGAACGACCATTTTCAATAATACCGAAGGCTAACACATACGGATTTTTGACCAAGAAATGGTCTCCACCAGAAATCCAAGAATGTGACCTATGGCAAGAAAACATATGTGGGTGAGGTGTACAAGCCTTTGGTCGATGATCAATGGCCACACAACCCCCATTTTTGTCAGAAGTTGTGATTTACGACCATTTTCAATATACCGAAGGCTAACACCTACGGATTTTTGACCAAGAAATGGTCTCCACTAAAAATCCAAGAATTTGATCTATGGCAAGGAAACATATGTGGGTGAGACGTACGAGCCTGTGGTCGATAATAAGTGGACACACAATCCACATTTTTCTCGAAAATAGCATGAACGACCATTTTCAAGAATACCGAAGGCTAACACCTATAGATTTTTGACCAAGATATGGTCTCCACTAGAAATGCAAGAATGTGATCTATGGAATGGAAACATATGTGGGGTGTGGTGTATGAGCCTCTGGTCGATGATCAATGGTCACACAACCCCCATTTTTGTCAAAAATAGCATGAACGACTATTTTCAATAATACCAAAGGCTAACACCTACAGATTTTTTACCAAGAAATGGTCTCCACCAGAAATCTAAGAATGTGATCTATGGGAAGGAAACATATGTAGGGTGAGATGTACGAGCCTCTGGTCGATGATCAATGGCCACACAACCCCTATTTTTGCCGAAAATTGCATCGACGACCATTTTCAGTAATACCGAAGGCTAACACCTATGGATTTTTGACCAATAAATTGTCTCCACCAAAAACCAAAAATATGATATATGGCATAGAAACATATGTGGGGTGAGGTGTACGAGCCTCTGGTCGATGATCAATAGTCACACAACCCCTATTTTTGTCGAAAATAGCATGAACAACCATTTTCACTAATAACGAAAGCTAACACCTATGGATTTTTGACCAAGAAATGGTCTCCACCAAAAATCTAAGAATGTGACCTATGGCAAGGGAACATATGTGGGGTAAGGTGTATGAGCCTCTGGTCGATCATCAATGGCCACACAACCCCCATTTTTGTCGAAATAGCATAAACGACCATTTTCATTAATACCGAAGGCTAACACCTACGAATTTTTGACCAAGAAATGGTCTCCAACAGAAATCCAAGTTTGTGATCTATGGTAAGGAAACATATGTGGGGTGAGGTGTATGATCCTCTGGTCGATGATCAATGGCCACAAAACCCCCATTTTTGTCGAAAATAGCCATGAACAACCATTTTCAATAATACCGAAGGCTAACACCTACAAATTTTTGACCAGGAAATGGTCTCCACTAGAAATCAAAGAATTTGATCTATGGCAAGAAAACAAATGTAGGGAGATGTGTACGAGCCTCTGGTTGATGATCAATGGCCACATAGCCCCTATTTTTGTCGAAAATAGCATAAACGACCATTTTCAATAATATCAAAGGCTAACACCTACAGATTTTTGACCAAGAAATGGTCCCACCAGAAATCCAAGAATGTGACCTATGGCAAGGAAACATATGTGGGGTCAGGTGCACGAGCCTCTATTTGATGGTCAATGGCTGCACAACCCCCACTTTTGTCGAAAATCGAATGAACGACCATTTTCAATAATATCGAAGGCTAACACCTACAGATTTTTGACCAAGAAATGGTCTCCACTAGAAATCCAAGAATGTGATCTATGGCAAGGAAACATATTTGGGTGATGTGTGCGAGCTTCTAGTCGATGATCAATGGCCACATAACCCTGATTTTGTCGAAAATAGCCATGAACGACCATTTTCAATAATACCGAAGGCTAACACCTACAGATTTTAGACCAAGAAATGGTCTCCATCAGAAATCCAAGAATGTGATCTATGGCAAGGAAACATATGTGGGGTGAGGTGTACAAGTCTCTGGTCAATGATCAATGGCCACACAACCCCCATTTTTGTCAAAAAATAGCATGAATGACCATTTTCAATAATATCGAAGGCTAACACCAACGAATTTTTCACCAAGAAATGGTCTCCACCATAAATCCAAGGATGTGATCTATAGCAAGGAGACATATGTGGGGTCAGGTGTATGAGCCTCTAGTTGATGATCAAAGGCCACACAACCCCTATTTTTTTTCAAAAATAACATGAACGACCATTTTCAATAATACCGAAGGCTAACACCTACGGATATTTTACCAAGAAATGGTCTCCATGAGAAATCCAAGAATGTGATCTATGGTAAGGAAACATATGTGGGGTGAGGTGAACAAGTCTCTGGTCAATGATCAATGGCCACATAACTTCCATTTTTGTCGAAAATAGCCATGAACGACCATTTTTAATAATACCGAAGGCTAACACCTATGGATTTTTGACCAAGAAATGGTCTCCACCAGAAATCCAAGAATCCGATCTATGGCAAGGAAGCATATGTGGGGTGATGTGAACGAGCCTCTGGTCAATGATCAATGGCCACACAACCCCCATTTTTGTTGGAAATAGCCATGAACGATCACTTTCAATAATATCGAAGGCTAACACCTACGGATTTTTGATCAAGAAATGGTCCCCACCAGAAATCCAAGAATGTGAAATATGGCAAGGAAACATATGTGGGATCAAGTGCATGAGCCTGTATTCTATGGTCAATGGCTACACAACCCCCATTTTTGTCGAAAATCAAATGAACGACCATTTTCAATAATACGAAGGCTAACACCTACGTATTTTTGACCAAGAAATGATAGGGGTGAAAACGGGTTGGGTATACCCGTTGGGTACCGAGTACGGGTAGTGCAAATACCCGGATACTGTAGCTTCGGATTCGGGTCAGAAACGGAGCGAGGACTACCCGGAAAATACCCGGATATTCTGGTCAGATACGGGTACCCGGAATTCGGGTACCCGTTTTAATTTTTCTGCATAATATAGTTATAAAATTATATCTTTTACATATGAAATCAGATGAAGATAAAGTTCATATGAAAATTGTAGAGCTTGAAGAGATCTATAACTTTGTAATGCAATAATTTTTTGTTTAAACATATCTTTAGGCCAAAATCATTGAAATAATGTCCAAATTTATATCAAAATAATAGAATTTATCATTTTTATGTGGGGGCTTAAAGTTATCTCCACGTGGGAACTTAAGGTTATCTTTTTATATACTTTTTATTCGTATTGGTAACTTATTTGTATTTTTCGGTCAATACTACAATATTTTAAGAATTTAATTGTATTTTGATGATTTTCTATGACAAGAAATTAACAATACCTAAATAGCCTAAAAAATCGTGAAATTTTACGGAGACACAACATATGTTCATATATAACCATAAAAATGTTTGGATCATAAGATCTATAAGATGCCCGCGTTTTTTTCCATTTCACTTTCACTTATTTGTATGAGTTACATGTGAAATCAGTGTAAGTATCCAAGTTTCAACATAATCAGTACTTTACTTTATCATTTTCATATGAGGACTTGAGTTATCTTCGTATAAAATGTTTATTAGTTTTTGTAACTTATTTGCAATTTTTGAGTCAAACTAGAATATTTTATGAATTTTAAATATTGCGGTTTTGGTTCTACAATGTCCTTGTGATAAGTAACTTTGAACTGCATGATGTCAATTTTATCTGTTTCCTTTCTTACATTTGATCTATCATATACATGATTATGTATTGCTAAACTTATGTGTTTGTTGGATGGTTGGATAATTAATATCATAAGACGAACTACCCGACAATTATCCTGTACCTACCCGAGTAGTATCTGTTATTCGTTTCTTACCCGTCCAGATTATTACCCGGTCCCGTCCTATACCCATCCTAAATCTTAACTAACTGTATCTGGTCCCGTATCCGAGAGAAATACATTAGCGTAGGATTCGGGATGACCCTGTATCCGGCTGTATCTGTCCCGTTTTCATCCCTAACCCTACGATCTCCCCTCCTCGACAAAGCCCCTCCCAGGACCCCAGGAGGCGAGATTCAGGTTTCTGCGAAGGACAAGATTCTGCGTCATTGCGGACCGTCCAAAACCAAGCAGGGAGGAGCCACTCCTGTAGTGAGGTCGCGGACCATCTGGCTCTAAGCCATTGGTCGTCCGCGCTCTCGCAGAGAGCACCAATAGGTGGTTCATTCTAGTGTTTAGTACCTAATCTGTGTCAACACATGTTTTGGCAACTCCACTGGGGACAAGGGTCTTTAGATCTACTAAAAATCGGCCTCCACATGGTCCATTCTAAAGATCACACCGACGTCTCCACCACCAGTATCATCAAGCTGACCATAGAGGCACTCTCGGCTGATGATCGACAACACTTTGAGGACCTCATGAGGCATGGAGAGGAAGAAGTGCTGCGACAAGTCATCGAACGAAGAGAGAAGGCAAAGTAAAAGTACCTATTGCACTTCACGGTGGATCATCAACAGAAGATCATCCTTTAAGGGAAGATCAATAAAGCATCTCTCCTACCTTCGCCTCAAGCTCCCGCTATAAGTATTCCAGATCAATCTTTTAAGGCTTTCATAGAATAGTGGGAGGACCAATTAAAACAATATATCGATGAATCTATTGAAGGATGGACGTGTTCGTATGAAAAATCTAATGTCCCTAGTTTTCCCTCGTATGAACCTAATATGGAGCCACCCACACCTAACACATTGGCTACAAATGGGTCATCCTAGACCCAGCCATTGTGTGGTATGCCGATGAACACGTGCATGGCACCACCGAAGCTACCGCCGCCTGGCACACAACCACCTCTAAACATGATAGGACCGTTCGAGACTCATCTCGGACCGTTTGGCTACATCACAGACCATCATGTGTCATTTGACGAACCATCCGACTCTACACGGCTGTCGGAGAGGAAATCTCTGGCCAGGTGGCGGAATGCACCCGCCCTAAATCCTTAGATGATGAGGGGCCTAAGTGTTTTGCTTGTCTGCTAAGAGATGAATGAACACAAGAACACACAAGGATTTAGAGTGGTTCGGGCCGCCGGAGCGTAACACCCTACTCCACTGTGTGATGTATTGAGCTTGTATGAACTTGTGAGCCTGAGCTGGGTCTAAGTGTGTCCAAGTCAGTTTGAGTGAGCTTGAGTCTGAGTTGTATCGTTGCATGCCTCCCCTTTTATAGCTAAGGGGGCACGTTACAAGGGTACTGAGCCCCGACATGTGGGCCCAGGAACATAACAGATGTAATACTGGGAGTAACCAATGTTCGTTGCTAGAGCAATCTTCTTGCGCCTTTACATCCGAGATCCACGTAGTATCGGCGTGCAGGGGAAGCTTCCTTGGTAGCGTATAAGTGATTATGGACATAGTGCACCTTGCAGCACGGGCGTACTGTTTGTCAATGGACTGGACAGGTACACCGTCTGTAGGATGGCCTGGGCGCCGCCTGCCAGCGGAGTGGACAAGGCACATTAAATGCTGAGGGCGCACATCGCCTGTCAGCGGGATAGATAGGCGGCGCGTCCTCTCCGCCATAAATGCAGAGGCAGCGCGGCCTAGAGGCCTTACGTCAGGCTCCGCTCGCTGGCTTATGTCACGGGCGATAGACCACGTGGCAGCATCGGGCCTCCGCCTGAGCAGGGAGCGGAAGCGCATAGGTCGAAGCCCGGACACGCGTCAGTACCGGACCCTTGCCTATACTTGACATAGGTCAGGGTATCCCCTGTTCCACGACCTTGTTGTAGGTGGTCCAGACCTCACTCAGAGGGGTTCGGATCCCACCCAAGGGGTCCGGCTTGCTTACTTTGGAGTCCCGGACCGTACTCGGAGGTCCGGGTTGAGTGTACAGGGGTCCGGTGCTCTCTCGTGGAGGTCCGTACCCACTGATGGCATCCTGGAGTATATCACCTCTTCTGGTCACGTGGCGTCCTTGGGGCCGCCCACGTGGTGGCGTCGGGCGCTGCTCACCATGCGGCCAGAGATAGCTGCACAGGCACCGTGTCTTCATACTGTAGTAAGGGGTACCCCTGATTCAGGGTACCGACAGTGGCCCCCGAGCCCGCCTCAGGTGAGGGTACGAGCCTGTAGGTGGGGCCAAAGTTTGATTGGCGATTGGCTCGCTGCTTCTTTGTGCTCGCTATCGTAATTACCGCTAGTCCACCTTCGGTCACGCCAACTTTTACGCCTGTCCCCGTAGCTGACTGACCTGTCGCCTTTGCACTTGATGGTTTTGCTAGGCCATGCACGGGGTGCCTCGGTACCGCCGCATTGGATTTGAAAATTTAACTTCTCCGTCTCCTGCGGCGGCCCCGAGGAAGCACGGTACTGGCGCGAGCGGCGGTTCGGCTTCTCTGCACCCAGGAACCGATGCCTAAGGAGGGTGACTCGTGGGCCCGGGCCCCTATGTCAGAGCCTGGGCTATTGGTTTCGGCGGGGGTGAAGAGGCGCACTACCGCAGGCGGTAGCATGCTCTTCATGCGGCGTACTGGTCCGCTGCTTTCGGCGGAGACGAAGGGGCGCATTTGCCGCGGGCGGTGGCGTGCTCCTCACGCGGTGGACTAGTCCGCTGCTTTCGACAGAGACGAAGAGGCACAATTACCACGGGCGGTGGCGTTCTCCACACGCGGCGGTTCGCCTTCTCTGCACATGGAGGCCGATGCCCAAGGAGTATGACTCGTGGGCCCAGACCCCCGTGCCAGAGACTGGGTCACCTTGGCGCGCGTCGGGTGAGGTCTTCTATGGCGCTTTGGGGCGTCAGTGGAGGAATCCTTCTTTAAAAAGGGACTCCCCCAAGCGTGGTAGCCATTCTCATCAGCGCCCTTTTTTCCCTTGAGCTCTCTGTGCTCTTATGCCATTGTAGCCGCCATGGCCTTGCTAGACCCTCCCGTGCGCCTTCAGCCCGAGGTGGCACTCAACTTGGTGCGCAACTCGCTCGGATGGGGTGTGCTGGCGTTTGCCGGAAGGATCCATGTTGGTGTCTCTCCTCACGGTGACCTCGTAGCCGGAGAGTTTTTGTTCTTGGTCTCCAAACTCCCCAGCAGGTTGGCGCTGCCGATCCCGTCATTCTTCGTGCTGCTGCTGGAGGGGCTTGGCCTCCAGCCTCTACACGTTACGCCCCTGCTTCATCCTTCAGGCGGCCATCATCGCCTACCTCCACGGGATGTCCACGGAGGCGACGCTCCTTCCCGCTTCTTCCTCCAGCATTCGGGGGGAAGGATGATCACCAGCCTCGTGAAGGTGGACAGCGGGTTGAGCCACGGGTCCATCCCTCGCGCCCCCAACTCTTTGGGGTGGGAAGCGAGCCGTGCTGCGGCTCCATCTCTTTGGCTTTGATGGCCTCGGTGTCGCCTCAAACGCCGCCTCCCACCGCCAAGCAGAGCGTGGCTGCCCGTCCACCGCACGGGTGACGGTCGCACCGTGCACATGTCCGCCGCACCCGCAGCGCCCTCTGCGCCGCCAGCCACCGTAGGCCACGCTGCTCCGACGTCGCCCGGGGGGTCGTACAAGACGTCGTACGCCATGGAGATGGCGGCTGCGTGCTTGGATGGTATTGTCCTCACCCCCATAGGGGGACGGGGGCGAGGGCCTCCTCGTCATGGCGCACACGCTGAGGTGGTCGCCACCGCTAGTGCAGAGGTGGTCGCCGCCGCTGGCAAGCCTCTTGGAGCTAGCTTTCAACGCGACCCTGCTGGTGTAGAGTAGTCCATACTTGTAGAGTAGAGATGGAGCTAGGACTCCGCTTGAAGGCGGATGTAATAACTTTTGCTTTTTGTAAGGTACTTTTGAGTACTATTTATCAAGCAGTATTAGCACTTATCTGTATACTATTCACCCCTGTTGTGTGTGTGGCGTTATCGACTCTTCCTTGGTACCAGTATGCCTGACAGAGTTGGCAGCGGCCCCCAGGAGACAGCCTCGACTGGGACCTGGCCCTGAACACAGCTTTGGCTAGGGAGCGTTAGTAGTACACCCATAGGACCTATTGTCTGACATTATCCATCCTTTGATACATGCACGGGACCTACAGGTTTTAGTCTGGGAAGCCAAGTTGTGTGCCCGGACCCCCTGGACGGTGGCTCTAGATACTAGGACACCCATCATAGAGTGGTGGAGCGTGCAGGCTTACGGTACGGGACCAGGCTAAGTGGCTACACGGCTCCGGACCACCCCAGGAGACAAGTATCTGTTCTCTAGAGCCGGACCCCAGGTTGTCGGACCCACAGGACTATAGCTCCAAATACTAGGGTGCCCGTCACAGAGTGGTGGAGTGTACAGGCTTTCGGGTACGGAACCAGGCTAAGCGGCCACATAGCTCCGGACCACCCCATGGAACGGGCTCCTGTTCTTTAGAACCAGTCCCCAGGCTACCGGACCCCCTGCTTTCGTAGAGGGGTCCTAAACTGCAGGCCTAGCTACTCAATTCGGATGTCATTATGGCAGGACAGATGGGAACTGTATGGGTGGGTTAGGTAAAAAATAATATCCGGAGACTGCAGGATAAAACCATGGAGGTAGGAGGATAAAACTGTCATAGGAGCACATCTTGTTAGAAATATGCCCTAGAGATAATCATAGAGATGAGCATATTTCTTTGTATCCATGATATATATATTGCTTAATTGAATATCCATGGAAGGCACCTTGTATTGATTAGCAATTATGTGAATTGTTTGTGAGATTCTTTACTTATATGGTTATTCTAAATGATGTCCCTAGTCAGAGTCGATGACTAGCATATGTATTAGTTGATGACTACATTTCACAAGTCATGAACATGGAGATGTTAAACTAATAATGTGGGCGCATGTATGACATGAGGCTGGACCGACCCAACGTGAGATATTGTAATATAGTTCTCTTCTTGCAACATGAATACTGTATCCTTAGACCTGAGATTGTCGCATGTTCTCAAGATGTGAATTGACTTACTTAGGGACTATTAAACGCTATCCCGTAACTGGGTAGTTATAAAGGTAGTTTTGGGTTTGTCAGGAAGCATGCTTTGAGGCATGGTCAGTCAAGATGGAATTTGTCCCTCTCTTTGTGAGAGAGATATCTCTGGGCCCCTCGAGTGATTGGATCAAGAAATGCATGGCCGTGCTAGGGTTAAGAGTTAACCATTGAAAGGATTCCAATTCACAGTATCGAGAAAGAGAGGTCAGCTTAGAGCCAGACCAAATATCGTGAGACAAAGGGAACAACATGTACGTAATGTCGCAATGGTTCGTCTGATATGATCTTTACGTACACATAGGAGTTGACATGTCTTGCTAGAGGCCGCTGTCAATTATTGGACCAAGTAAGAGTACTCGGGCTATGTCTATTTGTACGTGAACCTATAGGGTCACACACTTAAGGGGAAGGAAGCCTAATTCGGATTAGATCCGAAATTAGACTGGGCTTTAGGGTTAATGATGGGCCTCGGCGTCAGAAGCCCACCATAACGCCTATATAATGAGGGGCGGGGGCGCGGTTAAGAGATAACCTAATTCGCCACCTGCAAACCAGCAGCCGCCGCTCGCCTCTCGCCCTCGCCAAGCCGCCGTCGCGAACCTAGCAGTTCAGTACGCGGCGCTTCCTCCCTGTACGTGTGGATACCTCGGAGGTGCTGCATCTGGAGCATTTGGACGAACCGTGCGAGGACGTGAAGGACGCCGGCGACTGCACGGCACTGCTCGACGCGTTCGTCTACATCGAGACGTCTTCCGCTGCTCTGCGCGTCTAGTGGTAATTCCATGACCTATAACCGCAGTAGTTCTTGGTATTATGGGGTTGAAAATTTTGTTTTGCGCTAGTGTAGCATCCCCGTAATCCTACACATCTGAGGGGGTAAATCTTCTCCTTATAACTCGACATGCATGGGTGCAGGCCAACAGGCCGGGTTTATGAGGGCGGACCTCACCGGGCTGGCGTACACATATGCGCAACCTAATTACAAAAGGGAGAAAAACTCAACCCCTCAGGCTTGCTCCTATGGACAGAACTTACAGAGATGCTCCAGCTGTTGCAAGGTGGTCACCCCCGTGTCGGCACATTTCCGTCACCTTGAAGGGTTCCTCCCAGCCGGGGGAGCGTTTACGGAACCCTCCTTGGTTCAGTACTCGCCATAGGGCTAGGTCCCGACCTAGGGTTCCCATCTGTGTTTGCTGATAGAGTCCTCATCCTCACGCTGTAGCCTTTTCTGTATGGACCCATCAGAAGACTGGACCCGTGGGGAGTCCAGAAGGGTTTCCGGGAGGAAGGCAGGCTTCGACCCCGTAGACCAGGGAGTACAGGGTCCCTCGGTGGCCCGTCTAGCTGTCGCCACCGGAGTAAGAGTCTCTAGTGATGAAATCCTTCAGGACCCCCTCGGGTGACTGATACCTAAGGTCCCATTCAGCAGTGGCCACCTCGCCGTCGTCGACCCTTTCTTTGCCAGGTCGGCGACGAGGTGGGGAGCCGTCCTTGGAAGACTGCTCGCGCCGCTCGCTGATGCGTTTTGCGAGGTCGATGATCTTGTGACACTCCGTGGCGCTGTGGTGACTATTGGGGTGCACAGGGCATGAGCCCCTGTTACCCCTCTGTGGCCATGGGTGCTTGTTGTGATCGCCTCGGCCCCCAGTTGCAGTCGCGACGACTAGAACGGTTGACCGCGACTTCTCGTGGCCGTGGCCCTTCTTTTTCTTTTTACCGTCCCGGGGGACAGCACCCGAGCCACCCATCTGGGTGACCTCGGTTTGTGAGGCCGAGTGCCATGCCCGGCCTTTGGCGGCCCTGGCGCACTTTTCGGTCAGAGCAAAGAGTGTGGAGACAGTCTCCACGTCTTGCGTGGCCAACTTCTCCAACATCTTTTCATCGCGTACTCCCTGACGGAAGGCCGTGATGATGGAAGCATCGGAAATGCGAGGTATAGTACCTCGCACCTTGGTGAAGCGGGAGATAAATGTCCGGAGAGTCTCCCCGGGTTGCTGCCTCACTGCATGGAGGTGGGCCTCCATGCCGTGATGTTGGTAAGCGTTGGCGAAGTTCGCTGTGAACCGCGCGCAGAGCTCTTCCCAGGAATAGATTGATCCTGGGGCAAGATTCATGAGCCAAGTCCAGGCAGGCCTAGACAAAGCGACATGAAAATATGTCGCCATCACAGCGGTATTTCCACCTGCTGCTGTGATAGCGGTGACGTATACCTGCAGAAATTCTGATGGGTTTGATGTACCATCGTACTTTTCTGGCAGGTGCGACCGGAACTTGGGTGGCCAGGTCGCCGCGCGGAGGTGATCTGCGAGAGCGGCGCAGCCCACACCAGCCAAGGGGACTCCCGTCTAGAACCGGGCGCCCACTGGGGGTTGTGGTGCTACGGCAGTAAAGTCTTGATCGAGGTTGCGACCCTCGATGTTTTGGTGGCGCTCACGCGTCCTCTCCAGAGAGATCTGGGCGTCTTCTCCGGCACGCCTACAGTTGAGTTCTGCTCGGAGGTCATTGGTTTGTGCACCCCTCACTGAGGGTGAGCGCACAAACGCCGACGCTTCGTGTTGGCGCCGGGATGACCGTGGCCTCGATCTGGTCGAGCCAGAGTGCGCCATGCCGAGCAATCGGTCGACGTCGTCCCGCCACTGCTTCATGGCCCCTGGTGAGGCCATGGAGCTTGGAGGGTGACGCAGCAACTCCCTGGCTGCAGACAATGCCCCCGGAGCCGCCCTCGACGGAGTCCGGGATGTCTGCGCAGTTGCATGCTGCCGTGCAGCGTGCACAGCAGCAGTGCCTGACAATGGGCGGTTGGGAACCTGTGGCATGGAAGAGGCAGCTTCCTCCTCCACCAGGAAATCCATCGAAGTCTCGGCGCGGTGCTCAATGATTTGCACCATCATGCTGAGCAAGATAATCAAGCAAAAACCTAAAGCCTAGCCCCCTACGTGGCGCGCCAAATGTCGGAGAGGAAATCTCCGGCCGGGTGGCAGAATGCACCCACCCTAAATCCTTAGCTGATGAGGGGCCTAAGCGTTTTGCTTGTCTGCTAAGCGATGAATGAACACAAGAACACACAAGGATTTAGAGTGGTTCGGGCCGCCGGAGCGTAACACCCTACTCCATTGTGTGATGTATTGAGCTTGTATGAACTTGTGAGCCTAAGCTGGGTCTAAGTGTGTCCAGTCAGTTTGAGTGAGCTTGAGTCTGAGTTGTATCGTTGCATGCCTCCCCTTTAATAGCTAAAGGGGCACGTTACAAGGGTACTGAGCCCCGACATGTGGGCCCAGGAACAGAACAGATGTAATACTGGGAGTAACCAATGTTCGTTGCTGGAGCAATCTTCTTGCGCCCTGACATCCGAGATCTGCGTAGTATCGGCGTGCAGGGGAAGCTTCCTTGGTAGCATATAAGTGATGATGGACACAGTGCACCTCGCAGCACGGGCGTACTGTTCGTCAATGGACTGGATAGGTACGCCGTCTACAGGATGGCCTGAGCGCCGCCTGCCAGTGGAGTGGACAGGGCACATTAAATGCTGAGGGGGCACATCGCCTGTCAGTGGGATAGACAGGCGGCGCGTCCTCTCCGCCATAAATGCAGAGGTAGAGCGGCCCAGAGGCCTTACGTTAGGCTCCGCCTGCTGGTTTACGTCACGGGCGATAGGCCACGTGGCAGCATCGGGCCTCCGCCTGAGCAGGGAGCGGAAGCGCACAGGTCGAAGCCCGGACGCGCGTCAGTATCGAACCCTTGCCTGTCCTTGACATAGGTCAGGGTATCCCCTGTTCCGGGACCTTGCTGTAGGTGGTCCAGACCTCACTCAGAGGGGTTCAGATCCCACCTAAGGGGTCCGGCTTGCTTACTTTGGAGTCCCGGACCGTACTCGGAGGTCCGGGTTGAGTGTACATGGGTCCGGTGCTCTCTCATGGAGGTCCGGACCCACTGATGGCATCTTGGAGTATATCACCTCTTCTGGTCACGTGGCATCCTTAGGGTCGACCACGTGGTGGCGTCGGGCGCTGTTCACCACACGGCCAGAGATAGCTGCACAGGCACCGTGTCTTCATACTGTAGTAATGGGTACCTCTGATTCAGGGTACCAACAACGGCCACATGGGCCTACGCGTAGACCACCCAGGCAGCACCATATACGACCGGACCGTCTGGGTATAACCCTAGACCGTTTGGCCTGGTCATGGACCGTCAGGCCCCTTATGTCGAACTGTCCGGGTACACATACGGAGAACACGGAGCTACACAATATGCACAATTTTTGCACCCATCACAGAGGCACTATGCCGCCCCACCAGTAGCATATTATAATCATGTCATGCCACCTCATACACATAGGGCCGAATATTCTTTGGTCACCTGAGAGCTCGAGAGATATAAGCGAGGAGGGGTAGCACTAATAGGACACCTAACACGCATTTTGGGCATCCCTAGGAGGAAAGCCGACACAATAATGTTCGACGACTTGAGGTTTTCACCTATAAACTTAATAGATGGTCGCTAGATGTGGTGGAAAAATCAGGGACGAAGTAGCCAAGTTGTTCAAAGGCAAACTCGACGTTAATGTGTCAGGCACATGGCAGTCATATTGGAAGCCTTATAATCACCTATTTGACACTATGCCATATCCGTAGGGAACTAGGATATCGAATTTCTCTAAGTTTTCCGGTGAAGGCGGGAAAAGCACGCATGAGCATATAAGCCAGTTCTTAGCACGCCTAGGAGAATTGGATGATAGGGAAGCCTACTGCATTTGTTTAATCTCACTATCCCTAACTGGTACCACATTCGCATGGTACACAACCCTGTCACCTAACTCTATAAACTCTTGGGGGAATTAGAGAAGAAGTTTCATGACCACTTTTTCTTAGAATAACATGAATTAAAATTAGCTGATTTAGCTTTAATCGGTTATTGATTATATCTGGAGATTTGAAGACACTAGAAACCAATGCTTCCAAATCCATGTCATGGACAAACAACTAGCAGGGCTGGCTTTTAATGGGTTGCTGTCACACCCGATTTTAGAAGGTAAATCGAATGTGAACCATGTACGTGCCAGGATCAGAAATTCACATACACCGTGATTATATAATTGGACATCATCATACATTGCTTAAAATAATAGCGTAAATAAGTACTTTATTACATCATGATGTCTAAAACATCCACAAAGTCATTAACTTAAGTCATAATCAAAGTGCCGAACGAAACACAGCACAATAAGGCCTGTACATGCAGCTGACTAGGGGTTTGTCACTAAACTATTGTAGAACTCGTCGAAGTCCTGGAACTCCTGGAAATCCTCCATGTTGCCTTCATCTTCTCCTAAGCACTGGTTGCAATGAGGACAACCTGGGTATGGTGTTTTTAAGCAAGGCTGAGTACACATCAATGTACTCAGCAAATGTCCTGTTTGGCTAAAGTGGACTAGCTGTATGTGGGGTTAAGATCAAAGAGTTGTTTTTAGTTGGTCAGGTATTTATTACTGGTAGAAAGCCAAGTTTTAGCATTAGTCCCGAATTATTACCCAAATAGTACTCCCTCCAGGAGGAAATACCAAGTACCATAAATATAATCATTATCATTAAGCATCATCTTAAAAGTATCCAAAGTAATTCTAATCAAAGGAGCTCCCAAGCCTGCTCATAACCGTGAGCACGGCTAATATACCAGTTTCTAACACTCTGCATGGGTTGCACACTTTACCCACGAGTCGTGATTCCCATTCTGCTCGAGGAGTGCTACTCCCCATTGACCACTACCTAGGTGGTCTAGCTGGGTATCACTATGTAGCCTTTACAAATATTCCCCTGGTGTGTAGTATCCCGTTAGGTTTCGCCAGTCATACAAACACAATACTCCTCCTTAAGGTGGGTGACTAACAAAACCAAATCTAATGAACCTCACCACCCACCCTTAGTAGAGCAAGCACTATGCCCCGGCCCCCATTGACGACACAACGATGAAGCAAACTACACCCCAAGTTCCTCCAATTAATCAGCTAAGGGCATCCCATTCCACCCTCATGGTTGTATTGTTTTCCCGGTTGGTCATCCAGCGAATAGGTCCTTATAGAGAGGTACTCGGGAAACAGCCCGAGTCCCCTAAAGTATCACATGTTCATCATCATAATCAAGATATCATCAACGTATCATAAATGTTCTCATCATGTTTGTAAGAAAAATGAACCCTGTGCCATTTGGCTAGAAAGATTTTGGTGTTTGATGATCAACATAACATGTGAACTAATAAGTTTGCTAGTGTTTATGTTTATAGTTCACAGGATGTGAAGAAGATTGGACTAAGACACTAAGGATGCAACACCTCAAAAGAAGACATAAAGAGAGCTTAGATGTCCAAGACTCAAGAACAAGAGAAGCCCAAAGAATCAACAAAGAAATCCATGAAGAGGGAAGTCAGCCAGCGCACTAGTGGTGCACCGGACAGTGAACAGTACCTGTCCGGTGTACACCAGACTGTCCGATGGGACCCCCGGATAGTCTGCACAGAGAGGCCCACTACAGGGCACCCTCGGGCTGTAGCACCGGACTGTCCGGTGTGCACCGGACAGTTTGGGTAACGGTCAGATCCAACGGTCGACTGCTACAGACCCCAACGGTTGGCTGACGTGACACGACACCAGACAGTGAACAGTGCATGTCCGGTGCGCCCGTCCACAGAAAGTTACTGCTTCTATCCAACGATTATAATTGTGGGGGAGGCTATAAATACCCCCCAACTGGCCATTTATAGGTGTGGGAGCCCAAGCAACATACCAAGGCATATTGTAGACATTTCCAAGTGCTCAAACACCCAAGTGCTTAATAGAATCACTTGGTGATTAGCGTAGGTGCTTTGCGAAGTGCTTAAGTTGCATTAGCGCTTGCTCTAGGTAAATCCTAATTAGTTGAGTGAGTTTAGAAAAACCACACAACCCCTCAGCTCTTGCGTGAGCCGTTGCAATTGTAACGAGTGGGGTGAGAGTCTTGCGAGATCATGACAACCGAGTTTGTGTCACGACCGCCACCGTGTACCGGAGGAAACGAGGCCCGCAAAATTTCAATCGGAAGCTCGATAATGAAAACAGCGGGGAGTGTCCGAGAGGTGCCGGAAGCGGAGCTGTGGGGGACAGATATCCCCCGGGTCCACTAGAAGGATAAAAGACCTCACGAAAGGCCCAAGGGCCCAATAAATCGTAAGGTCATCCCTTCATGGGCCTGGGGAAGAACGACCAGTGAAGCAGATCGACATAAGGCCGGATCAGTGCGAGCCCGGATGGCCCAACAACGTTGAGGAAGCAACCACAACAGAGACCCGACTTTCCCGCGCTGGAGCCCCGTACAACGGAACCAGGCGAGGATAAGTCGGCAGAACTATAGGAAGATAGACTCAATCAGTTCACTATCTCTTAGGTGTGCATTGTTATCACATCCGCATGTATTGCCTCACGGTCAAATATATAAGGCCTAGGGGGCACCCCTTCAGAACGATCGATCTCACTACTCAGCCATCCACCCCAACTCTCTACTCTCTAGCGTTAGAGAGCTCCCTTGTAATCCACCACGTAAAGCATTCTCACTAGGACGTAGGGTGTTACGCATCTCAAAGCGGCCCGAACCTGTAAACACTGTCCATTGTTCCTCGTGCATCCGACACGAACCATTTAGCTACAGTCGGCGACACTGTCCTACTCCTAAAAACACCTTGAGGGGCAGCCCCGGGTGTGCGGTCGGACCCAAAACACCGACAGCTGGCGCGCCAGGTTGGGGGTGTGTCGCCGATCTAAGCTAGCTCAATGGCCGTCACCTTCCACCGCAAGATTACCCTCCGCCCCGGATCTGTGTTCTGCTTTGGAACTATCTCATCCGTAGCAGATGAAGAAGGAACTCTACATCGCACCGCAGATCCACCAAGGAAGAAGTCTCCTCCAACAAACTCCGAGAATATCGGAGTAAGAATGGAAAAAGAGCAACCTCCAGCGCTCCGAAAAAAGATCGCCTTCAGCAAGCCAGGGGCCGAGGGCCCGCTGACCCAGAGATTTCCACTGTCTACTTCCCCGACGAAAGAATGGACACAAATCGCAAGGAAGAAAGAAACAAACAAAACCGGGTGGAAGCAAGTTGTTCTTTCCGTGCCTCCGCCCTCAAAGGAGAACAGAAAGAAGATCGCCACGACAGCCGCACCATTCTACCCCGACGTTCTCTTCATCGGGAGAGCGGAGTCGCCCCCCATCTCCGACGACGAGCCGACCGTGCCCAGAGAAGAACCTCCTCAGCGGGAATCCCGCCGACGGAGGAACCGACGCCGAAATGTCCGGCGACATCACGAGGCCGGAGAGCGGGACCCAGATTAGCCTGTCTCGCGAGACGAGGTCTCAGAGATAGGGGAAACTCCGGAGGAACGCATCTTCAGAGAACGAAGGAACTCCCGACGACGTGATCGCCGATGAGCTCAGGAACAAGCCGAGCAGGAGGCAAGGCAACGTCGGGAGAATCCACTCTTCGGGCGCAACCTAAACCCCGACTTCGCCCGAGCCATGAACACACCGAGTGAAGTCGGAGGAGTACTAGCACGGATAGCTGATGGACTCCCTCGGACTCCCGATGCCGAGGGCTATCGACGACTGTTCACCCAAGCAGCCAACCATCTTCTACCTCTCGCTCACCCGCCGAACGACCTACGACACGCCATCAACAGCCGCCGGGACGCGCGAAGCTCAATCAATGCTTCGCGTGAACGACAACATGAGAATGAGATCCGCCGCCAGGAGGAATACGACAGGGATCATGGCATCCTAGCTCGGAGTCAGGCCACCAGAACTGAGTTGGCAACGGCCTCGACTGGCGGTACTACCCGGGGACGGTCGAGGAACCACAACAACTACTCCCCTCCCTGGGACAGACATCATCCCCGACGACAAGAAGACACGTGTGGAGTGTCTTCCCTTACTCCATGCCTTAGGGCCATTCAATGGCCCCCTAACTTCAAGGTATAAAATGTCGACAAATATGAACCTAAGCAGGATCCAGGAGGCTGGCTGGCCGTCTACACCACCGCTGCTCGAGCTGCCGGGGCGTCCGAGGACGTGATGACCGCATACTTACCCATTGTCCTCGGGCAAGGCGCGCTACAATGGCTGCGGCATCTACCCCGACACTGCATCGACGACTGGAGTGACTTCAGTCGACGCTTCACCGCCAACTTTCAGTCCCTCTCCGACAAACCAGCGCAACCATGGGACCTCAAATCCATCAAGCGCCGGGGGGACGAAACTCTCCGGTCGTACCTCAAAAGGTTCCAGACCATGAGAAATCGTATCCCCGAGGTCACGGAGGCGGCCGTGATCGAGGACTTCTACAGAGGATCCAATGACTCGGCCTTCGTCCGAGCCATATTGCAGAAGGCGCCGACTACCTCCGAGCAGCTGTTTCGGGAAGCCGACCTCTACATCACCACCGACGAGCGAGCTCAGGACCTCATCGGGGGAGCGAAGCCTGCACCGGCAGCACCACGACGCGACGCGAACCAGCAACCTGACAAACGCTGGGAGAAGAGGCCTCGTGAAGAAGTGCACGCCGCCGGACCACCTGCCTCTCGCGCCCGGGGAGCACCTCACGGAGGCGAACGCACGCTGGACGACATCCTCGATGCCCAGTGCCCGTACCACAAGGACATGCGCCACACCCTTCGGAACTGCAGGGACTTCAAGCACTCCGTCGGACACGGCCGGCCCTTCCAACCTCTACCTCCTCCTCCGCCGCGGGGAGGACCAGGAGAACCACGACAACCCCAGCAGCAGGAGGAGGGAGGAGGTGGAGCCTTCCCGCGCGTTGACGGGGAGGTCAACGTCATCTTCGGCGGACACGGATCGCAGGAGAACAGAAGACAACAAAAGCTCAACGATCGCTAGATATTGGTGGCGACCACCGGTCCTCCCACCCTGTACCGATGGTCGGAGCACCCGATCACCTTCACTCGGGTAGATCAATGGCTCAACTTCGACCACCCAGGCAAATATCCGCTCCTCGTCGATCCGGTGATCCGAGAGAGCAGGGTGAAGAAGGTGTTAGTGGACGGGGGGAGCAGCATCAACGTCACCTTCCCCGGACACTCCAAGTCTTGGGAGTTCACCTCAAAGAGCTCCACGAGTCAGACACTCCTTTCTTCGGCATCGTGCCGACTGAAGGGGAATACCCGCTGGGCCACATCTACATGCCCGTCACCTTCGGAACTCCGGAGAACTACATAACCGAGTTCCTGAGGTTCGAAGTGGCGAACTTCGACTGCGGGTACAACGCCATCATTGGGAGGCCGGGATTGGCAAAATTCATGGCCATTCCGCATTACACGTACATGATATTGAAGATGCCAGGACCGCAAGGAATCATAACTATGCGCGCTGACTTCCAAGGCGCCGTAGAGTGTTTCCGAGTGGCCATCCAGGCGGCCCTCACCACTAAACCGTCGGCGACTTCTTCAACACAGGCAAACTCTAAGCCTGAGGAAGACCTTGCAGCACCTGCAAATGAAGCTCAAGCCGCGACCTCTATGCAGCCGACTGATGAAACTAAAAGGATCAACCTTGGGTTCGCTGATGAGCGCAAGACTGCCATCATCAGCTCTAGCCTGGACGACAAATAGGAAGGCGCGCTCGTCCAGTTTCTGCAAGATAACCAAGACGTATTCGCATGGCAACCTGCGGATATGCCGGGAGTCCCGAGAGAACTGGCCGAGCACAAACTGAAGGTCTATCCCCAGGCGAGGCCGATTCGGCAAAAACTACGTCGCTTCACACCCGACAAGAGAGAGGTCATTCGCGCTGAGCTGGCTCGCTTGGTCACGGCTGGGTTTATTAGAGAGGTGTTACATCCCGAGTGGTTAGCCAACCCTGTTCTTGTACTCAAAAAGAATAAAGTGGATTGGCGCATGTGCGTCGACTTTACGGATCTCAACAAACACTATCCAAAGGATCCCTTCGGGCTTCCTAAGATAGATCAGGTGGTAGATTCCACCGCTGGATGTTCTATGCTGTCTTTCCTGGATTGCTACTTCAGATATCATCAGATTAGCTTGGCAAAAGAAGACGAGGAAAAAACAGCGTTCATCACTCTGTTCGGTGCTTTCTGCTATACCTCCATGCCGTTCGGCCTGAAAAACGCTGGAGCGAGTTATCAGAGAGCCATTCAAACATGCTTAGCCAATCACTGGGGCAAGCGTGTGGAAGCCTATGTAGATGATGTGGTCATCAAAACGGAGAACTCAGAAAACTTCATCGAAGGCTTACAGCTGGTTTTCAACAGTCTACGGCGATATCGATGGAAGCTTAATCCCGAAAAATGTGTCTTTGGGGTACCAGCAGGAAAGCTACTCGGATTTATTGTCAGCCACCGGGGAATTGAAGCTAATCCGGATAAGATTGAAGCTATCATGAAAATGGAGGCACCACGATCACAAAAGAAAGTTCAGAGACTTACCGGATGTATGGCAGCCCTAAGCAGATTCATATCCAGGCTGGGAGAAAAAGGCTTACCATTTTATAAGCTACTCAAGAAGGTGGATAAGTTTCAATGGACTTCAGAAGCACATGAAGCCCTAGATGCACTGAAAAAATTCTTGACGACACCACCAGTGCTGAAACCGCCACGGCGAGCCACGCCAACTCAACCGGCTGAAGATTTGCTGCTGTATATCTCTTGCACGACTCACGTGGTAAGCACCGCGTTGGTAGTCGAGCGAGCAGAAGAAGGACATGCCTACCCAGTGCAACATCCTGTTTATTTCATCAGTGAAGTTCTGGGTCCCTCGAAGAAAAAGTACCCTCAAGTTCAGAAGCTATTATATGCAGTACTTCTAACTACCCGCAAGCTGCGTCACTACTTTGACGACCACAAAGTCATAGTAGTCACTGGTTTTCCGATAGGGGATATTCTTCACAACAAGGAAGCCATTGGCCGAATAGCCAAGTGGGCCTGCAAACTGGGATCACATGACATCGAATTTCGACCTCGCACTGCCATCAAAACTCAAGCATTGGTTGACTTCGTATCAGAATGGACTGAACAACAAGTACCAGATAACCCAGAAACCACAGAAGTATGGCGAATGTATTTTGACGGCTCGTTAAAACTGCAGGGAGTAGGCGCGGGGATTCTCTTTACCGCACCTGGAGGCGAGCACCTCAAATATGCCCTCCAGTTGTCATTTCCAGCTTCCAACAATGCAGCCGAATACGAAGCTCTGATTCATGGACTGAACATTGCTATATCACTAGGCATCAAGGGACTGATGGTATACGAATATTCTTTGGTAGTCATAAGCCAGATAAACAAAGAATGGGATTGTTCGAGCGATTCAATGGGAAAGTACTGCACCGCCGTCCGGAAACTAGAAGATAAATTCGAAGGTTTGGAATTTCATCATATAGAAAGAGATCGAAACACGGCAGCCGATGTATTGTCCAAGCTAGGATCTAGTCGAACTCAGGTCCCACCTGGAGTCTTTGTACAAGAAATACCACATCCAAGCATCTCAATGGATCAGGCAGAAGAATGTAATATCGTGAATCAACCAAAGTCAGATTCTGATGACTGGAGAGGGCCGATCATCAGATATATAAAGAATGAAGAGGAACCAGATGACAAAAATGCAGCCGAGCGCATCGCTAAACAGTCAGCTCACTACACACTCATTGGTGAGACACTATACAGAAGAGGCGCATCGGGTGTCCTCATGAAATGCATTCTCTCATCTACAGGGAAGCAACTTCTAGATGAGGTCCATGCTTGGCAATGTGAAATACACGCAGCATCCAAGACACTAGTCGGGAAGGTCTTCAGGTCGGGATTCTATTGGCCAACAGCGAAAAGTGATGCAGCCGAGTTAGTTCAGAGGTGCGAAGCTTGCCTGTACTTGTCAAAGCAACAACATCTACCAGCACAGCAACTGCAGACCATACCAGTAACTTGGCCGTTCGCATGCTGGGGACTGGATATGATTGGACCTTTCAAGAAAGCTCAAGAAGGATACACTCATGTACTGGTAGCAATCGACAAATTCACTAAATGGATAGAATTCAAACCCATTGCTTCTTTAACCTCAGCCAAGGTCGTGGATTTCATAAAGACATAATATTCAGATTCGAAATACCGAACAGTATCATAACTGACCTAGGATCCAACTTCACAAGTTCAGAGTTCTTCGATTTCTGCGAGCAAAAGAGCATTCAGATCAAGTATGCTTCGGTAGCACACCCAAGAGCCAACGGGCAGGTCGAACGAGCTAACGGGATGATATTGGAGGCACTCAGGAAAAAGGTCTTCGATAAAAATGAAAAGTTCGCAGGAAAATGGATAAGGGAATTGCCCTACGTCGTTTGGAGCCTAAGAACTCAACTTAGCCGAGCTCTGCATGGAAACACTCCTTTCTTCATGGTCTATGGGTCAGAGGCAGTATTACTCGCTGATCTCAAGTTTGGGGCGCCAAGGTTGGTCTTTGAAAGCATAGCAGAAGCCGAAGCTACTAGGCTGGAGGATATTGATGTACTCGAAGAAGAACGGCTGAACACAGTAATTCAATCAGCACGATACCAGCAGACTCTGAGACGCTATCACGATAAGGCCGTGCGACGATGATCCTTTTTAGTGGGAGATCTCGTCCTCCACCGAATTCTAACGGGGGAGGGACGACACAAGTTGTCACCCTTATGGGAAGGACCATTCATAGTAGCAGAAGTCACTCGGTCGGGATCATATCGTCTCACTCAGATGGACGGCACAGAATTTGGGAACTCCTGGAATATAGAACACCTCAGGAAGTTTTATCCCTAGCTGTATTTCAAAAGCTATCAGGACGACAATGTACTCTGTAAAATGGGAAATATGTCATCAATAAAAAAGGCTTCAAGAATACTCAGTTTTGTTCATGATCGACCTGCATTCTTACTTAACTCGGGGTGACCACTATGCCCTGCTAACGGAGCAATCGGCTTAAGTCGGCAACGACTTAAGACGGTGCAACATGCTCGCTCTTACTTAACTCGGGGTGACCACTATGCCCTGCTAACGGAGCAATCGACTTAAGTCGGCAACGACTTAAGACGGTGCAACATGCTCGCGCTTACTTAACTCGTGGTGACCACTATGCCCTGCTAACGGAGCAATCGGCTTAAGTCGGCAATGACTTAAGACGGTGCAACATGCTCGCACTTACTTAACTCGGGGTGACCACTATGCCCTGCTAACGGAGCAATCGGCTTAAGTCGGCAACGACTTAAGACGGTGCAACATGCTCACGCTTACTTAACTCTGGGTGACCACTATGCCCTGCTAACGGAGCAATCGGCTTAAGTCGGCAACGACTTAAGACGGTGCAACATGCTCGCTCTTACTTAACTCGGGGTGACCACTATGCCCTGCTAACGGAGCAATCGGCTTAAGTCGGCAACGACTTAAGACGGTGCAACATGCTCGCTCTTACTTAACTCGGGGTGACCACTATGCCCTGCTAACGGAGCAATCGGCTTAAGTCGGCAACGACTTAAGACGGTGCAACATGCTCGCTCTTACTTAACTCGGGGTGACCACTATGCCCTGCTAACGGAGCAATCGGCTTAAGTCGGCAACGACTTAAGACGGTGCAACATGCTCACGCTTACTTAACTCGGGGTGACCACTATGCCCTGCTAACGGAGCAATCGGCTTAAGTCGGCAACGACTTAAGACGGTGCAACATGCTCGCGCTTACTTAACTCGGGGTGACCACTATGCCCTGCTAACGGAGCAATCGACTTAAATCGGCAACGACTTAAGACGGTGCAACATGCTCACGCTTACTTAACTCGGGGTGACCACTATGCCCTGCTAACGGAGCAATCGGCTTAAGTCGGCAACAACTTAAGACGGTGCAACATGCTCGCGCTTACTTAACTCGGGGTGACCACTATGCCCTGCTAACGGAGCAATCGGCTTAAGTCGGCAATGACTTAAGACGGTGCAACATGCTCGCGCTTACTTAACTCGGGCTGACCACTATGCCCTGCTAACGGAGCAATCGACTTAAGTCGGCAACGACTTAAGATGGTGCAACATGCTCGCGCTTACTTAACTCGGGGTGACCACTATGCCCTGCTAACGGAGCAATCGGCTTAAGTCAGCAACGACTTAAGACGGTGCAACATGCTCACGCTTACTTAACTCATGGTGACCACTATGCCCTGCTAACGGAGCAATCGCCTTAAGTCGGCAACGACTTAAGACGGTGCAACATGCTCGCGCTTACTTAACTCGGGATTACTACTATGCCCTATTAACAAAAGCAATCGGTTTAAGTCAGCAACGACTTAAGACGATTCCACATGCTTACGAATACTCATATAGGGGCAACCTCTATGTCCCGTGAAGAAGTTTCAAAATCATCATACAACATTTTACTCCTGCAAATTTAGATACTGCTGAATTCTAAAACGATAGGAGAGTAACAGTAACATTCAAATGTCAAGCTGATGTCCTCTAACAAAATATCCGAGCACGATAACCGCGCGCTCAAAGCACATAGTGTTTTTCTATTTCGCAATATTGACAGCAACTTTGACAGCCAACTGAGCGGTCTCTAGCTCCTGGACGATGGACTTCTTAGAAGCACGCAATTCCTTGATAGCAGCATCCTTAGCCGATATCAACTGCCTGAGACGGATCACGTCATCCGTGGATTCCTGCAGCTTACAACGATGATTGTCTAACTCCTCCATGGTGAAGCGATGACTCCTCTCCAGGATGGTCAACGAGTTGCTCGAGTCACGATATAGCCTGTCAAGATTGTCACGAGAAGCAACAAGGGCACGTTTTTCTTCCTGCAAACAAGAATCAGCTTCTTCAAACATCAAGCAAGCAATAAGAACACGACAACACAAGGCACATATTCATAAGTCACCTTTTCAGAATCAAGCTGAGCGCGAAGAGTAGAGTTCAGCATGTTAGCGTCATTTAGAGCAGCAGAGGCCTGGGCCAGCTCAGGCTGGCTTTGGGAATACTTTTCCTCAAAATCAGAGCACCGCCGGACCAGTTCAGTCTGACTTTGAGAATGTTTCTCTTCAAGAACAGAAAACTGCCGAGCCATATCTAGCGAGAAACAATCAAGCAAAAGGGTCAAATTGAGAAGCAATTTAATAAGGTAGACGAAGGGAGGCACAAAAGCACTAACCAGCATTCGTCGCCTCTAAGTCAGAGACACGCTGTTGAAGCAGCACCGGATTCCAACGTGCCAGAGACGAAGCTCTTTCTGGAATAGAAGCACCTTGCAACTTCAGCTGATTAGCCATTCCGTCCACCAATGCCTGATATTGAGGGCAGATGAGTGCAATGACAGCGGTTCGTCTGGTGTATAAATCAGACTAGAATAGATCATAGTACTTGGAGGTTGGAGAAGAATGAGGGGATTCCAAAATCATGAGAAATCAATTGATGGCTTGGCGTAGGGTCACCATCCAGAGCAGCTTACAATGAACCAGCAGGAACCAATTTAGTGTCATCAGCAGAGCCCAAAACTTGGTCGTCAGGAATGCTAGCCTCTAAAGCGATTCCCTGACCAAAAGCTTGGGCTACCACCATGCAACCAGAGTGTGGAGGAGATCCTGCGTGAACATCCATGGAAGTACAAGAGGGAGACCCCGCTCGGACACCCTCGGGGGCTGGGTCATAGTTTGCGCTATCCACTTGAGTTGGATCGTCTCCGGCAACACCCTCGGGGGCTGGGCCGCGACTTACGCTTCCCACCCGAGCCGAATCATCCCCGGCAACACCCTCGGGGGCTGGGTAAGTGTCAAGACCATCCTCGAGGCCCAAGTTCTCTGCGGTAGCCGCCTCTAAGGCTGAAGGTCCCTCAGCTACTTCCATGGGAGCAAGACGATCCAAGTCAGTTTCCTGACCCTCAAGACCGCGCTCCAAGGTCGATGAGGCGCGGGACGCTGCCCGGGATGACCCCAACCCGGCGTCGAACACATCAGCACAAACATCCATCGCGTCACCATCCGCTGGCTCTGATAACAGATCCTCTGGAACCATATCTTCAAGAGTCTGATCAAAGTTCGCCAGAGACAATTCTTGTAGACCAATGAGAGCAGACAGAGCAGGAGAAGGAACTCCACTACTTTCCCCACTGGCTACATATTGCCGACTGTTCTTCCGAGTCAAAGGGACCTCGTCTTCTTCCTCCCCTTCGTTTTCATCAACAACACAGACAGCACACCCATTGGGTTCAGCGATAGATGGATCACACCCATTGGGATCAGCGACAGATGGATCACACCCATTGGGATCAGCGACAGATGGATCACATCTATTGGGGTCAGCGTCGGCAACTTCAGGCACAGGCACTTCCTCAGCAGCAGGAACCGAAGGACCAACATCCCGATCCAAGCTGGATACTCGCCGAAGACGCCTCTTTTTCTTTTTCTGCTCATCAGCAGGAGAATCAAGTTGATTGGCTCGGCAAGGGCGCTTTGGGCGAACACTGACAGGCCTCTGAATATCCAAGGTAGTACCAGCTTCTGGGAGAGGCGCCACCACCAATGTCCCAGCAGGAGCAGCATCAGAAGAGTCCTCAGCCAGCATATCAAGCATAGCACTTATCTCCGCATCACTAGGATCCAAAGGCACCTCAAAGTGGACCTGCCGTTCATCATCAGGAATTTCTCCAAGCGAGGCAACCAAAGCACTAACTTTTTCGGCAGAGGGTCGCACTCTAAGGCCCAAACCGCCATCAGCAGCAGGAGGATTCGACACAAAATGAGTAAAGGCCTTGGAAAGAGGCAGGTTCCAGGCCGAGTATGCGACAGGGGCACCAACATTTGATACCTTGCCTCTGAGTATCATTTCAAGCCGGTTCACCAAGTCTACAGCAGAAATTCTTCTGTTGGCGACCCGGGTTGAGTCAGCTAGACCTCGGTACAGGTAGGCCGGGTATGCCCTATCCTTCAACGGCTGAATGTTCTTGAAAACAAAATCAGCAACCACAGCCTCTGCAGTCAGACCCCTCTCCTTCAGCAGTCCAACCTCAGCCAGCAAAGCCCCTGCCTCAGCCACCTCCTAGTCCGTGGGAGACTCGGTCCAACTCGGAGTACGAACATCCGGCTGTCTCCCCTGACCGTGGGGGGAGAGAATTTCCGTGGTTCTCAACAATAAACCACTCCAAGCGCCATCCCTTGATACTATCCTTGAGTGGGATTTCAAGATAATCAGTCTTCCTCCCATGGCGCATCTCCAAACTTGCACCCCCCACCAGCTGATGCTGCCCCCCGGCCATCCCAGGGCGACAGTGATACAAGTACTTACACAGTCCAAAATGTGGCAGGACGCCAAGAAAAGCTTCGCATAAATGAACGTAAATGGGAATTTGCAGAATGGAATTGGGATTCAGATGGGTCAAATTAAGGCGATAGAAATCAAGGAGACCGCGGAAAAAGGGAGAAATAGGAAGAGCGAGACCGCGGAGAAGAAAAGGAACATAAATCATGGATTCATGGGTATCCTCTGTTGGAAGAGTGACCCCGTGGCAAATCCGCCAAGAATAGAGCTTCTTCGGAGGAAGGACCCCGATGGACACGATGTTGGGTCTGTGCTTCGTCGCCGAAGGTCTTCAAGGGAGAAGCAGCTTTCGGCTGAAGCTGTTTGCATGAGATGGCCGAAGGTTCCTTTCCATGAAGCTTCGACAGTATAAACCGACTTAAAGATAGAATGACTTTTTAGTCCATGAAGGTCTGAGTCAATGTTGTAAGCTTTTATAAGGGGCATACTTGTAATTCCTCACAGGCTGCGTCCTGTGCCTATAAATAGTGAACAGTATTCCGTTGCTGTGGACGCATTCTGGTAACTGCAATCGCATATTCTGGAATTCAACCTTTTGCCAAGGCAGAGGTATTATTGTATTCAATGATTAAATATAAAAAGTAAATATAATATAATTCGTCTATGATTTATTTACCTCTTTTGTACCTTTTATTTTATTTTATGTCGTCTTACAATATCTATTGAAATTTAATTACGAAGATTTAAGCTTCGTAATTTTACTCTCATCAACCTTCGTCCAAGGTTCATTATCCTCAAGGGAATAATGTTTCATGGACGAAGGACGTTAACATTTAACACTTTATGTTGCCTTGTTCTTAATTCATAGCACTTGAGAACAAGTTCCCAACATTGGCGCCCACCTCCGGTGAACTCACTTCCACTTTTTTGAGCTGATGGCTTCGTTCAATGATCGAGCTGGGGCTGCTTCGGACCCGAAGCTGGTGCTCCCGATTACAGGCGGTTCGTCCTCAGAGCCAGCCAATAAGAAGCAGAAAAAAGAAGCACAGAGAAGGGTACAGCATGTTGGGGTGCAAGGACCCTTCATCAAGTCAAGATGGTCTCACATTCCTATCACCTTCTCCCAGGAGGACCTTCAGCTCAAAGATTACCCACACAACGATGCCATGGTTATCTCTTGTGTTATCAAAGGATTTCTGGTTCACAATGTCTTGGTTGACACAGGCAGTGCAGCTGACATCATATTTGCTAAAGCCTTCAGGCAAATGCAAGAGCCAGAAGATAAGATTCATGATGCTACACATCCTCTTTGTGGCTTCGGAGGGAGACAGATTGTAGCACTGGGGAAGATCACCATGTCAGTGACCTTCGGATTCATCAATAACACTAGAACTGAGCAAATTGTGTTTGACATTGTTGACATGGAATACCCTTATAATGCAATTATTGGTCGTGGTACCCTCAATGCCTTCGAAGCAATACTTCACCCTGCTTATCTTTGCATGAAGATACCTTCGGATCAGGGACCCATCGCTATTCATGGAAGCCAGGAAGCTGCTAGAAGGGCCGAAGGAAACTGGACTGATTCAAAAGCAATCCATAACATAGATGGAGCTGAAGCTTGCGAACAATACAAATTCAGAAGGGAGAAAGCAGCTTCAGCAGATCAGCCGAAGCCCATGCTCTTATGTGAGGATGTAGCAGAACAGAAGGTGCTGTTGGGCTCTCAGTTATCCGAAGCACAAGAGAAAACCTTGCTAAGGTTCTTGTTCAACAACAAAGATGTTTTTGCATGGTCAGCCAATGATCTCTGTGGAGTTAATAGAGATGTTATTGAGCACTCGCTCAATGTCGATCCATCCTTTAGACCCAGAAAGCAAAGGCTTCGGAAAATGTCAGATGATAAAGCTGAAGGTGCTCGCAACGAAGTCAAAAGACTCCTCAGTGCAGGAGTTATCAGAGAAGTGAAGTACCCAGAATGGCTAGCTAACACTGTTATGGTAAAAAAGGCCAATGGCAAGTGGCGAATGTGCATCGATTTTACAGATCTTAACAAGGCTTGTCCGAAGGATGAATTCCCATTACCAAGGATAGACTCTTTAGTTGATGCAGCAGCTTCTTCAGAGCTCATGAGTCTGTTAGACTGTTATTCAGGCTATCACCAAATTTGGATGAAGAAGGAAGATGAGCCGAAGACTAGCTTCATAACTCCAAGTGGCACATATTGCTATCTTCGGATGCCTGAAGGGCTCAAAAACGCTGGAGGAAGTTTCAGCCGAATGACTGCGAAGGTTCTCCAATCTCAAATAGGCAGAAATGTGCTAACTTATGTTGATGACATCATTGTAAAAAGCACGAAGCAGGAAAATCATATTGCTGATCTGCAGGAGACCTTCGCCAGTTTCAGGCAAGCTGGCTTAAAGTTAAATCCAGAAAAATGTGTCTTCGGAGTAAAGAAGGGGAAATTTCTTGGATGCTTGGTTTCAACAAAGGGAATTGAAGCTAATCCAAGTAAAATTGAGGCTATACTTCGGATGGAGCCACCAACTACAAAGAAGGGGGCTCAAAGATTGACAGGGAGATTGGCATCTCTCAATAGATTCATATCTAGATCAGCAGAGAGAAACTTACCATTCTTCGAAGTGCTGAAGTCAGCCGAAGTCTTTCAATGGGGACCAATCCAGCAGAAGGCTTTCGAAGAACTGAAACAGTATTTGATAGACCTAACAACATTGACTCCACCAATGCCAGGGGCTCCTTTATTATTATATGTGGCAGCTTCGCACTCAGCGGTAAGTGCAGCACTTGTCCAGGAAAAGATCGATGGTCAAGACAAGAGGCAGGCCCCGATATATTTTGTTTCCGAGGTTCTTAGTTTATCAAAGAAAAATTATACAGAGTTGGAGAAGGTACTGTATGCTGTCTTGATGGCTTCCAGGAAGCTTCGGCACTATTTCCAAGCTTACAACATAATTGTTCCTTCTTCACAACCTCTGAAGGATATCATGAGGAACCGAGAAGCTACTGGAAGGATTGGAAAATGGGCTGCAGAACTCAACGAATTCTGTATTGAATATGTTCATAGATCTTCGATTCAGTCTCAGGCATTAGCAGATTTCATTGCTGACTGGACGCCAGGGGCTCAGGAGGAAGAAACAAATAAAGATGCCGAAGCATGGACAGTGTTTTGTGATGGATCTTGGGGAACCTTCGGAGCAGGAGCGGCTGCTGTGTTGGTTTCACCTTCCAAGGTTAAAACCTGTTATGCGGCAAAGCTTGACTTTAGTTGCACAAATAACATTGCCGAGTACGAAGCCTTGCTTTTAGGTCTTCGGAAGTTAAAAGCAATGGGACTAAGAAGGGCCATACTTAAAACTGATTCCCAGATTGTTTCGGGCCATGTTGACAAGAGTTGCAAGGCTAAGGATCCGAAGCTTGAAAAATATCTGGATATGGTTCGAAGAGTTGAAGCTTCCTTCGAAGGGTTTTCTGTCAAAAATATCCCTAGAGGACAAAATGAACATGCTGATTTGCTAGCTAAGTCAGCAGCACAGGGGCTGCCCTTACCTTCGGATGTATTCTTTGAAACAATAAAAGCTCCTTCGGTAGAACTTCTTGAAAGAGCAGTCCTCAACATATCTCCTGTTTATAGCGAGGATTGGAGAACTGAGATCATCTCCTACCTTCAGGGAAAATTCCTTTCAGATGACGAAGCTTATAACAGGAGGATAGAGGCAAGGGCTCGTCCATATGTCATGATAGAAGGAGAATTGTACAAGCATGGAGTTTGTGCTCCGCTACTCAAATGTTTATCCAGAACCGAAGGTATTGAGTTGATGAAAGAAATACATGCAGGCCTCTGCGGATCTCACATTGGATCCAGGCCATTGCTTGGAAAAATTTTCCGCCAAGGATTTTATTGGCCGAAGGCGGCTTCGGATGCAGCGGAGTTAGTTCAAAAGTGTGAAGGTTGTCAGAAATGTGCACGAGATCAAAAACAACCTTCGTCCTTAACACAACTCATACAACCCATTTGGCCATTGCAAAGGTGGGGCCTTGACTTGTTAGGTCCGTTACCACCGGCCCAAGGGAACCTAAGATACGTTGTAGTGGCGGTGGAATATTTTTCTAAGTGGATTGAGGCAAAGCCTTTAGCTACAATAACTTCGGCCACCGTCCAAAAGTTTTTCTGGCAGAATATTGTTTGTCGTTTCGGGGTACCAAAGGCTATCACTGTGGATAATGGAACACAGTTTGACTCCGAAGCTTTTAGGGATTTCTGTGATCAAATTGGTACGAAGATCCATTTTGCATCAGTCAGACATCCGGAGTCAAATGGACTTGTTGAAAGAGCCAATGGTATTATAATGACAGGAATAATGAAGTCAATTTTCAATCAACCAAGAGGAAAGTGGCCAGATCAGTTAACCAAAGTGGTGTGGAGCCATAATACAACAACATCAAGGTCTACCGGCTTTACCCCATTCAAGTTATTATTTGGTGACGAAGCAATAACTCCAGAAGAAGCTAAAACCGGATCAATAAGGGTAATAGCTTCGGCAGCATCAGGTTCCGAAGCTGATTATTCTGTGGAAAAAGATGCTTTAGAAGGGATCAGGTTGCAAGCCGTGGAAAATATCAACAAATATCAAGCCGAAACAATTAAATGGCGAGATAGAAAGGTTCGACTAAAGAATATTGAGCCAGGACACTTGGTGCTTCGGAGAGTGGCCAACCCAGAAACAGTGGGCAAGTTACAATTGAAATGGGATGGACCTTTCTTAGTAGCATCTTCGTCAAGACCCGGTTCATACAGATTGAAGGATATGGACGGCAACGACATTCCTAGATCTTGGAATGCGGATGAGCTTCGGCGATATTATGTATAATTCGATGTAATTTTTCATATTTTTTATTTTTTCTTTCATGGCACCCTTTTCCTTTCCGAAGGGGGAGAAAGGTTTTTAATGGGGCCATCACGTGTAATTTTCTTTTTTAGTTCTATAAGAGCAAAATCCCCCAAAGAATGTAAATGTAAAAGCTGAGAACGCACCATCGAGTGCCAAAAAGTAAAAACGAAGAAGCTCCAAAGTCGTTCCTAAGGGAATGCAGAGCTTACAGCGAAAAGTCAACGCTGATTCCGCCAAAAGTAAAGGCGAAGAAGCTCCAAAGTCGTTCCTAAGGGAATGCAGAGCTTACAGCGAAAAGTCAACGCTGATTCCGCCAAAAGTAAAGGCGAAGAAGCTCCAAAGTCGTTCCTAAGGGAATGCAGAGCTGAGGTGTGATTGTTCTTAAAATGGTTATGAATATGACTTCGGATACGTGTTTGGCCATGCATTTGCACATCACATTACATCATAACATTTGCATTCATAAACATTCATCTAGGCATAAGTAGGATAGTCATCTTCATGGCATAAATGGTTGCTTCAGCAAAAAGAGGAAAAAGAAGGGGAAGAAAGAGCTTCGTGCACAAAAAAGAGAGCTTCGGAAAAAAGGGAAAATGTTGTTCTCTATGCTTCGCTGCGTACGAAAAGAAGGGAAGGTGTTTTTTCGCCGACGGCTCAAAAAAGAAAAAAATTTCGTCCACATCAAAGCATTTCCTATACAGCAATGGGAGGGTAAGGATATATAATAAGGTATGAACAGAATTCATTAAAGACCTTCGGCATTGTTTACATTTACAAAAGTTACGTTTACAAAAGCTCTCAAAAGTTTCTCAAGTGTTGTTTACAGTCTACTATCTAATCCCCAAGGAGCTTCGGCTTCGGCGACTTCGGCATCATTTTTGACCTTCGACTTCAGCTTCGTCATCCTGCATGAATAAGATCGTTGTAAGTCAAAATCGAGTTTACAAGAAAAGGTAAGCACAAGGTATGGTTTCTTACTGGTTCAAGGTGGCTACGAGCTTCGTCTCCTGCCTTTTCTCGCCCACCTTTTGTCCATATCATTTTTATAAATCTATTCGAGATACTTCGGGCAAGATCAGGAATGTCGTCCAGGATTGATGGCGACAAAGTGAAATTTGGCCTATTCACAATCCTTCCATGCTCGCAGCCAGCCTTCAGGAAAGCCGTAGCAGTGCCTCGAGAAGCCACCCAGGCACAGAAGTCACCGTGCCCAGCTATGACTTCGTCGAGCTCGTCAATCTCCCCCTCAATATGTTCGAAGGTTTTTGGTAGATCTTCAGCTGAGGGGGTAAATTTTCCACTGCTGGCTCCAACTGAGTAAAAAATCTTTTTTAACCGATGAATGCATCTGTGGCTGAATTCCAAGCAGTTTTCTTGAAGACTTGCCAGTAGTTTTTTCAAATCTGAATTCTTTTGAGCTTCGGCTTTAAGTTTTGCATTAAGATCTTGTTTTTCTTGTTCGAACTGCTCAGACTGGCAGAGAAGCGTCGTGTTCAGTTCTGTTATTTTTGCTTCAGCTTCCGCCAATAGTCCTTCGGTTGCCTGGAGCTCAAAGTTCTTTTTCTCGAAGGCATATGATTGTTCCTTTATTTTGCTTTCCAAATTTTCAATCATGACTTCGTGCTTTTTATCTTCAAAATCTTGTTGCATCTGCAAGGCTTTGCTCAGAAGCATACTCTGCACGAAAACAACCTTCGTCAGACATGTTCTCGTTCTTAGAAACAATAAAGGTTAAGGGAAAAGCAGTTCACCTTGAAGTTGGAATAAAATAAGCTGCCAACGACATGTTGTCGTCGGTAGCGGCTGATGTCCGTTTCTAGTTTCGGAAATCCGATATTCTTGGACAGAGTACTGATAATTTTGGCTCCAATTTGATCTCAGATACAGCCCAATTTTTCATCATCAACGCCTCCGAAGAGGAGCGCTCCAGGCTTGTATCCGCAGGATTTGGCGTATTCTTTAAGCTCTTTTATTTCCGCTTTTGATAATTGTTCTCCGATTAAATTCCGGAACATGAAAGTTTCGTTCTCCGAAGTTTCATCAGCAATTTCTTTCCCTTTCGCCGACGCTACGGTCGCGGCCTCTTCGGCGGTGGTGATAACTTCTTCTGTAGTCATGCCTAGCAGTATTTGGTCAATATGTTCAAATGTGCTCTCTAGGTTCAGATCTTCAACTGAGGCAGCTTCGGCGGCTGTGACCTCCGAAGGTGCAATTTCAATATTTGTCTCTTCCGCAGCCGCTGGTATTTTTCGAGCTGAAGCTCTTGGCGGTGTCTTGTCGATAACTTCTGTCACACCGATCATCCTCTGTCTTTTTACCTTAGTTGTTTTCTTCATTCTTTCGGGCTCCTTTTCCTTCGGAAAAAATTTTGTCAGTCGAGGCCCTAGTGGACTTAGCTTCGCAGGCATGGATTCAGTCATTACCTGCAGAATGGCCTCTACATCAGTGGTAGAGGGCGATGCGGGGGATTTTTCTTCATCAGATATTTTTTGTTTCGGAGAAGATGCTTTCTTCTTCTTTGGAATCTTCTTCTTCGGTGTCTCTTCTTCATCTTTGTTTCGAGCTTCGGTCATCCTCTTCCTTTTTTGGCCTCCGGCATTTTTGTTTAAATTTTCATAGTCTGGGTATTCAAACTCCAGAGCGTCCAACACTCGGTTTAGCCTTCGCTTCGGACGGGTGCCGAAGGCCGCAGTCATCAATTGATCTTCTTTTTTAGAGTAATTCCCAAGTATTTCATTGCACATTGCTTCAATCGTATCTAGCCACTCTTGGCAAGGTGCTTTAAAGAACTTTTTAAACTTGAAATAGTAAGGTAAACGTACGAGTTCACCTTCTTTTTTTCCCCCTGTAGCTTCGGCATTTCCCATTCTTTCAAACTGGGAAAAACTTTGAATGCTAAAAACTCTTGAACCAGGTCCCTTGTGCTGATATGCTCTGCAATAATTCTAAATTCACTCATTGCTTGTTGTGTTGGACCTTCGGGTGTCATGTTGCAGCGAGGTCGGGTTTCTCCGAAGATTAATTCCAGCGGGCTTTGTACAAGCTTTTCCTTGTCGTCATCAACCTTGACATAGAACCACTCTGATTTCCAGCCCGTTGCCCACTTGCTTCGGTAGCTAATTACAGGGAACTTTGTAGTTTTCCGATAGGCAAAGTTATAGCAACCAAAATTATCGTGCAATCCATCTTTTCTAGCCTTTGTTTGATAATGCAGCTCGTGAACCCGGCAGAAGCTGTCCGCAAATGGTTCCACTGCTTGGCTTCGGAGTGCCCAGATATAAACAATAAGCCTAACGATAGCGTTAGGGGTCAGCTGATGAAAATAGATACCGAACCTCTTCAGCACCTCTCCAATGATCCCATGTAGGGGGAATCTTAATCCAGCCTTTAAAAAGCTCTTGAAAATAACAATTTCATCTTTCTCCGGTTTTGGGGTAGTCTCTTCTCCCCCGAAGCGCAAAAGCTTCTTCTGATTTTCAGTGAAAAAGCCCGATTTTACCATCTTGGACAGATCAGCCTTCGAAACAGTAGATTTTCCGAAGTCCAAGTGGCTCGGCTTGCTTGGCATGGCAATGCGATAATCATCTTCGGAATCAGTTTCCTCAATATCTTCTTCCTCTGCTTCAGCGATTGCTTGTTCTGCTTGTTCTGCATCATCATGAGGGATCTTTCCCGAAGTCACTAGACCCGATCGTTGCATGGCTTCGGAGATGGGGAGAGTCTCCGAAGCTTCAGTTTCCTCCCCCTCGCGCTCAACCCTGGCGGTAGAGCGGACTCTGGCCATTCAATTATGAACTGGTGAAACTTTAATATTTTCTTTCTCCGAAGCAGGTTTCAAACTGGAGCTTCGTTCGATTCTAACAGACAAGCTTCGGTGATGGTTAAAAATTTTGGCAGGAAAACAGTGCAAATAGCAATGAATGCTGTGGTAACTTCACACCTACTCGTCTGTTTATATAGTGCTGCAGGTAAGAAGGCGAAGCGCCAGAGTTTTTACACCAGGCGCACACCCGCTTGCGCTCGCTGCGCGGTGGACCGCAGGGACAAACAGTAAACTCTGCAAGGTGGGACCGCTACGAGCTGGGAAATTAAATCGTTTCGCGGCAACGAGCTCAGGGAAGGTGTTTTTTGGACCTTCGGCTCCCCGAAGCTTAAGAGACTTTTTTCACGGATCAAGCTCGTTACGAAAAACGATCTAGCACCGCGAAAGGGGCTACTGTTGGGTCTGTGCTTCGTCGCCGAAGGTCTTCAAGGGAGAAGCAGCTTTCGGCTGAAGCTGTTTGCATGAGATGGCCGAAGGTTCCTTTCCATGAAGCTTCGACAGTATAAACCGACTTAAAGATAGAATGACTTTTTAGTCCATGAAGGTCTGAGTCAATGTTGTAAGCTTTTATAAGGGGCATACTTGTAATTCCTCACAGGCTGCGTCCTGTGCCTATAAATAGTGAACAGTATTCCGTTGCTGTGGACGCATTCTGGTAACTGCAATCGCATATTCTGGAATTCAACCTTTTGCCAAGGCAGAGGTATTATTGTATTCAATGATTAAATATAAAAAGTAAATATAATATAATTCGTCTATGATTTATTTACCTCTTTTGTACCTTTTATTTTATTTTATGTCGTCTTACAATATCTATTGAAATTTAATTACGAAGATGTAAGCTTCGTAATTTTACTCTCATCAACCTTCGTCCAAGGTTCATTATCCTCAAGGAAATAATGTTTCATGGACGAAGGACGTTAACATTTAACACTTTATGTTGCCTTGTTCTTAATTCATAGCACTTGAGAACAAGTTCCCAACACACGAGATGGAGAAGGTCAGGCTCAGAAACAACAGACATATTGTTACCTGCGAAAGGCAACTGGCTGTTGGGGTCGATAGGGGGAATCACCGCAGCAGATGAACTCGAGGCCTTTCGCTTGGGCGCCATCTCAACTCCATCGGCGAACAGAGCGAGAGCCGAATTGCAAAAGGACAGAGAAGATCTGGAGGCAGGAAAGCAAGAACTAGGGCACAGAAAGTAGAGGCGGCTGAAAGCGCAGCACATATGGGATCTTCCCGGGTCGGATACTGTTTCCAAAAAGCGCCCAGTCATCACCCGGCGGTTACTTCTAAAACACCGATGTGCCATGTCATCACCCGGCGGTTACTTCTAAAGCACTGATGTGCCACATCATTACTCGGCTATTACCTTCAAAGTGGCCGACGTAGCCCGTTCTAACTCGGCTGTTATTTCTAAAACGCCGACGTTACCATCATTCACTCGACAGTTATCTCTAAAACGCCAACGTCGTCTTCAGTCACTCGGTAGTTATCTCTAAAACGCCGACGTCGTCATCAGTCACTCGGCTGTTACCTCTAAAAGCGCCGACGTGGTCATCAGTCATTCCAACGCTGATGTGGCTTCGTCATCATTTGGACGCTACTTCAGAAGCGTAAATGTTGACAATAATAACTCGGCCATCACCCCTAAAAGCGACGATATGATGCCCGAGTTACTCAGCTACTATTCCAGAGGAATCGACTTCACAGATAAGGCAAACAGTGGAATGATTCGAAAACTCCAAGTTACGACACAAGCATAACAGATAGAGAACATCACGGACAATAAATATCGCGACAATCATCAACTGACTATGAAGCAAAATAATCAACACATGAGGAGACGAAATCATTCTTCATTAAGGGAAGTTACAGAACTTATAAATCAACTCGTTATGAGTTGATACTTCCCTACTACTACGCTACACTCTACTACTCTATACTACTAACTACTACTACATTATTTCATTATACTACTTCTAACCCATACTAACATCTAAAGACGAGTGGCATCTAGCCACTGGCCCTGTTGCTGCCCTTGCTGCTGCCGCCGCCGTTGCTACCCCTGCTGCTGCCACCGTTGCTGCCCTTCCTGCCGCCGTTGCCGCCCCTGCTGCCGCCGTCACCGCCATCGTCGCCGTCGTCACCGTCGCCTCCGTCGTCGTCGTCGTTGTCTCCGCCATCGCCGCCGCCGCCCTCCTCGGACGAGTCCGAAGAGTCCTCCTCGTCCGAGGAGTACTCTGACTCATCCGAGCCCTCGAGCCCTGAGCGCTCGACGGCCCGGATATAAGTCCAGACCTCCGCGGCAATCCCCTGGGTGTCGTCTGAATCGTCAGACGACGCCGGGGGAGAGATGGGAGCCGAAGACCCCTCGGACTCGGAGGAGAACTCCTCCTCCGAGTATTCCAAGTCGCCGAAGTCCTCCGATGGAGGAGTCGGCTCGCGTTTGCGTTTGTTACTCTTGCCCATGGTGGAAATGGAGGGAGAAGAAGAAAGCAAGCAGTAGAGAACATCAAGCGATGTGAAAAAACCGGAGAGGCAAAGGCACTATTTATAAAAGAAGAAGGCAACCGCTCACCTCCTACCACTGTCACTGAACAGTCGCAAAATATTCAATATACGCTTCAACCCGTCTGAAGATACGTCAGGTGGCTGACGCCGTTTCACGCAACGCAACACCCATTGGGACTCCAGTCAACTACGCAGGCGATATGATTACACCCGCCGTCACATCACATTACTACTCAGAAGCAGCCGGCTAAAACACTCAGCGTACCAAGCCGTCCCTTGCCCACACCCATTGGGGGGGGACGCCCAGGAATTATCAGTATATTTTTCAAAACTGTCACATCCGTGCAGGGCATGCAATGAATACCTCAAGACAAAAATGAGATATCAGCAAGGATCAGAGGAAAGCCAAATATAGCCGGTGAAGTACAAAGTCTGACCGACAGAAGCAACATGAAGACTAGCCAGGGGATGTCCAATCAGTCACAGATCAAATAAATTGCACCACCTAGCAAGATATGGGCAGATCACGAACTCGGCCTCAAAGACAAAATACATGCTGACCTCTAAAGCATAATATCGATGACATAATGCTGACCTCTAAGGCATTCGAAAAAAGAAAGGATGACTCTCAGCAAAAGGACACGAAATGAAGACCTTCAAGTGGATTATTTTCAAAAATCCACTCGAAGCTCGGGGGCTACCATGAATTGCCATTTCAAGTCAAGATAATGCTAACTTCTAAAGCATATGGCAAGATCAAAGGCAAGGCTGACCTCCAACAAAGTGCAAGCGGAAAATAAAAATGATTTCTGATGAAGACCTTCGAGTGGATTATTTTCAAAAATCCGCTCGAAGCTCGAGGGCTACACCCATTGGGTGCACCTCTGGTGCACCCAATGAAGTTCAGGGTCCTACAGTACGAAATGCTGATCTTCAAGGCACGAGTGTGAGACAGAGCACCAGTTTTCGAGTGATCAAAGCAGAAGGAGACAGTAAGAAATCGTTTTTACCAAACTTCCCGGAAAGCATTTCTTGTCATAAACGAAGACCACAAGTTGGACCTAGGATCTTTGGGCCGATTATCTCAAAATCAACCCAAAGATCGGGGGCATGTGGGGGACAGATATCCCCCGGGTCCACTTGAAGGATAAAAGACCTCACGAAAGGCCCAAGGGCCCAATAAATCGTAAGGTCATCCCTTCATGGGCCTGGGGAAGAACGACCAGTGAAGCAGATCGACATATGGCCAGATCGGTGCGAGCCCAGATGGCACAACAACGTTGAGCAAGCAACCACAACAGAGACCCGACTTTCCCACGCTGGAGCCCCGTACAACGGAACCAGGCGAGGATAAGTCGGCAGAACTATAGGAAGATAGACTCAATCAGTTCACTATCTCTTAGGTGCGCATTGTTATCACATCCGCATGTATTGCCTCACGGTCGAATATATAAGGCCTAGGGGGCACCCCTTCAGAACGATCGATCTTACTACTCAGCCATCCACCCCAACTCTCTACTCTCTAGCGTTAGAGAGCTCCCTTGTAATCCACCACGTAAAGCATTCTCTCCAGGACGTAGGGTGTTACGCATCTCAAAGCGGCCCGAACCTGTAAACAATGTCCATTGTTCCTCGTGCATCCGGCACGAACCATTTAGCTACAGTCGGCGACACCGTCCTACTCCTAAAAACACCTTGAGGGGCAGCCCCGGGTGTGCGGTCGGACCCAAAACACCGATAGGAGCACCACTTGCTTGTGGAGAAGGCCCGCGGCTATCTACGGAGTTACTCGACTGTGGTGCTTGGCCCTCGCGTGGGCTACCCTTTGCGTAGGGGCACCAACGAGGATTAGTCGTGACCTTGCGTGGTTTCGAATACCTCGGTAAAAATACCGACGTCATCCACGAGAGTTTGCATCTCTACCTTGCTCTTTACCTTCCGCATTTATATTAAGTATTTAAGTTTTAATCTTGTTTTTCTAGTTAGATTATTTAGATTGAAACTTAGCCTTAGCGGTAGAGATAACAACACTTAGACAAAACCTAGTTTTCACATTCTAGATTGTTTATTTCAATAGGTTTTGCTCTAGGGATTTAATTGTGGCCTAGTTTAGAGAAAGTCTTAGAAGTCCTAATTCACCCCCCTCTTAGGCATCACCATTTCCTACAATTGGTATCAAAGCCTGGTTTGGCTCATTTGAAACACTTTAGCTTCACCTCTAAAAGAGCCAACACTTTTTAGAGGAAGGGGATGGATACCCATAGGCCACCACACTTCGACGGCACTAACTTCCCATATTATAGTGCTAGAATGGCTTGTTACCTAGAAGCCATTGATCTAGGTGTTTGGAGAGTCACTCATGATGGGATGAAACATCCCAAGAATCCCGAGAAACCCACCACGAGTGATGAATAAGAAATTCATTTAAATGCTAGAGCCGAAAATTGCTTGTATGAATCTCTTAGCATGGATATTTTTAATCAAGTTTTTACATTAAAAATTGCTAATGAGATTTGGCTAAAGTTGTATGAGCTCCATGACAGCATGTCCAATGTCCGTGAGCAAAAAACATTGCCTAGTCTTAAATGAGTATAATTCTTTTGCTATGAAGGATAATGAGCTTGTTAGAGATATGTATTCTCGTTTGAATCTAATCATCAATGAGCTCAATTCTATTAGCATTAATAAGCTAGGTGATGCAGACATTGTGAGGAATATTATCTCCCTACTACCACAACAAAGATATGGGAGCATCATCATCATTCTTCACAACATGGAGGACTTGAGTCAAATGACCCCGACCATTGTGATTGGGAAAATTGTGGCATTTGAGATGTCGTGAAAAATGGGTCGACGATAGGAGCCAACTTATTCAAGACCATTTGCTTTTGCATGTGATGAAAATAAAGGCAAAAACAATGCTCCCACTCCAAGTTCCTCAATTGAAGAAGAGGAGGAAGAAGAAAGTGATGAAGATGAAAATAATCAACCATCAACATCATCCTCCGAGGACGAAGAAACAATCCGACGCGTCAGAAAGGTAATGGGGATGATCCGCAAGATTAATCTAATGGGTGTGCCCTTGCAGGTCGAGGATGTTCTCTTTAACATTGTGAAAGGGAAATGTGCCCTTGGGCCATTTCTAAGTATTTTGGTGATTGAGTGCCAACACAAGTGCTTTTGTGTTAACCTATGCAAAGTGGTGGACAAAGTGTAAATCATGTCAAAAGGTATGTTTCTAGACTTAGTACATTGTTTTATGGACTAATGTATTGTGTCTAAGTGTTGGAAACAGGAAAAATCGAGTTGGAGAAGAGATGGCTAAGTTCAGCCAAGGTCAGCGCAGTCTGGGTGCACCGGACTGTCCGGTGGTGCACCGGACAGTGTCCGGTGCGCCAGGCTGGCTCAGGCGAACTTGCTGCTCTCGGGAAGATGATTAACGGCGTACGGCTATAATTCACCGGACTGTCCGATGGGCACCGGACTGTCCGGTGAGCCAACGGTCGGCCGGGCCAACGGTCGGCCGCGCGATCTGCGCGAGACACGTGGTCGAGCCAACGGTCGGGATGGGGCACCGGACAGTGTCCGGTGCGCCAACGGCTCCCAGGCGCCAACGGTCGGCTTCGCCAAATAAGGAAAGAGATCTGCACCGGACAGTGTCCGGTGGTGCACCGGACTGTCCGGTGCGCCAGTCGACAGAAGGCAAGATCTGCCTTCCAGGAATGTTCTCAACGGCTCCTAGCTGCCTTGGGGCTATAAAAGGGACCCCTAGGCGCATGGAGGACAACACCAAGCATTCCTTGAGCACTCTTGATCACTCACACTCCATTCTTGCGCATTTGTTCAACATTCTAGTGATTTAAGCTCCGTTCTAGTGTGCTAGTCTTTTGAGCTTAAGTCTGGGTCTTGTGTGTGCGTGTTTGCTATGATCTTTGTGTCTTGTGTGAGTTGCTAATCCCTCCTGTTGGGGACTCGTTCTCAAATGCTATGAATTAAGAACAAGGCAACATAAAATGTTAAATGTTAATGCCCTTCGTCCGCTGAAGCATTATTTCCTTACGGATTTAATGAACTTCGGACGAAGGTCAAAGATGGAACAATTACGAAGGTTGGATCTTCGTAATTGAACTCCCAGAGGTTGTATAAAATAATTCAAGATATGAAGCATTAATAAGAAGTAAATTATAAATAATCATCATTTTCATATTAAACAAATTTGATGTATTCAAATGTTAGATACATTTGTACCTCTGTCTTGGCGAAGAATAATTTCCAAGTGATGCGATTACAATTGCAAGAATGCGTGAACAGTAAAGGAATACTGTTCACTATTTATAGGCACAGGACACAGCCTGTGAGGAATTACAATCATGCCCCTCATAAAAATTTACAACATTGACTCAGACCTTTATGGACTAAAAGGTCATTTTATCTTTAAGTCGGTTCGTCCCTTCTCCTTCGGATATGTTGTATTATCAAAGCTTCATGAATGATGCCTTCGGCGTCACGTACGAGCAGCTTCAGCCGAAGCTGTATCTCTCTGCAGGACCTTCGGCGACGAAGCATGGTCCCAACAGTAGCCCCTTCGCGGTGCTAGATCGTTTTTCGTAACGAGCTTGATCCGTGAAAAAAGTCTCTTAGGCTTCAGGAAGCCGAAGGTCCGAAAAACACCTTCCCTGAGCTTGTTGTCGAGAAACGATAGCGGTCCCACCCTGCAGGGTTACTATTTGGTCTTTGCGGTCCACCGCGAGTGGGTGTGAGCAGCTGTTTGCCTGGTGCAAAAATCCTGACGATTCACCTTCTTACCTGCAGTACTATATAAACAGACGGGTAGGTGTGAAGTTACCACAGCATTCATTGCTATTGCACTGTTTTGCTGCCAAAATTTTTAACCATAGCCGAAGCTTGAGTCTCGCAATCAGACGAAGCTCCAGTTTAAAGCCTACTTCGTCAGAAGAAAGAGCTTCGGGAGAGAAAGTTTTTTAGTTCCCAAGAAATTCAGAATTAAATGGCCAGAGTGCGCTCTACCGCTAGAGTTGAGCGTGAGGGAGGCGAAGCCAAAGGAGCGGAGACTGTTCCAATCTCCGAAGCGATGCAACGATCCGGACTGGTGACCTCGGGAGGAATCCGCACTGCCGAGACAGAGTAGACTGTTGCCGATACAGAACAAGTTGCTGCCGAAGCGGAGGAAGGAGATATTGAGGAAGCTGATTCCGATGATGATTATCATATTGCCGTTCCAAGCAAGCCCAGCCATTTGGACTTCGGGAAGTCGACTGTCTCTAAGGCTGATTTCTCCAAAATGGTGAAGTCGGGCTATTTCAGTGAGAATGAGAAGAAGCTGCTTCGCTTCAGGGGGGAAGAAACTACCCCGAAGCCAGAAAAGGATGAAATAGTTATTTTCAAGAGCTTTCTAAAAGCTGGGTTGAGATTCCCCTTAAATAGGATGATCTCTGATGTGCTGCAAAGATTTGGTATCTATTTTCACCAACTGACTCCCAACGCGATTGTCAGGCTCAGCGTTTATATCTAGGCTCTCCGAAGCCAGGCGGTGGAGCCGTTTGCCGACAGCTTCTGTCGAGTTCATGAGCTGCATTACCAAACTAAGGCCAGAAAAGATGGATTGCATGAAAATTTTGGTTGTTATAATTTTGCTTATCGGAAAACCACGAAGTTTCCCGTGATCAGCTACCGAAGCAAATGGCCGGCAGGCTGGAAATCAGAATGGTTTTATGTCAAAGTTGACGAAGATAAAGAGAAGCTGGTTCAGAGCCCTCTTGAACTAATCTTCGGAGAAACAAGACCCCGATGCAAGATGGCAGTAGACGGTCCAACTTGGGCTGCACTAGGCGAATTCAAAATTATTGCAGAACATATTGGCACTAGAGATTTAGTGCAGGAATTCCTGGCCTTCAGGGTTTTTCCAACTATGAAAGAGTGGACAATGCCGAAGCTTAAAGGGGAAAAGAAAGAGGGGGAACTTGTCCGACTGCCCTACTATTATAAGTTCAAGAAATATTTTAAAGTACCCTGCCAAGAATGGCTTGATACAATTGAAATAATGAGTAATGAAATTCTTGGGAATTACTCTAAAAACGAGGACCAACTAATGACAGCGGCTTTCGGCACTCGGCCGAAACGAAGGCTGAACAGGGTGTTTGATGCCATAGGATTTGAATATGCTGACTACGGCCGACTGGGCGGAGATGCTGGAGGCCCGAAGCGAAAAAGGATTGCCAGCGCTACTGACGAAGAAGCCGTCAAGGTAACCAAAAAGAAAAAGAAAGATTCTGAAAATGTCAGCGCTGAAGAGTTAAATCCTGAGCCGAAGGTGGCTACTACAAGAAAGAGAAAAAGTGCATCCCCAGAGCCGGAAACGCCGGTCCGAGAAGAAGATACTCCTGCTTCTCCTTCTGCTGTTGAAGTAGAAGAGATTATGAAGGTAATGACTGAACCCCTGCCTATCAGGCTAAGTCCGCTGGCACTGGAACTGACGAAGTTTCTTCAGAGGAACAAGGCAGCTTCGGCAGCAAAAAGTCCTGTGAAGCCGAAGAAATGGAGAATTATTCAAGTGACAGATGTGATCCATCAGACACCGCCACCGGCGATGGTGTCAAAAATTGTCTTTGCCGAGACTGCCGAAGCCGAAGGCGCCGCAGCCGAAGCTACTGGAGTGGAAACCACTAAAGCTGAGACCGGCGAAGCCAAAGCTACCGGGGCCGAAGCCGGGACCACCGAAGAGTCGAACCTGGAAACCACACTTGAGGTTATTGACAATATACTCCTGAAAATGGCGGAAGAAGAAACTACTGCAGCTGCGGTGAGCACGGCAACTGAAAAGGGGAAAGAGCAAATTGATGAAATTTCGGAAGACGAAGATTTTAACTTTCAAGATTTGCTTGGACAAGAGTTAACAGACGCTGAGAAAGAGGAGTTGAAAAAATATGCCCTATCTTGCGGATATAAATCAGGGGCTATGCTATTTGGTGGGGTGAACGAAGGGAAACTAAGATGCCTTCGGAACCGTACTGAGGCCAAAATTGTTAGAACCCTCTCCAAAAGCATTGGCTTGCCGAAGCTGGATACTGACTTGTGCCGTTATCAACGACACCACATCGCTGGAAGCTTGCTTTATGCTAACTTTAAGGTAACGGATATTTTTGTTATTTTATTACTATTATTACTATCTTTTAGGTCACGTTTTAACGAAGATCGTTTCGATAGAGCATATTATTAAGCAAGGTTCTAAAAATGCAACAAGATTTGGAAGAAGAGAAAAACAAAGCCGTCATTCAAGATTTGGCTGAAAAAGTTGAAAATCACGAAGCCAATTTGAAAAAGAAAGATCTCATAATCCAAGACCTTGGAATCATGGTCAAAGAGCACGAAGGTGCACTAGAAAAGAAGGATTTTGTTATTCAGACCATGGAGGGCTCTTTGGCTGAAGTCCAAACTGAGAATGACAAATTAAAGAATGAATTGCTCCGACAATCAGAAAAATTCGAGCAAGAAAAGAAATATCTTGAAGCAAGCCTGAAAGATGAAGTGAATAAATACTCAAATTTGCAGAAATCCTTTAAAGATCTTCAGGAGAAATGCTTAAGCTTTGGCAGCCGATGCGTGCAGCGGCTGAAGGACGTGTTTCACTCTGTCGGAGCTAGCTCTTCGAAATTTACACCTTCAGCTGAAAATCTGCCAAGAACATTAGAATATATTGAAGGCGAAGTTGATGCCCTCGACGAAGTTATTGGTGGGCACGCGGACTTCTGCGCCCTGGTAGCTTCTCGGGGCACGGCTACTGCTTTTTTGAAGGCTGGCTGCACGCATGGAAACATTGTGAACAGACCAAACTTCAGCTTGTCAGCTTCAGATTTGATAGATATCCCAAGCTTAGCCAGAAGCATCGGAAATAGATTCATGACCCAGATCTGGGTAAGTGGCGGGCGGAAAATGGCAGGCGACGAAGCTCGAAGCCATCTTAAGCCGGTAAGAAACTTATGTTTGTTACTTTTACCTTCTCCTGTGAAATTTGTACCTTTCTTACTCTGCTGTTTGGTATATACAGGATGACGAAGCTGAAGATTGACAATGCTGATGTTTAACAAAATTGAAAACAAAGCCTTAGCTGGAGCTTAAAGTTGCTTATAATGTGCTTTCCTGCAAAAATTCTTGGAGAAACTCTTGTAATATAGATATGGAACAACTCATGTAAATTTGTACATACCTTGTAATATATTTTGTCTCCCTTATTCGTGTTCAGTCTGCTTTGCTGTGGACGAAACTTCTCTTTTGAGCCGAAGGCGAAAAACACCTTCCCTTCTTTTCGTACACACCGAAGCATAAAATTTTTTTCTTCGAATCTTTTCCTTATTTTCTGAAGCACCTGTCTTCTTTGTGTAGCATGATGATGATTCTATATATGTCTAAATGGATGTTTATGAATGCAAATGACATGATGATATGTAATGTGCAAATGAATATTAGGACACATGTTCAGAAACCATAAGCACGGCCCTTCATCCCCTCAAGAATGATACAAATCTTTTTGCCGTTTACTTTTCGGCTTCACCGTTTACTTTTTGGTGTATCAGCGTTGACTTTTCGCTGTAAGCCTCCCTTAGGAGCTTCTTCGCCTTTTACTTTCGGTGGAATCAGCGTTTATTTTTCGCTGCAAGCCTCCCTTAGGAGCTTCTTCGCCTTTTACTTTCGGCGGAATCAGCGTTTATTTTTCGCTGTAAGCTCTGCATTCCCTTAGGAACGACTTTTGAGCTTCTCCCTGTTTTCTTTTCTTTTTCCTTTGCACTCGAAGGTGCGTTTTCAGCTTTTACATTTACATTTTTGGGGGATATCGCTCTTATAGAATTGAAATAAGAAAAAGAAAAATTACATGTTGTGGCCCCATTAAAAACCTTTCTCCCCCTTTGGAAAGGAAAAGGGTGCCACAAAAAAGAATAAAAAAAATTACATCGAACTAAACATAATATCGCCGAAGCTCATCCGCATTCCACGATCTAGAAATGTCATTGTCGTCCATATCCTTCAATCTGTAAGAACCGGGTCTTGACGAAGATACTACCAAAAAGGGGCCCTCCCACTTCAGCTGTAATTTGCCTACTGTTTCAGGGTTAGCTACTCTTCGAAGTACCAAATGTCCTGGTTCAATGTTCTTCAGCTTGACTTTTCTATCACGCCATTTTATTGTTTCAGCTTGATATTTATTGATATTTTCCACAGCTTGAAGTCTGATCCCTTCAATAGCATCTTTTTCTACAGAGCAATCAGCTTCGTTTTCGCCTTCTGCCGAAGCTACTGTCCTTATTGATCCTGTTTTGGCCTCTTCTGGGGTTATTGCTTCGTCACCAAACAATAGTTTAAAGGGTGTAAAGCCTGTTGATCTTGACATGGTTGTGTTATGACTCCACACCACTTTGATTAACTCATCTGGCCACTTTCCCCTGGGCTGATTGAAGATTGACTTCATTATTCCTGTCATTATGATCCCATTGGCTCTTTCGACAAGTCCATTTGACTCTGGGTGCCGGACTGATGCAAAATGGATCTTCGTACCAATTTGATTACAAAATTCTCTGAAGGCTTCAGAGTCAAACTGTGTCCCATTATCCACAGTGATAGCCTTCGGCACTCCGAAGCGACAAACAATGTTTTGCCAAAAAAACTTTTGAATAGTAAATGAAGTTATTGTGGCTAAGGGCTTCGCCTCAATCCATTTGGAAAAATATTCCACTGCCACCACTACATATCTTAAGTTCCCCTGTGCTGGTGGTAATGGACCTAGCAAATCCAGACCCCACCTTTGCAACGGCCAAGTGGGTTGTATTAATTGAGTTAAAGACGAAGGTTGTTTTTGATCTCTTGCACATTTCTGACAACCTTCGCACTTTTGAACTAAATCCGCTGCATCTGAAGCTGCCTTTGGCCAATAAAATCCTTGGCGAAAAACTTTCCCAAGCAAGGGCCTAGATTCAATGTGAGATCCACACAGACCTGCATGTATGTCCTTCATTAATTCTATACCTTCAGATCTAGATAAACACTTGAGCAATGGGGAACAGACCCCGCGCTTGTATAACTCCCCTTCTATTATGACATATGGTCGAGCTCTTGCTTCTATTCTCCTGTTATAAGCTTCGTCGTCTGAAAGAAAATTACCCTGAAGGAAAGAGATGATCTCAGTTCTCCAATCTTCACTATAAACAGGGGATATGTTAAGGATTGCTCTTTCAAGAAGCTCAACCGAAGGTGCTTTTATTGTTTCAAAAAATACTTCCGAAGGCATAGGTAGCCCCTGGGCTGCTGACTTAGCCAATAGATCAGCGTATTCATTCTCTCCACGAGGAATATTTTTGACAGAGAAACCTTCGAAGGAAGCCTCAATCCTTCGGACTGTATCTAGATACTTTTCAAGCTTCGGGTCTCTTGCTTTGTAACTTTTGTCAATATGACCAGAAATAACTTGAGAATCAGTTTTAAGAATGGCCCTTCTGATTCCCATTGCCTTTAATTTCCAAAGACCCAAAAACAGAGCTTCATACTCGGCGATGTTATTTGTGCAGCTAAAATCAAGTCTTGCCGCATAACAAGTTTTAACTTTGGAAGGTGAAACCAACACAGCAGCCGCTCCCGCTCCGAAGGTTCCCCAAGACCCATCGCAAAACACTGTCCATGCTTCGGTGTCTTTATTTGTTTCTTCCTCCTGAGCCCCTGGCGTCCAGTCAGCAATGAAGTCTGCTAATGCCTGGGACTGAATCGAAGATCTATGAACATAATCAATACAAAATTCATTGAGCTCTGCAGCCCATTTTCCAATCCTTCCAGTAGCTTCTCGGTTCCTCATAATATCCTTCAGAGGTTGTGAAGAGGGAACAATTATGTTGTAGGCTTGAAAATAGTGCCGAAGCTTCCTGGAGGCCATCAAGACAGCATACAGTACCTTCTCCAACTCTGTATAATTTTTCTTTGATAAACTAAGAACCTCGGATACAAAATATATTGGGGCCTGCCTCTTAACTTGGCCTTCAAGCTTCTCCTGAACAAGTGCTGCACTTACCGCTGAGTGTGAAGCTGCCACATATAATAACAAAGGAGCCCCTGGCGTAGGTGGAGTTAATGTTGTGAGATCTATCAAATACTGCTTCAGCTCTTCGAAGGCCTTCTGCTGGATTGGTCCCCATTGAAAGACTTCGGCTGTCTTCAGCACTTCGAAGAATGGTAAGTTTCTCTCTGCTGATCTAGATATGAATCTGTTGAGAGACGCCAACCTTCCCGTCAATCTCTGAGCCCCCTTTTTTGTACTTGGTGGTTCCATTCGAAGTATTGCTTCGATTTTGCTTGGATTAGCCTCGATTCCCTTCATTGAGACTAGGCAACCGAGAAATTTCCCCTTCTTTACTCCGAAGACACATTTTTCTGGGTTCAATTTTAGACCAGCCTGTCTAAAATTAGCGAAGGTCTCCTGCAAATCAGCAATGTGGTTATCTTGCTTCGTGCTTTTTACAATGATATCATCAACATAAGTTAGCACATTCCTTCCTATCTGAGAGTGAAGGACCTTCGCTGTCATTCTGCTGAAACTTCCTCCAGCATTTTTAAGCCCCTCAGGCATCCGAAGGTAGCAATATGTTCCACTAGGGGTTATGAAGCTGGTTTTTGGTTCATCTTCCTTCTTCATCCATATTTGATGATAGCCTGAATAGCAATCCAGCAAACTCATAAGCTCTGATGAAGCTGCTGCATCAACTAAGGAATCTATCCTTGGCAATGGAAATTCGTCCTTCGGACAGGCTTTATTGAGGTCAGTAAAATCGATACACATTCTCCATTTACCATTGGCCTTCTTCACCATAACAGTGTTAGCCAACCATTCTAGGTATTTTACCTCTCTAATAACTCCAGCACTGAGGAGTCTTTTTACTTCATTTCGAGCACCTTCGGCCTTGTCTTCAGACATTTTCCGAAGCCTCTGCTTTCTGGGCCTGAAGGATGGATCAACATTGAGCGAATGCTTGATAACATCCCTGTTAACTCCACAAAGATCATTAGCTGACCAAGCAAAAACATCTTTATTGTTGAACAGAAACCTTATCAAGGTTTTCTCCTGCTCTTCGAACAATTGAGATCCCAATAGCACCTTCTGCTCTGTGATTGATCTCTTGTGGTTATTGTGTTTCGTTGAGACTCCTCTCTAGCCACTTGGCAATTATTGTGCTAACACTTAACTAAGTTTCTGTGGCTTAAGTTTCAAGTTTTATAGGATCACCTATTCACCCCCCCCTCTAGGTGCTCTCAATTGGTATCAGAGTCGTTCTCTTCAAGAAAGGGACTAACCGCCCGAAGAGATGGATCCTAAGGGCAAGGGGATTGTGATCAATGACAAGGAAAAGGAGTCATTCGTCAATGAGCCCAAGGATGACAAGCCTACCGATTCGGGCTCGGGCCACAAACGCAAGGATGGGAAGAAGAAGAAGACAAGGCGCATCAAGGAGATCGTCTACTACGACAACGGCGACGAGTCCGCTTCTTCCCAAAAGGACAACGACGACAACGACTACGAGAGAAGGAAATCGGTTAATTCGAACTTTTCTTTTGACTACTCTCGTATTCCGCGAAGTACAAATGCTCATTTACTCTCCATTCCACTTGGCAAACCTCCTCACTTTGATGGAGAGGACTACAGATTTTGGAGCCACAAAATGCGTAGTCACCTGTTCTCTCTCCATCCAAGCATATGGGAGATTGTAGAAAGTGGAATGAAATTTGATAGCTCGGATAGTCCTATGTTTATCAATGAACAGATTCATAGAAATGCACAAGCTACTACTGTGTTGTTAGCCTCTTTGTGCAGGGACGAGTACCATAAGGTGAGCGGCTTGGACAATGCCAAGCAGATCTGGGACACCCTCAAGATCTCTCATGAGGGGAACGACGTCACCTTACTCACCAAGATGGAATTGGTGGAGGGCGAGCTTGAAAGATTCGCGATGATAAGGGGCGAGGAGCCAACCCAAACATACAACCGGCTTAAGACCCTTATCAACAAAATAAGGAGCTACGGAAGCACGCGATGGACGGATCACGACGTCGTCCGCCTAATGCTAAGGTCCTTTACTATACTTGATCCACATTTGGTGAACAATATTCGTGAAAATCCTAGGTACACCAAAATGTCGCCTGAAGAAGTCCTTGGGAAATTCGTGAGCGGGCGAATGATGATCAAGGAGGCAAGATACGTGGACGACGCGTTGAACGGTCCAATCCAGGAGCCTCAACCCATTGCTCTCAAGGCAACAAGGAGCAAGGAGGCGCTACCTAGCAAGGTGGCACAAGTTGAGGCGGCTGGGCTCAATGATGAAGAGATGGCCCTCATCATCAAGCGCTTCAAGACGGCGCTAAAGGGTCGCAAGGGACAGTCAAGCAAGACCAAGACAAAGGGGAAGCGTTCATGCTTCAAATGCGGTAAGATTGGTCATTTTATTGCTAACTGTCCCGATAATGAAAGTGACCAGGAACAAGGGAGCAAGAGGGAGAAGAAGAAGGCATACAAGAAGGCTAAGGGCGAGGCACACCTTGGCAAGGAGTGGGACTCGGATTGTTCGTCATCCGACTCCGAAAATGAAGGACTCGCCGCCACCGCCTTCAACAAGTCATCCCTCTTTCCCAACGAGCGTCACACATGCCTCATGGCGAAGGAGAAAAAGGTATGTACTCGAGATAGTACTACTTATGATTCTTCTAGTGATGATGAGTCTAGTGATGAAGAAATAGATTACTCTAGTTTGTTCAAGGGATTGGATAGAACTAAAGTAGATAAGATTAATGAATTGATTGATGCCTTGAATGAAAAGGATAGACTTTTAGAAAAACAAGAGGACCTTTTATATGAAGAGCATGACAAATTTGTAGAGGCACAAAAATCTTATGCTTTAGAAGTTAAAAGAAATGAAATGCTTTATTGTGAACTATCTTCTTGCCATGAGACAATTTCTAGTTTAAAAAGCATAAACGATGACATGGATGCTAAGTTAGAAATAGCTAATAAATCAACATCTTGTGTAGAACATGTTGTGGTTTGCACTAGGTGTAAAGATTTTAATATTGATGCTTGTAATGAACACCTAGTGTCAATTTCTAAATTGAATGATGAAGTGGCTAGTCTTAATGCCCAACTTAAGACTAGCAAAAGCGAATTTGATAAGTTAAAATTTGCAAGGGATGCCTACACGATTGGTAGACACCCCTCAATTAAGGATGGACTTGGTTTCAAGAGAGAAGCCAAGAACTTAACAAACCATAAGGCTCCCATCCCCGCCAAGGAGAAAGGGAAGGCCCCTATGGCTAGTAGTGCTAAAAGGAACCATGCCTTTATGTACCATGATAGAAGACAGTCTTATAAGAGTTGTAATGCTTATGATGCTTTTGACTCTCATGCCATGTTTGCTTCTAGCTCTTCCTATATGCATGGTAAAGATATGTCCGGGAGACATTTTGTTCATATGCCTAGGAGAAATGTTGTTAATGTTCCTAGGAAAGTTAATGAACCTTCTACAATATATCATGCTTTAAATGCTTCCTTTGCTGTTTGTAGAAAGGATAGGAAGATAGTTGCTAGAAAATTAGGGGCAAAATGCAAGGGAGACAAAACTTGCATTTGGGTCCCTAAGACAATTGTGACTAACCTTGTAGGACCCAACAAGAGTTGGGTACCTAAGACCCAAGCCTAAATTTGCCTTGCAGGTTTATGCATCCGGGGGTTCAAGCTGGATTATCGACAGCGGATGCACAAACCATATGACGGGGGAGAAGAAGATGTTCACCTCCTACGTCAAAAACAAGGATTCCCAAGATTCAATAATATTCGGTGATGGGAATCAAGGGAAGGTAAAGGGGTTAGGTAAAATTGCCATTTCATCCGAGCACTCTATATCTAATGTGTTTTTAGTTGAGTCTCTTGGATATAATTTGTTATCTGTTAGTCAATTATGCAATATGGGATATAATTGTTTGTTCACAAATGTAGATGTGTCTGTCTTTAGAAGAAGTGATGGTTCACTAGCTTTTAAGGGTGTATTGGACGACAAACTTTACTTAGTTGATTTTGCAAAAGAGGAGGCCGGTCTAGATGCATGCTTAATTGCTAAGACTAGCATGGGCTGGCTGTGGCATCGCCGCTTAGCACATGTGGGGATGAAGAACCTTCACAAGCTTCTAAAGGGAGAACACGTGATAGGTTTAACTAATGTGCAATTCGAAAAAGATAGACCTTGTGCAGCTTGTCAAGCAGGGAAACAGGTGGGAGGCTCTCATCACACCAAAAATGTGATGACCACATCAAGACCCTTGGAGATGCTTCATATGGACCTCTTCGGACCCATCGCCTATCTAAGTATAGGAGGAAGTAAGTATGGACTTGTTATAGTTGATGATTTTTCCCGCTTCACTTGGGTATTCTTTTTGCAGGATAAATCTGAAACCCAAGGAACCCTCAAGCGCTTCCTAAGGAGAGCTCAAAACGAGTTTGAGCTCAAGGTGAAAAAGATAAGGAGCGACAATGGGTCCGAGTTCAAGAACCTTCAAGTGGAGGAGTACCTTGAGGAGGAAGGGATCAAGCACGAGTTCTCCGCTCCCTACACACCACAGCAAAATGGTGTGGTAGAGAGGAAGAACATGACGCTTATAGATATGGCGAGGACTATGCTTGGAGAGTTCAAGACCCCCGAGCGTTTTTGCTCGGAAGCTGTGAACACGGCTTGCCACGCCATCAACCGGGTCTACCTTCACCGCCTCCTCAAGAAGACTTCGTATGAGCTGCTAACTGGTAACAAACCCAATGTGTCTTATTTTCGTGTATTTGGGAGCAAGTGTTATATTCTTGTGAAGAAAGGTAGAACTTCTAAATTTGCTCCCAAAGCTGTAGAAGGGTTTTTATTAGGTTATGACTCAAATACAAAGGCGTATAGGGTCTTCAACAAATCATCAGGTTTGGTTGAAGTCTCTAGCGACGTTGTATTTGATGAGACTAATGGCTCTCCAAGAGAGCAAGTTGTTGATCTTGATGATGTAGATGAAGAAGACGTTCCAACGGCCGCTATGCGCACCATGGCGATTGGCGATGTGCGACCACAGGAACATTTGGAGCAAGATCAACCTTCTTCCTCAACAATGGTGCATCCCCCAACTCAAGACGATGAACAGGTTCATCAGGAGGAGGCATGTGATCAAGGGGGAGCACAAGATGATCATGTGATGGAGGAAGAAGCACAACCGGCACCTCCAACCCAAGTTCGAGCGACGATTCAAAGGAATCATCCCGTTGACCAAATTTTGGGTGATATTAGCAAAGGAGTAACTACTCGCTCTAGATTGGTGAATTTTTGTGAGCATTACTCTTTTGTCTCTTCTATTGAGCCTTTCAGGGTAGAAGAGGCCTTGCTAGATCCGGACTGGGTGTTGGCCATGCAGGAAGAGCTCAACAACTTCAAGCGCAATGAAGTTTGGACACTGGTGCCTTGTCCCAAGCAAAACATTGTGGGAACCAAGTGGGTGTTCCGCAACAAACAGGACGAGCACGGGGTGGTGACGAGGAACAAGGCTCAACTTGTGGCAAAAGGTTATGCCCAAGTCGCAGGTTTGGACTTTGAGGAGACTTTTGCTCCTGTGGCTAGGCTAGAATCTATTCGTATTTTGCTAGCATATGCCGCTCACCATTCTTTCAGGTTGTAATAAATGGATGTGAAGAGCGCTTTCCTCAACGGGCCGATCAAGGAGGAGGTGTACGTGGAGCAACCCCTGGCTTCGAGGATGAACGGTACCCCGACCACGTGTGTAAGCTCTCTAAGGCGCTCTATGGACTTAAGCAAGCCCCAAGAGCATGGTATGAATGCCTTAGAGACTTTTTAATTGCTAATGCTTTCAAAGTTGGGAAAGCCGATCCAACTCTTTTCACTAAGACTTGCGATGGTGATCTCTTTGTGTGCCAAATTTATGTCGATGACATAATATTTGGTTCTACTAATCAAAAGTCTTGTGAAGAGTTTAGCAGGGTGATGACGCAGAAATTCGAGATGTCGATGATGGGCGAGTTGAACTACTTCCTTGGGTTCCAAGTGAAGCAACTCAAGGAGGGCACCTTCATCTCCCAAACGAAGTACACGCAAGACTTGCTAAAGCGGTTTGGGATGAAGGACGCCAAGCCCGCAAAGACGCCGATGGGAACCGACGGACACACCGACCTCAACAAAGGAGGTAAGTCCGTTGATCAAAAAGCATACCGGTCAATGATAGGGTCTTTACTTTATTTATGTGCTAGTAGACCGGATATTATGCTTAGCGTATGCATGTGTGCTAGATTTCAGTCCGATCCAAGGGAATGCCACTTAGTGGCTGTGAAGCGAATTTTTAGATATTTAGTCGCTACGCCTTGCTTCGGGATCTGGTATCCAAAGGGGTCTAACTTTGACTTGATTGGATATTCAGATTCTGACTATGCTGGATGTAAGGTCGATAGGAAGAGTACATCGGGGACGTGCCAATTCTTGGGAAGGTCCCTGGTGTCGTGGAACTCTAAGAAACAAACTTCCGTTGCCCTATCCACCGCTGAGGCCGAGTATGTTGCCGCAGGACAGTGTTGCGCGCAACTACTTTGGATGAGGCAAACCCTCCGGGACTTTGGCTACAATCTGAGCAAAGTCCCACTCCTATGTGATAATGAGAGTGCTATCCGAATAGCGGAAAATCCTGTTGAGCACAGCCGCACAAAGCACATTGACATCCGGCATCACTTTTTGAGAGACCACCAGCAAAAGGGAGATATCGAAGTGTTTCATGTTAGCACCGAGAACCAGCTAGCCGATATCTTTACCAAGCCTCTAGATGAGAAGACCTTTTTGCAGGCTGCGTAGTGAGCTAAATGTCCTAGATTCGTGGAACTTGGATTGATTTATAGCATACATGTATTTATGCCTTTGATCATGTTCCTTATGCATTTTGTTGCTTACTTGTGGTGCTCAAGTTGTACAAACACTCCCTGGACCTCACAAGTCCTCTTGCAAGTGATGCACATATTTAGGGGGAGATGTAATACAACTTGACTCTTTGAGACTAACCGTATGCTTGAGTTTGCTTGTTTTAGTCTCAAAGGAGGTTTGAAAGGGAAAAGGTGGACTTGGACCATGCAAGACTTCCACTGCACTCCGATGAGAGGGTAACTTATTCCAAGTTCATCTCACGTACTCTTATTGCCTTTGTATTCTTATTGAAGATTTTGGTGAGGCAATGGGGTTCTGGGGCCAAGGTTAATCCCGTTTTGGTGCTTGATGCCAAAGGGGGAGAAAATAAAGGCCAAAGCAATAAATGGATCAGCTACCACTTGAGAGTTTTTGAAAATAGTAGAATAGAGCTCTTGGTTTGTCAAAACTCTTTTATTGTCAAAAGTTGGCTTCTTGTGGGGAGAAGTGTTGATTATGGGAAAAAGGGGAGTTTTTGAAATCTTGAATAAATTTCTCTTGGAATGACTCTCTTGATGTCTTAACATGTGTGTTTGACTTAGAGATAGAAATTTGAGTTTGATTTGCAAAAACAAACCAAGTGGTGGCAAAGAGTGATCCATATATGCTAAATATGAATCAAAACAATATTGAATTCTCATTTGCATTGATATTGCACTTGTTCTAGTTGCTTTATGTTGTGTTGGCATAAATCACCAAAAAGGGGGAGATTGAAAGGGAAATGTGCCCTTGGGCCATTTCTAAGTATTTTGGTGATTGAGTGCCAACACAAGTGCTTTTGTGTTAACCTATGCAAAGTGGTGGACAAAGTGTAAATCATGTCAAAAGGTATGTTTCTAGACTTAGTACATTGTTTTATGGACTAATGTATTGTGTCTAAGTGTTGGAAACAGGAAAAATCGAGTTGGAGAAGAGATGGCTAAGTTCAGCCAAGGTCAGCGCACTCTGGGTGCACCGGACTGTCCGGTGGTGCACCCGACAGTGTTCGGTGGTGCACCCGACAGTGTCCGGTGCGCCAGGCTGGCTCAGGCGAACTTGCTGCTCTCGGGAAGATGATTAAGGGCGTACGGCTATAATTCACCGGACTGTCCGGTGGGCACCGGACTGTCCGGTGAGCCAACGGTCGGCCGGGCCAACGGTCGGCCGCGCGATCTGCGCGAGACACGTGGCCGAGCCAACGGTCGGGAGGGGGCACCGGACTGTCCGGTGTGCACCGGATAGTGTCCGGTGCGCCAACGGCTCCCAGGCGCCAACGGTCGGCTTCGCCAAATAAGGAAAGAGATCCGCACCGGACAGTGTCCGGTGGTGCACCGGACTGTCCGGTGCGCCAGTCGACAGAAGGCAAGATCTGCCTTCCAGGAATGTTCTCAACGGCTCCTAGCTGCCTTGGGGCTATAAAAGGGACCCCTAGGCGCATGGAGGACAACACCAAGCATTCCTTGAGCACTCTTGATCACTCACACTCCATTCTTGCGCATTTGTTCAACATTCTAGTGATTTAAGCTCCGTTCTAGTGTGCTAGTCTTTTGAGCTTAAGTCTGGGTCTTGTGTGTGTGTGTTTGCTGTGATCTTTGTGTCTTGTGTGAGTTGCTAATCCCTCCCTTACTCCGTGCTTCTTTGTGAACTTCAAGTGTAAGGGCAAGAGACTCCAAGTTGTGGAGATTCCTCGCGAACGGGATTAAGAAAAGCAAAGCAAAACACCGTGGTATTCAAGTGGGTCTTTGGACCGCTTGAGAGGGGTTGATTGCAACCCTCGTCCGTTGGGACGCCACAACGTGGAGTAGACAAGCGTTGGTCTTGGCCGAACCACGGGATAAACCACTGTGCCATCTCTGTGATTGATCTCTTGTGGTTATTGTGTTTTGTTGAGACTCCTCTCTAGCCACTTGGCAATTATTGTGCTAACACTTAACCAAGTTTCTGTGGCTTAAGTTTCAAGTTTTACAGGATCACCTATTCACCCCCCCCCCCTCTAGGTGCTCTCACATTGACAGGAAAAAACAAAGAAAGAGAGGATGCTTCGCATGCGGGAAGAAGGGCCACTTCAGGGACAACTGATCAAATATGGCCGAACCCACAAAGGGGAGGAGCAAAGGCAAGGCGCTTACAAGTGTCAAAACTTGGGATGACTCTTCAAGCAAAGATGAACCTCCAAGGACGAACAGCCACCGATCCTCATCACGCTCATCACTGTAATCATGTAAGTGCCTTACGGTAAGAGGTAAAATGAGTATTCCATCCTCTAGTGATGATAGCGGTAGTGATGATGAAGGTGAGGGAAAGCCCTCCGTAGATGAGCTTGCGGATGCCGTAATAATTTTCAGGATGTATGCACTAAACAAAAGGCTCAAATTAAAACTTTGGAAAATAAGTTGATTAGCTTTCAAAATGATTATAAAGGTTTGCTAGAAAAATTTGAAACATTTGCAAATTTGAATTGTGAGCTATCAACTAAAATTGAGCAATTAGAGTCTAGTGACCTCACTCCACGAAAGTATATGGGATATTGTTGAGTTTGGAGCGCAGGTGTCATGGAACCTCCCAAGGTATTAGGCCCACCTACAGATGTCCTTGTCCTGGGGACCTCAGACAGTGATGCAGATGCGCACAATGGCTCGGTAGGTCCGATTACCTGTATCTCCATCATATCTCCCAAGAGCGCTTAACCCATCACACAGACATTACATATCATCGGAGTAAGCGGAAAGGATTACAATAACATAATTCACATTCATTAGTAAAATATAGAAAAAGTTGATTATTACATCATCAGGAGGCAAAACACCCTCCCTAGGTAGGTCTTAGTTCTCTTCCTCCTTTTTTGGAACCACCTTGGAACAGAAACAACAGAACTCAGCAGTTTCATCACCTACAACAATATGGGTTTGAAAACCCTGAGTACGGAGTGTACTTTCACAAGTCTTACCCATCAAAGGTAAAATACTCTCAAGGATATGCTAGCGTTTGGAAATCAAGGTAAAGCTTATCAAGATTCAAAGACTCTTTTTTGCAGAAAAGCTTACTATGAGTGGATCCTTAAAAATTCATTTTACTTACCAGGTTTATTAGTTACCTGCATATAGATTTCTTTCTATTCTAGATCAAGCACTTGGCCTATACTAGCCATCTTTTTATCATCCCTTCAGTTCACTTGTTGCTACGTGTAGGTCAATGACCAAGTCTTCATGTCCGAGAAGTAACGGCGATCCGAATCGATTAATACCCAGCTGGGGATCTCTAACCACACGACATATGTAGCACTTAACCCTTGCATATGTCAACTCGTACCCAGGTTTCTCAAGACCAGAATGGGTTCAAGCCAACCGAGAGCACAAATACTCCACCGTCCAGCCTCTTGCCACGGAGGGTACATGCTACTCTCGCCATCTCTCCTCTCTCATTACATGGTGGCCTTTCTGGTATTGGTCCGACCGAGGCAAAGCTTACCCATGATGAGGCATGTGGCCAGTTAAAAGGTCCTCGATCATCAAGCCTACATCGGCTCGGTCCTTAAATGACTCAGACGGAGAAACTACACCAAGACTCCCTTCTCGTGCAAGTCACCCGCCATGTCTCGTCTTTATTATTTAAAACCCAATGTTTGGTACCTCATAGAGGTACCCTTTTTAGATGTTGAACCCATCACGGCCGTGATGGATTCATCATCATAAGTCTTTTCTTTGTAAAAATCCCCATCTAGTGTGAAGCATCAAATTTTCAAAACAAAATCTTTTGCTTTCTATAGCAAGACTAAGCATTGGAAAACTTGTTTACATAAAGCAGGTAAACGAGGAATGGTAACCAATTTTCCAAGGAAGGAAATGCATTAACTCTTTAACACACAATTCCTATCACCTAATGCATCATATAAGGTGATAAAGCTTTTAAAACAACAAGGAACAAGGATAATGCACCGAGGCTTGCCTTGGGTTGCAGGAAGTTCTATTTCCACACCGCAAATGTCGAAGTAAAAGTTGTTCTCCACTGGAGGATTCTCGGTCTAGGAGACAACTTCTTCCTCTACTACAGTTTCTTCCTCGTGTTCTATACATGATAATACATGTACATGAATGCTTATGCTATGTCATGAATATGCAATCATACAATAAAACTGTAGTAAGTTGTGCCTTGAATACAACTTTCCTTCGCGGTATGAATAAATCACTAAGATTTCCTAGTTGAAAGGGAAATGTGCCCTTGGGCCATTCCTATAAATGTTTTGGTGATTAGATGTCCAACACAAATTACTTTAGTTCATAGGTGCTAAGTGGTTGAAAGATGCAAATCAAAGAATTAAGGTATGTCCCCGGCCTTAGTAAATTGTTTTGGATACTAACATATTTATCTAAGTGCTATGAACCTTGTTAATTCAGCTGAGATTGAATTGGAGAAGTCTGGCTAAAAGCAGCCAGAGATGCACCAGCCTGTGGTGCACCGGACTGTCCGGTGCCTAGGCTAGCCCCGGCGACGAACTCTTCGCTCTCGGGAATTCGCCGAGGGCGCCGCGGCTAAAATTCACCGGACTGTCCGGTGAGCCAACGGCGCCCGCGGCCAACGGTCGGCAACGCGATCAACGGGTGACACGTGGCCAAGCCAACAGTCACTTGGTCGCACCGGATTGTCCAGTGTCCACCGGACAATGTCCGGTGCGCCAAAGGGACCAAAGGCTCAACGGTCGGCTTCGCCAGGTAAGGAAGGAGATCGGGCACCGGATAGGAACTGTTCATGTCTGATGGTGCACCGGACTGTTCATGTTCACTCGACAGAAGGCAAGAATTGCCTTCCAATTGGATCTCTAACGACTCCTAGCTGCCTTGGGCTATAAAAGGGACCTCTAGGCACATGGAGCACTAGACCAAGCATTATCTGAACATTCTAAGATGCCTAGACTTCGCCACCACGCACTCGGATCATCATGTTAGAGATTTGAGCACTTTTTGAGTTGTGAACTCCTTGTGCCATGTTTTGTGCTCACGTCTTGGCTTGTGTGCCTGGGTTTGATGTGATTCTAGTCTTGTGTGTGTTTCTTTCCCCCCCCCCTTTCTCTTGTGCTTTTCTTGGGAACAACTTTGTAAGGGTGAGAGGCTCCAACTTGTGGAGATTCCTCACAAACAGGAAAGCATCACAAAGGAAGAAAAAACGTGGCACTCAAGTTTGATTGTTGGATCACTTGAGAGGGATTGAGTGCAATCCTTGACCAAAGAAGTTCACCACAACATGGAGTAGGCATTGGCTGAACCACGGGATAAAATCATCATGTCTCTTGTACCATCTTTTATTGTGATTGCTTTCTCTTCTTGAGTTCTTGCATAATCACTTGTGCTATTGTTCCAAGGTTTAATACTCATTCTAAAGGAACAATCAAGTGAAGAGTTCTCACTATAGCACCTTGGTTTTGATCTAACTAACACTTTCATAACCAAGTTTGGATTATTTAGTGTTGAATTTTACAGGATCGCCTATTCACCCCCCCTCTAGGTGCTCTCAATTGGTATCAAAGCTGTTCTCTTCATTAAAGGACTAACCGCCCGAAGAGATGGATCCTAAGGGAAAGGGGATGGTGATCAACGACAAGGAGGAGTCCTTCTTCAATGACCCAAGAGATGACATGCCCACTGACTCAGGCTCGAGTCACAAGAAGAGAGATGGGAAGAAAAAGAGGTGTATTAAGAAGATAATCTACTACGACAGAGACGCCTCCTCTTCTTCACCAAGGGATGATGATGACGACTCTTCGTCCAAAAAGAAAACGGTTAATCAAAACTAGTACTTTGATTATTCCCGCATTCCTTACAATTCAAATGCTCATTTACTCTCTATTCCACTTGGAAAACCCCCCACTTTGATGGAGAGGACTACTCATTTTGGAGTCACAAAATGCGTAGTCACTTATTTTCTCTCCATCCTAGCATTTAGGAAATTGTAGAAAACGGGATGCATTTTGATAGTACTGATAACCCTGTATTTATTAATGAACAAAAACATAAAAATGCCCAAGCTACTACTATTTTGCTAGCATCTCTATGCAGGGATGAATATAACAAGGTCAGTGGCTTGGACAATGCCAAACAGACATGGGACACCCTCAAGATCTCTCACGAGGGGAATGACGCCACCATGATCACCAAAATGGAACTGGTGGAAGGTGAGTTGGGGAGATTTGCTGTAACACCCCTAGTGTTACTGTAACTAAAACTTGAGCATAACATCATAAGCATTGGCATTGCATATGTTTGACACACCTAGAGTGCATTCACTAGGCAAAAATTTCAAACAAGTTGTATTGTTATAGCATTTTGCAAATAGAACCCTAGATAGGGAACTTAACCCTAAATAGGGATTAAAGGGGTAAAACATAACCCAAATTGAGAAAACCCTAAAATCTTTAGGGGAATAGTCATAAAATGTTCCCAAGAAGAAACTTGAATCACATTTATACCCCTGAGATACCAAAAACCCCCATTGGAATCTTGGAAAACCCTAAATCCAAACCCTAGGGGCCTATGTGCAAAAACTGTGCACATTTGGACTAAAGTGTAAAAACTACAATTTTAAGGCATATTAAGTCCTTTGGTTCATAAATATGTGAATTTGCAAGTTAAACCCTAAGTTTTGGGTCTATTTGCAAAAATCACCTCTTAAATCCTATATAGCCTATGTCTGAATTTCAGAGTTTTGGCTCAACTTTGGGGCTTTGTAACTTTCAAAGTATAAGATTTTTGCCCTAGGTCACCACATCAAAATTATGGATCTAACAAAGGAGAACAACTTTGCTTAATAGTGTGAGCATAATTGTTAAGAAAATTTAGGAGATAATTAAGCCCAAAGTTGGACTATCAGGCTGATACAGTCTGAATTTCAGATAGACAGTGACTTGGATCCAAGTTTGAGAGCCATTTCAACTAAGATCCAGTGAGAATCTACCTAGGGTTGCTATAACAAAGTTGTTGTTGGGCCCATGCTTCGTTGCGCCGAAGGTCTTGCGTGAAGAAGCAGCTTCGGCTGAAATCGTCCCCAGGAAATGGCCGAAGGTTCCTTTTCATAGAGCTTCGGCGTTGCAAACCGACATAAAGATAGAATGACCTTTTTATCCATAGAGGTCTAGCATAATGTTGTAAACTTTTGTAAAGGGCATAATTGTAATTCGTCACAGGCTGCGTCCTGTGTATATAAATAGATGAACAGTACCCCCGTACTGTTCACGGGGACTTGGCATTTGCTTTTGCGTCACGCTTGTACTTTTTACCTTCTCTCAGGACCGAAGGTACATTTGTAATTTGAAATCATTTCTATGTTTCCATGTTAACAAAATAGAAATGATTCTATGATGATGCTTATATTATATTTCATGCTTTATATGAGTCCTTCGTCATTACTTGTTATGTTTACGAAGGTATGCCTCTTATGACCTTCGTCCGAGACTCATTATTTCCCGAAGGGACATAATGCTTCGAAGGACGAAGGACTTTAACACTTAACACTTTTTATGTTGCCTTGTTCTTAACTCTTAGCATTTGAGAACAAGTCCCCAACATTGGCGCCCACCTCCGGTGAACTCACTTCCACTTTTCTGAGCTGATGGCTTCGTTCAACAATCAAGCTGGAGTTGCTTCGGACCCGAAGCTGGTGCTCCCGATCACAGGTGGCTCGTCCTCAGAGCCAGCTAACAAGAAGCAGAAGAAGGAAGCGCAGAGAAGAGTACAGCATGTTGGGGTGCAAGGTCCCTTCATCAAATCAAGATGGTCTCACATTCCTATTACCTTCTCTCAAGAGGACCTTCAGCTCAAAGATTACCCACACAACGATGCCATGGTTATCTCTTGTGTTATCAAAGGATTTCTGGTTCACAATGTCTTGGTCGATACAGGCAGTGCAGCTGACATCATATTTGCTAAAGCCTTCAGACAGATGCAAGAGCCAGAAGATAAGATTCATGATGCTACACATCCTCTTTGTGGCTTCGGAGGAAGACAGATTGTAGCACTGGGCAAGATCACCATGTCAGTAACCTTCGGATTCATCAACAACACTAGAACTGAGCAAGTTGTGTTTGACATTGTTGACATGGAATATCCTTACAATGCAATTATTGGTCGTGGCACTCTTAATGCCTTCGAAGCAATCCTTCATCCTGCCTATCTTTGCATGAAGATACCTTCGGACCAAGGGCCTATTGCTATCCATGGAAGCCAGGAAGCTGCTAGAAGGGCCGAAGGAAGCTGGACCGACTCCAAGGCAATCCATAATATAGATGGAACTGAAGCTTGTGAACAGTACAAATTCAGAAGGGAGAAGGCAGCTTCAGCAGATCAGCCGAAGCCCATGCTATTGTGTGAGGACATAGCAGAGCAGAAGGTGCTGTTGGGCTCGCAATTATCTGAAGACCAGGAGAAAACCTTGATAAGGTTTTTATTCAACAACAAAGATGTTTTTGCATGGTCGGCTAATGATCTCTGTGGAGTAAATCGGGATGTTATTGAACATTCGCTCAATGTTGACCCATCCTTCAGACCCCGAAAGCAGAGGCTTCGGAAAATGTCTGATGACAAGGCCGAAGGGGCTCGCAATGAAGTAAAAAGACTCCTCAGTGCAGGAGTTATCAGAGAAGTGAAGTATCCAGAGTGGCTAGCTAACACTGTTATGGTGAAGAAGGCCAATGGCAAGTGGAGAATGTGTATCGATTTCACAGATCTCAACAAGGCTTGTCCGAAGGACGAATTCCCGTTGCCAAGGATAGACTCTCTAGTCGATGCAGCAGCTTCTTCAGAGCTCATGAGTCTCTTGGACTGTTACTCAGGATATCATCAAATCTGGATGAAAAAGGAAGATGAGCCGAAAACTAGCTTCATAACTCCAAGTGGCACGTATTGCTATCTTCGGATGCCTGAGGGGCTCAAAAACGCTGGAGGAAGTTTCAGCAGAATGACTGCGAAGGTTCTTCAGTCTCAAATAGGCAGAAATGTGTTGACCTATGTTGATGACATTATCGTCAAAAGCACGAAGCAGGAAAATCATATTGTTGATCTGCAGGAGACCTTCGCCAGCTTCAGACAAGCTGGTTTGAAGCTGAATCCAGAGAAATGTGTCTTCGGAGTAAAGAAGGGTAAATTTCTTGGATGCTTGGTTTCAACAAAGGGAATCGAAGCTAATCCAAATAAAATCGAAGCTATACTTCGAATGGAGCCACCAACTACAAGAAAAGGGGCCCAAAGATTGACAGGAAGGCTGGCATCTCTCAACAGATTTATATCCAGATCAGCAGAAAGAAACTTACCATTTTTCGAGGTGCTGAAGTCAGCCGAAGTCTTTCAATGGGGCCCAAGTCAACAAAAAGCCTTCGAAGAGTTGAAGCAATACTTGATAGATCTCACAACATTAACTCCGCCAACGCCAGGGGCTCCTCTGTTGTTATATGTGGCAGCTTCGCACTCAGCAGTAAGTGCGGCGCTCGTCCAGGAGAAGCTTTATGGCCAGCTTAAGAAGCAAGTTCCAGTGTATTTTGTATCTGAGGTCCTTAGTGTCTCAAAGAAAAATTATACAGAGCTGGAGAAGGTATTATATGCCGTTTTAATGGCATCCAGGAAGCTTCGGCATTATTTTCAGGCATACAATATCATTGTTCCTTCTTCGCAGCCGTTGAAGGATATAATGAGAAATAGAGAAGCTACTGGACGGATTGGGAAATGGGCTGCAGAGCTCAACGAATTTTACATTGATTATGTGCATAGATCTTCGATCCAGTCTCAAGCATTGGCAGATTTCATTGCCGACTGGACGCCAGGGGCTCAGGATGAAGAAGCAAATAAAGATGCCGAAGTGTGGACAGTGTTTTGTGATGGCTCTTGGGGAATCTTCGGAGCAGGGGCAGCTGCTGTGTTGGTTTCACCATCCAAGGTCAAAACTTGTTATGCAGCAAGACTTGATTTCAGCTGCACGAACAATATTGCTGAGTACGAAGCCCTGCTTTTGGGCCTTCGGAAATTAAAGGCAATGGGAATCAGAAGGGCAATTCTTAAAACTGATTCCCAGGTGGTTTTGGGTCATGTTGACAAAAGTTGCAAGGCTAAAGATCCGAAGCTTGAAAAATATTTAGATACGGTCCGAAGGATCGAAGCATCCTTCGAAGGATTCTCTGTCAAGAATATTCCTCGAGGACAAAATGAGCATGCTGATTTGCTAGCTAAGTCTGCGGCACAGGGGCTGCCGTTACCTTCGGATGTGTTCTTCGAAACAATAAAGGCACCTTCAGTGGAGCTCCTTGAAAGAGCAGTCCTCAACATATCTCCTGTTTACAGCGAAGATTGGAGAACTGAAATAATCTCTTACCTTCAGGGTAAGTTCCTTTCAGATGACGAAGCTTACAATAAAAGAATAGAGGCAAGAGCTCGTCCGTATGTCATGATAGAAGGGGAATTATACAAACATGGAGTTTGCGCTCCGCTGCTCAAGTGCTTATCTAGAGCCGAAGGTATAGAGTTGATGAAAGAGATACATGCAGGCCTGTGTGGATCCCACATCGGATCCAGGCCATTACTTGGGAAAGTCTTCCGCCAAGGGTTTTATTGGCCGAAGGCAGCTTCGGATGCGGCGGAGTTAGTGCAAAAGTGCGAAGGTTGTCAGAAATGTGCAAGAGATCAAAAACAACCTTCGTCTTTGACACAGCTGATACAACCCATCTGGCCATTGCAAAGGTGGGGCCTTGACTTGTTGGGTCCATTACCACCGGCTCAAGGGAATCTAAAATATGTTATAGTGGCTGTGGAGTATTTTTCCAAGTGGATTGAGGCGAAGCCATTGGCCACAATAACTTCGGCCACTGTCCAAAAGTTTTTCTGGCAGAATATTGTCTGTCGCTTCGGGGTACCGAAGGCAATCACTGTAGATAATGGAACGCAGTTTGACTCCGAAGCTTTCAGAAATTTCTGTGATCAAATTGGAACGAAGATCCATTTTGCATCAGTCAGGCATCCGGAGTCAAATGGGCTCGTTGAAAGGGCCAACGGCATTATAATGACAGGAATAATGAAGTTAATCTTCAATCAACCCAGGGGAAAGTGGCCAGATCAGTTAATCAAAGTGGTGTGGAGCCACAATACAACAACATCAAGGTCTACAGGCTTTACCCCATTCAAATTATTATTCGGTGACGAAGCAATAACTCCGGAGGAAGCAAAAGCTGGATCAATAAGAGTAGTAGCTTCGGCAGAATCAGGTCCCGAAGATGCTTGCCTTGTGGAAAAGGATGCTTTAGAAGGGATCAGGCTTCAGGCCGTGGAGAATATCAATAAATATCAGGCTGAAACAGTTAAATGGCGAGATAGAAAAGTCCGGCTAAAAAATATTGAGCCGGGACACTTGGTGCTTCGGAGAGTGGCTAACCCAGATACAGTGGGTAAGCTACAGTTGAAATGGGAAGGACCATTCTTAGTAGTATCTTCGTCAAGGCCTGGATCATACAGATTGAAGGACATGGATGGCAACGAAATTCCAAGGTCTTGGAATGCGGATGAGCTTCGGCGATACTATGTATAACATGATGTAATTTTTTATGTTTTTTCTTTTCTTTTTCATGGCACCCTTTTCCTTTCCGAAGGGGGAGAAAGGTTTTTAATGGGGCCATCATGTGTAATTTCCTTTTTTAGTCTTATAAGAGCAAAATCCCCCAAAAAATGTAAATGTAACAGCTGAGAACGCACCATCGAGTGCAGAAACAGAAAAAGAAAAAAGAGAAGAAGCTCCAAAGACGTTCCTAAGGGAATGCAGAGCTTATACCGCCTAAGTAAAAGGCGAAGAAACTCCAAAGACGTTCCTAAGGGAATGCAGAGTTTATACCGTCTAAGTAAAAGACGAAGAAGCTCCAAAGACGTTCCTAAGGGAATGCAGAGCTTATACCGCCTAAGTAAAAGGCGAAGAAACTCCAAAGACGTTCCTAAGGGAATGCAGAGTTTATACCGTCTAAGTAAAAGACGAGGAAGCTCCAAAGTCGTTCCTAAGGGAATGCAGAGCTGATGTGTGGTTGATTCCAAGGAAATAATGGTTGAGTGTGGCTTCGGTTATATGCTTTGGACATTCATTCGCACATTACATCATAGCATTTGCATTCATAAGCATTCATTCATAGCATTTGTGTTCCTAAGTGGTTGCTTCGGCAAAAGGAAGAAGCGGTCTTTTATGTTTCGTCATGTACAAAAAGAAAAAGCTTCGGCAAGAAGAAGAAGCGGTCTTTTATGTTTCGTCATGTACAAAAAAGAAAAGCTTCGGCAAGAGGAAGAAGCGGTCTTTTATGTTTCGTCATGTACAAAAAAGAAAAGCTTTGGCAAAAAGAAGAAATGGTCTTTTATGCTTCGTTGTGTCCGAAAAGAAGGGAAGGTGTTTTTTCGCCTTCGGCTCAAAATACTGATTTCGTCCACAGCAAAGCGTCTCAATAAAAGGGTAAGAATATATTACAAGGTATGAACAAAGTTCCTTGGGAATAGATTAATTGTATTTACAAAAAGTTGTTACAAATTCTCCTGAGTTTTTTCTAGTCTACTCCTAATAATCTTCGTCAGGTTTCTGCTTCGGCGGCATTTCCTTTAAGTATCACCTTCAGCTTCGTCATCCTACATGAATCAAGGTATCCCGAGTAAAAATCAAGTGTGAAGAAGGAGGTAAGTACAAAGTATGATTTCTTACTGGTTCAAGATGACTTCGAGCTTCGTCCCCAGCCTTCTCTCGCCCGCCTTTTGTCCATATCATTTTTATGAATCTATTTGAGATGCTCCGGGCGAGGTCAGGAATGTCGTCGAGAATTGATGGGGACAGGGCGAAGTTGGGCCTGTTGACAATCTTTCCATGCTCGCAGCCAGCCTTCAGGAATGCTGCAGCAGTACCCCGAGAAGCTACCCAGGCACAGAAGTCACCATGCCCAGCTATAACTTCGTCAAGTTCTTCAATTTCAGCTTCGATATGATCGAAGGCTTTTGGTAAATCTCCATCCGAAGGGGTAAATTTCCCGCTGCTGGCTCCAACTGAGTAAAAGATCTTCTTTAGTTGTTGGATACAATTGTTGCTAAAATTCAAACATTTATCCTGAAGGCTTGTTAATGATTTCTTCAAATTTGAGTTGGCTTGGACTTCGGCTTCAAGTTTCGAATCAAGTTCTAGCTTCTCTTGTTCAAATTGTTTTGATTGGCAGAGAAGCTTCGAATTCAATTCTGCTACTTTGGCTTCAGTCTCTGCCAGCAAGCCTTCGGTTGATTGAAGTTCGAAGTCTTTCTTTTCAATAATAGCTGATTGTTCTTTTATCTTGCTCTCTAAATTTTCAATTATAGCCTCATGCTTCTTATCTTCTAGATCTTGCTGCATCCTCAAAGCTTTGCTTAGAAGCATGCTCTGCAAATAAACAACCTTCGTTAAAGAATATTGCCATTATTAAAAAACAATAGAAGTTAGAGAGAAGGATGTTTACCTTGAAATTTGAATAAAATAAGCTGCCGACGATATGTTGTCGTCGGTAGCGGCTGATGTCTGTCTCTAGTTTCGGAAAACCGATACTCTTTGATAGAGTACCGATGACCTTAGCCCCAGCTGAGTCCCGGATGCAGCCCAGTTTTTCATCATCAATGCCTCCAAATAAAAGAGCTCCTGGCTTGTATCCGCAAGATTTGGCGTATTCCTTAAGCTCTTCTTTTTCGGCTTTCGACAGTTTTTGCCCGACTAAATTTTGAAATGAGTAGGCTTCGTCGTCCGAAGTGTCTTCGGCTATTTCTTTCCCTTTCCCAGGCACTGTGGCCATGGTTTCTTCAGCAGTGGTGGCAGCTTCTTCTGCAGCCATGTCTGTTAAAATTTTGTTGATGTTTTCAATAGCAGATTCTAAGTTTACATCTTCGGCTGTAGCGGCTTCGGTAGCCGCGACCTCCGAAGGTGCGACTTCGACATTTTCTGTGCCCTCAACGGCTGGTGTTTTCTGAATTGACGCCCTCGGTGGCGTCTTGTCAATAACTTCTGTTACGGCAATAATTCTTTGCCTTTTCGCTTTGGCCATCTTCGTTTTTTCCGGCTCCGCCACCTTTTGAAAAAGCTTCGTCAGTCGAGGCCCTAATGGACTTAGCTTCGTGGGCATGGGTTCAGTCATTACCTTTAGAATTTCCTCCACGTCGCTAGTAGAAGGTGGTGTGGGGGTCCCCTCTTCTTCGGATAGTTTTCGCTTTGGAGTTGATATTTTTCTCTTGACAATTTTCTTCTTTTTTGGTGGTTGTTCTTCATCCTTGTTTAAAGCTTCGGCCGCTCTTTTTCTTCTCTGGCCCTCAGCACCTTTGTTCAGCTGCGCATAATCAGGATATTCGAAACCCAGTGCATCAAGCACTCGGTTCAGCCTTCGCTTCGGACGGGTGCCGAAGGCTGCTGTCATCAGTTGATCTTCTTTTTTCGAATAATTTCCAAGAATTTCATTACACATCACCTCAACTGTATCCAGCCACTCTTGGCAGGGCTTCTTAAAATATTTCTTGAATTTGAAGTGGTAAGGAAGCCGGACAAGATCCCCTTCCTTCTTCTCCCCCTTTAACTTTGGCATTTCCCATTTTTTCAGAGTAGGGAAGACTCTGAATGCTAAGAATTCTTGAACCAGATCCCTGGTACCAATATGCTCTGCAATGATTCTGAATTCATCCATTGCCCGTTGAGTTTGACCCTCTGGTGTCATGTTGCAGTGGGGTCGGGTTTCTCCGAAAGTTAGCTCGAGTGGACTTTGCACAAGCTTCTCCTTGTCCTCATCAACCTTGACATAGAACCATTCTGATTTCCAGCCTGCCGGCCATTTGCTTCGGTAGCTGATTACAGGAAACTTTGCGGTTTTCCGGTAGGCAAAATTGTAGCAACCGAAGTTTTCATGAAGCCCATCTTTTCTGGCCTTTGTTTGATAATGCAATTCATGAACTCGACAGAAACTGTCAGCAAAAGGCTCCACTGCTTGGCTTCGGAGGGCCCAAATATAAACGCTAAGCCTAACGATAGCGTTAGGAGTTAACTGATGAAGGTAGATGCCAAACCTCTTCAATATCTCCGCAACAATCTCGTGAACAGGGAATCTTAGCCCAGCCTTTAAAAAGCTTTTGAAGATGACAACCTCGTCCTTCTCTGGCTTCGGGGTGGTCTCTTCTCCCCCGAAGCGAAGTAGCTTCTTCTGATCTTCACTGAAAAAACCTGCTTTCACCATCTTGGCGAGATCAACCTTTGAAACAGTCGATTTTCCGAAGTCTAGGTGGCTGGGTTTGCTGGGCATGGCAATACGGTAGTCATCTTCGGAGTCGGTTTCTTCAATGTTCCCTTCTCCTTCGGCAGCTGTCGGGTTTGCTTCGGCAGCAGGCATTTCTTCCGCAGTCACCAGTCCGGAGCGCTGCATCGCTTCGGAGATGGGCACAGTCTCCGAAGCTTCAGTTTCGTCCCCCTCACGCTCAACCCTAGCTGTAGAGCGAACTCTGGCCATTTAATTATGAACTTGTGAAACTTTGATACTTTTTTCTCCGAAGCAGGCTTCAAGTTGGAGCTTCGTTCAAATCTGACAAACAAGCTTCGGTGATGGTTAAAAATTTTGGCAGCAAAACAGTGCAAATAGCAGTAAATGCTGTGGTAACTTCACACCTACTCGTCTGTTTATATAGTGCTGCAGGTAAGAAGGCGAAGCGGCAGGGTTTTTACACCAGGCGGGCAGTAACTTGTACTCGCTGCGCAGTGGACCGCAAAGACCAAACAGTGACTCTGCAAGGTGGGACCGACACGATCTCGGGAAATGAATCGTTTCTCGGCAACGAGCTCAGGGAAGGTGTTTTTTGGACCTTCGGCTTCCCGAAGCTTGAGAGGATTTTTCACGGTTCAAGCTCGTTACGAAAAACGATCTAGCGCCGCGAAAGGGGCTACTGTTGGGCCCATGCTTCGTTGCGCCGAAGGTCTTGCGTGAAGAAGCAGCTTCGGCTGAAATCGTCCCCAGGAAATGGCCGAAGGTTCCTTTTCATAGAGCTTCGGCGTTGCAAACCGACATAAAGATAGAATGACCTTTTTATCCATAGAGGTCTAGCATAATGTTGTAAACTTTTGTAAAGGGCATAATTGTAATTCGTCACAGGCTGCGTCCTGTGTATATAAATAGATGAACAGTACCCCCGTACTGTTCACGGGGACTTGGCATTTGCTTTTGCGTCACGCTTGTACTTTTTACCTTCTCTCAGGACCGAAGGTACATTTGTAATTTGAAATCATTTCTATGTTTCCATGTTAACAAAATAGAAATGATTCTATGATGATGCTTATATTATATTTCATGCTTTATATGAGTCCTTCGTCATTACTTGTTATGTTTACGAAGGTATGCCTCTTATGACCTTCGTCCGAGACTCATTATTTCCCGAAGGGACATAATGCTTCGAAGGACGAAGGACTTTAACACTTAACACTTTTTATGTTGCCTTGTTCTTAACTCTTAGCATTTGAGAACAAGTCCCCAACAGTTGTAGAGTTATTAAAGAGGAACAACTTTGCTATAGATGTTTGGGCTTGGTACCATAGAAAATCTGGAGAAAATAGGACCTAAAGTTGCTCTGTCAGGTTATTTGAAGGAGCACTCGCCATGGTACAGCGTTGTGTATGGATCAGATCGCCAGCGCGACTGACCTCACCGCCGACGGCTTCCTCCGCCATGATTCGTGCTGCTGACGTCGCGATTCGTGCCCAGGGGGGATGGATAGCGTCGCGGGGTGAAAGATCTTCGCCGCTGGTGAGCTGGACGCCACTCCGGCTAGCCGCGGTACCTCTTCCCTTTATTCACCGCCCTCGGATAAGGATTTTCACCGCCGTTAAGCCGTCTACGTTGTCCGCCGCGTGGCTCTCACTTTCCACCGCATCGTCGTAAGCCTTAGCGGCTCCCCGTTGATCGCCGGAGCAATTGCCCTCTTCCGTGGATTGACATTCTATTTGATCAACTGACTGGAGCGAGGGTCTTCTCCAAGATTGATCTCAGATCGGGCTATCACCAGATCCGTATTCGGCCCGAGGATATACCAAAGACCGCATTCACTACGCGGTATGGATTATTTGAATACCTGGTAATGTCTTTCGGATTGACAAATGCTCCTGCCCACTTCACGTATTTGATGAACTCGGTATTCATGCCCGAGTTGGACAAGTTTGTGGTAGTCTTCATTGATGATATTTTGATATATTCCAAGAATGAAGAGGAGCACGCCCAACATTTACGGATCGTGTTAACGCGCTTGAGAGAACATCAGTTATATGCCAAGTTCAGCAAATGCGCGTTTTGGCTGGAGGAAATTCAATTTCTGGGACATGTACTGTCTGCCAGGGGTATTGCGGTAGATCCCAGCAAAGTCAAGGACATTTTGGAGTGGAAACCCCCAACCACTGTTCATCAAGTCCGAAGTTTCCTTGGACTGGCTGGATATTACCGCCGATTCATAGCAGATTTTTCTAAGCTTGTGAAGACAGTCACAAGTTTATTGAAGAATGATATTAAATTCAATTGGTCTTCAAAATGTGATGAAGCTTTTGAACAATTGAAGATATTATTAACCAATGCTCCGGTATTGGCTCAACCGGATATTAATAAGCCCTTTGATGTGTATTGTGACGCATCAGGCAGTGGCCTCGGCTGTGTGCTAATGCAAGAAGGCCGAGTAATTGCATATGCTTCAAGGCAGTTGCGCCGACATGAGGAACATTATCCTACTCATGATCTGGAGCTAGCTGCAGTGGTTCATGCCCTAAAGATCTGGCGTCATTATTTGCTGGGTAATGTCTGTCATATTTATACAGACCATAAAAGCTTGAAATATATCTTCGCCCAGTCAGAATTGAATATGAGACAAAGGCGATGGCTCGAGCTGATCAAGGATTATGAATTAGAAATACATTATCACCCAGGAAAAGCAAATGTAGTGGCAGATGCACTCAGCCGCAAGGCTTCCTGTCATTGTCTAACAGTGAGGACTTCTGACATTACATTATGCCAGGAGATGGAGAAATTAAACCGGGGAATGATTCAACATGGGACTTCAAATCATTTGAAGCTGGAGTCAGTCATCTTACAAAGAATAATTGACGCACAAAAAGATGATGAGGGTATGAAGCACATACGTGAGAAGATAAGGGCTGGAACAGCCAAATGTTTCAAAGAAGACGATCAAGGTGTGGTATGGTTCAATAATCGCATGGTGGTGCCGAAGAATGAAGAGATCCGCCAGCAAATTTTAGATGAAGCACATCTTAGTCGCTATTCTATTCATCCGAGAAGCACTAAGATGTATCATGATCTAAAGCAACACTACTGGTGGACGAAGATGAAAATTGAAATTGCACGCTATGTGGCTAAGTGTGACACTTGCAGACGTGTCAAGGCCATACACATGAAGACTGCTGGTCCATTACAATCTTTGCCGATCCCCACATGGAAATGGGAAGATATTAGCATGGACTTCATTATGGGATTACCCAGAACAGCAAAAGGCTTTGACTCCATTTGGGTTATCATTGATCGACTTACGAAGATCGTCCACTTCCTTCCAGTCAAAGTAAAATATCCCATCATCACCTATGCGGAGTTGTACATTGCTCGCATTCTCAGTTTGCATGGTGTTCCGAAGACCATAGTGTCGGATCATGGACCTCAATTCATATCCAAATTCTGGGAAGAACTTCATAAATCCCTAGGTACCAAATTGCTCCACAGTTCGGCCTATCATCCTCAAACCAGTGGATAGACTGAGAGAGTGAACCAAATACTTGAAGATATGCTACGGGCGTGTGTTCTGGAATTTCCACAAAAATGGGATGAATGTTTGCCATTAGCGGAATTCTCATATAATAATAGCTATCAAGAAAGCATCAAGATGGCACCCTTTGAAGCTTTATATGGACGACGATGTCGTACTCCGCTAAATTGGTCTGAACCTGGTGAAAGGTACTTCTTCAGGCCTGATATGGTGAAAGAGACTGAAGAAAGAGTTCAAAGGATAATTCATAATTTGAAGAAAGCTCAAGCTCGTCAAAAGAGTTATGCAGACAAACGGCGAATGCCCTTATACTTCCTTGTGGGAGACTATGTCTACCTAAAAGTTTCGCCAATGAAGGGGGTATCACGTTTCGGGGTTAAAGGAAAGCTTGCACCCCGGTACATTGGTCCTTTCCCTATACTCGGGCAATGTGGACCAGTGGCATACCGAGTCCAACTACCTGAAACATTGTCTGTTGTGCATAATATGTTCCACGTGTCCCAATTGAAGAAATGTCTTCGGGTTCCCGATCGAACCGTTGAAGTGACAGATGTTGTCCTTGAACCAGACTTGACATATTCCGGGCATCCCATTCGAGTCTTGGATTAGGACAGAATTACCCGAAGAAAAACTCTCAAGTTCTACAAGATACAGTGGAACCAACATTCTGAAGATGAGGCTACATGGGAAACTCAAGACTTTTTAGATAAGAATTTCCTAGGCTTTTTAGCATCTTGTAATTTGTAAAGTGTACAACATCGTTATAATAAAGGAGTGAGTTCCCAACCACCCCTACCTTGTACCAAGAATAAGGAAATAAAAATGTGATGTGTTTCCTTTACCATTACTTACCCTAGGACTTTTAATCTCGGGACGAGATTCTTTTATGGGGGGAAGGATGTAACACCCCTGGTGTTACTGTAACTAAAACTTGAGCATAACATCATAAGCATTGGCATTGCATATGTTTGACACACCTAGAGTGCATTCACTAGGCAAAAATTTCAAACAAGTTGTATTGTTATAGCATTTTGCAAATAGAACCCTGGATAGGGAACTTAACCCTAAATAGGGATTAAAGGGTAAAACATAACCCAAATTGAGAAAAACCTAAAAGCTTTAGGGGAATAGACATAAAATGTACCCAAGAAGAAACTTGAATCACATTTATACCCCTAAGATACCAAAAACCCCCATTGGAATCCTGGAAAACCCTAAATCCAAACCCTAGGGGCCTATGTGCAAAAACTGTGCACATTTGGACTAAAGTGTAAAAACTACAATGTTAAGACATATTAAGTCCTTTGGTTCATAAATATGTGAATTTGCAAGTTAAACCCTAAGTTTTGGGTCTATTTGCAAAAATCACCTCTTAAATCCTATATAGCCTAAGTCTGAATTTCAGAGTTTTGGCTCAACTTTGGGGCTTTGTAACTTTCAAAGTATAAGATTTTTGCCCTAGGTCACCACATCAAAATTATAGATCTAACAAAGGAGAACAACTTTGCTTAAGAGTGTGAGCATAGTTGTTAAGAAAATTTAGGAGATAATTAAGCCCAAAGTTGGACTGTTAGGCTGATACAGTCTGAATTTCAGATAAACACTGACTTGGATCGAAGTTTGAGAGCCATTTCGACTAAGATCCAGTGAGAATCTACCTAGGGTTGCTATAACAAAGTTGTAGAGTTATTACAGAGGAACAACTTTGCTATAGATGTTTGGGCTTGGTACCATAGAAAATCTGGAGAAAATAGGACCTAAAGTTGCTCTGTGAGGTTATTTGAAGGAGCACTCGCCATGGTACAGTGTCGTGTATGGATCAGATCGCCAGCGCGACTGACCTCAACGCCGACGGCTTCCTCCACCGTGATTCGTGCTGCCGACGTCATGATTCGTGCCCAGGGGGGATGGATAGCGTCGCGGGGTGAACGATCTTCGCCGCTGGTGAGCTGGACGCCACTCCGGCTAGCCGCGGTACCGCTTCCCTTTATTCACCGCCCTCGGATAAGGATTTTCACCGCCATTAAGCCGTCGCCGTTGTCCGCCATGTGGCTCTCACTTTCCACCGCATCGTCGTAAGCCTTAGCGGCTCCCCGTTGATCGCCGGAGCAATTGCCACGGCGCTAGCCACCCAGCCACTTCGCCAGTAACTTCTTCCTCCTCCGACCGCCGCGCGTCACCGTTAAAATTCCCGGCCGCCGCTCTTGCTCCCTATAAATTTTGCCCTCCACCAGCTCCATAAGGTCATCACCCACCCAGCCACCGCGAATCGCTAGCAATTGTTCGCCAGAGCTCGCGAATTTTGAATTCGCCCCAAATCAGTTCTCTGCCACCCCGAAACCCACCTCATCGCGGCCAGCCCCATTCCGGTCAGTTCATCCTCCCCTCTCCCTCGTTTAAGCTTTCTCATATGTCTACGATGCTTGCCGAACCACCAATTTGGACTAGGGGATCACCAATCCACGGGAACGTGCTCATCAGTCCGCCATGTTCACGGTCGCCGTGGCTAGAACAAACCGTGTGACCATTAGTGAAATTATGTTGGGGGAAATGGTCGGGGTGGATCCAATTTCGTGTCCGCCGCTCGGTAGCGCCGGTCATGGCCCCGTTCGGCCGGTCTGCAAGTTCGCCGGAGCTCGGCCGCGTTCAACGCCGTCGGGGACCTCCCCCTGCGAAGAATTAGAACTACAGGGGCTTCTCTGCAATTTGTCAGCGACACTGGGAAACAGTAATAGAACCCATCTCCAGTTAGTCAAGAACCCGAGGCCCTTTTCGCAAAACTGTCAGCGCGCGCGTGGGCGCGGGCGTGTTTTCCCCTGGACCTGGGCCGTCTGGGCTAGAACCGGCCCAGTACTATTTGATCTTTTTCTTTTTCTTTTTCAGTAGAGCTTTGGAAATCTGTTATAACTTGTAGAAAAATCCTAAAATTGTGAAACCAATTTTCCTAAACTTCTTATTTTCCATAGTATTTTATAAAAATAGTTTCATGATTTTTAGATTAAATAAGGAATTTTGAGGCATTTAAACTAGCTTAAACCATTAGTTCTGGATTTTTAGAAAATAAATGGTAATCCCAAAATTGCCCAAACTTTTTATATGGGCTCTACACATTAGTTAGAAGCCTTGGGTAGAGTTTGGCTTGAATTGGACTTTGTTTGATAACTAGAACCCAAAACCCTACCCCTGCCCTTTGAACTCCTTTACTCACTCCAGAAACCCTAAGTTCTCGGAGTTCCATGAAGGAAAGTTGTATTCAAGACTTAGATAATAAATCTTTATTATCTTTGCACTCTCATGAGCATTACATGGCATTCATTCTTATATATATACCTATATGGTTATATTTAGAAAACGAAGAAGAGATCGAAGTAACTGAAGAGAAGACACCACCACCTTTGGAATCTCAGGCCGGAAATTGTTTCTACTTTGATATCTGCGGGTCCGAGCCTGACTCACCTACTAACGAAGGCAAGCCCCGGTGCATTTGCCACCTTCCTTGATGTTTTTAAAATCTTTCTCACTTGCTTGATGCATTAGGTGATAGGAGTTGATTGATAAAACCATTCCTGCATTACCTTCCTTGAATTTGATTACCTTCCTTGATCACCCGTTTTACAAAAGATTTTGATGCTTAGCCTTTCTTTAGAAAAACAAAATGTTTTGTTTTTACAAAAGATGATATGGCAAAAGTGGGTGGGATGTTTTCGAAAATAAAACTTGATGGTGGATCTATTAAAGGCCTTGATGGATTCAACATCGGAAAAGATGTACCTCTGCCAGGTACCAAACTTTGGGTTGAAATGATTAAGCTGAGACCAGGCGGGTGACTTGCACGAGAAAGGAGTCTCGGTGTAGTGTCTCCGTTTGAGTCGATAAAGGACCGTGTCGATGTAGGCTTGATGACCGAGGACCCTTTAACTGGTCAAATGCCTCGTCATGGGTAAGCCTTGCCTCGGGCAGACTAAGGCTAGAATAAGATAACATGAAATGGGCGTGGAGCGGTGGCGGGAGTAGCGTGTACCCTCCGTAGCAAGAGGCTGGACGGTGGTGTATCTGTGCTCTCGGTTTGCGTGAACCTGATCTGGTCTTAAGAACCCCGGTGGCGGGTTGACATATGCAAGGGTCAAGTGCTACATATGTCGTGTGATTGGAGATCCTCAGCTGAGTATAATTGATTTGGATCGCCGTACCTTCGCGGTTATGAAGACTTGGTCACTGCCCTATAAGTAGCAATCCACTAAAGACGAAGGGATTTGTTAAGAAACTGGCTAGAGTAGGACAAGTGTTTGAACTAGAGTAGAAAGAACTCTAGATGCAGGTAATTTTACTAACTTGACAATAAAACTGGATTTTTAAGGATCCACTGTAGTAAGCATTTATGCAAAACAGAGTCTTTGATCATTGAGAAACCTTACCTTGACTCCCTAATAACCAGCATACCCTTGAGAGTTTTTTCTTTAGTCGGGTAAGACTTGCTGAGTAATTCCATACTCAGGGTTTATTCCCCCGTTGTTTTTAGGTGAGGAAGCGACAAATTTTTGTTGCTTTTGCTCTAAGGTGGTGTTGGGGCGAAGGCGAAGACGCCACCCTTCGCTCGAGGCCTTCGCCGCGGTCGTTGGTCCAACGGAGACAAGACAACGGGCAGGGACACCCTTCGCTCCATACGACATCGGACGAAGACCTGTGACGAGGTCATCCCACCGTGCGGCCTCGTCCAGCATGGAGGCCCACGTGTGATCCGGCCCATTGTAACAGGCCCTGCGTGGCCGCTGCGTGTTACGGGCCTAATTTGTAAAGGCGCCTCTGTAATTACAGTCTGTAACCCCGCTTTATGGGAATATTCTGGGGATAACCTAGGTGTCTGAGGGCACATGCGTCCTTAACACAAGACGCTGGGCACTCGGATACCTATAAATACCCCTGCACAGTGCCCTTGAGAGGCGAGATTAACTGAGCTATTGTCATCTTGCGCGAGAACCCTGTTTACGTCACTACACACCCCCGTTGGATCCCCTTGCGACAGAGAGCAAGTTCCAACATTTGGTGCCCACCGTTCGTGCTACGAAAAAACCACCCGCGATGGCACCCAAGAAAGTTAACTCGAAGGCTGACGAGGCTGCGAAGGCAGCACTGCTGGCCGCAAAAAAAGGCAAGGCCCTCGCCCTCACCCACTCCACTCACCACGAGGCTATTGAAGACGACGTTCTCCGCACCTGCGAAGACGATGCTCTCCGCACCTGCGGCCCTGAAGGACAATCGCAACCCCCCCAAGGCTTCGCCCCACCGGAGGGCGCGGACCTCATCGAGGACGGCTAGGTCCTCGGCGTCTCGGCGGAAGAACAGCTACAGCTACGCGCCCTACGCCTCAAGAACCGCAATCTCCAGAGGCAAAAAGAGATACTGGAGGCCAAGCGCCAGTGCGTGTCCGCACTAGCCAAGGTGCGGCAAATGATACGCGACAAAGAGCAGAAGGCCCAGGACCTCGAGCGGGAGATCGCGCTGATGCAGCGCGAAGGCCACCTCGGCCTGCAGCATGGGCCACCCCTGCAACAGCGCGCACAACTGGAAGACACGCGCGAAGGCCACCTTGGCCTGCAGCATGGGCCACCCCTGCAACAGCGCGCACAACTGGAAGACACGCGCGAAGGCCACCTTGGCCTACAGCATGGGCCACCCCTGCAACAGCGAGCACAGTTGGAAGACCCGCGTTTCCCCCAGCGCGACCACGCCTTCCCGCACGCCGCGCCATTCCAAGGGGTCAACTACCTCGACGAGCGAAGTCCCCTGGCGCCACATCTGCAAGTGATGCCTTGGCCCGCCAACTTCCGGGCAGGGACCTATCCCATGTACAACGGCAGCACTGACCCGACACAATACATAATGAGTTATCAGGTCGCCGTTGCATCTTCCGGAGGGGACGACGCCACAATGGCCAAGTCTTTCATCATCGCCCTCGAAGGCCCAGCTCTCACCTGGTTCACCAGGTTGCCTCCGCTGTCCATTGATTCCTGGAGAAGCCTCCGGGACAAGTTCCTGCTCAACTTCCAAGGGTACCGCCCAGACACCGACGCCTTGGCCAAACTCTCGCTCTGCAAGCAGCTGGAAAGGGAGACTCTGCGGGAGTATTACCGCAAATTTCTAACACTCAAGTCACAGCTGCCCTCAGTCGATGACCAGATCGCCATCCACTACGCCATCAGTGGCCTTCGCGCCGGCGTCCTCTATAGCCACTGCATCAGAGATCCGCCCAAGAACCTCCAGGAATTATATCAGCTGTTTGAAAAATACGCCAAATCCGAAGAGCTCCACTAGCGCAAGGTTGAGTCTCAAAGGAAGCCCAAAGATGCTCCACAGTCCAGCCGCACGTGGACGAGGACTCCGCAGCAAGACTCCGGTCGAGACGGCTGCAATCAACAGCAAGTGCACAACATCGCCAACCAGCACCCCACTGCTGACGCCCCTCGCCGCCAGGAATATCCCCCCCAGGGCCGCGGAAATGGAACTCGCGGTAGGGGTCGGGGGCGTGCGCAGCCGCCGCGCCGATTCTACTGCCTCTTCCATGGCGAAGACTGCGCCCACCAAACCAAAGACTGCCCAGAAACGAAGGCCACCAAAGACAGGATGGCACGGGCGCAGCCAGCCGACAACCCCAGAGTTGTCGCGCACACTTACCAGCAACCCCCTCCACCATATATCCACGCCCCCGTCCCGCATCCACCGCACCACGCTTACCAACACCATCAGGAAGTACAAATCGTACCTCCCCCACCCCCACCACCACACCAGCAACATCAAAACATCCCCCACGCCCCAAAGCAGGAAGACTTCGCCGATCAGCCGTATCGCGGAGTCATTCACATGATCACTGGGGGGTCCAGCACCGACTTCGACACAAAGAGGCAGAAGCGGGACCACTACCGCAGCATCAACCACGTCGCCATCACTGGCCCAGTCGTGCAGACAAAGTGGTCCCACGTACCGCTAACCTTCGACGCACGAGACGTCGACCTGCGCAGCGCCCCCCACAGCGACGCCATGGTTATCAACTGCAGCGTGGCAGGCTGGTGTAACACCCCAGGTGTTACCATGGCTAGAGCCCACCTTGATACTAAAGGCTATGATCACATGTGGAAGAACTTAAGGAGCCAAAGCATGAGGGCCTTGGAAAGCTAGACTTCAACCAAGGAGTGTGAGTAACCAAAAGCATTACTCTAATCCTTGCACACTTACTACCTTGGATAAGAGGGGAGAAGAACCCTAGACCTCTCTTAAACCCTATCTCCCAAAACCCTAGGTAAGAGGGAAAAGAGAGTGAACAAGTGTGCAAAACATGAGTAATATTTACCCAAACCTTAAGTAACCTAATAACCAGCAATTAGGGGGAGGAAATATTGCAAAAAGACCCCTGGAGAAACCCCAAATCAAATCTCCAAGTGGAGAGAGAGCTAGAGCTCTCTATTTCTCTCTAAGTTAAAAACTATACCTACACTAAAGATCAGTTGTGTTCACCTCGAAGCTGGCATCAAATCCACCTATGTCCTATACCAAAAATGTGGCATACTACCCAAGGCACCCACTGGAAAAAGCTGAGCCCGAGACTCGGACGTTTGACATGCCTTGGCATGGTTTTTGTCGCGAGGTGGGCAGTGTGGCACACTCGATTTGGCGACCAGAGATCTCCCTACCTAGGCCATATCTGCCATGGCAGCTCACGGATGAGAGACAGCCCTAGGTGCCAGGAAAAGACTCGCGCCGGATTTTTGCCAAGATTCGCATGTTTGCGACTTGGGTGAGCTGTGGAACACGAGCAGATTGAAAGCTCCACGTGTTCGACGCGCCCTGAGCTTGCCAGAGCACGCCCGCGCGCGCCCCGCGTCGCGCCAACGGCCAGCCGGCGCCCTGTCCCGCGCCCGCACCTATAAAGCCCTCCCAGGCGTCGGTTACACTCTTCCGCGCACGCTCAAGCCTCACCGGAGTTTAGTTCGCCGTCGTTTGCCCGTGCGCGGCGTGTCCGCGACCACCCGAGCCACTGCCGCCGTAGACCGGCCAGTCCAGCTTTCCCCAGCCCCATCCAACCCTCGGAGACGAGTGTGCACAACTCAGTGAGGCTCCCCGAGCGAGGAATCGAAGCCTACTTCGCCGGAGAGGCCAGTCCACGGTCGCCGGAGCTTTCAACCCCGCCGGAGTGCGTGGACCGGGTAAATCACTGAGCCATTTCTCGATTCACTGCACAGATAGCCTATACGTCACCCCAGGAAGCTCACTGTGCCCTTGGATTGAACCAGATCGCCGTGGTTTGGCCGGTACACTCGCCACCGACGAGAACACCCACCTGCGCTCGTGGACCGGGCGATTCCGGCCATCCCCGCCGTCAAGCCGCACCTCGCTGTGACCGCCAGAGCCTCCCCGAGCCAACCCTGCCCTTCGCCGGACATAGCTCGCCGCCGGTAAGCCGCGCCACCCTTTTCTTTCCCGCGGGTACTGTTTACATTGGGGGAAGGACTGCGGGTGAGAGGAAGAAAAGGTCAGGGGGCTTTTTGAACTGTCAACGACTCAGGGGAATAGTGGCGCAAGGGTAGAACTGCGAGGATTGATTTAGTTTTAACCCAGGGACCTCGGTGTAAACTGCTTTTTCAGAAAACCTTATTAAACCTGATTTTAAATTTGAGCAGAAACTTTGAAAATCCATAACTTCTGTTTAGTTCATCCAAATTTGGTCAAATCAATTTTGTCAGACTCTAAATAATGTAACCCACTTAAGAAAAATATAAAACCCCCTATGAACTACAGCAAACTTTAAAGTTTTGATTTACTTATAGTCTTAGCTAAAAGGTCAATAATAGAAAGAAAAATAGTTGTGCTATTTGACTAGGGTTAGAAAAATTTGGAGAAGTGTATATGTACCTACTGACCTGTTTAAAAATGTTAAACCTCTCTGTCCACCCCATTAAGTTAGTTTTTGCCCCTTATTTTACAATATGCTCAAGGTTAAGAAAAATAGAAAATGTGATTTAAATAATGAACCAGAGGGCACCCTTATTTTTGTTAGGATACTTATTCAAGGTAGTTCACTGGAAAAATATATCATACCCTGTTTTAGTATAAAATAAGTAAGATACCTTTTATTTTAATAAAACAAGGGAAACTTAGAAAAACCATACAAAAATAACCCCAAGGTGAAAGCACCCCCACCCTTGGGATAGTTAATGTTTTGTTATTAAGAACTTAGGAAAAATATGAAATCTGCTGTTTGACATTTTTCAAATGACAATGTAGTAGAAAGTGCCTTTTGACATTAAACTTTAGAAAATCATAACTAAACAACCACCCCTTAGCCTTCTGTGGTTTTTGGCACAGAAGCCTAGTATTACCAGAGGATGCCAACAAAAATAACCTTTAGGACAGAACCTACCCCTAACTAAGAGGTGTAGTGTGAAGTGGCCCATTTTGCCTAACTTTTGTTATTTTTGTTTAAAGCCTAACTTTTATACTTTAAGCCTCAAATTCTTAAAACAAGCTAGAATAGCAAGTGACAACCCACTGTAATTTTTACAGAATTTTTGGAAATTATTAAAACCCTGTTGTAGTTCAAACCTACCCTAGAAACCTTAAATGGAAATTAAGGAAAGGAAAATGAATAATGTGAATCAATGTTATACTGAAACCTTTGTAATCTGTCCCCTAAAATGTATCAAGGCAATACCAATCCACTATGTTATCCTAAAAGGAAACCTAAGCTTAAAGGGTAATAAGTCTATATCTATGTATACCACTAGAAGTCCCACAGAACCAGGAAACCCTAAGTTAATTCTTAACTTAGTTTATTTAGTAATGTTCTTAAATCTTGCATAATCATGACATACATGTTCATTGCATTTCGATAGACTGTAATCTTGCTGACGGAGAGTACATCCTCGTGCCGGAGCAAGGAGCTGCTCAGGAGGTAGCCCCAGATCCAGCACCCGAGCCTGCACCAGAGGACCTGCCTGCCACTGCTTTGGAAGGCAAGCCCCGGTTTTATGCATAACCTGTTATTATGCTATTTTACTTCACTTAATGCTTGTAGGATTGATTGTGCACCTAAGTGTAGGAATTGTTGAAACCCTAGTTGCATGATCTCAGGAATCCTATTGAGATGAATACTAGTATGCTAGGTCGAGTAGCTGCTTTATTAAGTAGGATCTCGGTAGAAGACGAGTGATTTTTCTAGCACTCGCGCGAGGTCAGGCCATTGATTGTACCCACTTTCATATCGTACTGAAGTTGGTTGTGGACAACAATCCATGGGGATTGGTTGTCCACGGGATAAAATTTGAGTAAGGATTAAGGTGTGGTACCGTGAGTCAAGCGTTTGAACGTACTAAACACATACCGAGAAATATGGTAAATCGGTAAGCCTAGTACCTGAGTGAACCTGCCCGCAGACATATCCCCTCACGCGACCTGAGACGAGGTCTCCCATTCCGGTTATGGTGGGTACAAGTGCGGTCACTGCACGACGGCCAGTCGGGGTCAGTGGGGCATTGTACGCCAAGGCGGTGAGCCCTGATCTGTTGCCAGGGAATCGATGGGGACGGTTGATGTGTGTGGGGACGGAGTGCCCCTACATGTCGTGTGTTTAGGTTTACCTTGCGAGGATAAAAACTCGATTCGAATCGTCTGCTTCTCGCAGCTAATGAGACTGCTTGATCCATGCTGCTACATTGAGTAACAAGTGGAATGATGCGGAGATGATATAAGATGTTGATTGCTAAAATGTTTGCTACTTTGTATGAATAGATAGTACATTTTTAGCCTTAAGAGAGTCACACTTAACTTTGACTAAGTTAAAATCTTGATTTAGAAACTCAGCTAGTGCTTTTGGCAACCAAACCCCACAGCCAAACAGCTGCATGTCTAGAGGTAGAGGAGTAGCCTCCTCACACCGGGTAAGTCTAGCTGAGTATTAGTATACTCAGCCTTGCTTGTGGCATAATTTTTACAGGTTCTCTGGAGGAGATGGTTGCTGGGATAGCTTGGCCATCCACCTTGCCACCGGGTTGGACTGTTGAGTGGGACCCTGCCTCGGCTGAGGAGGAGCATGAGGAGTGATGGGACAGGCTTCCCCATCTCTCTGTTTAATTATCGTTAGTTTTATTCCGCTGCACTTCGAACAATGATGGTTACTTTTGCAAAACTCCGATGATGATGATGATGATGATGTAATAATTTAACATTGTGACATGTATGGTTTTGTGCTTTATTGTATTTGCTCTGTGACTCACCTTCGAGTGAGACTGTGGTACTTGATCCTGTCAGTGGCCGTGTCGGACTAGATCCGAGGGATTGACGGGTTATTCCCATTTAAGTGTGGTCTAGCCTCTAAGGCGGGGCTTAGGCACTTAAGTTGGAATAATTCGGGCAGTTCCGCCACAGCTGGTATCGGAGCTTGTACCACCACAGAGGAATCAATAAAATGTAAATACCATCAATTTTCCAAGTAAAATTTGATAGAAACAAGGTTGGATAGATAGTAGGACGAGCAGGATAGACCTAGGACGTGAAGCCTTAGGTGGATAGAAGGGTAGCTAGGTGGCTAAGTAACTAGGCCCTACAGGCCACTTTTTCGGGATGGGAGTTCCTCCCTATTCCTTTATCTTATTGTGAGGTCGTTCAGGACGAGCATGCATGCATTCATGATTAAGCAAATAGATAACTGAGTAAAAGACTTAAAAACAAGATAACAACCAACTAGGTCTCCAGTGCCTTTTTCATTAACTAAAGAAGGGCTGAGTTTTATTTTTCCTTGTTCTTTTATAATTCTTTTTCTTTTACTTACGCTTAACCGTACACAGATGACTTCCCACGGATCCTCTGATGACGGAAATGCACTGACCCACACTGACGGACTTGCACGAGAGGGCTTTCCCCGCATCTTGTGGGAAGTACTTAAGGGGGCCGGATACACGACACCCCCTCAGTACGCGGTGCAGCAGTTTGAGAAGCACCGAGTGCCTCGCTGTAGGGTGAGGATGACTTTGGAGCCTCATCCCCTGCAGCCAGGCTGGCGCTCTTTGGATTCCGAGTCTTTCGGATACCGAGCAGAGGACACGATCGAGGCGATCGCTCTGCATGGATTGACTACCTTCTGCGGATTCCATCCTTTGGAGCTGGCTACCCACCCCATTGGCTTGTTCCCCGCTGAGAGGGAGGACGACCTGATGTGGAAGGATCGGGTGGAGCATGCCAAGGATATCTAGGCCATCTACCCAGGTCAGACTGCGCACTTGACAGTACGGTGCATGAATGCTCTGTACCGTCTACAGGTGATGCGTGGTGAGGCAATGTCCCATCTGATGGCACTGCTGGAGGCAACAAAGATCACGCTTGATAACAGAGAGGAACTTGTGGTTGATTTATCTCAAGAAATGGTGGAGAAGGACTTGCAAGTGGAACAGCTATCCACCGACATTCAGGAGTTGGAGGAGCTGGTAGGCACCAGGGAGAACACCATCGAGGTCCTAGAGGATCAGCTCATTAACACTCAGCAGCAGCTTGCTGAGGCTAACGAGCACCTGGACATGCACCACCAGGAGATCCAGGACCAGGAGGCCAACGAGGATGTCGACATTGAGGGCGGAGATGAACCTGCCTCCAGTGTGGACACTGCTGGCTCGGGAAGACCACCTTCCCCCGAGTCGAGTGTTGCTTCGTTCGCTCACTAGGTGTTCAGGATAGACTTAGAAGTTGGGTGGTCGGACTCCTCGCAGCTAGCTTAGCTTTTGCACCCTTGGGGTACTAGGCTAGATAGAGTTGAGTCATTTTGGAACAATTTGATGTAATCATGCTAAACTCTTTTGGAAGCTTGTTGCTGGATGCTGTCATCAGTTTAAAATTGGGAAGAGGAATTTATGTCTTTTTAAAATCCTTATGTTGAAATTGGAGTCGATCATGTTGATTTTAACTTTTTCACCGCGATAAAATATTGCACTTGGAGATATGGTGTTAAGCATGTATGTGGTTTTTCAGATGGCCGGGAGGCAGCGTCGTGGCCAGAATGAGCACGTTCCTCCACCACCGCCACCACCTCCCACTCTGCAGGAGCTCATGGCTCAGCAGAATGAGATCCTGAGGCAGCTGGCTCAACGTCAGCCACCACCCCAGCATTATGGTGGTGGAGACCACCAGCGTCATCCCGCGGCGGCCACCTATCAGGAATTCCTTAGCACCCAGCCTCCATTGTTCACAAGGGCGGAGGACCCACTTGACGCAGATGTATGGCTGCGAGTGGTGGAATCCAAATTCCCACTGCTCCATGGAGCTTGTTCAGAGATCACCAAAGTCAGGTTCGCCGCCCAGCAGCTTCGCGGACCCGCAAGGACTTGGTGGGATCATTTTCTTGCTATGCAGCCAGAGGACCGAGAGGTGGAGTGGAGGGAGTTCAAGGCAGCTTTTAGAGGACACCATATACCAGCCGGGATCATGGACAGGAAGCTCAATGAGTTTTTGGCACTTACTCAGGGCAACAGGACAGTGTTGCAGTATGCCCAGGCCTTTAATGACTTGTGCCAGTATGCGGGATATCATGCAGATACAGATGAGAAGAAGAGAGACAGATTCAGGAGGGGGCTCAGCACTAAGCTCCGGGATCGTCTCAACACCGTCAGGGCCAACAGCTACAATGAGTTGGTCAACATGGCTATCTCCCAAGAGGACTGCATTACAGCTAGGCAGGCAGAGAAGAAGAGGAAGACCCCTGTGGCAGGACCCTCAGCTCAGCCACAACGCTTCAGGATTGTGTCTGACACTCAGAACAGGGGACCCCAGCAGCAGCAGGGGAGATGGGTGATCCGACCACCGCAGCAGCAGCAGCAGGCACCCAACCGCGCCCAGTTTCCAGCTCAGAGGAATAATCAGCAGCAGCAGTACCGCCAGGCAAATGACAACAGATGCTTCACTTGTGGCAACACTGGGCATTATGCCAAGAATTGCCCCAGGAACCAGCAGAGGCAGGGGCAGAATGCTAACCAGAACCAAGGCAAGAGGCAGAAGGTGCAAGTGAGGCAGGGCAGGCTGAACTTCACCACCATGGCTGATATTCCAGAGGGAGCACCCGTCATGACTGGTATCTTTACCGTTTTGAATTATCCTGCTATTATTCTATTTGATTCTGGTGCCTCGCATAGTTTTATTAGCGCAAAATTTAGTGCCAAGTGCCAATTGCCTTTTCACCACACCAATGGAGGTATCACCATTTCAACCCCAGGAGGCAGGATTGCCACTTATCAAATTAACAAGAATGTGCCTATAAAGTTTGGTAGTCTGATAATTAAAACCAACCTTCTCATTTTGGGTTTGGAGAGTGTGGATATTATATTGGGAACTGATTGGTTGACCAGAAATCAGGCTGTGATGGATATTGCAGCTAGAGCCATTGAGGTGCACTCACCAACTTGTGGTGGAACCACACTATATTTGCCTGACCAGGGTTGTACCCGTTCATGTGCCTTCGTCATGATAGATTCCCCAGTGGAAAAGATCCCAGTGGTCTGTGACTACCCAGATGTTTTCCCAGATGAATTGCCAGGGATGCCACCTGACCGAGATATTGAGTTCGCCATCGAATTGCAACCCGGGACTGCTCCTATCTCCAAGAGACCCTATAGGATGCCTCCCGCAGAATTGGCAGAATTGAAGAAGCAATTGCAAGAATTGCTGGACAAGGGGTTTATTCGTCCAAGTACTTCACCATGGGGATGTCCAGCTTTGTTTGTGAAGAAAAAGGACGAGAGTTTGAGGATGTGTGTTGACTACCGTCCTCTCAATGCGGTGACTATCAAGAACAAATACCCACTGCCCCGCATTGATGTTTTGTTTGATCAGTTAGTAGGAGCCAAGGTATTCTCCAAGATAGACCTTCGCTCAGGATACCATCAGATCAAGATCCGTGCCAGCGATATTCCCAAGACGGCTTTCTCTACCAGATATGGACTGTATGAGTTTCTGGTGATGTCTTTTGGGCTGACCAATGCCCCAGCTTATTTTATGTACTTGATGAACTCAGTATTCATGCCAGAGTTAGACAAATTCGTGGTCGTTTTCATTGATGACATTCTGGTTTATTCCAAGAATGAAGCCGAGCACACCAAACACTTGCATACTGTGCTTCAGAGACTGCGTGATCATCAGTTGTATGCTAAGTTGAGTAAGTGTGAGTTCTGGCTGAAGGAGATTAAATTCCTGGGTCACACAATTTCTCAGGATGGGATATCAGTTGATCCTGAGAAGGTGCAAGAGGTAATGGATTGGAAACCCCCGACTACAGTAAAGCAGATTCGGAGTTTTCTGGGATTGGCAGGGTATTATCGACGATTTATCCCGGATTTCTCCAGAATTGCCAAGCCAATGACTGAACTGTTGAAGAAAGGAGTCAAATTTGAGTGGAGCCAAAAGTGTGAAGATGCCTTTCATACCTTGAGGCAGCATTTAACAACAGCCCCAGTACTAGCCCAACCTGACAACACCAAGCCATTTGAAGTTTATTGTGATGCTTCTGGTACTGGTTTGGGATGTGTCTTGATGCAAGAGAACAGAGTGATTGCTTATGCTTCCCGGGCACTCAGGCCCCATGAACAGAACTACCCTACACATGATCTAGAATTGGCAGCTATAGTTCATGCTCTTAAGATTTGGAGACACTACTTGATGGGAGCTCACTGTAACATCTACACTGATCACAAGAGTCTCAAATACATCTTCACACAGGCAGATCTGAACATGAGGCAAAGGAGATGGTTAGAGTTAATCAAGGACTATGATTTGGAAGTGCATTACCACCCAGGAAAGGCCAATGTTGTGGCAGATGCCTTGAGCAGAAAGGCCCAGTGCAATTGCATGAGCATGGATGTGGGAGTTACCACCCTGTGTGATGAGCTGTGCAAGCTGAACCTGGAAGTTGTTTCTTCGGGTAACCTAAGCTATATCTCAGTGGAACCCACGTTGCAAGAGGAGATCATCAGGGCACAGGTTGAGGATAAGGGTGTTCAGGTTATCAGGGATATGATCAAGCAAAAGGCAGAAAAATACAAATGTTTCCGACAGGACAGCAAGGGAATTCTATGGTTCGGAGATCGATTGGTTGTTCCCAAGGACCCTGAGCTCAGAAAGCAAATACTGGATGAAGCTCACCTTTCAAAATTCTCCATGCACCCTGGTAGCAACAAGATGTACCATGATCTCAGATCTCTATATTGGTGGACTAGAATGAAAAGGGAAATTGCCAAGTATGTATCTGAATGTGACACCTGCCAGAGAATTAAAGCCAGTCACTTGAGGGCAGCAGGCCCTTTGCAACCCCTTCCCATACCATCTTGGAAATGGGAGGACATTTGCATGGACTTCATAGTGGGATTACCCAATACCTCCAAGCACCATGATTCAATTTGGGTTATCGTGGACAGGTTGACCAAGACTGCTCATTTCTTGCCAGTGCATACCACCCACAGGGCAGAGAAGTACGCTGAAATTTATGTTGATCAGATAGTAAGGTTGCATGGTATTCCCAAAACCATTATATCTGACAGAGGAGCACCATTCGTGGCACGATTTTGGGAGCAATTGCAAGAGTCACTTGGGACCCATGTCATCCGAAGCTCAGCATATCACCCTCAAACAGATGGCCAGACAGAAAGGGTGAATCAAATTTTGGAAGACATGTTGCGAGCATGTGCACTACATTATGGAAAGGATTGGGACAAGTGTCTGTCCTTGGCAGAGTTTTCTTACAATAATAGCTATCAGTCCAGTCTGAAGATGGCACCTTTTGAGGCATTATATGGGAGAAGGTGTAGGACCCCACTAAATTGGTCTCAAGCAGGAGAAAGGGAAATTTTTGGGCCAGATTTGGTACTCGAGGCAGAGGCAAAGGTCAGGGTTATTACCAAGAACTTGGAAGCTGCTCAGGCCAGACAAAGGAGCTATCATGACAAGAGGCGGAAGCCTCTACAGTTTGAGGTGGGAGATCATGTCTATCTTAAGGTATCACCCACCAAGGGTGTCCAGAGATTCGGGATCAAGGGCAAGTTAGCCCCTCGCTATATTGGACCCTACGAGATCAAGGAGGCTTGTGGACCCGTAGCCTATCAAGTGGAATTGCCACCTCACATGTCAGCAGTTCACAATGTGTTCCATGTATCTCAGCTGCGAAAATGTGTTCGTCTACCCACTGAAGTGCTACCGGAACCAGACATTGAGATAGAACCAGACTTGTCCTACCAAGAGTACCCCGTCAAGGTGCTAGATCAAAAAGAGAGATCAACTCGGGCAAGGTCGATCAGAATGTATAAAGTTCAGTGGAGTCACCATTCAGCGGAAGAAGCTACCTGGGAGACTGAGGATTTTCTGCGCTCTCGCTTCCCCGACTTTCTACCCAAAGGAGTCGGTATGTAACCCCAAAAACCCCACCCCCACCTGCCCTTTGAATTCAATTATAAGAAAAACTTAGATAACAAGGATAGTCTAAGTGGTGGATTTGACTTAAGAAAGGCTTCCTTCTGAAGTTGCAAAGAGAATGACATTCGAAGAGCAGTTAATGAGAGAAACTTAAGTGTAGAGGAAAAATAACACCAACACACCTTCAAGCACCCTCCAAGGGCCTCTACCTAAAATCTCAGGACGAGATTCCTTTAAGGGGGGAGGGCTGTAACACCCCAGGTGTTACCATGGCTAGAGCCCACCTTGATACTAAAGGCTATGATCACATGTGGAAGAACTTAAGGAGCCAAAGCATGAGGGCCTTGGAAAGCTAGACTTCAACCAAGGAGTGTGAGTAACCAAAAGCATTACTCTAATCCTTGCACACTTACTACCTTGGATAAGAGGGGAGAAGAACCCTAGACCTCTCTTAAACCCTATCTCCCAAAACCCTAGGTAAGAGGGAAAAGAGAGTGAACAAGTGTGCAAAACATGAGTAATATTTACCCAAACCTTAAGTAACCTAATAACCAGCAATTAGGGGGAGGAAATATTGCAAAAAGACCCCTGGAGAAACCCCAAATCAAATCTCCAAGTGGAGAGAGAGCTAGAGCTCTCTATTTCTCTCTAAGTTAAAAACTATACCTACACTAAAGATCAGTTGTGTTCACCTCGAAGCTGGCATCAAATCCACCTATGTCCTATACCAAAAATGTGGCATACTACCCAAGGCACCCACTGGAAAAAGCTGAGCCCGAGACTCGGACGTTTGACATGCCTTGGCATGGTTTTTGTCGCGAGGTGGGCAGTGTGGCACACTCGATTTGGCGACCAGAGATCTCCCTACCTAGGCCATATCTGCCATGGCAGCTCACGGATGAGAGACAGCCCTAGGTGCCAGGAAAAGACTCGCGCCGGATTTTTGCCAAGATTCGCACGTTTGCGACTTGGGTGAGCTGTGGAACACGAGCAGATTGAAAGCTCCACGTGTTCGACGCGCCCTGAGCTTGCCAGAGCACGCCCGCGCGCGCCCCGCGTCGCGCCAACGGCCAGCCGGCGCCCTGTCCCGCGCCCGCACCTATAAAGCCCTCCCAGGCGTCGGTTACACTCTTCCGCGCACGCTCAAGCCTCACCGGAGTTTAGTTCGCCGTCGTTTGCCCGTGCGCGGCGTGTCCGCGGCCACCCGAGCCACTGCCGCCGTAGACCGGCCAGTCCAGCTTTCCCTAGCCCCATCCAACCCTCGGCGACGAGTGTGCACAACTCAGTGAGGCTCCCCGAGCGAGGAATCGAAGCCTACTTCGCCGGAGAGGCCAGTCCACGGTCGCCGGAGCTTTCAACCCCGCCGGAGTGCGTGGACCGGGTAAATCACTGAGCCATTTCTCGATTCACTGCACAGATAGCCTATACGTCACCCCAGGAAGCTCACCGTGCCCTTGGATTGAACCAGATCGCCGTGGTTTGGCCGGTACACTCGCCACCGACGAGAACACCCGCCTGCGCTCGTGGACCGGGCGATTCCGGCCATCCCCGCCGTCAAGCCGCACCTCGCTGTGACCGCCAGAGCCTCCCCGAGCCAACCCTGCCCTTCGCCGGACCTAGTTCGCCGCCGGTAAGCCGCGCCACCCTTTTCTTTCCCGCGGGTACTGTTTACATTGGGGGAAGGACTGCGGGTGAGAGGAAGAAAAGGTCAGGGGGCTTTTTGAACTGTTAGCGACTCAGGGGAATAGTGGCGCAAGGGTAGAACTGCGAGGATTGATTTAGTTTTAACCCAGGGACCTCGGTGTAAACTGCTTTTTCAGAAAACCTTATTAAACCTGATTTTAAATTTGAGCAGAAACTTTGAAAATCCATAACTTCTGTTTAGTTCATCCAAATTTGGTCAAATCAATTTTGTTAGACTCTAAATAATGTAACCCACTTAAGAAAAATATAAAACCCCCTATGAACTACAGCAAACTTTAAAGTTTTGATTTACTTATAGTCTTAGCTAAAAGGTCAATAATAGAAAGAAAAATAGTTGTGCTATTTGACTAGGGTTAGAAAAATTTGGAGAAGTGTATATCTACCTACTGACCTGTTTAAAAATGTTAAACCTCTCTGTCCACCCCATTAAGTTAGTTTTTGCCCCTTATTTTACAATATGCTCAAGGTTAAGAAAAATAGAAAATGTGATTTAAATAATGAACCAGAGGGCACCCTTATTTTTGTTAGGATACTTATTCAAGGTAGTTCACTGGAAAAATATATCATACCCTGTTTTAGTATAAAATAAGTAAGATACCTTTTATTTTAATAAAACAAGGGAAACTTAGAAAAACCCTACAAAAATAACCCCAAGGTGAAAGCACCCCCACCCTTGGGATAGTTAATGTTTTGTTATTAAGAACTTAGGAAAAATATGAAATCTGCTGTTTGACATTTTTCAAATGACAATGTAGTAGAAAGTGCCTTTTGACATTAAACTTTAGAAAATCATAACTAAACAACCACCCCTTAGCCTTCTGTGGTTTTTGGCACAGAAGCCTAGTATTACCAGAGGATGCCAACAAAAATAACCTTTAGGACAGAACCTACCCCTAACTAAGAGGTGTAGTGTGAAGTGGCCCATTTTGCCTAACTTTTGTTATTTTTGTTTAAAGCCTAACTTTTATACTTTAAGCCTCAAATTCTTAAAACAAGCTAGAATAGCAAGTGACAACCCACTGTAATTTTTACAGAATTTTTGGAAATTATTAAAACCCTGTTGTAGTTCAAACCTACCCTAGAAACCTTAAATGGAAATTAAGGAAAGGAAAATGAATAATGTGAATCAATGTTATACTGAAACCTTTGTAATCTGTCCCCTAAAATGTATCAAGGCAATACCAATCCACTATGTTATCCTAAAAGGAAACCTAAGCTTAAAGGGTAATAAGTCTATATCTATGTATACCACTAGAAGTCCCACAGAACCAGGAAACCCTAAGTTAATTCTTAACTTAGTTTATTTAGTAATGTTCTTAAATCTTGCATAATCATGACATACATGTTCATTGCATTTCGATAGACTGTAATCTTGCTGACGGAGAGTACATCCTCGTGCCGGAGCAAGGAGCTGCTCAGGAGGTAGCCCCAGATCCAGCACCCGAGCCTGCACCAGAGGACCTGCCTGCCACTGCTTTGGAAGGCAAGCCCCGGTTTTATGCATAACCTATTATTATGCTATTTTACTTCACTTAATGCTTGTAGGATTGATTGTGCACCTAAGTGTAGGAATTGTTGAAACCCTAGTTGCATGATCTCAGGAATCCTATTGAGATGAATACTAGTATGCTAGGTCGAGTAGCTGCTTTATTAAGTAGGATCTCGGTAGAAGACGAGTGATTTTTCTAGCACTCGCGCGAAGTCAGGCCATTGATTGTACCCACTTTCATATCGTACTGAAGTTGGTTGTGGACAACAATCCATGGGGATTGGTTGTCCACGGGATAAAATTTGAGTAAGGATTAAGGTGTGGTACCGTGAGTCAAGCGTTTGAACGTACTAAACACATACCGAGAAATATGGTAAATCGGTAAGCCTAGTACATGAGTGAACCTGCCCGCAGACATATCCCCTCACGCGACTTGAGACGAGGTCTCCCATTCCGGTTATGGTGGGTACAACTGCGGTCACTGCACGACGGCCAGTCGGGGTCAGTGGGGCATTGTACGCCAAGGCGGTGAGCCCTGATCTGTTGCCAGGGAATCGATGGGGACGGTTGATGTGTGTGGGGACGGAGTGCCCCTACATGTCGTGTGTTTAGGTTTACCTTGCAAGGATAAAAACTCGATTCGAATCGTCTGCTTCTCGCAGCTAATGAGACTGCTTGATCCATGCTGCTACATTGAGTAACAAGTGGAATGATGCGAAGATGATATAAGATGTTGATTGCTAAAATGTTTGCTACTTTGTATGAATAGATAGTACATTTTTAGCCTTAAGAGAGTCACACTTAACTTTGATTAAGTTAAAATCTTGATTTAGAAACTCAGCTAGTGCTTTTGGCAACCAAACCCCACAGCCAAACAGCTGCATGTCTAGAGGTAGAGGAGTAGACTCCTCACACCGGGTAAGTCTAGCTGAGTATTAGTATACTCAGCCTTGCTTGTGGCATAATTTTTACAGGTTCTCTGGAGGAGATGGTTGCTGGGATAACTTGGCCATCCACCTTGCCACCGGGTTGGACTGTTGAGTGGGACCCTGCCTCGGCTGAGGAGGAGCATGAGGAGTGATGGGACAGGCTTCCCCATCTCTCTGTTTAATTATCGTTAGTTTTATTCCGCTGCACTTCGAACAATGATGGTTACTTTTGCAAAACTCCGATGATGATGATGATGATGATGTAATAATTTAACATTGTGACATGTATGGTTTTGTGCTTTATTGTATTTGCTCTGTGACTCACCTTCGAGTGAGACTGTGGTACTTGATCCTGTCAGTGGCCGTGTCGGACTAGATCCGAGGGATTGACGGGTTATTCCCATTTAAGTGTGGTCTAGCCTCTAAGGCGGGGCTTAGGCACTTAAGTTGGAATAATTCGGGCAGTTCCGCCACAGCTGGGACCTGCACAAAGTCCTAGTCGACAATGGCAGTCAGGCGGACATCATTTTCCTCCACGCCTTCGACCGCATGGGCATAAGCCACAGCCTGCTCAAGCCTTCGGACAACCCGTTGTATGGCTTCGGCGGCAAGGGCACCTTTCCTATCGGCAAAATAGAGCTGCCTCTCTCCTTCGGTGTAGCACCCAATGCCCGAAGTGAGCAAGTGACCTTCGATATTGTGGATATGGTATATCCGTACAACGCCATCATGGGTCGGGGCTCCATCAATAAGTTTGAAGCAGCCATTCACGGACTGTACCTATGCATGAAGATACCAGGTCCGTTAGGCGTCATTACGGTCTACGGCAATCAACAGACTGCGCGCAACATAGAGCGGGACTTCGTCCCCGGACAAAGAAACGTGCACTGCCTCACGGCCCAGCGCGAGGTCCCTGCGTCTGCCAGCCCAACCGATAAAGAGCACGACAAAGCACAGCTGCAGAGCAACGACGGGGCCAAGACTGTCCCCCTCGACCAGGCCACGCCCAAGCAGACAGTCACTATCAGCGAAGACCTCACTCCGCATGAAGAGGAGAAGCTCCTCTGCTGCCTGTCCAAGAACAAAGATGTCTTCGCCTGGTCAGCCCTCGACCTGGTCGGGGTCAGTCGATCCATAATTGAGCACAGCTTGGGAATCGACCCTTCGGTGAACCGAAAAAACAGTGGCTTCGCAAAATGTCCGACGAGAAGACAGAGGCCGCCAAGGCAGAGGTGCACCGCCTCCTGGAAGCCAAATTCATCGAGCCGGTGGCTTACCCCACGTGGCTCTCCAACGTTGTGATGGTGCAGAAAAAGAGCGGGAAGTGGCGAATGTGCATCGACTTCACCAGTCTCAATAAGGCTTGCCCAAAGGACAACTTCCCGTTGCCGCGGATCGACAAAATAGTCGATAGCGCGGCCGGATGCGAAGTCATGTCACTCCTCGACTGCTTCTCCGGTTACCACCAGATATACATGAAGGAGGAAGACAAGGCTAGCACCAGCTTTATAACACCCTTCGGCACATATTGCTTCATCAGAATGCCAGAGGGACTCAAGAACGCCGGGTCCACCTTCTCCAGGCTTACCAAAACAGTGCTCGAATGGCAAGTTGGCAGAAATATATTCACATATGTGGACGACATCGTCGTCGCCCGCAAGAGCAAGGAGGACCACCTCGCTGACCTCGTCGAGACATTCACGAACATGCGAGACGCACGACTCCGCCTAAACCCGGAAAAGTGCGTCTTCAGCGTTCGCCAAGGCAAAATATTGGGCTACCTGGTATCACACAGCGGCATCGAGGCCAACCCGAACAAAATTCAGGCCATCATAAACATGACGCCTCCGCAGTCCGCCAGAGACGTCCAGCGCCTGACGGGTAGATTGGCCGCTCTCAACAGATTCATCTCCAGGTCCGCTGAGCGAAGTCTTCCTTTCCTCAAAACTCTCTGTGGCGCAAAAGACTTCGCTTGGGGACCAGAGCAGGCAGCGGCCTTTGCCTCATTAAAACAGTACCTGTCAGAGTTGGCAGTCCTTACAAGCCCTGACTCTTCGCTACCTCTGTTGCTCTATGTTGCGGCTTCGCCGCATGCGGTCAGCGCGGCACTGGCGCAGGAGCAGACAGTTGAGGGCACGATCAGGCAATGCCCAATTTATTACGTCTCCGAAGTGCTGACACCGTCCAAATGTAACATGACAGAACTGGAGAAGATTGCCTACGCAGTCGTTATGTCTTCGCGCAAATTGCGCCATTATTTTGAAGCATTCAAGGTCCGGGTCACCTCAGACAGGGGACTCGGCGAATTGTTCAGAAACCCGGAAGCATCGGTGAGAATTGCCAAGTGGGCGGCCGAACTCTCCGGCTACCACATCAATTTCGAGCCCAGGACAGCCATCAAGTCACAAGTCCTGGCAGACTTCGTCGTCGACTGGACTGGGCCAACAACACAGACGGACACGTCCGCAGAGAAGGTTTGGACGATCCACTGCGACGGCGCATGGTGCCATGCGGGGGCAGGCGCCGCTGCAGTCATCACCTCACCAACCGGAGTCAAGCACAGATATGCAGCACGCCTCAGCTTCGCTCTGGAATCTGACAGATGCACAAATAACATAGCAGAATACGAAGCAGTCATCCTCGGCCTCCGCAAGCTGAGGGCCCTTGGGGTCACCACCTGCATCATCAAAACAGACTCCAAGGTAGTTGCCGGCCAAGTCGAGAAAGACTATGCAGCAAAGGACCTCGCACTCATGCAATACCTCGCGGCCATCCGAAGTCTCGAGAGACAATTCAAGGGATTCACCTTGCAGCATGTGGACCGGGCCAAGAATGAAGAGGCCGACGCATTGGCCAAGGCTGCCGCCAGAGGCGAGTCCCTGCCCTCCGACGTGTTCTTCCATGTCATCGGCACGCCAGCCGTCCGAAGCCCCGAAGGGCTCCAAATAACCAATGACAGCGAGGGCCACCGCATAGTCAACCTTATCATGACTGAAGACTAGCGGGCACCAATAACCCTGTTCGTACAGGGGTACTATCAACCAACCGACATCAGCGAAGCCAAGCGCCTCAAACATCGAAGCTGGGACTTCGCACTGATTGAGGGCCAACTCTACAAGAAGGGAGTCAGTCAGCCAATGCTTAAATGCGTCACCGAGACCGAAGGTGTCCAGATCCTACGCGAAGTCCACAGTGGTACCTGCGGCTCTCACGCAGGGCCAAGGGCCCTAGCTGCTAAGGTGATCCGCCAAGGTTTTTACTGGCCGGCAATGATCTGCGTCGCAAATCGGGTCACAAGGTCCTGCGAAGCCTGCCAGAAGTTTTCTCCTCGATCAGGCAGCCCCTCGCAATTTACAAAGCTGATCGCCCACACATGGCCTCTCCAGCGCTGGGGCCTGGACATCGTCGGGCCCCTGCCCACGGCTTAGGGGAACCTTAAGTTCGCCTTCGTCGTTGTCGAATACTTCACCAAATGGATCGAGGCAAGGGCTGTTTCCACAATAACATCAAAGACTGCCCAAAAATTCTTTTGGTAAAACATTGTTTGCCGCTTCGGAGTACCGTCCGAACTAACAGTTGACAACGGCAAGCAGTTTGACAGCCAAGACTTCAAGGATTTTTGCTTCTCCATTGGCACCAAGCTTGCCTTCGCCTCAGTCTACCACCCGTAGTCCAACGGAGTTGTGGAACGCGCCAATGGAAAAATCTTCACAGCTGTCAAAAAGATGCTCCTCGACGAAAAAAGGGCAGGTGGACCGATTTATTACCCGAGGCAGTCTGGGCGCTAAACACGACTGAGTGCAGGGCGACCGGGTTCACTCCTTTCCGCCTTCTATATGGATCGGAGGCCATGACCCCACAAGAAATAAAACATGGGTCCCCGCAAACAGTTCCGTCAGCCGTCCCCGACGTGGACGAGCCCACTTCGAAAGATCTCATCGATGGAGACCGAGTCTTCGCCTTACAGGCTCTAAATAAATACCAAGCCCAGACAAAAGCATGGCGCGACCACGCAGTCATCCCGAGGGAATTCAGCGAAGGGGACCTCGTACTCGTCCGAACAGCTCGGACAGAGTTCAGGGGCAAGCTGGAGCCCAAGTGGGAGGGCCCCTTCATTGTCAAGACGAAAGCTTCCCCCAGCGCTTACAGGCTCGCAACGCCAAACGGCGAAGACCTGGAGCACTCCTGGAACATCGACAATCTCCGCAAATTTTTTGTTTGACTCATCAGAGCCGATTCGCCCTTGTAATTCGCAAAAACAATTTTATTCTGGCCCGCACTCTTTTCCTCCCGGGGGGTGAGGTTTTTAACGAGGCGGAGCCATGTAATATACAAGTAAAAAATCCCCCGCAAAAACATGCGTCGAAAAAAGACCGCAACGACGGTCTTCGACATTCGACCAATACAAAGTCACTGCGAGGCTCAGCGCTAGCCACCCTCGCGTGCGACAAATCCGTGCAGAAGTCGCCTAAGGGTGCAGCCGGACTAGCACAACAAGTGCGAAAAATCGAAGTCTACCGCAAAGACTATCCTGCAGAAGTCGCCTAAGGGTGCAGCCGGACTAGCACAACAAGTGCGAAAAATCGAAGTCTACCGCGAAGACTATCCATGCAGAAGTCGCCTAAGGGTGCAGCCAGACTAGCACAACAAGTGCAAAAAATCGAAGTCTACCGCGAAGACTATCCGTGCAGAAGTCGCCTACGGGTGCAGCCGGACTAGCACAACAAGTGCGAAAAACCAAAGTCCTCCGCGAAGACTATCCGTGCAGAAGTCGCCTAAGGGTGCAGCCGGACTAGCACAACAAGTGCGAAAAACCAAAGTCTACCATGAAGACTATCCGTGCAGAAGTCGCTCACGGGTGCAGCCAGTCTAGCACAACAAGTGCGAAAAATCGAAGTCCTCCGCGAAGACTATCCGTGCAATAGTTGCCCAAAGGCGCAGCCGGACGAAGCATAACAAAAGCAAAAACGACTACACCAAACTGTCCGCGCAAAGACCGACTACATGCGCACCAGTCCAGCATAACAAATACACCTGACCAAGTACGTAACACCTTCGCGAGCATAGCCGAATGTGCGAGGGCACACAACTTCATCATACAAGACATTACACATGTACAAGCGAGGGCATCACACTCTACATCGGCTCAACCTTCGGAATAATTCCCATCTCCCTATAGTTAAATAACATTATCCTAAGCTCCTCACCCGCGAAAAGACTTCGCAATTCCCCCTCACCTGCACTCACGGCGGCCGGCAAGGACAACAGTTCCTGCCGGCCAGCCCTACTCACACGAAGCCGACCGCTGTCCGCCCCACCCACTCTACACTTCGCAACCGCCCTTCGCCGCCTACGCCCAGTACTCGGACCAGGCACAACTTCAGCATCCGCAGCGTGCGGCGAAGCCTCCGCCGCTGCCACATCCAAGGCCGCAAAGTAGTCCAAGTCCTCATCCGACGACTCCTCAGTCCACTCAACCGAGCTCCCAGAGTCACCAAAATCAGACAACTTAGATGCAGACCCATCCGATTTATTACCATCATCCACGGTCGAAGCTGCCAAAAAATTAGTAGTAGCGGTTGCGTGCGCAGGCCCAAAATCTTGAACCTGCGCAGCAACCAAGATTCAGCAACATATCCAAAATTCCCTAACTACCCACACCCACTACGCCACCTGCGAAGACCCAGCCGTCGCGGGCTCCTCCGCTGTCGACTCCGCCGCCACCTTCACAGGATCCTCAGCCCTCGGCGCGGCAGTTGGCGACGGGCCTCCGCCGGCTGCAGTGGTTGCGGGGGCATCAGGAGCGCCTTCGGCGGTTTTCGGAGGCGGCTGCAGAGCGGCCTCGGGCACAGCCTCCGTCGGGTTCGGCTCCGGGTCAGGCAGCACGTTGTTCAAAGCCCCAAAGTCATCCACCCTCTCGCCACGCGCTGCCTGAGACACAGCACACAAATTCAGCAAACCCATACATAGCCCACATTCAACAAACACCAAACAAAAGTCAAACATTACCTGACCCCTCGCTGTCTCGGCCCGCTCCCTGACCACCTCTCGACCGTAGGGGCCCCACATCCGGTCGTAGAGGGATCCGGCGGATTCCTTCACTATAGGGTCCTCAACCTTGTAGATTTCACGCTCGAAATCCTCATTAGCTTGGTCGAAGACCTCGTAGTGCCGGCACCCTTCGCGAGAGAGCGCGTTCATCGCCCCCTCGCAGGTGACCAGGGAAGCATAAGACATAAACCCCTCCATGATAGTGGGGAGCGCCTGCAACTCCTCCTGCACCCACTCCAGGTAGCGAAGTCCGGGCTCTCGGTCTGGCACTTCGAAGTCAGCGGTCCGCGCGCCCAGCTCATGGTATGAATCCATAAGCTGTTTGCGAGTCCGCTCAGCCTTTGTGCGCGTCGCGGCCTCGGCCCTCTCCACACGGCTCTGCAGAGCGCGGAGCCGCTCCTCCAACTGCTCGGCGCGCTCCCTGGCAAGACTGCCCTCCACCCGTGCCAAATTGGCCTCCGTCTGTGCAGCCTGCGCCTTGACGAGGGCCTCATTGGCCTCCTTCCTCTCCTCTGCCAGTTGGCGCCAGAGGTCAGTCTTCTCCCCCTCCAGCGCGGCCACCTTGTCCGCCAGCTTGCGGCACTTACTGTCGGCGGCCGACTTCTCCCGGACGGCGTCAGCATGTTGCGTCTGAAGTCTCTCGACTTCGGCAGACACAACTGCCGTCAGGGCCCCTGACGCCGCGCGGTCTGCGAAGTCAGCCGCCTACAAGACACACATAAGACCACAGCCCCTGCGAAGCCGGTAAAAAAAACGAAGTCTAGCTCAACGTACCTGACTCAGTGCCTCCTTCATCTCCTTCAGCCGGCGGGACACAGCACTCGCCTCGTCCCTGACGGCAGTGAGTGCCAGCATCTCGCCGCCGGCACTAGGGGCACCGCCCTTCGCCCTTAGCACCACGGCAGCCGCCGTGGTCGCCGCGGCAGGCGGAACAACAACAAGTTGGCCTTCGTCCGACCCTGCGACGTATCAACAAATCAAAAAAAATCGAGCCAACGACTTACCAACAAGATAATCGTCCACACTAATGTCGGTGGCGAAGTCGGCGACGCGCTTGCCCGACGGCGGCAACTCTCGGGCCGCCTTCGCGGCCTCCGGCACCCCGCTAGACGCCGGTACAACCTTCGCAGACTTGGAACCACCGACGGCAGCCGCAGCCTCCGGCGCCTTGCCGGATGCAGGGACGGCCGACTTCGCCGCCAGCGGCGGCTTGCCTCTGCCGGGGGCAGCAGCCTTCGCAGCCCCCTGCTGCCTCTTCGGCCTGGCTTGATGAAGCCTGACGACCGCCTGGCGCTTCTGTGCAGCTCCCTGACGATCCTTGTCCATCACTGCCGACACAACAGCAGCAATATTCCGCCCGTAAGGAAACACTTTCCATTCACGAACCATGCGAGATGTAAAAAAGTTTTCGCCGGCCGCGCGGGGGATAGGAACATCTTAGGCCACCAACCCCCGGTAACCCTCAGCATCCGCGCCGAAGACTCTCGGAGCTCGGGCGAAGACATCCTTCCCCCCGGGGCTGCGCATGTCCTCATCAATTCTCTAGCAAAACCATCGGAAACCCCAAGTCCTCCCATAGCAGTACCTAGTTTCCTCTTCTTAGAGGACGGGGCGGCCGCCGGCGTGGGGTCGTCTCCAGACTCTACCACCGGTTTCTTCCCGCGACGATCCACATCGTCTTGGCCGGGATAACCACCATATGGCAGACGATTCAACTCAAAAACCCTGTTCAAGCGGTCATTCGACCCACGAATATCCCAGATACGCTGGCCCTCTGTCCTCGGCACGTACCGACCAACGATTCGCACCACCCCATCCTCCGCCTCACGCACAAAGGCGGCCGGATCGCGGCTATGCAGATCAAGCGCGAAGGCAGGACTTCGCACCAGCTTCCCACCATGGAAAGGCATCTAGCGAGGGCACACTTCGCCCAACGCCTAGCCATGCGCCAAAGGCCATACCCCGTACACCACAAATTCCTCAACCAAATCGCGCCCACTGCTCAGGCCGGCGGCGCACCGAAGGGCCCCTTCGTCCGCATCATCCTCCGCCACTTCAAAAGGCGGGTATGCTGAGTAAAGATGCGAGCACATCTCGGACATGGGGAGCCCCAGATGGTCTTCGACTGTACCCTCCGTGACGTAAAACCAAAACTCATGCCAATTGCCCCACTTGTTGCGGGCGCAAGGAACCAACTCAACTACCTCCATCGTGGTCTTGCCGGTCTTTGGCGTAAATGTACAGGACCCAAACTGGGCAACTTCATCTCCAATCATCCTTTTCTGCCAGTGCAGGCAATAGTACTTCGCGAAGACTTCGACTGATGGCTGTTCGCCGTACGAAGTCATCGCCCAGACATACTTCGACAGAGCCACCACGGCATTCGGAGTCAACTGATGGATCTGAACGTTAAATCTGCGCAGGACTTCTCCAACAAATCGGTGCGCAGGCAGGCGGAGACCAGCGGCGAAGAACGCCTCGAACACAACCAACTCGCCCTCCGGCTCGGGGACTTCCTCCGTCCCCGGGACACGAGCGACTCTGCCGCCAAAGTAACCCAGCCGCTGCATATCTTGCACGCGGACCGACGACATCCGCGACACACCAAAATCCACCATATCGCCGGCGCGCAACTCCTCCGCCGCCACAGTACTCAGCGTTTCCTCAGACGACACGTCGACCGGCAGCGTGGCGGCAGCAGAAGAAGAAGAGGTCGGCATCGCTACGTACCGTCAGAGGCGGCGGGCGGTCTGCTTCACTCGAGCCAGATCTCCGGCGAACAAGAGCAAGGAGAGCAGACGGGTAGCAAGACGGTGGAAAAGGCGGCTAGGGTTTTCATAGAGCGCGGAAAGATAAAGTTCAAAACACGCTGCCCCCCGCCCCCTTTTATACACAGGGCGCGGCGCTTCGGGAAACCCGCAGTCCAACAGTACGGTGTCAATTAACGGTCATGTCAAAAACCCCACGGAACCACTTCGAGCGAGGACAGCGTCTCCACCATCTAGCGACATCTTCGGCACCAGATGACTTAGTCGAACTGGTCCCTCGGAGGGCAAATGTTGGGGCGAAGGCGAAGACGCCACCCTTCGCTCGAGGCCTTCGCCGCAGTCGTTGGTCCAACGGAGACAAGACAACGGGCAAGGACACCCTTTGCTCCATACGACATCGGACGAAGACCCGTGACGAGGTCATCCCACCGTGCGGCCTCGTCCAGCATGGAGGCCCACGTGTGATCCGGCCCATTGTAACAGGCCCTGCGTGGCCGCTGCGTGTTACGGGCCTAATTTGTAAAGGTGCCTCTGTAATTACAGTCTGTAACCCCGCTTTATGGGAATATTCTGGGGATAACCTAGGTGTCTGAGGGCACATGCGTCCTTAACACAAGACGCTGGGCACTCGGATACCTATAAATACCCCTGCACAGTGCCCTTGAGAGGCGAGATTAACTGAGCTATTGCCATCTTGCGCGAGAACCCTGTTTACGTCACTACACACCCCCGTTGGATCCCCTTGCGATAGAGAGCAAGTTCCAACAGGTGGTACCCAAGGAAGAGCGCAAGGAATGAAGTGCGAGAGGAAAGGTTCCTCCATTAGAACTTTTGTTTAAAAACTTTATGGGAGGAGTTTTTACCTCCCTTGGTATATGTAATAATGTTACTCTGCACTCCTAGGATATACTCTAGTCTGTAATAACCAACTTGATCTTACTTTCTAAATAAATGTAAGTTTATGTAATCGCTTCCGCATTTCTATATCTCCGATGTTCTGTAATGTCTGCAAGATGGGTGAAACGTTCCTGGAAAGGTAAGAAAGAAGATACCGAACTTGTCGAGTGATTCAGGAACATCTACAGGGTTGTCTGATGTCTGTTGGACAAGGACAACTATAGGTGGGCCTAATTACTTGGGAGGTTCTGTCACATTTGCGATGATAAGAGGAGAAGAGCCAACACAGACATACAACAGGCTAAAGACCCTTGTCAATAAAATCTGAAGCTATGGGAGTACAAGATGGATAGATCATGATGTCTTCTGGCTCATGCTCAGGTCATTTACGGTTATTGACCCTCATCTTGTAAACCTTATTCATGAAAACCTCAGGTACACCAAGATGACGCCCAAGGAAATCCTCAGAAAATTTATAAGCGGGCGTATGATGGTGAAAGAAGCACGATATGTGGACGATGCCTTGAACGGTCCACTTCCCGTCTACGAGTCGTAGCCTGTTGCTCTCAAAGCAACCAGAAGCAAGGAGGCGCTACCTAGCAAAGTAGCACAAGTAGAGGTTGTTGGGCTCAATGAGGATGAGATGGAACTCATCATCAAGCGCTTCAAGACCTCACAGAAAGGACGCAAGGAGTACCCCCAACTAGAACAAGTCAAGGGGAAAATGCTCCTGCTTCAAATGCGGTAAGACTAGTCACTTTATTGCACAATGCCCCGACAATGATAATGACCAGGCACAAGAGAAGCGTGGGAAGAGGGAAAAGAATAAAAACTACAGGAATGCCAAGGGCGACATGCACATCGGGAAGGAATGGGACTCTGACTGTTCCTCATCCGACTCCGAAGATGAAGGACTAGCTGCCTCTGCCTTCAACAAATCATCGCTCTTCCCCAATGAACGCCATACGTGCCTTATGGCTAAGGAGAAGAAGGTATGTATTCGAGACACTCCCAAATATACTTCTTCTAGTGATGAAGAATCATCTGATGATGAGGTAGATTATACTGATCTGTTTAAGGGATTAGATAGAACTAAGGTAGACAAAATAAATGAGTTCTTTGATGCTCTTAATGAAAAGGATAGATTGCTAGAAAATCAAGAAGATATTTTGTATGAGGAACATGATAAATTCATTAGTGTTCAAAAAATATCTTGCTCTAGAAGTCAAGAAAAATGAAATACTATCCTCTGAATTGTCTACCTGTCATGAATCTATCTCTAGCCTAAAGAATTTAAATGATGATTTGAATGCTAAGCTAGAGAAAGTAAATATAACTATGTCATGTGTAGAACATGTCGTTATTTGCAATAGATGTAAAGACTTTGATGTTGATACTTGTAATGAGCATGTTTCTACTATTGCTAAGTTAAACAATGATGTTGCAAGTCTTAATGCTCAACTTAAGACTTGCAAAGAAAGTTATGAGAAACTAAAATTTGCTAGGGATGCCTACACTGTTGGTAGACACCCCTCTATTAAGGATGGACTTGGTTTCCGAAAGGAAACCAAGAACTTAACAAGCCAAAGGACTTCCGGTCTCTCAACAAGGAGAAAGGGAAGGCTCCTATGGCTAGTATTTCTCAAAAGAACCATGCCTATCTTTATGATAAGAAATTTACTAGTTGTGCTCATAATTATAGGTTTTATGATAATATTGTTTCTCATGATGCTGCATTTAATCCTCATGTTATGTGTAAATCTAGCTCTACATATGCTTATGGTAGAAATAGGCCTAGGCATAATCATGTTGTGTCTCATGCGCCTAGGAAAGCATGCACTGGTCCTAATATTGTTTATCATGCGTGTAATGCTTCTTTTGTACTTTTATGCAAAAATGCCAAAGTAGTTGCTAGAAAATTTGGATCTAAATGCAAGGGAGACAAGACTTGCATTTGGGTTCCAAAAGTTATTGTAACTAACCTTGTAGGACCCAACAAGAGTTGGGTACCTAAAACCCTAGCTTAATTACCTTGCAGGTTCATGCATCCGGGGGCTCAAGCTGGATTATCGACAGTGGATGCACAAACCACATGATGGGGGAGAAGAAAATGTTCACCTCCTACGTCAAGAACAGGGATTCCCAAGACATCATAATCTTTGGAGATGGGAATCAAGGCAAGGTCAAAGGCTTAGGCAAGATAACCATCACATTCGAGCATTCGATCTCTAATGTGTTTTTAGTTGAATCGCTCGGGTATAATTTATTGTCTGTGAGTCAACTATGTAACATGGAATATAATTGTTTGTTTACAAATATTGATGTATTTGTCTTTAGAAGGAGTGATGGTTCATTAGCTTTTAAGGGTGTATTAGACAACAAGCTCTACTTAGTTGATTTTTCGAAAGAGAATGCCGATCTAGATGCATGCTTAATTGCTAAGACTAATGTTGGGGACTTGTTCTCAAATGCTATGAATTAAGAACAAGGCAACATAAAATGTTAAATATCAATGCCCTTCGTCCGCTGAAGCATTATCTCCTCAAGGATTTAACGAACTTCGGACGAAGACCATGATCGGAATATTACGAAGGTTTCACCTTCGTAATTAAACTTACAAAGATAATACAAGGTAATGTACAATGTGAAACATTAAAGATAAATATATCGGAAATAAGTGACATTATTCATATGTCTTATTATATGAATCTAAGATGCTTGAACATAATGTTTAGGTACATTTATACCTTTGCCTTGACAAATAATAATTCCCGAGTGAAGCGTTTGCAATTACAGGAATGCGTGAACAGTAGAGGAATACTGTTCACTATTTATAGGCACAGGACACAGCCTGTGAGGAATTACAATCATGCCCCTCATAAAAGTTTACAACATTGACTCAGACCCTTATGGACTAAAAGGTCATTCTATCTTTAAGTCGATTCGATCCCTCATCTTCGGACATGCTATAATACCGAAGCTTCATGAATGGTACTTTCGGCATTACGTTCAAACAGCTTCAGCCGAAGCTGTTTTCTTTCCGCAGGACCTTCGGCGACGAAGCATGGTCCCAACAACTAATATGGGCTAGTACTGGCATCGCCGTCTAGCACATGTTGGAATGAGGAACCTTCATAAACTTATAAAGGGAGAACTTATGTTAGGACTAACCGATGTCTATTTTGAGAAAGGCAGACCTTGTGCAGCATGCCAGGCAGGAAAGCAGGTGGGAAGCACCCATCATAGCAAGAATGTGATGACAACATTGTTGGGGACTTGTTCTCAAATGCTATGAATTAAGAACAAGGCAACATAAAATGTTAAATATCAATGCCCTTCGTCCGCTGAAGCATTATTTTCCCAAGGATATACTTCGGACGAAGGTTATAATGGCAGAATTACGAGGGTTATACCTTCGTAATTGAACTCACAAAGATAATATAAAATAACGTAAGACATAAAGCATTAAAGACAAGTAAATTGGAGATAGATAACATCATTTATATACTATATAAATTTAAGATGTTCAAACATTATATTTAGACACATTTATACCTTTGCCTTGACAAAGGGTGATTTCCAAGTGATGCGATTGCAATTGCAAGAATGCGTGAGCAATAAAGGAATACTGTTCACTATTTATAGGCACAGGACACAGCCCGTGAGGAATTACAATCGTGCCCCTCATAAAAGTTTACAACAATGACTCGGACTCTTATGGACTAAAAGGTCATTCTATCTTTAAGTCGGTTTGTAATTCCGAAGCTTCACAAAATGGCACCTTCGGCATCACGTACGAGCAGCTTCAGCCGAAGCTGTTTCTTTCGGCAGGACCTTCGGCGACGAAGCATGGTCCCAACAGTAGCCCCTTCGCGGTGCTAGATCGTTTTTCGTAACGAGCTTGATCCGTGAAAAAAGTCTCTTAGGCTTCAGGAAGCCGAAGGTCCGAAAAACACCTTCCCTGAGCTCGTTGTCGAGAAACGATACAGTTTCTGAGCGCAGAGCGGTCCCACAGTGCAGGTTCACTATTTGGTTTTTGCGGCCCACCGCGCAGCGGGTGCGAGCAACTGTTTGCCTGGTGTAAAAATCCTGACGATTCACCTTCTTACCTGCAGCACTATATAAATAGACAGGTAGGTGTGAAGTTACCACAGCATTCATTGCTATTGCACTGTTTTGCTGCCAAAAATTTTAACCATAGCCGAAGCTTGTCTTTCGCATTCGAACGAAGCTCCTGTTTGGCGTTTGCTTTGTTAGAAGGAGAGCTTCGGAAGAAAAGGTTATTAATTTCCAAGAAATCTTTCAAGAAATTCAAAATTAAATGGCCAGAGTGTGCTCTACTGCTAGAGTTGAGCGTGAGGGAGACGAAGCCAAAGGTGTGGAGACTGTTCCTATATCGGAAGCAATGCAGCGATCTGGATTGGTGACATCGGAAGAAATTCCCGCTGCCGAAGCAGAACAAGCCGCTGCCGAAGCAGAACAAGGAGATATTGAGGAGGCTGATTCTGACGGTGATTACATTATCACAGTACCGAGCAAGCCTAGCCATCTGGACTTCGGAAAGTCGACTATCTCCAAGGCTGATTTTCTGAAGATGGTGAAGTCGGGCTACTTTATCGAAGATGAGAAAAAGCTGATTCGCTTCGGTGGAGAGGAAACTACCCCGAAGCCAGAGAAGGATGAAATAGTGATTTTCAAGAGTTTTCTTAAAGCTGGCTTGAGATTTCCGTTGAATAGGATGATTGCTGATGTGCTACAAAAGTTTGGGATCTATTTTCACCAACTGACTCCTAACGCCATTGTTAGGCTTAGTGTTTATATCTGGGCTCTCCGAAGCCAGGCGGTGGAGGCATTTGCCGAAGGTTTCTACCGGGTACACGAGCTACATTATCAAACCAAGGCCAGAGAGGATGGGTTACACGAAAATTTTGGTTGTTATAATTTTGCCTATCGGAAAACCACAAAATTTCCTGTGATCAGCTACCGAAGCAAGTGGCCGGCAGGCTGGAAATCAGAATGGTTCTACGTCAAAGTTGACGATGACAAGGAAAAGCTGGTACAGAGTCCACTTGAACTGATTTTCGGAGAAACCAGACCCCGATGCAATATGACAGCAGAAGGTCCAACCCGGATCGCGCTGGCTGAATTCAAGACTATTGCAGAGCACATTGGCACTAGAGATTTAGTGCAGGAATTTCTGGCCTTCAGAGTATTTCCAACTATGAAGGAGTGGACTATGTCGAAGCTTACAGGGGATAAGAAAGAGGGGGAGCTTGTCCGACTACCCTACCATTATAAGTTCAAGAAATATTTTAAGGCACCCTGCCAAGAATGGCTCGATACAATCGAAATAATGAGTACTGAAATTCTTGGAAATTACTCTAAAAAAGAGGACCAATTGATGACAGCAGCCTTCGGTACCCGGCCGAAACGAAGGCTAAACAGAGTACTTGATGCTATAGGCTTCGAATATCCTGACTATGGGCGATTGGGCGGAGATGCTGGCGGCCCGAAGAGAAAAAGAATTGCCAGCGCTATTGACGAAGAAAGCACCAAAGTGGCCAAAAAGAAAAAGGAGATTTCTGAAAAACTGAGTCCTGAAAAGTTGAGCCCTAAGCCAAAGGTGGCTGCTGTAAAAAAGAGAAAAACTGCATCTCCAGAACCAGAAACGTTGGTTCGAGAAGAAGATACTCCTGCAACACCTTCTGCTGCCGATGTAGAAGAGATTATGAAGGTAATGACTGAACCCTTGCTTGTCAAGCTAAGTCCGCTGGCGCCGGAACTGACGAAGTTTTTTCAAAAGGACAAAGCAGCTTCGGCAGAAGAAGGTCCTGCACTGCCGAAAAAACGAAGAATTATTCAGATAGCAGATGTGATTCATCAGACGCCGCCACCGGTGACAATGTCAAAAGTTGCTTTTGTCGAGACCGCCGAAGCAAAAGACGCCGCAGCCGAAGCCACCAGAGTGGAAGCCCCCGAAGCTAAAACCGGCGCAGCCGAAGCTACCGGGGCCGAAACCAGGGCCACAGAGGATCCGAACCTGGAAGACACACTTGAAGTTATTGATAATATACTCCTGAAAATGGCTGAGGAAGAAACTGTTGTGGCTGCAGCGAGCACAGCAACTGAAAAGGGGAAAAAGCAAGTTGAAGACATTTTGGAAGAAAGAGATTTTAACTTTCAAGATTTACTTGGGCAAGAATTGACAGATGCTGAAAAAGAAGAGCTTAAAAAATATGCCATATCCTGCGGATATAAGCCAGGGGCTACACTGTTTGGTGGGGTTAACGAAGGAAAGCTGAGATGCCTTCGAAACCGCAGCGAAGCTAAAATTGTTAGAACCCTCTCCAAAAACATTGGCCTGCCGAAGCTAGAAGCGGACCTCTGCCGCTACCAACGACACCATATCGCCGGAAGCTTACTTTATGCTAATTTTAAGGTAACAAATATTATTGCTATTTTATTATTATTATTATTATTATTATTTAGGTCGTTTTTTAACGAAGATTGTTTTGACAGAGCATATTGTTAAGTAAGGTTCTAAAAATGCAACAAGATCTCGAAGACGAGAAAAACAAAGCCATCATCCAAGATTTGGCTGAAAAAGTTGAAAATTACGAAGCTGATCTGAAAAAGAAGGACTTCACCATCCAGGACCTTGAAATCATGGTTAAAGAGCACGAAGGTGCATTAGAAAAGAAAGACTTTGTTATCCAGTCTATAGAAGGCTCCTTGGCTGAAGTCCAAGAAGAGAACGACAGCTTAAAGAATGAATTGATGAAACAATCAGAAAAATTTGAGCAAGAAAAGAAACACCTTGAAGTAAGCCTTAAAATTGAGATGGATAAAAATTCAAATTTGCAAAAATCCTTGAAGGAACTTCAGGGGAAATGCCTAAGCTTCGGCAGCCGATGCGTGCAACGGCTGAAGGATGTGTTTCATTCTATCGGAGCCAGCTCTGAAAAATTTACACCTTCAGCTGAAAATCTGCCCAGCACATTAGAATATATTGAAGGCGAGGTTGATGCTCTTGACGAAGTTATTGGTGGGCATGCCGACTTCTGCGCCCTGGTAGCTTCTTGGGGCACAGCTACCGCTTTTCTGAAGGCTGGCTGTACGCATGGAAATATTTTGAATAGACCAAACTTCAGCTTATCAGCATCAGATCTGATTGATATCCCAAGCCTAGCCCGAAGCATTGGAAATAGATTCATGACCCAGATCTGGGTAAATGGCGGGCGAAAAATGGCGAGTGACGAAGCTCGAAGTCATCTTAAGCCGGTAAGAAACTTATATTTATTACTTTTACCTTCTCCTTGAAATTTGCACCTTTCTTATTCTGCTGTTTGATATATGCAGGATGACGAAGCTGAAGAATGACGAAGCTGAAGTTTGACGAAGCCTAGCCTGAAGCTTGATAGTTGCTTACAATATACTTTCCTGCAAAAATTCTAGAGAAACTTTTGTAATATAGTTATGGAACAACTCATGTAATTTGTACATACCTTGTAATATATTTTGTTTCTGCTATCTGTGTACAATCTGCTTTGCTGTGGACGAAACTTCTCTTTTGAGCCGAAGGCGAAAAACACCTTCCCTTCTTTTCGTACACAACGAAGCATAAAAATTTTTCCTTCGAAGTTTTTCCTCATTGCTGAAGCACCTGTCTTTTTTGTGTGGTATGATGATAATTCTATATATGTCTAAATGAATGTTTATGAATGCAAATGACATGATGAAATGTATTGTGCAAATGAATATTGGGACACATGTTCAAAAACCATAATCACAGCCCTTCATCCCCTTAGGAATGATTCAAATCTTTTTGTCGTTTACTTTTCGGCTTCACCGTTTACTTTTCGGTGTATCAGCGTTGACTTTTCGCTGTAAGCCTCCCTTAGGAGCTTCTTCGCCTTTTACTTTCAGCGGAATCAGCATTTATTTTTCGCTGTAAGCCTCCCTTAGGAGCTTCTTCGCCTTTTACTTTCAGCGGAATCAGCGTTTATTTTTCGCTGTAAGCTCTGCATTCCCTTAGGAACGACTTTTGAGCTTCTCCCTGTTTCCTTTTCTTTTTTTCCTTTGCATTTACATTTACATTTTTGGGGGATATCACTCTCATAGAATTGAAATAAGGAAAATTACATGTTGTGGCCCCATTAAAAACCTTTCTCCCCCTTTGGAAAGGAAAAGGGTGCCACAAAAAAGAATAGAAAAAAATACATCAAGCTAAACATAATATCGCCGAAGCTCATCCGCATTCCATGATCTAGGAATGTCGTTGTCGTCCATATCCTTCAATCTGTAGGAACCGGGTCTTGACGAAGATACTACCAAAAAGGGGCCTTCCCACTTCAGCTGTAATTTGCCTACTGTCTCAGGGTTGGCTACTCTTCGAAGTACCAAGTGTCCTGGTTCAATGTTCTTCAGCTTGACCTTTCTGTCACGCCATTTTATTGTTTCAACTTGATATTTATTGATGTTTTCCACAGCTTGAAGTCTGATTCCTTCTATAGCATCTTTTTCTACAGAGCAATCAGCTTCGTCTTCGCCTTCCGCCGAAGCTACTGTTCTTATTGATCCTGTTTTGGCCTCCTCCGGGGTTATTGCTTCGTCACCAAATAATAGTTTGAAGGGCGTAAAACCTGTTGATCTCGACATGGTTGTGTTATGGCTCCACACCACTTTGATTAACTCGTCTGGCCACTTTCCCCTGGGCTGATTGAAGATTGACTTCATTATTCCTGTCATTATGATCCCATTAGCTCTTTCGACAAGTCCATTTGACTCTGGATGTCGGACTGATGCAAAATGGATTTTCGTGCCAATTTGATCACAAAATTCTCTGAAGGCTTCAGAATCAAACTGTGTCCCATTGTCCACAGTAATGGCCTTCGGCACTCCGAAGCGACAAACAATGTTTTGCCAGAAAAACTTTTGAATAATAAATGAAGTTATTGTGGCTAAGGGCTTTGCCTCAATCCACTTGGAAAAATATTCCACTGCCACTACCACATATCTTAAGTTCCCCTGTGCTGGTGGTAATGGGGCTAGCAAATCAAGGCCCCACCTTTGCAACGGTCAAGTGGGTTGTATTAATTGAGTTAAAGACGAAGGTTGTTTTTGATCTCTTGCACATTTCTGACAACCTTCGCACTTTTGGACTAAATCCGCTGCATCCGAAGCTGCCTTTGGCCAATAAAATCCTTGACGAAAAACTTTCTCAAACAAAGGCCTAGATCCAATGTGAGATCCACACAGGCCTGCGTGCATTTCCTTCATCAATTCTATGCCTTCGGATCTGGATAAACACTTGAGCAACGGGGAACAGACCCCTCGCTTGTATAGTTCCCCTTCTATTATGACATATGGTCGAGCTCTTGCTTCTATCCTCCTGTTATAAGCTTCGTCATCTGAAAGAAAATTACCCTGAAGGAAAGAGATGATTTTAGTTCTCCAATCTTCACTATAGACAGGGGATATGTTAAGAACCGCTCTTTCAAGAAGCTCGACCGAAGGTGCTTTTATTGTTTCGAAAAATACTTCCGAAGGTAAAGGCAGCCCCTGTGCTGCTGATTTGGCCAATAGATCAGCGTATTCATTTTCTCCACGAGGAATATTTTTGACAGAGAATCCTTCGAGGAAGCCTCAATCCTTCGGACTGTATCTAAATATTTTTCAAGCTTCGGGTCTCTTGCTTTATAGCTCTTGTCAATATGACCAGAAATAACTTGGGAGTCAGTTTTAAGAATGGCCCTTCTGATTCCCATTGCCTTTAACTTCCGAAGACCCAAGAGCAGAGCTTCGTACTCAGCGATATTATTTGTGCAACTAAAATCAAGTCTTGCCGCATAACAAGTTTTAACTTTGGAAGGTGAAACCAACACAGTAGCCGCTCCTGCTCCGAAGGTTTCCCAAGACCCATCGCAAAACACTGTCCATGCTTCGGCATCTTTATTCGTTTCTTCCTCCTGAGCCCCTGGCGTCCAGTCAGCAATGAAATCTGCCAACGCTTGGGACTGAATCGAAGATCTATGGACATAATCAATACAAAATTCGTTGAGCTCTGCAGCCCATTTTCCAATCCTTCCAGTAGCTTCTCGGTTTCTCATAATATCCTTCAGAGGTTGTGAAGAAGGAACAATTATGTTGTAAGCTTGAAAATAATGCCGAAGCTTCCTGGAGGCCATCAAAACAGCATACAGTACTTTCTCCAATTCTGTATAATTTTTCTTTGATAAACTAAGAACTTCGGATACGAAATATATTGGGGCCTGCCTCTTAACTTGGCCTTCAAGCTTCTCCTGGACAAGTGCTGCACTTACCGCTGAGTACGAAGCTGCCACATATAATAACAAAGGAGCCCCTGGCGTTGGTGGAGTTAATGTTGTTAGATCTATCAAATATTGCTTCAGCTCTTCGAAGACTGTCTGTTGAACTGGTCCCCATTGAAAAACTTCGGCTGACTTCAGTACTTCGAAAAATGGTAAATTTCTCTCTGCTGATCTAGATATGAATCTGTTGAGAGATGCCAGCCTTCCTGTCAATCTTTGAGCCCCCTTCTTTGTACTTGGTGGTTCCATTCGAAGTAGAGCTTCGATTTTGCTCGGATTAGCCTCAATTCTCTTTGTTGAAACTAAGCAACCAAGAAATTTTCCCTTCTTTACTCCGAAGACACATTTTTCTGGATTCAACTTTAAGCCAGCCTGTCTAAAATTAGCGAAAGTCTCCTGCAGATCAGCAATGTTGTTATCTTGCTTCGTGCTTTTTACAATGATATCATCAACATAAGTTAGCACATTCCTGCCTATCTGAGAATGGAGGACCTTCGCTGTCATTCTGCTGAAACTTCCTCCGGCATTCTTGAGCCCCTCAGGCATCCAATGGTAACAATATGTTCCACTGGGGGTTATGAAGCTGGTTTTCGGTTCATCCTCCTTCTTCATCCAGATTTGGTGATAGCCTGAATAACAATCTAGCAGACTCATAAGCTCTGATGAAGCTGCTGCATCGACTAAGGAATCTATCCTTGGCAACGGGAACTCGTCCTTCGGACAGGCCTTATTGAGATCAGTAAAATCGATGCACATTCTCCATTTACCATTGGCCTTCTTTACCATAACAGTGTTAGCCAACCATTCTGGATATTTTACCTCTCTGATAACTCCAGCACTGAGGAGTCTTTTCACTTCGTTGCGAGCACCTTCGGCTTTGTCATCAGACATCTTCCGAAGCCTTTGCTTTCTTGGTCTAAAGGATGGATCAACATTGAGCGAGTGCTCAATAACATCCCTGTTTACTCCGCAAAGATCATTAGCTGACCAAGCAAAAACATCTTTGTTGTTGAACAAAAACCTTATCAAGGTTTTCTCCTGCTCTTCGGACAGTTGAGATCCCAATAGCACCTTCTGTTCTGCTATGTCCTCACATAAGAGCATGGGCTTCGGCTGATCAGCCGAAGCAGCTTTTTCCCTTCTGAACTTGTATTGCTTACAAGCTTCAGCTCCATCTATGTTATGGATTGCTTTTGAGTCTGTCCAATTTCCTTCGGCCCTTCTGGCAGCTTCCTGACTTCCATGAATAGCAATGGGTCCTTGGTCCGAAGGTATCTTCATGCAAAGATAGGCGGGATGAAGGATTGCTTCGAAGGCATTGAGAGTACCACGACCAATGATTGCATTGTAAGGGTATTCCATATCAACAATATCAAATACAACTTGTTCAGTCCTTGTGTTGTTAATGAATCCGAAGGTTATTGGCATTATGATTTTTCCAAGTGCTACGATCTGCCTTCCTTCGAAGCCACAAAGGGGATGTGTGGCATCATGAATTTTATCCTCGGGCTCTTGCATCTGTCTGAAGGCCTTAGCAAATATGATATCAGCTGCGCTGCCTGTATCAACCAAAACATTATGGACCAGGAATCCTTTGATCACACAAGAGATAACCATAGCATCATTGTGTGGGTAATCCTTGAGTTGGAGATCCTCTTGAGAGAAGGTAATTGGAATGTGAGACCATCATGACTTGATGAAGGGTCCTTGCACCCCAACGTGTTGTACCCTTCTCTGTGCTTCCTTCTTCTGCTTCTTGTTGGCTGGCTCTGAGCATGAACCGCCTGTTATCAGGAGTACCAGCTTCGGAGCCGAAGCAGCTCCAGCTTGATCGTTGAACGAAGCCATCAGCTCAAAAAAGTGGAAGTGAGTTCACCGGAGGTGGGCGCCAATGTTGGGGACTTGTTCTCAAATGCTATGAATTAAGAACAAGGCAACATAAAATGTTAAATATCAATGCCCTTCGTCCGCTGAAGCATTATTTTCCCAAGGATATACTTCGGACGAAGGTTATAATGGCAGAATTACGAGGGTTATACCTTCGTAATTGAACTCACAAAGATAATATAAAATAATGTAAGACATAAAGCATTAAAGACAAGTAAATTGGAGATAGATAACATCATTTATATACTATATAAATTTAAGATGTTCAAACATTATATTTAGACACATTTATACCTTTGCCTTGACAAAGGGTGATTTCCGAGTGATGCGATTGCAATTGCAAGAATGCGTGAACAGTAAAGGAATATTGTTCACTATTTATAGGCATAGGACACAGCCCGTGAGGAATTACAATCGTGCCCCTCATAAAAGTTTACAACAATGACTCGGACTCTTATGGACTAAAAGGTCATTCTATCTTTAAGTCGGTTTGTAATTCCGAAGCTTCACGAAATGGCACCTTCGGCATCACGTACGAGCAGCTTCAGCCGAAGCTGTTTCTTTCTGCAGGACCTTCGGCGACGAAGCATGGTCCCAACAAACATCAAGACCACTGGAACTTCTACACATGGATCTCTTCGGATCCATTGCTTATCTCAGCATCGGGAGAAGTAAGCATGGTCTTGTTATAGTTGATGATTTTTCCCGCTTCACTTGGGTATTCTTTTTGGAGGATAAATCTGAAACCCAAGGAACCCTAAAGCGCTTCTTAAGGAGAGCTCAAAATGATTTTGAGCTAAAGGTGAAGAAGATAAGAAGCGATAATGGGTTTGAGTTCAAGAATCTACAAGTTGAAGAATATCTTGAGGAGGATGGCATCAAGCACGAGTTCTCTGCTCCCTACACACCGCAGCAAAACGACGTGGTAGAGAGGAAGAACAGGTCGCTAATTGATATGGCAAGGACGATGCTCGGGGAATACAAGACGCCTGAGCAGTTTTGGTCGGAAGCTGTGAACACAGCTTGCCATGCTATAAACCGGCTCTATCTGAACCGCCTCCTCAAGAAGACCTCCTATGAACTCTTAACTGGTAACAAACCTAATGTTTCCTATTTTCGTGTATTTGGGAGCAAATGCTACATTTTGGTAAAGAAAGGTAGGCATTCAAAGTATGCTCCCAAAGCGGTAGAATGTTTCTTACTAGGATATGACTCAAATACAAAGGCGTATAGGGTCTTCAACAAATCATCAGGATTAGTTGAAGTCTCTAGCGTCATTGTATTTGATGAGACTAATGGCTCTCCAAGAGAGCAAGTTGATCTTGATGATATAGATGAAGATGAGGTTCTGATGGCCGCAATGCGAACGACGACGCTAGGTGATGTGTGACCACAGGAACTACAAGAACAAGATCAACCCTCTTCCTCTACGGTGGTGCAACCCCCAACTCAAGACGATGAACAGGTACCTCAAGAAGAAGGGTAGGATCAAGGGGAGCACATGAAGAACAAGATAAGGAGGAAGAAGCATCACGCCCCCTCCAACTCAAGTCCGGTCGACGATCCAAAGAAACCATCCAGTGGATCAAATTCTAGGTGACATAAGCAAGGGAGTAACAACTCGCTCACGATTAGCAAATTTTTGTGAGCATTACTCGTTTGTGTCTTCTATTGAGCCTTTCAGGGTAGAAGAAGCCTTGCAGGATCCGGACTGGGTGTTGGCCGTGCAGGAAGAGCTCAACTTCAAAAGAAATGAAGTTTGGAGCCTGGTGCCACGTCCAAGGCAAAACGTTGTAGGAACCAAGTGGGTGTTCCGCAACAAGAAAAACGAACACAGATTGGTGACAAGAAACAAGGCTCGACTTGTGGCAAAAGGTTATGCCAAGTCACAGGTATGGATTCTGAGGAGACTTTTGCTCCTGTGGCTAGGTTAGAATCAATTCGGATTTTTTCGGCCTATGCTGCTCACCATTCCTTTAAGCTGTACCAAATGGACGTAAATAGTGCTTTCCTTAATGGACCAATCAAGGAGGAGGTATACGTGGAACAACCCCCTAGCTTTGAGGATGACAGGTATCCTGACCATGTCTACAAGCTCTCTAAGGTGCTCTATGGACTTAAGCAAGCCCCAAGAGCATGGTATGAATGCCTTAGAGATTTTCTTATTGCTAATGCTTTCAAGGTTCGGAAAGCTGATCCTACTCTATTCACAAAGACTTGTAATGGTGATCTCTTTGTGTGCCAAATATATGTCGATGACATTATATTTGGTTCTACTAATCAAAAGTCTTGTGAGGAGTTTAGCAGGGTGATGATGCATAAATTTGAGATGATGATGGGCGAGTTGAACTACTTCCTTGGATTTCAAGTGAAGAAACTCAAGGAAGGCATCTTCATCTCTCAAATGAAGTACACTCAAGATCTTATCAAGAGGTTTGGGATGAAGGATGCAAAGCCTGCGAAGACACCGATGGGAACTGACAGACATCTAGACCTCAACAAAGGAGGTAAGTCCGTTGATCAAAAGGCATACCGGTCAATGATAGGTTCATTACTTTATCTTTGTGCTAATAGACCGGACATAGTGCTTAGTGTATGCATGTGTGCTAGATTTCAATCCGACCCCAAGAGTGTCACCTTGTGGCCGTTAAGCGAATTCTTAGATATTTAGTTTCTATGCCTTGCTTCGGGATCTGGTATCCAAAGGGGTCTACCTTTGACTTAATCGGATACTCAGATTCCGACTATGTCGGGTGCAAGGTTGATAGGAAGAGCACATTAGGGACGTGCCAGTTTCTGGGAAGGTCCCTGGTGTCTTGAAGCTCTAAGAAACAAACATTAGTTGCCCTATCCACCGCTGAGGTCGAGTATGTTGTCGCAGGATAGTGTTGCGCGCAACTACTTTGGATGAGGCAAACCCTCCGGGACTTTGGCTATAATCTGAGCAAAGTCCCACTCCTATGTGACAATGAGAGTGCAATCCACTTGGCGGATAATCCTGTTGAACACAGTCGCACTAAGCACATAGACATCCGGCATCACTTTCTGAGAGACCACCAGCAAAGGGGAGATATCGATATTTACCACATTAGCACCGAGAACCAGCTAGCCGATATCTTCACCAAGCCTTTTGATGAGAAAAGGTTTTGCAGGTTGTGTAGTGAGCTAAATGTCTTAGATTCGCGTAACTTGGATTGATCTACAGCATACATGTGTTCTATGCCTTTGATTAGGTTACTTTAAATTGTATTGTCTTTAATTGCTTATTTTGGTTCTCAAGTTGTACAAGTCATCCCCGGACCTCACAAGTCCCTATGCAAATGATGCACATGTTTAGGGGGAGGATTCTAACACCCCTGGTGTTACCAAAGCCCTGACCCAAAGAAGCACCTTTGTGTCCTACTCAAACTATATGATAAAATGGGAAGTGAAGGAACTCAAAGTTGTAGAAGCATGGTTAAGATAAGCATTTACATAATAAGAGATAAAACCCTATCCTTCATATAATGTCCACCCACAAACAAGATTCTAAAACTCTAAATCCTTCTTAAGCACTTAAAACCTAACCATGGGATTAAAGGGGAAAGAGTGGGCAAATGATCAAAACATAAAAAGGAACCTTAACTAAAGATGAAGTGTATTAGTAAAGCTACAAAATTTAGTAAGAGAAATATTGCAGAAAGGCCCAACAAAAACCTCAAATTAGTGCATCAAGTGGAAAGCACACTAGAGCCATCAAAATTTCTCTAAGTCCCCAAAACCACCCTAGCCCCAAGATCAAAGGTGTTCACCTTTGTGCTAGCGCCAAAACCACTTGGACCAAATAGCAAAAAGTACCCAAATCACCCAAGGCACCTCTCTGAAAAATTTGAATTCAAACCGAAGTCATTTGACATGGTTTGACATTGATTTTGTCACTGGTGAACAGTGCCGACAGACTTGACTTGGCGCCCGCATATCTCAAGATCTAGGGCATATCTCCCATTGGAACTTACACAAACTAGCTAGCCCTAGGTGCCAGGAAGAGATCTGCACAAGACCCTTGGCGAGATTCGCACGTTTGTGATCCCTGCAAGCGCTTGAACAAAGGCAGAAACAAACGCCCACGTGTTCGACGCGTTCTGGCGCGCCAGAGCACGCCCTCGGCGCTCCGCCCACGCGCGTAGCCCCGCGCCGCGCCAACCTCGCGTCCACGCCCGCGCCCGCGCCTATAAAAGCCATCCCGGCCTCGACCGTACACCCCCGCGTGTCGCTGACCCAACCCGAACTCAAGTTTGCCGGAGTTTGCCCTATGAGCAAGGTGCCAGCGGCCGCGCAAGCCATGGCCACCGTAGACCGGCCAACCTAGCCACTCCCCGCCCTGTCTGACCCTCGGGATAGCCTCTACGGACCTCGGTGAAGCTTCCAGAGCCGGGGATTGAACTCTACCTCACTGGAGACACCGGATCGACATCGTCGGACTTCACCCGACCGCCGGCGCAAGTAGACCGAGCCCCACGGTGAGCCTTCCTTCGATTCCTTGCACTGGTAGCGTCCTTAGCACCCCGTGAAGCTTCATGTGCCATTGGATTGAGCAATACCACCGTGAGCAGGCCGGAGCATACGCCGCCGACGAGCCCGACCGCCTGCGCACGTGGCCCGACCAATTCCGGCCATCACCGTCGACGAGTCGCACCTCGACGTGACCGCCAGGACCTCCCGGATCTAACCCTGCCCTTCACCGGACCTCCCTCGCCGTCAGTAAGCCGCACCACCCTGTTTATTCCCCGCGGTTACTGTTTCAAAGGGGGAGGGAGCTCAGAGGAAAAGAAGAAGAAGCCGGGGGGGTTTTGAATAGTCAGTGACTCAGATGAATAGCCCCGCAGGGGTATGGTTTAAAGACTTAGTTAAGGGAAAGCCCAGGGGTCTCTGTGTAAACTGTTTTTTATAAAACCTTTTAAACATTATTCATTTAAATGCAGACAGAGCTTGCAAATTTCATAACTTCAGTTTTATCCAATCAAATTTGGTCAAACTAATTTTGCTAGGTTTTGAATAATATGAACTACTTAGGAAAAATACTAAACACCCTAAGTACTGCAAGAAGTTTTAAAGTTTTGATCTAAATAGTAAACTGACCAAAAGCTAAATAAAGAAGAGAAAAATAGCTACACTTTTAGACTCGGGTTAAGAAAAATTAGAGAGGTACTTAACCACTAGCTAGCCTGTTTAAAAATAATAAACCCCTCAGTACACCAGATTAGAGAAGGGTTTACCATTTAAACTTACTTTGATTCAAAGTTAAAGAAAATGGAAAAGGGAGTTTAAAATAAGAACCAGTGGGCAACCACATTTTTGCTAGCTTACTTTATTAACAAAGGTCACTAGAAAATTTTGTTAAGCCCTCTGTTAGTACAAAAGGAATGCAACACATTTTATTTTATAAAATCAATGAAAACTTAGAAAAACCCTAGAAAATTAACCCCAAGGAGAACCCACCCCAATCCTTGGGATAACTAATAATATGCTGATATAAATCTAGGAAAAATATAAGTTTTGTTGTTTGATATTTTTCAAATAACAAGTTAGTTATAAGTACATTTTTGGCATTAAACTTTAGAAAATCACAACTAAATACCAAGTGGGTCTTTTGTGATTTTTAGCACAAGGGCCTATTATCACTTATGGACCTTAGCAAAAATAAATTTAAGTCCAGAAACCTCACCTAAATTAGAGCTATAGTGTAAAGTGCCCTTTTACCCTTACTTTTGTTATTTTTGCACAAGGAGCATCTGAATTAATTTCAACCTCAAATTTTTAGAATAAACCCCAGAGGTCAATGTTTACCCACTGTAATTTTTGTAACATTTTTAGAAAATTCTAAATTGCCATGAGAGTTCAAAGGCACTCAATAAGAAGCATAATAGAAAGTAAAATGAGAATTTTGGGGGAGATTAGTGGGGTGCAACCTTAAATCCTCCAAGAACCAAAACAAACCTCCAAGGAATGACTGAAATTTTAAGTTAATTCAAGACCCTAAAATGAATGTATAAAACCCTTAAGGCCAACAAAGGAAACCCTAGTGTACCACTATTTTAGTATTGTTTCCCTATGCTTAGTGTTTACGAAATGCCATATCATTAATATGCATATATCTTATTCATTGCATTCGATAGACTGTAATCTCGCTGACGAGGAGTACATCCTCGTTCCAGAGCACGGAGGTAGCCCAGGAGCCAGCACGAGAGCCTGCCATCGAGGATCTGTCTGCCCCAGCTATGGAAGGCAAGCCCCGGTTTTATGCATAGCCAATTCTATATGCTATTTTACTGCACCTAATGTTTGTAGGCTTGTACTGTGCACTTAAGTGTAGGAGTTGACTAAAACCTTAGTTGCATGAACTCAGGATTTCCTTTGTGATGGATACTAGTATGCTAGGTCGAGTAGCTGCTTTGCTAATTAGGGATCTCGGTAGAAGTCGAGTGATTTCTCTAGCACTCGCGCGATGCCAGGAATTGGTTGTATCCATTTTTATATCAGAATGATGATGGTCTATGGACAATGATCCATGAGGATGTGTTGTCTACGAGGCGAGAAATTGGAATAAGGATTAACGTGCGGATACCTGTGTCAAGCATTTGAACGTAGTAAACACATGCCGAGAAATATGGTAAATCGGTAAGCCTAGTACCTGAGTGAACCTGGCAGCATACTTTACTCCTCACGCGACCTGAGACGTGGTCTCCCATTCCGGTCATGGTGGGTACAAGTGCGGTCACTGCACGACAATAGTCGGGGTCAGTGAGGCCTTGTACGCCAAGGTGGTGAGCCCTGATCTGTTGACGGAGAATCGATGGGGACGGTTGATGTGTGTGGGGATGGAGTGCCTCGCCACATCGTGTGTTTAGGTTTACCTTGTGTTGGGGGCCTTCGTCCTCCGAAGGTCCTCAAAAACATAATTTAACAATGTCTTCCAAGTATGGTTTATGGACAGGTATCTTCGGATTCATGTTAAAAGCATACACGATGAGGAGCTTGGTCATGACGAAGGTTGTCGTCGCTCCGAAGCTGTGCGGAAAGGAGCTTCGGCTAAATCGCAGAAAGGGGAACCGACTTAAAAGGGAAAAGGCTGTTCAGTCCTCATAGATTTTTCTATAAGTCAATAGTAAATGTAAAGGGCATAATTGTAATTTCTCATAGGCTGTGTCCTATGCCTATAAATAGATGAACAGTACCCCCGTACTGTTCACGCGGATTGGTACTTGCTTTTGCGTCACACTTGTACTTTTTGCCTTCTGTCAAGCCGAAGGTACCTTTGTAACTCAATATTGTTTCTGTCTTTCCATGATAATATAATAAGAATGAATTAGCAATGTTATATGATTGTTTATGTTGTCTCTTATATTTCATATGCTTCTTCTTTTATTATTATACACTGCAATCATGAAGGTATGTCCTTCATGACCTTCGTCTGAAGATCATTATATCCTAAGGGGAATAATGCTTCGAAGGACAAAGGGCATTAACATTTAATATCTTGTGTTGCCTTGTTCTTAATTCCTAGTATTTGAGAACAAGTCCCCAACATTGGCACCCACCTCTGGTGAACCCTTTCTCGACCACCTTCGGCAAGCACTGACCTTCGTCATGCCACTGAAGAAAGCTTCAGCGCCAGGGGCTGCCACACTGCAGCCACTGGACCCGAACCAGGAGAACCTTTCTCTTCGAGAGGCCCAAAGCCAGAAGAGGAAGGCCACTAGTCCAACACTCCAGGAGGAGGAGTTGGACCAAGTGAGAGCACCTAGAGGGGGGGTGAATATGTGATCCTGTAAAAACTTGATATTTAACTTACAAAACTAGATTAGGAGTTAGCACAAATAATGCCAAGTGGCTAGAGAGGAGTCTTAGCAAAAACACAATAACCACAAGAAGATCAACACAGATAGACACAGTGGTTTATCCCGTGGTTCGGCCAAGTCCAACACTTGCCTACTCCACGTTGTGGCGTCCCAACGGACGAGGGTTGCAATCAACCCCTCTCAAGTGGTCCAAAGACCTACTTGAATACCACGGTGTTTTGCTTTGCTTTACTTTATCCCGCTTGCGAGGAATCTCCACAACTTGGAGTCTCTCGCCCTTACAAAGATGTTCACAAAGAAGCACGGAGTAAGGGAGGGATGAGCAACTCACACAAGACACAAAGATCACAGCAAATACGCACACACAAGACCCAGACTTGAGCTCAAGAGACTATCACGAGTTTCACACTAGAACGGAGCTCAAATCACTAAGAATGTCGAACAAGTGCGCAAGAATGAAGTGTGAGTGATCAACAATGCTCAAGGAATGCTTGGTGTGCTCCTCCATGCGCCTAGGGGGTCCCTTTTATAGCCCCAAGGCAGCTAGGAGCCGTTGAGTGCATTCCAGGAAGGCAATTCTTGCCTTCTGTCGCCTGGCGCACCGGACAGTCTGGTGCACCACCGGACACTGTCTGGTGCGGATTTCTTTCCTTCCTTGGCGAAGCCGACCGTTGGCGCTTTGGAGCCGTTGGCGCATCGGACACTGTCCGGTGCACACTGGACAGTCCGGTGCCCCCTTCCGACCGTTGGCTCGGCCACGTGTCTCGCGCGGATCGCGCGGCCGACCGTTGGCTCACCGGACAGTCCGGTGCACACCAGACAGTCCGGTGAATTATAGCCGTACGCCATTAATTACTTCCCGAGAGCAGCAAGTTCGCCTGAGCCAGCCTGGCGCACCGGACACTGTCTGGTGCACCACCAGACAGTCCGGTGCACCCAGACAGGGCTGACTTTGGCTGAACAAAGCCATCTTTAATTTCAACTTGATTTTTTCTGTTTCCAGCACTTAGACACAATACATTAGTCTCTAAAACAATGTACTAAGTCTGAGAAACATACCTTTATACTTGCTTTGTACTTTGTCCACCATTTAACACTTAGGCACTTGTGTTGGACACTAAATCACCAAAATACTTAGAAATGGCCCAAGGGCACATTTCCCTTTCAATCTCCCCCTTTTTGGTGATTTATGCCAACACAACATAAAGCAAGTAGAACAAATGCAAAATCAATCCAAATAAGAACTCAAAATTGTTTTGATTCAAATTTGGCATATATGGATCATTCTTTGCCACCACTTGGTTTGTTTTTGCAAATCAAACTAAATTTCCTATCTCTAAGTCAAACACACTTGTTGAAACATAAAGAGAGATGTTTCAAGAGAAATTGATCAACGATTCAAAAACTCCCCCTTTTCCCATAATTAAGCCTTCTCCCCACAAGAGACCAACTTTGGACAATAAGAGACAAACAAGAGTATTTTGACAAACAAAAACTCTAACTCTACTCTTTTCAAAATTCTTAAGTGGTAGCTGATCCATTTCTTGCTTTGGCCTTATTTTCTCCCCCTTTGGCATCAAGCACCAAAACGAGATCAATCTTGGCCCTTTAACCCCATTGCCTCACCAAAATCTTCAACTAAGAGTAAAAAGGCAATAAGAGCATAGAGATGAACTTGGAATAAGTTACTCTTTCATCGGAGTGCAGTGGAAGTCTTGCATGGTCCAAGTCCACCTTTTCCCTTTCAAACCTCCTTTGAGACTAAATTAAGCAAACTCAAGCACACAGTTAGTCTCAAAGGGTCAAGTTGTAGCACATCTCCCCCTAAATATGTGCATCACTTGCAAGTGGACTTGTGAGGTCCGGGGAGTGTTTGTACAGCTTGAGCACCATAAATAAACAACAAAATGCTTAAGGAATATGATCAAGGCATAAAACACATGTATGCTACAAATCAATCCAAGTTTCGCGAATCTAAGACATTTAGCTCACTACGCAACTTGCAAAAGGTCTGCTCATCTAAAGGCTTGGTAAAGATATCGGCTAGCTGGTTCTCGGTCCTAACATGAAACACTTCGATATCTCCCTTTTGCTGGTGGTCTCTCAAAAAGTGATGTCGGATGTCTATGTTCTTTGTGCGGCTGTGTTCAACAGGATTATCCGCCATGCGGATAGCACTCTCATTATCACATAGGAGTGGGACTTTGCTCAGATTGTAGCCAAAGTCCCTGAGGGTTTGCCTCATCCAAAGTAGTTGCGCGCAACACTGTCCTGCGGCAACGTACTCAGCCTCGGCGGTGGATAGGGCAACAGAAGTTTGTTTCTTAGAACTCCATGACACCAGGGACCTTCCTAAGAATTGGCACGTCCCCGATGTACTCTTCCTATCGACCTTACATCCAGCATAGTCGGAGTCTGAATATCCAATCAGGTCAAAGGTAGACCCCTTTGGATACCAGATCCCGAAGCAAGGCGTAGCGACTAAATATCTAAGAATTCGCTTCACCGCCACTAAGTGACATTCCCTTGGATCGGATTGAAATCTAGCACACATGCATACGCTAAGCATAATATCCGGTCTACTAGCACATAAATAAAGTAAGGACCCTATCATAGATCGGTATGCCTTTTGATCAACGGACTTACCTCCTTTGTTGAGGTCGGTGTGTCCGTCGGTTCCCATTGGAGTCTTTGCGGGCTTGGCGTCCTTCATCCCAAACCGCTTGATCAAGTCTTGCGTGTACTTTGTTTGGGAGATGAAGGTCCCATCCTTGAGTTGCCTCACTTGGAACCCAAGAAAATAGCTTAACTCGCCCATCATCGACATCTCAAACTTTTGAGTCATCACCCTGCTAAACTCTTCACACGACTTTTGATTAGTAGAACCAAATATTATGTCATCGACATAAATTTGGCACACAAAAAGATCACCATCACAAGTCTTAGTAAAAAGAGTTGGATCGGCTTTCCCAACCTTGAAAGCATTAGCAATTAAAAAGTCTCTAAGGCACTCATACCATGCTCTTGGGGCTTGCTTAAGTCCATAGAGCGCCTTAGAGAGCTTACACACGTGGTCGGGGTACCGTTCATCCTCGAAGCCAGGGGGTTGCTCCACGTACACCTCCTCCTTGATTGGCCCGTTGAGGAAGGCGCTCTTCACATCCATTTGGAACAACCTGAAAGAATGGTGAGCGGCATATGCTAGCAAAATACGAATGGACTCTAGCCTAGCCACAGGAGCAAAAGTCTCCTCAAAGTCCAAACCTGCGACTTGGGCATAACCTTTTGCCACAAGTCATGCCTTGTTCCTTGTCACCACCCCATGCTCGTCTTGTTTATTGCGGAACACCCACTTGGTTCCCACAACATTTTGCTTGGGACGAGGCACCAGTGTCCAAACTTCATTTCTCTTGAAGTTGTTGAGCTCCTCCTGCATGGCCAACACCCAGTCTGGATCTAGCAAGGCCTCCTCTACCCTGAAAGGCTCAATAGAAGAAACAAAAGAGTAATGCTCACAAAAATTAACTAATCGAGACCGAGTAGTTACTCCCTTGCTAATATCACCCAAAATCTGGTCGACGGGATGATCCCTTTGAATCATCGCTCGAACTTGGGTTGGAGGTGTCGGTTGCGCTTCTTCCACTATTAAATGATCATCTTGTGCTCCCCCTTGATCACACGCCTCCTCTTGATGAACCTGTTCATCTTCTTGAGTTGGGGGTGCACCATTGTTGAGGAATAAGGTTGATCTTGCTCCTTTTGTTCCATTGGCCTCACATCTCCAATCGCCATCGTGCGCATTGCAGCCATTGGAATGTCTTCTTCATCTATATCATTAAGATCAACAACTTGCTCTCGGTTAGTAGCTCGTATGACGTCTTCTTGAGGAGGCGATGAAGGTAGACCCTGTTGATGGCGTGGCAAGCCGTGTTCACGGCTTCCGACCAAAAGCGCTCGGGGGTCTTGAACTCTCCAAGCATCGTCCTCGCCATGTCTATAAGTGTCCTGTTCTTCCTCTCTACCACACCATTTTGCTGTGGTGTGTAGGGAGCGGAGAACTCGTGCTTGATCCCTTCCTCCTCAAGGTACTCCGCCACTTGAAGGTTCTTGAACTCGGACCCATTGTCGCTCCTTATCTTCTTCACCTTGAGCTCAAACTCGTTTTGAGCTCTCCTTAGGAAGCGCTTGAGGGTCCCTTGGGTTTCAGATTTATCCTGCAAAAAGAATACCCAAGTGAAGTGGGAAAAATCATCAACTATAACAAGACCATACTTACTTCCTCCTATGCTCAGATAGGCGACGGGTCCGAAGAGGTCCATATGAAGTAACTCTAGGGGTCTTGATGTTGTCATCACATTTTTGACATGATGAGAGCTTCCCACCTGTTTCCCTGCTTGACAAGCTGCACAAGGTCTATCTTTTTCGAAAGTAACATTTGTTAGACCTATCACGTGTTCTCCCTTTAAAAGCTTGTGAAGGTTCTTCATCCCCACATGTGCTAAGCGGCGATGCCACAGCCAGCCCATGCTAGTCTTAGCAATTAAGCATGCATCTAGACCGGCCTCCTCTTTTGCAAAATCAACTAAATAGAGTTTGTCGTCTAATACACCCTTAAAAGCTAATGAACCATCACTTCTTCTAAAGACAGACACATCTATATTAGTGAATAGACAATTATATCCCATATTGCAAAGTTGACTCACAGACAACAAGTTATATCCAAGCGACTCAACTAAGAACACATTAGAAATAGAGTGCTCGGAAGAAATAGCAATTTTTCCTAACCCTTTCACCTTGCCTTGGTTCCCATCACCGAATATTATTGAATCTTGGGGATCCTTGTTCTTGACGTAGGAAGAGAACATCTTCTTTTCCCCCGTCATGTGGTTTGTGCATCCGCTGTCGATAATCCAGCTTGAGCCCCCGGATGCATAAACCTGCAAGGCAAATTTAGGATTGGGTCTTAGGTACCCAACTCTTGTTGGGTCCTACAAGGTTAGTACAAATAGTCTTAGGGACCCAAATGCAAGGTTTATCTCCCTTTCATTTTGCCCCTAATTTTCTAGCAACTATCTTCTTATCCTTTCTACAAATAGCAAAGGAAGCATTTAAAGCATGATATATTGTAGAAGGTTCATTCATTACTTCCCTAGGAACATGAACAATATTCTTTCTAGGCACATGATGAATATTTCTCCTAGGCATATCTCTACCATGCACAACATGGGAACTAGAAGCAGTCATAGCATATGAATCATAAGCATGTGAAACAACATTATTGCAATGAACATTCCTAGAATATTTCCTATCATTGTATAAGAAAGCATGGTTCTTTTGAATACTATTTGCCATAGGGGCCTTCCCTTTCTCCTTGATAGGGATGGGAGCCTTATGACATGTCAAGTTCTTGGCTTCCCTTTTGAAGCCAAGTCCATCCTTAATTGAGGGGTGTCTACCAATTGTGTAGGCATCCCTTGCAAATTTTAGCTTATCGAATTCACTTTTGCTAGTCTTAAGTTGGGCATTAAGACTAGCCACTTCATCATTTAATTTAGAAATTGAAGCTAGGTGTTTGCTACAAGCATCAATATCAAAATCTTTACACCTAGTGCAAGTTACAACATTTTCTACACAAGATGTTGATTTACTAGCTATTTCTAACTTAGCATTCAAATTATCATTTATGCTCCTTAAGCTAGAAATTGTCTCATGGCAAGTAGATAGTTCACAAGAAAGCATTTCATTCCTTTTAACTTCTAAAGCATGAGATTTTTGTGCCTCTACAAATTTATCATGTTCTTCATACAACAAATCCTCTTGCTTTTCTAATAACCTATTCTTATCATTCAAGGCATCAATTAATTCATTAATTTTATCAACCTTGGTTCTATCTAGGCCCTTGAATAGACATGAATAATCTATTTCATCATCATCACTAGACTCGTCCTCACTTGAAGAAGCATAAGTAGTATTTCGAGTACATACCTTCTTCTCCCTCACCATGAGGCATGTATGACGCTCGTTGGGGAAGAGGGCCGATTTGTTGAAGGCGGTGGCGGCGAGTCCTTCGTTGTCGGAGTCGGACGACGAACAATCCGAGTCCCACTCCTTGCCAAGGTGTGCCTCGCCCTTAGCCTTCTTGTAAGCTTTCTTCTTTTCCCTCTTGTTCCCTTGTTCCTGGTCACTATCATTATCGGGACAGTTAGCGATAAAATGACCAACCTTACCACATTTGAAGCATGAGCGCTTCCCCTTCGTCTTGTTCTTGTTAGGCTGTTCCTTGTGTTCCTTAAGCGTCGTCTTGAAGCGCTTGATGATGAGGGCCATCTCTTCATCATTGAGCCCAGCCGCCTCAACTTGCGCTACCTTGCTAGGTAGCGCCTCCTTGCTCCTCGTTGCCTTGAGAGCAATGGGTTGAGGCTCATGGATTGGACCGTTCAACGCGTCGTCCACGTATCTCGCCTCCTTGATCATCATCCACCCGCTTACGAACTTTCCAAGGATCTCCTCGGGCGTCATCTTCGTGTACCTAGGATTCTCACGAATATTGTTCACAAGATGTGGATCAAGGACGGTAAAGGACCTTAGCATTAGGTGGACGACGTCGTGGTCCGTCCATCGCATGCTTCCATAGCTCCTTATCTTGTTGATGAGGGTCTTGAGCCTATTGTACGTTTGGGTTGGCTCCTCCCCTCTTATCATCGCGAATCTCCCGAGTTCGCCTTCCACCAACTCCATCTTGGTGAGCATGGTGACGTCGTTCCCCTCATGTGAGATCTTGAGGGTGTCCCAGATTTGCTTGGCATTGTCCAAGCCGCTCACCTTATGGTACTCGTCCCTGCACAATGAGGCTAACAACACAGTAGTAGCTTGTGCATTTTTATGAATCTGTTCATTGATAAACAAAGGACTATCCGAGCTATCAAATTTCATTCCATTCTCGACTATCTCCCATATGCTTGGATGGAGAGAGAATAAGTGACTACGCATTTTGTGACTCCAAAATCCATAGTCCTCTCCATCAAAGTGAGGAGGTTTGCCAAGTGAAATGGAGAGCAAATGAGTATTTGTACTTTGCGGAATACGAGAGTAATCGAAAGAAAAGATTGAATTAACCGTCTTTCTTTTGTCGTAGTCGTTGTCGTCGTTGTCCTTTTGGGAAGAAGTGGACTCGTCGCTGTCGTCGTAGTAGACGATCTCCTTGATGTGCCTCGTCTTCTTCTTCTTCCCATCTCTTCGTTTGTGACCCGAGCCCGAGTCGGTAGGCTTGTCATCTTTCGGCTCGTTGACGAAGGACTCCTTCTCCTTATCATTGATCACAATCCCCTTGCCCTTAGGATCCATCTCTTCAGGCGATTAGTCCTTTCGTGAAGAGAACAGCTCCGATACCAATTGAGAGCACCTAGAGGGGGGGGTGAATAGGTGATCCTGTAAAAACTTGATATTTAACTCATAAAACTAGATTAGGAGTTAGCACAAATAATGCCAAGTGGCTAGAGAGGAGTCTTAGCAAAACACAATAACCACAAGAAGATCAAGACAGATAGACACAGTGGTTTATCCCGTGGTTCGGCCAAGTCCAACACTTGCCTACTCCACGTTGTGGCGTCCCAACGAACGAGGGTTGCAATCAACCCCTCTCAAGTGGTCCAAAGACCTACTTGAATACCACAGTGTTTTGCTTTGCTTTACTTTATCCCGCTTGCGAGGAATCTCCACAACTTGGAGTCTCTCGCCCTTACAAAGATGTTCACAAAGAAGCACGGAGTAAGGGAGGGATGAGCAACTCACACAAGACACAAAGATCACAGCAAATACGCACACACAAGACCCAGACTTGAGCTCAAGAGACTATCACGAGTTTCACACTAGAACAGAGCTCAAATCACTAAGAATGTCGAACAAGTGCGCAAGAATGAAGTGTGAGTGATCAACAATGCTCAAGGAATGCTTGGTGTGCTCCTCCATGCGCCTAGGGTCCCTTTTATAGCCCCAAGGCAGCTAGGAGTCGTTGAGTGCATTCCAGGAAGGCAATTCTTGCCTTCTGTCGCCTGGCGCACCGGACAGTCCGGTGCACCACCGGACACTGTCCGGTGCGGATTTCTTTCCTTCCTTGGCAAAGCCGACCGTTGGCGCTTTGGAGCCGTTGGCGCACCGGACACTGTCCGGTGCACACCGGACAGTCCGGTGCCCCTTCCGACCGTTGGCTCGGCCACGTGTCTCGCGCGGATCGCGTGGCCGACCGTTGGCCCGGCCGACCGTTGGCTCACCGGACAGTCCGGTGCACACCAGACAGTCCGGTGAATTATAGCCGTACGCCGTTAATTACTTCCCGAGAGCAGCAAGTTCGCCTGAGCCAGCCTGGCGCACCGGACACTGTCCGGTGCACCACCGGACAGTCCGGTGCACCCAGACAGGGCTGACTTTGGCTGAACAAAGCCATCTTTAATTTCAACTTGATTTTTCTTGTTTCCAGCACTTAGACACAATACATTAGTCTCTAAAACAATGTACTAAGTCTGAGAAACATACCTTTATACTTGCTTTGTACTTTGTCCACCATTTAACACTTAGGCACTTGTGTTGGACACTAAATCACCAAAATACTTAGAAATGGCCCAAGGGCACATTTCCCTTTCACCAAGAAATCAGAAACATGGAGATAATCCATCAGCAAGTGCAAAGGAAGAAGGAGAAGATGGCCAGACTGGCTGATCTTCAAAGGTAGATCGACGAAGCCACTGAAGAAGTACGCCAACTTGTTCAAGACGAACAAGATCGAAGGCCTCAACACAGGGAGCTTCATCAAAAAGGCTTGTTCAACGATGAAGGATGATATGATGATTTTAATCATGATACCTTTACTTTTTATGATGCTTCTCCCTTGGCAGCAGAACTGCAGGCTATCCCATGGCCCTCATCATACAAGCCACCTCACCTTCCCATGTATGATGGGCATTTAGACCCGAAGCAGTTTTTGATGAGTTATGAAGCAACTATATCCTCATATGGAGGCAATGCAGCTGTCATGGCCAAGTCCTTCGTCATGGCAGTTCGGAATGTGGCCCAAACATGGTATTCTTCTTTTCGGTCAGGGACCATTACTTCGTGGCAGAAGCTCAAGGATATGCTGGTGACAAGTTTCCAAGGCTTCCAGACGAAGCCAGTCATAGCTCAGGCCTTGTTTCAATGCACGCAAGATCATGAGGAGTACCTCCAGGCATATGTCCGAAGGTTCTTGCGTCTTAGAGCACAAGAGCCTACAGTGCCCAATGAAATTGTCATTGAGGCCATGATTAAGGGGCTTCGTCCAGGACCTACTGCTTAGTATTTCGCTAGAAAGCCCCCACAGACTCTGGAGAAGCTGCTTCAGAAGATGGATGAATACATCCGGGCTGACAATGACTTCTGCCAAAGAAGGGAGGAAGCATACAGGTTCTCTAAATTGACCAGGGGCTTCGGAGGAAGAATCCATCCGAGGCACGTCAGGTCAATTCACAACTCAACCCAGAGTGATGACAGAGGAAGTCAACAGCAGAGGCCGCAATATTCTTCGCAAGCTTCGGGGCAGCAACAAAGCTCTTTCCGGCCGCTAGCTCCAAGAGGCAGAGGCGTCAGGGGCTTCGAAGGAAGATATGGAGACCAGCCCAGGAAGATCTACTGCTTATTTTGTGGTGAAGACAAGGGCCACAATACAAGAACGTGTTAAATCACCATCCAAAAGCAAAAGGAGATTGCAGAAGCCGAAGCCCGGCAAAGTCAACCAAAGCAGGTCCTGCACACTGCTTCGTGTCATTCACCCTACATACCAGAATATGTGGGTAATCATCCCGCAGCTTCTGTTGCTTCGGCTAGTCAGCCACAAGTTTCTTGGCCACAACTTCCACCTCCGTCGCCACTACAACCTGCCTACTCACGAGGTCAGCAGCCAGAAGGGAGCCAACAGACCCATCAGCAGCGAGATCTTAGGGAGGGGTCCGAAGCTCGCACAGTTAATAGTACTGTGCCGGAATCAAAACACAAATATTGAGAGATATCCTACCTCTGGCACAGTTTTACATTCACTGTCATTTTCTTTTTAAATAAGGAACAATCAATGTAAACCTAGCTTTCTTGTCATTTTTTATTTTTCCTGTACTAGCTTCGTTCATGTCAAAATGAAATATATCTTCGTCACAGACTTACGAGAATGCCAAAGCTACAAAGAGATATTCCTTCGGGAATGCAGAGCCAAAAATCACAGTGAAAGTTTCACCGAAGCCACAAAAAGTCGTTCTTAAAGAGCGCATCGTAAGTTTGCCGAAGCTTCAAAAAGCTGTTCCCAAGGGAGCGCAGTGTAAGTTTTCTGCTCAAAAGTCGTTCCAAAGGGAATGCAGAGCCAAATATCGTTGAAATATAAGGTGAAACACGAAAAGTCAACGCGAATACCGCCGAAATAGAAGGCGAAGAAGTTCAAAAGACGTTCCTTAGGGAATGCAGAACTTACACCGAAAAATAAACGGTGCAGCCGAAAAATAAACGGCAAAGAGATTTCAGTCATTCCTTAGGGAATGAAGGTTGTGGATGAAGCTTTGGATGTGTGTGTTTGGGCATTCATTTGCACATACATTACATCATACATTGCATACATAAACATTCATTTAGACATACGTCATACATCATATCACATAAATGACATCAATTGAAAGCGAAGCCGATCTTCTGGCAATGCTTTACAAAAAATGAAAAGATACCAAGGCACAAAGTAAGCTGAGAATTACAGCTTCATCAGTTCTGATGCGGAAAAAAAGATCTATTGTTCACGAAACATTGATGTTTTACAAAGCATGGATGATTTTTACGAAGCATAAAAGCTCTTCTTTATGAAGCATGAAAAGAAGAGAAGGTGTTTTTTCGCCGAAGGCTCAAAAATGGTATGTACATAAAGTTTCATGCATCGCAAAGAACTGAATTACAAACAGTTTATATATTACATTCAAATCTATAAGCACCAAATATACAAGCATAGTTCAGCAAATGTTACATTAATATTCTAGAAATGTTTTTACAATAGCTACTCTTCTTCCTTCAGAACTTTTTTTGCAGCTTCGGTCAGCAGTTTGGTAACAACTTCGTCTACAATAGCTTCAGCTATATTAATAATTTCTATTGCTTTCTTTGTTTCTGGGTCAGCCAATGGGTTGAATGGCTCTGGGGGAGGAGATAGTTCAGCTGCGGTAGAAGACATAAATTAGTTCGAAGTCACAAAAATAAACAACAAAGTTAAAAGCCATTAAGTAATACCTATTCGTCTTTCGAGTTCCGCAGCCTTTTCAGCTGCTTTCGTTGCTTCTCGAGTGTCATGAATATCTTTTTCGCACTTCTTCATTATTTCATGGGTCATCTCTCGGCCACCATTTTCCCAGATATCAGTGAACATTTTTCTGCCTATTGAGCTTGCTTCGGCTGAGGGGTCCTTCGTATCGTCGATACAGAAGGCAGCTTCGGCCTGGGCCAAGGTTTTAACATGTTCGCAACATGCCTTCTCCAAAATAGCTGCAACTCCCCTCGCACCAGAGAAGGCACAGACGTCCCCACAGACACTCAAAATCTCTTCAAAAGCTTCGGCTTCACCGCTAATCCACTCGATTACGCCCTCAGGGTCGCCTCGTATGAAGTTGTCTTCGCTTGAGTACGCGCCCACGTTGGCGAAGCTAGTCTTTATCTTTTTTACGCATTCCACAGATTTTTCAAAGCATCTTTCTTTTGATGCACGAAGTTCTGCAACTGTTTTTTCAAAATAATTTTTCCAGTACTCACTGGCATCTCGATCAGCTTCGGCAACAGCACATTTTAATTTGGCCTCAGCTAATTGTTTTCGAAGGTCTTCAATTTCACTTTTATGGGCCTCAGCTTGAGCCTTGAAACTAGCCTAGTCTTCTTTTATTTTGCTCACCAATGAAATTAATATTTTATCTTTTTCAAGGCCTTCGTTCCTTAGTTCAATTACTTCCGAACGAAGGTTGTTCAGAGCTATTGTGCATCCTTCGTCTTCGATATTTTTCTGTGTCCTGAGGGCATTGCTAAGGATCAAGCCCTGCAAAAGGAGCATAGTATTAAGTATAAACAAATGAAAAAATCGTTTTTTAAGTACAAAAAATTGATTTACACACTTTTATACTATTATATGCTAAACTGTCGGCCAATTCATCCTTCGACAGTACTGAAAGCCCATCTTCTAATGTTGGGAATCTGAAGCTTCTGCTCATCTCCCGGCAGACAGATATCTCTTTGCTGTCCGGGAGACAGTACAAAAAATCCTCTTCTCCGCTGTCGTTGAACATAGTGCCCCCCTTTAGATACTTCAGCTTCTGGGCATAGTGTTGAGCTTCTCGTTCTTCTTCTTTAGAGAGTCTCTTTCCCGAAGCATGACAGATGATATATTCAATAGTTTCTTTTAAAGCTTCGGGAATGCGGGCAGTGCACCGAAGGGCCCCTTCGTTCTCATCATCCTCCGCCACCTCAAATGGTGGGAACGCCACATAATAGTGGGAGCACATTATGGTCGCAGGGAGCCCTGGGAGGTCTTCAACTTCGCTTCCCGAAACATAAAACCAATAATCCCACCAGTTGCCCCACTTGTTGCGAGCACAGGGAACTAACTCCACAACTTCCGCCGAAGTCTTTCCAGTCCTCGGCGTGAAGGTGCACGATCCAAACTGTGCAATTTTACCTCCAATCTTTCTCTTTTGCCAGTGCAGATAGTAATTCTTGGCGAAGACCTCTACGGAAGGTTGTCCGCCGTACGAAGTCACCGCCCAGACATACTTCGCCAGGGCCACCATGGCGTTAGGTGTCAACTGGTGGACCTGGACCTCAAACCTCTGTAGGACCTCCGCCACGAAACAATGCGCGGGTAGGCGAAGGCCGGCGATGAAGAACGCCTCAAACACGACTAACTCGCCCTTAGGCTCGGGAATCTCTTCCGCCCCTAGGACGCGCCCAACACCGTTCCCAAAATACCATAACTGCTGCATATCCTGCACGCGAACCGAGGAAATCCTCGACACGCCGAACTCCACCATGTGACCCGGCTGTAACTCCACCGTCGCCAAATCGCTCGAGGTATCTTCAGATGATGAATCGGCCAGTGGCGCATTCGCAGCAGATGAGGAAGAAGACGACATCGCTACGTACCGTCGGCGGCGGCGCGTGGTTTGCTTGACGCGGGCCAGATCTCCGATGCAGAGGAACAAGGAGGGCAGGTGAGCGGGCGAGCGGTTTCAAAAGCTTAGGGTTTTCCGGCGCATGCAAAGGTAAGAGTCAGCCCGCGCCGCCCTTTTTATACACACGACGCGGCGCTTCGGGAAACCCGCAGTCCAACAGTACCACGTCCCATCAACGGTCACCTCAAAAACCCCCGCGGGACCACTTCGAGCGAGGGCAGCGTCTCCATCATCTAGCGACGTCTTCGGCACTAGATGACTCAGTTGAACTGGTCCCTCGGAGGGCAAATGTTGGGGCGAAGGCGAAGACGCTACCCTTCGCGCGAAGTCTTCGTCGCCTCGCTACACCAACGAATGCGAGACGATCGGCGCGACTGCCCTTCGTCCTCTCCATTGCAAGGCGAAGGCCAGACTCCGACGGAGTCTGCTAGTCCCGTGTCCTCATCTCGTCCGGAGGCCCACTGTAACGGGCCCCGCGTGGGCAAGCATATTACGTGCCTCATCTGTAATAACTTTTTCCTGTAATGACGGTCTGTAACCTCCCTTTATGGGAATATTCTAGGAATAGTCCGGGTATCCGAGGGCATAAACGTCCTTGTCTTGGGACGATAGACACTCGGGTAGCTATAAATACCCCCGTACAGTGCCCTTGAGAGGCCAGATTAACAGAGCAATTGTCATCCCACATTAAACTTTGCTTGCACTCTTTCCACTCCCCCGTTGGATCAACTTGCCTAGGAGAGCAAGTTCCAATAGGAGGAAGTGAATTGAGGTGCATCCTGAGTTACACAAGCAAAGGCGAAGCTCACCGAGGAACTGGGCACGGCGAGGCCTCAATGCCGGCGGAACGACGTGCAACGACAGCGGCGGCGCTGCGAGCTGGGTGGGAATGAAAGGGGCAGGGAGAGAGTGAATGGGAGGCGGGGGTATGCTGAGGGTTCGGGGTCTCTACCTTGAGGCCCGTGCGACACGCGTGGGATAGGGTCGTGGGGGTGTGGGCGACGGTTTGTCCGTGCGGAGCGCGCGGCGTGGGCGCGGGCGCGGCGGTTTCTAGGAGGGAGACAAGACTAACAGGCGGGGCCGTGGCGTCAGCGAGCGAGCGCGAATGAGAGAGCGGCGCACGCTGACAGGGCAGGCCCACGACACAGAGAGAGGGGGAGCGCGCGGGTGAAGGGATTGGCGCCGATAGGCCGGTCCCACCGGGCAGGGAGCGGAGGAGAGCGGGCGCGCGTGTGGGCGAGCTAGGCCTAATGGGCCGAAAGGTCCAGTGGAGGGGGTTGCATTTTCCTTTTTCTTCTGAATTTCTAATATCTTTTCTTTTTATTTCTCTTTTGAATTCAAATCCAACCAAGCCACAAATTCAAATTTGAACATTTCAAGTATATGCATCAAATAAAGATCAAAGTTTAGCCTCAACATAATGTAACAATTCATATTCCCATTAGGATTTGATTTATTAAAGTATTAATACATTTCCTACCAAATTAGGTCTTGTTCGGTTATTTTCAATCCATATGGATTGAAGGGGATTGATACGAATTGAGAGAGATTTTGACTTACTAGGGATTGGAACTCCCTCAATGAAGCTTTGTTTGGGTACTCTAGCATTGACTCCAATCCACATGTGTTGAGGTGGATTGGGGTGTAAATTAGTTTAAGTTACACCCCAATACATCTCAATACAAGTGGATTGGAGTTAATACTAGAGTACCCAAACTAGGCCTCAATCCATATGGATTGGGGTAAGGTTACCCAACCTAGAAGCAACACCTCCCTCTTTTCCTCGAGCGGTCTAACCCCAAACCCTAAACCATGGCGCCGCCGGCCCCATCCGTCGGTCCCCGCCTCCTACTCCGCCGCCTCCTCTCTACGGCTACCGAAGCGGCGGCGGAGACACCTGCGCCCACCGCCCCCAGCTCCGCCGCCGCCGCGAAGCCGGCGAAACAGGACCCGAGGCTGCTCTACCGTCGTTTGTCGGCGCTTGGAAGCGCCGGGGAGGGGAGCGTGTCGCGGGTTTTGAACAAGTGGGTGCGGGAGGGCGGCGCGACGCGAAGCGACGACCTCGTCAAGCATGTCAAGGAGCTCCGCAAGTACAAGCGTCACGCCCACGCCCTCGAGGTATACGCCTGGATCCTCCTTGTCTATCAACCAGGCGCGCCCATTCGATTCCAGTTCTGGTTTGGCAGTTTGTGATCTATGATATCAACCAGGCGCGCCCATTCGATCTCAGTTCTGGTTTGGCAGTTTGTGATCTATGAATCGTTTAGTGTTTGTTGGCTACATGAGTTTGGGAAGAGTTGTAATTAGTTAGTAACCGCAATTAGTTAGGAACCCTCCCCTAGTCTGGTGTTGGAGATCAATGATGTCGGTGGTTGAATGGGGTTTTGCCAGCCCAGTGTATCTTGGCCTCCGAGGACAGGTTCTGTGAGGGACTTGGTGCTGGCTGGCAAGATAAATAAGCAATTGACGGGAGGCAGTGTGGCTGGCAAGATAAATTGGCAATTGACTGGAGACATTCTGGTTGCAATTGCTACATTGTCACCACCCGTGTTGCCCATAGCGAGATTGAAACACAGACTTGAGCAAATCACAGATAATCAAATGACACCGATATATGAGGGAGTTTGACTCCTGTTCTTTCCTGTTTCTCAATTCTTTCTTGTCCCCCCTTTTGTCTCCAGCTTCTCTCCTATATAGCTACCACTTGGTTCTGCCAACCCAAAACTGCAAGGTCCAAAGGCCATGACAACTGGGCCCACATATCTAATGGTGCTAGGTATGATAATGTTGCCCCCACGAAACATTGCTTGTCCCCAAGCAATGGCTTGAATGCCACTACTGTAAGTGCCACCAGCATTCATGGCACATTCAAACAGACTGCAAACAGTATCCTCCCAAGGGCATACTTGCCCACAGCAGTACTTCTGTGATCAGAATGACCTCTGAGTTGAAAGTTTTGAACGCCAAGGATGTGAAATCAAACTTCCCATTTGATGCAATACTCATCACACCATGTAGCAACTTCTATCAGTACCTCTCCCCTTAGCACTTCATGGTGGCTCCAAAGTCCGAAGATTGAATTAGTATGTACAGCCAGAAGATGCAGAAGACCGAAACACAAACACTGGGCATTCTGAATTATGTAACTCATAATTTTGACTCTGACAATTTGCTCACCTTTCAGGGGGCGCAATGCATGAAATTTCAATAAGTAATCATGAATGAGCAAGGCAAACTTTAGATTGTGCCCAATAAACTCTCCACTAGAACTGCAGGATAGATGTAGCAGTTGAACATCTGCCCTGACAGCATCAAGAATCTTTAGCAATCCTGTGTGAGCTCTTCTAAAAGTTTTCAAACTAACAGTAGTTTTAGAATCAGCTACCTGAACCATAAATGCACTTTTAAGATTTTCTTGTAGTTTCAAAATACTTGGCAAGCACATATTATGTTGCCTAGCTCTTTCTTCTAGGTTGAAATCACTCATCCAGAATAGTTCAAGTACCTTCTTTCTTTCTGTTAGATGAAAAATAACATATCTTTCTGCTGGCATTACCTTGAAAACTTGATTGATTTCAATCATTGTTTTCAAGTCGTCCGATTAATCGCGATTAGTCGGGCAGGTCGCCTGGTAGTGGCCGATCAGCCGGACGACTCGACTAGAGTATCATGTCGTCCAGGTCGTCCAACTAGTCGTCGATTAGTCGTCTGACTAGATGGTAAATCGACCAGGAATTGTCCAGGCGGCTAGGGTTTTCTAGTGGGCTATTGGGCTTCTATTTTTTCGGCCCATCTACAGTAGTATAAAGGCGATGCGCCGCCACCCCTTATCACCCCTTGAAACTTTTCCTCTCCTCTGCCGAGTCTAGAACATAGGCTGCGGCTCTAAAACATCAGCAGCAGCTCCAGAACATCGGCGGCTGCTCCAAAACACTAGCGACGAGATGAGCTACTCATCTCAAGGTTCCCCCTTCTCCCCTTTTCCTATCTTTCCTATTGTCTGAATTCCGATGAATCTGAATCTGTTGGAGAAGTTGCTGCTGCTTTTTGCTTGGATGATGATATGCTCTTGCTAGTAGGTACTGCATTACTGCTTGTAGCCTTGTATTCAATATTTCAGTTCTGCTATAATGCTATATGCCTATATTGCCTTTCACTCTGTTACTCAGTTTCAATTTCAGACTTATATAATGCCTATTGCAGTATTGCTTATATATACATATATATCATATTATATATACATATGTCCAGAAATATATAGGACGATTAGGGGACGATCAGAGGTCTACCAGGACCGATTAGGCGTCCTAATCGTCGCCCTAATCGCGATTAGGCGCCTGGTCGGTCCTTTGGAACGACCAGCTGGTCGCCCGACCTGAAAACAATGATTTCAATTATGCCATATCATGCTATCAAATATATACGTTGCATCAACCACTCCAAGTACTTACTTTCCTGTCCACATCAAAGTAATCTCCACTTTGAGCTAATTGCTGCAGTAAACTGTGGTGCATGCCAATGTCAGCTGGTATTTCATACTACACAACCAGTCAAGAAATTTCAGCCAGCACCTTAGGGGCATCACCAATTCGCCATCAGACATCGTCGGTGGCATGAAAACAGCCTGCTCTAGATGTGTTGTCTGCTGTGGCCATTTTCCTTGGGAGACATTTCATCGAACAATACATATGCAGGTTCTCTGGATACAACATCAACCCCGAACACAACCTGCTCATCTAGTGGCCGTGTGTCCTCAAGGGGGCATTCACTTGAATACCCTGTGGACAACATCCTCAAACACCACTGCTGCCACGGAGAACACCTGCTCATTGTACCTGAGCTGCTGCTCGTGCCACGTTGAACCACTGATTGCTGCATGGTGCTGGTTGTCCAATTAATTCATGTTCTTGTAGCGTGAACAGTGTTATCAAGTCGTCTGAGTAATCATGATTAATTGGCCTGGTCAGTTATCTGCATCTGAGTTGGTCCACCGACCAGATTTGGTCTACCTTTCGAGTCGTTCGATTAAGGGCCTGTTTGGCAGAGCTCAACTAGCTTCAGATTCACCAAAAATAGCTTCACTCCACTAAAAATTATCCAAACGCTGTAGACTCACTAGATCTAGATTCACCAAAAACTCTAGATCTAGGAGCTAGATTCACCATTTTTTAGGAGCTCCTCAAGGGGTGCTTCATGGACGACTGACTGTTTTATACCTCTTTGTGGAGCTAGGGGGAAATTGTCCACCAATGCCACTAGATATTCACCCTGCGTACTGGTTCATTCTATTCGCTTCCCCAACTGATTGAAGCAGCGATGGATATATTGTGTGAGCCTCTGGGCTTTCGTCACCGACCCCTGCTCCCTGCCCCGGCAAGCTCCTTAGCTTCGGTGAGCCAGTGATGGCCAGATCTGGTGGATCTAGTGGCCGTCTGCCTCCCCCACCCCTTTTCTTCCCCCAATGCCAGCGCTCTTACCCTGTTTGTGGAGCAGCGCTTCTGGTTGTGAATCTGGAGCTGCTGTTTTGCCAAACACTTCCCTTGTAGACCACTAGTGGAGCTACTCCATGGTGAATCCGAGGTCAGATTCAATTTTTCAGCAGCAAACCTCTGCCAAACAGGCACTAATTGTCATTTAATTGTGGTTAGTCATCCAACTAGGGATGGGATGACCAGGATTTCTATTGGCGCTGGGTGGGCCTGTGCACGTGGGCTGCGAGATAGAGCTTTTGGGCTGCCAATTTGGCCCATTAGGGTTAGGCCTACACATGTCCCTCCAGCCTTCTACTGTCCAAACACAGATGTCACGGGAGGGGATGCCAAACAGTAGTGGTCCTGTCCCTTCGAGTTCGTGTTTTCACACAGCTTCCTGTTCCTGCCTTTGCCAGGCACTCAAGCACTCCCTCAACCACTGCAGCAGCCAAGCACTACCAGATTCTGCCGCTGGGTGCCTTCTTCCTTCATGAAGATGAAGTTTCTGTCCTCCAATCTTCTTTAAACTTCTTGCTACATCTGCTCTGCTTTAATTTCTGATTGTAACCCTGCCTTTTCTAGCTTTGTTGCTGCTAAGATCATATCAATCCTGGTATATGCAGGATGACTAGGCTTGACTAATCGAGCTGGTTGATGTCTACCTGTGACTAATCATCTGGTCGGTGCCTTGATGACTAGGATTAATCAGATAATTTGATAACATTGAGTGTCAAATTCAAGTTAGAGTAGTGGGAAATATGCAATTGCTCTTCTTTGTACATCTGCTATTGATGCTTAAGTTATGGTTGTTATTACTTCATCTATAATGTGGGATCATTCTCATGCAGTTGATGGATTGGATGGTCAATGCAAGGGGTATGAACATGTCACACACTAACCATGCAATACGTCTGGAACTCATCTATAAAGTGCGTGGTCTTGAGGCAGCTGAGAATTATTTTGCTAACCTTCCTGATCCAGCGAAAAATCATCGAACTTACGGCTCCCTTCTTAGTTGTTATTGCTCAGCAAAAATGGAAGAGAAAGCAACAAATCTCTACCGCCAGATGGATGAACTTGGCATCTGGTCCAGTACACTACCCATCAACAATCTTATGTCCCTTTACATGAAGTTAGACCAGTATAGGAAGGTTGTTAGTCTCTTTGAGGAGATGAAACTGAAGAATGTTAAACCGAATAGCCTCACATGCTGCATTTTAATGACCAGCTATGCAGCATTGAACAAGATAGATGACATTGAAGAACTTCTAAAAGAAATGGTAGAAAAAGATGTGACTCTTGGGTGGTCTGCATACAGCACACTTGCTTCTATCTATGTAAATGCTGGACAATTTGGAAAAGCAGAATCTGCTCTGAAGAAACTTGAGGGCCTTATCAGTGCTCATGATGACAGACAGCCTTTTGATTTCCTTCTGAGCCTATACGCTTCACTAGGAAATTTGAGCGAGGTCAATAGGGTATGGAATGTGATAAAGTCCAAATTCTCGAAGGTAACTAACACAAGCTACCTTGGCATGCTTCACGCTCTTTACAAGCTCAATGATATTGACCGTATGAAGCAGATCTATATGGAGTGGGAATCTAATTATGAAACCTTTGATGTAAAGCTGACGAATATGATGATTCGCAGCCATCTGAAGGTTGGCATGACCGAGGAAGCAGAAATGTTGGTGGAGAAGGTCAAGGAAAATGGTGCAGAGTTTGACACCAAAACATGTGAGTTGTTTCTTGATCACTACATGGGCACTGAGGACATGAACTCAGCACTGAACTGGTTAGAGAATATGACTAAACTCTCCAAGAAAGCAGAGAAGCTCGATCAGGACAGGATCTACAAGTTCCAGAAGTATTTCGAAGAACACAAGGATGCTGACGGTGCAGAGAGGTTCTGCAACTGCCTGAGGACGCTAGGGTGCATTGACGGGAAAGCATACGAGTCTCTCTTACGCACATACTTGGCAGCCGGTAAGAAAAGCTGTTCACTCCGCCAACAGATAAAAAACGATAAGGTTGAGATCTGCTATGACATTGGGAAGCTACTCAAGAGGTTGGGCGACAAGGGGCGATGAGATACATATTTATCTTCGTTTTTAATTTGAGAGAGATTAGTTCTGTTGATCCTGTACGTCCATGAGCATCAGAAACCAAATGTCGGTCCAACGGTTGAAAATGTATCAGTTCTTTCGTTGTTCATGAAAAGGATAGCTCATGGCTGGGCTGGTATCGTTCCGGCTTTTGCGTTCTTACAAGAAGCAGTGGGGAACAATAAGATTCTTGTAAGTGCAACGTGAGGTCTTGTCTAGCTAGGCTTTTTTGAGATACACTTTTCTTCTGAAATGAAATTGCTGTTACAACACGAATCCTGCTACAGAGCCGCTTCACTTTCCATGTCTAAAGTCAGTGTGCCGTCAGGACATCAGGTTTATGTCGTGACAACGATATGTGCACGCTCGCGAGGAGTGTAGTGTGGATAGGTCTTTGTGAACAGAGCAGCAATTCGTGCTGGAAATAATTGGCTGCAGGACGTTAGTCCAAAGCTGTCTACAGGTGTGCTATGCTTCTGTCGTGTCAAACCGCGAAAAATGGTGAATCTGAAACCGAGATAATTCTTTTTTGGTGGTAAAGACATACAATTGCTGAACGTCGTAGTCTAATTCTAGACGTACTGTATCATTGTTGCCATGTAAGTGTCATTCTTTTGTCATGTGACCATTTGTTGTCAAATATACTATCATAAACTTCCTTATGACTATCCTTATGAATGGTTTTCGTAAAACACTGCGTAGTGTCAATTTATACTAGACTATAATATATGCTGTCGACAATGTTTCTGCTTCTAGAAAATTTCAAACCTTGCCAGCAACGTTGTGGCATTTGTTGGGGGTGTTTTATCTGTTGCGTTACGTTATATGAAAACTAGTACAATCTCTCTCTCTCTCTGCTGTGCGACGACACATCCTATTTGATATCCAGTGAATATATGGTTCATATATTAGATATTAAACTGATAAAAACAAATATTACAATTTATCTTAACCAAAAGACGTAGAAATGTATGAGTTGAAAAAAGCTTGACCACTTTTTTATAGCTCGCTCGGTGGCTCGTACTTCTTCTGCTAAGGAGTTGGTACTATGTGAAAACGTTGTGCTGCAGATGACTTCCTATCGTATTGGATTTGTATAGTTTATTATGGCCCATCTAGGCCCAGCAATAGAAGCTTGGATGGTTTTCATGACTTATTTATGGTAGCGGCTCGCTAGGGAAGCGAATAGACCTAAACGTGTTGGGGACTTGTTCTCAAGTGCTATGAATTAAGAACAGGGCAACATAAAGTGTCAAATGTTAACGTCCTTCGTCCATGAAACATTATTCCGTTGAGAATAATGAGCCTTGGACGAAGGTTGATGAGAGTAAAATTACGAAGCTTAAATCTTCGTAATTAAATTTCAATAGATATTGATACAAAATAGAAGGTACAGAAAAGGGGTAAATAAATCATAGACAATTCATATTATATTTACTGAATACAATAATACCTCTGCCTTGGCAAAAGGGAGAATTCCAGAATATGCAATTGCAAAATACTAGAATGCGTGAACAGCAACGGAATACTGTTCACTATTTATAGGCACAGGACGCAGCCTGTGAGGAATTACAAGTATGCCCCTTATAAAAGCTTACAACATTGACTCAGACCTTCATGGACTAAAAAGTCATTCTATCTTTAAGTCGGTTTATACTGTCGAAGCTTCATGGAAAGGAACCTTCGACCATCTCATGCAAACAGCTTCAGCCGAAAGCCGCTTCTCCCTTGAAGACCTTCGGCGACGAAGCATAGACCCAACAAAACGTTTCGTGTGTGATGTAGGACGACTGTTAAAATTGATGCTTTATAGTAGTAGAGATTTCAAACCTTGTAAACAACAATCAGTTGCCTTTGTTGGACGTATTTTTATCTGCTGTGAGGTATATGATTCTAATCCGGTGCTAATTTATAATTTGTTTGACTTTTTTACCCTAAGTTTGTCTCGTCCGTCTTATTCAAAAAAAATTGAAAATTATTATTAGTTTTTGTTGTGATATCGTTTAGCTATAATATATTTTAAGTGTGACTTTGATTTTTTGTTTTTTCTAAAATTTTTGAATAAGCTGAGCTGGTCAAACTTGATTGAAAAAACTCAAACGAATTATAAATTGGAACGAAGGGAGTGTTTTATTAAACTAGTAAATATGTTCATATATGTAACATACATATAAATTATGATACAGTCATTTATATAAACTATGTCTCGAAGGCTTTTTAATAATTACACCATGTGTTTTAATTTTTCTTTGCACTTAAATAGAAGATGATTTAATTCCCTCCAATTCCCTTCGATCTAGATGCAACCAAATATGCCCTAAAGCAGCCTACTAATTGTGCCACGTCCGCTGAAAGCATCTAGGCCCCTGGTTGGTTTTAGTGATTAATGACAACGTAATATTATATGTGACTAACGTGTGTTTTGCAGAGCAAATGGTAAGTTAGGTCGCATTACAGGAAGTTGTACTACAACATGAAAACAATCCCTGAGATGAAAACTTGAAGCGACGGCTGAAACGACGATTCAAAAGATGAAGGTCTTGGTATTCCGAGTGTCGAAGGAGTTGCGGACAATCGATATAGAATTAGATCTTCTACTTTATTTTAGCCGTACTATAAAGGGGGTTATGGATGAGTAGTTTGACCAAGAGAATTCTAGTTTAGTATTGGTGCATATTCACACTCACATCTAGTGCTAGGTGTCACTGTATAACACACTCACGAGTTAGAACGAAAACAGATTCGAAAAACATAAATAAAAAGAAGTTAGGGTTTCTGTCTAAGGTGCACCGGACTGCCCGGTGCGCCCCCTGATAGTAGGGCCAGTCAGGCCTGGGGGCAGAGCCTCTCCCTTGAGAAAAACCCGAGAGCAACGAGTTGAGAAAATGAATTTTAGCCGCCACATCGGACTGTCCGGTGTGCATCGGACATATTCTGTTCACTATCCGGTGTGCCATCCGCCCAACGGCTAGCTGTCAGAACTAGCCGTTGAGACGACCGTTGGTGCACCGGTGGCGCACCGGACTGCCCGGTGCGCCCCCTGATAGTAGGGCCAGTCAGGCCTGGGGGCAGAGCCTCTCCCTTGAGAAAAACCCGAGAGCAACGAGTTGAGAAAATGAATTTTAGCCGCCACATCGGACTGTCCGGTGTGCATCGGACATATTCTGTTCACTATCCGGTGTGCCATCCGCCCAACGGCTAGCTGTCAGAACTAGCCGTTGAGACGACCGTTGGTGCACCGGTGGCGCACCGGACTGTCCGGTGCGCCCATGCGCGGAACTGTCTGGTAACAGCTAGTTTGGTGGGTGAGGCTATTTATACCCCCTCCACCTACCATATTGAGTGTCTTGCTGCCCACATTGATGACTATACATTGCTAGAGCATTGCAAGCACCACAAAGCATAGTGAGGTGATTAGAAAATCTTAATCTCGTGTTAGGACCTCATTAGTGCAAGTGAGAGCCACCTAGAGCACACACTACATGCATTAGGCTTCTCTTGGTCAAATGAAAGTCTATGGCTTGTTACTCTTGGTGATCGGCATCACCTAGACAGCTTGGTGGCGTTTGGAGCACGGTGATCACCTTGGAAGATTTGTTGGTGACCCGGCTCAAGATTGTAAGCGGTCATAAGGGATCCACCGCGTCGGAGTTACAAAGGATCACCACATAGTGAGCACTTAGTTCTTGCGAGGACCAAGGGGGAGCGATACCCTTGCGCGGGTGCTCCAACGAGGACTAGAGAAGAGTGTCGACTCTTCAATACCTCGGCAAAAAATTGGAGGAATCTTCTCAACCTTGCTTTACATTCCACATTTAATTCAAGCATTTTACCTTGTTTAATAGTTTAGCAAGTAGTTGAAGTAATGTCTTAGTATTGTTGTCTTTCTATTAGTATTCTCTTATTGCTAGTAGTTGGGTGAAGTTGGGCTCTTGCTTAGGGTTTAATTGTTGTTGATTTTTAGAAAAGCCCATTCACCCCTCTCTTGAGCATCATGATCCTTTCAATTGGTATCAGAGCCTTGTTGCTTCTAGATTAGCTTAACAGCTAGAGTAGCGATGTTCGATGGGGATGGACCTCCTCCCGTTTTTGATGGTGACGATTTTCCTTATTGGAAAATTCGTATGAAAGCTTACTTTGAGGCTATAGACATTGGTGTCTAAAAGCTGCCACTCAAGGGTTCCCCAAACCAAGAGATCCCACAAATCTTGTAGGAGAAGAGTATAATTATGAAAACTTGAATGCTAAGGCCAAAAACACTCTCTTTAGAGGCCTTTACAAAAATGTCTTTAATAGAGTAAGAAATCATAGAAATGCTCATGATTTGTGGATGGATATTTGTGCTCTATGTAGGAAACGGGTGACGCCTAAGAGGGGGGTGAATTATGACTTCTAAAACTTTCTCTAAACTAGGCCACAAATAAATCCCTAGAGCAAAACCTATGCAAATAATCAAACTAGAATGTGCAAACTAGGTTTTATCTAAGTGTTGCTATCTCTACCGCAAAAGCTAAATTTCAATCTAAACAAACTAGCTAGAAAGACAAGATTGAAACTTAAATGCTTAATGTAAATGCGGAAGCTAAAGAGTAAGGTAGAGATGCAAACTCTCATGGATGACGCCGGTATTTTTACCGAGGTATCCAGAATCGCGCAAGGTCCCGACTAATCCTCGTTGGTGCCCCTACGCAAAGGAAAGCCCACACGAGGGCCATGCACCTCGGTCGAGTAACTCCGTAGAGAGCCGCGAGCCTTCACGCGCAAGTGGTGCTCCGCTTCCGGCTCCTCTCGGACGCTCCCCGCTGTCTCCACTATCGAGCTTTCGACTGAAAACGACATGTGCCTCGTTCCCTCCGGTACACAGTGGCGACCATGACACAAACGTGGTTGTCACGGTCTCGCAAGACTCTTGCCCCACTCGGTACAATTACAACGGCTCACGCAAGAGTCGAGGGGTTGGTGGTTTATCTAAACTCACTCAACTAACTAGGATTCACCTAGAGCAAGCGCTAAAGCGGTCTAACTAACCTAAGCACTTCGCAAAGCACCTACGCTAATCACCAAGTGATTCTATTAAGCACTTGGGTGTATGAGCACTTGGAAATGTCTATGCTATGACCTGGAATGTTGCTTGGGCTCCCACACCTCCAAATGGTCGGTTGGGTGAAGTATATATAGGCCCCAACTCAAATATAGCCATTGGAAAACAGTTTTGCAGCTTTCTGCGGCACACCGGACAGGTGCACCGAACTGTGCGGTGGTGCACCGGACATGCCACGTGTACTAGCCGTTAAAGGTAGTCGTTGGAGCTTCTGAAGATGGCGCACCGGACGGTCTGGTGTGCACCAGACAGCCCATGCTTGCTTGTTGTATTTTGGCCATAACTTTTAGCTCCAAACTCCAATTTCGATGATCTTGTATTTTTTGGAAAGCTTATGAAATTTGCTACATCCCAGAGTTGAAGCCATACTAGTTTGAGCAAATTTGGCATACCGGACTGTCCGGTGTGCACTGGACATCCCATATGATGCTGCAGTTTTTTCAGCAATTCCGACTTCGTATTGTGGGCATAACGCTTAGCTCTGAACTCCGATTTTGATGATCTTGGACTTTTTGGAAAGCTTTTAAAATTATATACATCTCAGAGTTGAAGCCATGTCAATTTGAGTAGATTTGATTTTGTGAAATGCTTCCAATTCAGTCATCCCTTCCTCTCAACTTTGTCAACTTCACTTTTGTTTTGTAGCTTTGTATCTCACTTCTACTTCTTGATGTGTTGGACTCTTAGCATTTATAAAGTGTCTTCAATATGACTTTGTAATGTCTTCTATGGGTTTTATAATGTCTTTTTTGAGGTGTTGCATCCTCAGAGCCTTAGTCCAATCCACTTCGCATCCTATGAACTACAAACACATAAACACTTGGGAAATACATTAGCCTATAGGTTATGTTGATCATGAAACACCAAAACCTATTGAGCTAAATGGGTCGGGGTCCATTTTCCTAACAATCTCCCCTTTTTGGTGATTGATGACAACACAACCAAAGCAAGCAAATATAACAAACATTTGAATGAAAATATACAATCTACTTGCTAGGATGCATGATTGTCCCCATAGAGTGAGATTATGGACTTAAGCCTCCCCTAACTTTATAATTCACTTACTTCCTATTTTAGACCAATGATTGTACCACATGATGTTGAAAAAGATGAGAGACATGCAAATGAAGATACATTTGTCTCTCATGAACAAGCAAGGTGTCGGTGTTTTGGGTCCGACCGCAGACCCGGGGTTGCCCCTCAAGGTGTTTTAGGAGTAGGACGGTGTCGACAACTGTAGCAAAATGGTTCGTGCCGATCGCACGAGGGACAGTGGACAAGGTTTACAGGTTCGGGCCGCTTAGAGATGCGTAACACCATACGTCCTGGTGAGTATGCTTGGTGGATGTGGTTACAAGAGAGCTCTCTAGATTGAGAAACAGAGAGTTGACGTGGGTGGCTAAGTAATGGGTCGATTGTTCTGAAGGGGTGCCCCCTAGGCCTTATATACTCGACCGTGGGGCAGTACACGTGGATAAGATAACAACAAGTAGCTAAAAGATAGTGAACCTCTTGAAATTATCCTTACGTAACCTTCGCCGACTTATCCTCGCATGGCTTCGTTGCATGGAGGCTCCAGCGCGGGAAAGTCGGATCTCTGTTGCAGTCATTCACTCGACGCTGTGGGCCGTCCGGGTTTGCACCAATCCGGCCTCATGTCGTTCAGCTTTGCTGGTTGATTCTCCCCAGGCCCACGAAAGAATGACCTTACGATTTATTGGGCCCGTGGGCCTTTCGTGAGGTCCTTTACTCTTTTAGTGGACCCGGGGGATATCTATCCCCCACAAGCCCCCGATCTTTGGGTTAATTTAGAGTTAATCAACCCGAAGATCCCAGGTCCAGCTTGCAGGTGATTTGAAGAAAGATGGCTTCCTGTTGTCTTCTCCTGCTCCGATCACTCGTTGACCAAAGCCTAGTTTTGTGTATGTGCCTTAGAGGTCGGCATTCCAATTTGTAGGATTCTGAACTTCATTGGGTGCACCGGAGGTGCACCCAATGGGTGTAGCCCCCGAGCTTCGAGTAGATTTTAGAAAATAATCTACTCGAAGGTCTTCAGCAGAGATTATTTCCATTTGTGTTCCTTCATTTTGGTTGAGGGTTGGCTTTTTTAATCTTGTCCCACGCTTTAGAAATCGGCACTATCTCGGCTTGGAATGATAATCCATGGGGTGCACCAGAGGTGCACCCAATGGGTGTAGCCCCCGACCTTCAAGTGGATTTTTGAGGATAATCCACTCGAAGGTCTTCCTTTTGTGTCCTTTTGCTGAAGATTATCCTTTTTGCTTGTAAAAAATTGGCATGACGTCATCCGCACTATGTCATCAATATTATGCTTCAGAGGTCAGCATGTATTTTGTCTTTTGCAGCCGAGTTCGCAATCCATCCATATCTTGCTAGGTAGTGCAATTTATTTGCTCTGTGACTGATTGGACATTTGATGGACGTTCTCTGTCTAGTCTTCAAGTCATTTCTGTCGACCATATTTTGTACTCCATTGGCTATATTTGGCTTCCCTCTAACTCTCACTGATATCTCATTTTTGTCTTGAGGCATTCACTGCGCGCCCTGCACAGTGTGACCATTTTGAAAAATATACTGATAATTCCTGGGCGTCCCCCCAATGGGTGTGGGCAAGGGACGGCTTGGTACGCTGAGTGTTTTAGCCGGCTGCTTCTGAGTAGTAATGTGATGTGACTGCGAGTGTAATCATATCCTTTGCGCTGTTGACTGGAGTCCCAATGGGTGTAGAGTTGCATGAAACGGCGTCAGTCGCCTGACGTGTCTTCAGACGGGTGGAAGTGCTTATTGAATGCTTTGCGACTGTTCAGTGACCGCGGTAGGAGGTGAGCGGTTGCCTTCTCCCTTTATAAATAACGCCGTTGCCTTTCTGGTTTTTTCACATCTCCTCGCTGTTCTTTACTGCTTCCTTATCTTCTCTCCCGTCTGCTTCCGCCATGGGCAAGAGTAACAAGCGCAAGCGCGAACCGACTCCTCCATCGGAGGATTTCGGTGACTCGGAATACTCGGAGGAGGAGTTCTCCTCCGAGTCCGAGGGATCTCCGGCTCCCGTCTCTCCCCCGGCGTCGTCCGATGACTCGGACGACTCCCAGGGGATAGCCGCGGAAGTCTGGACATACATCTGGGCCGTCGAGCGCTCCGGGCTCGAGGGCTCGGATGAGTCTGAGTACTCCTCGGATGAGGAGGACTCGGACGGCGGCGGCGAGGACGAGGATGACGACGACGACGACGGTGACGACGACGGCAGCGGCAGCGGCAGGGGCAGCGGCGACGGCGGCAGGGACGGTGACGGCGGCAGCAGCAGGGGCAGCACCAAAGGCGGCAGCAGCAAGGGCAGCACCAAGGGCGGCGGCGGCAGCAGGGGCAGGGCCAGTGGCTAGACGCCACTGGTCTTCTTAGATATTAGTATAGTATAGTATAGTTAGAATAATGTAGTAGTAATGTAGAGTAGTATAGCGTAGTGTAGTAGTAGTAATGTAATGTAGTAATAGTAAGGGAGTATCAACTCGCGAAGAGTTGATTTGTAAGTTTATTAACTTCCCTTTGAATGAAAGAATGACGTTTGGCCTCTCTTTTGATGACTGTCCCGCTTACTTGTGAGTCTAATTCCTTTGAAAGAGTAAGTGAAATACTCGGGCATTGAACTGATGCCTGCTGAAATGGTTTCCGAGTAACTTCGTAGGTGGTGTCGGCGCTTGTAGAAGTAACTGCCGAGTAACTGAAGATTGTGTCAGCGTTTTTAGAAGCAACGCCGAGCAACTGATCATTGTATCAGCGTTTTAGAGGCAACGCCGAGTGACTGAGTATGATATCAACGTTTTAGAAGTAACATCGAGTGACTGGAGGTCGGCATCGGCATTTTAGAAGTAATGCCAAGCAACTGATCATGAAAACAGCGTTTTAGAGGCAACGCCGAGTGACTGGAGGTCAACGTCATCATTTTAGAAGTAATGCCGAGTGACTGAATACGAAATCAGCGCTTTAGAGGCAACGCCAAGTGACTGGAGGTCGACGTCGACATTTTAGAAGTAATGCCGAGCAACTGAATACGAAATCAGCGTTTTAGATGCAACGCCGAGTGACTGGAGGTCGACGTCGGCATTTTAGAAGTAATGCCGAGCAACTGAATGCGAAATCAGCGTTTTAGAAGCAACGCCGAGTGACGGCAGGCCGCCCGAGCCACTTTGATGATGGTGGCCGAGTGATTAGATGGCGCATCGGTGTTCTGGGGATAACTGCCAGGTGACCACGTGGCACGCTGGTTTTGGAAATAACCGCCGGATGATGACTGTGCACTTTTTTGAAACGGTATCTGGCTCGAGAATATCCCATAAGAGCTGCACTTTTAGCCGCCTTTGCTTTCCGTGCCCTAGTTCTTGCATTCCCGCTTCCGAATCCTCTCTGCCGCTCGCCTCCACTCTGCTCGCTGGTAGAATTGAGATGGCGCCCAAGAGGAAGACCGCGAGCTCGTCTGCTGTGGTGATTCCTCCAATCGATCCCAACAGCCAGTTGCCTTTTGCAGGTAACCACATGTCCATCATTTCCGAAGCTGAACTCCTCCATCTCGTGTCCATCGGGGTTCTTCCTCCGCGGGAACTCTGTTCTTGGCGGATTTGCCACGGGACTACTGTCCCGACAGAGGATACCCACGAGTCTGTAGTTTACGCCCCTTTTCTTCTCCGCGGCCTTGGCCTTCCCATCTCTCCCTTTTTCCGCGGTCTCCTTGATTTCTACCACATTAACCTGACCCATCTGAACCCTAACTCAATTCTGCAAATCTCCATCTTCGTTCACTTATGTGAAGCCTTTCTTGGCGTGCTGCCGCATTTCGGCTTATGGAAATACCTGTATCATTGTCGCCCTGGGATTGCCGGGGGACAACATCAGTTGGTTGGAGGTGCCAGTTTGGAGATGCGCCGCGGGTGAAAGACTGAGTATCTTGAGATTCCCCTTAAAGACAGTATTAAGGGGTGGCGTCTAGAGTGGTTCATAGTTGATAATTATGGAAATTCTCTCCCCTCCCGGTCGGGAAGACAGCCAGACGTTCGCACCCCAAGCTGGACCGAGTCTCCCACAGATGAGGAGGTGGCTGAGGCGGGTGTGTTGCTAGCTGAAGTCGGACTGCTGAAAGAGAGAGGTCTAACTGCTGAAGCTGTGGTTACTGACTTTGTTTTCAAGAACATTCAGCCACTGAAAGATAGGGCCTACCCAGCTTATCTGTATCGAGGGCTAGCCGACCCAACTCGGGTTACCAACAGGAGAATCCCTTCTGCAGACTTGGTGAGCCGACTTGAAATGATTCTCAGGGGCAAGGTGTCCAATGTTGGTGCTCCAGTGGCGTACTCGGCCTGGAACTTGCCTCCTCCCAAAGCCTTCACCCTTTTCGTGTCAAATCCACCTGTGACTGATGGCAGTTTGGGCCTTAGAGTGCGACCCTCTGCTGAAGAAGTTAGTGCTTTGGTTGCTTCGCTTGGGGAGATTCCTGATGACGAACGGCAAGTCCATTTTGAGGTGCCCCTGAACCCTAGTGATGCAGATATAAATGCCATGCTTGATCTGCTAGCTGAGGATTCTTCCGACGCTGCTCCTGCTGGTACATTGGCAGTGGTGCCCCTCCCAGAGGTTGATACAACTTTGGATGTTCAGAAACCTGTCAGTACTCGCCCGAGGCGCCCTAGCCGAACCAATCAGCCTGAGCCTTCTGCTGATGAGCAAAAGAAGAAAAGAAGATGCCTCCGGCGAGTATCCAGTTTTGATGAGGACGCTGGTACCTCAGTTCCTGCTGCTGAAGAAGTGCCTGCGACTGGACTTACTGACGCTGGACCCAATGGGTGTACCCAAACTGCTACTGATCCCAATGTGGGTGCTCCACCTGTTGCTGATCCCAATGGGGGTGCTGCTTGTGTTGTCGGTGTGGATGACGAGGGGGAAGAGAATGAGGTTCCTCTGACTCGAAAGAACAGTCGGCAGTTCATCGCCAGTGGTGAGAGTAGTGGAGTTCCCTCTCCTGCTTTGTCTGCCCTCATTGGTCTACAAGAGCTGTCTCTGGCCAACTTTGATCAAACCCTTGAGGATGTGGTCCCAGAGGACTTGTTATCGGAGCCAGTGGATGATGGTGCAATGGAGGCTTGTGCTGACGTGCCCGATGCTGGGTTGAGGTCATCCCGTGCCTCGTCGACCTTAGAGCGTGATCTTGAGGGCCGGGAGACTGACTTGAATCGTCCTGGTCCTATGGAGGTCGATGAGGGCCCATCAACCTTAGAAGTGGTTACTGCAGAGAGCTTGGACCTCAAGAGTGGTGCTGTCACATGCCCAGCCCCCGAGGGTGTCACCAGGGATGACTTAGCTCGGGTGGAGAGTGTAAGCCACTGCCCAGCCCTCGAGGGTGCTGCCGGGGATGATCCGGCTCAAATGGGCAGTGCCAACTATGACCCAGCCCCCGAGGATGCCCGAGCAGGGTCTCCTTCCTGTACCTCCATGGACGTTCACGCGGGATCTCCTCCACACTCTGGCTGTATGGTGGTAGCCCAGAATTTGAATCAGGGAGTCGCTTTAGAGAGCAGCGCCCCTGCTGACCGAGTGTTGGGCTCTGTTGAAGGTACTGAGTTGATCTCTGCTGATTCGTTGCAAACTGCTCCGAGTGGTGGCCTTACATCTGCTTATCAACTGATCTCTCCTGATTTGGGGATCCCTTCGTTCTTCTCCAACCTCCAGGTACTGTGATGTATTTTAACTTGACTTTTACATTGCCTAAACTGCTGTCGTCACACTCGTCTGTTTTCCTCATCAGGCTTTGGTGGATGGAATGGCTAGCCAGCTGAGGCTTCAGGGTGCTTCCACCCCAGAGGTAGCTTCATCTCTTGCATGTTGGAATCCAGTGTCACTTCAACGTCGCGTCTCTGAATTGGAGGCAACCAACGCTGGTTAGTGCTTTTTTGCTCCTCTCTGCCTTCGCTGTGGACTGCCTTACCTTCTGACCCCATTTTGTTTGATTATCTCTCGTTAGGAGTGACTCGGCAGATTTCAATTCTTGAGGAAAAACACTCCCGAGATCTGGCTGAATTGGCTCAGCGGTGCACTGGCTTTGAGGAGAAGTACTCTCAGGGCCAAATTGAACTGGGTCAAGTCTCTGCTGCCTTGGATGATGCCAATGCCCTGAATTCTTCCCTTCATGCTCAGCTTGATTCTGAAAAGGTAATATACAAAACTGTGCCTTGCCTTGCTGTGCTCCTATTACTTGCTTGGTTTTTAAAGGAGCTGACTTTTGCTCGCAGGAAGAAAAGCGTATCCTTGCTGCTTCTCGTGACAATCTTGACAGGTTGTATCGTGATTCTAGCAATTCGCTGACTATCTTGGAGAGAAGTCATCGCTTCACCATGGAAGAATTAGACCTCCAACGTTGTAAGCTGCAGGAATCCATGGATGAGGTAACCCGACTCAAGCAGTTGATATCAGCAAAGGATGCTACTATCAAAGAACTCCGAGCTTCCAAAAAATCAATTGCCCAGGAGTTAGAGACTGCTCGACTGGCTGCTAAAGTCGCTGAAGACACTTCTGTTACTCTCATGCCCAGTGCGACAGAGCCATGGATAAGGCTATTCGGGTAGGACGAATATTGATGAGGAGACCCGGCGTGGTTGTTCCTGAAGACATAAGAGCTGATGTGAATGCTGCCCCTGATTCCTCGAGTCGCCCTTCTTCGTCGGTCGCTCCTGAGAAAGACTTTGCAAAATAAAGAAAAACTTTTGCGTGCTTTGAGTGCGCGGTTAGCATAATCGAGTATTTGTCAGAGGACATTAGTTCAGCACTCGAATGATATAATGACTTTCTTATTGTATCAGAATTCATCAGTTCGTAAATTTATAGTAATGAAATGACGCATGATGATTATGAAATTCGTTTGTGGGATATGGAAGTCATCCCCTGAATTGTGAAGGCATGTTGCATCGGCTTAAATCGTCGCCGATTTAAGTCGATGGCTCCGTTAGTAGGGCATAGTGGTCACCCTGAGTTAAGTAAGCGTGAGCATGTTGCATCGCCTTAAGTCGTCGCCGACTTAAGTCGATTGCTCCATTAGTAGGGCATAGTGGTCACCCTGAGTTAAGTAAGCGTGAGCATGTTGCACCGCCTTAAGTCGTCGCCGACTTAAGTCGATTGCTCCGTTAGTAGGGCATAGTGGTCACCCTGAGTTAAGTAAGCGTGAGCATGTTGCACCGCCTTAAGTCGTCGCCGACTTAAGTCGATTGCTCCGTTAGTAGGGCATAGTGGTCACCCTGAGTTAAGTAAGCGTGAGCATGTTGCACCGCCTTAAGTCGTCGCCGACTTAAGTCGATTACTCCGTTAGTAGGGCATAGTGGTCACCCTGAGTTAAGTAAGCGTGAGCATGTTGCACCGCCTTAAGTCGTCGCCGACTTAAGTCGATTGCTCCGTTAGTAGGGCATAGTGGTCACCCTGAGTTAAGTAAGCGTGAGCATGTTGCACCGCCTTAAGTCGTCGCCGGCTTAAGTCGATTGCTCCGTTAGTAGGGCATAGTGGTCACCCTGAGTTAAGTAAGCGTGAGCATGTTGCACCGCCTTAAGTCGTCGCCGACTTAAGTCGATTGCTCCGTTAGTAGGGCATAGTGGTCACCCCGAGTTAAGTAAGAATGCAAGTCAATCGTGAATGAACTGAGTATCCTTGAAACCTCTTTTTTATTGATGGCATATTTCCACTTTACAGAGTACATCATCATCCGAGCAGTTTTGAGATACAGCTAGGGATAAAACTTTCTGAGGTGTTCTATGTTCCAGGAGTTCCCAACTTCTGTGCCATCCATCTGAGTGAGGCGATACGATCCGGGCCGAGTGACTTCTGCTACCACGAAGGGTCCTTCCCATAAGGGTGATAACTTGTGTCGTCCCTCCCCCGTTAGAATTCGGCGGAGGACGAGATCTCCTACTGAGAAGAATCGTTGTCGCACAGCCTTGTCGTGATAGCGCCTTAGAGTCTGCTGGTACCTTACTGATTGGATTACTGCTTTTAGCCGTTCTTCCTCAAGTACATCTATGTCCTCCAGCCTGGTGGCCTCAGCTTCTGCTATGCTTTCGAAGATCAACCTTGGTGCCCCAAACTTGAGATCAGCAGGTAGCACTGCCTCCGACCCATAGACCATGAAGAAAGGAGTGTTTCCATGCAAGGCTCGACTAGGTTGGGTTCTTAGGCTCCAAACGACATAGGGTAATTCCCTTATCCACTTTCCTGTGAATTTTTCATTCTTATCGAAGACCTTTTTCCTGAGTGCCTCCAATATCATCCCGTTGGCTCGTTCAACCTGTCCGTTGGCTCTTGGATGGGCTACGTATGCATACTTGATCTGAATGCTCTTTTGCTCGCAGAAGTCAAAGAATTCTGAACTTGTGAAGTTGGATCCTAAATCAGTTATGATGCTGTTTGGTATCCCGAATCTGAATATTATGTCTTGTACGAATTCCACGGCCTTAGCAGAGGTTAAAGAGGCAATGGGCTTGAACTCTATCCATTTAGTGAATTTGTCAATTGCTACCAATACATGAGTGTATCCCCCTTGAGCTTTCTTGAAAGGTCCAATCATATCCAGTCCCCAGCATGCGAAAGGCCAAGTTACTGGTATGGTCTGCAGTTGCTGTGCTGGCATGTGTTGTTGCTTCGACAAGTATTGGCAGGCTTCGCACCTCTGAACTAACTCGGCTGCATCGTTCTTTGCTGTTGGCCAATAGAATCCTGACCTGAAGACCTTCCCGACTAGTGTTCTGGAGGCTGCATGTATTCCACATTGCCCAGCATGGACCTCCTCCAGAAGTTGCTTCCCGGTGGACGGGAGAATGCACCTCATGAGGACGCCTGATGCACCCCTTCTGTATAATGTCTCCCCAATAAGTGTATAGTGAGCCGACTGTCTTGCAATGCGCTCTGCCAAATTCTTGTCGTCTGGTTCTTCTTCATTCTTTATATACTTAATGACCGGCCTTCTCCAGTCATCAGGGTCTGACTCGGGTTGATCTATGATGTTGCACTCTTCTGTTTGATCCATTGAGATACTCGGCTGCAGAATTTCTTGCACGAAAACTCCGGGTGGGACCTGAGTTCGACTGGACCCTAGCTTGGACAGTACATCAGCTGCTGTGTTCCGATCTCTTTCTAAATGATGAAATTCCAGACCCTCGAATTTATCTTCCAGCTTTCGGACGGCAGTGCAGTACTTTCCCATTGAATCGCTTGAGCAATCCCACTCCTTGTTTATCTGGCTGATGACTACCAGAGAGTCTCCGTATACCATTAATCTTTTGATGCCCAACGATATGGCGATGTTCAATCCATGGATCAAAGCTTCATACTCGGCTGCATTGTTGGAGGCCGGGAATAGCAACTGGAGGGCGTACTTGAGGTGTTCACCTCCAGGTGCAGTGAAGAGAATCCCCGCTCCTGCTCCTTGCAGCTTCAGTGAGCCATCAAAATACATTCGCCATACTTCTGCAGTCTCCGGGTTGTCTGGTACTTGTTGTTCGGTCCACTCTGATACGAAATCAACCAGTGCTTGAGTTTTGATGGCAGTGCGAGGTCGGAACTCGATGTCATGAGATCCCAGCTCACAAGCCCACTTGGCTATTCGACCGATGGCTTCCTTGTTGTGAAGAATATCCCCTATTGGAAAACTCGTAACTACTATGACTTTGTGGTCGTCAAAGTAGTGACGCAGCTTGCGGGCAGTTAGAAGTACTGCGTATAATAGCTTCTGAACTTGAGGGTACTTTTTCTTTGAGGGGCCTAGGACTTCACTAATGAAGTAAACAGGATGTTGTACTGGATAGGCATGTCCTTCTTCTACTCGCTCGACTACCAACGCGGTGCTTACCACGTGAGTCGTGCAAGAGATATACAGTAGCAAATCTTTAGCTGGTTGAGTTGACGTAGCTCGCCGGGGTGGTTTCAGTACTGGTGGTGTTGTCAAGAATTTTTTCAGAGCATCTAGAGCTTCTTGTGCTTCTGAGGTCCATTGAAACTTATCCACCTTCTTGAGTAACTTGTAAAATGGCAAACCTTTTTCTCCTAGCCTGGATATAAATCTGCTCAGAGCTGCCATACATCCAGTAAGTCGCTGAACCTTCTTTTGCGATCGAGGTGCTTCCATCTTCATGATAGCTTCAATCTTATCTGGATTAGCCTCAATTCCCCGGTGGCTGACGATAAACCCGAGCAACTTTCCTGCTGGTACCCCGAAAACACATTTCTCGGGATTAAGCTTCCATCTATACCGCCTCAGACTGTTGAAAACCAGTTGTAAGTCTTCGATGAAGTTTTTTGAGTCCTGTGTTTTGATTACCACGTAATCCACGTAGGCCTCCACACGCTTGCCCCAGTGATCGGCTAAGCATGTTTGGATGGCTCTCTGGTAAGTTGCTCCAGCGTTTTTGAGGCCAAACGACATGGAGGTATAACAGAAAGCACCAAACGGAGTAATGAATGCCGTTTTTTCTTCATCTTCCTTTGCCAGACTAATCTGATGGTATCCAGAATAGCAATATAGGAAAGACAGCATAGAACATCCAGCGGTGGAGTCCACCACCTGATCTATCCTCGGGAGCCCGAAAGGATCTTTCGGACAGTGTTTGTTGAGATCAGTATAATCAACACACATGCGCCAATCCACTTTATTCTTTTTGAGTACAAGAACAGGGTTGGCTAACCACTCGGGATGTAACACTTCTCTAATGAATCCAGCCGCGACCAAGCGAGCTAACTCGGTGCGAATGGCCTCTTTCTTGTCGGGCATGAAACGACGTAGCTTTTGCCGAATCGGCCTTGCCTGGGGATAGACCTTCAGTTTGTGCTCGACCAGTTCTCTTGGGACTCCCGGCATATCCGCAGGTTGCCATGCGAATACATCTCGGTTATCTTGCAGAAACCGGACGAGCGCGCTTTCCTATTTGTCATCCAAGCTGGAGCTGATGATAGTCGTCTTGCGCTCATCAGCGAACCCCAGGTTGATTCTCTTGGTTTCTTCAGTCGGCCGCATAGAGGTCGCGGTCTGAGCTTCGCGTGCCGGTACTGCGAGGTCCTCCTCAGGCTTAGAGTTCGCCAGTGTGGAAGGAACCGTCGATGGCTTGGCAGTGAGGGCTGCTTGAATAGCCACTCGGAAACATTCTGCGGCGCCTTGGAAGTCGGCGCGCACAGTTATGATCCCTTGCGGTCCTGGCATCTTAAGTATCATGTATGTGTAAGGCGGAATGACCATGAACTTGGCCAATCCAGGCCTCCCGATGATGGCGTTGTACCCGCAGTCGAAGTTCGCCACTTCAAACCTCAGGAACTCGGTTCTGTAGTTCTCCGGAGTTCCGAAGGTGACTGGCATGTAGATGTGGCCCAGCGGGTATTCCCCTTCTGTCGGCACGATGCCGAAGAAAGGAGTGTCCGACTCGTGGAGCTCTTTGAGGTGAACTCCCAAGCCTTGGAGTGTCCGGGGGAAGGTGACGTTGATGCTGCTCCCCCCGTCCACTAACACCTTCTTCACCCGGCTCTCTCGGATCACCGGATCGACGAGAAGCAGGTATTTGCCCGGATGGTCGAAGTTGAGCCATTGATCTGCCCGAGTGAAGGTGATCGGGTGCTCCGACCACCGGTATGGGGCGGGAGGGCCGGTGGTCGCCACTAGTATCTGGCGATCGTTGAGCTTTTGCTGTCTTCTGTTCTCCTGCGATCCGTGTCCGCCGAAGATGACGTTGACCTCCCTGTCAACGCGTGGGAAAGCTCCTCCTCCTTCCTCCTCCTGCTGATGGGGTTGTCGTGGTTCATCTGGTCCTCCCCTCGGCGGAGGAGGAGGTAGAGGTTGGAAGGGTCGGCCGTGTCCGACGGAATGCTTGAAGTCTCGGCAGTTACGAAGAGTGTGGCGCATGTCCTTGTGGTACGGGCACTGGGCGTCGAGGATGTCGTCCAACGTGCGTTCGCCTCCACGAGGTCCTCCTCGGGCGCGAGAGGCAGGTGGTCCGGCGGCGTGCACTTCTTCGCGAGGCCTCTTCTCCCATCGTTTGTCGGGTTGCTGATTCGTGTCGCGTCGTGGTGCTGCCGGTGCGGGCTTTGCTCCTCCGATGAGGTCCTAGGCCCGCTCGTCGGCAGTGATGTAGAGGTCGGCTTCCCGGAACAGCTCCTCAGAGGTAGTCGGTGCCTTCTGTAGTATGGCTCGGACGAAAGCCGAGTCATTGGATCCTCTGTAGAAGTCCTCGATCACGGCCGCCTCCGTGACCTCGGGGATATGATTTCTCATGGTCTGAAACCTTTTGAGGTACGACCGGAGAGTCTCGTCCCCCCGGCGCTTGATGGATTTGAGGTCCCACGGTTGCGCCGGCTTGTCGGAGAGGGACTGGAAGTTGGCGATGAAGCGTCGACTGAAGTCGCCCCAGACGTCGATGCAGTGTCGGGGTAGATGTCGCAGCCATTGCAGCGCGCCTTGCCCAAGGACAATGGGTAAGTACGCGGTCATCACGTCTTCGGACGCCCCGGCAGCTCGTGCAGCGGTGGTGTAGATGGCTAGCCAGCCCCCTGGATCCTGCTTAGGTTCATATTTGTCGACATTGGATACCTTGAAGTTGGGAGGCCATTGGATGGCCCTAAGGCGCGGAGTAAGAGCGGATACTCCGCACGTGTCCTCCTGTCGTCGTGGACGATGTCTGTCCCGGGGAGGGGAATTGTGATTGTGGTTCCTCGACCATCCCCGGGCGGTTCCGCCAGTTGAGGCCGTTGCCGACTCAGTTCCGGTGGCTTGGCTCTGAGTCGGGATGCCATGATCCCTGTCATACTCCTCCCGACGGCGAATCTCGTTCTCATGCCGCCGCTCGCGCGAAGCATTGATGGAGCTTCGCGCGTCTCGACGACTGTTGATGGCGTGTCGTAGATCGTTCGGCGGGTGAGCAAGCGGTAGAAGATGGTTGGCCGCCTGGGTGAACAGTCGTCGGTAGCCCTCAGCGTCAGGAGTCCGAGGAAGTCCCTCAGCTATCCGAGCCAATACCCCTCCGACTTCGCTCGGCGTGTTCATAGCTCGGGCGAAGTCGGGATTCAGGTTGCGCCCGAAGAATGGATTCTCCCGGCGCTGCCTTGCATCTTGCTCAGCCTGTTCCTGAGCTCGTCGGCGATCACGTCGTCGGGAGTTCCTTCGTTCTCTGAAGACGCGTTCTTCCGAAGTTTCTCCTATCTCCGAGACCTCGTCTCGCGAGACAGGCTGCTCCGGATTCCGCTCTCCGGCCGCATATGATGTCGTCGAACGTTCCTGCGCCGGTTCCTCCGCCGTCGGGACTCTTGTTGAGGCGGTTCTTCCCCGGGTACGGTCGGCTCGTCGTCGGAGACGATAGGCGACTCCACTCTCCCGATGAAGAGGACGTCGGGGTAGAATGGTGCTGCTGTCGTGGTGACCTTCTTCCCATTCTCCTTTGAGGCATGAGGAACGGAAAGAGTGACTCGCTTCTCCCTGGTTACCTTCTTCCTTGCGATCTGTGTCCACTCTTTTGTCGGAGAGGTAGGTAGTGGAGTTCTTCGGGTCAGCGAGCTCTCGGCCCCCGACTTTCCGGAGACGATCTTCTTCCGGAAAGCTGGAGGTTGTGCTTCTCCGGAATTTTCGGAGTTCGTTGGGGGAGACTTCTTTTTCGGCGGATCCGCGATACGGTGCAGAATGCCTTCTTTATCCGCTACGGATGAGATTGTTCCGAAGCAGAATACAGATCCGGGACGCAGGGTGATCTTGCTGTAGAAGGTGACGGCCATTGAGCTAGCTTGGATCGTCGACACACCCCCTACCTGGCGCGCCAGCTGTCGGTGTTTTGGGTCCAACCGCACACCCGGGGTTGCCCCTCAAGGTGTTTTAGGAGTAGGACGGTGTCGACAACTGTAGCAAAATGGTTCGTGCCGATCGCACGAGGGACAGTGGACAAGGTTTACAAGTTCGGGCCGCTTAGAGATGCGTAACACCCTACGTCCTGGTGAGTATGCTTGGTGGATGTGGTTACAAGAGAGCTCTCTGGATTGAGAATACAGAGAGTTGACGTGGGTGGCTAAGTAATGGGTCGATTGTTCTGAAGGGGTGCCCCCTAGGCCTTATATACTCGACCGTGGGGCAGTACACGTGGATAAGATAACAACAAGTAGCTAAAAGATAATGAACCTCTTGAAATTATCCTTACGTAACCTTCGCCGACTTATCCTCGCATGGCTTCGTTGCATGGAGGCTCCAGCGCGGGAAAGTCGGATCTCTGTTGCAGTCATTCACTCGACGCTGTGGGCCGTCCGGGTTTGCACCAATCCGGCCTCATGTCATTCAGCTTTGCTGGTTGATTCTCCCCAGGCCCACGAAAGAATGACCTTACGATTTATTGGGCCCGTGGGCCTTTCGTGAGGTCCTTTACTCTTTTAGTGGACCCGGGGGATATCTATCCCCCACACAAGGGTACAAGCTGAAGATGTTGATGCTCCAAGATCTTCTTCCCAAATGGTTGACAAGAGGAACTCATCACTACTCCAAGCACATCCACAAGATCTAATCACTGGGAGTCCTTCACAAGAGGTTATCACTCGGTCTCATAAACATGCTTCATTTATTGAACATCACTCTTTTGTTTCTTGTGTTGAGCCTACATGTATAGATGAGGCGCTACAAGATCTGGACTGGGTGAATGCCATGCATGAAGAATTAAACAACTTCACAAGCAATTAAGTTTGGACCTTGGAGAAGCCTCCACAATATGCAAGGGTCATTGGAACAAAATGGGTGTTCCGAAACAAACAAGATGATCAAGGTGTGATTGTGCGGAACAAGGCAAGACTCGTTGCAAAGGGATTCTCTCAAGTTGAAGGCTTAGATTTTGGAGAGACCTTTGTACCGGTTGCTCGACTTGAAGCCATCCGTATCCTACTTGCATATGCATCTTGCTATGACTTAAAACTTTATCAAATGGATGTAAAAAGTGCATTTTTAAATGGCTTCATAAATGAACTTGTATATGTTGAGCAACCACCCGGGTTTGAAGACCCTAGATATCCTAATCATGCTTACAAGTTGTCCAAGGTGTTATATGGGCTAAAGGAAGCTCCAAGGGCTTGGTATGAGCGTCTTCGCGACTTCCTCATCGAGAAGGGCTTCAAGACCAGGACCGTCGACACAACTTTATTCACAAAGAAACATAACGGTGATATTTTCATTTTTCAAGTTTATGTTGATGATATAATCTTTGGCTCGACAAATGATTACCATTGCAAGGAATTTGGTGAGTTGATGTCGAAGGAGTTCGAGATGTCAATGATTGGTGAGCTAACCTACTTCCTCGGCTTTCAAGTCAAACAAATGAAAGATGGGAACTTCCTCTCATAAGAGAAGTACACCAAAGACTTGTTGAAAGATTCAATATGGAGAAGTGCAAACCAATCAAGACACCCATGCCTACTAATGGACATCTCGACCTAGATGAGGGAGGTAACCCGGTTGATCAAACTCTCTACATCCATGATTGGTAGTTTATTGTATCTTACCGCATCTAGGCCTGATATCACGTTTAGTGTTTGTATGTGTACTCGATTTCAAGCAAATCCTAAGAAAGCTCATCTTCGCGCTGTTAAAAGAATTCTTAGGTACCTTAAGCACACCCCAAGCGTTGGCCTTTGGTATCCCAAAAGATCTAGTTTAGACTTAATTGGCTATTCCGACTCGGATTATGCCGGTTGTAAAATTGATAGAAAAAGTACATCGGAGGATGGCATTTGCTTAGAAGATCACTAGTTTCATGGACATCTAAGAAGCAAAATAGTGTTGCCTTGTCAACCGCCGAAGAGTAATACATTGTCGCGGGTGCTTGTTGCACACAAATTCTTTATATGAAACAAACTCTTCTATACTATGGTGTAGTTCTAGAAAAGGTACCTTTGTTGTGTGACAATGAGAGTGCTGTTAAAATTGCTAATAATCCTGTACAACACTTTCGCACTAAGCACATTGATATTCGTCATCACTTCCTTAGAGATCATGTTGCTTAAGGAGATATTATTTTAGAAGGAGTGAGATCGGAAGATCAATTAGCAGACATTTTTACAAAGCCTTTAGATAAAACCCGCTTTTGTATGTTGAGAAATGAGCTAAATATTCTCGATCTCAGAAATTTTACTTAATCTCAAAATGGTGATGTCAAGCTTGCATTGCATATTTAAATTTCTTGTATTGCATCTAGGGCTTGTCTAACCTAGTTAAGATAACCGCCAACAAAGCGAGTGAAAAAGCTTAACTCGGGCTCAAACTTGACAAGTCTTAGCATTTAAGGCCCTGAGATCCGGGACTGGTAAAACATGGGTGCCCCATTTTCTTTTCCGTGCTCCGCCTATTGCCCTTATCAAGGCGGCGGGGAGTCCTTAGCCTTTGAACCAAACTCTAGGGAACGCTCAATTGCCTGATGTCTCAACTGCAATGGTGAACTCAGTGACATACACTGAAATGGATTGCATCTATTGTTCCAAACAAGGCTGATATTAGCAGGGCAAGCCCTTCCATGCAATTTCTTGCTTCGCTCTACAGACGAAAGTGTCGGATAGTCAATGGTAACCAGAAGATCTATGATTTTCGAGAGAAGGTAATTGGAAAAATGATTCATTCCTTTGCTTTCTTTTAGATATATATTCAATAAGTCTGACCTTACCTGAAAACTAGATTTTTTGTACTTAAAATTTCATTCACTATACATTTGTTGGTTCTTGAGATATGCATGTGGTACTGCACTTAGGGGGAGTATTCAAAACTCAATTTGTTCATGAAACCTCTAGTGCAAAGCCGAAATGCAAATCTCACCATTTGCCTATTTTCTCTAAAAACTATCTAGCCTATGGAAAAATATTTTGAAAAATATGAGAGAATATGTGAGGGTACCAATACCTGTCCCAACAGGTGTTCTTTTGTGTGCTTATAAGTTGGGATTTGGTTTGGTTCAAAATTTCCTAGAAAATTTCAAAATTCCCTCTGTCTGGGCTCACCGGACAGTCCGGTGCATCGGCTGGGCGCGTGTAGATCCCTTTCTGTGCTGCCCTATCCGGTGGTTCACCGGACAACTACTGTGCGCTGTCCGATGTGCATCGGACATGCATTGTAGACTGTCCGGTGTTCCCATGAAGCGTTTTTAAAAAACCTTTCCCTGCCCGAGCCCGCGGCTAGGGCTCATTTCAACCCAACCTCTCTCCAGCTTCTCTATGTCTGGCGACTCCCTCTTCCCACCTCGCTGCTGGAGATCACCGACGTCATGCTCCGGCAGTGCTCCATCGAGGTGCTCCTGCCTGTGCTTCTCTTCCTCCACTCTCTCTGGTGAGGTCTCCCTTTAATCTCTCTCTCTGCTGGTCTATGCAATGGAGCTCCACCACCCTTTGTGAAAAATCTCGCAAATTCTGTGAAAACTTGTGGTTACAAGTGTGCCTTTGTGTCTCTTGAGCTCCCTTGCAGGTTCATCTCTCCCTTTGGGAGGTTTCAAAACCTAGAACAACCAATTCATCGCTTCTATAAAACCCCGCGCACCAAGTGCTCGGTGAAATGTCCAAATCACTCAAATTTGCTCAAATCGACACTAGATTTTTCCAGCACCCTCATGACACCTCCAGTAACTTCCTCGCCAAAATTCACGCCTATCCGATATCCCAGACACCGAATATACCACTGTTTCCATTTATAGCGATCATTTCTCAGCCGAGTGCCAAAAATTCGTTTTCTTCCCAAATTTCAAATCAAGCTTACACTTCACTCATATTCACTCATATATACCTATCTGTGAAGTATCGACTCAATCCCACATCATTTCATGCCTCTTTTCAAATTTCAAACTTCCTATGGCATAATTCGTCGTTATTGAGTCATTTGACCCTCGTTTCTCCAAATCGCCCTGTTTTTGTGTATTCACTCTCTGTGTATGTAATTATTCACATTTCATATACTTATGACTATGTGACTAATACGTGCTCACCTATTCTGTCATTTCAGTGATCTCGCCGGCCCGTGTGCCCATCTCCTATCCTTCCTGGATCTTTTCTCTCTCTCGTGAGATTTCTAGGTAGCTATGACTTCATTTGAGATCCTATCGGCTGCTCTCTACTTCTGCTTATCTTTTCACTCACTCGTGCAGCAGTCAGGTCAGGATGGTGCGGACGTAGAACGTCTCATCGTCAGGGGGAGGAGACGATGAGGACCCTCCTTGCCCCTTCAGGCAGGTCAAGGGGAAGACTGTTTACCTCGAGCAACAAGAGGGCAAGAAAAAGTGTCGTATGGACAGAGCCGCTCGTGCAGCACTTGCAGCGGCAGCAGAGCAGGCTGAGCGAGGAGGACAACTGAAGATCTCCTGTGATTAGATAGCCTATCGGGTTCGTTGCCTCGCATCTCGGCCTCGCTCCACTGCTCCCTCCACACCTTTCGCCACTGTGTCTACTCCACCTCCCACTTCACCAGCTCCTGTCGCTCCAAAGCCATCCACCACTTCCGCTATACCCACCACCTCCACCACTCCAGCTTCCACTACTTCCCCTCCCACTCCCATTTCCGCTCTGCCCATACCTCCACCTCGCTTTAGGGAGCATGACGAGACTGAGGTGCAACCTCTAGCTACTAATCCTCGTCTGCTCGACCTTTAGCGTGCAACTACAGCCTGAGCACGTCGGTTCAGACACGTACCCGTGGAGTCTTTGTTGCCAGCTAAGAGGGACCCTGCAACTGTGTGAGACCCTGTTTGGTTTTGGTAATTGATTGACAACTTATATGGACTAATAAATGTTTATGTTGAGATACACAAGTGATTAGTCCACAGGTACACTAGTGTGAGTTATTTTAGCCATGGTGGTGATGTGGCTTGGTGATATTGAGATGCTCAACTAGTGTGATATAGGAGCTCATTGCATATGAAGACATGACATGGTGTCATGTGCCTATATGGAGAAGATCAAGAGATATGGCTTGGCTTCGATGGACCGAGTGGCTAGTGTGAAGGGCAAGTCAAAGTCTCATGTGTGAGGGACCACGTGGCGGTGAAGCAAGAGCAAGGACTTAGCACCAATGGACATAAAGCAACGGTAAAGAGCAAGCTATCTTGAGATTGATAAACCAAGAAGGCCATGTGATAACATGGAGGGGATCATATCATTATAGAATTATCAAGCCATGTGTTGATCTGGGCTATTGATCAAGTGGCTTGATGATGATGGTGGAGGAACTTCATGCTATGGACAAATGGTAAAAGGTATCATGGTTGGATACACTTATGGATGCCCATTGTTTATCATTTAAGGAGATGGAATAGAATGCTCAAGGCAAAGGTATAACAATAGGTTTTTGTTTTACTGGTCAAAAGGTGCTTAGAGGATGATAATTGACTGGGTTAGTAGGCTAGATAGCCGTACTATCAATAGGGGTCAATTATCTTATTTGACATGTCTTTACTGCCTCATTGCTCATATAGTTGTTGCATTTGCATGAGGGCTAACAACGCTTTGGTTCGTGAAAGAAAAATTTATTCAAAAGCGATTTCTTGAATGTGGGCTGAATTGAGGTACCACGGATCGTCCTAGCTAGCATGGCGGACCGTCCACAGGTCTAACTTGAGGTGATGGGCAGAAATGTGGAGTTTCTGTGTTTCATGAAGTTTTTGTACTGTGGACCGTCTGGTCCCAGGTGGCGGACCGTCCGTAGTTGAAGGACTGGTGTTTGGACTGAACTCAAGAAGTTCCATTTTATTTTTCTTTTTTGAACTTCGGACCGTCCGAGGCCTGAGTGTGGACCGTCCGCAGTACAAATATTTTGTATTGCGGACCGTCCGGGGTCCAGGTGCGGACCGTCCGCAGTACAAATTTCAGCAAATGTGCAGAGTCAGCAAAACTTCGTTTTGGCTCAGTTTTATGTATCGCGGACTGTTCGACCTTGAGGGGCAGACCGTCTGCAAGTAATTTTTGAATGCTCTGACATTTTTATAACTGTTTATAGCCGTTGGGATTCTTGTGCGGACGGTCTGGGCTTGTATTGCAGACCGTCCGCATGTGCGCAGAAAAGGGGCAATTGGCCCATAACAACTAGTTTTGGAGAGGGGGCTATATATACTTGTGTTGCCCGAGTTGAAAGTGTGAAGGAGGCCATTTGAAACACTTGTGAGCATATTGGAGCCTTTCCTCTCCCTCTCTCTCACTCATATTGGTTGGGATTGCATTCTAGTGAGATTGAGAGCCATCTAGTGCATTGCATCAAGTTGTTGATCTTTGAGGCACTAGGGAGATCATCAAGTGAGGTCGTTGGCTTGTTACTCTTGGAGGTTGCTGCCTCCTAGACGGCTTGGTGGTAGCTCACTGTGAGCTCTTCAACGGAGATTGTGAAGAGGCCGCGGTGGTGATTGTGAGAGGCGTTGTGCTTGCCTCGCCGGAGCGGTGAAAAGCAACTCTAGTGGAATCGAGGTTTGAGGATTCATTAACCAATCCGGCTCAAGAGATTAAGTAGAGACTTGATACAGGAGCGGTTGGGTGCTTTGAATCTACCTCAACGTGGACTAGGGGTGACCGGCAAGTCATCGACACCACGTGAAAAATCATTGTGCCAAGTGTCATCATCTTCCCGTTGGTTTGCAGCTTTCCTCACTAGCTTGTATTTACTTGTTCATATACTTATGCTAGTGAGCATTTGTTGCTCTTATATATCTAATCATACCTATTATAAAATAGTTGCTCACTTGTTAGCTTGTGTAGCTAATCTGTTTTACTTAGCTTGTGTAGCTAAGTAGTTGTTTCTCTCTAGTTGTGCTTGTGCTTTGTGCTCTTTGCTTACTAGTATGTTTAGGAGTTATCGGTATGCTTAGAATTACATTTGTATAATTTGTATGACGTTGCTAACTAGATTTGTATGGGAGAGCTCTTTCACTACTTTGGCACCTTAGTTGCTTCAATTATAATCTTTTGTCAGGTGTTTGTTATAGTTAGAGGAGTGTAGTCTTGGCTAAACCAAAAAAGTATCAATTTCGTATTTATTTGTGTTAGCCATCATAATTAGTTTTGTTGGGGACTTGTTCTCAAATGCTCAGCCTTGGCAAAGATTGATTCCCGAATGATGCGATTGCAAATACAGGAATGCATGAACAGTAAAGGAATACTGTTCACTATTTATAGGCACGAGACACAGCCTGTGGGGAGTTACAATTATGCCCCTCATAAGGGATTACAACAGCGACTCAAACATTTATGGACTAGAAGGTCATTCTACTTTTAAGTCGGTTTGTAATTCCGAAGCTCCATGAAGAGAAACCTTCGGTCATCACATGCGAACAGCATCATCCGAAGCTGCTTCTTCCTACAAGACCTTCGGCGACGAAGCATAGTCCCAACAGTAGCCCCTTCGCGGTGCTAGATCGTTTTTCGTAACGAGCTTGATCCGTGAAAAAAGTCTCTTAGGCTTCGGGAAGCCGAAGGTCAGAAAAAACACCTTCCCTGGGCTCGTTGTCGAGAAACGATTTATTTTCCGAGCGCGTAGCGGTCCCACCTTGCAGCGGGTGCAAGCAGCCGTTCGCCTGGTGTAAAAGTCCTGGCGATTCGCCTTCTTACCTGCATCACTATATAAACAGACGGGTAGGTGTGAAGTTACCACAGCATTCATTGATATTTGCACTGTTTTGCTGCCAAAATTTTTAACCATAGCCGAAGCTTGACTCTCGCAATCAGACGAAGCTCCAGTTTGAAGCCTACTTCATCAAAAGAAAAAGCTTCGGAAGAAAAAGTATTTAGTTCCCAAAAATTCAGAATTAAATGGCCAGAGTGCGTTCTACCGCTAGGGTTGAGCGTGAGGGAGGCAAAGCTGAAGGATCGGAGACTGTTCCCATCTCCGAAGCAATGCAGCGATCCGGACTAGTAACCTCGGAAGAAATCCGCACTGCTGAAACAGAACAGGCAACTGCCGAAGCGGAAGAAGGAAACATTGAGGAAGCTGATTCCGAAGATGATTATTATATTGCCATGCCAAGTAAGCCCAGCCACTTGGACTTCGGAAAGTCGATTGTCTCTAAGGCTGATTTCTCCAAGATGGTGAAGTCGGGTTATTTCAGTGAGAGTGAGAAGAAACTACTCCGCTTCGAGGGGGAAGAAACTACCCCGAAGCCAGAGAAGGATGAAATAGTCATTTTCAAGAGCTTTCTAAAGGCTGGGTTGAGATTCCCCCTCCATGGGATTATTGCAGATGTATTGAAGAAGCTTGGGATCTACTTTCATCAGCTGACTCCTAACGCTATCGTTAGGCTTAGTGTTTATATCTGGGCCCTCCGAAGCCAGGCGGTGGAGCCGTTTGCCGACAACTTTTGTCGAGTTCATGAGCTGCATTATCAGACGAAGGCTAGAAAAGATGGATTACATGATAACTTTGGTTGCTATAATTTTGCCTATCGGAAAACCACAAAGTTTCCTGTAATCAGCTACCGAAGCAAATGGCCGGCAGGCTGGAAGTCGGAGTGGTTTTATGTGAAAGTTGACGAAGACAAAGAGAAGCTGGTTCAAAGCCCTCTTGAATTGATCTTCGGAGCAACAAGACCGCGATGCCAAATGTCACTAGAAGGTCCCACTTGGGCTGCACTGGCTGAGTTTAAAATTATTTCAGAGCATATCAGCACAAGAGACCTGGTTCAAGAGTTCTTGGCCTTCAGGGTCTTTCCTACTTCGAAAGAATAGGAAATGCCGAAGCCAGAGGGGGAGAAGAAAGAAGGGGAACTTGTGCGGTTACCCTACTATTACAAGTTTAAGAAATACTTTAAAACACCTTGCCAAGAGTGGCTGGATATAATTGAAATAATGTGCAATGAAATACTCGGTAATTACTCCAAAAAAGAGGATCAGTTGATGACTGCAGCCTTCGGCACCCGTCCGAAGCGAAGACTGAATCGAGTGCTGGACGCCTTGGGTTTTGAATACCCTGACTACGAAAATCTGAATAAAGGTGTCGAAGGCCGAAAAAGGAAAAGAGTAGCCGAAGCTTTAAATGAAGATGAGAAAGAACCACCAAAAAAGAAGAATATTCCGAAGAAGAAGAAAGTGTCATCTCCGAAGCAAAAAGTATCCGACGAAGAGGAGACTCCCGCATCACGCTCTGCCACTGACGTGGAAGAGATTTTGAAGGTAATGACTGAATCCCTGCCTGTGAAGCTAAGTCCATTGGGGCCTCAACTGACGAAGTTTTTTCAGAAGGAAAAGGAGCCCGGAAAAACGAAGAAAACAACTAAAACAAAGAGACAAAGAATCATCGCAGTGACAGAAGTCATTGACAAGACACCACCGAGAGCTTCAGCTCGGAAGATACCAGCGGCTGAGGAAATAACAAATATTGAAGTTGCACCTTCGGAGATCGCGGCTACCGAAGCTACCTCAACCGAAGATTTGAATTTGGAATCCACAATCGAACATATCGACAAAATGCTGCTAGACATGGCCACAGAAGAAGCTACTGCTGCCGCCGAAGAGACCATGGCCGCAGTGTCTGGGAAAGAAAAGGAAATTGCTGACGAAACTTCAGAGGACGAAGCCTTCATGTTTCAAAATTTAGTTGGACAAGAATTGTCAAAAGCCGAAATAGAAGAGCTTAAAGAATATGCCAAATCTTGCGGATATAAACCAGGAGCACTCCTCTTCGGGGGTATTGACGATGAAAAATTAGACTGTATCCGGGATCAAACTGGAGCTAAGATTATCGGTACTCTATCAAAGAGTATCGGTTTTCCGAAGCTAGAAACGGATATAAGCCGTTACCGACGACAACATATCGTTGGTAGTTTATTTTATTCCAATTTCAAGGTGAACTACTTTTCCCTTGACATTTATTGTTTTTAATAATGGAGACATTTCTAACGAAGGTTGTTTATGTGCAGAGTATGCTGTTGAGCAAGGCTTTGAAAATGCAGCAGGATCTGGAAGACAAAAAACACGAGGTTATAATTGAAAATTTAGAGAGCAAAATAAAAGAGCAATCAGCTACTATTGAAAAGAAAAACTTCGAGCTTCAGACAACTGAAGGCTTATTGGCAGAAGCCGAAGCTAAAATAGCATAATTGAATTCGAAGCTACTCTGCCAATCTGAACAGTTTGAACAAGAAAAGCAAGAACTTAATGCGAAACTTGAAGTCGAAGTCCAACAAAATTCAGATTTGAAAAAATTATTGGCAAGCCTTCAAGACAAATGATTGGAGTTTAGCAATAAATGTATTCAACGATTGAGAAAAATCTTCCACTCAGTCGGGGCTAGCAGTGGGAAGTTTACTCCGTCAACTGAAGATTTACCGAAGACCTTCGAACATATTGAGGGTGAAATTGATGAGCTTGACGAAGTTATAACCGGGCACGGTGACTTCTGTGCCTGGGTAGCTTCTCGGGGCACTGCTGCAGCTTTCCTGAAAGCTGGCTGCGATCATGGAAAAATTGTTAATAGGCCCAATTTCACTCTATCACCATCAATTTTAGATGATATTCCTGACCTCGCCCGAAGCATTTCTAATAGATTTGTAAAGATGATATGGACAAAAGGCGGACGAGAAAAGGCTGGAGACGAAGCTCGGAGTCATCTTGAACCAGTAAGAAATCATACCTTGTGTTTACCTTTTCCTTCAAATTTGGTTTTGACCCTCAACAACTTAATTCATGTAGGATGATGAAGCCGAGACCGATGCTTAAAGAATGTGACGCCGAAGCTGAGGCCCCATGAAGATTACTAGGAGTAGACTGTAGAAAAACTCAATAACTTTTGTAAATATGACTAAACTGTTCTTAATGAATTCTATTCATACCTTGTAATATGCTCTTACCCCTCCATTAATGTATGAGGTGCTTTGATGTGGACGAAATTATCTTTTTGAGCCGAAGGCGAAAAAAACACCTTCCCTTCTTTTCGTACACAACGAAGCATAAAAAAAACAGCTTTTCCTTTTTTCCGAAGCTCTTCTTTTCGTACACGACAAAGTACAAAAGACAGTCTTTTCTTTTTCGCCGAAGCAACCACTTATGCTATGATGACGGTTATCCTACATATGCCTAGATGAATGTTTATGAATGCAAATGTTATGATGTAATGTGGTGTGCAAATGAATGTTCAAGCACATATCCGAAGCCATAATCACAACCGTTATTTCCTTAGAAACAATCACATATCAGCGCTGACTTTTCGTTGTAAGCCTCCCTTAGGAGCTTCTTCGCCTTTTACTTCAGCGGAATCAGCGTTGACTTTTCGCTGTAAGCTCTGCATTCCCTTAGGAACGACTTTGGAGCTTATTCGCCTTTTACTTTCGGTGGAATCAGCGTTTATTTTCGCTGTAAGCTCTGCATTCCCTTAGGAACGACTTTGAAGCTTCTTCCCTGTTTCTTTTCGGCACTCGATGGTGCGTTCTCAGTTTTTACATTTACATCTTTGGGGGATTTTGCTCTTATAGAGCTAAAAAAGGAAATTACATGTGGTGGCCCCATTAAAAACCTTTCTCCCCCTTCAGAAAGGAAAAGGGTGCCATGAAAGAAAAAATAAAAAATATAAAAAATTACATCAAGTTATACATAATATCGCCGAAGCTCATCCGCATTCCAAGATCTAGGAATGTCGTTGCCGTCCATATCCTTCAATCTGTATGAACCAGGTCTTGACGAAGATACTACCAAAAAAGGTCCCTCCCATTTCAACTGCAACTTGCCCACTGTATCTGGGTTAGCCACTCTCCGAAGCACCAAATGTCCTGGCTCAATATTCTTTAGCCGAACCTTTCTATCACGCCATTTGATTGTTTCGGCTTGATATTTATTGATGTTCTCCACAGCCTGAAGCCTGATCCCTTCTATAGCATCTTTTTCCACAGAATGATCAGCTTCAGAATCTGATTCTGCCGAAGCTACGACTCTTATTGATCCAGTTTTTGCTTCTTCCGGAGTTATTGCTTCGTCACCAAACAATAATTTGAATGGAGTAAAGCCTGTTGATCTTGATGTTGTTGTGTTGTGGCTCCACACCACTTTGATTAATTGATCTGGCCACTTTCCCCTGGGTTGGTTGAAGATTAACTTCATTATTCCTGTCATTATGATGCCATTGGCTCTTTCAACAAGTCCATTTGACTCCGGATGTCTAACTGACGCAAAATGGATCTTCGTGCCGATTTGATCACAAAATTCTCTGAAAGCTTCAGAGTCGAACTGTGTTCCATTATCTACAGTGATGGCCTTTGGTACTCCGAAACGACAAACAATATTCTGCCAGAAAAACTTTTGAATTGTGGCCGAAGTTATTGTGGCTAAAGGCTTAGCCTCAATCCATTTAGAAAAATATTCCACGGCCACTACAACATATCTTAAGTTTCCTTGGGCCGGTGGTAACGGACCTAACAAGTCAAGGCCCCACCTTTGCAATGGCCAGATGGGTTGTATCAGCTGAGTTAGAGACGAAGGTTGTTTTTGATCTCTTGCACATTTCTGACAACCTTCGCACTTTTGAACTAATTCCGCTGCATCCGAAGCTGCCTTCGGCCAATAAAATCCTTGACGAAAATCTTTTCCAAGTAACGGCCTAGATCCAATGTGAGATCCACACAGACCTGCATGTATTTCTTTCATCAATTCTATGCCTTCGGCTCTGGATAAACACTTGAGTAATGGAGCACAAACTCCATGCTTGTACAACTCCCCTTCTATCATGATATATGGACGAGCTCTTGCCTCTATCCTCTTGTTATAAGTTTCGTCATCTGAAAGGAAATTGCCCTGAAGGTAAGAGATGATCTCCGTTCTCCAGTCCTCACTATAGACAGGAGATATATTGAGGACTGCTCTTTCAAGAAGTTCCACTGAAGGTGCTTTTATTGTTTCGAAGAACACATCCGAAGGTAAAGGTAGCCCCTGTGCTGCTGACTTAGCTAGCAAATCAGCATGCTCATTTTGTCCTCGAGGGATATTTTTGACAGAAAATCCCTCAAAGGAGGCTTCAATCCTTCGGACCGTGTCTAGATATTTTTCAAGCTTCAGATCTTTAGCCTTACAACTCTTGTCGATATGGCCCGAAACAACCTGGGAATCAGTTTTAAGAATGGCCCTTCTGATTCCCATTGCTTTTAACTTCCGAAGACCCAAAAGCAGGGCTTCATACTCAGCAATATTGTTTGTGCAACTAAAATCGAGTCTTGCCGCATAACAAGTTTTAACTTTGGATGGTGAAATCAACACAGCAGCTGCTCCTGCTCCGAAGGTTCCCCAAGACCCATCGCAAAACACTGTCCATACTTCGGCATCTTTATTTGTTTCTTCATCCTGAGCCCCTGGCGTCCAGTCAGCAATGAAATCTGCCAACGCTTGAGACTGGATCGAAGATCTATGCACATAATCAATGCAAAATTCATTGAGCTCTGCAGCCCATTTTCCAATCCGTCCAGTAGCTTCTCTATTTCTCATAATGTCCTTCAACGGCTGCGAAGAAGGAACAACAATATTGTATGCTTGAAAGTAATGCCGAAGCTTCCTGGATGCCATCAAAACAGCATATAACACCTTCTCCAACTCTGTATAGTTTTTCTTTGATACACTAAGAACCTCAGATACAAAATATACTGGGGCCTGCTTCTTGACTTGGCCATCAAGCTTCTCCTGGACAAGTGCTGCACTTACCGCTGAGTACGAAGCTGCCACATACAACAACAAAGGAGTCCCTGGTGTTGGTGGAGTTAGTGTTGTTAGGTCTATCAAATATTGCTTCAGCTCCTCGAAGGCTTTTTGTTGGCTTGGTCCCCATTGAAAGACTTCGGCTGATTTCAGCACTTTGAAGAATGGTAAATTTCTCTCTATTGATCTGGATATGAATCTATTGAGAGATGCCAGCCTCCCTGTCAGTCTTTGGGCCCCCTTTTTTGTATTTGGTGGCTCCATTCGAAGTATAGCTTCAATTTTACTTGGATTAGCTTCAATTCCCTTTGTTGAAACCAAGCAACCAAGAAATTTCCCCTTCTTTACTCCGAAGAAACATTTTTCTGGATTCAGCTTTAGACCAGCTTGTCTAAAACTGGCGAAGGTCTCCTGCAAATCAGCAATGTGATTTTCTTGTTTCGTGCTTTTTACAATGATATCATCAACATAAGTTAGCACATTTCTGCCTATCTGAGACTGAAGAACCTTCGTAGTCATTCTGCTGAAACTTCCTCCAGCGTTCTTGAGCCCTTCAGGCATCCGAAGGTAACAATATGTTCCACTAGGGGTTATGAAACTGGTCTTCGGCTCATCCTCCTTCTTCATCCAAATTTGATGATAGCCTGAATAACAATCTAGAAGACTCATAAGCTCTGACGAAGCTGCTGCATCAACTAAGGAGTCTATTCTTGGCAATGGGAATTCGTCCTTCGGACAGGCCTTGTTGAGATCCGTAAAATCGATACACATTCGCCATTTGCCATTAGCCTTTTTTACCATAACAGTGTTAGCTAGCCATTCTGGGTACTTTACTTCTCTGATAACTCCTGCACTGAGGAGTCTTTTGACTTCATTCCGAGCTCCTTCGGCCTTGTCTTCAGACATTTTCCGAAGCCTCTGCTTCCTGGGTCTGAAGGATGGGTCAACATTGAGCGAGTGTTCAATAACGTCCCTGTTAACTCCGCAAAGATCATTGGCTGACCATGCAAAAACATCTTTGTTATTGAACAAAAACCTTATCAAGGTTTTCTCTTGTTCTTCGGATAATTGGGAGCCCAACAGCACCTTCTGCTCTGCTATGTCCTCACATAAGAGCATGGGCTTCGGCTGATCTGCCGAAGCTGCTTTCTCTCTTCTGAATTTGTACTGTTCACAAGCTTCAGCTCCATCTATATTATGGATTGCTTTTGAGTCAGTCCAATTTCCCTCGGCCCTTCTGGCAGCTTCCTGACTTCCATGAATAGCAATGGGTCCTTGATCCGAAGGTATCTTCATGCAAAGATAAGCAGGATGAAGAATTGCTTCGAAAGCATTGAGGGTGCCACGACCAATAATTGCATTGTAAGGGTATTCCATGTCAACAATGTCAAACACAACTTGCTCAGTTCTGGTGTTGTTGATGAATCCGAAGGTCACTGGCATGGTGATCTTGCCCAGTGCTACAATCTGTCTTCCTCCGAAGCCATAGAGAGGGTGTGTAGCATCATGAATCTTATCTTCTGGCTCTTGCATTTGTCTGAAGGCCTTAGCAAATATAATATCAGCTGCACTGCCTGTATCAACCAAAACATTGTGGACCAGAAACCCTTTGATAACGCAAGAAATAACCATAGCATCGTTATGAGGAAAATCCTTGAGCTGAAGATCCTCTTGGGAGAAGGTGATTGGAACGTGGGACCATCTTGACTTGATGAAGGGTCCCTGCACTCCAACATGTTGTACCCTTCTCTGCGCCTCTTTCTTCTGCTTTTTGTTGGCTGGTTCTGAGCACGAACCACCTGTTATCGGGAGCACCAGCTTCGGGGCCGAAGCAACTCCAGCTTGATCGTCAATTGAAGCCATCAGCTCAAAAAGTGGAAGTGAGTTGACCGGAGCTGGGCGCCAATGTTGGGGACTTGTTCTCAAATGCTCAGCCTTGGCAAAGATTGATTCCCGAATGATGCGATTGCAAATACAGGAATGCATGAACAGTAAAGGAATACTGTTCACTATTTATAGGCACGGGACACAGCCTGTGGGGAGTTACAATTATGCCCCTCATAAGGGATTACAACAGCGACTCAAACATTTATGGACTAGAAGGTCATTCTACTTTTAAGTCGGTTTGTAATTCCGAAGCTCCATGAAGAGAAACCTTCGGTCATCACATGCGAACAACATCATCCGAAGCTGCTTCTTCCTACAAGACCTTCGGTGACGAAGCATAGTCCCAACAAGTTTTAGAAAGGATTATTCACCCCCCTCTAGTGTGCCATCTTGACCCTACAAGTGGTATCAAAGCCTGGTTCTCTCATTTGGTGGTCTTAACCGACCCGAGAGTAAGCTGGATGGCGACTAAAGGGCTAGAGGTTACTTGTGAACCACATATTTTTGATGGCACACATTTTGCACAGTAGAAAACTTGCATGAGTCATTATTTTCATACAATTGATGCAAAATTGTGATGGATCATAAGTGTAGGCTTTTATAAACCCTTTGATGAGAACACAAAATATCTCACCCAAGAAAAAGAGAAATGCTTACATCTTGAACACCAAGCTACTAACATTTTATATCAATGGATAAGTGATAATGTGTTTAAGGAAATTATGTATATGGAGACCGCCCATGATATTTGGACATATCTTGATGACGTATATGGGAGGATCTCTAGCGAGGATGTGGAGCACATCCTCAACATGGTGGTTGTGGAAGATTGCTCCACCTCATGGTCAAGTGATAATGATGAAATACATACCACAAGTTCACTTGATAATCATGATTGTGCTGGCTCAAACTCAAGTGATGCAAATGATTGTTCTATCTCAAGCATACTAGATGATTATGGTGATTGTTCATGCTCGGACGATGATATCGCTACTACAAGCCCATCCATTACACCACATTGCTTCATGTCACAAGGTAATACGAAGGTATATAATGCTAATGTGACTAATCATTCATATTCATATGATGAGCTTGTTGATAGACTTGCTAGCATGAACATTGATTTAGAAAATGAGAAAGATAAAACAAGAAATTTGGAAAGTGAAAACTCATTTCTAAAGTATTCATGTGAACAACAAAAACATCTACTTTATGTTATTACTTGTTCACATGAGGAGCTAAAATTGAGTCATGAGGAACTTAGTGTTGCTCATGAAAATTTGGTACAAGATCATGTTTTTCTCACTAACAAGATTTATAGTGAAGAAATTAAAACTAGTGAGAACTCATCACATGATTTATATGATCAATTGCAAAATGTTGGTAATCCATGTGATGAAGATAAGAAGAATGTATCCACCTCTTGTGATGATTTATTAACTATGCCATGTTCTTCAACTATAGATTTTTATTCTTCTTCCTTGTCTTGTGGGACTAACCTTTTGAAGGAAAATAATAAGCTCAAAAACAAAGTGAAGAATTTAAGCAACATGTTTGAGAGGTGGCATAAATCAAAAGTCACTCATGATCTTATAATGAAAAATCAAAGAAGATATGATGACAAGAGTGGCCTTGGTTTCAACAAGAGCAATATCAAAGGCAGACAATTGAAATTAAAAGGAAATAAGATATCTCACTTCATGTGCTATAAATGCCATGAGATGGGTCATCTTGCAAAGGCATGCCCCAATAAAAGGAAGCTCAAGTTGAACAAGGAAGAAAGGAGGCTAAAGCATGACAAGTGCTTCAAGTGCCACACTTGGGGTCACCTCACCTCAATGTGCCCAACCAAGAAATTAGTGAAGCCACGAGTTGAGCAAAAGAAGAATCTCCAAAAGCAAATCAAGATTAACCATGAATATAATGGTGATGTGGGGAAGAAAAAGAAAACAAGAAAATAAAGAAGGCATTCAATATATAATCAAGATGACATACAAATCAAAAGAAGAAGGATGATTTGGCTCAAATCAAGTGCTACATGTGTGATGGTATGGGTCACTTTGCCTCGAGGTGTCCCAACAATCTTGAGAAGAAGGCTCAAGCAAATGAGAAGAGGCAAGACAATGTGAAGCAAAATTTGAGAAAGAAAGGGAAGGCTCAAACAAAGAGAACTTGCTACACATGTCGGGAAAGGGGACACATGGCAAATTCATGTCCCTTAGGTAACAATTCTAAGCCTATTTTAATTCATAAGAATATTATGCTTAGAAAGGATGGCAATAGTACCTCATTTGTTGCAATTGCAAAACATCCCGCTATTCATACTAAGGCAATGCCTAAGTATGTTGCTCCTGACTTAAGAGGACCCAACTTAGTTTGGGTACCATCAAAACGTGGATGATCATGAACAGGTACCTTGGGCGTTGGAGGCTTGATTCAATAATATTCATTTAATCATCATATGTTGAATTAAGTGTTGAAGACTAATAAAATTCTATCCCAAAGCCAAGTCAATAATAAGTGAAGTCCAAATTCTACCAAATACAAGTGCTTTATTCAAGTTGGTTAAATTATGAATGGATTGCAAATAAGTTAAGTTCAAACTTGCTATTGGATGATCATGAGGTATATAAAGTGTAATATTTGTTGATCAAATTCATTTGAATGCATATGAGTTGATTGAATTGGATATATATGCATATGTTGCTTGCTATAAGATGATTGAATGGACAATTTGCTAAATAATCAAGTTTGGATTGATTTATGTTGAATAAATTCAAGAGACTTCATTTAGTAAGTGGTTTGAATGGATATTTGTCTTTTGAAAGTAGTTCATTTCAAATTTGATTCAACTTGAAGAAGAATAACTCAATATACTGAAATCTGGCCAATAATGAAAATCTGACAAGGCTGTGCTCATAGCCATGTTTGAGTGATCAAATCTATTTGTATTGGCTTGAAATTCAGTTTACTTGCTCTATGCATATGATAGCAAAGTCTGTGCAAATGTCATAATCATTGGATAAGTGAAACTTCTTGATTAAGTCAATCTTGTCAGCACAAACACATCAGTTTTCAGCATGTACCTATTGTGGGAGATGTTGTGGCTGGCAGCACATATGAAGTCAAATGTGTCTCAACTTTTTACAGATATTAGCAGACTTATTAAAGCACATCTCCACCAATCTTCGTGGTCATAGGATCTGTACATCGAAATTTATGAATGTTTCTTTGGAGTATACAGAATCTGTCATAAGTGACAAGTATTTGAAATATTGAAAGTCACTTTGATTGGAAGGCTCTCATATAGGATAAATCTTATAAGTTGTTTGAGAGACCATAGTTTGGTTTTGAATTGATCTATAATCATGGAAAGTGAAGGGGTACAAGGATATTTGTTGAGAAATATTTTGGCACTTATCTTGGTACTCCAAGTTGAAGATCAAGACCAAAAATGATCAAAATTGGGGTTATCATATAGCAGATTGCATAATCTTCTTTATTACATATGGCAATCCAAATTCTTAAATTGGTTGTAAGTATTTCTTGGCACATTTCAATTTGATTACTCTATTATTGCCATGATCTAGACATAAAAGATAAAAACCCCGTGTTCGTGAATGAATAAGGTGCTAAGTAAGAAATTCAAATTCTTAAAGCACTTATCAAAAGGGGAATTCTCTATATGACTAGAGTTGTGAAACTAATGTTTTTACCTAAGTGATCTATGTAGTTTCACAGCATGAGAATGAGTTTCTCAAATGGACTATGCAATTAAACGTATAAAGAAGAACAATCCAAAACTATGTGATGTATTCTCTCTTGTACATTTGGATTAATTTTATTAAATACTCACCATGACATGATTTAAAATTAGCCTTTGAACTTAATCAATTTATCATTCATGTTTAATTTGTTAAAATTAAGCATGGAATATTAAGAGAAATTTAGTTCATATAATAAGGTTTCCTTGTTTTAGTAACTGCCTACTTTATATATATTCAAAGTGTTATAAAAGGGAAATTGGTGCTTGTATTACTAACGACATCTCTTTTGAGCTTGTTCATGAAATTCAGGAAAAGAGATTCTGTATGTTCAAATTGGTTACTCCTCACCAAAAAGTAAGAAAAGAATTGCTAGAGGCAAAGTGGTACTTAATTGGAGCAATCAAAAGATTGATCGAGAAAGAGAGCAAGCAACACATTCAAAGGCAAATCAAGCAAATATGATTGATGTTTCAAACATGGATTGATTTTGAGTATTTTCCAAGTATTTTTGGTTTGACATCAATTCATGATCACTTATGCTCAAATCATGTACATTCATGCAAATTATTTATATATGGTTGAATACTAATGCTTGGTGCAGTCATAAAGTTCATAAACGAGCAATGATCCTATTTTAAAATTGAACTATTGAGAAATTTACAGTCAACTCAATGGAGTGCAAGTTCCAGGTCTCGGACCGTCCGGTCCTAGGCCATGGACAGTCCGAGAGATCAGGCCACGGACCGTCCGAGCTCCCATTGCGGATCGTCCGTGAGTAGCAGTCTTGCATAAACAAAGGAATTTTTTGGATCAATATCTCAACAAGTGGTATCATCCTTACAAGTGATATTCCTATATTTCGTGCAAACTCATAACTCTCTCATATACAAGTGGTATTGAAGGAACAAATGCATGTGAACTACAACATTCAAATTGTGCACTTGATCTTAAATGGATTCTCAACTTCATACTGGTGAAAAATGGATTTCTTATTGATAATTGGTCTTCACCAAGCTATTCAATTGGACTTCACATTGCTATTGGAAAGCTAAATCAAAAGAATCTTGACTATCCTCTACTCCAACATAGCAAAGGTATCATTGTGATGTGCATGATCATATCATCCCCTACTAGTATGTGGTTAGTGCACATAGTACATACTTAATAGTATCATGCATATTAAATGAAAGATTTAAATTCATGTTGTACCACTATTGGTTATTTTTGTTGATTGAAACTAGTGGTAGCATATGAGTTTGTTCATGAGCAAAGTGAACCCATGTACTTAATCTATTTTGGATTGCAACAAGCTACAAGAACAACCTCGATAAGATAACCGCTTAATGCGTGTGAAGAATCTTAAAGAGGGTTCAACCCGACCTTGGAAGCTTAAGCAAATCTATTTGGTTAAGTCACATATTGAGCTGCTCATGAGGATGACTTATGAAGAAGATACCAATGCAAATGAATATCAAAACCTACAAGTGGCACCAATATCTACAAAGAAATATCCAGGCCAATATTATTCCTTCAATTGGTATTCACTAAGTGGTGTCTAGATCAATCATACAATTGATTCCTTTGAGTGTTACAAGACTTCAAGTGATCCACAACCTTAAGTGATCATCAACTAAAGAGACCAACTCTCTCCTAAAATAAGTTCATGCAAGTGATGTCAAGGATTTTATCATGCATATGGTGTCCATCAAAAACTTATTGAGTACTTTCAAGTTGGTATAATATTCACAAGTACATTTTCCCAAAGCCTTAGAACAACCCTTTTTATGGTAATTAATGACAAAGGGGGAGAAGTGGAACAAAGATATGCAAATGTGCAAGTTGGAACAAAGATATGCAAATATGCACAAGAGAAAATTGGACATGAACTCTGGGGGAGCTACTGATCAATTGAGTTAGAATGAATACGAATGGATCAAGAGCAAAGTATAATGGTATGAGATTTTATTGAACAAGAGATGCACAAAAGTAGGGGGAGCAAGGTCGTGAATATATGTTTGATGCATTTGTTTGTGCACTACATTGCTTGCTTGCATCACATTTGTCTTATATTCCTACATACTTGTGTGTAAGTGGTTGCTAGAACTAAGACTTGGATGATGATTGATTTAGTGATATTTATAAGCCTAGTCTTAGTGTGAAAGGAGTAACTAGAACCCTATTTATTATGATCTCATGTGGTATCTAGTTTCACTTGTTTCTAGCAAGATGATGCTAAGGATGAAATTAAAAGTAGTAAACACGCTACAAAGGTACATTTCTATTTTGTATACTTTAACATCATATGGTAGTGATAATGTCCCCTCAATTTTCATATCTTTGCATGTGTGTAAGCTTGAAACCAAACCATCCAAGCACACATGTAGGCAAGGATATCATTACCAAACCGTTTTTATGGTGCTTATCCAAATCTTAACATATGAGCTTAAAGTTGGATAAGGAACATAATAACTTTGTCAAACTAGAAATTTACGCTTGTGTGAAAAGCTAGCTTAGAAAAAGAACAAAAACGACAAATCTTTGTAGAGTTGTCATCAATTACCAAAAAGGGGGGAGATTGTGAGACCCTGTTTGGTTTTGGTAATTGATTGACAACTTATATGGACTAATAAGTGTTTATGTTGAGATACACAGGTGATTAGTACACAGGTACACTAGTGTGAGTTATTTTAGCCATGGTGGTGATGTGGCTTGGTGATATTGAGATGCTCAACTAGTGTGATAAAGGAGCTCATTGCATACGAAGACATGACATGGTGTCATGTGGCTATATGGAGAAGATCAAGAGATATGGCTTGGCTTCGATGGACCGAGTAGCTAGTGTGAAGGGCAAGTCAAAGTCTCATTTGTGAGGGACCGCGTGGCGGTGAAGCAAGAGCAAGGACTTAGCACCGATGGACATAAAGCAACGGTGAAGAGCAAGCTATGTTGAGATTGATAAACCAAGAAGGCCATGTGATAACATGGAGTGGATCATATCATTATAGAATTATCAAGCCATGTGTTGATCTGGGCTATTGATCAAGTGGCTTGATGATGATGGTGGAGGAACTTCATGCTATGGACAAATGATAAAAGGTATCATGGTTGGATACACTTATGGATGCCCATTGTTTATCATTTAAGGAGATGGAATTGAATGCTCAAGGCAAAGGTATAACAATAGGTTTTTGTTTTACCGGTCAAAAGGTGCTTAGAGGTTGATAATTGACTGGGTTAGTAGGCTAGATAGTCGTACTATCAAGAGGGGTCAATTATCTTACTTGACATGTCTTTAGTGCCTCATTGCTCATATAGTTGTTGCATTTGCATGAGGGCTAACAATGCTTTGGTTCGTGAAAGAAAAACTTATTCAAAAGCGATTTCTTGAATGTGGGCTGAATTGAGGTACCGCAGACCGTTCGGGCCAGCATGGCGGACCATCTGCAGGTCTAACTTGAGGTGATGGGCAGAAACACGGAGTTTCTATATTTCGTGAAGTTTTTGTACTGCAGACCGTCTGGTCCCAGGTGGTGGACCGTCCGTAGTTGAAGGACTGGTGTTTGGACAGAACTCGAGAAGTTCTATTTTAGTTTTCTTTTTTGAACTACGGACCATCCGGGGCCTGAGTGCGGACCGTCCACAGTACAAATATTTTATAATGCGGACCGTCCGGGGTCCAGGTGCGGACCGTCCGCAGTACAAATTTCAGCAAATGTGCAGAGTCAGCAAAACTTCGTTTTGGCTCAGTTTTATGTATCGCGGATCGTCCGACCTTGAGGGGCAAACCGTCCGCAAGTCATTTTTGAATGCTCTGACGTTTTCATAACCGTTTATAGCCGTTGGGATTCTTGTGCGGACGGTCTGGGATTGTATTGCAGACCGTCCGCATGTGCGCAGAAAAGGGGCAATTGGCCCATAACGACTAGTTTTGGAGAGGGGGCTATATATACTTGTGTTGCCCAAGTTGAAAGTGTGAATGAGGCCATTTGGAACACTTGTGAGCATATTGGAGCCTTTCCTCTCCCTCTCTCACTCATATTGGTTGGGATTGCATTCTAGTGAGATTGAGAGCCATCTAGTGCATTGCATCAAGTTGTTGATCTTTGAGGCACTAGGGAGATCATCAAGTGAGGTCGTTAGCTTGTTACTCTTGGAGGTTGCCGCCTCCTAGACGGCTTGGTGGTAGCTCCTCGTGAGCTCTTCAACGGAGATTGTGAAGAGGCCGCGTTGGTGATTGTGAGAGGCGTTGTGCTTGCCTCGCCGGAGCGGTGAAAAACAACTCTAGTGGAATCGAGGTTTGAGGGTTCATTAACCAATCTGGCTCAAGAGATCAAGTGGAGACTTGATAGAGGAGTGGTTGGGTGCTTTGAATCTACCTCAACGTGGACTAGGGGTGACCGGCAAGTCATCGACACCACGGGAAAAAATCATTGTGCCAAGTGTCATCATCTTCCCGTTCGTTTGCAGCTTTCCTCACTAGCTTGTATTTACTTGTTCATATACTTATGCTAGTGAGTATTTGTTGCTCTTGTATGCTCTTGTATATCTAATCATACCTATTATAAAATAGTTGCTCACTTGTTGTTAGCTTGTGTAGCTAATCTGTTTTACTTAGCTTGTGTAGCTAAGTAGTTGTTTCTCTCTAGTAGTGCTTGTGCTTTGTGCTCTTTGCTTACTAGTATGTTTAGGAGTTATCGGTATGCTTAGAATTACATTTGTATAATTTGTATGACGTTGCTAACTAGATTTGTATGGGAGAGCTCTTTCACTATTTTGGCACCTTAGTTGCTTCAATTACAATCTTTTGTCAGGTGTTTGTTATAGTTAGAGGAGTGTAGTCTTGGCTAAACCAAAATAGTATTAATTCCGTATTTATTTGTGTTAGCCATCATAATTAGTTTTAGAAAGGACTATTCACCCCCTCTAGTCCGCCATCTCGACCCTACAAGCTGCGCCTCTTTTCAGTACCAGGACTTAGGAGTCCTTCTTCCGGGCACACCTGACAACTCAGATTGCTTTGCGAGCGCACCGGCTTCTGGATTTACCTGCTTTTCTGCTAGCCGTTGGTTCCGATTCAGAGGGTCATCTTACCTATCTTCCAGGACTGCTTTCACTGTTGACCGCGAGTGGCAGGTGAGGAGTGGGTCAGAGTGTTCTATGCTACCGTATGGATTGACCCTGACCATCAGTGGATGTGATTCCGTTTCGAGCGAGAGGATGTCACTTTGCATGCCAGTCAGATCCGTTAGCTTTTTGGATTTCCAGAGTCGTCGACTAGGCTTCACAGTCTGTGCTACGGCACTTCGGATCCTCCTCGTCGCCCTCACGGCAGAGTTGCACCCGCTACAGCTCACGTCGCAGCCCTGTTCAGACCTCCTTTCACAGATGGGTCGCGACGATCTCCTGCTGACTTCACTACTGCAACGAAGTTCCAATATGAGCTGATGAGACGTACACTACTACCCAGGATGGGATACAGAGAGGCCACCACTCACATTCAGCAATGGCTACTTGGTGCCTTGGTCTCACATTTAGAGTTCGACGTGGTTGACTTCCTAATTTGTGAGATCCAGGACACAATATTGGATGGTCTCCATGCTCGCCGTCAGCTACCATATGCTCATTACCTCTGTCACATCTTTGCGCAGCTGATCCTCCTCAGTTCCAAGGCACCCTCGAGGCCTCTCGCCTTTAGTTCGGTTCCTATCGTCCAGCCCCTGAGGACCTAGTCCTAGTGCCAGATCCAGTGTCAGATATCTAGGCAGAGGATGAGACCTTCAGACAGTTCGATACCTAAGGTGTCGTTGCTGACACTTCTTCAGATGATGATGAGGGCCTGGGATCCCGCCACCGCCTCCCGTGCCTCCTCGCTCACATGATCACGAGGCGGGTAGTTCCAGCGCTGCTCCTGCTGCCCCACCAGCTATTGACCCTGCTCTGGCCACTATTCTTCAGTCACTTATGCAGCAGTAGGCTCATCTGGCAGCAGAGCATGATCGACAGGCAGCCATCTAGCAGCAGATTTCCGAACGGATGCTCTCCATGTTTCAGACTATCTAGGACCGTCAGGACACTCTTCAGCAGCAGCTCTTGGCAGACAAGGCCGAGCACCGGGCGTTCATGATGCATATTGTTGGGGGTATGCTTCATCGCCGAAGGTCCCATAAGAAGAAACACCTTCGGAAGATTGACGTAGAGCCGAAGCTACAAATCAGAAGGCTTCGGAGTACATTTCCAAAGGCACCGACTTAAAAATGAAATGACCAATCAGCCCATGATAATTTGTATTATGATTGTAGACCTTTGTAAAGGGCATGAATGTAATTCCCCACAGGCTACGTCCTGTGCCTATAAATAGATGAACAGTACCCCTGTACTGTTCATGCGATCATGTAATTGCTCGCGCGCCACACTTGGATTTTTGCCTTCTATCAAGCCGAAGGTATAAATGTAATTGAATATTATATTTAATATTCAAGTTTATATAATGATAACATATGAATAACATTATATGTCTATTCATATAACCTTTCATGTTTCGTATGTTTCATCTTTCATTATTCTATTATCATGATGATGAAGGTACGTCCTTCATGACCTTCGTCCGAAGATCGTTATATCCTAAGGGAAATAATGCTTCGAAGGACGAAGGACTTTAACATTTAATACTTTGTGTTGCCTTGTTCTTGATTTATAGCATTTGAGAACAAGTCCCCAACATTGGCGCCCACCTCCGGTGAACTCACTTCCACTATTGAACTCATGGCTTCGTCCAACATCCAAGCTGAAGTTGCTTCGGCTACGAAGCTGGTGCTCCCAATAACAGGCGGTTCATGCTCAGAACTAGCCAACAAGAAGCAGAAGAAGGAGGCTCAAAGAAGGGTGCAACATGTTGGGGTGCAGGGACCCTTCATCAAGTCAAAATGGTCCCACATCCCAATCACCTTCTCCCAGGAGGACCTTCAGCTCAAGGATTATCCTCATAATGATGCTATGGTCATATCTTGTGTCATCAAAGGATTTCTAGTCCACAATGTTTTGGTTGATATAGGCAATGTAGCCGACATCATATTTGCTAAGACCTTTAGACAGATGCAGGAGCCAGAGGACAAAATTCATGATGCTACACACCCTCTTTGTGGCTTCAGAGGAAGACAGATCGTAGCACTTGGCAAGATCACAATGCCAGTGACCTTCGGATTTGTCCACAACACAAGGACTGAACAGGTTGTGTTTGATATTGTTGACATGGAATACCCCTACAATGCAATCATTGGTCGCGGGACACTCAACGCTTTCGAAGCAATACTTCATCCAGCATATCTATGCATGAAGATACCTTTGGAACAAGGACCCATTGCTATTCATGGCAGTCAGGAAGCTGCTAGAAAGGCTGAAGGAAACTGGACAGATTCAAAAGCAATCCACAACATAGATGGAGCCGAAGCTTGTGAACAGTGTAAGTACAGAAGAGAGAAGGCTACTTCGGCTGATCAGCCGAAGCCCATGCTTCTATGTGAAGACATAGCAGAGGAGAAGGTATTGCTGGGGTCCCAATTATCTGAAGAGTAGGAGGAAACCTTTATAAGGTTTTTATTCAACAACAAAGATGTTTTTGCATGGTCAGCCAAAGATCTCTGTGGTGTCAACAGGGACGTCATTGAACATTCACTCAATGTCGATCCATCCTTCAGACCCAGGAAGCAAAAGCTTCAGAAAATGTCTGACGATAAAGCCGAAGGTGCTCGGAACGAAGTAAAAAGACTTCTCAGTGCTGGTGTCATCAGAGAAGTAAAATACCCAGAATGGCTAGCCAACACTGTTATGGTGAAGAAGGCCAATGGTAAATGGAGAATGTGCATTGATTTTACTGATCTGAACAAGGCTTGTCCAAAGGATGAGTTCCCATTACCAAGAATAGATTCTCTACTAGATGCAGCAGCTTCGTCAGAGCTCATGAGTTTACTAGAATTCTATTCAGGCTACCACCAAATCTGGATGAAGAAGGAAGATGAGCCGAAAACCAGCTTCATAACCCCCAGTGGTACATATTGTTATCTTCGGATGCCTGAGGGGCTCAAGAATGCTGGAGGAAGCTTCAGCAGGATGACAACCAAGGTTCTTCATTCTCAGATAGGCAAAAATGTACTAACATATGTTGATGATATCATAGTGAAGAGCACGAAGCAAGAAAACCATATTACTGATTTGCAGGAAACATTTGCTAATTTTAGGCAAGCTGGCCTGAAATTAAATCCAGAAAAATGTGTCTTCGGAGTGAAGAAGGGCAAGTTCCTTGGCTGTCTAGTTTCAACGAAGGGGATCGAAGCCAACCCAAGCAAGATCGAAGCTATCCTTCGAATGGAGCCGCCAAGCACAAAGAAGGGGGCCCAACAGCTGACAGGAAGGCTGACATCTTTGAATCGATTTATATCTAAATCAGCAGAAAGAAATTTACCATTCTTTGAAATACTAAAGTCAGCCGAAGTCTTTCAGTGGGGCCCAACTCAACAAAAAGCCTTCGAAGAGCTGAAGCAATACCTGATTGATCTAACAACATTAACTCCACCCGTGCTAGGGGCTCCATTGTTATTGTATGTGGCAGCTTCGCACTCTGCAGTGAGTGCGGCGCTTGTACAAGAGAAGCTTGAAGGACAAGCTAAAAAGCAAGTCCCAGTATACTTTGTCTCCGAAGTTTTGAGTTTATCAAAGAAAAACTATACAGAATTGGAGAAGGTGTTGTATGCTGTATTAATGGTGTCCAGGAAGCTTCAACATTATTTTCAAGCATATCACATAATTGTTCCTTCATCACAGCCCCTGAAGGATATCATGAGGAATAGAGAAGCTACTAGAAGGATTGGAAAGTGGGCCGCAGAGCTTAATGAATTCACTATTGACTACGTGCATAGATCTTCAATTCAATCCCAAGCGCTAGCAGATTTCATCGTTGATTGGACACCAGGGGCTCACGAAGAGGGGACAAGCAAAGATGCCGAAGCTTGGACAGTGTTTTGCGATGGTTCTTGGGGAGCCTTCGGTGCTGGAGCAGCTGCGGTCCTAGTGGCACCTTCAAAAGTCAAAATATGTTATGCAGTCAAACTGGATTTCAGTTGCACAAATAATATTGCTGAGTACGAAGCACTTCTATTGAGGCTTCAGAAACTAAGGGCAATGGGAATAAGAAGGGTCATCCTAAAGACTGATTCTCAAGTTATTGCTGGCCACGTGGACAAAAGTAGCAAAGCACGAGATCCGAAGCTTGAAAGATATCTGGATACAGTTTGAAGGTTGGAAGCTTCCTTTGAAGGTTTTTCTGTCAAGAATATTCCAAGAGGTGAAAATGAGCATGCAGATTTGCTAGCCAAATCAGCGGCTCAGAGGCTCCCCTACCCTCGGAAGTATTTTTTGAAACAATAAAAGCACCTTCGATTGAGCTCATGGAGAGAGCAGTGCTTACTATTTCTCCAGTACACAGTGAAGACTGGAGAACTAAAATAATATCTTTCCTCCAAGGCAATTGTCTTTCAAGCGACAAAGCTTATAACAAGAGAATGGAGGCAAGAACAAGACCATATGTGATAATAGAAGGGGAATTGTATAAACATGGAGTTTGTTCACCACTCCTAAAGTGTTTATCAAGAACTGAAGGTATGGAATTAATGAAAGAGATACATGCAGGTCTGTGTGGATCTCACATTGGATCTAGGCCCTTGTTGGGAAAAGTTTTTCGATAAGGATTTTACTGGCCGAAGACAGCTTCAGATGCAGCAGAATTAGTCTAAAAAATGTGAAGGTTGTCAAAAATGTGCAAGAGACCAAAAGCAACCTTCATCTCTCACTCAGTTAATACAGCCCACTTGGTCGTTGCAAAGATGGGGCCTCGATTTGCTAGGCCCACTTCCACCAGCACAAGGAAATCTAAAATATGTTGTGGTGGCGGTAGAGTATTTTTCCAAGTGGATTGAGGCGAAGCCTTTAGCCACAATAACTTCGGTCACCGTCCAGAAATTCTTCTGGCAAAACATTGTTTGTCGCTTCGGAGTGCCGAAGGCCATTACTGTAGACAATGAAACACAGTTCGATGCTGAAGCTTTCAAGGAATTCTGTGAACAAATTGGCACAAAGATTCATTTTGCATCGGTCAGACATCTGGAGTCAAATGGACTTGTTGAAAGAGCTAATGGCGTTATAATGACGGGAATAATGAAGTTAATCTTCAATCAGCCCAGAGGAAAGTGGCCAGATGAATTGATCAAAGTGGTGTGGAGCCACAACACAACAATATCAAGGTCAACAAGTTTTACACCATTCAAACTATTGTTCGGTGACGAAGCAATAACCCCAGAAGAAGCTAAGGCAGGATCAATAAGAACAGTGGCTTGGCAGAGGATGAAGCTGATTATTCTGTGGCAAAAGATGCTATAGAAGGGATCAGGCTTAAGGCCGTGGAGAATATCAATAAATACCAAGCCAAAACAATAAAATGGCGTGACAGAAAAGTTCGGCTAAAGAACATTAAGCCAGGGCATTTGGTACTTCGGAGAGTGGCTAACCCAGATACAGTAGCCAAGCTACAGCTGAAGTGGGAAGGACCTTTTCTGGTAGTATCTTCGTCACGATTCGGTTCTTACAGATTGAAGGATATGGACGGCAACGACATTCCTAGATCTTGGAATGCGGATGAGCTTCGGTGATATTATGTCTAACTTGATGTAATCTTTTTATTTTTCCTATGGCACCCTTTTCCTTTTCAAAGGGGGAGAAAGGTTTTTAATGGGGCCATAGCGTGTAATTTCTCTTTTTCTTATTTAGCTCTACGAGAGCAAAATCCCCCAAATATGTAAATGTAAAAACTGAGCATGCACCATCGAGTGCAGGGAAAAAGGAAAAAACAGGGAGAAGCTCGAAAGTCGTCCCTAAGGGGATGCAGAGCACAACGAAGCTACAAAAAGTCGTTCCTAAGGGAGCGCAGCGTAAGTTTTCTGCTCAAAAGTCGTTCCCTAGGGAATGCAGAGCTTACAGCAAAAAGTCAACACTGATACCGCCGAAATATAAGGCGAAGCGCGAAAAGTCAACGCGAATACCGCCGAAATAGAAGGCGAAGAAGTTCAAAAGACGTTCCTTAGGGAATGCAGAACTTACACTGAAATAAACCGTGCAGCCAAAAAATAAATGGCAAAGAGATTTCAGTCATTCCTTAGGGAATGAAGGTTGTGGATGAAGCTTCGGATGTATGTGTTTGGGCATTCATTTGCACAATATATTACATCATACATTGCATTCATAAACATTTATTTAGACATACATAGGATCATCATCATCATAACATACAGACACAGGCAGATGACACAGGCAGATGCTTCGGCTATAAAGATAAGGCTTCGACAAAAAGAAAAAGAAGCAGTTTCATGCTTCGTTGTGTACGAAAAGAAGGAAAGGTGTTTTTCGCCTTCGGCTCAAAAAATACTAGTTTCGTCCACATCAAAGCAGTTCATACATGGACAAAAAGGTAAAAATATATTACAAGGTATGCATAAATTTACAGAATTAGTATTTGATTCTTAAATTACAAATATTTTTACAACGATATTACAAGATTTTCTCTAGAATTTTTTCAGCAATGTCTTCAGCTTTGACATCATTAAGCTTCGGGTCACCTGAGCTTTGGATCACCTGTCAAGCTTCGGCTCATTGTTCCTCAACATCGTCATCCTATACATATTAAAACGGTATGAGAGAAGTGCAGAGTTCAAGGAGAAGGTAAAGTAACAAGCACAAATTTTTACCGGCTTAAGGTGGCTTCGAGCTTCATCGCCAGCCATTTTTCGCCCGCCTTTTACCCAAATTTGAGTTATGAATCTATTTCCTATACTCCGAGCTAGGCTGGGGATATCGATTAAATATGCTGATGATAAGCTAAAATTTGGTTTGTTGACAATTTTTCCATGTGTACAGCCAGATTTCATGAAGGCAACAGCTGTGCCCCGAGAAGCTAGCAGCGCGCAGAAATCGGCGTGTCCAGCTATAACTTCGTCGAGTGCATCAACTTCGCCCTCAATGTGTTTGAAGGTTTCCGGCAGGTTTTCAACCGAAGGACTGAATTTCTCAGCGCTGGCTCCAACCGAGTTGAAAACCTGCTTTAGCCGCTGCAGGCACTGGTTGCCAAAGTCTACGCATTTTTCTTGAAGTTCTTTCAGAGATTTCCGCAAATTTGAATTTTTCTCAGCTTCAGCTTCGAGTTTGGCTTCAAAACTTTTCTTTTCCATGGAAAGTTCACTATTTAATCTAGCAATTTCGACCTGGGCCTCCGCCAGTGAACCTTCCATGGTTTGAAGTACGAAGTCTTTTTTCTCCAGGGTAGCCTCATGGTCTTTAATCTTCTTCTCAAGTCCCTCAGTTATAATTTCGTTCTTTTTGTCCTCGAGGTCTTGTTGCATCCTCAGGACTTTGCTCAGCAGTAAGATCTGATAAAATAAGCTTCATCAAAAAACAATCTTCATATGAAAACAATAAAAAGTTAAGAATTTTACCTTAAAGTTAGCATAAAATAGGCTACCGGCGATATGCTGCCACCGGTACCTGCTGAGGTCTGCCTCAACCTTCGGGAGGCCAACACTCTTCGATAGAGTGCCGACAACCTTCGCCCCAGTGTGGTCCCGAAGGCATTTTAAGATTTCTTCGTTGACTCCCCCGAAGAGTAACGCACCTGGTCTGTACCCGCAAGATATAGCATACTCTTTCAGTTCTTCTTTTTCAGCCTTTGACAATTCTTGCCGAAGTATATCTTGGAAATTGAAGTCCTCTTCTTCCGAAGTATTCTCGGCTTTCTCCTTTCCTTTTCCAGCCACTGTGCCCGGGATCTCTTCAGCGGCTGCAGCAGCTTCTTTCGCGGCCGCATCCAGAAGCATGGTATCAATTTTAGAGAGTGTGGCTTCTAGATTTACATCTTCAGCGGTTTCAGCTTTGGCACTTTCGACTTCGGTGGATGCAGCTTCGGCAGCAGCAGTGCTCTCAATAGTTGGAGTCTTTGACGCCGATGCCAGCGACGGTGTCTGCTCGATAACTTCAACTACATGAATAATTCTTCGTTTTTTCGGCTCATGTGGCTTCTTCGCTACCGAAGGCTCCTTTTCCTTCTGAAAAAGCTTCATCAGATGTGGCCCTAGTGGACTTAGCTTGATAGGCAAAGATTCAGTCATTACCTTTAAATTTTCTTCCACATCGGTAGTAGGAGGTGTTGAAGGAGCTTCATCCTCAATATCAGTCGTTTTTCGCTTCAGAGCCGCAGCTTCCCTTCTCTTCGAAGCAGTTATCTTCGGCTCAGGGCTTAATTTTCTTTTCTTCAAAGTTTCTTCATCCTTTTTCACCAATTTAGCAGCTTCTTTATCCAGGACGCTAGCAACTCTTTTTCTTTTTTGTCCTTCGGCACCTCTGTCCAATCGCTCATAGTCAGGATACTCAAAATTTAGGGCATCCATCACCCGGTTCAACCTTCGCTTCGGTCGAGTGCCGAAGGCTGCAGTCGTAATTGATCTTCTTTTTTAGAATAGTTGCCAAGGATCTCGTTGCACATAACTTCAATCGTGTCTAACCATTCTTGGCAAGATTCTTTGAAGTGTTTCTTGAATTTATAGTAATAGGGCAATCGAACAAGTTCCTTCTCTTTCTTTTCCCCTTTGAGCTTCGGCATGTCCCATTCTTTCAAAGTTGGGAATACTCTAAAAGCTAAGAATTCTTGCACCAGATCCCTAGTACTAATGTGCTCCGCAATAACTCGAAATTTGCACAGTGCAATTTGGCATGGACTCCCCGGTTTCATGTCGCACCGGGGCCTAGTCTCTCCGAAGATTAATTCTAATGGGCTTTGAACCAGCTTCTCCTTTTTCTCATCAACTTTGACATAAAACCATTCAGTCTTCAGCCAACTGGCCATTTGGTACGATAGCTGATAACTGGAGACTTCACATCTTTACGATAAGCAAAGTTGTAGCAGCCAAAGTTCTCGTGCAGCCCATCTTCTCTAGCTTTTGTCTGATAATGAAGCTCATATGCCTGGCAGAAGCCTTCGGCAAGCGGTTCTGCCCCCTGGCTTCGAAGAGCCCAGATGTAGAAGCTAAGCCTAACGATGGCGTTAGGAGTTAGCTAATGAAGATAAATCCCAAACTTCTCCAAAACATCCGCAATCATCTCATTCAAAGGAAATCTTAATCCTGCTTTAAAGAAGCTTTTAAAGACTACCACCTCATCCTTTTTTGGCTTTAGAGTAATTTCCTCTCCGCCAAAGCGAATCAGCTTCTTTTTGGCTTCACTGAAATAGCCTAGCTTCATCAACTTAGACATATCATCTTCGGTAACAGTGGACCTCCCAAACTCCAGGTGGCTGGGTTTAGATGGCAGGGCACTGTAATCATCTTCAGATTCACCTTCCTCAGCACCAACATGCCAACTTCAGCGGCAGGTGCACCTTCGTCAGAAACATCCTCCGACACTACAAGCCCCGACCGTTTCATCACTTCGGAAATCGGAGCGGTTTCAGCAGCTTCAGCTTCTTCTCCGTCATGTGTAACCCTGGCAGTGGAACATACCCTTGCCATTTGATGATGAATTCCTCACAATTTTTGATGAAGTTGTCGACTTTTTTAATTTTACCGAAGCTCTTCCTCTTGTGACGAAGCAAAAACCAACAGCGGTGCTTTCGGTTGAGTGCGATGAACAAGCTTCGGCTATGGTCAAATTTTTGGCAGCAAAGCAGTGCAATAGCAATGAATGTTGTGGTAACTTCACACCTACCCATCTGTTTATATAGTGCCGCAGGTGGGAAGGTGAATCGTCAAGTCGCCCGCACCCGCTGAACAGTCGCCCGCACCCACTGAATGGTGGACCACTCGGCGCCTGGGAAGTGAATTACCAGATCGTTCGTACCTGCTGCGTGGTGGGCCACCTTGCGCTCCAAATATTTTAATCGTTTCTCGGCAACGAGCTCAGGGAAGGTGTTTTTCGGACCTTCGGCATTCCGAAGCCTTTGAGATTTTTTCACGAATCAAGCTCGTTATGAAAAACGATCTAGCACCGCGAAGGGGCTACTGTTGGGGGTATGCTTCGTCGCCGAAGGTCCCATAAGAAGAAACACCTTTGGAAGATTGACGCAGAGTCGAAGCTACCAATCAGAAGGCTTCGGAGTACATTTCCAAAGGCACCGACTTAAAAATGAAATGACCAATCAGCCCATGATAATTTGTATTATGATTGTAGACCTTTGTAAAGGGCATGAATGTAATTCCCCACAGGCTGCTTCCTGTGCCTATAAATGTACTGTTCATGTGATCCTGTAATTGCTCGTGCGCCACACTTGGATTTTTGCCTTCTGTCAAGCCGAAGGTATAAATGTAATTAAATATTATATTTAATATTCAAGTTTATATAATGAGAAACATATGAATAACATTATATGTCTATTCATATAACCTTTCATGTTTCGTATGTTTCATCTTTCATTATTTTATTATCATGATGATGAAGGTACGTCCTTCATGACCTTCGTTCGAAGATCGTTATATCCTAAGGGAAATAATGCTTCGAAGGACGAAGGACTTTAACATTTAATACTTTGTGTTGCCTTGTTCTTGATTTATAGCATTTGAGAACAAGTCCCCAACACATATCCTTCAGCACACCGGTGTTCAGCTCCCTCCGGTACAGTCTCCTCCTCCTCCAGCTCTTCAGGCTGCTTTCAAACCAGCTCTTCAGGCAGAACCCCCACTTCCCTCATTTGGTCCTTCTCCTTCTCCGCTCCGGCCGGTCACTTTGGACTTCTCGTCACCGGTCGTCGGAACCGTCAGCGCTCAGCCGCCAGTGCCACTAGAGCCTGCTGTTACCACTGCTGTTGTGGCAGTGTCTGTGACTACACCAGCACTAGCGGGTCCTGCATCATAGCCTTCATCAGAGTCAGTACCAGCTCTAGCTTCTACTGCAGATCCCGGACCCGAGACTGACTCCAATCCTCAGCTTGCGTTTGCGCTTCTGCCTCGACCGCGACCAAATGTGTCCTCGCCTCCTCCTTCCTCTTATGGTGTGTAGGTTCTAGTAACCCTTTTGGTGTTTGATGCCAAAGGGGGAGAGATATGAGTTGTGAGAACTAGGGGGAGTTAGGGAGTTAGTTGAGAGTGCCTTTTGATGTTTTGATGTAATATATTTGCTTGATACTCTCTGTACCAGCTCTACTTCTGTATGACGCTTAACTCACAAACTCTATGATATGCTCTCGCTGCTTGTTATTGACAATGTGTGTATTATGTTTTCACCTAAGATATTATCACCAGTCGTTCCGTTCTTGTTCATGGATTTCATTTCATTGTTATATGAACAAGAAACTTACGTAGTGTATGCGCCTATACTTACTATTCTTTTACACGCATCTTTCTATCAAGATTATTGAGTATAACTAACCATCTTCTCTATTGATAGAAAACAAACAAACTACTCTCACACTCTTGTAGGGTTGTTATCAATCACCAAAAAGGGGGAGATTAAAAGCATCTAGGCCCCTGGTTGGTTTTAGTGATTAATGACAACATAATATTATATGTGACTAACGTGTATTGCAGAGCAAATGGTAAGTTAGGTCGCATTACAAGAAGTTGTACTATAACGGTGAAAACAATCCCTGAGATGAAAACTTGAAGCGACGGCTGAAACGACGAATCAAAAGATGAAGGTCTTTGTATTCCGAGTGTCGAAGGAGTTGCGGACACTCGGTATAGAATTAGGTCTTCTATTTTATTGTAGCCGTACTATAAAGAGGGGTTGTGGATGAGTATTTTGACCAAGAGAATTCTAGTGTAGTGTTAGTGCATATTCACACTCACATCTAGTGCTAGGTGTCACTCTATAACACACTCACGAGTTAGAACGAAAACGGATTCGAAAAACAGAAAGAAAAAGAAGTTAGAGTTTTTGTCTTAGGGGCACCGGACTGTCCAGTGTGCCCCCTGACAGTAGGGCCAGTCAGGCCCGGGGGCAGAGCCTCTCCCTCCAGAAAAACCCGAGAGCAACAAGTTAAGAAAATGAATTTTAGCTGCTACACCGGACTTTCCGGTGTGTATCGGACAGGTACTGTTCACTGTCCGGTGTGCCATCGACCCAACGGCTAGCTATCAGAACTAGCCGTTGGAGACGACCGTTGGCACATCGGTGGCGCACCAGACTGTCTGGTGCGCCCATGCGCAAAACTGTCGGGTAACGACTAGTTTGGTGGGTGGGGCTATTTATACCCCCTCCACCTACCATATTGAGTGTCTTGCTGCCCACATTCATGACTATACATTGCTAGAGCATTGCAAGCACCACAAAGCATAATGAGATGATTAGAAAATCTTAATCCCGTGTTAGGACCTCATTAGTGCAAGTGAGAGCCACCTAGAGCACACACTACATGCATTAGGCTTCTCTTGGTCAAGTGTAAGTCTATGGCTTGTTACTCTTAGTGATCGGCATCACCTAGACGGCTTGGTGGCGTTTGGAGCACGGTGATCACCTCGGAGGATTTGTTGGTGACCCGGCTCAAGATTGTAAGCGGTCGTGAGGGATCCACCGCGTCGGAGTGGTAAATGGTCACCTTATAGTGAGCATGGTTCTTGCGAGGACCAAGGGGGAGCGATAACCTTGCGTGGGTGCTCCAACGAGGACTAGGGAAGAGTGCTAACTCTTTGATACCTCGACAAAAAATTGGAGGAGTCTTCTCAACCTTGCTTTACATTCCACATTTAATTCAAGCATTTTACCTTGTTTAATTGTTTAGCAAGTAGTTGAAGTAATGTCTTAGTATTGTTGTCTTTCTAGTAGTATTCTCTTATTGCTAGTAGTTGGGTGAAGTTGAGCTCTTGCTTAGGGTTTAGTTGTTGTTGATTTTTAGAATAGCCCAATTCACCCCCTCTTGGGCATCGTGATCCTTTCACCCGCTCAAGCAGCTCGATGTCCATGGTCATCGCGGCGGCCGCCACCGCCACAATAGAGGTGTTGCCCTAGCAGGACATGGTCGTCGTGTCCCTCCTGTGTCCCTACCTTGCTAGAAAAGAATGGGGAGGAATTGACTTGGGCACCGGGATGGAGGATAAAGTGGGGGCGCTAGCAGATTTATGAGCAGAGAGAAGTGGGGCGTAGGGGTGGGTTCGGCACCGTGAGGGCGAAGTGCGGGAAAGAGCTGCTAGAGCAATAATCCTTTACAAAGCATTAATTAAGCTTTTTAGATACATCCCTTTGTATTAGACTGTCTTAGACATGTTTTATATTTGGAGAACCCTAACATCATATCTACATTGTATATGCCCTAATGAAGTGGCACAATGCGTGATTTTTGTTTGCTGCATGGGCACAAAATTGATAAATTTTGTTAGTCGGTCATGCATTTACTTGGAGGGGCCGAACGACCACAATTCGCATACGCTGAATGGCAAGGTGAAAAGAATGGATGCATGTTGTGCCTCGTGGAGTAAAATACGACTGCCTCGATATTCCAAAACGACATCTTTTATTGCACTACACTGATCCATCTAGAACAACTAATACTACATTAGAGGAAGTAATAGATATGCTCCTTGTGAAGAGACCATCTTTTATTTTGTTACTTACCCCTACAAACTCCTTAAGGGTCAATATTTTAATGGGGTTCTACATATCCTTACCTTGTCTCACACACATGCACCATCCCTCACAAGTGCTGCTACTGTGGTGTGGTTAGTATGCCTGTAACTCAAGGATCTAGTTCTTGGCTCAAAGCTTATATCCTTTAGCCTTGGCATTATTGTTACTCTTCCATGTTAGACAAGAGAGGTGTAAATTTGTTTTTATTTTTATATATATCATCATGTCACAAAAAAAATCATATGTTACTAAATTTACCGTATGCAAGTTACACATCGATATCATGGTTTTCATTTCACTCTTATATAACTAGCTATATGAAGGTTAATCACAATTAGTATGATGGTAGCCTATGTCCGATCCGGCTCGTGTGGGGAGCATGAAGCAAGTAAAATTATTTGAATTGGTTAAAATTGTGTATGCGAAACTCTCATATTGGTAATAACTAATAAGTGGTCTTCTTCTTCAATAATTTAGTGTAAAGAGTATTGAGGACAAAAACCACATATCTTCTTTCTTTCATTTCGTATTTTTTGCCAATTAAGAAAATTACTCCCTCGATCCCTTCCAAAAAAGAAGAATATTTTTTTCTCAATCCCAATGCTCTCTCTTTCACTGAACTCCAGAACCACAAGCTTAGATTGTGCCACGTCTTTATCAAGTCTCGATCATCGTATCGCCAGTGTGTCACACCTCACACTGTCTAGGTTGTTATAACCAATGCACGTGCCCCACTCTCCATCTCACTATGCCCAATAAGGGCTCATGCGAGAGCCTACAACCACAGGCGTGCCACTCATATGTTGACAAAGTTACCTCTGTCATAGCGCACTCCCCCTGTCGTTGTAACAAGAGGCCATATCCACAATTATATCAAGCCCCATGCCAGTTAGCTTGCTGAAAGGGAAATAGGCTTACACCTTTTCCTAAATTGATTTTGGTGGTTGAATTGTCCAACACAAATAATTGGACTAACTAGTTTGCTTTAGATTATAAGTTTTACAGGTGCCAAAGGTTCACAACAAACCAATAAAAAGACCAAGAAAGGGTTCAAACAAAGAGAGCAAAAGACAACCGAAGTGTGCGCTGGTCTGGCGCACCGGACTGTCCGGTGTGCCACCGGACAGTGTCCGGTGCACCAAGGGATTCCAGTCTAAACTTGCCACCTTCGGGATTTCTGGGAGCCGCTCCGCTATAATTCACCGGACTGTCCGGTGTAGCACCGGACTGTCCGGTGTGCCAGCGGAGTAACGGCTACTACAGCGCCAACGGTCGTCTGCAACTACAGTTAATGCGTTACAGTGCGCGCAGAAGTCAGAGCAGAGCCAGAAGGCGCACCGGACAGTGCAACACCGGACTGTCCGGTGGCCCAGAAGACAGAAGCTCCAACGGTCGAACCCTAACGGTTGGGTGACGTGGCTGGCGCACCGGACTGTGTCCGGTGGCGCACCGGACTGTCCGGTGTGCCATGCGACAACAGCCTCCACAAAACGGCTAGTTTGGTGGTTGGGGCTATAAATACCCCCAACCACCCACCATTCATTGCATCCAAGTTTTCAGCCTTCAAACACCTTACAAGAGCTATAGCATTCAATACAAGACACAATCAAAGAGATCAAATCCTCTCCCAAGTCCAAAGATCATTCCAATAAAATAGTGACTCGTGAGAGAGAGACTTGTGTTCATTTGAGCTCTTGCGCTTGGATTGCTTTTCTTCTTCCTTCTTTCTTGTGTTCAACTCAATTGTAACCAAGGCAAGAGACACCAATTGTGTGGTGGTCCTTGTGGGGACTTAGTGTCCCATTTGATTGAGAAGAGAAGCTCACTCGGTCTAAGTGACCGTTTGAGAGAGGGAAAGGGTTGAAAGAGACACGGTCTTTGTGACCACCTCAACGGGGAGTAGGTTTGCAAGAACCGAACCTCGGTAAAACAAATCACCGTGTCATCTGTTCTTATTCGCTTGTGATTTGTTTTCACCCTCTCTTTCGGACTCGCATTTAATTCTAACGCTAACCCGGCTTGTAGTTGTGCTTAAAGTTTGTAAATTTCAAATTCACCCTATTCACCCCTCCTCTAGGCGACTTTCAATTGGTATCAGAGCCCGGTACTTCATTAGAGCCTAACCGCTTGAAGTGATGTCGGGAGATCACGCCAAGAAGGAGATGGTGACCGGCGAGAAGCCCGCCACAAGCCATGGGAAGGCTCCATCCAGGGAGTCCGGCAACAAGGTGAAGGGATCCTCTTCACACGACAAGTCGCGTCGGAGCGGCGAGAAGAAAAAGAAGATGAAGAAAGTCGTCTACTACGAGACCGACTCTTCATCGCCATCCACCTCCGGCTCCGACACGCCGTCCGTCACTTCTAAGCGCCATGAGCGCAAGAAGTTTAGTAAGGTCCCCTTATGTCATCCTCGCATTTCCAAACGCACCCCTTTACTTTCCGTCCCACTAGGCAAACCACCGGTTTTTTACGGTGAAGATTATTGTATGTGGAGTGATAAAATGAAGCACCATCTAACCTCACTCCACGCTAGCATTTGGGATATTGTTGAGTTTGGTGCACAGGAACCATCCGTGGGGGATGAAGGCTATGACTCGGACGAAGTAGCCCAAATTTGGCACTTCAACTCCCAAGCCACCACTATACTCCTCACCTATATAAGTCAAGAGGAGTATAACAAGGTGCAAGGGTTGAAGAGTGCCAAAGAGATTTGGGATGTACTCAAGACCGCGCACGAAGGAGACGAGGTGACCAAGATCACCAAGAGGGAAACGATCGAGGGGGAGCTCGGTCGCTTCATGCTTCACCAAGGGGAGGATCCACAAGCCATGTACAACCGGCTCAAGACCTTGGTGAACCAAGTGCGCAACCTCGAGAGCACTAAATGGGATGACCATGAAATGGTCAAGGTTATTCTTAGATCACTCGTATTTTTTAATCCTACTCAAGTTCAATTAATTCGTGGTGATCCAAGATACAAACTAATGTCTCCCGAGGAAGTAATAGGAAAATTTGTGAGCTTTGAGTTGATGATCAAAGGCTCCAAGAAAATCATCGAGCAAGGCGCCTCCTCCACACCCGATGTGCAACCCGTTGCATTCAAGGCAACGGAGGAGAAGAAAGAAGACTCTACACCTAGTAGGGTCCCCATCGACGCCTCCAAGCTCGACAACGAGGAAATGGCGCTCATCATCAAGAGCTTTCGCCAAATCCTCAAGCAAAGGAGGGAGAAGGACTACAAGTCCCGCTCCAAGAAAGTTTGCTACAAGTGTGGTAAGCCCGGTCATTTTATTGCAAAATGTCCATTATCGAGTGATAGTGACAGGGGCGACGACAAGAAGGGAAAGAGAAGAGAAAAGAAGAGGTACTACAAGAAGAAGGGCGGCGATGCCCATGTATGCCGGGAGTGGGACTCCAACGAGAGCTCCACCGACTCCTCCTCCGACAAGGACGCCGCAAACATCGCCGTCACCAAAGGGCTTCTCTTCCCCAACGTCGGCCACAAGTGCCTCATGGCAAAGGACGGCAAGAAGAAAAAGGTAAAATCAAGATCCTCCACTAAATATGCAACCTCTAGTGATGAGGAGGATAACTTGCTCACTCTTTTTGCCAATCTTAACATGCAACAAAAAGAGAAATTGAATGAATTGATTAGTGCTATTCATGAGAAGGATGAACTCTTGGATAGCCAAGAGGACTTCCTTATTAAGGAAAACAAAAAACATGTTAAGACTAAAAATGCTTATGCTCTAGAGGTAAAAAAATGTGAAAAGTTAACTAGTGAGCTAAGCACTTGCCATGACACTATCTCAAACCTTAGAAATGAACATGCTAGATTTATTGCTAAGGTTGAAAGTTCAAATGTGTGTGATGATTCAATTGACAATCTTAGAAATGATAATGCTAGTTCAATTGCTAAAATTGAAAAATTGAATGCCTCTCTTGCTAGCCTTAGAAATGAGAATGAAAAATTAATTGCTAAGGCTAAGGAATTAGATGTTTGCAATGTTTCAATTTACAATCTTAGAGATGAGAATGACATTTTACATGCTAAGATTGTTGAACTAAATTCTTGCAAACCCTCTACATCTACCGTTGAGCATGTTACTATTTGCACTAAATGTATAGATGTTAACATTGATGCTATTCATGATCACATTACTATGATTAAACAACAAAATGATCATATAGCAAAATTAGATGCTAAAATTGCCGAGCATGAGTTAGAAAATGAAAATTTTAAATTTGCTCGTAGTATGCTCTATAGTGGGAGACACCCTGGCATTAAGGATGGCATTGGCTTCCAACAGGGAGGCAATGTCAAACTCAATGCCCTCCTAAAAGATTATCTAACTTTGTTAAGGGCAAGGCTCCCATGCCTCAGGATAACGAGGGTTACATTTTGTACCCTGCCGGTTATCCCGAGCATAAAATTAGGAGAATTCATTCTAGGAAGTCTCACTCTGGCTCTCATCATCCTTTTATGTATAAGAGTGAGGCATCTAGTTCTAGGCAATCAACCCGTGCTAAATTGTCTAAGAAGAAAACTCCTATTGCATCAAATGAGCCTAACATTTCATTTAAGACTTTTGATGCTTCCTATGTGCTAACTAACAAATCAGGCAAAGTAGTTGCCAAATATGTTGGAGGCAAACACAAGGGATCAAAGACTTGTGTTTGGGTACCCAAGGTGCTTGTTTCTAATGTCAAAGGACCCAAGACTGTTTGGGTACCTAAGAACAAGGCCTAAAATTGTTTTGTAGGTTTATGCATCCGGGGGCTCAAGTTGGATCATCGATAGCGGGTGCGCAAACCACATGACAGGGGAGAAGAAGATGTTCTCCTCCTATGAGAAAAACCAAGATCCCCAAAGAGCGATCACATTCGGGGATGGAAATCAAGGTTTGGTCAAAGGATTGGGTAAAATTGCTATATCTCCTGACCATTCTATTTCCAATGTTTTTCTTGTAGATTCTTTAGATTACAATTTGCTTTCTGTTTCTCAATTATGCAAAATGGGCTACAACTATCTTTTTACAGATATAGGTGTTACTGTCTTTAGAAGAAGTGATGATTCAGTAGCATTTAAGGGAGTGTTAGAGGGTCAGCTATACTTAGTAGATTTTGATTGAGCCAAACTCGACACTTGCTTAATTGCTAAGACTAACATGGGTTGGCTCTGGCACCGCCGACTAGCTCATGTTGGAAAGAAGAATCTTCATAAGCTTCTAAAGGGAGAGCACATTTTGGGACTAACTAATGTTCATTTTGAGAAAGACAGGGTATGTAGCGCATGTCAAGCAGGAAAGCATGTTGGTGTTCATCATTCACACAAGAACATCATGACGACCGACAGGCCGCTTGAGCTACTCCACATGGACCTATTCGGCCCGATCGCTTACATAAGCATCGGCGGGAGTAAGTATTGTCTTGTAATTGTGGATGATTATTCTCGCTTCACTTGGGTGTTCTTTTTGCAGGAAAAATCTCAAACCCAAGAGACTTTAAAGGGATTCTTGAGACGGGCTCAAAATGAGTTCGTCTTAAGGATCAAAAAGATTAGAAGCGACAACGGGACGGAGTTCAAGAACTCACAAATCGAAGGCTTCCTTGAGGAGGAGGGCATCAAGCATGAGTTCTCTTCTCCCTACATGCCACAACAAAATGGTGTAGTGGAGAGGAAGAATAGAACTCTATTAGACATGGCAAGGACCATGCTTGATGAGTACAAGACTTCGGATCGGTTTTGGGCCGAGGCGGTCAACACCGCTTGCTACGCCATCAACCAGTTATATCTTCACCGAATCCTCAAGAAAACATCATATGAACTCCTCATCGGTAAAAAGCCCAATGTTTCATATTTTAGAGTCTTTGGCAGCAAATGCTTTATCCTTGTTAAAAGAGGTAGAAAATCTAAATTTGCTCCTAAGGCTATAGAAGGCTTTTTACTTGGTTATGATTCAAACACAAGGGCATATAGAGTCTTTAACAAGTCCACTGGACTAGTTGAAGTTTCTTGTGACATTGTGTTTGATGAGACTAACGGCTCTCAAGTAGAGCAAGTTGATCTTGATGAGCTAGATGATGAAGAGGCTCCGTGCGTCGCGCTAAGGAACATGTCCATTGGGGATGTGTGTCCTAAGGAATCCGAAGAGCCTCCACAAGCACAAGATCAACCATCTTCCTCAATGCAAGCATCTCCACCAACTCAAGAAGAGGATCAAGCTCAAGATGATGATGAAGATCAAGAGGAGCCACCTCAAGAGGAGGACAGTGATCAAGGGAGAGATGCTAATGATCAAGATAAGGAAGATGATGAGGGTCCAAGACCGCCACACCCAAGAGTCCACCAAGCAATCCAACGAGATCACCCCGTGAACACCATCCTCGGCGACATTCATAAGGGGGTAATCACTTGATCTCGTGTTGCTCTTTTTTGTGAACATTACTCTTTTGTTTCCTCTATTGAGCCACACAGGGTAGAGGAAGCACTTCAAGATTCAGATTGGGTGATGGCGATGCAAGAGGAGCTCAACAACTTCACAAGGAATGAGGTATGACATTTAGTTCCACGTCCTAATCAAAATGTTGTAGAAACCAAGTGGGTTTTCCGCAACAAGCAAGATGAGCATGGTGTGGTGACAAGGAACAAAGCTCGACTTGTGGCCAAGGGATATTCGCAAGTCGAAGGTTTGGATTTCGATGAAACCTATGCACCCGTAGCTAGGCTTGAGTCAATTCGTATTTTACTTGCCTATGCTACTTACCATGGCTTTAAGCTTTACCAAATGGACGTGAAAAGTGCCTTCCTCAATGGACCAATCAAGGAGGAGGTCTATGTTGAGCAACCTTCCGGCTTTGAAGATTGTGAGTACCCTTACCATGTTTATAAACTCTCTAAGGCGCTTTATGGGCTCAAACAAGCCCCAAGAGCATGGTATGAATGCCTAAGAGATTTTCTTGTAGCTAATGGCTTCAAAGTTGGAAAAGTCGATCCTACTCTCTTTACTAAAACACTTGCAAATGATTTGTTTGTATGCCAAATTTATGTTGATGATATCATATTTGGGTCTACTAACGAATCTACATGTGAAGAGTTTAGTAGGATCATGACTCAAAAATTCTAGATGTCTATGATGGGGGAGTTGAAGTATTTTCTAGGCTTCCAAGTAAAGCAACTCCAAGAGGGCACCTTCATTAGCCAAACGAAGTACATTCAAGACATACTCACAAAGTTTGGGATGAAGGATGTCAAGCCCATCAAGACACCCATGGGAACCAATAGGCATCTCGACCTCGACACGGGAGGTAAATCCGTAGATCAAAAGGTATACCAGTCGATGATAGGTTCTTTACTCTATTTATGTGCTTCACGACCGGATATTATGCTTTCTGTATGCATGTGTGCAAGATTCCAAGTCGATCCTAAGGAAGTTCACCTTAGGGTCATAAAACGAATCTTGAGATATCTAGTTTATACTCCTAAGTTTGGCCTTTGGTACCCTAGGGGATCCACATTTGATTTAATTGGTTATTCCGATGCTGATTGGGCAGGGTGTAAAATTAATATAAAGAGCACATCAGGGACTTGCCAGTTCTTGGGAAGATCTCTGGTGTCTTGGGCTTCAAAGAAGCAAAATTCTGTCGCTCTTTCTACCACCGAAGCCAAGTATATTGCCGCAGGCCATTGTTGCGCGCAATTGCTTTGGATGAGGCAAACCCTCAGGGAATATGGTTACAAATTAACCAAAGTTCCTCTTCTATGTGATAATGAGAGTGCAATCCGCATGGCGGATAATCCCGTTGAACATAGCCGCACTAAACACATAGCCATTCGGTATCATTTTTTAAGGGATCACCAACAAAAGGGGGATATCGAGATTGCATATGTTAACACCAAAGAACAATTAGCCGATATCTTTACCAAGCCATTAGATGAGCAAACATTTACCAAACTTAGGCATGAGCTAAATATTCTTGATTCTAGGAATTTTGATTGATATTTTGCACACATAGCTCATTTAATATACCTTTGATCATATCTCTTTCTTTGCTATGACTAATGTGGTTTTAAGTGTATTTCAAGCTAAGTCATAGATTGAAAGGGAAATGGAGTCTTCGGCGAAGACAAGGCTTCCACTCCACTCCATCGATTATTCATTCTTCGCCGTCGCTCCGCAACACACTCTCCAATTTGGTATAATCTTCACTCATATGTTATTTACCATAAGGGGAGAAAGTAGCTATAAGGGCTCTAATGACTCCGTTTTTGGCGATTCATACCAAAGGGGGAGAGAGTATTAGCCCAAAGCAAAAGGACCGCACCACCACCGATTTCAAAAATTTTAGTCTTTCAAATTGTTTTTAAAGTAGTATTTTCAAATTGGTATCTTATTATTGATATAATCTCAAATTGGAATACCCTCTTCAAAATTAATATCAAAACCCTCTTGAACACTAAGAGGAGGATTTCATTAAGGGGGAGTTTTGTTTAGTCAAAGGAAAAAGCATTTGAAACAGGGGGAGAAAATTTCAAATCTTGAAAATGCTTCTCAAAATCTTACTCATTTACCTTTGACTATTTTGCAAAAGACCTTGAAAAGAATTTCCAAAACATTTGCAAACCAAAACATGTGGTGCAAGCGTGGTCCAAAATTTTAAATTAGAAGAAAGTCATCCATGCATATCTAGTAGAAATAATTATTAGTTTCATTCCAAGCAACCTTTGCACTTACATTATGCAAACTAGTTCAATTCTGCACTTTTATATTTGCTTTGGTTTGTGTTGGCATCAATCACCAAAAAGGGGGAGATTGAAAGGGAATTAGACTTACACCTTTTCCTAAATTGATTTTGGTGGTTGAATTGCCCAACACAAATAATTGGACTAACTAGTTTGCTCTAGATTATAAGTTTTACAGGTGCCAAAGGTTCACAACAAACCAATAAAAAGACCAAGAAAGGGTTCAAACAAAGACAACAAAATACAACCGAAGTGTGCCCTGGTCTGGCGCACCGGACTGTCCAGTGTGCCACCGGACAGTGTCCGGTGCACCAGGGGATTCCAGTCTAAACTTGGCACCTTCGGGATTTCTGGGAGCTGCTCCGCTATAATTCACCGAACTGTCCGGTGTAGCACCGGACTGTCTGGTGTGCCAGCGGAGTAACGGCTACTACAGCGCCAACGGTCGTCTGCAACGGCAGTTAATGCGCTACAGTGCGCGCAGAAGTCAGAGCAGAGCCAGAAGGCGCACCAGACAGTCTACAGGACCTGTCCAGTGGCCTAGAAAACAGAAGCTCCAACGGTCGAACCCTAACGGTCGGGTGACGTGGCTAGGGCACCGGACAGTGTCCGGTGGCGCACCGGACTGTCCGGTGCGCCATGCGACAGCAGCCTCTACCAAACGGCTAGTTTGGTGGTTGGGGCTATAAATACCCCCAACCACCCACCATTCATTGCATCCAAGTTTTCAGCCTTCAAACACCTTACAAGAGCTATAACATTCAATAAAAGACACAATCAAAGAGATCAAATCCTCTCCCAAGTCCAAAGATCATTCCAATCAAATAGTGACTCGTGAGAGAGAGACTTGTGTTCATTTGAGCTCTTGCGCTTGGATTGCTTTTCTTCTTCCTTCTTTCTTGTGTTCAACTCAATTGTAACCAAGGCAAGAGACACCAATTGTGTGGTGGTCCTTGTGGGGACTTAGTGTCCCGTTTGATTGAGAAGAGAAGCTCACTCGGTCTAAGTGACCGTTTGAGAGAGGGAAAGGGTTGAAAGAGACCCGGTCTTTGTGACCACCTCAACGGGGAGTAGGTTTGCAAGAACCGAACCTCGGTAAAACAAATCACCGTGTCATCCGTTCGTATTCGCTTGTGATTTGTTTTCACCCTTTCTTTCGGACTCGCATTTAATTCTAACGCTAACCCGGCTTGTAGTTGTGCTTAAAGTTTATAAATTTCAAATTCGCCCTATTCACCCCCCCCCCCCTCTAGACGACTTTCACTTGCCACCAAAGTAGCACACCCCCTCTGCTACCATAGTGCGAGCCTATGGTGGATATGACAAGAAACAGATGATAGAGAGGGAGAGGAAAAATCCCATCGATGCACACATCCCTAATCTGTTAGGAGAATAAAAGGGATGAACATCTTCTTCGTCTAATGGAGAGTTGCTCTAAACTCCAAAAGTACCTTTTAACTGGTTCGCTTTAGCTAGATATAGGGGATTGAATATCCTCAATCTAGAGGAGATGGCAAGTACATTGGTATTGTCTCATTATGAGTTCTCATGTTTAAGGCATAGTAGACAATATGTATAGTGCTTGTGTTTTAAGTTGTATCATAGTAACTTAACATTCCTTAATTTATGTGTAGAATAAAAGTGAAGTTCTGAGTTTAACAACAATAACTCTTACAATAGTACAATAGTTGTCTCATAGTTCTAAATGTTAGCTTATGAGATTTTACAAACAACAAAATATTTATCTCTCTTTCCTTCATATCAACAAATATCCTATGCGGACACTGTATGTGATAGAGTATGAGAGTTGATGTATAGCAATGTATTGTATGAGATGGAGTATGAGACCGTTGGCTATACCAATATACTTGTGATATCCTGGCCCCGGTACATGGTGATATCCTGGCCCAAGACTTAATAGAATTAATAGAGTACTCATACCAATAAAGTGCATCTTCTTTTTTGGAAGCCTATCTCGAAAGAACCCCAAGGTTAAGCGTGCTTGGCCTAGAGCAATCTTGGGATGGGTGACCGACTGGGAAGTCTTCTCGGGTGCGCATGAGTGAGGACAAAGTGCACACAAAAGATTCATGTTAGTCTGTGTGGATGATATATGATCCTAGAGGGTTGATAGGAGTAAGTACTGTCAGCCCAAAAGTGGACGGGGTGTTACAAATGGTATCAGAGCCGACCCTCGGGGTTTCACGGGCATGTGTGGGCTAGGGGGTTCGGGTATATGGCCCATGTCTCATGTGAGTCCACAGTGGTCACATGACATGTCATATGACGATACTAGACATAGACGTGGCCAAGAGGAGAGGTTCCTAGTTTAACAATCTTGGGATGGGTGATCGACTAGGAAGTCTTCTCGGGTGCGCATGAGTGAGGACAAATTGCACACAAAAGACTTGTGTTGGTCTATGTGGATGATATATGATCCTAGAGGGTTGACAGGAGTAAGTACTGCCGACCCAAAATTGGACGGGATGTTACAAATGGTATCAGAGCCGACCCTCGGGGTTTCACGGGCATGTGTGGGCTAGGGGGTTCGGGTATATGGCCCATGTCTCATGTGAGTCCGCAATGGTCACATGACATGGCATATGACGATACTAGACATAGACGTGGCTAAGAGGAGATGTTCCTGATTTAGGGTTGACCGACGAGGATGTCGATCTTCTAATGGGGTGGATTGTGATATCCTGGCCCAAGGCTTAATAGAATTAATAGAGTACTCATACCAACAAGGTGCATTTGCTTTTTAGGAAGCCTGTCTCGAAAGAACCTCGGGGTTAAGCGTGCTTGGCCTAGAGCAATCTTGAGATGGGCGACCGTCCGGTAAGCCTTATCGGGTGCAGATGAGTGAGGACAAAGTGCGCACAAAAGACTCGTGTTGGTCTATGTGGATGATATATGATCCTAGATGGTTGCCAGGAGTAAGTACTACCGGTCCGGGAGTGGACGGGGTGTTACAATACTTGTTCATCCTACATGATGTTGTATGAGACAAAGAATGAGACTACTAATGTGCAACAGTGTAATTGTACTTAGGTTTACATAACACGGTGGTATAAGAGTTATCTTTCACTAAACATTTTGCCGAACATTGGACAAAGGTTTCTATTTTTCTTATTGTGAGGGATAACATACAACACTTTCTTCTCTTTGTGAGAAACATCGAACCTCACTCGTGGTTTTGTTGACTTTTCAAAAATATTATACACCTCACTTTTAACATGACTTATCGAGTGGAGATCGATAAAGTTTGAAACCGATTTCATGTAGTGTAGGAGGAATGCCTTTGCAGCGCTACCCTATCTATCCCTCTAGATGAAATAGGGCCCTTGCCATGGAATTGTTGACACGAGGCCTCGTCATCATGCAAAGAAAGCCATCGACCCCTCGCCACAAAACCTACATGACCTTGTTGCCGTTGATGGCAACAATACCATGCATGCAGGGTCAATCCTTTGGACACCCTTGTTGGGATGGTCGTGCCTCCTTTGGCCACCATGGAAAAGATATATGGCGTTTGTCTTGTAGGATCTCAGGGATAGCCATGGATTCCACCATTGACAATGAACCCTTAAGGGCCTCTTCGGTTGTCCAGGATTAGACCTAGAATTATTCCACCTAATAAAATCTTATATAAAATAGGTAAACAATCCAGACAGAAATAGTTCCAGTCCACCGTTCCTGAGCAACTGAACATCCCCTAAAGTTGTCAGAGTCCTAATAGCGTTAAGTCTCAAGTGGGTAAAAGAACTGCGAGGTGCTCAAATAGGTACGGTGCTCACGTGTATATTTAAATTTGGCACATCTATCTCGCATCTAACAACATCATCAATTTTATAAAAAAAACTCTTTCCACCTCTTTTATCTGGTGGGAGAGGCTCTTTACAAAATTAGCTTTTACGGTTGGTGGTTGTCCCGGATTTAAAACATGATCCTTTGAACACCAGATATGTTACCGAAAGATATAGGCGTCACCTTCGAGAGTGTGTAAAGAATCCTCAGTTGGTGTGGATGTAATTTAGCCGCGCTGTCCGGTAAGAACTATAAATATCCCGACGAGAATCAGGAGACCGAGGTGGACCCCCCACATGAGCATCAGAAAATACAAACACTCACAAGTGTGCAAGGAAGCTCCCAACACCAACTTGTTGATAACAAAACTAGCTAAAATGACAGATCAAGCTAACACTATATTCATATATGTAAAGTCACAGATCGAAGAACCCTAAAATGACCCTTGAAAAGATCACAGAAAAGCCGCTACACTTATTTCCACTCGACCAGATGACTAATTTACAAAGCAATTCCCAAAGGTAAACAGCAGTAGGCCAGGACGACCTGGACCACCGTTCTTGAGGGGCTCACTTGCCCCCTCCAGGCCCTCCCAGGGTGAGCACAACATCGTGCAGGTCGCTGCCGCCTCGCTCCGGCTCGGACTTGACTGCCTTTGCCGGGAACCCTTGCCGCGCGCGGTGGACACAGTTCGGCAGCACGAACCCCGTCGCCTGCGGCACCGGCCGGGCGTGGACAGGGATGGCGTGCGCGAGCAGTGGCCGCTGCTGGGGAGGCATGGCCGAGCTCGTCAGGATCTGATGGTGCACCGTCGGTCTCGGAGCCGTAACCCCAGGTCCCTGAGAGGAATCGGAAACGCGAGAAACATCAGCACCTCACACACCAAGTATGGAGAGCTATAGCCCTGAAACCATCCATACTTCTGCTTACCGGAGCAAACAGAACGCCTCTGAAGAGCTGCCCATTCACGACGGCCGTCATGAGGTACCCGGAATCGAAAGCTCCATCGATCGTCCCATGGACCTCTGCGCCAATCTGCAGACGCAAAAGCAGTGAACCAGCATTACAAAGCGTGATCGATAGACTGAGGACATTGTTCCGGACGAGTTAGCGTGTGAGACTGAGTGGCATACAAGGGGTGGTCCAGGAGCCGGCCGGGGCTGAGGCTTCTTATGGTCGGAGGAAAGGAACTGCACTTCCTGCCGATGATGCTGTGGCGCGACGGTGCGGAGGAACTGGTCCGTCTTCAGAGCCGGCCTCGAAGACACGCCGCCGCCTCCGCGCCCAGGAGCACTCGGAGCGCCGTCGTTAGCCTTGAGGCGAGCGAACGGTTGCAGCGCTGAGACCGACGCGTTGGGCGAGGGCGAGAGCTTGTGAGCTCCGCCGCCGTTCTGCTCTTGGTCTGACTGCGACGGCGAGGAGTGCTGGGAGAGAGTCAGCGAGTGCTCCTCCTGCTGCTCTGACTCGGCCGCCTCGCTCGGGCGAGCTTCATCGGTTTTCCTTCGTTTCGCACGGCTGTTCTCTGAAGATACATACCAGCAACGTGTCACAAAACCTAGCAAGTCTTGGTTTTCTTTTTCGTTTTCGTTTTCGTTTTCGTTCACTTACCTAGGCCACGCAGGAACGGATTCCTCTGCTCAATTTCTGCCTCTCGACGTTTCTGCACCGTTTCTCCGTTGCTCGCACCTGTATCTTTCTGCCATGTTGCTGTCTTATGAGTCACACTAGTGTTTGCGTAGCAGGTTAAGGTAAGAACTGCTCGAGGCGAATTGAGCTAGCTTACAGTCTCTGATTGGAGAAACTTCCTCCTCTCTTGGCTCCATTGGTTGCTCAGAACCTTGCACGTCGAAATGTTGTAACGGCCGTTCGGATGCTCGGAGCCCAATTGCAGAATGAGAAGCTCGTTCAGGGGACGCTCGTCTTCGCCGCATCTGTGAATTTTCCAAGATTCATAGAATTGTTCACCAACTATAGCTTGTTTTTGGGTTTTGATAATCTCGAATCTACTAGAAACAAAACAAAACAAAAAAGAGTCTGTCCCTGCAAACGTACTTACCCTCCATAGATTGCAATGTCATTGTTCATGACTACTGCGGTGTGGGAAAACCTTCCCTGCGGTCGCTGCCCGCTCACCTCGAGCTGACTCCACGAACGGTTGGCGACATCGAGAACCCAGACGTCGCTGTAGTATTGCTTGTCACCAACTCCTCCGATAATATAGATCTACACAGACAGACGTGCTTTGTTTGTTCAGGATCCAGTGAATGCATTTGCTCGCAAAGTTTGCTCCTTTTTATTTCAGAAACAGCTCATGATGCTAACCTTGGACCCAACACTCAAAGCCGCATGACCTGCTCTGACGCCAGGCGACGCGCCCTTGACAGGAAACTGTGAAAAATCATTCAAATTAAGGCAGATGAATTGGTGTTTCTTTTTTCTTTCAAAACATGCATCATGGCAGTCAGCATCAACAGATGAATATGCTCCTTGTGAAGAGATGGATGTAAGTCAGCATCACATTTGGAAAGCGAAAGAAAGATAATAATATGGCAACCGGAAACATGTGCATCTGGTAGAGCTGTCAGATTTGAGATGACAAGGACACGGCGCTCCGCTTACCCTTGACCACGCCATGGTGTCGACGTCGAGCACGTCCACCCCGCCGTGGTAGCGGTCGCCGCAGTCCCCGCCGAAGACGAAGAGCCTGGCGCCGACGGCGACGGCGCTGTGGCTGTCCCTGGGCGCGGGGGCGCCGCCCCTGATGGCCTCCGGCGTGGACCACGTCATGGTGGGCACGTCCAGCACGTGCACGTCGCTGAGGTAGTTGCCCTCCCCCTCCCCGCTCCCGCCGAAGACCACGAGGCGGTCGCCCCCGACGACGGTGACGCTGTGGCTCTCCCGCGGCGACGGCGCCGCCCCCCTGCACTGCGGGCGGCTCCACTCCCTGGTGCGCAGGTCCAGCACGTGCAGCTCGTTCACCTTCTTGCCGCCGTTGGTGCCCCCGAACACGAGCATCCGGTGGCCCACCAGCGCGGCGCCGTGGCTGTCCCGCGTGCCCGGCCGCTGCCCCGTCGTGGCCAGCGCGCTCCACGCCATCGTCTCCACGTCCAGCGTCACCACGTCGCTGAAGTGCAGGCCGCCGCAGCATCCCTGGAGTTAAAGAATCGCGTCGCGTCACAGCAGCTCCGACACCAACCACAAAGAAACGGATTGCAGAATGATTGCTCGTTCGTTCGATCTGATCAACATCACTGTGGAAGTGGAACCATGTGTCGGATCGTCCAGCAGAGGACGGCGTCCGGGTCGGTGCAGTAAGTAGCACCCATCCAATTGCTGCTGGCATTCAACATTTTTCTCTTTGCGTGACCACTGACCATACCATCATCCCAGCAGCACACAATCAGGGGGAAGCTTAAACGCGGGGCGGAGTGGTCCTCGCCTGGCCCAACCCAAGCGGACGGGGGAAAGAGGAACAAGAGCGAAAAGGCTATCTTCTTCCTTTTTCCCATCCACTCGTCCTACTCTACTCCTGCTGCAGTGCATTTGACGCTAAACCACTGAAACCTCAGCTCAAATTAACAAACTGGATTGCAGATGGGGCGGGTTCTGCTTAGCACAACCGAGGACATCAGCTTAAAAAACCTTTTTTTTCCCGTTATGGACAAGGACTCCCTCGCTTTTGGTGAAAGCTACACGACATTTTGCTTGCTGGCTTGCTACACTACAGCAGCGGGACAAAACACAGCTCCAGAGGATGAACACCAGAGATGATAAACAACCTTTTGTCCAAAATAATCTACCCTCAGCCGGTAGAGGCGGGGTCATAGCTCAAACCACCACCAGCATGCGTCTTCTTCCTGATGAACTAGTTCGCAGCTACCAGTAAGTATTAAGCTTCCATATCACTAGCAACTAAATAGTATAGCTGTACTAGGAGGCATCAAATTCAAGAAAGACGCGAAATCTGTAGAAGAATTCAGAGCGAAAACATGGCCGGATAAGACGGGATCAAGAGGATGGAACAGAACCGCAGGCGTTGGTTGATGGACATCATATCATCATACGATAGGATACATACCCCAAAGACGTAGACGACCCCTTCGAAGAAGCAGGCGGAGTGGCCCCACCTCTCCGGCGGGTTGAAGCCGACCACCTTGGGGTACAGCCACATTGCCTTCCTCTGCCGCTCCATGCCTCTGCTTTCTGGAGAAGAAGAGGAGGGGAAAGGAAGCAGAGTGGTAGAGACTGCCGACTCGACTGGAGAGAGATGAGGAGGGAGACAGCAGGTGGCAAAGGGAGATATGGAGGGAGGGAGAGAGAGACGGAGCGACTGAGCGAGCGAGCGGGCGTTTTCACAAGGTGTCACACCAGCCGTCTCTGTTGCTGATGAGATTTGCCACAAAGGAGAGAGCGCTCTCCAGCTAGTGAGGCATCACACGTCAATCAATCGGTCGCTCGCTCGCTCGCTTTCACTCGGGAGATGGACATGGACATGAAAAGATAGGGCCTTTCAACTCATGTCCAAGGTTCTCCCAGTCGCGGCGGGTCGCCCGCCCTACCCCCAGCTATGAATACTGGCGACCGAGCCGCTGCTGCTGCTGCGTGGAGGCGACGGAGGCGAGTGGGGACACGAGTGACCTTGCGATGCAAAGGCGCCCTGCTCTGCTCTCCTATACTATGGTCTGATACTCTGATTCTCCGTGGTGTGGTGTGACCACGTACTACACACTCCACTGGTAGGAGTAGAGTGAGTAGTAGTAACAGCCGCGCAAGGCAGCATCTATTACTGGCTACTGCTGCTATGAAAATACAGCATGAAATGAAGAGGCGGACTAGACTGGACTGGACTGGACTGGATGGTGTGGGCGTGTATGGGGAAACGTGTGCCTGGGAGTGTGTGAGGGAGTATCAAATTGCACACCTACATGGCTACAGTACACTCCACGCTGACGGACTACCGACGAACCAGGGCTTTGGTTTGGCTTGGGTTGGAAAACGGGGGGTTGTGATTTGTTCAAAATTATGGGGTTTTGGGATTGGGATGCATTGCGGTGCGTGGCCGTGATGCCATGGGAAGCTGTGCCTTTTGTAGTCTATATATTTAAATTTTACTCTACGAAACATTATAGTCTATAATGCATAACAGTATAAAACAGTGTTTTGGATAACCATATAGATAAACTTTTTTATACGGTCTTAGGGTGAGTACTTTGGTGGTGTTTAGCTCCTTACAAATTTTGAGAAGTTAGATACCACAACAAATTCTATTATCTAATTATATATTTAGATTATGAGATTCTGGTACAAAATCCAATACAAAATTCAAACATTGTTTGGCTAATAATAAAAAGATTGTAGAATGAGATTCTAGAAATGATGCACGAACCAAACACGCCCTAAGAGCTAAGTATAATAACAGGCTATAAACATGTTAAATACTGAGGTGGAGGAAATAGAAGAAAAACATGTGTAAACTTATAGCCAGCTCAAACACAAAAACAAAGACGCTTTGTGAGAGAGACAATTAATTGTGAAAAGCTAACTACTATATAGATGGGCTAAGGGGTAGGCTGCAAAGATTCTTATAGCCAGTGTTCGGCTATATTATTATACTTTCTCTAGTAAGATGCATAGCCTCAATTTAGATACCAAGTAAAATAGTAACTTAGTATCCTAATAATAAAAAGGAGAGATAAAAGATAATCTATTATATAAGAAACTACTTTCTACACGAGAATCAAGATAAAAATACATATGATTTGGCGATACGAAGCAAGTGCTTAGATGAAAATTTAATTAAAAAACATGTTCACCAAAAATATAGTTTCTATGTATAAGATATATTATCTAGCAAACATAAAAATTATACCATAAATTATATTTGGAATTGTCCTTATTTTATCTACAGTGCAACTCAACAAAGTATCATATTTAATCCTCTATCCTCGACACTTTTTAATATAAAAATATGTCAGCGTCTCGGAAAAGACATACCTCCGACTCGTACCATGACACGTGCAAGGATCTTATCATCAGCAAATTACCAGATTGACTTGCATAGGTCCACAAGCATTGGGACCCATGACCAGGAAAAGACTACAAGACCCCATGCCTTGAGATGTGTGCAATAGGCCCTCCCTAGGGGCTCCTTGTGCAGAAGATAAGAAGCAACAACATAAGAAAGTTCAAGAGCACTCAAGTGGAAGACTTTCTTCAGAGATAGGGAATCAAGCATGAGTTCTCCTCTCCCTATTCACCACAATAGAATGGTGTGGTGGAAAAGAAGAACAAAACTCTAATTGATATGACGATGACCATGCTTGAGGAATACAAGACATCAGATCGGTTTTGGATAGAAACCACACCATTAACCGGTTGTACTTACACCGACTCCTTAATAAAACATCATATGAACTTCTAACTAGTAACAAACCTAAACTTTCATACTTTAGAGTATTTGGGAGAAAATGCTACATTTTGGTAGAAAGAGGTAGAAATTCTAAGTTTGCTCCTAAATCAGTAGAAGGGGTTTTACTTGGTTATGACTCAAACATAAGAGCTTTTAGAGTCTTCAATAAATCCACGGGTTGTGTTGAAGTTTCATGTTATGTTGTGTTTGATGAGACTAACGACTCTCAAGAAGAGAATGTTGATCTTGATGCATTAGATGATGAAGAGGCTCCCTGCACTGCACTAAGGAATATGTCCATTGGAGATGTGTTCCCACAAGAGCCTAATAAAGAGTAAGATCAACCATCCTCCATACAAGCCTTTCGTCCAACTCAGGATGATGAACAAGAAGTTCAAGATGAGGGCATGCATCAAGGGGAGATGAGGATCAAGAAAAGGAGGATGATCAAGAAATTTAGACAACAAAGACGCCTCACCCAGGAGTCCATCAAGCAATTCAGAGAGATCACCCCATCGACATGATTCTAGGAGATATCCAAAAGAAGTAACTGCTCATTCCGAATTGCTAATTTCTATGAGAATTACTCTTTTGTGTATTCTCTTAAGCCTTTCAGGGTTGAAGATGCATTAAAGGATCCAGACTGAGTGGTGGCAATTCAGGATAAGCTCAACAACTTCAAGAGAAATGAGGTTTGGAATTTATTACCACGTCCTAACCAAAATATTGTAGCAACCAAGTGGGTCTTCCACAACAAACAGGATGGACATGGTGTGGTGATAAGGAACAAAGCCTAACTTGTGGTCATGGGGTATTCACAAGTCAAAGAGTTGGATTTTGATGAAAACTTTGCACATGTAGCTAGGCTTGAGTCAATTTGAATTTTATTAGCCTATGTTACTTACTATGATTTCAAGTTGTTTCAAATCGATGTGAAAAGTGCATTTCTCAATGGAGTGATCAAGAAGAGGTACATGTTGAGCAACCTCCTGACTTCAAGAATGATAAGTATCCTAACCATGTCTTTAAGCTCAATAAGGCACTCTATGGGCTTAAGCAAGCACCAACAACATGCTATATATATATGCCTTAATGGCTTTTTAATTGCAAACTCAAGGTTGGAAAAGCCGATCCTACTCTATTCACTAAGACAATTGATAACAATCTTTTTGTATGCCAAATTTAAGTTGATGATATTATTTTTGGCTCTACTAACGGATCGTCTTGTGAAAAGTTTAATAGAATTATGATCAAGAAGTTTGAGATGTGAATGATGGGGGAGCTGACGTTCTTTCTAGGATTTCGAATAAAGAAACTCAAATATGGCACCTTCATCAGTCAGACCAAATACAATCATGACACTTGAAAAAGTTTGGGATGGAGGATGCTAAACCCATCAAGACACCACTGGGAGCTAATGGACATCTCGTCCTTGGCATAGGAGGTAAAATAGTTGATCAAAAGGTATATCAGTATATGGTTGGTTCTTTACTCTACTTATGTGCATCTAGACCGGATATTATGCTTTCCATATGCATGTGTGTTAGATTCCAAGACAATCCTAAGGAATGTAATTGTCATGGTTTTAGAAACTAGGGAGCAGTAATATTTGTGTTCAGTGGGGGGATTAGCGGAGACTCACTCCGAATAGTGAATCATAGGGACTCGAACGTGGGGTTTGAGATGTTGGGATTATACTAGTTCATGCTTGCGCCCTAGTTAAGTGTAGTGCTGATCATAGTATAGCTCTGGAGCATGTTACTATTGGTGTGCTTGTGTGTTCAGAAAAGAGGGCCTCCTTCCTTTTTATAGTTCAATTGCTGGATTCTACAATGAGGACTTGTATTATGTCGGGGGAGCTCGGTCGGTGGCCTTTGTGTAGCATGGTTCCTTTGATGTTGTCCGTAGGGTCGTGCGCAGCCCTACTCCCATCATGTCGTATTGTCCTGTCCGTGCGGTCTTCCGCTGACATTCTTATGGTAGTGCGTGGGGGTCCCGCAGGTCACTCGTATGGAGTAGTCATGCGTCATGCGGTCTTGTCTATCATCATGAGCCTGCGTTACTCGTTGGCGTGTGTAGGCGTACACCCATTATGGTGTATCTGCTATGCACTACCCAATAGTTGAATCATTGTAGAAGCTTCGATGCTGAGGTATTTTATGTATATGGCTGTCCAGGCCCTCGAGGCTATGGGACCACATTTGGGGGACATAGTTGGGGAGGTGCGGTCATGTCGATAGCGGCCACTCGGTGTGCTTGTGACCTGCCGTTCGGATGACTGGCCATGGCCCATGATGTCATGTCTTATCTCAGTTGGAGTGGACTTTGCGACGTTTGACTCAGGTTTCCACCTTTCCTCTCTTTCTTGGTTGGGACCTAGGTGGTCGTTCTGCCTCACAAACTTGCTTGATAGGGACCTGGTCGACCGCTCTGCTTTGCGGCCTTGCTTAGTAGGGACCTAGTCGGCGCCCCGCCTCGAGGACTTGCTCGGCAGGGACCTAGTAGACTGCTCCGCCTCGCGGACTTGCTTGGTAGGGACCTGGTCGATCGCCCTGCCATGCAAACTTGCTCGACGGGGATCTAGTCGGTCGCTCTACCTCACGATTCTGCTTGGCAGGGAGACTTTGGTCAGCAAGAAGGTTTTATGGGCCTTATTTTGGTACCATGTTCCTAGGTACCTGAAAGTAGGCCCCGAGCCCGAGCCCCCGATCAATTTGTCCGAATTGTGTGGGGGTTTATTGCGCAGTTTAGGGACGGACTCTGCCCGAGATGGTCGTCACACACTAAGCATGGGTCCACTTTTGCTCGGTTATTACCGACGTTTGAAATCTCGGATGCACGCGAGCGCATCTGCTAGATATTGCCCCCAAGGAATTCATGTGAATTGCTTGGGGTTTATTGCACAGTTTTAGGGACAAGCCCTGCCTGCGGTGGTTGTCACGCACTGAGCGTGGGTCCACTTTTGCTCGGTTATTACCGACGAGCGTCGAAACTGGGCGTAGTCTTTGGGTGATGTCCTCTTGGGTTGATGATTCCTTGAGTATTTGATCCTTGATCAACATGCTTCTCCCCTTTGAAGATCTCTCAAGGCTCTTTCGAAGAGGAGGCCATCGTCCACCAACCTAGTTGGCACAGGGAAAGCAGCCGTCGAGCTCCAAACGAGTTATCTAAGTGAGATTCGATCACCTTTTGGTGGGGTTTGGTTTCGGCAAGTGGTCCCACTAGGAAGCTCAACCCACCAGGGCATCTCATTTAGTCCTTCCTTATTCGACCCTGTTTTGGCTCTTTGGTCGGTCTGGCCGACCAAAGAGGGGCCTCGTGGCCACCCCGTCAGTTGGGTTTCTGCAAGAGAATGTGAGGTTCGACCTTGGACGTGGGTGCGAGCAAATGACCTATGGGCTAGTCACCTAGCTTGTGGCTCACTGGGAGCTTGCTCAGTCCACCCCTCGCTCTGTGTGAGAATTTAGGGTGAGTTTGAGTTTTACCTGGTTGGTATGATGCAGTTTCTGCAGCAGCGTGGTAAAGGGAGGTGGTCATCATGACATCGTTCGACGCGAGCGGCTTGATGGGACAAAAAATAGACTGCCTACCCTATCACGCTAGGGTGTCGTGGTGGCTTGGTTAACTGTCTCACCCATGACAGGGGCATCTTCTACAGCGTGCCCTGTTGGCGCTCTGTCCTAAGTGGTGAGGGCCAACAAGGCACACAGTCTTTTCTGCTCGATACCCAATGTGTCCCTTGGTTGAAGGGGAAGATCCTCCGGTGCTATTTGGGGTGCACCCACCTTTGAGGCGTCACCCTTGTCCCTTGCATAAGTAGAGAGGGGAAGTGCTCAGGGTTGGTTTCGCTTACCACATTCTTGTGCTCGAGCCCTTGCTTCCTTTCTCCCATATAAGCCCCTGGCTATTTGTCCTTTCTTGTTGTGCCTCCTTGTGCCCATTCGGTTTGCCCACTGTATGCATGGCGTGGTTCCCTATTCCCTGATCTGGGAGATTTATCTCCTTGGTATAGAGAAGAAAGGGTTCATTCCCTCGAGAGAGGTGTTAGGGTGGAGGTTGGAAGGTGGAGGTGAGGTTCCTCGTCCCGAGGATGATGAGGTGGTCGTGCTCATGTCCTTCTATGAGTGCGGGTTCGGCCTGCTGAAAGGGAATTAGGCTTACACCTTTTTCCTAATTGATTTTGGTGGTTGAATTGCCCAACACAAATAGTTGGACTAACTAGTTTGCTCTAGTATATAAGTTTTACAGGTGCCAAAGGTTCACAATAAGCCTATAAAAGGACAAAGAAAGGGTTCAAACAAAGAGAGCAAAAGACATCCCAAATGGCACCCTGGTTTGGCGCACTAGACTGTCCGGTGCACCACCGGACAGTGTCCGGTGCACCAGGGAACTCGAAGCTAAACTTGCCACCTTCGGGAAAATCAGAGGGCGCTCCGCTATAATTCACCAGACTGTCCGGTGTGCCAGCGGAGCAACGGCTACTTCGCGCGCAACGGTCGACTGCAACACATTTAATGCGCGCCTGCGCGCGCAGAGGACAGAGCACACGCAGTTGGCGCACCGAACAGTCTACAGGACCTGTCTGGTGCACCACCGGATAGCCCAGAGGCCCCACAAGTCAGAGCTCCAACGGTCGAACCCTAACGGTCGGCTGACATGGCTGGCGCACCGGATAGTGTCCGGTGGCGCACCAGACTGTCCGGTGCGCCATGCGACAGCAGCCTTCCAACGGCCATATTTTGGTGGTTGGGGCTATAAATACCCCAACCACCCCACATTCAATGACATCCAAGTTTTACACCTTCAACACATTACAAGAGCTATAGCATTCAATTCTATACACTCCAAAGAGATCAAATCCTCTCCCAAGTCCAAAGACAACTCAAATCAATAGTGGCTAGTGAGAGAGTGATATTTGTGTTCATTTGAGCTCTTGCGCTTGGATTGCTTCTTTTCTTTCTCATTCTTTCTTGTGATCAAACTCAATTGTAACCGAGGCAAGAGACACCAATTGTGTGGTGGTCCTTGTGGGAACTTTGTGTTCCGTTTGATTGAGAAGAGAAGCTCACTCGGTCTAAGTGACCGTTTGAGAGAGGGAAAGGGTTGAAATAGACCCGGTCTTAGTGACCACCTCAACGGGGAGTAGGTTTGCAAGAACCGAACCTCGGTAAAACAAATCATCGTGTCTCGCTCTTTATTTGCTCACGATTTATTTTGCACCCTCTCTCTCGGACTCGTTTATATTTCTAACGCTAACCCGGCTTGTAGTTGTGCTTAAGTTTATAAATTTCAGATTCGCCCTATTCACCCCCCTCTAGGCGACTTTCAATTGGTATCAGAGCCCGGTGCTTCATTAGAGCTTAACCGCTCGAAGTGATGTCGGGAGATCACGCCAAGAAGATGGGGATCGACGGTGAGAAGTCCGCTACAAGCCACGAGAAGGCTCCATCCGGGGAGTCCGCCAACAAGGTGAAGGGATCCCCTTCTCACAACAAGTCGCGTCGGAGCGGTGACAAGAAGAAGAAGATGAGGAAGGTGGTCTACTACGAGACCGACTCTTCGTCGCCATCCACCTCCGGCTCCGACACGCCGTCCGTAACTTCTAAGCGCCATGAGCGCAAGAAGTTTAGTAAGATTCCCCTACGTTACCCTCACATTTCCAAACGTACTCCTTTACTTTCCGTCCCATTAGGCAAACCACCTATGTTTGATGGTGAAGATTATAATATGTGGAGTGATAAAATGAGGCATCATCTAACCTCACTCCACACTAGCATTTGGGATGTTGTTGAGATTGGAGTACAGGTACCATCACCGGGGGATGAAGACTATGATTCGGACGAGGTCGCCCAAATCCGACACTTCAACTCCCAAGCCACCACTATACTCCTCGCATCTCTAAATCGAGAGGAGTATAACAAGGTGCAAGGGTTAAAGAGCGCCAAGGAGATTTGGGACGTACTCAAGACAGCGCACGAAGGAGACGAGGTGACCAAGATCACCAAGCGGGAGACGATCGAAGGGGAGCTCGGTCGCTTCCGGCTTCGCCAAGGGGAGGAGCCACAAGACATGTACAACCGCTTAAAGACCTTGGTGAAACAAGTGCGCAACCTCGGGAGCACCAAATGGGATGACCATGAGATGGTCAAGGTTATTCTAAGATCCCTCGTTTTTCTTAATCCTACGCAAGTTCAATTAATTCGTGGTAATCCTAGATATACACTAATGTCTCCCGAGGAAGTAATAGGAAACTTTGTGAGCTTTGAGTTGATGATCAAAGGCTCAAATAAAATCATCGAGCTAGATGGCCCCTCCATGCCCGAAGCACAACCGGTCGCATTCAAGGCTACGGAGGAGAAAAAGGAGGAGTCTACATCAAGTAGACAACCCATCGACGCCTCTAAGCTTGACAATGAGGAGATGTCGCTCATCATCAAGAGCTTCCGCCAAATCCTCAAGCAAAGGAGGGGGAAGGACTACAAATCCTGCTCCAAGAAAGTTTGCTACAAGTGTGGTAAGCCCGGTCATTTTATTGCAAAATGTCCATTATCTAGTGATAGTGACAGGGGCGACGACAAGAAGGGCAAGAGGAGAGAAAAGAAGAGGTACCACAAGAAGAGGGGCGGCGATGCCCATGTGTGCCGCGAGTGGGACTCCGATGAGAGCTCCACCGACTCCTCCTCTGACGAGGACGCCGCCAACATCGCCGTCACCAAGGGCCTCCTCTTCCCCAACGTCGGCCACAAGTGCCTCATGGCAAAGGACAGCAAAAGGAAGAAGGTAAAATCAAGATCCCCCACTAAATATGCAACCTCTAGTGACGAGGATAATTGTAGTGATGAGAAGGATAATTTGCGTACCCTTTTTGCCAACCTAAACATGCAACAAAAAGAAAAACTAAATGAATTAATTAGTGTTATTCATGAGAAGGATGATCTCTTGGACTCTCAAGAGGACTTCCTAATTAAGGAAAATAAGAAGCATGTTAAGGTTAAGAATGCTTATGCTCTAGAAGTAGAAAAATGTGAAAAATTATCTAGTGAGCTAAGCACATGCCATGATATTATTGCCAACCTTAGAAATGAAAATGCTAAATTAATTGCTAAGGTTGATTCTAATGTTAGTGATGTTCCAATTCCCAATCTTAGAGATGATAATGTTAGTTTACTTGCTAAGATTGAAGAATTGAATATCTCTCTTGCTAGCCTTAAGTTTGAAAATGAAAAATTAATTGCTAAGTGTTGGGGACTTGTTCTCAAGTGCTATGAATCAAGAACAAGGCAACACAAAATGTTAAATGTTAATATCCTTCGTCCTTCAAAGCATTATTTCCCTAAGGATATAATGATTTTCGGACGAAGGTTATGAAGGACATACCTTCATCAGCATAAAATATAATAATGAAGAAGGAATCATATGAAACATAAAGATAACATAAACAATTGTGTATTATTGTCGACTCATTTCCATTTTATTATGATGGAAAGATAAAAATGATATCAAATCATAAGTGTACCTTCAGCTCGTGAGAAGGTAAAAGCACAAGTGTGACGCAAAAGCCAATGCCAAACCCACGTGAACAGTACGGGGATACTGTTCACCTATTTATAGGCATGGGTCGCAGCCCATGCAAAATTACATTAATGCCCTTTACATTTATCAATAACTCTATGATAATTCTTCGAGGTCTAATCTGGCTTTTCATCTTTAAGTCGGTTTCCTTTTCCGCCGCTATTCCGAGGCTCTTCTACACACAGCTTCGGCTCTACGCCAACCTTCGTGTTCTTTGTGCTTCTTCGTACCGTGGCTCTGATCCGAGTCCGAAGATACCTGTTAATGTACTTTACTCCAGAAACATTGTTAAGTCATGTTTTTGAGGACCTTCGGAAGCCGAAGGCCCCCAACAGTAGCCCCTCGCAATACTAATTTGTTAGAATGATAAATTCAGATTGCGAAATGGACGAAGGCTATGAGCCGAAGGTCCAAAAAAACACCTTCCTTTTGCTAGAATAGCAACAGTCATTGGCAAATGGGGCCCTCCAGTCTCCGACATAATGGGTTTATAAATACGGGCTCGCCACAATTTATTCGGCACGCTCTCTTGCCATCTGTTTTACCTGCTCAAATAGTTTTCTGCCTATAAATATTTGGTTGCCTCCCTAGTTTTAAGCTTCGGAAGCGAGAGGCGAGAATTCCGAAGGAATGTCTGAGGAAAAGAAGGTTGCTGCCGAAATGAAGCTGAACCTTTCTGAAGAGATGCATCTGGGTTTTCTTGAGTCAATGGCAAAGACGAATACGAAGAAGATTACAAGGGAGATTTTAGAAGATTTATCTGAAGATACTGGTGAGAGTGATAGTTACGATGCAGATAGCGGGGGTGAAGATTCCGAAGATCGACCATGGCGACCAAGCCATTCAGTCTTCGGAAAATCAACTATTGGGCAAAGTCACGTTGAAAACATGAAGGGGAGATACTTTCGAGATATGTCCATTGTGAGAGCAGATGTCGGAGAAAGAACTGTGCCGACTCCCGAAGATGATGAAGTCGTTATCTTCCGAAGCTTTTTAAAAGCTGGGCTACGATTCCCTTTAAGCAGATTCGCGGTAGAAGTTCTGAAAATATATCAGGTTTACCTTCATCAACTTACCCCTGAAGCAATAATAAGAATGGGGATCTTCGTCTGGGCTGTGAAGAGTCAGGGTCTAGAGCCAAGTGCGAAAAGCTTTTGCAATATACATGAATTGTTATATGAAACGAAGCCCTGGGGTAAAGAGCAATATCATAACAACTTTGGTTGCTACAACTTCGGTGCTCGCTCTGGATCAAGCTGTCCCTTGCCCACCTTTCGGAAGAGATGGCCCGGAGAATGGATGAAAGAATGGTTCTATGTGAAAAATGATTTGAAGGTTCGAGAAGATATTAAGGATATCATCATGTGCCCCATCTGGCAGCGCTTCGGACTCCGGAAACCGAGGAAGGTAGAAATGGATGAAGTAGCCGAAGAATGCCAACGGGCCTTCGGTGTAGTTTGCTCTTTTATCGGGACAAGGGATTTAATACAAGAACACATTGCCTTCAGAGTGTGGCCTCTTGCAGATAATTGGGAAATGCCGAAAGAAACTGTTAAAGAAACTGACGAAGGTGGGCTAGTCAGGCTGAAATATACATTCAAGTACGGAGACAAGTTCGTTGAACCAGATGATGATTGGTTAAAGAGCATTGAGACTGTAAGTGATGAATTGCTTGGGGTATATTCGAAGGCCGAAGACACTGCATTGTCAGCGGCCTTCGGAGGCCGAAAAAGGAAAAAGACTCAACCAGGTATTTGATGCAATCGGGTTCGTCTACCCCGACTATCGCTATCCAATACGAGGGCAAAAAAGAAAAGGCACAACTTCTGCAAAAGAAAAAGCTGCAGCTGCTGCTAGTGAGCCAGCACCGAAGAGAAAAAGGGTAAAAGTTCTCACACATCGGCCACGCTATATTGAACCAGCCACGGTGCCTGAGTTCACCGGAGAGACCTCTTCGGCCACCGAGGCTGAAGAGCCAACCCTGCTGCCAGAAGTCGCAGAAATGGCCGAAGTGCCAGCGACAGAAAAGATAAAAGAACCAGAGACGGAAGAAGCGAAAGCATCAGCTGAGGGAGTGAAGGTATCAGAAATTTTAAGTCCTTCAGAAGAAATTGAAGCATCAAAAATTAAGAAGGGGCCGACAGTGACCCCAAAAAGGAAAAGAATGGTTAATGTGTTAGATGTTTTGGAAACAATTAAACTTCCAAGCACAACTCCAAAGAGGACTGCTGAAACTTCTGAGGCACTTGCTGAAGTGTCCGTTGCTGAAGCTCCGAAGCAACAGACTGGAGCTGAAACCGGGCCTTCAGAACCAACCAAGGTAATACCTTCGGAAGCAGAAGAAGTAAAAATTGCAAAGTCAACCGAAGAAATGAAAATGTCAGAGCCAGCTTTGGTCGAAGAAATTGATACCGCCGTCCCCGAAGCATCTTCCAAAATATATGACTATATCGTGCGACATGCTTCGGGGAAAAAGTTATCGGAAGAAGAAATTTTTGAAGCTAACCACTATGCCAAAGAATTGAAATATCCGAAGGGGGCACTAGTGTTCAATGGGACGAACGAAGAAGATTTCCTATACTGCCTCCCAGACAACAAAGAATTATCCGTCTGTCGGGAGATGGCTAGAAGTATGGGGTTTCCGAAGCTCGAAGCTGGCTTATGTGCTATGACGAAAGAAGATCTCGCGGATAGTCTTGCGTATAATAGCCTGAAGGTATGGGAATTAGACGTTTGGAAATTTTATAATTCGTAACTCATTCTTTTATCCTTATACGAACTCTTTTTCATATAGGGTTTAATTCTAAGCAACGCATTGAGAGCACAAAAGAGTGCCGAAGATGAGAGCTATGAAATTGCGTTCAATAATCTACGATCAGAAGTTATTAAACTGAGAAACGAAGCTCTGGAAAAAGATAAAATTCTGCTTACATTGGTAGACAAGGTAAAAAAGGACGAAGCTGCTTCAAAGGCCCAGGCCGAAGCTCAAAAATGTGAAATTAAAGATCTTCAGAAACAGCTAGCTAGAGCTAAAGAAGAACGTATACTTGAAGAGACAAAACGAGAGCTTAGTTACCAATTGGCCAATCATTTGGAGATAAGTGTTAAGGAGCTTCGTGCATCCCAGAGAAAATGCTATGTTAAATCCATAGAGTGCGTCAAGAAAATAAAATCCAGCTTCGCCAGCGTTGGTGCATTCTCTAGCGAAAAGAATTTTTCAAGAGGCAATCCTGAAGGTCCAATGGAATGGATCAGTCACGAAGCAGAGGCCTTCGAGGAAATTTTGAACAGCCACGACGACATCTGCGCTTTTTCGGGTGCTAGAGGGATTGCTACTGTTTTGGAGAAGAAAGGCTGCGAGCATGTAAAATCCTTAGCGCAGTCCGAAGCTACTTTGTCTACTGAAGACATTAAAGACCCCTCACCCGAAGCAAGCATGGTCGGCCGGAAATTCTTCACCGATATCTGGGATAACGGTGGCCGAGAATTGGCGCAAGAAATTATTCAAAGGAGTGAAAAAGGCATCCACGATGCTAGAAAAGTAGCGGAAGCTGCCGAGAAAAGTACAGAGCCCGAAGGGCACATAGGTATTAATTAGTGGTTTTTATCATGCTGTAATTTTTAATTCTAGACTCTGTTCTCGGTTTGTAATAGTAATATAGCCGTATCTTTTCTTCCCTCAGAAGCTGCTGAGGCATCTCCGGGCCCCCACCCGAAGGGGGACGATGAAATTAGAAAAATGGCCGAAGCCATTATGGACAAGGTTGTCAACCAACTATTGAACGAAGCTGCAGAGATAGTGCTTAAAGAGGATTGAATGCCATTGTAGAAACATTTGAAACGTAAAAATGTGTAATATATTGTAACTTTAAATGTAATATACAATCTATTTATAATTTAATTCTTTACGATGCATGAAACTTTGCATACATACCATTTTTTGAGCATTCGGCAAAAAACACCTTCCCTTCTTTTCATGCTTCGTGAAGAAAATCCTTTCTATATCATAAGAATTTGCTTACTTCTCTGAAAAATGTCCAAGCTTCGTGAAATATTCTTCGAAGCTGTAAAAAAGTTTTGTGTTGCGTTTCCGATGAGGCTACACTTCATCTCGATTTGTCTTGTGCCTTAGCACGATTTTCTCTTTTCCAAAATATGTTCCGAAGATCAACACTGTATCCCCTTCTTGTTCCAGATGCATTATGCTGTATGATGCTTATGTTATGCAAAAATGATGTGATGATGTTATGTTATGCAAAATGATATTTGTGCCGCAGATACATATCCCTGTAATAAAGCACACACACTTTTTATATCAGCGCTGACTTTTCGCTGTAAGCCTCCCTTAGGAGCTTCTTCGCCTTTTACTTTCAGCGGAATCAGCGTTTATTTTTCGCTGTAAGCCTCCCTTAGGAGCTTCTTCGCCTTTTACTTTCAGCGGAATCAGCGTTTATTTTTCGCTGTAAGCCTCCCTTAGGAGCTTCTTCGCCTTTTACTTTCAGCGGAATCAGCGTTTATTTTTCGCTGTATGTTTAGAAAACTTACACTGCGCTCCCTTAGGAACGACTTTTTACTGCTTCGAACAATTTGTACTGTGTCCGTTAGATCAAATTTTTGATAATACAAAGGTCCTTCAAATTAGTATAAGTTCGTATGCTTCGGCAACTCAAGCCTATGGAAAAAACATATTTTTATTATGGTAAAAGACGAAAGTATTACAAGGAATTGAAATTCAATTAAAGACATTTAAACTCTTCATAATTGTTCCTTATTAACAAAAGGGTAATAGCGAATGTAGAAAATGCAAAAGAACTGCTGTTGAGGTAGGATATTTGTCAATAAATGTGCTTCGACTCTGGCACAGTGTTGTTTACTGTGCGAGCTTCGGACTCCTCTCTGAAATCCCTCTGAAGATGATTGTGCTGACTCCCTTCTGGCTGTTGTCCTCGCTGGATCAGCGGTGGCGGTGGAGGTTGCTGCCAAGATGCTTGGGGTTGGCTCGCCGAAGCAACAGAAGCTGCAGGGTGGTTGCCTACATATTCTGGAATATAAGGTGAGTGATACGAAGCAGTATGCATGACCTGCTTCGGCTGACTCTGTTGCGCTGCTGCTTCCGCTATTTCCTTCTGCTTCTGGATGGTAACATGGCACATCCTGGTAGTATGGCCCTTGTCTTCACCACAAAATAGACAATATATTTTTCTTGGCTGGTCTCCAAACCTTCCCCTGAAGCCCCTGGCGCCTCTGCCCCTTGGCGCTGGCGGTCGAAAAGAACTCTACTGTTGGGCCGAAGCTTGTGAAGAGTGTTGTGGCCTTTGGTGCTGGCTCCCTCGATCATCAGTTTGAGCAGAGTTATGGATTGACCTAACATGCCTCGGGTGAAATCTTCCTCCGAAGGCCCTGGTCATTTCAGAGAACCTGAATGCTTCCTCCCTTCTTTGGCGGAAGTCATTGTCAGCTCGAATGTATTCGTCCATCTTCTGGAGCAGCTTCTCCAACGTTTGTGGTGGCTTCCTGGCAAAGTACTGCGCTGATGGTCCCGGCCGAAGCCCCTTAATCATGGCCTCAATGACAATTTCATTGGGGACTGTTGGCGCTTGTGCCCTCAGGCGCAGAAACCTCCGGACATACGCCTGAAGGTACTCTTCATGGTCCTGGGTACATTGGAAGAGAGCCTGAGCGGTGACTGGCTTCGTCTGAAACCCTTGGAAGCTAGTTATCAGCATATCCTTCAATTTCTGCCAAGAAGTGATTGTCCCTGGCCGAAGAGAAGAGTACTAAGTCTGAGCAACGCTCCTGACGGCCATGACAAAAGATTTTGCCATGACTGCCGTATTGCCACCATACGAAGATATGGTTGCTTCATAGCTCATTAGGAATTGCTTCGGGTCTGTGTGACCGTCATACATGGGGAGCTGGGGTGGCTTGTAAGACTGTGGCCATGGTGTAGCCTGCAATTCTGTTGAGAGAGGAGAAGCATCATCAAAAGCAAAGTTTCCATGATGGAAATCTTCATACCAGTCATCCTCATTGTGGAAGCGTTCCTGATGAAGCTCTCTGCGTGGAGGCCTTCGGCTTTGATCATCTTGAACAAGATGACAAATCTCTTCAGAAGCTTCGTCTATCTGTCTCTGAAGATCAGCTAGACGAGCCATCTTCTCCTTCTTGCGTTGCACCTGTTGCTGAAGGATCTCCTGATCCAGGTCATCCTCCGGAGGTGTTGGACTAACAGCCTTCCTCTTTTGGCTTCGGGCCTCTCTAAGAGAAAGGACATCCTGATTGGGATCCAGCGGCTGTAAAGTACCAGCCCCTGTCGTTGAAGCTTTTTTCGGCGGCATGACGAAGGTGATGCTTGCCGAAAGTGTTCAAGACTCAAAAATGGAAGTGAGTTCACCGGAGGTGGGCGCCAATGTTGGGGACTTGTTCTCAAGTGCTATGAATCAAGAACAAGGCAACACAAAATGTTAAATGTTAATATCCTTCGTCCTTCAAAGCATTATTTCCCTAAGGATATAATGATTTTCGGACGAAGGTTATGAAGGACATACCTTCATCAGCATAAAATATAATAATGAAGAAGGAATCATATGAAACATAAAGATAACATAAATAGTTGTGTATTATTGTCGACTCATTTCCATTTTATTATGATGGAAAGATAAAAATGATATCAAATCATAAGTGTACCTTCAGCTCGTGAGAAGGTAAAAGCACAAGTGTGACGCAAAAGCCAATGCCAAATCCACGTGAACAGTACGGGGATACTGTTCACCTATTTATAGGCATGGGTCGCAGCCCACGCAAAATTACATTAATGCCCTTTACATTTATCAATAACTCTATGATAATTCTTCGAGGTATAATCTGGCTTTTCATCTTTAAGTCGGTTTCCTTTTCTGCCGCAATTCCGAGGCTCTTCTACACACAGCTTCGGCTCTGCGCCAACCTTCGTGTTCTTTGTGCTTCTTCGTACCGTGGCTCTGATCCGAGTCTGAAGATACCTGTTAATGTACTTTACTTCAGAAACATTGTTAAATCATGTTTTTGAGGACCTTCGGAAGCCGAAGGCCCCCAACACTAAGGCTAAAGAATTAGATGTTTGCAATGCTACAATTTCCGATCTTAGAGATAACAATGATATTTTGTGTGCTAAGATTGTTGAACTTAATTCTTATAAACCCTCTGCATCTACCATTGAGCATGTTACTATTTGTACTAGATGTAGAGATATTAACGTTGATGCTATTCATGATCACATGGCTTTAATTAAACAACAAAATGATCATATAGCAAAATTAGATGCTAAAATTGCCGAGCATAACTTAGAAAATGAAAAATTTAAATTTGTTAGAAGCATGCTCTATAGTGGGAGACGCCCTGGCATCAAGGATGGCATTGGCTTTCAAAAGGGAGACAATGTCAAACTTAGTGCCCCTCCTAAAAGATTGTCTAACTTTGTTAAGGGCAAGGCTCCCATGCCTCAGGATAACGAGGGTTACATTTTGTACCCTGCCGGTTATCCTGAGAGCAAAATTAGGAGAATTCATTCTAGAAAGTCTCACCCTGGCCCTAATCATGCTTTTATGTATAAGGGTGAGACATCTAGCTCTAGGCAATCAACCCGTGAAAAATTGCCTAAAAATAAAATTCCTAGTGCATCAAATGATTCTAACATGTCATTTAAAACTTTTGATGCATCTTATGTTTTAACTAACAAATCCGGCAAGGTAGTTGCCAAGTATGTTGGGCGCAAGCACAAGGGGTCAAAGACTTGTGTTTGGGTACCCGGGTTCTTGTATCTAATGTCAAAGGACCCAAAACCATTTGGGTACCTAAAATTAAGAACTAAACTTGTTTTGTAGGTTTATGCATCCGGGGGCTCAAGTTGGATCATCGATAGCGGGTGCACAAACCATATGACAGGGGAGAAGAAGATGTTCTCCTCCTATGAGAAAAACCAAGATCCCCAAAGAGCTATCACATTCGGGGATGGAAATCAAGGTTTGGTCAAAGGATTGGGTAAAATTGCTATATCACCTGACCATTCCATTTCAAATGTTTTTCTTGTAGAATCTTTAGATTACAACTTGCTTTCAGTTTCGCAATTATGTAAAATGGGCTACAACTGTCTTTTTACGGATACAAGTGTTACTGTCTTTAGAAGAAGTGATGATTCAATAACATTTAAGGGAGTGTTAGAGGGTCAGCTATACTTAGTAGATTTTGATAGAGCTGAACTCGACACTTACTTAATTGCTAAGACTAACTTGGGCTGGCTCTGGCATCGCCGACTAGCACATGTTGGAATGAAGAATCTTCACAAGCTTCTAAAAGGAGAACACATTTTGGGACTAACAAATGTTCATTTTGAGAAAGACAGGATTTGTAGCGCATGTCAGGCAGGGAAGCAAGTTGGCGTTCATCATCCACACAAGAACATCATGACGACTGACAGGCCACTCGAGCTCCTACACATGGATCTATTCGGCCCGATTGCTTACATAAGCATCGGCGGGAGTAAGTACTGTCTAGTTATTGTGGATGATTATTCTCGCTTCACTTGGGTGTTCTTTTTGCAGGAAAAATCTCATACCCAAGAGACCTTAAAGGGATTCTTGAGACGGGCTCAAAATGAGTTCGGCTTAAGGATCAAGAAAATTAGAAGCGACAACGGGACGGAGTTCAAGAACTCTCAAATTGAAGGCTTTTTTGAGGAGGAGGGCATCAAGCATGAGTTCTCCTCTCCCTACACGCCACAACAAAATGGTGTAGTGGAGAGGAAGAATCGAACTCTATTAGACATGGCAAGAACCATGCTTGATGAGTACAAGACTTCGGATCGGTTTTGGGCCGAGGCGGTCAACACCGCTTGCTACGCCATTAACCGGTTATATCTACACCGAATCCTCAAGAAGACATCATACGAACTCCTAACCGGTAAAAAGCCCAATGTTTCATATTTTAGAGTCTTTGGTAGCAAATGTTTTATTCTTGTTAAAAGAGGTAGAAAATCTAAATTTGCTCCTAAGGCTGTAGAAGGCTTTTTACTAGGATATGATTCAAACACAAGGGCATATAGAGTCTTTAACAAGTCCTCTGGACTAGTTAAAGTTTCTTATAACATTGTGCTTGATGAGACTAACGGCTCTCAAGTAGAGCAAGTTGATCTTGATGAGATAGGTGATGAGGAGGCTCCGTGCGTCGCGCTAAGGAACATGTCCATTGGGGATGTGTGTCCTAAGGAATCCGAAGAGCCACCACATGCACAAGATCAACCATCCTCCTCCACGCAAGCATCTCCACCAACTCTAAAAGAGGATGAGGCTCAAAATGATGAAGGAGAAGATCAAGGAAATGAGCCACCTCAAGATGATGGCAATGATCAAGGGGGAGATGCAAATGATCAAGATAAGGAGGATGAAGAACCAAGACCGCCACACCCAAGAGTCCACCAAGCAATCCAACGAGATCACCCCGTCGACACCATCCTCGGCGACATTCATAAGGGGGTAACCACTAGATCTCGTGTTGCACATTTTTGTGAGCATTACTCTTTTGTTTCCTCTATTGAGCCACACAAGGTAGAGGAAGAACTACAAGATTCGGATTGGGTGGTGGCGATGCAAGAGGAGCTCAACAACTTCACTAGGAATGAGGTATGGCATTTAGTTCCACGTCCTAATCAAAATGTTGTAGGAACCAAGTGGGTCTTTCACAACAAGCAAGATGAGCATGGTGTGGTGACAAGGAACAAAGCTTGACTTGTAGCCAAGGGGTATTCACAAGTCGAAGGTTTGGATTTCAGTGAAACCTATGCACCCGTAGCTAGGCTAGAATCAATTCGCATATTACTTGCCTATGCTACTTACCATGGCTTCAAGCTTTATCAAATGGACGTGAAAAGTGCCTTCCTCAATGGACCAATCAAGGAGGAGGTCTATGTTGAGCAACCTCCCAGCTTTGAAGATAGTGAGTACCCTAACCATGTTTACAAACTCTCTAAGGCGCTTTATGGGCTCAAGCAAGCCCCAAGAGCATGGTATGAATGCCTAAGAGATTTTCTTATCCCTAATGGCTTCAAAGTCGGAAAGGCCGATCCTACTTCATTTACTAAAACTCTTGACAATGATTTGTTTGTATGCCAAATTTATGTTGATGATATTATATTTGGGTCTACTAACGAATCTACATGTGAGGAATTTAGTAGGATCATGACACAGAAATTCGAGATGTCGATGATGGGGGAGTTGAAGTACTTCTTAGGATTTCAAGTGAAGCAACTCCAAGAGGGCACCTTCATTAGCCAAACGAAGTATATTCAAGACATTCTCAACAAGTTTAGGATGAAGGATGCCAAGCCCATCAAGACACCCATGGGAACCAATGGGCATCTCGACCTCGACACGGGAGGTAAATCCATAGATCAAAAGGTATACCGGTCGATGATAGGTTCTTTACTCTATTTATGTGCATCTCGACCGGATATCATGCTTTCCGTATGCATGTGTGCAAGATTCCAAGCCGACCCTAAGGAAGCTCACCTTACGGCCGTAAAACGAATCTTGAGATATTTAGTTTATACTCCTAAGTTTGGGCTTTGGTACCCTTGGGGATCCACATTTGATTTAATTGGTTATTCGGATGTCGATTGGGCAGGGTGTAAAATCAATAGAAAGAGCACATCAGGGACTTGCCAGTTCTTGGGAAGATCCCTGGTGTCTTGGGCTTCAAAGAAGCAAAATTCTGTGGCCCTTTCTACCGCCGAAGCCGAGTATATTGCCGCAGGCCATTGTTGCGCGCAATTGCTTTAGATGTGGCAAACCCTTAGGGACCATGGTTAAAAATTAACCAAAGTTCCTCTTCTATGTGATAATGAGAGTGCAATCCGCATGACGGATAATCCCGTTGAGCATAGCCGCACTAAACACATAGCCATTCAATATCATTTTCTAAGGGATCACCAACAAAAGGGAGATATCGAGATTGCATATATTAACACTAAGGAACAATTAGCCGATATCTTTACCAAGCCACTAAATGAACAAACTTTTTACAAACTTAGGCATGAGCTAAATATTCTTGATTCTAGGAATTTCTTTTGATGTTTTGCACACATAGCTCATAAATATACCTTTGATCATGTCTCTTTTATATGCTATGACTAATGTGTTCTCAAGTGTATTTCAAACCAAGTCATAGATTGAAAGGGAATTGGAGTCTTCGGCGAAGACAAAGGCTTCCACTCCACTCCATCGAAATTACTCATCCTTCGCCGTCACTCCGAGCAACTCTCCGTTTTTGGTATAATCTTCACTCATATGTTATTTACCAAAGGGGGAGAAAGTAGTAAAAGGGCGTATATTTCACTCAAGTATCCGTTTTTGGCGATTCATGCCAAAGGGGGAGAAAGTATTAGCCCAAAGCAAAAGGACCGCACCACACCACCAATTTTCAAAATTTGAGTTAAGAAAAGGTTTTAAAATTATAAAATTTTCAATTGGTATCCTATTTTTGAGAGAACTTCAAATTGGTTCACCCTCTTTAAAAACTAATGTCCAAAACCCTCTTGAACACTAAGAGGAGGATTTTATTGAGGGGGAGTTTTGTTTAATCAAAGGAAAAGCATTTGAAACAGGGGCAGAAAATTTCAAATCTTGAAAATGCTTCTCAAAATCTTATTCATTCACCTTTGACTATTTGCAAAAAGACTTTGAAATGAATTTACAAAAGGATTTGCAAAAACAAAACATGTGGTGCAAGCGTGGTCCAAAATGTTAAAAATATAAAGAAACAATCCATGCATATCTTATAAAAATATATTGGTTTCATTCCAAGCAACCTTTGCACTTACAATTATGCAAACTAGTTCAATTATGCACTTCTATATTTGCTTTGGTTTGTGTTGGCATCAATCACCAAAAAGGGGGAGATTAAAAGGGAATTAGGCTTACACCTTTTTCTTAATTGATTTTGGTGGTTGAATTGCCCAACACAAATAATTGGACTAACTAGTTTGCTCTAGTCTATAAGTTTTACAGGTGCCAAAGGTTCACAATAAGCCAATAAAAGGACCAAGAAAAAGTTCAAACAAAGAGAGCAAAAGACATCCCAAATGGCACCCTGGTCTGGCGCACCGGACTGTCCGGTGTGCCACCGGACAGTGTCCGGTGCACCAGAGAACTCGAAGCTAAACTTGCCACCTTCGGGAAAATCAGAGGGCGCTCCGCTATAATTCACCGGACTGTCCGGTGTCACACCGGACTGTCCGGTGTGCCAGCGGAGCAACGACTACTTCGCGCGCAACGGTCGACTGCAACACATTTAATGCGCGCCTGCACGTGCAGAGTATAGAGCACGCGCTGTTGGCGCACCGGACAGTCTACAGGACCTGTCCGGTGCACCACCGGACAGCCCAGAGGCCCCACAAGTCAGAGCTCCAACGGTCGAACCCTAACGGTCGGCTGACATGGCTGGCGCACTGGACAGTGTCCAGTGCGCCATGCGACAGCAGCCTTCCAACGGCCATATTTTGGTGGTTGGGGCTATAAATACCCCCAACAACCCCACATTCAATGGCATCCAAGTTTTACACCTTCAACACATTACAAGAGCTATAGCATTCAATTCTAGACACTCCAAAGAGATCAAATCCTCTCCCAAGTCCAAAGACAACTCAAATCAATAGTGGCTAGTGAGAGAGTGATATTTGTGTTCATTTGAGCTCTTGCGCTTGCATTGCTTCTTTTCTTTCTCATTCTTTCTTGTGATCAAACTCAATTGTAACCGAGGCAAGAGACACCAATTGTGTGGTGGTCCTTGCGGGAACTTTGTGTTCCGTTTGATTGAGAAGAGAAGCTCACTCGGTCTAAGTGACCGTTTGAGAGAGGGAAAGGGTTGAAAGAGACCCGGTCTTAGTGACCACCTCAACGGGGAGTAGGTTTGCAAGAACCGAACCTCGGTAAAACAAATCATCGTGTCTCGCTCTTTATTTGCTCACGATTTGTTTTGCACCCTCTCTCTCGGACTCGTTTATATTTCTAACGCTAACCCGGCTTGTAGTTGTGCTTAAGTTTATAAATTTCAGATTCGCCCTATTCACCCCCTCTAGGCGACTTTCACCTGCCGCTTTACCCCTTCGTGCCCGGGCTCCTCCACTTCTATCAGCTAGAGGTTAAGAACCTGCATCCCAATGTTGTCCTTCACATCGTGTGCTTCATCATGCTGTGTGAAGTGTTCATGGGGATCAACCCTCACTGGAAGTTGTGGTAGTACTTCTTTAGTGTGCGGGTGACCCTGGGCGTGGTGGTCAGCTGTATGTTGGATTGGCTAATATTTAGCTCCTTTCTGGCCAGAAGACGGAGTACTTCAAGATCCATCTTCCTTCCTCCGTGCGATATGAAGGGGAGTGGTATTTTTGTCAAGAATGTGGCTAGAAGCACCCCACTGTTTGCTGGTCGGGAATTGGTGTCGATGGAGGAGTATCACCATGGGAGGAAGTGAACCTTAAGAGAGAGGTGGTGAATCTTCTGGCAGAAATCTAGACATTAAAACAACGAGGTCTCACTGGCGCACGACTGGTGCACACCTTTATGCATCACCGGATTCAGCCTCTGATGGTCCGTCAGAGGCCGATGCATCAGTATTCTGGCATCGACGACCCCGACCACCATTTCTCCGAGTCGCTTGTGCTGATCGAGATCGAGGCCAGGGTCAAAGTTGTCACGACGTTGTCGTCTGGGTCCTTTATGGATGAGGACTTGCGCCTTCCCCTTTCTTAGGATGTCGTGAGCACCCTGGTGAGTTCCTTTTTCTTGATGTTTCTGTTCATTTTACTTTCTCTGTTTGTTGCATCTGATGCAAGCTCTTCAAGGGATTGGGCCCCTGGCACCTAGTCTTCTGCCCCTCCCTAAGGGCATCGCTATCAAAGCAGAGCGAAAGTGGAAGAGGGATGCGTGGAAGGAGACCTTGGCGGCGCGTTCAAACTACCTCCAAGCGACGAAAAAGAAGGTGACCTCCTGCTCTACTCACGCAGAGCTAGGACGGAGTGTTCCTTTTTCCTCTAATTCAGAGGACGTGGTATCCACCACCTCAGGGGGGATAGAGGTCGTGGCTACGGTCAGTGGCCCATATCCCTACAGCGATGCTTAAGCCAGCTCCAACGTCCCTACCTAGCAGGACAGGTTGTCCCATGATGCTCCTCGTGATACATTGGGTTATCTTTCTCTTCTTGTCTTTGGTTTCTGTCTTCGTTTCGTTTTCTTCTCTTCGATTTTTCTTGGTCAGCGTCTATGTGCCGCGCAAGTCGATGAAGGACGTGGCTTCTATGGTGAGGGGGGGGGGCTTATGACTCCCTCGGCCTTCACGCCTCTATCGTTGGGTGGAGCTTCTCCTTCAACCAACGTGGCCGTTCTGCCAACTGATGTCACGTCTGCCACAACAGCGTCGATCCCCCGATTGCACCAGGGTGCCTGGAGCATTGGCTCCTGACATGGCCCTCCTCGAGCTGCCGCCCCCATGGCTGCCCCTTAGGAGGCCTCAATGGTTGGGTGGTCATCCTTGGTGGGATCTCGTATGCGGCAGCGATGGTATTGGCTACATCGTCGTCGTCCCATGTGCCCCCAAGCGCCATAAGGTCTAGCGATCAGCCCAAGGTGACACTACCTTTAGAGGCATCCGAGTCCCTGGTACAACCTCTGCTAGCCATCTCTACCTCTGCTCCTACAAGGGGTGCGCCGCCCGTGCTGCTAGGAGAATGTCGCATTGATCATCCCTCTTCTTACCTTGAAGCACCGAGGCAGATGTAGAGGAGTGGGAGCGCATTCAGTCAGCCTCTTCCTGGGCCGACATGAACTTGGAAACTATCGAGCATATGCTCGGTAGCTTCGGGGACGTGGTTTCGATCGCCCGGGCGTTGATGACACAAGATTTTATCCCCTATGGCTAGGTTGGTGCTCTTCTGCAGTTGTTTTCCTCTTGCCTTTCTACCGGCATTCGTCTGATCACCTGGTTTGCCTTCTGCAGCGTCTTTTCATGCGATCGGCTTCTAGGGCGGATGCGTTATTGTCCACCTAGCGGGAGGCAAAATAATTGTGCATGGGAGTTGCCTGTGCTGAGGCGAAGGAGCATGAGCACGCTGAGCTTTGTTCTAAGGCCGAGCGGCTTGAGGGCGAGGCGACCCACCTATGGTATGAGTGTAATGACGCTCAGAGCGACGCCGACCATCTCTGGGAAGGGGGTCCCAACTACAAGGGACCCTCCGTGAGACGAGTCTGTGGGCTGTGGAGGCCAAGTTGTCCTTTGAAGAGGCTAACGTCCGCCTAGAGAAGGCGGACGTAGAGCTCTCAAAGGAACGTGATGCAGATAGGGGTTGGTGCTTTTCCTTGTCCTTATGTCCTTTGCATCTTATCTTCATGGTTGTTGAGCCTTTTTTCCTTTTCTAGAGCTCTAGAAGATGTTCGCCCAAGCCCAAGGGGCCTCAAAAGTGGTAGGGGAGGCAAAGGTGGCGGCAGAGCCAAGACGCGAGATATCTCGCAAGCCCACGATGATGCTATTGCTGTGACGGCCAAGGCAATGGCTATGCTCTCGGAACGGAGCTTGGAGCTTTAGGACATTTTCATGGTCATTGGTAGAGTATGCACCCATCTCTCACCCCTGCCATCGATGGAGGTACCCCTAATCGACAGGTTGCAAGCGTTACCTGACCATGTGGAGCTCGCAATCGCCGAAGGCACCTTCCCCGGGTGCAGCATGGCTTTGGGGCAAATGTCTCCCATTTTGACAAGATCGATGCCACCTTGATCGCAGAAGGCTACGTCGTCGATCAGAGTGACGAGGAGCTAGATAGAATTAAAGATCAGGTCCGCCCCCACGCCCGATCGCTCGTGGTTCGGGTTGATGTGAAGACTCTTTTGACTAGTCCTTGGAGCCTTGCGTTGTCCATTGGTAATCCACCCAGTAATGCTTGAACAGTCACCTACCTAGATGTTTTTTAATAATTCTTTTGAACGACTGTTTGAAAGCGTTGTGTGAATATTGATGCTATCTTGAATATTTTGTCCTGGCTTCATCGATGTCACTTCTGCCGTATGGTATGTGCCTTTCTTGGGGTAGTGTTCCTTATTTCCTACCCTCCCGAGCAGAGCGTGGCGACTAGTTTGCCTCGGTAGTTTGGTTGGCACATTGTGTTTCCAAAGAGTGGAGCCCAGGGGGAGGAAGGTGCTCTGATCAGAATAAGCCATGGTCCAAACGATGGATCCATATTAAGTGAACTGCTACCACGCATTCCTTGTTTATTCATCAATTCTTGGTAGCGAACATATGGCTCATGATTTTCACTAGGTGGAGTTGTTCTCTTATAAAGCCTATTTTCGACGTAGCTCCTCCTCCGTGGCCCTTGCGCCTAGCTACGAGTCGATCTGTGGTCGCTTGGGGCCATCCACAGTGTCGGTCGGGGGGGTCTCTGCTGTCGATGTTCTGGGGGTGGTTTCCTAGTGATCAGCTAGTGTCGATGCGAGCTCGCAGTTAGCTCGCTCATAGATGTATGTGGCCTTGAATGAAATAGAAGCTGTGATGATCCCACGTGGCCCAAGCTTCAGCTTTAAATATGTGTAGTTCGGTACGACCATGAACTTGGCATAACATGGCCTTCCGAGTACGGAATTGTAGGACCCTGTGAAGTCCACGACCTCGAACTGCAGTTGCTCTGTGGAAAAGTTGGAGGGGTCGCCAAACGTGACGGGCAGGGTGATTCGCTCGAGCGGGTAAGCCTAATGGTCTAGGTTGATGCCGTGAAACAACGATGAGCTAGGTCGCAGCGTGGAGCTTGCGATTCCTAGGCCGTCGAAGGTCTCAATATACATGATATTGAGGTCACTTCCTCCGTCCATCAACACCTTGGAGAGGCGCTCTGAGCCCATGATGGCCTCGACGATGAGGGGGTAGGCACCTATATGCGGGATCCTGTCTAGGTGGTTGCGGTAGTCGAATACGATGGGGAACTCTGACCATCGTAGATATCGCGGGATGGCAGTCTTGGCTACATGCACTTCACGGTGGGGCGCCTTGAGGCAGCACCTATCGCCATATTTCCTTTGGCCTCACCAAAGATCATGAGGCACCCTGTTGGCTTAGGGAAATCTTTGGTGGGAGCCTCCTGCTCCACTAGCTTGGTTGGCTCGTCTGGCTTGGCTTTCTTGGCAGGGGACATGGTGATAGTAGACGCGGCCCGATCTTCCGTGAGATACGATAACTTGATTGAGTGGAGATCTCGATGTTGATGATCCAAGGCTCCGAGCGAACGGTTCCTCGCAATCACTACACCACAGCTCCGTTGGTTATCACTCGTGACACACGAATGACCTCACCACGAAGGCTTATCCTTGCAAGCACAATCAAGAACACAAGCAAGAACAGGGAAGAAACACAACCAAAATTGTATTGATTACGGGATGGGGTCTCACAAGCCGATGACGACGACACTGTTCGATGATAGAATTGATCTAAGCAAAATCCAAACCTAATGTGGCACAGCTGCTGAATAAATAGAGTATTAGGGCGTGCGTGACCCCTGGACTCGCTCCTAATGGGCTCCGACATAATACACGGCCCAACGGCCCATCAGACGGTGTCGCAGCACCAAAATAGAATCTGAACGCTGACTTGTTTCGACGATTCCCGTTGACTCCGGACGAATTTTAGGGTGGAACCAGTTGGGTTCGTTAGATAATCTCCTTATCTTTCCAACCATATCAAGTCCGTCGCAATCGGAGTCCGCATGCATCTTGGGCGTTCATTTTAGTGCAGACTGGTCCTGGAATCCGAGATGGAGCCGCAGCCGAGTCAGACTTGATCTCCTTCCTGTTGTGGGCGCCCTTGCTGCTCCTCCTCAACACCTAGGCCTTTCCCAAGTCCTTGCTGGTCCTCTCCAAGGTTCCTAATCATCAAAACATCCATGGCCCCAAGCGTAAGCTCTGAAATACAATTGACTAGGGTAGAACGTACCTGGAGATTTAGCTATCGTGCACGTGATCGTGTTATCGGTCCATTCATTGTATGTATAGAAGTGATGTCCTCATCATCCTCCTCCTCTTGAATTGGAGTCATCCTTGACTCGATCTCATCTTCGTCACCCATATATGGCTTCAAATCTAAAATGTTAAAGGTGGGACTAACCCCAAAATCTGGCGGCAACTCAAGTGTATATGCATTATCATTAATTTTTGCAAGAACTTTATAAGGACCTGCAGCTCGTGGCATAAGTTTAGACTTTCTCAAATCATGAAACCTTTCCTTTCTCAAATGAACCCACACCAAGTCACCAGGTTCTAATTTCATTTCCTTCCTGCCTTTATTAGCAGCAATACGATACTTTTCATTCATCTTTTCAATTTGCAACTTAGTTGTTTCATGTAACTTAAGAATGAATTCAGAACATTGTGTAGCATCCAAGTTCACTATTTCAGAAGGTGGTAAATGTAGCAAATTAATTGGAGCACGAGGATTAAAACCATATACTACCATAAATGGACTAAGCTTGGTTGTGGAATGAATCGATCTGTTATAAGCAAACTCAATATGTGGCAAACATTCCTCCCACAACCTCAAATTATCCTTCAAAATAGCCTGCAACATGGTAGATAAAGTGTGATTAACAACCTCTCTTTGCCCGTCAGTTTGGGGATGACAAGTAGTAGAAAACAACAACTTTGTTCCCAATTTAAACCACAAGGTTCTCCAAAAATGACTTAAAAACTTAGCATCCCCATCAGAAACAATAGTATTTGGCACACCATGCAAACACACAATCTCAGTGAAGAACAAATCAGCAATATGTGAAGCATTATCAGTTTTGTGACAGGGTATAAAATGTGCCATCTTTGAAAAACGATCGACAATGACAAAAACACTATCACTCCCCCTCTTTGTTCTAGGCAATCCCAAAACAAAATCCATAGAAATATCCTCCCAAGGTGCACGAGGAACAGGAAGAGGCAAATAAAGACCATGGGGGTTAAGTCGGGACTTAGCTTTGTTGCATGTGGTGCAACGAGAGACGTAGCGCTCAACATCACGCCACATCCGAGGCTAATAGAAATGAGTAAACAACACATCCTCGGTCTTCTTAACACCAAAATGTCCCATCAAGCCACCTCCATGTGCTTCCTACAAGAGTAGAAGACGAACGGAGCTAGCTGGAACACACAACTTGTTAGCATGGTAGAGAAGGCCTTCACACAGCATAAATTTTTGCCACGTTCTTCCCTCTCTGCAATTTTCAAAAGCATCTTTGAAGTCCAAATCAGCAGCATATAATTCCTTTATAGTCTCCAAACCAAATATTTTTTGATTAAGTTGGGACAGCATAGTATAACGTCTAGATAAAGCGTCAGCAATTACATTATCCTTTCCTTTTTTATGCTTAATAATGTAAGGAAGTGATTCTGTGAATTCAATCTATTTAGCATGTTGTTTGTTTAGATTAGATTGTCCCATAAGATACTTCAAAGATTCATGATCCGAATGTATGACAAATTCTTTAGACCATCGATAATGTTGCCAAGTTTGTAAAACTCGTACTAAAGCATATAATTCTTTGTCATATGTAGAATAATTCAGAGTTGGACCATGCAATTTTTCACTAAAGAAAGCAACAGGTTTACCTCCTTGAATGAGCACTCCTCCAATCCCAATGCCGCTCGCATCACACTCGAGCTTGAATGTCTTGTCAAAATCAGGAAGTTGCAGCAGTGGTGCTTGTGTGAGCTTCGACTTGAGGGCATCAAAAGCTTGTTGTTGTGATGGTCCCCAACGAAATGGCACTCCATTCTTTGTCAACTCGTGGAGAGGTGCTGCAATGGTGCTGAAATCCCGCACAAATCGCCTGTAGAATCCTGCAAGACCAAGAAAACTTCGAACCTTCCTGACCGTGGTTGGAAGTGGCCGGCTCGTGATGGCAACAATTTTTGCCTCATCCATCTCAATGCCCTACGATGTCACAACATATCCAAGAAAAGACACACGATCGGTGCTGAAGGTGCACTTCTCAAGTTTACCAAATAAACGTGCATCACGCAAAACATCAAAAACAGCACATAAATGTTCAATATGATCATCATGAGACTTACTATAGATAAGAATATCATCAAAATATACCACCACAAATTTACCAATGAAAGCACGTAAAACCTCGTTCATCAATCTCATGAAAGTGCTAGGCGCATTAGTTAACCCAAAAGGCATGACTAACCACTCATAAAGACCGAACTTAGTTTTAAATGCAGTTTTCCATTCATCACCTAAAGACATACGAATTTGGTGGTATCCACTACGCAAGTCAATTTTAGAGAAAACAATAGAACCACTTAATTCATCAAGCATGTCATCCAATCTAGGAATAGGATATCTGTACCGAATTGTGATGTTATTAATGGCTCTACAATCAACACACATGCGCCAAGTGCCATCTTTCTTAGGAACCAAAAGAACAGGAACAGAACAAGGACTAAGGCTCTCACGAATGTACCCGCGGTCCAGAAGGTCCTGGACCTGGTGCTGAATCTCCTTAGTCTCCTCGGGGTTGGTTCTGTAGGCAGCACGGTTGGGCAAGCTCGCCCCTAGAATTAAATCAATCTTGTGCTCAATGTTTCGCACAGGTGGCAATCCAGGGGGTATCTCAGAGGAAAACACATCCATATACTCTTGCAAAAGGTTAGCAATAGCAGGTGGCAAAACAATAGACGTATCATCAATGGAATAGAAAGCATTTTTGCACACTAAGGCATAGCAAAGTCCAAGAGAGGCATGTAACTCATCAAGATCAGATTTAGTGGCTAGCAAAGTAGGAGTTTTTAACTTAATAGGTTGCTGATTTTCAGAGTTCAAAACACCTTTTTGCTTAGGATTAGTCTTTTTCTCATGTTCCAAGTGGACAATCTCAGTGGGAGTCATAGGAAGCAACACAATTTTTTTCCCTTATGCATGAAATTATATTTATTATATCTACCATGGTGAATAGCATCAGTATCAAACTCCCAAGGACGTCCCAGTAAAAGAGAGCAAGCATCCATAGTCACCACATCGAAATCAGCAAAGTCATGGTAAGAGCCAATAGAAAAATGCACCCTTGCTGTTTTTGTTACCTTGAACTTACCGCTGTTGTTAAACCATTGAATGTGATAAGGGTGGGGATGCTCTCGTGTGGTCAAGCCAAGCTTCTTGACCACCTCAACGTTCACCAAGTTGTTGCAGCTACCACCGTCAATGATGGTATGTACACGGCAATCCTTGACGATGAGGAACATGTTGAAGAGGTTGTGGCGCTGTCTGTTGTCGTCGTCACTAGCCGTGGTACTCAAAGCTCGTTGCACAATCAAGGCCTTATAGGTCTCGATCGCTATTGTACCAAGAACCTCTTCATCACCATCATAAGTCTCTGCAATGTTAGCTTCGACAGTATCTTTATCTTCAACATCAGAAGCACTAACATACCCACCATCACCAGTAGCAATGTATGCCTGTTTGCTGGGGCAATCTCGCTGAATATGGCCAAGTCCCTGGTAGCGGTGGCACTTGATGTCGGAGGAGCGACCTGTGGAAGAGGTGGCCATAGCAGGTTTTGCTGCAACACCCGAAGGCACAACGGAAGATGTGGACGTCCGTACGCCCGAAGATGATGATGCCTTGGCTGGCGCCGGTGGCTGGCGTGGAGCGAAAGTGCTGCTCCTCCGTTGTTGATGACCCTGCAATTCTTTTTCTACCAACATAGAAAGATGGAACAAGCATTGTATAGAATGATATTCTTTATAATCAATAATATCCTGAATCTCCCGCCTCAATCCCCCATAAAACCTAACCATTTGATCCTCCGGATCCTCAACTACCCCACATCGTAGCATACCTTTCTGAAGCTCTTGGTAGTATTCCTGTACCGACATGTCTCCCTGATCTAAGCGTTGCAATTTTTTTCGAAGATCACGTCTATAAGAAGGGGGAACAAAGCGAGCTCGCATATCCTCTTTTAACGCATTCCATGTTTGTGGTGCAGCACATGTGTTAACAAGTTCATTCCACCAAATGATAGCAAAATCTCTAAATTCACTAGTGGCTTGTCTAACCCTATGCTGCTCAGGAACAAGATGGGAATTAAATTTTTGTTCTACCGTCATCTCCCAGTCTAAGTAAGCTTCAACATCATAAGAACCCATGAACGGTGGAATAGAGAACTTAATCTTAGCAAATGGATCATGGTCTGGTTCAGGATTATGATGACGACGTCTACCATTACCTCCCATACCTTGTCGATTACGTGCGAGGCGTTGTCGCAACGGTGCATAAACATCATCGTCATCGTCGTCGTCGTCCACAAGAGAGTGAACTGGGGCTGGAGTTGGTGGTGGGGGACGAGCCTCCAGTACGTCCATGCGTGTAACAAGTTCAGCAACTCGTCGATCAAGCTGCTCATAGGATGTCAAGGCAGAGTCCTCGTATTTTTTAAAAGCTTCAGTCATCGCGCGCATCATCTCCTTCAATTCTATCTGAGAGACACACTCATCGTCGTTAATCTTAGGCCCCTTGTCCTTGTCCATTTGATTCTTTGGTCCTGTCATTGTTAGCACAAAACAGAGACAAAAAGGCAACAAACAATGTGAACCCTACAACTACCTCTCAGGGTGGTGGTAGTGGTGGAATACAAATTATGAAGCGTCTTACCCCGCTCTTACAACGTTCTTACCAGCACTGTAGGTGGCAAACGGTGACCGGTGTGACTGTCCAACGAGCGTGGGTGTGATTGCAAAGGAGTATCTGTTCTGCTCGAGAGAAAACTGGAGTTCTGGGAAGGCTGACTAAATATATATATATATATATATATGTGGCACACAAGTCAGTAACAGATAGCAATGCTGAATAAGTGTTCCAAGTACTCATCCTAGTTGCTGGCCTAGAAAATGTAATAGAACAGTTGGACCAAAGCACAAGAAAGGAGGTAAAAGTATCTAGTAGAAATGGCAGTTCTGTAAATAGAGCAGATTTTTTAGCACTAGTAGAAATCAAAGGCGCGTTTCCAAAGGAGTACCAGCAAAAGAGCTCGGGATATTCTGAATTTTTTATCGCTGATCCAAAATCACAAAGGATGGAAGCACACAAAATTTCACTTGAAACAGAGTTGTATTGTGGCCTAGAGAAATTCACAAAGGATCTCTGAAATTCCTGAAAACACTTAAACAATTTTTTTAATTATCTTCCCGATATTTTTGAATTTTTTGACCGAACCAAACAAGCCAAAGGAAAGTTTGGGTCACCTCAGAATGGAGTCAGGAATCTGCTGTAAAAATTTGAGCTCAAACGGAGCACCGAGCGAAAAGTTATGCCCGTTTTATGGAAGGTATCTCAAGTTATGGTTTTCAAAGGCACAAATCGGCAGGAACCGAAGCGGCTACGGAGCACAGGGTCGGTTTTAGAGATAGGATTTGTTTTCTGGATATGGTCGGTTTAGATAAAGGATCTGTTTTGTGGATATGGTCGGTTTTAGAGATAGAATCTGTTTTGTGGATAGGGTCGGTTGTAGAGATATGATCTGTTTTGTGGATAGGGTCGGTTGTAGAGATAGGATCTGTTTTGTAGATAGGGTCGGTTTTGTAGGATGAAAGCGGATGGACACAATCAAACTGAACCAAAACAAATCTAATCCAGCAACCAAAATCAACTAGAACACGAACTCAGAACTGTGGACTCTAAAATTGAATTGTGCAAAGGCTAAGGCGATGGTTTTAGGTCGGAATAAACTAATCGTAATTTTTTTGGCTTTTTTGTGGACTATGGGACGAAACAAAATTAATCTAAAGGTAGGATTATACCTCACGGGCAACCTGAAAATCTGATACCAATTGATAGTAGACGCAGCCCGATCTTCCGTGAGATACGATAACTTGATTGAGTGGAGATCTTGACGTTGATAATCCAAGGCTCCGAGCGAACGGTTCCTCGCAATCACTACACCATGGCTCCGTTGGTTATCACTCGTGACACACGAATGATCTCACCACGAAGGCTTATCCCTGCAAGCGCAATCAAGAACACAAGCAAGAACAGGGAAGAAACGCAACCAAAATTGTATTGATTACGGGATGGGGTCTCACAAGCCGATGACGGCGACACTGTTCAATGACAAAATTGATCTAAGCAAAACCCAAACCTAATGTGGCGGCGGCTGCTGAATAAATAGAGTCTTAGGGCGTGCATGACCCCTGGACTCGCCCCTAATGGGCTCCGACGCGATACACGGCCCAACGGCCCATCAGACGGTGTCTCAGCACCAAAACAGAATCTAAACGCTGACTTGTTTTGACGATTCCCATTGACTTTAGACGAATTTTAGGGTGGAACAAGTTGGGTTGGTTAGATAATCTCCTTATCTTTCCAACCATATCAAGTCCGTCGCAATCGGAGTCCGGATGCATCTTGGGCGTCCATTTTAGTGCAGACTGGTCCTGGAACCCGAGATGGAGCCACAACCGAGTCGGACTTGATCTCCTTGCTGTTGTGGGCGCCCTTGCTGCTCCTCCTCAACACCTAGGCATTTCCCAAGTCCTTGCTGGTCCTCTCCAAGGTTCCTAATCATCAAAACATCCATGGCCCCAAGCGTAAGCTCTGAAACACAATTGACTAGGGTAGAACGTACCTGGAGATTTAACTGTCGTGCATGTGATCGTGTTATCAGTCCATTCATTGTATGTATAGAAGTGATGTCCTCGCCACATGGAGATGAAGTGCTTCAGGACCTCACACTCCTGAAGCTTGTGGCTGATGGGGAAGTCATGGTTTTGACACGGTGAGTCCATAAACTTTTAGAAGTGGTCACCACCGTTCTTCGCTGGTGGCCTAAGTGGCCAATCCGCGGTGGCGACTTCTTCTTTGCTGCGCCGGGGGTGTTCCCAATGCTCCCTCTTCTCGCCGCTTAGTTTGCCGGTGTCACGCGAGCTCTTTCCCTTGCGGAAAATTGCCCCTACCATGTCCTCCCCATCAGCGAACTTGGTCGCTATGTCGAGGAGGTTGGCTATTGTTCTTGGTATCCCTCGCCCAAATTCATGGATGAGTGCCTCGTTGGTTGTGCCATTGGTGAAGGCACTTACCACGTCGGCCTCGGTGGCGTCGGGGAGCTCATTCCTTTTCTATAAAAACCTCCAGATGTAATTTCGAAAGCTTTTCCCTACTTCTCAGGGTGCACCTCTTAAGGTCCCAAGAACTTCTGAGGCACTTGTAGGTGCCCTGGAAGTTCCCAACAAAGACCTTTTGGAGGTCGACCTAGTTGTGGATGGTGCTGGCTGGCAGGTGCTCGAGCCAGGCCCTTGCTCCTTCTGCGAGGTGGATGGGGAGGAACTGGATCATGAGGTGGTCATCCTTGATCCCCACCATGTGGTATGCAAGGAAATAGTCTTCTAGCCATACGCTTGGATTCGAGGATCTGTCATACTTGGAGATATTCGTTGGTGCTCTTACCTTCATCGGGAACCGCACCTTTTGGATGGCGCGCCCGAAGGCATGTGGCCCTGACTCAGGTGGGCTGGGACTTCGCTCACGCCTCCGCTCACTTAGCTACTCCACCTCCTCCTGCTCTTAGCACCGGTTGTTGAGGAGGTGTTGAGCGTCGCAGATCTCCTCGATACAGTTCTTCATGGGGACACGTTCTCTTGCGGATTGGGAGGGCTATGCCCCCTTCTCCAAGATGAGGTCGTGAGTGTGTCATAGCTTTCCATATAGGTGGGAGCCTATTGATCGATCTCGGCCTGTTGTACCACAACCTTATACACCAGGTTGCGGAGGTTTCGGTACATTGCCCTCGCCTTTGGTTCGTTGGGCTTATCGATGGACCAAAGCACCATGGCCGCCGTCGCCATGTTTTGCTCAGTGTTGAGGAAGTATTGCACCCCCTCGCTGCTCTTGGCAAGCTACTCATAAAGCGTTTTTGCCTGAGGTTGTTCGGCCTCGAGGCGTTTATGCTCGATGTCATCATAAACTCAATCGAGCTTACGGACGAGAGCGTCGAGCTCCTCTTGCTACTATTAGAGGGCATTCTCGTCAGCGAGGATGCACGCTTGGCCTGGCGCTCATACTCCTCCTCCTGCCCTCCTGTCGTTGTTGTTCCATGGCGGTATTGCCACGAAGCAGGCCCTTTCCAGTGCCTCATCGGCGCCAGAGTCAGCCCTAGTCGAGTCATGGCTCGAATCGTCCTCGAGCAAGTCGAGGTCAGATGTCGGTTGGCGACCGATGATTTAATGGATTATGGGGAGGCTACACTAGCGCAAAACAAAAATTTCGACCCCATAAAACCAAGAACTACTGCGGTTATATGTCATGGAATTACCACTAGACGCGCAGGGTAGCGGAAGACATCTCGATATAGACGAACGTGTCGAGCAGTGTCGTGTAGTCACCAATGTCCTTCACGTCCTTGCATGGTTCGTCCTAGTGCTCCAAATGCAGCACCTTTGAGGTATATAGGCGTTCTGGTGGGTTTCATTATATAGCCGTTCTGGTGGGCTTCTAACTCCGTAGCCCATTAGTAACCCTAAACCCCTTTCTTATTTCGGATCTAATCCGCGTTAGGCTTCCTTCTCCTTAAATGTGTGACCCTATAGGTCCACGTACATATAGACATGGCCCAAGTACTCTTACTTGGCCCAATAATTGACAGCAGCCTCTAGCAAGACATGTCAACTCTTATGTGCACGTAAAGATCATATCAGACAAACCATTGCAACATTACGTACATATTGTTCCCTTTGTCTCATGATGCTCTAAGCTGACCTCTCTTTGTCGATACTGTGAATTGGAATCCTTTCATTTGTTAACACTTAACCCTAGCACGATCATGCATTTCTTGATCCAATCACTTGAGGGGCCTAGAGATATCTCTCTCAAAAAGAGAGGGACAAATTCCATCTTGACTGACTGTTGGAGACTTGTTCTCAAATGCTATAAGTTAAGAACAAGGCAACACAAAAAATGTTAAACGTTAAAGTCCTTCGTCCTTCGGAACATTATTTCCCCTTGGGATATAATGATTTTCGGACGAAGGTTATGAAAGATATACCTTCATCAACACAACATAAAATAATGAAGAAAGAATCATATGGAATATAACATAAACAATTATGTATAATTATCAACTCATTTCTATATTATCATTATGGAAAAATAGAAATGAGTTCGAATTACAAATATACCTTCGGCTTGAAAGAAGGTAAAAATACAATCGTGACGCAAAAGTAAATGCCAAGTCAGCGTGAACAGTACAGGGGCACTATTCACATATTTATAGGCACGGGACATAGCTCATGTAAAATTACATCCATGCCCTTTACATTTGGTAGTAATTCTATAGTAATCCACCGAGGTCTGAATAGCCTTTTCATCTTTAAGTCGGTTTCCTTTTCTGCTATCACGCCGAAGCTTTCCTGCTCACAGCTTCGGCGCTGTGTCAACCTTCGCATTCTTTGGGCTTCTCCCACTGTGATACCGATTTGAGTCCGAAGATACCTGTTCACACATTATACTCCAGAAACATTGTTAAATCATGTTTTTGAGGACCTTCGGAAGCCGAAGGCCCCCAACAGTAGCCCCTCGCAATATTAATTTGTTAGAATAATAAATTTAGATTGCGACATGGACGAAGGCCTTAAGCCGAAGGTCCGAAAAAACACCTTCCCTTTGCTAGAATAGAAACATTCACTGACAAGCGGGGTTTTCCAATTTTCAATGCACTGGGCGTATAAATAAGAGCATACCACGAGCTCACTTGGTACGCTTTCTTGCCATCTGCTCTTGCTTACTCAATTTTTAGCTCTTGCGCACCAACACTTGCTTGGCTTTTTAAGTTCTTAAGCTTCGGCTTTGAAAACAGTTTTTTAGCATTTTCGAAGATGTCTGAAGACAAAAAGGCTGCTATCAAGATGAAGCTGAGTCTCTCTGAAGAGAAAAACCTGGGGTTTCTTGAAGCAATGTCGAAAACCAATACAGAAAAGATCACCAAAGAGATTTTAGAAGGTTTATCTGAAGATACTGATGACAGCGACAGTTATGATGCGAATAGCGGTGATGAAGACTCCGAAGATCGCCCTTGGCGACCAAGCCATGCGGTTTTCGGCAAATCAAGTATCAAAGAAAATCATCTTGTCAACATGAGGGGAAGATATTTCTGGGACTTGTCCGTTGTGAGGGCCGACGAAGGAGAGAAGACTTGTCCGACCCCTGAGGAAAATAAAGTCGTAGTGTTCCGAAGCTTTTTGAAAGCTGGACTACGATTTCCCCTGAGCAGCTTTGTCGTAGAGGTGCTGAAAATATTTGAAATCTATCTTCACCAACTTACCCCCGAAGCAATCATAAGGATGAATATCTTCGTGTGGGCCGTGAGAAGCCAAGGTCTGGAACCTGATGCGAAAAGTTTCTGCAACATACACGAATTGTTATACGAGACAAAACCCTGGGGTAAGGAGCAATATCACAATAATTTCGGCTGCTACAGTTTCGTCTCTCGGTCTGGGTCAAGTTGTCCTGTGCCAACCTTTCGGAAGAGATGGCCTGGCAACTGGATGACAGAATGGTTTTATGTGAAGAATGACCTAAAAACACGGGAAGATATTAAAGGTATAATTATGCGCCCTATTTGGCAACGCTTCGGCCTACGGAGGCCGAAGGTTGAAATGAATGAAGCTGCCGAAGAATGCCAGAGAGCCTTCGGAGTTATTTGCTCTTTCATTGGAACGAGGGATCTGGTCCAAGAGCATATTGCCTTCAGAGTATGGCCGCTCGCGGAAAAATGGGAAATGCCGCAAGAGACCATAAAGGAGGCTGACGAAGGTGGACTTATCAGGCTGAAGTATGCTTTTAAGTTCGGAGATAAATTCGTTGAGCCAGATGATGACTGGCTAAAAAGCATTGAAAATTTAAGTGATGAACTACTTGGGGTTTATTCAAAGGCCGAAGATACTGCATTGTCAGCAGCCTTCGGAGGCCGGAAAGAGAAAAGACTGAACCGAGTGTTTGACGCAATTGGGTTCGTGTACCCCGACTACCACTATCCAGCGGAGGGCCAAAAAAGAAAAAGCGCAACTTCTGCACAGGAAACTGCTTCAGCCGCTCCCAGCGAGCCAGCGCCGAAGAGACAAAGGGTAAAGGTTCTCACACATCGGCCACGCTACATTGAACCAGCTACAGTGCCTGAGTTCGCCGGTGAAACCTCTTCGGCCATCGATATTAAAGAACCAACTTCATTGTTGAAGATCGAAGAAAAAGCTGAAGCACCCTCAGTAGAGAAAGCAGAAAAACCGAGAACTGAAGGAACGAAAATATTGGAAATTTTAAGTCCTTCAGCAAGTGTTGAGACAATAAAAAACCAAAAGGGCCGAGCAGTGACCCCGAAAAGAAAAAGAATGGTCAATGTGCTAGATGTACTGGAGAAAATTAAGTCCTCAAGCACGACTCCGAAGAAGACTGTTGAAACTTCCGAAGCGGAAACTAAAATCTTTGATACTACTAAAGCTCCAAAGCAACAAACTGAGACTGAAGCTGGGCCTTCAGAGCCCACGAAGGTAAAATCCTTGGAAACCGAGGAAGAAAAAATGACGGAGCCAATTTTTGTTGAGGAAATCAGTGCTGTTGCCCCCGAAGCATCCCCCAAAGTCCTTGATTATATTGTTCGACATGCTTCGGGGAAAAAGTTATCAGAAGAAGAAGTTTTTGAAGCTAATCACTATGCCAAAGAATTGAAATATCCGAAGGGGGCATTAGTGTTCAATGGTACAAATGAAGAAGATTTCCTATACTGCCTCCCGGATAACAAAGAATTACTCGTCTGCCGGGAAATGGCCCGAAGCATGGGGTTTCCGAAACTGGAGGCTGGCCTCTGCGCGATGACAAAGGACGATCTTGCGGACAGCCTTGCGTATAATAGCCTGAAGGTACGAGATCTGCGCATTTGGAAACTTTTATGATTTGAAATCTATTCTTTTATTCTTATACTAACTCTTTTATATAGGGTTTAATACTAGGCAACGCGCTGAGAGCGCAAAAGAATGCCGAAGACGAGAGCTATGAAATTGCTTTTAACAACCTTCGAACAGAGGTTATCAAACTAAGAAACGAAGCCTTGGAAAAGGACAAAATTCTAGTTACATTGGTGGATAAAATAAAGGAGGACGAAGCTGCCTCTAAAGCACAAGCTGCAGCTCAAAAGCACGAGATTGACGATCTTCGGAAGCAATTAGCCCGAGCTAAAGAAGAACGCATTCTTGAAGAAACGAAGCGAGAACTTAGCGACCAATGGGCAAATCATTTAGAAGGAACTGTTGAAGAGCTTCGTTCGTCCAAGAAAAGATGCTATGACAAATCTATGGAGTGTGTTAAGAAAATGAAAACTAGCTTCGCCAGCGTTGGTGCATTCTCGAGCGAAGAAAACTTTACAAGAGGCAACCCCGAAGGTCCTATCGAATGGATTAATCACGAAGCTGAGGCCTTTGAGGAAATTCTAAATAGCCGCGGAGACATATGCGCTTTTTCGGGTGCCAGGGGGATTGCCACCATTTTGGAGAGAAAGGGCTGTGAGCATATAAAGATTTTAGCACAATCCGAAGCTACCTTGTCCTTCGAAGATGCAAAAGATCCTTCAGCCGAAGCTAGCATGGTTGGTGGAAAATTTTTTACCGATATCTGGGACAATGGTGGTCGAGAAATGGCCCGAGAAATTATCCAAAAAAGCGAAAAAGGCATCCGTGACGCTAGAAAAGTAGCAGAGGCTGTTGAGAAAAGCGCAGAGCCCGAAGGGCAAATAGGTATTAACTAATGGTTTTTATTGTGTTATAATTTTTGATTTTAAACTTCGTTCGCAATTTGTAATAGCAATGCAGCCGTATCCTGTCCTCCCTCAGATCCTACTAAAGCGCCTCCGGGCCCTCACCCGAAAGATGACGATGAAATTAAAAAGATGGCTGAAGCTATCATGAATCAAGTTGTCAATCAACTCCTGAACGAAGCTGCGGAAGTAGTACTTAGGGAAGACTAGGTGTTATTGTAAAAACATCTGAAATGTAATATGTGTAATATCTTGTAACCCTGAATGTAATATACTTGTTTTTTTATGGTTCAATTCTTTACGATGCATGAAATTTACATACGTACCGTTTTTGAGTCTTTGACGAAAAAACACCTTCCCTTCTTTTCATGCTTCGTGAAGAAGAATTTTCATTTATTACAACGATATCCATAGTGTTCTGATGAAGAATATCCAAGCTTCGTGAAAATATTTTTCGAAGCTACACTCTGAAGATCAATATTGTATCTCCTTGTGACTTAGCATGATTTTCCCTTTTTCAAAGCATTCTTCCGAAGGTCAATATTGTGTCCCCTTCTTGTGCCATATGCAGCATGATGTATGATGCTTATGCTATGCGAAATGATGTGATGATGTTATGCTATGTAAAATGGTATTTATTCCGAAGATACACGCACATCCTTGCAATAAAACACATAATCTTTTTAAATCAGCATTGACTTTTCGCTGTAAGCCTCCCTTAGGAGCTTCTTCGCCTTTTACTTCAGCGGAATCAGCGTTTATTTTTCGCTGTTAGCCTCCCTTAGGAGCTTCTTCGCCTTTTACTTTCGGCGGTATTCGCGTTGACTTTTCGCGCTTCACCTTTTACTTAGGCGGTATCAGCGTTTATTTTTCGCTGTAAGCTCTGCATTCCCTTTGGAACGACTTTTGAGCAGAAAACTTACACTGCGCTCCCTTTGGAACGGCTTTTTGTAACTTCAGCAAACTTACTCTGCGTTCCTTGGAACGACTTTTTGTTGCTTCGAAGAATTCATGCCGTGCCTTTTAAAATAAACTCTTGATAATTCGAAGGTCCTTCTTGCTATCGCAAATCTTTAAGCTTCAACAACTTAAGCCTGTAGAAGAAATGTATTTTCCTTGTGGCAAACAACGAAACCATTACATGAGATTTGAAAAGTGTCCTTTATTACACAGAAAATAAAACTGAATGGAAAAGACTACTATCAAGGTAGGATATTTGTCAATAAATGTGCTTCGACTCTGGCACAGTGCTATTGACTGTGCGAGCTTCGGACTGTTCTCTGAAGTCCCTTTGGTGTTGAGCATATTGGCCCCCTTCTGGCTGCTGGCCTTGTTGCAGCGGTGGTGGAGGCAGAGGCTGTTGCCAGGAAGCTTGAGGTTGACTCGCCGAAGCTACAGAAACTGCACGGTGGTTGCCTACATATTCTGGGATATAGGGCGAATGATACGAAGCAGTGTGCATGATCTGCTTCGGCTGACCCTGTTGTGCTGCAGCTTCAGCTATCTCCTTTTGCTTCTGGATGGTAACATGGCACATCCTGGTGGTATGGCCCTTGTTTTCACCACAGAACAAGCAAAATGTTCTCCTTGGTTGATCTCCAAATCTTCCGTCGAAGCCCCTGGCGCCTCTGCCTCTTGGAGCTGGCGGCCGGAAGGAGCTTTGCTGTTGCCCCAAAGCCTGTGAAGAGCACTGTGGCCTTTGCTGGTGACTCCCCTTATCATCATTTTGAGTAGAGTTGTGAATTGACCTGACGTGCCTCGGATAAAATCTTCCTCCGAAGCCCCTGGTCATTTCGGAAAACCTGAAAGCCTCCTCCCTTCTTTGACGAAAATCATTGTCGGCCCGAATATACTCGTCCATCTTCTGGAGCAGCTTCTCCAAAGTTTGAGGAGGCTTCCTAGCAAAGTACTGAGCTGAAGGTCCTGGCCGAAGTCCCTTGATCATGGCCTCAATGACAATTTCGTTGGGCACTGTTGGCGCCTGTGCCCTAAAACGCAAGAACCTCCGGACATACGCCTGTAGGTATTCTTCGTGATCCTGGGTGCACTGGAATAGAGCTTGAGCAGTGACCGGCTTCGTCTGAAACCCTTGGAAGCTGGTTAACAACATGTCCTTCAGCTTTTGCCATGAAGTGATCGTTCCTGGTCGAAGGGAGGAATACCAGGTTTGAGCAACACTCCTGACAGCCATAACAAAAGATTTTGCCATGACTGCAGTATTGCCACCATACGAAGATACTGTTGCTTCGTAGCTCATCAAAAACTGCTTCGAGTCTGAATGGCCGTCAAATATAGGAAGCTGGGGCGGCTTGTAGGACGGAGGCCAAGGTGTAGCCTGCAGCTCAGCGGACAGAGGAGAAGCATCATCAAAAGCAAAATTTCCATGGTGGAAATTCTCATACCAGTCATCTTCGTTGAAGAAATCCTCCTGATGAAGGTCTTTGTGCTGAGGTCTTCGGTTCTGCTCATCCTGAGTAAGATGACAAACTTCTTCAGAGGCTTCGTCTATCTGCCTTTGCAGTTCAGCTAGCCTGGCCATCTTTTCCTTCTTCCTCTGCACCTGTTGATGAAGCATCTCCATGTCTCTGATTTCTTGATCTAGCTCATCCTCTTGCAATGTCGGGCTGACAGCCTTCCTCTTCTGGCTTCGGGCCTCCCGAAGGGAGAGAGTCTCCTGATTGGGGTCCAGCGGTTGCAGGGCCGCAGCCCCAGTTGCTGAAGCTTTCTTCGGCGCCATAGCGAAGGTTTATGATTGCCAAAGGTGTTCAAAACTCAAAGAGTGGAAGTGAGTTCACCGGAGGTGGGTGCCAATGTTGGAGACTTGTTCTCAAATGCTATAAGTTAAGAACAAGGCAACACAAAAAATGTTAAACGTTAAAGTCCTTCGTCCTTCGGAACATTATTTCCCCTTGGGATATAATGATTTTCGGACGAAGGTTATGAAAGATATACCTTCATCAACACAACATAAAATAATGAAGAAAGAATCATATGGAATATAACATAAACAATTATGTATAATTATCAACTCATTTCTATATTATCATTATGGAAAAATAGAAATGAGTTCGAATTACAAATGTACCTTCGGCTTGAAAGAAGGTAAAAATACAATCGTGACGCAAAAGTAAATGCCAAGTCAGCGTGAACAGTACGGGGGCACTGTTCACATATTTATAGGCATGGGACATAGCTCATGTAAAATTACATCGATGCCCTTTACATTTGGTAGTAATTCTATAGTAATCCACCGAGGTCTGAATAGCCTTTTCATCTTTAAGTCGGTTTCCTTTTCTGCTATCACGCCGAAGCTTTCCTGCTCACAGCTTCGGCGCTGTGTCAACCTTCGCATTCTTTGGGCTTCTCCCACTGTGATACCGATTTGAGTCCGAAGATACCTGTTCACACATTATACTCCAGAAACATTGTTAAATCATGTTTTTGAGGACCTTCGGAAGCCGAAGGCCCCCAACACTGACCATGCCTCACAGCATGCTTCCTAACAAACCCAAAACTACCTTTATAACTACCTAGTTACGGAGTAGCATTTGATAGTCCCTAAGTAAGTCAATTCACATCATGAGAATATGTGACAATCTCAAGTCTAAGGACACATTATACATGTTGCAAAAAGAGAAACGATATTACAATATCTCACATTGGGTCGGTCCAGCCTCATGTCATACATGCGCCCACATTATTAGTTTAACATCTCCATGTCCATGACTTGTGAAATGTAGTAATCTACTAATACATGTGCTAGTCATCGACTCTGACTAGGGACATCATTTAGAATAACCATACAAGTAAAGAATCTCAAAACAATTCACATAATTGCTAATCAATACAAGGTACCTTTCATGGATCTTCAATTAAGCAATATATATCATGGATACAAAGAAATATGCTCAACTCTATGATTATCTCTAGGGCATATTTTGTAACACCCTGTCCACTCCTGGATCGGCAGTACTTACTCCTGGTAACTCTCTAGGACCATAGATGATAGATCATCCACACAGACCAACACAAGTCTTTTGTGTGCACTTTGTCCTCACTATTGCACACCCGAGAAAACTTCCCTGTCGGTCACCCATCCCAAATTGCTCCAAGCCAAACACGTTTAACTTGGAGGTTCTTTCGATATAGGCTTCCGAAAAAGAAGATGCACCTTGCTGGTATGAGTACTCTATTGATTCTATTAAGCATTGGGCCAGGATATCACCATCCACTGGGGGCCAAGATATCACAATCCACCCCCTTAGAATACTGATGTCCTCATTGGTCAACCCCAAGCCAGGAACCTCCACTCTTGGCCACGTCTGTATGTCTAGTGTCGTCAAATGCCATGCCATGTGACCACTCTGGGCCCACATACGCCATGAACCATATACCCAAACCCCCTAGCCCACATACGCCCGTGAAACCGCGAGGGTCAGCTCTGATACCATTTGTAACGCCTCGTCCACTCCTGGACCGGTAGTACTTGAAAGGGAATTAGGCTTACACCTATTTCCTAATTGATTTTGGTGGTTGAATTGCCCAACACAAATAATTGGACTAACTAGTTTGCTCTAGTCTATAAGTTCTATAGGTGACAAAGGTTCACAATAAGTCAATAAAAAGACCAAGAAAGGGTTCAAACAAAGAGAGCAAAAGACAACCCAAAGGCACCCTGGTCTGGCGCACCGGACAGTGTCCGGTGCACCACCGGACAGTGTCCGGTGCACCAGGGCACTCGACACTGAACTTGCTACCTTCGGGAATTTTCAAGGGCGCTCCGCTATAATTCACCGGACTGTCCGGTGCACACCGGACTGTCCGGTGGGCCAGCGAAGCAACGGCTACTTCGCGAGCAACGGTCGACTGCAACGCATTAAATGCGCGCCTGCGCGCGCAGAGGACAGAGCAGCGCCAAATGGCGCACCGGACAGTCTACAGGACCTGTCCGGTGCACCACCGAACAGCCCAGAGGCCCCACAAGTCAGAGCTCCAACGGTCAAAACCCCAACTGTCTGCTGACGTGGCTGGCGCACCGGACAGAGTCCGGTGGCGCACCGGACTGTCCGGTGCGCCATACGACAGCACACTTCCAACGGTCATTTTTGGTGGTTGGGGCTATAAATACCCCAACCATCCCACATTCAATGGCATCCAAGTTTCTACACTTCTACACCTTACAAGAGCTATAGCATTCATTACAAGACACACCAAAGAGATCAAATCCTCTCCCAATTCCATACAAAGGTTTAGTGACTAGAGAGAGTGATTTGTTGTGTTCATTTGAGCTCTTGAGCTTGGATTGCTTCTTTCTTTCTCATTCTTCTTGTGATCAAACTCATTTGTAATCGAGGCAAGAGACACCAATTGTGTGGTGGTCCTTGCGGGAACTTTGTGTTCCGATTGATTGAGAAGAGAAGCTCACTCGGTCTAAGTGACCGTTTGAGAGAGGGAAAGGGTTGAAAGAGACCCGGTCTTCGTGACCACCTCAACGTGGAGTAGGTTTGCAAGAACCGAACCTCAGTAAAACAAATCATCGTGTCTCGCTCCTTATTCTCTCACGATTTGTTTTGCGCCCTCTCTCTCGGACTCGTTTCTATTTCTAACGCTAACCCGGCTTGAAGTTGTGCTTAAGTTTGTAAATTTCTGATTCGCCCTATTCACCCCCCCTCTAGGAGACTTTCAATTGGTATCAGAGGCTGGTGCTTCATTAGAGCCTAACCACTCGAAGTGATGTCGGGAGATCACGCCAAGAAAGAGATGGGGACCGGCGAGAAGTCCATTTCAAGCCACGAGAAGGCTCCATCGGGAGAGTCCTACAACAAAGGAAAGGGGAAGGAAAAGGAATCCCCTTCACACAAGTCGCGTCGGAGTGGTGACAAGAAGAAGAAGATGAGGAAGGTGGTCTACTACGAGACCGACTCCTCATCGCCATCCACCTCCGGCTCCGACACGCCGTCAGTAACTTCTAAGCGCCATGAGCGCAAGACGTTTAGTAAGATCCCCCTACGCTATCCTCGCATTCCTAAACATACACCATTACTTTTTGTCCCATTGGGCAAACCACCAACGTTTGATGGTGAAGATTATGCTAGGTGGAGTGATATGATGCGATATCACCTAACCTCACTCCACAAAAATATATGGGATGTTGTTGAGTTTGGTGTACAGGTACCATCCGTAGGGGATGAAGACTATGATGAGGACAAAGTAGCCCAAATTGTGCACTTCAATTCCCAAGCCACCACTATACTCCTCGCCTCTCTAAGTCGAGAGGAGTATAACAAAGTGCAAGGATTGAAGAGCGCCAAGGAGATTTGGGACGTACTCAAGACGGCGCACGAAGGAGACGAAGTGACCAAGATCACCAAGCGGGAGACGATCGAGGGGGAGCTCGGTCGCTTCCGGCTTCGCCAAGGGGAGGAGCCACAAGAAATGTACAACCGGCTCAAAACCTTGGTGAACTAAGTGCGCAACCTCGGAAGTAAGAAATGGGATGACCATGAGATGGTTAAGGTTATTCTTAGATCACTTGTTTTCCTTAACCCTACACAAGTCCAATTAATTCGTGGTAATCCTAGATATACACTAATATCTCCCCAGGAAGTAATAGGTAATTTTGTGAGCTTTGAGTTGATGATCAAAGGCTCAAAGAAAATCAACGAGCTAGATGGCCCCTCCACGCCCGAAGCACAACCGGTTGCATTCAAGGCAACGGAGGAGAAGAAGGAGGAGTCTACATCAAGTAGACAACCAATCGACGCCTCAAAGCTCGACAATGAGGAGATGGCGCTCATCATCAAAAGCTTCCACCAAATCCTCAAGCAAAGGAGGGGGAAAGACTACAAGCCCCGCTCCAAGAAAGTTTGCTACAAGTGTGGTAAGCCCAGTCACTTTATAGCAAAATGTCCTATTTCTAGTGACAGTGACAGGGGCGACGACAAGAAGGGGAGAAGAAAGGAGAAGAAGAGATACTACAAGAAGAAGGGTGGCAATGCCCATGTATGCCGCGAATGGGACTCCGACGAGAGCTCCTCCGACTCTTCCTCCGACGAGGACGCCTCCAACATCGCCATCACCAAAGGTCTCCTCTTCCCCAACGTCGGCCACAAGTGCCTCATGGCCAAGGACGGCAAAAGGAAGAAGGTAAAATCAAAATCCTCCACTAAATATGAAACCTCTAGTGATGAGGATAATCGTAGTGATGAGGAGGAAAATTTGCGCACCCTTTTTGCCAACCTTAACATGCAACAAAAAGAAAAGTAAATGAATTAATTAGTGCTATTCATGAGAAGGATGATCTCTTGGACTCTCAAGAGGACTTCCTAATTAAGGAAAATAAAAAGCATGTTAAGGTTAAGAATGCTTATGCTCTAGAAGTAGAAAAATGTGAAAAACTATCTAGTGAGCTAAGCACATGCCATGATGTTATCAACAACCTTATAAATGAAAATGTTAATTTAATTGCTAAGGTTGATTCAAATGCTTGTGATCTTTCAATTCCCGATCTTAGAAATGATAATGTTAACTTACTTGCTAAGATTGAAGAATTGAATTTCTCTCTTGCTAGCCTTAGAAATGATAATGAAAAATTAATTGCTAAGGCTAAAGAATTAGATGTTTGCAATGCTTCCATTTCTGATCTTAGAGATAACAATGATATTTTGCGTGTTAAGATCGTTGAACTTAATTCTTGCAAACCCTCTACATCTACCACTGAGCATGTTTCCATTTGTACTAGATGTAGAGATATTAATGTTGATGCTATCCATGATCACCTAGCTTTAATTAAGAAACAAAATGATCACATAGCTCAACTTAATGCTAAGATAAATGAGCATGACTTAGAAAATGAGAAATTTAAATTTGCTAGAAGCATGCTCTATAATGGGAGACGCCCTGGCATCAAGGATGGCATTGGCTTCCAAAAGGGGAACAATGTCAAACTTAATGCCCCTCCTAAAAGATTGTCAAATTTTGTTAAGGGCAAGGCTCTCATGCCTTAGGATAACGAGGGTTACATTTTGTACCCTGCCGGTTATCCCGAGAGCAAAATTAGGAGAATTCACTCTAGGAAGTCTCACTCTAGCCCTAATCATGCTTTTATGTATAAGGGTGAGACATCTAGTTCTAGGCAATCAACCCATGCAAGGTTGCCTAAGAAGAAAACTCCTAAGGCATCAAATGATTCTAACATTTTATTTAAGACCTTTGATGCTTCTTATGTTTTAACTAACAAATCTGGCAAGGTAGTTGCCAAGTATGTTGGGGGCAAGCACAAGGGGTCAAAGACTTGTGTTTGGGTACCCAAAGTTCTTGTATCTAATGTCAAAGGACCCAAAACCATTTGGGTACCTAAAGTCAAGAACTAAATTTGTTTTGTAGGTTTATGCATCCGGGGGCTCGAGTTGGATCATCGATAGCGGGTGCACAAACTACATGACCGGGGAGAAGAAGATGTTCTCCTCCTATGAGAAAAACCAAGATCCCCAACGAGCTATCACATTCGGGGATGGAAATCAAGGTTTGGTCAAAGGATTGGGTAAAATAGCTATATCTCCTGACCATTCCATTTCCAATGTTTTTCTTGTAGACTCTTTAGATTACAATTTGCTTTCCGTTTCTCAATTATGCAAAATGGGCTATAACTGTCTTTTCACAGATGTAGGTGTTACTGTCTTTAGAAGAAGTGATGATTCAATAGCATTTAAGGGAGTGTTAGAGGGTCAGCTATACCTAGTAGATTTTGATAGAGCTGAACTCGACACTTGCTTAATTGCTAAGATTAACATGGGCTGGCTCTGGCATCGCCGACTAGCACATGTTGGAATGAAGAATCTTCACAAGCTTCTAAAGGGAGAACACATTTTGGGACTAACAAATGTTCATTTTGAGAAAGACAGGATTTGTAGCGCATGTCAGGCAGGGAAGCAAGTTGGTGTTCATCATCCACACAAGAACATCATGACGACTGACAGGCCACTCGAGCTCCTACACATGGACCTATTTGGCCCGATAGCTTACATAAGCATCGGCGGGAGTAAGTACTGTCTAGTTATAGTGGATGATTACTCTCGCTTCACTTGGGTGTTCTTTTTGCAGGAAAAATCTCATACCCAAGAGACCTTAAAAGGATTCTTGAGACGGGCTCAAAACGAGTTCGGCTTAAGGATCAAGAAAATTAGAAGCGACAACGGGACGGAGTTCAAGAACTCTCAAATTGAAGGCTTCCTTGAGGAGGAAGGCATCAAGCATGAGTTCTCTTCTCCCTACACCCCACAACAAAATGGTGTAGTGGAGAGGAAGAATAGAACTCTACTGGACATGGCAAGAACCATGCTTGATGAGTACAAGACTTCGGATCGGTTTTAGGCCGAGGCGGTCAACACCGCTTGCTACGCCATCAACCGGTTGTATCTACACCGAATCCTCAAGAAGACATCATATGAACTCCTAACCAATAAAAAGCCCAATATTTCATATTTTAGAGTCTTTGGTAGCAAATGCTTTATTCTTGTTAAAAGAGGTAGAAAATCAAAATTTGCTCCTAAGACTGTAGTAGGCTTTTTACTATAATATGATTCAAACACAAGGGCATATAGAGTCTTTAACAAGTCCTCAGGACTAGTTGAAGTTTCATGTGACGTTGTGTTTGATGAGACTAACGGCTCTCAAGTAGAGCAAGTTGATCTTGATGAGATAGGTGATGAAGAGGCTCCGTGCGTCGCACTAAGGAACATGTCCATTGGGGATGTGTGTCCTAAGGAATCCGAAGAGCCTCCAAATGCACAAGATCAACCATCCTCCTCCACGCAAGCATCTCCACCAACTCAAAATGAGGATGAGGCTCAAGTTGATGAAGGAGAAGATCAAAAGGATGAGCCAACTCAAGATGACGGAAATGATCAAGGGGGAGATGCAAATGATCAAGACAAGGAGGATGAAGAACCAAGACCGCCACACCCAAGAGTCCACCAAGCAATCCAACGAGATCACCCCGTCGACACCATCCTCGGCGACATTCATAAGGGGGTAACCACTAGATCTCGTGTTGCACATTTTTGTGAGCATTACTCTTTTGTTTCCTCTATTGAGCCACACAGGGTAGAGGAAGCACTACAAGATTCAGATTGGGTGGTGGCGATGCAAGAGGAGCTCAACAACTTCACTAGGAACGAGGTATGGCATCTAGTTCCACGTCCTAATCAAAATGTTGTAGGAACCAAGTGGGTCTTCCGCAACAAGCAAGATGAGCATGGTGTGGTGACAAGGAACAAAGCCCAACTTGTAGCCAAGGGGTATTCACAAGTCGAAGGTTTGGATTTCGGTGAAACCTATGCACCCGTAGCTAGGCTTGAGTCAATTCGCATATTACTTGCCTATGCTACTTACCATGGCTTTAAGCTTTATCAAATGGACGTAAAAAGTGCCTTCCTCAATGGACCAATCAAGGAAGAGGTCTATGTTGAGCAACCTCCTGGCTTTGAAGATAGTGAGTATCCTAATCACGTTTATAAACTCTCTAAGGCACTTTATGGGCTCAAGCAAGCCCCAAGAGCATGGTATGAATGCCTAAGAGATTTTCTTATCGCTAATGGCTTCAAAGTCGGAAAGGCGGATCCTACTTTATTTACTAAAACTCTTGACAATGATTTGTTTGTATGCCAAATTTATGTTGATAATATTATATTTGGGTCTACTAACGAATCTACATGTGAAGAATTTAGTAGGATCATGACACAAAAATTCGAGATGTCGATGATGGGGGAGTTGAAGTACTTCTTAGGATTTCAAGTGAAGCAACTCCAAGAGGGCACCTTCATTAGCCAAACGAAGTATATTTAAGACATTCTAAACAAGTTTGGGATGAAGGATGCCAAGCCCATCAAGACACCCATGGGAACCAATGGGCATCTCGACCTCAACACGGGTGGTAAATCCGTAGATCAAAAGGTATATCGGTCGATGATAGGTTCTTTACTCTACTTATGTGCATCTCGACCGGATATTATGCTTTCCGTATGCATTTGTGCAAGATTCCAAGCCGACCCTAAGGAAGCTCACCTTACGGCCGTAAAACGAATCTTGAGATATTTAGTTTATACTCGTAAGTTTGGGCTTTGGTACCCTCGGGGATCCACATTTGATTTAATTGGTTATTCGGATGCCGATTGGGCAGGGTGTAAAATTAATAGAAATAGCATATCGGGGACTTGCCAGTTCTTGGGAAGATCCTTGGTGTCTTGGGCTTCAAAGAAGCAAAATTCCGTAGCTCTTTCTACCGCCGAAGCCGAGTATATTGCCGCAGGTCATTGTTGCGCGCAATTGCTTTGGATGAGGCAAACCCTCAGGGACTATGGTTACAAATTAACCAAAGTTCCTCTTCTATGTGATAATGAGAGTGCAATCCGCATGGCGGATAATCCCATTGAACATAGCCGCACTAAACACATAGCCATTCGGTATCATTTCTTAAGGGATCACCAACAAAAGGGAGATATCGAGATTGCATATATCAACACTAAGGAACAATTAGCCGATATCTTTACCAAGCCACTAGATGAACAAACTTTTAACAAACTTAGGCATGAGCTAAATATTCTTGATTCTAGGAATTTCTTTTGATATTTTGCACACATAGCTCATTAATATACCTTTGATCATGTCTCTTTTATATGCTATGACTAATGTTCTTTCAAGTGAATTTCAAACCAAGTCATAGGTGTATTGAAAGGGAATTGGAGTCTTCGGCGAAGACAAAGGCTTCCACTCCACTCCAACTCATCCTTCGCCGTCGCTCCGAGCAACTCTCCGTTTTTGGTATAATCTTCACTCATATGTTACTTACCAAAGGGGGAGAAAGTAGTTAAAAGGGCTTATATTTCACTCTAAGTATCCGTTTTTGGCGATTCATGCCAAAGGGGGAGAAAGTATTAGCCCAAAGCAAAAGGACCGCACCACCACCTAATTTTAAACTCATGATTTTCAAATTGGTATCTTATTGTGTTCAAAAGGGGGAGAAAGTAGTTTTTCAAAATTGATATCTTAAAACCCTCTTGAACACTAAGAGGAGGATTTTATTGAGGGGGAGTTTTGTTTTAGTCAAGGAAAAAGCATTTGGAACAGGGGGAGAAAATTTCAAATCTTGAAAATGCTTCTCAAAATCTTATTCATTTACCTTTGACTATTTGCAAAAAGACTTTGAAAAGAATTTACAAAATAATTTGCAAAAACAAAACATGTGGTGCAAGCGTGGTCCAAAATGATGAAAATATAAAGAAACAATCCATGCATATTCTAAGAAAATATTTATTGGCTCAATTCTAAGTAACCTTTGCACTTACAATTATGCAAACTAGTTCAATTATGCACTTCTATACTTGCTTTGGTTTGTGTTGGCATCAATCACCAAAAAGGGGGAGATTGGAAGGGAATTAGGCTTACACCTATTTCCTAATTGATTTTGGTGGTTGAATTGCCCAACACAAATAATTGGACTAACTAGTTTGCTCTAGTCTATAAGTTCTACAGGTGACAAAGGTTCACAATAAGTCAATAAAAAGACCGAGAAAGGGTTCAAACAAAGAGAGCAAAAGACAACCCAAAGGCACCCTGGTCTGGCGCACCAGACAGTGTCCGGTGCACCAGGGCACTCGACACTGAACTTGCTACCTTCGGGAATTTTCAAGGGCGCTCCGCTATAATTCATCGGACTGTCCGGTGAGTCACCGGACAGTGTTCGGTGCACACCGGACTGTCCGGTGTGCCAGCGGAGCAACGGCTACTTCGCGAGCAACGGTCGACTGCAACGCATTAAATGCGTGCCTGCGCGCGCAGAGGACAGAGCAGCGCCAAATGGCGAACCGGACAGTCTACAGGACCTGTCCGGTGCACCACCGGACAGCCCAGAGGCCCCACAAGTCAGAGCTCCAACGGTCGAGCCCCAACGGTCTGCTGACGTGGCTGGCGCACCGGACAGTGTCCGGTGGCGCACCAGACTGTCCGGTGTGCCATACGACAGCACACTTCCAACGGCCATTTTTGGTGGTTGGGGCTATAAATACCCCAACCACCCCACATTAATGGCATCCAAGTTTCTACACTTCTACACCTTACAATAGCTATAGCATTCATTACAAGACACACCAAAGAGATCAAATCCTCTCCCAATTCCATACAAAGCTTTAGTGACTAGAGAGAGTGATTTGTTGTGTTCATTTGAGCTCTTGCGCTTGGATTGCTTCTTTCTTTCTCATTCTTCTTGTGATCAAACTCATTTGTAATCGAGGCAAGAGACACCAATTGTGTGGTGGTCCTTGCGGGAACTTTGTGTTCCGATTGATTGAGAAGAGAAGCTCACTCGGTCTAAGTGACCGTTTGAGAGAGGGAAAGGGTTGAAAGAGACCCGGTCTTCGTGACCACCTCAACGGGGAGTAGGTTTGCAAGAACCGAACCTCGGTAATACAAATCATCGTGTCTCGTTCCTTATTCGCTTATGATTTGTTTTGCGCCCTCTCTCTTGGACTTGTTTCTATTTCTAACGCTAACCCGGCTTGAAGTTGTGCTTAAGTTTGTAAATTTCAGATTCGCCCTATTCACCCCCCTCTAGGCGACTTTCAGTACTTACTCCTAGCAGCCCTCTAGGACCATAGATGCTCCCACAGACCAACATAGGTCTTTTGTGCACACTTTTTCCTCACTCATGCGTACTCGAAAAAACTTCCCGGTCGGTCACCCATCCCAAATTGCTCCAAGCCAAGCACGCTTATCTTGGAGGTTCTTTCGAGATAGGCTTCCGAAAAAGAAGATGCACCGTGCTGGTATGAGTACTCTATTAATTCTATTAAGCATTGGGCTAGGACATCACCATCCACTGGGGGCCATGATATCACATATTTCTGACATGATTGCAACCAGAGTTGACGGTGAGGCTCACTCCACCTTTTTCTTGATGGCGTCGGTGTGCCTATTGAGGCAGCGCTTCAAGGCGACGGCTCGCCTTTTTAGGCTCTGCTTCTCTACCTTGCTCCTGGTGGAGTGTGTGAGTCGTGTGCCCGTGGTGACGGGAATGTCAGGGGTGGCGAGGTGGAGATCATCGGTGGCGGTGGCAAGGAAGTCGAGGGTGCTGAACATGATGTGGCTCCTCGACGTGAAGGTTTCGTCGTCGGTGAATGTCGATGCGTGGACAATCGAAGTGACAGGTGTCTTTTGGCACTCTAAAAGTCCTCCTACCTGGCGTGCCAACTATCGTGGTTTTGGAAACTAGGGGTAGTAAAATTTGTGTTCGATGGGGGATTAGCGCGGACTCACTCCGAATGGTGAATCAAAGGGACTCTAACGTGAGGTTTGAGACGGTGGGTTTATACTAGTATAGGGTTGTGCCCTAGTCCAGTGTAGTGTTGATCGTAGTATTGCTCTGGAGCGTGTTACAACTGGTGTGCTTGTGTGTTCAGAAAAGAGGGGGTCGGTGGGAATTCCTAAAAAGGGGAAAAGAATAGCAAACATGCTAGATGCTATTATGAGGCCCTCGAACGTGGCGACGCCTGCTCCTTCAAAGGTTTCCAAAGACAAGGCTGAGGAGCTGAAAAAGGCTATTGACGAAACTGTTGCTCTTGATTATGCTAAGGCTAGACCTTCGGAATCTAGGCCAATAGAACAAGAACGTGAAAGCCTACCAGAGAAAATAGCATTACCAATACCTGAATCAGCGTCTCTTGGTGATCTTGGATACATTGTTCGCCACACTTCAGGGAAACAATTGACGGAAGAGCAAATTGCCGAAGTGCAATATTATGCAAAAGACTTGAAGTACCCTCGGGGCTCTCTGGTTTATGGAGGAAATGATGAAGATGATTACCTATGCTGCCTGCCGGACAACAAAGAGATAGACATTTGCCGGGAAATGATGGATAAGATGGGTTATCCGAAGCTTGAACTTGGTTTATCTGCAATGCCAAAGGATGATCTCGCAGACTGCCTGGCTTACAACAGCTTGAAGGTTTGCATATTTAATTTTTATATTTATTATTATTAATTAATAATATTTTTTCTTTTAGACTTATAAGTTTTGTAGAGTGCTTTACTGTAATACTTATTTTTATTTTTTATATTTATGGTTATTGTTATTAGGGTCTTATTCTTAGCAAGGCTTTAAAAGCACAAAAAGATGCTAAAGACGAAAGCACCCGGATAGCCTTCGGTAATCTGTGGTCCGAGGTTATTGACCTTCAGTACCAAGCCGTCGAGAAAGACAAAATTCTTCTCTTTAATTGAAAAATAAAGAAAAACCAGGTTGATTTAGTTGCATTCTCTGGAGCAGACCAAAAAATTTAAAGACGTGAAAAAGCGAAAGAAATTGACGCAAAATGCATAGCGGACTTGGAATATGCCTTATCTGCTCAAGTGGAGCTTCATAAGTCCGAAGTGTTGAGAATGGAAAAGAAACTTGATGAAGTTAACGAGAATTTTGAAGTTAAAAAAGAGAAATGTGAAATATCCGAGACTGAGCGAAACAAAGTTCAAAAGAATATTGAAGAACTTCGTCAAGCAAAGGAAGAATGGTTTACTGTTGCTATGCAATGCTCTAATAAGCTGAAGTGTACTTTTGCTAAAGTTAGGGTGTTCTCAACTGAACAAAATTTTATTTGTGGTGATCCCGAAGGTGTAATTAAATGGATCGAGGGTGAAGTTGTAGCTTTTGATGAAATCCTTACCGGCAGAGGGAATTTTTGTGCCTGTGTGGGTGCCCGAGGGGCTGTGTTGTTACTTGAGAAAGCTGGATGTGATCACGCGAAGGTTGTAATTCAGCCAGAATTTTCAGTTTCAATGGATGATATTAAGGAACCTTCAGCTGAAGCTACTGCCCTTGGTGGGAAATTTTACTCTGAAGTCTGGATAAATGGTGGAAGGGAGATTGTAGACGAAGCTATCAGACAAAATGAAGAAGAGAACCATCGAGCTTCAGAGGAAGCAAGGAGAGCTGAAGAAGCTGCAGAGCGAGAAAGGCGTATAGGTATGTTTGTGTTGCGCTCTAGCTTCGTAAATGTTCTAGATTCATATTTAACAAACTACATTTTTATGTAGCGGAACTTTCTCTGCCCCAAAACCGTATGATCCTGAAGCTGATCCATCTCTAAGGGGAATACTTGACGAATTCAAGGAAGTAAACGCAGCAATAGACGAAGCTATTGACAAACTACTAAACAAAGTTGCGGATAAAGTTTTGAAGGAGGATGATTAAATTGTGCGTGTAAGATGTGTAAAAACATTGTAATGTCTGTGTGTTGCTTTTATGTAAAAACAAATTGTATGTCGTGTGTAATTACATCATATACTATATTTTTTGTGCAGCGTGAAATTAACGTACGTATCGTTTTTGAGCCAAAGGCGAAAGAACACATTCCCTTCTTTTCACACTTCATAAAGAAAATCCCTTGTTTGCCGAAGGTCTTGTAAATTCATAACGAGTACCGTTGCCGAAGTAAAAGCATTGGCCCCCTTCTTTGTCTTGTTTGAGGATAACAACCATTGAAGATATATCACTTTTCCATTTGTCCTGCTTTAGTCCATAATTTCTCAGCAAACACGTATTTAGCTTCACAGCTCAGCCTCATTTGTGGATGAAGGAGCAATTTCCCTTCTCTCTTTATGGATGATGCAAAATGATGCATGATGTTATGATGCAAAATGATGCGATGATATGTTTGAGTAAAAATGATGATAGAAAAATATCATAATAAGACTCTGCATCCCCTTAGGAACGACTTTGGAGTCTCTTCACCTTTACTAGGTGGCATTTTAGCTCTGTATCCCCTTAGGAACGACTTTGGAGCTTCTTCACCTTTACTAGGTGGTATTTTAGCTCTGCATCCCCGTAAGAACAATTTTGGTGCTTCTTTGGCTTTGTTGATACACTCGATGGTGCAACCATAGGTTTATTACAAAGTGACGAAGGTTGCACCTTCTCAAATTGTTTTCAAGGCAAGAATATAAAGCAAATGAAACGAAAATTACAATAGATGTGTAACAAGTTCTTGATCTAACCCCTCTATTGCATCAGTAAATATGCTTGGATTCTGGAACAGTACTATTAACTGTTCGAGCTTCGGAGTCCTCTCTTGTATCACGCTGCTGCTGAACTTGACACTTCCCCTAAAGCTGCTGATTATGAGATGAAGTTGGAACCAATGCAGGTGGTTGCGGCAAGATCCACCTAGCTGGAGAGTGACTTGCCGAAGCAACTGAAGCTGTAGGTTATGAGCATGACTGTTGGTTACCCACATACTCTAGAATGTATGGGGAGTAGCACGAAGCAGTGTGAAGAACTTGCTTCGGTTGGTTCTGGCGTGCTTCAGCCTCAGCTATTTCTTTCTTCTTTTGAATTGTAACATGATAGGTTCATGTTGTGTGCCCCTTGTCCTCTTTGCAGAATAGGCAGAACAGTCTTCTTGGTTGAGAATTGTATCTCCCTCCGAAGCTTCGTCCTCTTCTGCCTCTTGGGGCTAGCAGTCTGAAGGAGTTCTGTTGAGTCCCTGTTGACTGGGAGCTATGCTACTACCCTTGATTATGATTGTTTCTATCTTCACTTTGACTAGGATTGTGGATTGTTCTGACATGCCTTGGATGAAGCCTTCCCCCAAAGCCCCTGGTCATCTCAGAGTACCTGTAGGCTTCCTCCCTTCTTTGTCTGAAATCATTGTTGGCCCTGATGTACTCATCCATTTTTTGGAGAAGCTTTTCGAGGGTTTGAGGAGGCTTCGTGGCAAAGTACTGTGCCATTGGACCTAGGTGAAGTCCTTTGATCATGGCTTCAATAACAATTTCATTTGGCACCGTCGGCGCTTGGGCTCTAAGGCGCAAGAACCTTCAGACATATGCCTGCAAATATTCTTCATGATCCTGTGTGCATTGGAATAAAGTTTGAATAATTACTGGCTTTGTCTGAGATCCTTGAAAGCTAGTGACCAGCATGTCTTTCAGTTTCTGCCATGTTGTAATTGTTCCAGGCCTGAGAGAGGAATACCAGTGTTGGGGACTTGTTCTCAAATGCTATGAATTAAGAACAAGGCAACATAAAATGTTAAATGTTAATGCCCTTCGTCCGCTGAAGCATTATTCCTTTAAGGATTTAATGGACTTCGGACGAAGGTTAAGAATAACACAATTACGAAGGTTGAATCTTCGTAATTGAACTCTAAAAGATTATATAAAATAATACGAAATATGAAGCATCAAAGACAAATAAGTTATAAATGAACGACATCACTTTCATACTATATCCACTTAATGTATTCAAATATTAGATACATTCATACCTCTGCCTCGGTAAAGATTAATTCCCGAGTGATGCGATTGCAATTACAGGAATGCGTGAACAGTAGAGGAATACTGTTCACTATTTATAGGCACAAGACACAGCCTGTGAGGAATTACAATCATGCCCCTCATAAAAGTTTACAACATTGACTCAGAACTTTATGGACTAAAAGGTCATTCTATCTTTAAGTCGGTTTGTAATACCGAAGCTTCATGAAGAGGAACCTTCGACCATCTTACACAAAGAGCTTCAACCGAAGGTTGCTTCTTCCCAAAAGACCTTCGGCGAAGAAGCACAGGCCCAACAGTAGCCCCTTTCGCGGTGCTAGATCGTTTTTCGTAACGAGCTTGATCCGTGAAAAAAGTCTCTTAAGCTTCGGAGCGCCGAAGGTCTAAAAAACACCTTCCCTGAGCTCGTTGTTGAGAAACGATTCAATTTCTCAGCGTGTAGCGGCCCCGCCTTTCAGAGTTACTGTTCGGTCTCTGCGGTCCACCGCGCAGCGAGTGCGAGCGGGTGTCCGCCTGGTGTAAAAATCCTGGCGTTTCGCCTTCTTACCTGCAGCACTATATAAAGAGACGAGTAGGTGTGAAGTTACCACAGCATTCATTGCTATTTGCACTGTTTTGCTGCCAAAATTTTTAACCGTCGCCAAAGCTTGTCTGTCGGAATCGAACGAAGCTCCAGTTTGATACCTGCTTCGGAGGAAGAAAGTATTAACGTTCCACAAGTTCATACTTAAATGGCCAGAGTGCGTTCTACTGCCAGGGTTGAGCGTGAGGGGGACGAGACTGAAGCTTCGAAGACTGTTCCCATCTCCGAAGCTATGCAACGATCCGGGCTGGTGATTTCGGAAAAAATCCCTCATGATGATGCAGAACAAGCAGAACAAACAATCGCTGAAGCAGAAGAAGAAGATATGGAGGAAACTGATTCTGAAGATGATTATCGCATTGCCATGCCAAGCAAACCCAGCCACTTGGACTTCGGGAAATCTACTGTTTCAAAGGCTGATCTGTCCAAGATGGTAAAATCAGGCTTTTTTACTGAAAATCAGAAGAAGCTATTGCGCTTCGGGGGAGAAGAGACTACCCCAAAGCCGGAGAAGGATGAAATTGTTATTTTCAAAAGCTTTCTAAAAGCTGGATTAAGGTTCCCCCTACATGGGATTATTGCCGAGGTACTGAAGAGGTTCGGTATTTATTTTCACCAGCTGACCCCCAACGCTATTGTTAGACTTATTGTTTATATCTGGGCACTCCGAAGCCAAGCAGTGGAACCATTTGCGGACAGCTTTTGCCGGGTTCACGAGTTGCATTATCAAACAAAGGCTAGAAGGGATGGACTGCACGATAATTTTGGTTGTTACAACTTCGCCTATCGGAAAACTACTAAGTTTCCTGTAATTAGCTACCGAAGCAAATGGGCAGCAGGCTGGAAATCTGAGTGGTTCTATGTCAAAGTTGATGACGATAAGGAAAAGCTTGTACAAAGTCCACTTGAATTAATCTTCGGAGAAACCCGACCTCGCTGCAACATGACACCCGAAGGTCCAACACAACAAGCAATGAGTGAATTCAGAATTATTGCAGAGCATATCAGCACAAGGGACTTGGTTCAAGAGTTCTTAGCTTTCAAAGTTTTTCCCAGTTTAAAAGAATGGGAAATGCCGAAGCTACAAGGGGAGAAGAAAGAAGGTGAACTTGTACGTTTACCTTACTACTTCAAGTTTAAGAAATACTTTAAGGCACCTTGCCAAGAGTGGTTGGAAACGATTGAAGCGATGTGCAATGAAATACTTGGCAATTATTCTAAAAAAGAAGATCAGTTGATGACCGCAGCCTTCGGCACCCGCCCGAAGCGAAGGCTAAATCGAGTGTTGGACGCCTTGGGCTTCGATTATCCTGATTATGAAAATCTGAACAAAGGTGTTGGGGGCCAAAAAAGAAAAAGGATAACTGAGGCCATGAATGAAGAAAAAGAACCAGTAAAGAAGAAAATTCCGAAGAAGAGGAAAACTTCTTCTCCGAAGCAACAAATATCCGAAGCAGAAGAAACCCCCGCAATACCTTCTGCAGCTGCCATTGAGGAAATTCTGAAGGTAATGACTGAATCCTTACCTGCGAAGCTAAGTCCACTGGGCCCTCAACTGACAAAGTTTTTTCAGAAGGACAAGGAGCCCGAAAAATCGAAGAAAACAATCAGGGCAAAGAAACAAAGAATTATTACCGTGACTGAGGTAATTGACAAGACGCCGCCAAGAGCTTCAGCCCAGAAAACACCAGCGGCTGCAGAGGAGACAGATATTGAAATTGCACCTTCGGAGGCCGCAGCTGCCGAAGCTGCCTCAGCTGAAGGTTTGAACCTGGAGAGCACAATTGAACACATTGACCAAATACTGCTAGACATGGCTGCGGAAGAAGCTACCACCGCCGCCGAAGAGGCCGTGACCGCAGCGTCGGGAAAAGGAAAAGAAATTGCTGATGAAGCTTCAGAGAACGAGACCTTCATGTTTCAGAATTTAGTTGGAGAACAACTGTCAAAAACTGAAATAGAAGAGCGTAGAGAGTATGCCAAATCCTGTGGATACAAACCTGGGGCACTCCTCTTCGGAGGCATTGATGATGAGAAATTAGATTGTATTCGAGATCAAACAGGAGCCAAAATTATCAGTACTCTGTCCAAAAGTATCGGCTTCCCGAAGCTAGAAACAGACATCAGCCGCTACCGGCGACAACATATCGTTGGTAGTTTATTTTATTCCAACTTCAAGGTGAACTACTTGTCCCTTAACTTTATTGTTTCTAATAAAACATGTCTGACGAAGGTTGTTTTCGTGCAGAGTATGCTGTTGAGCAAAGCCTTGCAAATGCAGCAAGATTTTGAAAATAAGAAGCACGAAGTTATGATTGAAAATTTAGAAAGCAGAATAAAAGAGCAATCGGATGTTATTGAGAGAAAGAACTTTGAGCTCCAGGCAGCCGAAGGTTTATTGGCGGAAGCTGAAGCAAAAATAACAGAACTAAACACGAAGCTTCTCCGCCAGTCTGAACAGTTCGAGCGAGAAAAGCTAGAGCTTAATGCAAGACTTGAAGCCGAAGCTCAACAAAATTCAGATTTGAGAAATCTATTGACAAGCCTTCAAGAAAAATGTCTGGAATTTATCAACAAATGCATTCAACGCTTAAGAAAAAAATTTTACTCAGTTGGAGCTAGTAGTGAAAAATTCACCCCCTCAACTGAAGACCTACCGAAAACCTTCGAACATATTGAGGGGGAGATTGACGAGCTCGACGAAGTCATAGCTGGGCATGGTGACTTCTGTGCCTGGGTGGCTTCTCGAGGCACTGCTGCAGCTTTCCTGAAGGCTGGCTGCGATCATGCAAAGATTGTCAATAGGCCAAATTTCACTTTATCACCATCAATCCTGGATGACATTCCTGACCTCGCCCGGAGTATCTCGAATAGATTTGTAAAAATGATATGGACAAAAGGTGGTCGAGAAAAAGCTGGAGACGAAGCTCGTAGCCACCTTGAACCAGTAAGAAACCATACCTTGTGCTTACCTCTTCCTGTAAGCTTGATTTTGACTTACAACGACCTTAATCTTATAGGATGACGAAGCCGAAGCCGAAGCTCAAAAATGACGCCGAAGCCGAAGCTCCTTGGAGATTAGATAGTAGACTGTAGACAGTACTTGAGAAACTTTTGAGATAACTTTTGTAAATGTAACTAAAACTTTTGAGATAACTTCTGTTCATACCTTGTTATATATCCTTATCCTTCCATTGATGTATGAGAAATGCTTTGATGTGGACGAAATTTTCTTTTGAGCCGAAGGCGAAAAAACACCTTCCCTTCTTTTCGTACGCCGCAAAGCATAAAAACAATATTTTTCCTTTTTTCCGAAGCTTTCCTTTTTGTACACGAAGCTCTTTCTTCCCCCTTTTTTTTTCTTTTTGCCGAAGCAACCATTTATGCCATGAAGATGATTATCCTACAGATACCTAGATGAATGTTTATGAATGCAAATGCTATGATGTAATGCGATGTGCAAATGAATGGCTAAACACGTATCCGAAGCCATATTCATAGCCATTAAAAACAATCGCACCTCAGCTCTGCATTCCCTTAGGAACGACTTTGGAGCTTCTTCGCCTTTACTTTTGGCGGAATCAGCGTTGACTTTAAGCTGTAAGCTCTGCATTCCCTTAGGAACGACTTTGGAGCTTCTTCGCCTTTACTTTTGGCGGAATCAGCGTTGACTTTTCGCTGTAAGCTCTGCATTCCCTTAGGAACGACTTTGGAGCTTCTTTGCCTTTACTTTTTGGCACTCGATGGTGCGTTCTCAGCTTTTACATTTACATTTTTTGGGGGATTTTGCTCTTATAGAACTAAAAAAGGAAATTACATGTGCTGGCCCCATTAAAAACCTTTCTCCCCCTTCGGAAAGGAAAAGGGTGCCATAAAAGAAAAATATGAGAAATTACACCGAGTTATACATAATATCGCCGAAGCTCATCCGCATTCCAAGACCTAGGAACGTCGTTGCCGTCCATATCCTTCAGTCTGTATGAACCGGGTCTTGACGAAGATGCTACTAAGAAAGGTCCATCCCATTTTAACTGCAACTTGCCCACTGTTTCTGGGTTGGCCACTCTCCGAAGCACCAAGTGTCCTGGCTCAATATTCTTTAACCGAACCTTTCTATCTCGCCATTTAATTGTTTCGGCTTGATATTTATTAATGTTCTCCACGGCTTGCAGCCTGATGCCTTCTAAAGCATCTTTTTCCACAGAATAGGCAGCTTCGGAACCTGATTCTACCGAAGCTATTACCCTTATTGATCCGGTTTTAGCTTCCTCCGGAGTTATTGCTTCGTCACCGAATAATAACTTGAATGGAGTAAAACCTGTAGACCTTGATATTGTTGTATTGTGGCTCCACACCACTTTGGTTAACTGATCTGGCCATTTTCCCCTGGGTTGATTGAAGATTAACTTCATTATTCCTGTCATTATGATGCCATTGGCTCTTTCAACGAGTCCATTTGACTCCGGATGTCTGACTGATGCAAAATGGATCTTCGTACCAATTTGATCACAGAAATCCCTGAAAGCTTCGGAATCAAACTGTGTTCCATTATCCACAGTAATAGCCTTTGGTACCCCGAACCGACAAACAATATTTTGCCAGAAAAACTTTTGGACGGTGGCCGAAGTTATTGTGGCTAAAGGCTTTGCCTCAATCCATTTAGAAAAATACTCCACCGCCACTACAACATATCTTAGGTTCCCTTGGGCCGGTGGTAACGGACCTAACAAATCAAGGCCCCACCTTTGCAATGGCCAAACGGGTTGTATGAGCTGTGTTAAGGACGAAGGTTGTTTTTGATCTCGTGCACATTTCTGACAACCTTCGCACTTTTGAACTAATTCCGCCGCATCCGAAGCTGCCTTCGGCCAATAAAATCCTTGGCGGAAATTTTTTCCAAGTAACGGCCTAGACCCAATGTGAGATCCACACATGCCTGCATGTACCTCTTTCATCAACTCTATACCTTCGGTTCTGGATAAACATTTGAGTAGCGGAGCACAAACTCCATGCTTGTACAACTCCCCTTCTATCATGACATATGGACGAGCTCTTGCCTCTATCCTCCTGTTATAAGCTTCGTCATCTGAAAGGAATTTTCCCTGAAGATAAGAGATGATCTCAGTTCTCCAATCTTCGCTATACACAGGAGATATACTGAGGACTGCCCTTTCAAGAAGTTCCACCGAAGGTGCTTTTATTGTTTCGAAGAATACATCCGAAGGTAAAGGCAGCCCCTGTGCTGCTGACTTAGCTAACAAATCAGCATGTTCATTCTGTCCTCGAGGGATATTTTTGACAGAAAATCCTTCGAAGGAAGCTTCAACTCTTCGAACCATATCCAGATATTTTTCAAGCTTCGGATCCTTAGCCTTGCAACTCTTGTCAATATGACCCGAAACAACCTGGGAATCAGTTTTGAGTATAGCCCTTCTGATTCCCATTGCTTTTAGCTTCCGAAGACCTAGAAGCAAGGCTTCGTACTCGGCAATATTATTTGTGCAACTAAAATCAAGCTTTGCCGCATAACAAGTTTTGACCTTGGAAGGTGAAACCAACACAGCAGCCGCTCCTGCTCCGAAGGTTCCCCAAGATCCATCACAAAACACTATCCATGCTTCGGCGTCTTTATTTGCTTCTTCCTCCTGAGCCCCTGGCGTCCAGTCAGCAATGAAGTCTGCCAACGCCTGGGACTGAATTGAAGATCTATGAACATATTCAATACAAAATTCATTGAGCTCTGCAGCCCATTTTCCAATCCTTCCAGTAGCTTCTCGGTTCCTCATAATATCCTTCAGAGGTTGTGAAGAAGGAACGATTATGTTGTAAGCTTGAAAATAATGCCGAAGCTTTCTGGATGCCATCAAAACAGCATATAACACCTTCTCTAATTCTGTATAGTTTTTCTTTGATAAACTGAGAACTTCAGATACAAAATATACTGGGACCTGTTTCCTGGCTTGGCCATCAAGCTTCTCCTGGACAAGTGCTGCACTTACCGCTGAGTGCGAAGCTGCCACATATAATAATAAAGGAGCCCCTGGCATAGGTGGAGTTAGTGCTGTTAGATCTATTAAATACTGCTTCAGCTCTTCGAAGGCCTTCTGCTGGATTGGTCCCCATTGAAAGACTTCGGCTGACTTCAGCACTTCGAAGAATGGTAAGTTTCTCTCTGCTGATCTGGATATGAATCTATTGAGAGATGCCAACCTTCCTGTCAATCTTTGGGCCCCCTTTTTTGTAGTTGGTGGCTCCATCCGAAGTATAGCTTCAATCTTACTTGGATTGGCTTCAATTCCCTTTGTTGAAACCAAGCATCCTAGAAATTTCCCCTTCTTTACTCCGAAGACGCATTTTTCTGGATTCAACTTTAAACCAGCTTGTCTGAAACTGGCGAAGGTCTCCTGCAAGTCAGCAATATGATTCTCCTGCTTCGTGCTTTTGACAATAATGTCATCAACATAAGTTAGCACATTTCTGCCTATCTGAGACTGGAGAACTTTCGCAGTCATTCTGTTGAAACTTCCTCCAGCGTTTTTGAGCCCCTCAGGCATCCGAAGATAACAATATGTGCCACTTGGAGTTATGAAGCTAGTCTTTGGCTCATCTTCCTTCTTCATCCAAATTTGATGGTAGCCTGAATAACACTCTAACAGACTCATGAGCTCTGAAGAAGCTGATGCATCAACTAAAGAGTCTATCCTTGGCAATGGGAATTCATCCTTCGGACAAGCCTTGTTAAGATCTGTAAAATCAATATACATTCGCCACTTGCCATTAGCCTTTTTTACCATAATGGTATTAGCTAGCCATTCTGGGTACTTTACTTCTCTGATGACTCCTGCACTGAGGAGTCTTTTGACTTCGTTACGAGCACCTTCGGCCTTATCATCTGACATTTTCCGAAGCCTCTGTTTTCTGGCTCTGAAGGATGGATCAACATTAAGCGAATGTTCAATAACATCCCTATTTACTCCGCAGAGATCATTAGCTGACCATGCAAAAACATCTTTGTTGTTGAACAAAAACCTTATCAAGGTTTTCTCCTGCTCTTCGGATAATTGAGAGCCTAACAGCACCTTCTGCTCTGCTATGTCCTCACATAAGAGCATAGGCTTTGGCTGATCTGCTGAAGCTGCTTTCTCCCTTCTGAACTTGTACTGCTCACAAGCTTCAGCTCCATCTATGTTATGGATTGCTTTTGAGTCAGTCCAATTACCTTCGGCCTTTCTGGCAGCTTCCTGACTTCCATGTATAGCGATGGGTCCTTGATCCGAAGGTATCTTCATGCAAAGATAGGCAGGATGAAGAATTGCTTCGAAAGCATTGAGGGTGCCACGACCAATAATTGCATTGTAAGGGTATTCCATATCAACAATGTCAAACACAACTTGCTCAGTTCTAGTGTTGTTGATGAACCCGAAGGTTACTGTCATGGTGATTTTGCCCAATGCTACAATCTGTCTCCCTCCGAAGCCACAGAGAGGATGTGTAGCATCATGAATCTTATCTTCTGGCTCTTGCATTTGTCTGAAGGCCTTAGCAAATATGATATCCGCTGCACTGCCTGTGTCAACCAAGACATTATGGACCAAAAATCCTTTGATAACACAAGAGATAACCATGGCATCATTGTGTGGGTAATCCTTGAGATGAAGATCCTCTTGGGAGAAGGTAATGGGAATGTGAGACCATCTTGACTTGATGAAGGGTCCTTGCACCCCAACATGCTGTACCCTTCTCTGTGCTTCCTTCTTTTGTTTCTTGTTAGCTGGTTCTGAGGATGAACCACCTGTGATCGGGAGCACCAGCTTCGGGTCCGAAGCAGCTCCAGCTTGGTCATTGAACGAAGCCATCAGTTCGAGAAGTGGAAGTGAGTTCACCGGAGGTGGGCGCCAATGTTGGGGACTTGTTCTCAAATGCTATGAATTAAGAACAAGGCAACATAAAATGTTAAATGTTAATGCCCTTCGTCCGCTGAAGCATTATTCCTTTAAGGATTTAATGGACTTCGGACGAAGGTTAAGAATAACACAATTACGAAGGTTGAATCTTCATAATTGAACTCTAAAAGATTATATAAAATAATACGAAATATGAAGCATCAAAGACAAATAAGTTATAAATGAACGACATCACTTTCATACTATATCCACTTAATGTATTCAAATATTAGATACATTCATACCTCTGCCTCGGCAAAGATTAATTCCCGAGTGATGCGATTGCAATTACAGGAATGCGTGAACAGTAGAGGAATACTGTTCACTATTTATAGGCACAAGACACAGCCTGTGAGGAATTACAATCATGCCCCTCATAAAAGTTTACAACATTGACTCAGAACTTTATGGACTAAAAGGTCATTCTATCTTTAAGTCGGTTTGTAATACCGAAGCTTCATGAAGAGGAACCTTCGACCATCTTACACAAAGAGCTTCAACCGAAGGTTGCTTCTTCCCAAAAGACCTTCGGCGACGAAGCACAGGCCCAACAACCAGGTTTGAGCAACACTCCTCACTGCCATGACGAAGGATTTTGCCATGACAACTGTGTTGCCACCATATGATGATATGGTCGCTTCGTAACTCATCAGAAATTGCTTCGGGTCTGAGTGGCCATCGTACATGGGTAGCTGGGGTGGCTTGTACGAAGGTGGCCATGGGTCAGCCTGCAACTCTGTGTCTAGGGGAGAAGCATCATCAAAAGCAATGTTATCATGGTGAAAATCATCATACCACATATCATCATGGCTGGGGCCCTCTTGACGATGGTCTCTTTGTTGTGGCTTATGCCCTTGCTCAGTATCCTGTGCAATATGTCGCATCTCCTTGGCTGCTTCGTCAATCTTCTTTTGGAGCTCAACCAGCCAAAGCATCTTCTCTCTTCTCTTTTCTACCTATTTATGTATAGCTTCCAGGTTGTTGATCTCTTGGACTAGCTCTTCGTCTTGAGGAGTTGGGCTAGTGGTCTTCCTCTTCTGGCTCCGGGCCTCGCTTAGAAGGATCCCATCTTGATTGGTGTCCAGGGGAGCAAGAACAACCCCTAACGTCGTTGTCTTCTTCAGCGACATGACAAAGGTAGTCACAGAGTTCACCTAGCGAAGGTGGTCGTTGAGTTCACCGGAGGTGGGCACCAATGTTGGTCACTCGTTCTCAATTGCTATACACAATCAAAAACAAGGCAACATAATATTAAGAGAGATAATCAACCTTCGTCTTCGAGTAGTCATCCCTTTGAGAAGACTTTTTCGTAGACGAAGGTTGAGGTTTTATCAAATGAACTGTGGTTTATCATCATCAATAAATAAATGAATGTAAAAGGTATTAAGAAGCTTGAACATGACAATTAATCTCACACATCAACCATATATTTCTTCTCCTTCATATATTAAATTTACAAACATACCTTCGGCTCTAGAAAGAGATTTAGAGCGAAGGTGAAGAGAAGATTACACACAAAAGTTGTTTGGCCATTCCAAAAAGGTAATTTATGCAGGGCATTATTCATCTATTTATAGGGAGTCGTACAGCTTCGTACGATATTACATTTATGCCTTCAGAGATTACACATAAAGTTTTCAAATAGCACAGGGACAACATTGTCTTTTGCCCTCATCGGCTTGGATAACACCTTCTCCTTGTATCGTCTTCCCGTGTTGCTATGACGAAGCAACCTTCGTTACCTTTCCACCGTTCCACATCGAAGCTATTCTGGTTTCGAAGCTCCTGTAATACTTGGCAACATGCTGATAACAAATGGTTAGCCATGTTTTTTAGGACCTTCAGAAGATGAAGGCCCCCAACACCGCTCTCATAGGTCAGTCTATCTCATGTGGGACACAACTAGGGGAACTAGTAATTGACTTTTTTAACATAAGCCTGAAATTCGTTCACACTGGGATTCGAACTCAGGAACTGAGAAGCACTAATCAGACCATCTAATCAACTCAGGTGGAGGTACACATCTCTACTATATCAAAGCATCAGTTTCAACGGTCGTCCCGCTTCATCTCTTTATAAATAACCCCTTGTATTTCTTCAAAATCAACCTGCGGTCTCAGATCATATCCCATCCCTATCCTATTTGTTCGCACAACAACGTTCTCGTAGCTCTCGCTGTAGCAACAAACCCCGTCCATTTCGCAACAACCTCCACTTGCTTCTTCCGCCGTTGCACATTGAATTTTAAGTGAAACCAGATATGCAATTGGAAATGAGTACAAGGCTCTGTAAAAGCGAAAAATGTTTTTATTGTTTGATATGATACACTAAAGGCAAGAGCAAGTATGTATATCAGTAAGCATGTTAAGCATTAGAGGATAAACTTATTGTATTTGGTATTTTAGGAATGATCTTATTGGCGTACTTGTGCTTTTCTATGTCTTGCTAAACTTGAGAGAAAATTGTTAAGCCATCACCATAAATAAATTTGCACGTTTTACCTATGGAATCTCAATGATGATTTTGGTTAGGGCATCAGATCTACACCATCTTCTCGCTCCCAAGTCCTAAGCCAAAACATTAGCTATAATTTAATCTGAGCATATGGGCTCCTTTTTAACTCATTTTTTCGGTCTTTTGGCTAATATCAAGTGTAATATTTTTTTACCAGTTCAATGTCTGATTTATAAACAATATATTCACTTTGATATTAAATTAATTTTTATAGTATTTTTATGTGGATAGTCCATTAAAACTCTTAAGTGTCGCTTAGTTATATAATCAATATCATTAAATATGATTGGGTCGCAACGAATGGTATTAGACTAGTTTTTTTAATGGACGGTTGCATGAACCGGCCTCACAAGTCGTGCCTGTGCGAAGATCAGATACATGCATGATCGTTCTCCCATGATTCTAAGTGCTATCAGCAGTTTACTAATCATCAGACAATAATTCTAGTTGGAATATTCTTAACAACAACTACCATTACACTCGAACATACGAGTACTATATACGCACGTCGTCGTCGCTAGCAGTCGCAGGCTCAGAGCATCGCTTTTTCTCGGCAAGACGGCAAGTCAAACCGTGAGTGTGAGAGGACATGGATGGATGGGTCCGGGTGGGTTCGTGACACGTTCGCGTCACGTAAGGGACAGGTCAAGCTCAGTGACAAGTGATCTGTGCGTGCAGTCAGCCAGAGCCCAGAGTCATCGTGTCTGTGTGTGGCCGCGCGAAGTGGGCAGCATTTCGAGTAGGCCAGCCAAGGTAATTAAGGCTTGCTGAAAGCCAAACAACCTTTCTTATTAGCCAGGTTGTAGTGGAGCTCGGAGCTCGGTTCCGAATCCAAAGGTTTCAGTAGCGTGAAAAAAAGAGAAAAGAAATATAGGTCCCTTGACATTTTTTGTACACGAACAATACTATTATACATCTAAGTCATAACAGATGGGTTTTAACGGTTCTGTACTCTCTATACCTTTAAAAGAATGCACTTCTAATATAAAATCTAAAAGTTATCAAGAAAAAGAGTAGACCACAAAATTTCACACAACCCACGCCTATGCATTCTTGTGCTAGACCTATTGAGGTCCTTTGACAACAATAGTGATCTATATATGCTAAATTCAAAAGTCTATATATTGTTTTTTTAACGAATGAAGTAACTATCGTATTTATGGTTCATATAGAATTAAAAAAACAAAAGGAATCGTAACATCTTATTACAGTCACTTTTATGAGGGCCTACTCAAACCGGCTTAAGATGCTCTATTTCAATGTGTAAAGAGTGCGAGTTTCATATGAGCAAACATGTTGTTGAACACTGTTTGTGGTACTAGGCGCGGACAGTCCGCGATTAGACTAGATTAGGCGGATTAACTCATATCTTCATACGTGTTTTTTTCTCTAAACTCGTGGAAATGGTTGGAGGACACCTAGGAACGGTCCAGACCCCCCTTATATATTTGAAGGGGTACAACCGATTGAAACAACCAACAATCGAATCAAATTAATATATCTTCCATTCCTTTACTTTTTACCCTAGTAGTATAGAATAACGTAGCCTTCTTCATCTCAATCTTCACTTCTCTTCGACTCTACATCATCTGGAGATGTTTTGGGTGGCCTACCGATCCCAAGACAAAACCTAAGATCTCTCCTCCCTGACAGGTCCCTCTCAGGGGGTAGGATCCAGGTGCTGTTGGCAAACACTGCCGCCTATGCGCACACGCGGACCGTCCGGCCACCAGACGTGGACCGTCTGGCTCGGCGCAGAGAAGACCTAGCTCCTGCCACAGGCCGTGGACCATCCGTGCTGCCGCAGAGAACACCATCGTGGTACACCTCGCAATGATTGGCGCCTAGATCGGCGCCAACACACTTTTTGACGACTCAGCCATGGACAAGGCATGAAGATCTATTAGATCGACCCCAATGGCCGGTTCAAAGGATAGTTCCGACGTCTCTTCCAGCAACATCATCGAGCCGACTATGGAGACTCTGTCAGTTGAAGATGAGAAGGAGTTCGAGGAACGCAAGGAGCAGCTGACAAGGAAGCGCAGGTGAAATTCCTGGCCAACTTAAAGGTGGACAAGAATCATAAGGTCGTCCGGCATCGGGCGACTAATCTGGCTTCGCTTCGACCTGCTGTAGCTACCCCCAAAGTAAGTGAAACAAACAAATCCCATCTCTTAGATCTTACATATATGACCAACGAGAGCAAATGCAACAAATAATAGGTGGTATGCAAGATGATTACAAGAGGCTAGCGAGTGCGTTCAATAATTCCGTTGTTGCCAATTTTCCCACGCACAAGGTTGAAACTAAGGAGAATATGCATGATTCATCGCCTACAAATTGGCACGACCAATCCAACCACTTTACAGGATGCCGATGAATACATATCCCAAACAACCACAACCTCCTGCGCAGATCGGGGGTAAATTCATTTATCTGCGCACAGCTGGACTGTCCGCACGTGAGCGCGGACCATCCGGGTCTGCAACGGCTTGCAGGATTAGCTTTTAACTACATGTCGGGGGCCATAATTAGGGGTACCCTCAAGGCTCCTAATTCTCAGATGGTAACCCCCATCAGCACAAAGCTGCAAAGGCCTGATGGGTGCGATTAAGTCAGGGATCGGTCCATTCGAGGGAATCGATCACGCCTCGCCCGAGCCTAGCCTCGGGCAAGGGCAGCCGACCCCGGAGGATCTCCGTCTCGCCCGAGGCCCCCCTCCAGCAACGAATATGTTTCCGGCTCGCCCGAGGCCCTGTCTTCGCCAAGAAGCAACCCTGACCGAATCGCCGCGTCAACCGACCAAATCGCAGGAGCATTTAATGCAAATGTGGCCTGACACCTTTATCCTGACGCGCGCCCTTCAGTCGACAGAGCCAAAGTGACCGTAGTCACTTCGCCGCTCCACTGACCGACCTGGCAGAAGGACATCGCTGCCTGCGCCGCACCGACTGCGGTGCCACTTGACAGAGTGAGGCTAACAGGCAGTCAGGCCCGGCCTCAGGCCCCATTGGAAACTCCGCTCCGCCCGACCCAGGGCTCGGACTCGGGCTAAGCCCCGGAAGACGGCGAACTCCGCTCCGCCCGACCCAGGGCTCGGACTCGGGCTAAGCCCCGGAAGACGACGAACTCCGCTCCGCCCGACCCAGGGCTCGGACTCGGGCTAAGCCCCGGAAGACGGCGAACTCCGCTCCGCCTGACCCAGGGCTCAGACTCGGGCTAAGCCCCGGAAGACGGCGAACACCGCTCCGCCCGACCCAGGGCTCAGACTCGGGCTAAGCCCTGGAAGACGGCGAACACCGCTCCGCCCGACCCAGGGCTCGGACTCGGGCTAGGCCCCTGAAGACGGCGAACTCCACTCTGCCCGACCCAGGGCTCAGACTCGGGCTAGGCCCCTGAAGACGACGAACTCTGCTCCGCCCGACCCAGGGCTCAGACTTGGGCTCAGCCCCAGAAGACGACGAACTCCACTTCGCCCGACCCCAGGGCTCGGACTCAGCCCTGGCCTCAGCCGACGGTCTCCGCCTCGCCCGACCCAGGGGCTCGGACTCGACCACGGCCACGAAAGACAGACTCGACCTCGACCTCGGAGGAGCATCCACATCGCCCAACCTAGGGCGCGGACCGACCACGTCGACAGGAAGCGCCATCATTACCCTACCCCAAGCTGACTCAGGCTACGGGGAACAAGACCAGCGTCCCATCTGGCTCGCTCCGCCAGATAGGCAATGATGGCGCCCCGCACGCTCCGTGACGACGGCGGCTCTCCGCCCCCTTATGAAAGCAAGAGGACGTCAGCAAGGACTCGACAGCCCCGACAGCTGTCCTTCCGCCAGGCTCCAGCGCTCCTCCGACGGCCACGACACCACACGGACCGGGTGCCAAAACCTCTCCGGCTGCCATGACGGCATGTACTTAGGGCGCTAGCTCTCCTCCGCTAGACACGTAGCACTCTGCTACACCCCCCATTGTACACCTGGATCCTCTCCTTACGCCTATAAAAGGAAGGACCAGGGCCCTCTTACAGAGGGTGGGCCGCGCGGGGACGAGGACGAGACAGGCGCTCGCTTGAAGCCGCTCGCTCCTTCTCCCGCGTGGACGCTTGTAATCCCCTACTGCAAGCGCACCCGACCTGGGCGTGGGACGAACACGAAGGCCGCGGGACTTCCACCTCTCTCACGCCTGTCTCTGGCCACCTTTCTCCCCCCTTCGTGCTCGGCCTCGCGCTGACCCATCTGGGCTGGGGCACGCGACAACATTTCACTCGTCGGCCCAGGGACCCCCCGGTCTCGAAACGCCGACAGTTGGCGCGCCAGGTAGGGGCCTGCTGCGTGTTTACGAACAGCTTCCCGTCAAGCTCCAGATGGGCAGTCTCCAGCAACCTCTCCGGCCCGGGACGGTGCTCCATTTCAGGAGTCTTGAGTTCATGTCCCTCGACGGCAGCTACGACATGATACTCCTTCCCCCGCCGTGCGACAGCGACAATGGCGGCCGACAGCCCGCCCGCCGGCGGCGGAATCGACGACGTCTTCACCTCGTGGTGGAAGAACAACATTCGAGCTCACCCCGTCCTCTCCCCCGCCGATGGAGGAGGAGGCGGGGCAACCAAGGCCAAGCAGAAGGCAGCGCCTCGTCGGCTGTCGAGCGAGTCGACGGCGCCAGCGCCCCAACGGGGGGCGCGTCGGGCATCTACCTCACTTTTGAGACGAAGACGAGCGCCGTCTCCCCGCAACACGCCGATTCCGAGCAAACGGACGACACCAGCACGCTCGCGAAAGGCTTGCTGGATGTCACCCTCGTACCTGAGACGACGGAGTAGTCAGTCCCCGACGCGACTTCATCACCGCCCGTCGACCAAGAGGTACCGACCGATTCCCATCTCATGCCCCTCGGATTCAGCCTCGACCCGCCAAGCGGCTTTGCTTTGGCGGACGCTCTCGTAGAGGCGAGTCCAAACCCTCTGGGTTTCGTGTGCGGTCACCCTGGGACCGACTGACGGACGTCTCGACCTACGGGCCCTCGGGGTCCGAGGAAGATGACGAGCCCGACTCCTGTTGGGATTTCTCTGGACTTGGCGACCCCAGTGCCATGCGGAACTTCATGACCGCATGCGATTACTGCCTTTCTGACTGTTCCGACGGAAGCCGCAGCCTCGGCGACGAGGACTGCGGCCCAAGCCGCGAATGTTTCCACGTCGATCTAGGGGGTCCCTCTGAAGGCAACCATCTCAGTATGCCGGAGGACGGTGATCTCCCTAGGCCGGTGCCTCGCGTTGACATCCTACGGGAGCTAGCTGTGGTCCCCGTTCAGGCGGGGGGCCATGACCCACAGCTCGAGCAAGTCCGCGGGGTGCAGGCCAGGCTCGAAGAGGGAGCAGGAGCGCTTGAGCCGATCCGCCGGGACGTCGGGCAGGAATGGGCGGGCCAACCTCCGGCCGGAGAACTGCGTCATCTACCCCAGGGCTTCCAGCACCGCATCGCTGACGATGCCAGGATGAGGCCGCCACCCGTTTCCAGTGGGGTCGGCCAGAACCTGGCTGCAATAGCAATGCTTCTCCGTGCGATGCCAGAGCCATCAACCACCGAGGGGCGGCGAATCCAGGGAGAACTCAAGAATCTCCTGGAAGGCGCCGCGGTCCGGCGGGCCGAAAGCTCCGCCTCCCGAAGGCAGGGGCACCCTCGGAACATCGCGCCGCGACTTCCCGATTCATGCGGGAAGCCTCGGTCTACACCGGACGCACGCGCAACACAGCGCCTGCGGCCCCAGGACGCCTCGGCAACGAGCACCATCACCGCGACTGTCGGGCCCACCTCGACGAGAGGGTGCGCCGAGGCTACCACCCCAGGCGTGGAGGACGCTACGACAGCGGGGAGGATCGGAGTCCCTCGCCCGAACCACCCGGTCCGCAGGCCTTCAGCCGGGCCATACGATGGGCGCCGTTCCCGACCCGGTTCCGACCCCCGACTTACTATCACACAGTACTCGGGGGAGACGAGACCGGAGCTGTGGCTCGCGGACTACCGGCTGGCCTGCCAACTGGGTGGAACGGACGATGACAACCTCATCATCCGCAACCTCCCCCTGTTCCTCTCCGACACCGCTCGCGCCTGGTTGGAGCACCTGCCTCCGGGGCAGATATCCAACTGGGACGACCTGGTCCAAGCCTTCGCCGATAATTTCCAGGGCGCGTACGTGCGCCCTGGGAATTCCTGGGACCTCCGAAGCTGCCGACAGCAGCCGGGAGAGTCTCTCCGGGACTACATCCGGTGATTCTCGAAGCAGCGCACCGAGCTGCCCAACATCACCGACTCGGATGTCATCGGCGCGTTCCTCGCCGGCACCACCTGCCGCGACCTGGTGAGCAAGCTGGGTCGCAAGACCCCCACCAGGGCGAGCGAGCTGATGGACATCGCCACCAAGTTTGCCTCTGGCCAGGAGGCATTCGAGGCTATCTTCCGGAAGGACAAGCAGCCCCAGGGCCGCCCACCGGAAGATGCCCCCGAGGCGTCAACTCAGCGCGGCGCCAAGAAGAAGGGCAAGAAGAAGTCGCAAGCGAAACGCGACGCCGCCGACGCGGACCTTGTCGCCGCCGCCGAGTACAAGAACCCTCGGAAACCCCCCGGAGGTGCCAACCTCTTCGACAAGATGCTCAAGGAGTCGTGCCCCTATCACCATGGGCCCGTCAAGCACACCCTTGAGGAGTGCGCCATGCTTCGGCGCCACTTCCACAGGGCCGGGCCACCCGCGGAGGGTGGCAGGGCTCGCGACGACGACAAGAAGGAAGGTCACCAGACAGGTGAGTTCCCCGAGGTCCGTGACTGCTTCATGATCTACGGTGTGCAAGCGGCGAATGCCTCGGCTCGGCACCGTAAGCAAGAGCGTCGGGAGGTCTGTTCGGTGAAGGTGGCAGCGCCAGTCTACCTAGACTGGTCCGACAAGCCCATCACCTTCGACCAAGCCGACCACCCCGACCACGTGCCGAGCCCGGGGAAATACCCGCTCGTTGTCGACCCCGTCATCGGCGACGTCAGGCTTACCGAGGTCCTCATGGACGGAGGCAGCAGCCTCAACATCATCTACGCCGAGACCCTCGAGCTCCTGCGTGTCGATCTGTCCTCGGTCCGGGCAGGCACTGCACCTTTCCATGGGATCATCCCCGGGAAGCACGTCCAGCCCCTCGGACAACTCGACCTTCCCGTCTACTTCGGAACGCCCTCCAACTTCCGAAGGGAGACCCTGACGTTTGAGGTGGTCGGGTTCCGAGGAACCTACCATGCGGTACTGGGAAGGCCATGCTACGCGAAGTTCATGGCCGTCCCCAACTACACCTACCTCAAGCTCAAGATGCCGGGCCCCAACGAGGTCATCACCGTCGGCCCCACGTACAAACACGCGTTCGAATGCGACGTGGAGTGCGTGGAGTACGCCGAGGCCCTCGCCGAGTCTGAGGCCCTCATCGCCGACTTGGAGAGCCTCTCTAAGGAGGTGCCAGACGTGAAGCGTCACGCTGGCAACTTCGAGCCAGCGGAGACGGTTAAGTCCGTCCCCCTCGACCCCAGCAGCGACGCCACCAAGCAGATCCTGATCGGCTCCGAGCTCGATCCCAAATAGGAAGCAGTGCTCGTCGACTTTCTCCGCGCGAATGCCGACGTCTTCGCGTTGAGTCCCTCGGACATGCCCGGCATACCGAGGGATGTCGCCGAGCACTCGCTGGACATCCGAGCCGGAGCCCGACCTGTCAAGCAGCCTCTGCGCCGATTCGACGAAGAAAAGCGCAGGGCCATAGGCGAGGAGATCCACAAGCTAATGGCGGCAGGGTTCATCAAAGAGGTATTCCATCCCAAATGGCTTGCCAACCCTGTGCTTGTGAGAAAGAAAGGAGGGAAATGGCGGATGTGTGTAGACTACACTGGTCTAAACAAAGCATGTCTGAAGGTTCCCTACCCTCTGCCTCGCATCGATCAAATCGTGGATTCCACTACTGGGTGCGAAACCCTGTCTTTCCTCGATGCCTACTCCGGGTATCACCAAATCAGGATGAAGGAGTCCGACCAGCTCGTGACTTCTTTCATCACGCCCTTCGGCATGTACTGCTATGTCACCATGCTGTTCGGCTTGAGGAATGCGGGCGCGACGTACCAGCGGTGCATGAACCATGTGTTCGGCGAACACATTGGCCGGACGGTCGAGGCCTACGTCGATGACATCGTAGTCAAGACGAGGAAAGCCTCCGACCTCCTTTCCGACCTTGAAGTGACATTCCGATGTCTCAAGGAGAAAGGCGTGAAGCTCAATCCCGAAAAGTGTGTCTTCGGGGTGCCCCAAGGCATGCTCTTGGGGTTCATCGTCTCCAAGCGGGGCATCGAAGCCAACCCGGAGAAGATCGCAGCCATCACCAGCATGGGGCCCATCAAAGACTTAAAAGGCGTATAGAGGGTCATGGGATGTCTCGCGGCTCTGAGCCGCTTCATCTCACGCCTTGGCGAAAGAGGTCTGCCTCTGTACCGCCTCTTAAGGAAGGCCGAGTGCTTCACTTGGACCCCTGAGGCCGAGGAAGCCCTCGGGAACCTGAAGGCGCTCCTCACGAATGCGCCTATCTTGGTGCCCCTAGCTGCCGGAGAAGCCCTCCTGATCTACGTCGCCGCAACCACTCAGGTGGTTAGCGTCGCGATTGTGGTCGAGAGGCAAGAAGAGGGGCATGAATTGCCCGTTCAGAGGCCAGTCTACTTCGTCAGCGAGGTACTGTCCGAAACCAAGATCCGCTACCCACAAGTTCAGAAGCTGCTGTACGCGGTGATCCTGACGCGGCGGAAGCTGCGACACTACTTCGAGTCTCATCTGGTAACTGTGGTGTCATCCTTCCCCCTGGGGGAGATCATCCAGTGCCGAGAGCCCTCGGGTAGAATCGCAAAGTGGGCGGTGGAAATTATGGGCGAAGCAATCTCGTTCGCCCCTCGGAAGGCCATCAAGTCCCAGGTCTCGGCGGACTTCGTGGCTGAATGGGTCGACACCCAGCTCCCAACAGCTCCGATCTAACCAGAGCTCTGGACCATGTTCTTCGACGGGTCGCTGATGAAGACGGGAGCCGGCGCAGGTCTACTCTTCATCTCGCCCCTCGGGAAGCACCTACGCTACGTGCTACACCTCCATTTCCCGGCGTCCAACAATGTGGCTGAGTACGAGGCTCTAGTCAATGGGTTGTGGATCGCCATCGAGCTGGGGGTCCGACGCCTCGACGCTCGCGGTGACTCGCAGCTCGTCATCGACCAAGTCATGAAGAACTCCCACTACCGCGACCCGAAGATGGAGGCCTACTGCGATGAGGTTCGGCGCCTGGAAGACAAGTTCTACGGGCTCGAGCTCAACCACATCGCCCGGTGCTACAACGAGACTGCGGATGAGCTGGCTAAAATAGCCTCGGGGTGAACAACGGTTCCCCAAGACGTCTTCTCCCGAGACCTGCATCAACCCTCCATCAAGATCGACGACACGCCCGAGCCCGAGGCACCCTCGGCCCAGCCCGAGGTACCCTCGGCTCAGTCCGAGGCATCCTCGGCACGGCCCGAGGCACCCTCAGCTCGGCCTGAGGCGCTCTCGGTTCAGCCCGAGGCACCCACGGCCCCTGAGGGTGAGGCACTGCGCGTCGAGGAGGAGCGAAGCAGGGTCACGCCTAATCAAAACTGGTAGACCCCGTACCTGCAATATCTCCACCGAGGAGAGCTACCCCTCGACCGAGCCGAGGCTCGACGGTTGGCGCGACGCGCCAAGTCGTTCGTCTTGCTGGGAGATGGGAAAGAGCTCTACCACCGCAGCCCCTCGGGCATCCTCCAGCGATGCATCTCCATCACCGAAGGTCAGGAACTCCTACGAGAGATACACTCGGGGGCTTGCGGCCATCACGCAGCGCCTCGAGCCCTTGTCGGAAACGCTTTCCGACAAGGATTCTACTGGCCGACGTCGGTGGCCGACGCCACTAGAATTCTCCGCACCTGCGAAGGGTGTCAGTTCTACGCGAGGCAGACCCGCCTGCCTGTCCAGGCTCTGCAGACAATACCCATCACCTGGCCTTTTGCTGTGTGGGGTCTGGACCTCGTCGGCCCCTTGCAGAAGGCACCCGGGGGCTACACGCACCTGTTGGTCGCCATCGACAAATTCTCGAAGTGGATCGAGGTCCGACCCTTAAACAGCATCAGGTCCGAGCAGGCAGTGGCGTTCTTCACCAACATCATCCATCGCTTCGGGGTCCCGAACTCCATCATCACCGACAACGGCACCCAGTTCACCGGCAGAAAGTTCCTGGACTTCTGCGAGGATCACCACATCCGGGTGGACTGGCCCGCCGTGGCTCACCCCATGTCGAATGGGCAAGTAGAGCGTGCCAACGGCATGATTCTACAAGGACTCAAGCCTCGGATCTACAACGACCTCAACAAGTTCGACAAGCGATGGATGAAGGAACTCCCCTCGGTAGTCTGGAGCCTGAGGACAACGCTGAGCCGAGCCACGGGCTTCACGCCGTTCTTTCTAGTCTATGGGGCCGAGGCCATCTTGCCCATAGACTTAGAATACGGTTCCCCGAGGACGAAGGCCTACGCCGACCAAAGCAACCAAGCTAGTCGAGAAGACTAGCTGGACCAGCTGGAAGAGGCTCAAGATAAGGCCTTGCTACACTCGGCGCGGTACCAGCAGTCCCTGCGACGCTACCACGCCCGAGGGGTCCAGTCCCGAGACCTCCAGGTGGGCGACCTGGTGCTTCGGCTGCGACAAGACGCCCGAGGGCGGCACAAGCTCACGCCCCCCTTGGCGGGGCCGTTCGTCATCGCCAAAGTTCTGAAGCCCAGAACATACAAGCTGGCCAACAGTCAAGGCGAGATCTACAGCAACGCTTGGAACATCCAACAGCTACATCGCTTCTACCCTTAAGATGTTTTCAAGTTGTTCATATACCTCGCTCCCACGCAAAGTTTAGTCATCAAGGAAGGGTCAGCTTGCCTCGGCAAAGCCCGACCCTCCCTCGGGGGCTAAAAGGGGGGAACCCTCTCTACGTCGAATTTTTTCCTCGAAAAAAGATCCTTTCTGCCAGAATGTCTTTCGTGCTTTTCGACTACTTCAAAAGTGGATCCTGAAAATGACGGAGTACATGTAAGCAGCCAAGGCTGACCGAGCCGAGGGACTCCTACGCCTCCGGGATATGGATACCTCACTCATCACCTTCTGCGATAAGTAACTCACGTTCGGATAAGTGATTCCGCGGACCGAACAAGTCTCCACGTTCGAAAGCTCCTCTGCCAAATCATTCTTCGAGCCTTCTCGACTGTGTCAGTGGCAGAACCCTATGGACGAATAAGAGTGTGCGTAAGCGGCAAGGCCGACCGAGCCGAGGGATTCCTACGCCTCCGGAATACGGATACCTCACTCATCACCTTCCGCGAGAAGCAACTCTCGCTCACACAGACAATTCTGTTACCGACGAAAAAGTCCAGATACTCGAAACAAGAGGAAAAGAGACGCAGCTTTACAACACGGCGAGGGTGTGTTTGGGCCTCAGCGGCCGTAGAAAACACACGCTACAAGATGATCCGATCCCACAGGCTCGGATCTTGACGGTTGAAGGGAGCAGCAGCACCCTCGGCGTCAACTACACCTTCGGCGAGGTCCGACCTGGCCTCGGACGGCGACACGGTCCGAGGATCTCCACTCTGAAGGACGACGTCATCACCACGCCCGGGCCATCGCCGCCAGGGTCTTCTCCGAGAATCTGGCCCGAGCAGGCGGCTCGGCTGGTCACCCCGAGGCCTCGGCCAGCTGTCCCTCGAAGACATCAGTCCGGCCCGAGGCCTCGGAAGATCAACTCCGGCGTCGGTCCCGCTAACGGACGACCCGGCCAGGCTCCGGCCGACCAGGTCTTCTTTTCGAGCCAACTCTGCCTCTGTTCGTGCTGACACCGCTACCCCTGGCCTCGGCTCGTCGAAGAGCGGCCGAGGGGTTCCTTTAACTAAGCCAGAGAAGCCTCGGACGACAAGGCTGACCGAGCCGAGGGACTCCTACGCCTCCGGGATATGGATACCTCACTCGTCACCTTTACACGGGGCAACTCACGCTTGGTGAAGCGGTTCAGACAACCAACAGGCGAGTCTTAGTGCTCGAAAATGAGGAAAAACACGGCTCCGTGCCCAAAATTACATACATGTTCAGGCCTCGACAGCCACAATGAACAAAAACACTGGCATTCACAGTGCCATTACAAACGGAACTCTGGTTCCGTCCCGCGGGTATGAACAACCTCCACACCGGGGAGCCTGCAGGGCGACGAGTTCCGGGTGACTCGCCAGCGACCTCTGCAGCAGCAGCCATGGCCCAGGACGGACACGGCCGCCGGAAGGCTCTCGTTCGTGTTCCCGCTCAAGGGACGTGAACCAGCCATCAAAGCCAAAAAGCGGGCCGCTCCGAAGCGCACCGGCAGGTCCTCGTTCCCGTCCTCGCCACGAAAGCGAGGAAGAGGGCGGAATGTTGCATCCTAGCTGGGCAGCAACAGTTCGCCTTCCCCGGCATGGCTGGAGGACGCCTCCTCCGCAGAGCTGGAGGATGGTTGCCACCACCAGAAGCTGGAAGAAGAGGTGGCCAGCCGGCCCGCGCGGGAGGTAGATCCCCGGCTCGCCTCGCTCTCCGCCCCAGCAAGGATGATGAACATCCTTGAAGCTGAGGGCGGGACCAAGATCACAGCCCGGCTTGCCTCTCCCCATCCAGGGGCTGGAGGTCACCGTCTTGGGTGACCGCCGGCGGAGGGGTGCAGCCGGGCTACATGATGAAAATCCTTGAAGCCGAACGATGGCTGAAAGGTACCAACTCCCACGGAGTTGCGTTCCCCCAACGACAAGGCGGAAGGACTGCGGGCATCCCCCATCCAGGGGCTCGGAAGGTGGAAAGACACGATGCATAAGGGAGCGCGAAGACATGGTCGCCTTTCAATGGGGTCACCCTCCTTTTAAAGGCGACTCTCCCTACTTGCGTCCCCAGCCGTCGTGGGCTGAGTCTTCTCCAACACGCTCCAAGGTCCTCCCCCTACGGCGCGGGGGCTGGGTCCCACACGTCATGCAAGCCGGCCCAGAGCAGAAGAAGTCAAACCGCCGCGCGCGGTGCATGCAACCGCCCAGCGGTTACAAGTGGCCCTCCACTTTTGCCCAGACCAGCGGGCGAAAGGGCGGGTAGCCATGCAGGCGGCATGCAACCGCGCCAAGTGGGCGCACTTCTCCGACTTCCAACACGCCCAGCATGGAGGCCTAGGCCCACGCGTCATGCAACCGGCGCGCCGGATGCTGCGTGCGAGCAACTGCACCGCCGCCCGCGCCACTACCGCGCCTCCTCGACTGCGGAACCAATACCGCGACTCGAGGCGACCCAGCGCATGACCCAGCAGCGCCAGCCTGGCGCGACGGTCAATGCGGCCAAAAATGGGCTGACAGTAATGGCGGTGGCAGGCGGGCAGGAGCAGCGGTCACGTCGTCAGCCAAGCTTACGTCCCATCCGGGGGCAGCGAGAGAACCCTCTCTCACGGCGTGAAGACGACGCGCCCGTGTTCCGTTCCTCGAACGGCCCGCGCACGCGCAACGGCCGCCCCGCGAACCACTCGCCCCGTCGCATTAACTCTGCGGCGGGACAGGCGGCGCCTCTGGCAGGGGAAGCAAGCGACGCTTCGCCTTCGCCATAATGACCGCGTCGAAAAAGGTACGCCACGTTGTTCAAATTCCGCATCCTTTTCCTTTTCCTCTTTCTCTCTCTTACAACAGGGACCGGGAAAGGGGGATACCCCGAAAAGGATCCTTCCCCATGAAGGAACCAGGCTCCGAGCCTCCCTACTGATCAGAGGTTCGAAGGCTGGCCCCTCGGAGGGGTTCAACAGCCGCCTCAGAGCGCGTGGGCTCCACACCCACTATTGGTCAGAGGTTCGAAGGCCGGCCCCCCGGAAGGGTTCAACTACCGCCTCAGGCTACTCGGGCTCCGCGCCCACTACTGATCAGGGGTTCGAAGGCTGGCCCTCGTAGGGTTCACAGCCGCCTCAGACGCAGAGCGAGGGATGACCATGGGTACGTTCGATACATAACCAAGGCTCGGGCTGTGCTCCCGAGGTACCCTAGGACATTTCCGAGACCAGCGGGAACGATCTTGTAACGGAATCCCATCAGAGGGAGGCATCGAGCCCTCGGACCCCGTCGACAGGGGACCGGGTCCGGCAGATCACCCGCAGGTACTTTTGGGCGCGCCTCTGGGCCTCTAGCCGACCCCTAGCAAATGGGGCACGGACGTCCACTCGGATTACCCGCCAGCAGCTCACCGGAGACACCATGTTCGGCGCCCACCGAGGGCAACATGGCGCTTTCCCCCCCTCCTCCTTGTGGAAAGGCGACGCAGGGGCGTATGTAAAGAAGCCGAGTCTGTCCCTGATCGTCCTCTCGCCCTGTGCAGAGGCTTGGGGGCTGCTCTCGCAAACCCGGCTCCGGCTAAACCGTTGACAGCGTCAACATACCAGCCCGAGAATTTGGGACCCGACCGTGCACCCGGGCTACGGCCAGCTCGCATGAGGGAATGACCAGACCAGCCAAAGCATTGCGCGAGGCATTAAGACCTCGGAGGAGTCAAACCACTCCTTCGAGGCCTCGAGGGCTACACCCGGCGGGTGCGCTCGCGCGCACCCACCGGAACAAAACGCAACCGAGAAAGGTTGGTCCCCTTGCAAAAACATGCGGCAAAAGCCTCCAAGCGAGTGTTAACACTCCCTTCGAGGCTCGGGGGCTACTGTCGGGGACCATAATTAGGGGTACCCTCAAGGCTCCTAATTCTCAGCTGGTAACCCCCATCAGCACAAAGCTGCAAAGGCCTGATGGGTGCGATTAAGTCAGGGATCGGTCCATTCGAGGGACTCGATCACGCCTCGCCCGAGCCTAGCCTCGGGCAAGGGCAGCCGACCACGGAGGATCTCCGTCTCGCCCGAGGCCCCCCTCCAGCAACGAATATGTTTCCGGCTCGCCCGAGGCCCTGTCTTTGCCAAGAAGCAACCCTGACCGAATCGCCGCGCCGACCGACCAAATCGCAGGAGCATTTAATGCAAAGGTGGCCTGACACCTTTATCCTGACGCTCGCCCTTCAGTCGACAGAGCCAAAGTGACCGCAGTCACTTCGCCGCTCCACTGACCGACCTGACAGAAGGACAGCGCCGCCTGCGCCGCACCGACTGCGGTGCCACTTGACAGAGTGAGGCTGACAGGCAGTCAGGCCCGGCCTCAGGCCCCATTGGAAACTCCGCTCCGCCCGACCCAGGGCTCGGACTCGGGCTAAGCCCCGGAAGACGGCGAACTCCGCTCCGCTCGACCCAGGGCTCGGACTCGGGCTAAGCCCCGGAAGACGGCGAACTCCGCTCCGCCCGACCCAGGGCTCGGACTCGGGCTAAGCCCTGGAAGACGGCGAACTCCGCTCCGCCTGACCCAGGGCTCGGACTCGGGCTAAGCCCCGGAAGACGGCGAACACCGCTCCGCCCGACCCAGGGCTCGGACTCGGGCTAAGCCCCGGAAGACGGCGAACACTGCTCCGCCCGACCCAGGGCTCGGACTCGGGCTAGGCCCCTGAAGACGGCGAACTCCGCTCCGCCCGACCCAGGGCTCGAACTCGGGCTAGGCCCCTGAAGACGGCGAACTCGGCTCCGCCCGACCCAGGGCTCGGACTTGGGCTCAGCCCCAGAAGACGACGAACTCCGCTTCGCCCGACCCCAGGGCTCGGACTCAGCCCTGGCCTCAGCCGACGGTCTCCGCCTCGCCCGACCCAGGGGCTCGGACTCGACCACGGCCACGGAAGACAAACTCAACCTCGACCTCGGAGGAGCCTCCACATCGCCCAACCTAGGGCGCGGACCGACCACGTCGACAGGAAGCGCCATCATTACCCTACCCCAAGCTGACTCAGGCTACGGGGAACAAGACCGGCGTCCCATCTGGCTCGCTCCGCCAGATAGGCAATGATGGCGCCCCGCACGCTCCGTGACGACGGCGGCTCTCCGCCCCCTTACGAAAGCAAGAGGACATCAGCAAGGACTCGACAGCCCCGACAGCTGTCCTTCCGCTAGGCTCTAGCGCTCCTCCAACGGCCACGACACCACACGAACCGGGTGCCAAAACCTCTCCGGCTGCCACGACGGCATGTACTTAGGGCGCTAGCTCTCCTCCGCTAGACACGTAGCACTCTGCTACACCCCCCATTGTACACCTGGATCCTCTCCTTATGCCTATAAAAGGAAGGACCAGGGCCCTCTTACAGAGGGTGGGCCGCGCGGGGACGAGGACGAGACAGGCGCTCGCTTGAAGCCGCTCGCTCCCTCTCCCGCGTGGACGCTTGTAATCCCCTACTGCAAGCGCACCCGACCTGGGCACAGGACGAACACGAAGGCCGCGGGACTTGCACCTCTCTCACGCCTGTCTCCGGCCACCTTTCTCCCCCTTCTCGCTCGGCCTCGCGCCGACCCATCTGGGCTGGGACACGCGGCGACATTTCACTCGTCGGCCCAGGGACCCCCCGGTCTCGAAACGCCGACACTACAGTACTATCTAAAAGAAAGATTAGAAGGCATTCAATTTTTTATGCTAGCTCAATTACACTAGAGGACTTTGGTTTGTGAAAGCCGAAGCAAAGATACTGCTTAAGTGGTGCATCACAACGTCCATGTGGTAGAATGTGACCAGAGTAGCTCGTACGACGAACCACAAGAGGTGTTCGCTGTTGAGATGGTTTGGCCATAGCAGGCCAAATCTCCAGTTTGTTCCTCTCTGCAGCTAGTTCAAAAGAAATGTCAAGAAGAGGTTAAATTTACATTCAATATTGGCAAATGTGACAAAAGATTTGATGAGTTACTCAAAAGCAGCAACATTAAAATAAATCAAACTATTCCATCTGCTGACGAGCTTAAACATCGTGTTTATTGCAAGTGGCATAATTTATTCTCTCATGCCACTAGTAATTGTAATATGATTCGAAGACAGGTCCAATCAGCCATTGACGAGGGCTGATTAAAGTTTCAAGAGATGCAGGTGGACATATAACCCTTTCCAATGAACATGATCAGTTTCGATGGTAAAAAAGTCTCAATTCTGCTAAGTGCGACTGATAAGGGCAAAGGCAAAGAAATCATCATCGGCAACCCACAAGAGGCCGATGAAATCACCAAAATTTCTTACAGGAAAGTGGTTGTTGAAAAGACCCTAGATGGAGGGGAGACATTGAAGATCACCATCTCGGACTCCAATGTTGGGGGCAGGCGCAGGCAGGCGACCAAGTGCAGCGACCTGTTTTGCGCATCGCGAACGGTCCGCCACGTAGGCACGGATGGTCCAGGACCCCATCGAATGGTTTAGATGGGTCTGGCAGACAGTCTAGCAGTAACCAGGAGCAGCGACAACCACGTACCTTCAAGCCATGATGACCAAAAATAGGTACGTGGAAGACCAATACATCTAAAGCATCATGTCGGCTAGCCAAATCTGGCCCAACCTTTGATTAGTTACTATTCAAATATGTGAAAAAGAAGGTCGGTCCCAACAATCGACCAACAAAACAACCCCATTCACCTCTATGTGGGAGACAAGTAGGATCTATTGAGCCACCTAAGAACAATGTCAAATTAATGCCCAATTTACCTAGATGGACACCTCTACCCCCATATCCACCGATGCCATATCAATATGCGTATCTACCACCACCCTATGTCCCAAATCAAATGTGGGGCCTACAACCATATCCATATGGGATGCCTCAGTACCCCGCTAGGGGGGACCCCTGACTTTCGTATTTGATAGGTTGGCGCCACTAGTGCAAGATCGATTGAGTTTGCCTCAATCTGGCCACCAAGCATAGGTCTAGCAAGGATGCCGGAATATTCGGCCACAAAGGTCGACCAATCCAGCAGGGGGCCTGGAGAGAAAGTATTCACGAACACCAAGTGAACAACAAATGGAGATATCATCAAGATAGTCACAATAGATGTCGTCATACAAGGGAACAATGAAGGGTCGATGATTTTTGGTAAATCGACCAAAACAGATGAGGGGAAAGGCACGGGAGCAGACACAGGAGCAACAAGTAAAACAGTTGACCCAAAGTACTCCATTACCTGATGGTGCCCATCAGGACTAATACGTTCTCAATAGCGCAAATTGCAGTGCTTAAGAGCAAAATAATGTAAGGAAAAGGAGGCAGAAAGAATATTTAATGATACACATCAGCAGTACCGGCCAACACAAAAGGTGGAAACCAAAGGTCGATGAAGCAACTCAAGTGGACACAAAAATAGAAGACGAAAAAACTATTGTGCAGGTCCCTGTAGGAACCACGGACAACCTGACTCCAGAAGCTGGATCGTCCGAACCATTTGCAGATCGTCAGACCCGTGAGTCCAGGAAGCCACCAATGACCTGTGAGACCAGGAAGCCACCAACGACGCGCCAATGCCTATGGATGAAGACAACTTCGAGGAGGATGATTTACTAGGAGAGGACCTGGTCGACTATAGAGTCTCGCCCAAACACCCAGATATGGATAACGTGATTACATTTTCAACAGATTACACTATTATTGGTGACGATGAACCTGCGGTTGCTCAATTTGAGCTTGGTCCTAAATAGGCTGCCTTCACCAAGCCAAAGGAATTAGTGAATCATTGAAAGTTGCTCTTTGTGCGCGGTCATATTGATGGAGTACCGATTGCTAGAATGTTGGTAGATGTTGGGACGGCCGTGAATTCAATGCCTTACTCATTGTACAGAAAATTAGGGAAGAAGGATGACAAACTTGTCAAGATTAATATGACGCTCAGTGGCATTGGGAGCGATAGTTCGATTAAGACCAAGGGAGTCACATCCGTTGAATTAACCATCGGGACAAAGACCCTTGCTGTAGCTTTCTTTGTCGCCGACATAGAACGGAATTATAATCTAATCTTAGGTAGAGATTGGATACATGCAAATCAATGTATACCTTCTAATTTACATCAGATGCTATTGCAATGGGTAGGTGATGATGTAAAATAGGTACATGCTGATGCATCGGCTTGCATTGCCATAGTCGATGCTGTTGGTGCCGATCTGGGCAGCGCCAATCACTAGGGGTTTACCGCCTGGCGATGCCCTCTACGGTGGCACGGACGGTACACAGCTCTAGGCCGGACGGTCTGCGACTGTCACAACGGATTTAAGGGATAAAGCCGGATGCGTCTCATATGTGTGCCAAAGAAGAACACCACATATAATGACAAAGTGTATAGAGATAATGTCACAAATATCATAAATGTCATTATTACATAGCGGAAGTCTTACAAAATTAAATGATAATAAAAAAGCGAACTAAGTATTATTCCTTGGCGCCACAAAGCTGACTGGGAGACGCCACCTAGATCAACTCGTACTCCTCATTGTACGGCTCCTCCTGGACCACCTGTTCTTCTCCTGTGGGGGGGGGGGGGGGGGGGTTATATATCGCAAGGGTGAGCTCACAAAAGATCATAGCTCAATAAGTTGTGGGGAATAATGTGCATGAACTCACCAAATGTGGGAGTTCATGTGAAATGTAAGGCTGACCAATAAATAAGGGTTTAAGCTGAGCATTGCTTTTAATAAGTTAGACAAGTTTTATTAGCAGTTACTAAATGTAAGTAGATACCAAACCAGAGTAATAATAGATCAAATTTAATAATAAATCCCAATACGATGCAAATGACAAATTGAATTTAATTCCATAAATTAATCATGCAAGAGTCTTGAGCTGCTCATGACCATGAGCACGGCTAGTATACCAGTTTTACACTCTACAGAGGTTGTACTCTGTACCCACAAGTCGTATATCCTGTCTAGCCAGGGTTAGCTAGACCCTTAGACACCGAGGTGAATGGCTAGGGATTCACTACGAGGCCTTTACAAAGTTTCACTAGCTTCAGAAAACCCGCTACAGTTTCTAGGAAGAGCAATGCAGGAATCCCCCGTCTGACCGCCATCGCAGCAAAATCAACCCGAGAACCTCCCTACACGCCTACTCCCCTACTGCCCTTGCCCCTTTCGGGTAAGGTAGTCCTCCACTAGCTTTCCTCGTTAGTCAGCCAAGGGCGTCCCATTCCACCCTTGTGGTGGCATGTGTTTCTCAAGTTAAGCTTGATGTTCCAATTAACATAGTTGTCTTATCATGAACAGAAATAGAACATTAATAAATAATGATTATGTGTAATAGTTATCTCAACACCCAAAACCATATATAGCAATAGAAAAGACTACCCAAAAGTTCAGGGGTAAACAAGGTGAAAAGATAACCAGACTAGGGTGGCCTATTGGGTTTCATCAAAATTAAGCCTATGCATGATAAAATGATTATATAGAACATTATTGGGTAAATAAAAGTGGTCAAGGGCACAACTTGCCTTCAATGAGCTCCTGCTCAGCAACTTCTACCTGCTAAACACCAGGATCCTCGGCCACTGGTTCGTCTACTCACCACAATACGAACACACATGGTACAAGGGAGAAATTAACATCACACCAAACATGAATACATAATTCATATTAATAATCTACGCATCGAAATGAGATCGTAGGAACAAGAATCACTAAATTCAGAGTTACGGATTTCAAGTTATGATTTTCCGAAGTAATTATGTGTTTGGTACAAAATTAATTACGTGATCAATTCTAATATGGGTTTCATGTTAAAATAGTGGTACTAAGTGAGAGACAATAATAATACAAAATTATAGGAACTGGAATGGACTAAAAAGGAGTTAAAATGGATTTTCTAGGAATTAAACAAGTTTCTGCAATTATTTTTGTACTAAAAATCATTTTCTAAATGAATATCTAAGGTTTTCTGTTTCCCTGGACCGCGCGTAGAATTAAACCGAAAGCCCAGGGCCTCTACGCAAAAAAAATATAAGACTCAGAGCGCTATACTCTAGACTGCGGGTTGATTTCATGTTTTCCAGGGGGTTCTTTAACAAGATTCGACTTGCAAAACGGTATCTGCGCGCACTGGCCGTTGGATAACCAATAGGTGGTCAAGATTAGCCGCGCCGGTGCTTCCCCCGTCAAACCTTAGGATTCGAAATCAACGCTCTAGATTTAAAAAGGACTAGGTGGATTTCTAGGCTTTGGATCCGAATCGGACGGTGCTTATCAGACATCCGAAGGGGTACGTTGGTTTCTAATCACGACCGTCCCCTATTAAATCTACGGTCGCTGCCCAACCCACATCTCCGGCCACCCAACCGGTGGCGCCGCATTGCTCCCTCGCCAAAAACTCACCGGAGACCTCCCATCTGGCGAGCGGGAGCCTCAGACCCCGAGCTATTAGGTGCAACACGATGCCCTTGCCACCTCGAATCAACAAGGCGGGCACAATTGCGCAATATTTGATCCAGTGCAGTTGTCCATGACGCGCTAGAATTCTAGGGTGGCGCCGCCGCAACGGCGACCCCAATCTCGCTTCTAAGGACGAAATCTGCTACCCGTGTCGGTTCTACCTATAGCGCAAATGTAGACGACGGTTTGGGTGAGGTGATTACCTATGGTGTTGAGTGGTAGCGTGGAACCACCAAATGAGCAACGCCGTGGCGAAAACACACCGGCGAGCGATTTCGGGCGCACGCCAGGTAGTATGAACCACGGAGATGTCGCACAATCTCGTCCTGTTGTCCTCCCGATGGCTCCCTGGGTTTGGCAAGGCGGTGCGGGTCGATGCGGGGTCACGACGGCGATTTCTCCCATCTCGATCACACTCCCCCTCCCAGATCACTGTTAGCACTATGTAGGCGGCAGCGAGCAGTGAGCACGAGGGGGATCGTGGGAGGAGGGTCCGTTTTTATTGTCTGGTTGCGTGGAGTCGTGGAGCGTGCCCACTCGCGCCGATGGCCGGGGTGACAAGTGGGTCCCAACCTGCAGTGACGTGCGCACGCCCTACGAAGACTGACGTACGGGCCCATTTGGCAGTGTACCCGAGCGAGGCAAGGTGGGGCGACTTGAGGTAATTTGGCCCAGTGCGAGATTCTAGTCTTCCCTTTTTTTTCTTTTTTCCTTTTCCTGATTTCCTTCCTTTCTATTTTTAGGTCTCAAATTTGTATTCCAATTTTTGTTGTGAATTTCACCATTAGGCTAAATGCACAAATTCAAACCGTAGTATATGAATAATATATATTTACTTATATCTTTATTTTATTTATATAGTATTTTCTTTCTCTTTCATTTCTCTTTGTCATTTTCTCATTCCTAAATCTTCAATTTAGGGTTTAAATTCTAGTTTGTACATCAATGCATTGTTTTTGATATTATTATTTTTATTATTTATAAATGCACAATCAAATAAACTCTAGCATGATGCATAGGTCATTTATGTGTCTTTTGTTTAGTTGTTCACTTTTAAATATGTTATTCACATGTTCTACTAAATAGAGGGAAATCATATAAGAAAAATATCTCCTTTCTTTCTCTTTACAACTTGGGTATTACAAATCCTACCCCATTAAAAAGAATCTCGTCATCGAGATTAGGAAGGACTAGGGAAGAGGTGGGGAAATTCTATTCGAAGCTCTTCTTCTTTCTCCCAAGTAGCCTCATCTTCTCCATGGTGACTCCATTGCACTTTGCACATCTTTATCACCTTATTCCTTGTAACTCGAGTCAAAATGTCAATAATCTTGATGGGATACTCCGTGTAAGTTAGATCACCCTCCACACTGAGTTCCGCCATTGGTAACTGTTCCTTAGGAACACAGAGACACTTCTTGAGTTGAGACACGTGGAACACATCGTGTACATCAAACAAATGATCAGGTAGCTCCAGTTGGCAGGCCAGCTCCCCAACTCGCCTAAAGATTCGGAAGGGTCCAATAAAGCGAGGGGATAACTTGCCCTTAACTTTAAATCTGCTCATTCCACGAATTGGTGACACCTTTAGGTACACGTGATCACCCTCTTCGAATTCCAGTGGTTTTCTTCGATTATCAGCATAGCTCTTCTGCCAAGTCTGTGCTACCCTCAAGTTCTCCCGAATCATGCGGACTTGTTCTTCTGCCTCTTGAATAATCTCAGGCCCAAAGAACTGTCTTTCACTAGTTTGAACCCAATAGAGAGGAGTTCTGCATTTTCTGCCATATAAAGCTTCAAATGGTGACATCTTCAGACTAGCCTGATAACTATTATTATAAGAGAACTCAGCATATGGTAGACTCTTGTCCCAATTGCGCCCCATGCTTAAGGGCACAAGCCTTAGCATATCTTCCAGTACATGGTTAGTTCTCTCAGTTTGGCCATCAGTTTAAGGATGATAGGCCAAACTGAAGTTCAACTTCGTGCCCATGTTCTCATGAAGGCTCTTCCAAAACCTTGAGGTGAATTAGGATCCACGATTAGAAACAATATTCTTCGGTACCCTGTGTAAACACACAATTCGAGCCATGTATAACTCTGCCAGCTGAGAACCTTTATAAGTAGTATTGACCGGAATGAAGTGAGCCACTTTGGTCAATCTGTCCACGATCACCCATATAGAATCATAACCCTTCAAGGTGCGAGGCAACCCGGTAATGAAATCCATACCAATTTCTTCCCACTTCCATTCGAGTACCTTTAACGGGTGCAGTAGTCTAGCTGGTCTTTGGTGTTCAGCTTTGACTCATTGACATACATCACACACAACCACGTGTGCAGCTACATCTCTTTTTAGCCCATACCACCAGTACTTTTGCTCCAGATCCTGATACATCTTAGTGCTACAAGGATGAATAGAGTAATCAGAGTCATGGGCTTCCTTCAATAGTCTCACAGAGGCTGTCAATCTCAGGAACACATATCCGGTTCTTAAACCATATTGTGCCTTGCTCATCCTCCGTGAATTCTGGACCTCTACCTTCAGAAATCAGATCTTTGATCACTTGGATTTTAGCATCACCGATCTGACCCTTGCGTATTTCCTGTTGCAAGGTAGGTTCTACTTCAATAGTGATCCCTTCAGTGTGTGCAACTATTCCTAGGTTGAGTCTTCGAAAATCCTCTACTAGCTCTATTGGGGGCCTTCGTCTTCCGAAGGTCCTCAAAAACATGATTAACAATGTTTCCCAAGTGTGATATATGTATAGGAACCTTCGGACTCGGAATGAAGATGCACACAATATGAAAAGCATGGTCGGGACGAAGGTTGAACCGATTCCGAAGCTACGCGCAAGGAAGCTTCGGTTCAGCAGTAGAAAAAGGAACCGACTTAAAGAGGAAAAGGCTATCTAGTCCTCGATAGATTGTCCTTAAGTCAATACTAAACATAAAGGGCATGAATGTAATTTTACACAGGTTGCGCCCTGTGCCTATAAATAGATGAACAGTTTCCCCGTACTGTTCACGCTGACTTGTATTCATTCGTGCATCACACTTGTACTTTTGCCTTCTGTGAAGCCGAAGGTACAAATGTAATTCAATATTGTTTATGTTCATTCATGATAAGATAAAAAAGATATATTAAGGATGTCATATGATTATTCATGTTATTTCTCATGTTTCATATGCTTCTTCTTTCATTAATATATGCTGCGATGATGAAGGTACGTCCTTCATAACCTTCGTCTGAAGATCATTATATTGTAAGGGAAATAATGCTTCGAAGGACGAAGGGCTTTAACCATTAACATTTTGTGTTGCCTTGTTCTTAATTCATAGCATTTGAGAACAAGTCCCCAACATTGGCGCCCACCTCCGGTGAACTCAATCGACCACCTTCGACAAGCAGTGACCTTCGTCATGCCGCCGAAGAAAACTTCTTCAGGGCTAGGGGCTACACTGTAGCCACTGGACGTCAACCAGGACACACTGCGCGAAGCTCAAACTCAAAAGAGGAAGGCCACAAGTCCAACACCCCAAGAGGAGGAGCTGGACCAGGAGATAAGGGATCTCGAAGCTATCCATCAGCGGGTCGAAAGGAAGAGAGAGAAGATCGTCTTTCCGATCTACAGAAGAAGATCGATGAAGCTGCTGAAGAAATACGTCATCTTACTCAAGATGACCAGGACCGAAGACCTCCACAAAGAGAACTTCGTCAAGACAATTCCTACAATGATGATGATTGGTAAGACGATTTCCATCATGGAAATTTTGCTTTTGATGATACTTCTCCTCTATCAGCAGAACTGCAGGCTACCCCATGGCCCCCTTCATACAAGCCACCTCAGATCCCCATGTATGATGGGCACTCAGATTCGAAGCAGTTCTTGATGAGCTACGAAGCAACTATATCTTCGTACGGGGGCAATACCGCAATCATGGCGAAGTCCTTCGTCATGGCAGTCCGAAGTGTGGCCCAGACATGGTACTCTTCTCTCCGGCCAGGGACAATCATGTCATGGCAGAAGCTTAAGGATATGCTGGTCACCAGCTTTCAAGGGTTTCCGACGAAGCCAGTCACTGCTCAGGCTTTGTTCCAGTGCACCCAAGACCATGAGGAATACCTTTAGGCATATGTCTGAAGGTTTTTGCGTCTGAGAGCACAAGCGCCCACAGTGCCTAATGAAATCGTCATCGAGGCCATGATCAAAGGTCTTAGGCCATGGCCTACGGCTCAATACTTTGCCAGGAAACTCCCACAGACCCTGGAGAAGCTGCTTTAGAAAATGGATGAGTACATCCGGGCTGACAATGACTTCCGCCAAAGAAGGGAAGAAGCTTATAGATTTTCTGAGATGACTAGGGGCTTCGGAGGAAGAATCCACCCTAGGCATGTCAGATCAATCCACAGCTCCAGTCAGAACGATGACAAAGGAGGCCAGTTTTAGAGGCCACAACACAACACATAGTCTTCAGGACAGCAGCAAAGCTCCTTCAGGCCACCAGCTCCAAGGGGCAGAGGCGGCAGGGGCTTCGGAGGTAGATATGGGGATCAGCCCAGAAAGATCTATTGCTTATTCTATGGTGAAGATAAGGGCCACACGACAAGAACATGACAGATTACCATTCAAAAGCAAAAAGAGATCACCGAAGCAGAAGCTCGGCAGAATCAGCCGAAGCAGGTCCTACATACTGCTTCGTGTCACTCTCCCAACATACCAGAATATGTGGGCAACCAACCTGCAGCTTCTATTGCTTCGGCAAGCCATTCACAAGCATCCTGGCCTCAGCTCCCACCGCCACCACTATTACAACCTACTTACACCCGAAGCCAGCAGCCAGAAGGGCGCCAGCACCCCCAACAGCAATGTGACTTCAGGGAAGAGTCCGAAGCTTGTACAGTCAACAACACTATACCAGAATCAAAGTATATATACTGAGCAATATCCTACTTCTGAAATACTTTTATTTTCTATGCCATTTTGCTTTCTGTATAAGGAACAAGCAATGAAAACTTAGTTTTAATTTCTTGTAATGATTCTGCCTGTACCAGAATGAAATATTTCTTCTTCACAGATTTACGAAGCTCAAAAGTCGTTCCTAAGGGAATGCAGAGCCAACATAAACGAAGCTACAAAAGTCGTTCCTAAGGGAGCACAGCGTAAGTTTTTTGCTCAAAAGTCGTTCCTAAAGGAATGTAGAGCCAAAATTGACGAAGCTACAAAAAGTCGTTCCTAAGGGAGCGCAGTGTAAGTTTTCTGCTCAAAAGTCGTTCCAAAGGGAATGCAGAGCCAAATACCGCCGAAATATAAGGTGATGTTCAAAATTTGTTCCTAAGGGGATGCAGAACTTATACCGCCGAAATAGAAGGCGAAGAAGTTCAAAAGACGTTCCTAAGGAGATGCAGAACTTATATCACCGAAATAGAAGGTGAAGAAGCTCAAAAGTCGTTCCTAAGGGGATGCAGAGCTTGTGTATTCCAGTGTGGGTGTGTGGGTGTGTGTCTTCGGCATCCTCATCATTTTGCATCATATCATCGCATCATTTCGCATAACATTACATCATACATCATATTGCATTGACGGTACAAGAATCGAATACGAAGCCAATCTTCGGCAAATGCTTCATCAAATTGACAATGTGCTAAGGCACGAAGTAAGCTTCAGGAAATACAGTTTTATCAGCCTTGTCATAAGAAGGGATCTCTTTCTTTACGAAGCATGAAAAGAACGGAAGGTGTTTTTTCGCCGAAGGCTCAAAAACGGTATGTGTGTAAATTTCATGCACCACAAAGAAATAAATTACAATAATTTACATATTCCATTTAATGTTACATACATCAAATATCACATAGTTTTGTTACAATAGAAGCCTAATCTTCCTTCAATTGTTCCATACATTCTAGCATTTCAAAACATTATTACAATAAAGTCTATTCCTCTATAAGGACTTTTTCTGCAACTTCATTCAAGAGTTTGTCGACGACTTCGTCGATAATGGAGTCTACCATGCTTATAATTTCCAATGCTTCCTTCATTTCTGGATTAGCAAGGGGATCGTATGGCTCCAGAGGCGGGGATAGTTCAGCTGAAGTAGGTAAACAGATTAGTTCGAAGCCGCAAAGCAAGTACCGAAGCTAAAATAATCAAGAAATAATACATATACGCCTTTCGCGTTCTGCAGCTTCTTCAGCTCGTTTTGCTTCTGCCCGGGCGTCGTGGGTGTCTTTTTCACTCTTTTCTATAATCTCGTGGGCCAGCTCTCGGCCACCATTCACCCAGACATAATTATAAAATTTCCCGCCCATTAAAGTTGCTTCAGCTGAAAGATCCTTCGTATCGTCTATGGAGAAGGCAGCTTCGGCCTAGGCTATAGCCTTAACATGATCACATCCGGCCTTCTCCAGAATAGCCGAGATTCCCCGCGCACCGGAAAACGCGCAAACATCCCCACGATCACTCAAAATTTCCTCGAAGGCTTTGGCTTCTCCACTTATCCATTCAACAACGCCCTCGGGGTCGCCTCGTATGAAGTTTTCTTCAGCAGAGTAGGCACCCACTTTGGCGAAGCTAGTTTTAATTTCTTCACGCAATCCAAGGATTTCTCAAAGCACCTTTCCTTGGATTCGCGAAGTTCTTCAACATTTTTCTCTAGCTTATTTTTATAATTATCACTGATTTCTTGATTAGCCTGTGCGAGCGCGCAGTTCTCCTTAGCTTCGGCCAGTTGTCTCCGAAGGTCTTCAATTTCGGTTTTCTGGGCTTTTGCCTGAGCTTTGTAATTAGCTTCGTCCTCCTTTACTTTGTTCACCAATGAAATCAAAATTTTGTCTTTCTCTAGACCTTCGTTTCTCAATTCAATCACCTCAGAGTGAAGGTTGTTAAGAGCCATTGTACAGCCTTCGTCTTCGGCGCTCTTCTGAGACCTCAAGGCATTACTAAGAATTAAGCCCTACAAAGAAGAAGAAAGAGTTAAGCATGGCAATAAAATACTTCATTTTCTAGCTTCAAAATTAACCTCTATACATTTATACTATTGTACGCGAGGCTGTCAGCAAGATCATCCTTCGATAAGACCGAAAGGCCTTATTCAAGCTTAGGAAATCCCATACTCTTAGCCATCTCCCGGCAAATAGATATTTCTTTGTTATCCGGGAGACAGTACATGAAATCATCTTCGTTACTACCATTGAACACTAAGGCCCCCTTCGGATATTTCAGTCTTTGGGCGTAGTGTTTGGCTTCCAAGATTTCTTCTTCAGATAATTTCTTCCCCGAAGCATGTCGAACAATGTAATCTGTATCCTCAGCTAAGGCTTTGGGGACTGGAGATTTTGCTTTTTCTGTCGTCTTGCCGGTATCTGAACTTTGCTGACCCACCTTATCTTCAGGCACGTCGGTCTTCGGCTTAATAGGCGTTGAAGGCCCAGCTTCGGCTTCGACTTGATTTTTGGCAGCATCGACAGTTTTCTTGGTAGAAGCAGGAGTTAAGGCCTTCGTGGTCTCTATAATAGCGTCTAATACGCTGGCCATCCTTCTCCTCTTGGGAGTTGCGGCAGGAATTTTCTGCATCTTTGGCAAATCTGCCTCTGCCAGTGGGCTTAGGATTTCTGGCGTTTTCATCACTTCTTCCACCTTTCAGCCTTATCATCTCTAGCTTTGGCTGGCTCGACTTTAGGTACCTTCGGCACTACAATCGGCTCTTCAGCACTCTGCACATTGGGAGCAGCTTGCCTTGCTTCGACAGTTGAAGAGGCTCCTTCGCTAAATTCAGGCACTGCAACCGGTTCAATATAATGCGGCCGGTGGGTCAGAACCTTCATCTTTTTGCTCTTCGGCTCAGCTGGGGTGGCCGAAGCGGCAGTCTTTCTCTTTTTCCCTTGCCCTCGTAGCGGGTAGTGGTAATCAGGGTATACGAAGCCAATTGCATCAAATACCCTGTTCAATCTTTTCTTGCCCCGACCCCCGAAAGCTGCGGAGAAAGCATTATCTTCGGCCTTGGAGTATGCCCCGAGTAGCTCATCACTGGTAGCTTCAATACATTTCAGCCACTCATCATATGGCTCATCAAACTTCTCCCTAAATATGAAAGTATACTTTAATCGAACCAGGCCACCTTCACTCAATTCAGCAACAGTATCCTTCGGCATTTCCCAATTCTCCACAAGTGGCCATACCCTGAAGGTTATGTGCTCTTGAATTAAATCCCTCATACCAACAAAGGCACACACAGTACTAAAGGCCTTCTGGCACGCTTCAACATCACTATCAATATTCACCTTCGGCCTTCGGAGGCCGAAGCGAGACCAGATGGGACGCTGGATAATTTCCTTGATGTCCTCCCTTTCCTTAAATCATTTTAACGTAAAACCACTCCTCCATCCAAGCCTCGGGCCATCTTTTCCGGAATGTTGGCACTGGGTGGCTTGCATTGGGGCGAACAATAAATCCATAACAACTGAAGTTGTTGTGGTACTATTCTTTGCGAGTAGCCTTCGTTTCATATAAAAGCTCATGCATACTGCAGAAGCACTTCGCGCTTGGCTCTAGCCCCTGAATCCTTACAGCCCAGACAAAAATCCCCATCCTAATTATAGCTTCGAGGGTGATCTGATGAAGGAAGATCTGGTATATCTTCAGCACTTCAACCACAAACTTGCTCAAAGGGAATCGAAGACTAGCCTTAAAAAAGCTTCGATAGATAACAACTTCATTTCCCTCAGGAGCAGGGACGATATTGTCTCCACCAACCCTCACGACAGACAAGTCACGAAAGTACCTTCCTCTCATGTTGTCAATATGACTTTGTTTAATAGTCGTTTTTTCGAAGACGGCATGGCTTGGTCGCCAGGGCCGATATTCAGAATCTTCGTCTCCACTCTCCACATCATAACTATCACTATCATCAGAATCTTCAGAAAAACCCTCCATTATCTCTTTAGTAATCTTCTCTGTATTCGTTTTTGCCATAGACTCATAAAATCCGGCGATAAAAGGATCCACAGCTTTCTTTTCTTCATACAACTTTGTCTCCTCGGTTAGCTTCGTTTCATCAGTCGTCTTCTTTTCCTCAGTCATCTTCTCCCCAAACATGGCGCAAACACGTCTTTAAACTGAAGCTCAAAAAATCTTAAAAATGAGGCGAGAGCTAGTGAGTAAGATCCAAAAGTTTGAGAAAATAACACAAATGGCAGAAATGGCGTATCAAATGTTGCCGGTGTGGTTTCCTATTTATATACCTAGCGCTCTGCAACTTGGGGGGCCCCGTCTGTCATCGACTGTTGCTATTCTAGCAAAGGGAAGGTGTTTTTTCGGACCTTCGACTTAAGGCCTTTGTTCACGTCGCAATCTGAATTCATTATTATAACAAATTAATACTGCGAGGGGCTACTGTTGGGTGCCTTCGTCTTCCGAAGGTCCTCAAAAACATGATTAACAATGTTTCCCAAAAGTGATATATGTACAGGAACCTTCGGACTCGGAATGAAGATGCACACAATATGAAAAGCATGGTCGGGACGAAGGTTGAACCGGTTCCGAAGCTACGCGCAAGGAAGCTTCGGTTCAGCAGCAGAAAAAGGAACCGACTTAAAGAGGAAAAGGCTATCTAGTCCTCGATAGATTGCCCTTAAGTCAATAGTAAACATAAAGGGCATGAATGTAATTTTACACAGGTGCCATGTGCCTATAAATAGATGAACAGTACCCCCGTACTGTTCACGCTGACTTGTATTCATTCGTGCGTCACGCTTGGACTTTTGCCTTCTGTGAAGCCGAAGGTACAAATGTAATTCAATATTGTTTATGTTCATTCATGATAAGATAAAAAAGATATATTAAGGATGTCATATGATTATTCATGTTATTTCTCTTGTTTCATATGCTTCTTCTTTCATTAATATATGATGCGATGATGAAGGTACGTCCTTCATGACCTTCGTCTGAAGATCATTATATCCTAAGGGAAATAATGCTTCGAAGGACGAAGGGCTTTAACCATTAACATTTTGTGTTGCCTTGTTTTTAATTCATAACATTTGAGAACAAGTCCCCAACAAGCTCATCGGGTAACTGGGCAACAATAGCTGTGTGGACATGCTCCTTCCGACTCAAGGCATCCGTAACCAGATTCGCCTTGCCAGGATGATAATGAATCTCCAAGTCATAGTCTTTGATGAGCTCCAACCAACGGCGTTGCCTAAGGTTGAGATCTTTCTGAGTGAAGATATGCTTTAAGCTCTTATGATCAGTGTAGACTTGGCACTTAGTTCCCATAATATAATGCCTCAAAATCTTGAGTGTATGCACTGCGGCTGCCAATTCTAAGTCATGAGTGGGGTAGTTCAAGTCATGTTTCTGCAACTGGCGAGACACGTAGGCGATAACATGTCCTTCTTGCATAAGAACACATCCTAAGCCCAGGCGGCTTGCATCACAATATATATCAAAACCCTTCTGTAGATCTGGCATAATCAACACTAGAGCTGACATCAATTTAAACCTCAGTTGATTGAAACTCTCTTGGCATTCCCAGGTCCAATCAAACTCCTTTACCTTCTCTAATAGTGAGGTCATAGGCTTAGCAATCTTGGAAAACCCTTCAATAAATTGTCGTAATAGCCCGCGAGTCCCAGGAAACTCTGGACCTCCTCGACTGAACTTGGTATCTTCCAACCCACTATCGTTGTTACTTTAGTCGGATCCACTGAGATTCCACCCTTGGAGACGATGTGCCCAAGGAATGGTATTTCATCAAGACAAAACTCACACTTCCTGTATTTGGCATAGAGTTGATTATCCCTTAACTTCTGTAGCACCATTCGCAAATGTTCCTCATGATCACTATCATTCTTGGAATAAATAATGATGTCGTCAATGAATACCACGACGAACTTGTCCAGATACTCCATGAACACCTTGTTCATCATATTCATGAAGTAGGCTGGTGCATTAGTTAAGCCAAACGACATGACTGTGAATTCATATAGACCATATCAGGTAGAGAAAGTCGTCTTGGGAATATCAGAAGGCCTAATCTTCATTTGGTGGTAACCCAATTGGAGATCAATCTTAGAGAATACCCTGGCACCTCTCATCTGATCAAATAAATTTTCAATACGAGGTAAAGGATACTTGTTCTTAATTGTGACATCATTAAGTGATATATAATCCACACACATCCTTTGTGATCCAGCCTTTTTCTGTACAAACAGAACCGGCGCTCCCCAAGGTGAGGAACTCAGACGAATGTACCCAGTCTCCTATAACTCTGTTACCTATTTCTTAAGTTCTTTTAGTTCTTCTACTGACATCCTATATGGCCTTTTTGTAATAGGAGCGGTTCTAGATAAGAGGTAAATGACAAATTCAACTTCCCTATCTGCTGGCATTCCGGGTAACTCCTCTAAAAATACATCAGGAAAATCTCTAACCACACGGAAGTTACTGCTTACAAATTTCCCATCTACTAGAAATACAGCAGGTCTGGTAGAGGCGGTTATGGAAATCTCAACTTCGAATCTTTCTCCTTTAGAGCTGGTGAGTTCTACAGTTCCCCTAGCATAGTGTATAACTGCCTTTGCTTTTCTTAACCATGACATACCAAGGATTAGGTCAATACTACTCTCCTCTAATACTATAAGTGTAGCCCAGAATTCCCTTCCCATAATTGTCAAGGTTAATCTGTTGGTCATATAATTTGCTTCGATAGGCCCTTTAGGGGTAATTACTATTAGTGGCTTTTTGCATATTTTGTAGTGGTAACTCATTTGTGTTGGCATATCGAGCAGAAATAAATGAATGTGTATCACCAGAATCAAATAGTATTGCTGCATGAATTGAATATAAAACATACCAATAGCGATGTCAGCTCCGTCTGCGGTAGCATCAGCACTGACTTGATTGACTCTGGCAATGCTGAATCCCTTGCCAGAACCTGGAGTTTGTTGCTTGTTTTGGACGGGTGTACTGGCAATCCTCTGCGGACAAACATTAGCATAGTGCCCAACCTGACCACACTTATAGCATGTGGTGCCTGCAATTTGTCCTGCGGGTCTCGCCGGGGTGCCAGTGGGGGCAGCCTGACGAGTGTGTGGAGTTTGTGGGGTCCCCTGCGGTGCATACTGAGCTGGACACTAACCTCCTCCAGTACGAGCCCGTGTACCCTAAGGCAGAACATAGCGAGGACTCCTGGGTGATAGCCTTCCTCTTTATATCCCCCAGCTGAACACGCTTGTGTTTAATAGCTAGAGCCTTGTCAAGAAGCCTCTGTAATGACAGAAAGGTGTGAGCAACCAGTGCATACTGCAGTGGTCCATTAAGTCCCTCTATGAAGTGTTCCTGCTTCCTTTCATTTTCTGCCACTTCATCTGGAGCATACCGTGATAGCTGAATAAATTTGTCATGGTATTCACTGACTGACATATTACCTTGCTTCAGCAACAGAAATTCCTTCTTCTTTATCTTCATCAGTCTAGCAGGAATGTGATAGTTTCTGAATTGCGTAGTGAATTCTGCCTAGGTGATATTGTTGGCATCATCATGAGCATCAGTGTAAGAATCCCACCAGTCAGCAGCAGGGCCAGTAAACCGACCAGAAGCATAAAGCACCTTCTCTCGGTCAGAGCATTGGGCGATATTCAGCATCTTCTCCACAGACTTCAGCCAATCATCAGCGTGCAGAGAATCTGGAGAGCTGGCGAATGTCGATGGATTGTGACTCATGAACTCCCGGTGCTTGTCCTGGGGTGGAACTAGTGGTGGTGGTGGAGGCATTGGTGCTTGTTGCTGTCATACCATCCTTTCTTGTCTCATTTCCTCTCTCATCTCCTGCCTTTCCTGGCGCATCTCTTGACGTTCCTGCCGCATCTGAGCTTGCATATCCATCATAGTATTTGCCATCGGTTGTAGCATCTGCATCTAAGCTACAACCACTGGATCTGTCCTAGCCGGTGGAGAATTCGGAGGATTCATTTCTGCTTGCCGTTGTCTAAGCACCCTCTGGTTGTGTGGGTTGGCAGGTAGATCAATTCTGCCTCCCTTCCTGGTATTGACCATCTGGGTCAGAAACACATGGTAAGAAAGAATTATAGACAAGACGAGTAATTATGAGACATGATCGTTTGAGAGTTTTATTAGCTAAGTGGATTAGTGTGTCACCTACTAAGGCTAATTCATTACCTTATGGTGGTACATGCTAGAATGCCCTTCTATACTATTTTAGTCAATCAGGGAAGCAAATCAGGCATTTATCATCAGAACAATCATCCAAACACTTTAGATAGAGAAAATAATTTTAATTTTTGTCTTAGGTCTCCTATCTCTTTAAAGGGTAAAAAATGTAGGATTCCAAAGTGTGAAATCCTCCTTGTCTTAGAATAGAAAAGGTAAGAGTAATCAGAGTAGAACAGTAGAAGGTGAGACATGATCAAGAAAATATAGAAAGAATCAGAGTAAGGTAAGTAGGTAAGGGTTTTGTCCAGATCTATCTAGGTTTCGTCCTACATTCAACATTTCCTCTGATACCACTTCTATCACACCAGGATTTAAGGGATAAAGCTGGGTGCGTCTCATATGTGCGCCAAAGAAGAACACCATATATAATGACAAAGTGTATAGAGATAAATGTCACAAATATCATAAATGTCATTATTACATAGCGAAAGTCTTACAACAATAAATGATAATAATAAAGCGAACTAAGTGTTGGAACTTGCTCTCGGTTGCAAGGGGATCCAACAAGGGTGAACGGTGGTGTCAACAGGGCTCACGCGTTAGATGGCAAAAGCTCTGTTAATCTGGCCTCTCACGGGCACTGTACAGGGGTATTTATAGGTACCTGAGCGCGCAGCGCCTTGAGCTAAGGACGCATGTGCCCTCAACTACCTAGATTATCCCCAGAATATTCCCATAAAGCGGGGTTACAGACCGTAATTACAGGGATGTCCTTACAAATTAGGCCCGTAACGCACGGCGGCCACGCGGGGCCCGTAACGATGGGCCGGATTACACGTGGGCCTCTGAGCTGGACGAGGCTGCGCTGTGGGATGCCCTTCGTCGCCAGTCTTCGTCTGGTGCGGTACATGCGAAGGGTGTCCCTGCCTGTTTTGTCTCTGTTAGCTCAGCTGCTGCAGCGAAGACTTCGAGCGAAGGGTGGCGCCTTTGCCTTTGCCCCAACATTTGCCCTCCGAGGGACCAGTTCGACAAAGTCACCTGGTGCCGAAGACGTCGCTAGATGGCGGAGACGCTGCCCTCGCTCGAAGTGGTTCCGTGGGGGGTTTTGATATGACCGTTGATTGACGGCGTACTGTTGGATTGCGGGTTTCCCGAAGAGCCGCGCCCTGCCTATAAAAGGGGGCGGGGGTCGGCGCTTTTTGAACTTCACCTTCCGCGTCCCGCGAAAACCCTAGCCGCCCTTTCCGCCGTCTTGCTGCTCGTCTGCCCGCCGCGCTCTTGTTCGCCGGAGATCTGGCTCGAGTGAAGCAGACCGCCCGCCGCCGCCGATGGTACGTAGTGATGCCGTCCTCGTCTTCTTCCGCTGCCGCTACACCGCCGGCCGTTCCCTCGCCGCCGGCCGCCGCCTCGTCTGAGACGCTGAGTAGTTTATTGGCGGAGGAGTTGCGTGCCGGCGATTCTGTTGACTTTGGCGTATCGCGGATGTCGTCGGTCCGCGTGCAAGATATGCAACGGTTGGGTTACTTCGGCGGCGGAGTTGCTCGAGTCCCGGGGACGGAGGAAGTCCCCGAACCGGAGGGCGAGTTGGTTGTTTTCGAGGCGTTCTTCGCCGCCGAACTCCGTTTGCCTGCGCATCGATTTGTTGGCGAAGTCCTGCGCAAGTTCAACGTTCAAATACATCAGCTGACACCGAATGCCATAGTGGCTCTGTCGAAGTACGTCTGGGCGACGACTTCGTACGGCGGACAGCCATCAGTCGAGGTCTTTGCGAAGTATTATTGTTTGCACTGGCAGAAGAGAATGATTGGAGACGGAGTCGCTCAGTTTGGGTCCTGCACATTCACGCCGAAGACCGGCAAAACCACGATGCAAGTAGTGGAGTTGGTTCCCTGCGCCCGCAACAAGTGGGGCAACTGGAATGAATTTTGGTTTTACGTTGCTGAGGGCACCGTCGAAGGCCATGAGGGACTCCCCGTGTCCAAGATGTGCTCTCATTTTTACTCAGCGTACCCGCCCTTTGAAGTGGCGGAGGAGGATGTGGACGAAGGGGCCCTTCGGTGCGCCGCTGGTCTGAGCAATGGGCGCGACTTGGTTGAAGAATTCGTGGCGTACGGGGTGTGGCCCTTGGCGCATGGCTGGGCGTTGGGCGAAGTGTGCCCTCGCCAGATGCCTTTCTATGGCGGTAGGGTGGTGCGGAGTCCCGCCTTCGCCCTGAATCTGCAAAACCGCGATCCGGCCGCCTTTGTGCGTGAGGCGGAGGATGGGGCGGTGCGGCTTGTTGGACGTTACGTGCCGAGGACGGAGGGCCAGCGCAGCTGGGATATCCGCGGGTCGAATGACCGTTTGAACAGGGTTTTTGAATTAAATCAATTGCCATATGACGGCTACCCTGGTCAAGACGATGCGGACCGCCGTGGGAAGAAACCGGCGGTGGAGACTGGAGATGACCCTGCGCCGGCGGCCGCCCCATCCTCTAAAAAGAGAAAATTAGGTACTGCTGTGGGAGGACTTGGGGTTTCTGATGGTTTTGCTAGAGAGTTGATGAGGACGTGCGCGGCCCCGGGGGAAAGGATGTCTTCGCCCGAGCTCCGGGAGTCTTCGGCTCGGATGCTGAGGGTTACCGGGGGTTGTTGGCCTAGGAATGTTCCTATCCCCCGCGCGGCTGGCAGGGACTTTTTTACATCTCGCATGGTTCATCAATGGAGGGTTTTTCCTTACGGGCGGAATATTGCTGCTGTTGTGTCAGCAGTGATGGACAAGGATCGCCAGGGAGCTGCACAAAAGCGCCAGGCGGCTATCAGGCTCGTTGAAGCCAGGCCGAAGAGGCAGCGGGGGTCTGCGAAGGCTGCGGCCCCCGGCGGAGGCCGGCCGCCGCCGGTGGCGAAGTCGGGCGTCCCTACAGCTAGCAAGGCGCCGGAGGCAGCGGCGAAGGCGGTGCCGCCGTCCGGCGGAGTGGCGGAGGTCGCGAAGGCGGCGCGAGCGTTGCCGTTGTCGGGCAAACGTGTCGCCGACTTCGCCACTGATATTAGTGTGGAGGACTATCTTGGTGGTAAGTCGTTGGCTCTATTTATTTATTATATATTTTATTTTTATATTTTTTTTTGTTTTTTAATTTATTCGTTGGTACGTCGCAGGGTCGGGCGAGGGCCAACTTGCTATGGTTGCGCCTGCCGCGGCGACCACGACGGCTGCCGCAGTGCCAAAGGCGAAGGGCGGGGCTCTTAGCGCCGGGGGCGAGGTGTCAGCCCTCGCGGTTGTCATGGATGAGGCGGGCGCTGCGACCCGCCGGCTGAAGGAGGCGACAGAGGCGCTCAGTCAGGTCCGCTGAGCTGGACTTCGTCCCCCCCTTTTTTTTATCGGCTTGTTGGGGCCGCAGTCTTACGATTGCTCTGCAGGTGGCTGACTTCGCCAGCCGCACTGTGTCGGGGGCCCTCACGGCAGCTGTGGCTGCCGAAGTCGAGAGACTTCGGACACAACATGCTGACGCCGTTCGTGAGAAGTCGGCCGCCGACAGCAAGTGTCGCAAGCTGGCGGACAAGGTGGCCACGCTGGAGGGAGAGAAGGCTGACCTCCGGTGCCAGTTGGCGGGGGAGAGGAGGGAGACCAACGAGGCTCTTGTTAAGGCGCAGGCTGCGCAGGTGGAGGCTAACCTGGCACGGGCGGAGGGCAATCTTGCCAGGGAGCGCGCCGAGCAGCTGCAGGAGCGGCTCACCGCCCTGGAGAGCCGCGTGGAGAGGGCCGAGGCCATGTCGCGCGCAGAGGCGGAGCGGACGCTCTAGCTTCTCGTGGATACATACCGTGGGCTGGGCGCGGGGACCGGTGATTTCGAAGTGCCGGACCGGGAGCCCAGACTTCGCTGTCTGGAGTGGGTGCAGGAGGAGTTGCAAGCACTCCCCACCGTCGTGGAGGGCTTTATGGCGTATGCCTCCCTGGTCACCTGCGAGGGGGCGATGAACGCGCTCTCCCGCGAAGGGTGCCGGCACTTCGAGGTCTTCGACCAAGCCGATGAAGATTTCAAGCGAGATATCTTTAAGGTTGAGGACCCCGTAGTGAAGGAGTCCGCCGGAGCCCTCTACGACCGGATGTGGGGTCTGCATGGACGCGAGGTGGTCAGGGAGCGGGCCGAGACGGCGATGGCGCAGGTAACGTTTTCGTTTGTTTGGTGTTTGTTGGATGTGGGCTATGTGTGTGTTTGCTGAATTTTGTGTGTTTTGTCTTAGGCGTTGCGTGGCGAGAAGGTGGACGACTTTGGGGCGTTGAACAGCATGCTGTCTGACCCGGAGCCGACCCTGGGGACCGCGGAAGACGCGCCGGGTGCCCCCGCATCCGCTGCGGCCGGCGAAGGCCTGCCCCCGGAGGTCGCCGAAGGCACGCCTGATGCCCTCGCAGCCGCTGCGCCGAGTGCTGAAGATCCCGCAGCGGTGGCGGCGGAAGCAGCAGCGGAAACAACGGCGAAGCCAACGGCGGAGGCTCCCGCAACGTCAGAGCCGTCGCAGGTGGCGTAGTGGGTGCAGAGGGTTAGGGAAATTTGTATATTTTGCTGAATTTTGGTTGCTGCGCAGGTTCAAGATTTTGGGCCTGCGCACACAACCGCTACTACTAAATTTTTGGCGGCTTCGACCGCGGAAGATGGTAATGAATGTGGTGGATCTGCATCTGTGTGTTTTGATTGTGCTGACTCTGGGAGCTCGGTTGAGTGGACTGAGGAGTCGGAGGAGGAGGACTTGGACTATTTTGCGGCCTTGGATGTGGCTGCGGCGGAGGCTTCGCCGCGCGTTGCGGACGCAGGAGATGCGCCAGGTCCTAGCACCGGGCGACGACGACGAAAGGCGATTGCGAAACGTAGAGTTAGTGGGGCGGAGGGGGCTCGGCTTCGTGTGAGTGGGGCTGACCGGCAGGAACTGTTGTCTTTGCCGGCCGCCGTGAATACAGGTGAAGGGGAACTGCGAAGTCTTTTTGCGGGTGAGGAGCTTAGGATAATGTTATTTAATTATAGGGAGATGGGAATTATTCCTAAGGTTGAGCCGATGTAGAGTGTGGTGCCCTTGCTTGTATATGTAGAGGCTTGTATGATGAAGTTGTGTGCCCTCGCTTGTATACGTGTGCGAAGGCGTTGTGTACTTTGTCTGGTTTGTTCTGTTGTGCTGATGTGATTATAGTTGGTCTTGGCGCGGACGGTTTGATGTTGTCGTTTCTGCCTTTGTTAGGCGACTTCCGAGCGGATAGTCTTCGCGGCAGACTTTGGTTTTTGCGCATTTGTTGTGCTAGTCCGGCTGCACCCTTAGGCGACTTGTGCGCGGATAGTCTTCGCGATAGACTCTGGTTTTTTCGCACTTGTTGTGCTAGTCCGGCTGCACCCTTAGGCGACTTCTGCGCGGATAGTCTTCGCGATAGACTCTGGTTTTATCGCACTTGTTGTGCTAGTCCGGCTGCACCCTTAGGCGACTTCTGCGCGGATAGTCTTCGCGATAGACTCTGGTTTTTTCGCACTTGTTGTGCTAGTCCGGCTGCACCCTTAGGCGACTTCTGCGCGGATAGTCTTCACGATAGACTCTGGTTTTTTCGCACTTGTTGTGCTAGTCCGGCTGCACCCTTAGGCGACTTCTGCGCGGATTTGTCGCACGCGAGGGTTGCTAGCGCTTAGCCTCGCGGTGACCTCGTGTTGGTCGAATGTCGAAGACCGTCGTCTCGGTCTTTTTTCGACGCATGTTTCTGCGGGGGATTTTTCACACATATATTACATGGCTCCGCCTCGTTAAAAACCTCACCCCCCGGGAGGAAAAGAGTGCGGGCCGATACAAGATTGTTTGTGCGAATTACAAGGGCGAAATCAGCCCTGAGGAGTCAAACAAAAAATTTACGGAGGTTGTCGATGTTCCAGGAGTGCTCCAGGTCCTCGCCGCTTGGCGTTGTGAGCCTGTAAGCACTAGGGGAAGCTTTTGTCTTGACTATAAAGGGGCCCTCCCACCTGAGCTCCAGCTTGCCCTTGGACTCCGTCCGAGCTGTCCGGATGAGTACGAGGTCCCCCTCGCTGAACTCCCTCGGGATGACTGAGTGGTCGCGCCATGCTTTGGTCTGGGCTTGGTACTTGTTCAGGGCCTGTAGGGCGAAGACTCGGTCTCCGTCAATGAGATCCTTTGAAGTTGGCTCGTCCACGTCGGGGACGGCTGACGGGACTGTTCGCGGGGACCCATGCTTTATTTCTTGCGGGGTCATGGCCTCCGATCCGTATAGAAGGCGGAAGGGAGTAAACCCGGTCGCCCTGCACTCAGTCGTGTTTAGTGCCCATACTGCCTCAGGTAGCAAATCGGTCCATCTGCCCTTCCTTTCATCAAGGAGCATTTTCTTGACAGCTGTGAAGATTTTCCCGTTGGCGCGTTCCACGACCCCGTTGGACTACGGATGATAGACTGAAGCGAAGGCAAGCTTGGTGCCAATGGAGAAGCAAAAATCTTTGAAGTCTTGGTTATCAAACTGCTTGCCGTTGTCAACTGTCAGTTCGGACGGTACTCCGAAGCGGCAAACAATGTTCTGCCAGAAGAATTTTTGGGCAGTCTTTGATGTTATTGTAGAGACAGCCGCGCCTCGATCCATTTGGTGAAGTACTCGACAGCGATGAAGGCGAACTTAAGGTTCCCTTGAGCGGTGGGCAGGGGCCCGACGATGTCCAGGCCCCAGCGCTGGAGAGGCCATGTATGGGCGATCAGCTTTGTATACTGCGAGGGGCTGCCCGACCGAGGAGAAAACTTCTGGCAGGCTTCGCAGGACCGGGTGACCCGATTTGCGGCGCAGATCATTGCGGGCCAGTAAAAACCTTGGCGGATCACCTTAGCAGCTAGGGCCCTTGGCCCTGCGTGAGAGCCGCACGTGCCACTGTGGACTTCACGTATGATCTGCATGCCTTCGGCTTCGGTGACGCACTTAAGCATTGGCTGACTGACCCCTTTTTTGTAGAGTTGGCCTTCAATCAGTGCGAAGTCTCGGCTTCGATGTTTGAGGCGCTTGGCCTCACTGATGTCGGCTGGATGGTAATACCCCTGTAGGAACAGGGTTATTGGTGCCCGCCAGTCCTCGGTCATGATAAGGTTGACTATGCGGTGGCCCTCGCTGTCGTTGGTTATTTGGAGCCCTTCGGGGCTCCGGACGGCTGGCGTGCCGATGATGTGAAAGAACACGTCGGAGGGCAGAGTTTCGCCCCTGGCGGCAGCCTTGGCCAATGCGTCGGCCTCTTCATTCTTGGCCCGATCCACATGCTGCAAGGTGAACCCCTTGAATTGCCTCTCGAGACTTCGGATGGCCGCGAGGTACTGCATGAGCGCGGGGTCCTTTGCCGCATAGTCTTTCTCGACTTGGCCAGCAACTACCTTGGAGTCTGTTTTGATGATGCAGGTGGTGACTCCGAGGGCCCTCAGCTTGCGGAGGCCGAGGATGACTGCTTCGTATTCTGCTATATTGTTTGTGCATCTGTCGGATTCCAGATTGAAGCTGAGTCGTGCTGCATATCTGTGCTTGACCCCGACTGGTGAGGTGATGACTGCAGCGACGCCTGCCCCCGCATGGCACCATGCGCCATCGCAATGGATCGTCCAAACCTTCTCTGCGGATGGGTCTGGCTGTGTTGTTGGCCCAGTCCAGTCGACGACGAAGTATTATTCCTCGACGCCACAAAGCTGACTAGGAGGCGCCACCTAGATCAACTCGCACTCCTTATTGTACGACTCCTCCTGGACCACCTGTTCTTCTCCTGTGGGGGGGCTTTATATATCGCAAGGGTGAGCTCACAAAAGATCATAGCTTAACAAGTTGTGGGAAATAATGTGCATGAACTCACCAAAGGTGGGAGTTTGTGTGAAGTGTAAGGCTGACCTATAAATAAAGGTTTAAGCTGAGCACTGCTTTTAATAAGTTGGTCAAATTTTAATAGCAGTTACTAAATGTAAGTAGATACCAAAACACAGTAATAATAGATCAAAATTAATAATAAATCCAAATGTGATGCAAATGACAAATTGAATTTAATTCCATAAATTAATTGTTGGGGGCCTTCGGCTTCCGAAGGTCCTCAAAAACGTAATTTGACTATGTTTTCCAAGAGAAATATGTGAACAGATACCTTCGAAGTCAGATTGCGAGTGTACAAGAGCATGGTTAAGACAAAGCTTGACTGGGACGGCGATCACGACGAAGGATAAGACGATCACGAAGCTATGTGCAGAAGAGCTTCGGCATAACGGCGGGAAGGGGAAACCGACTTAAAGATGAAAAGCCAAATTAGACCTCGAAGAATTACTATAGAGTTATTGATAAATGTAAAGGGCATTAATGTAATTTTGCATGGGCTGCGACCCGTGCCTATAAATAGGTGAACAGTATTCCCGTACTGTTCACGCTGACTTGACATTCACTTTTGCGTCACGCCTGTATTCTCATTCCTTCAAGCCGAAGGTACATTTGTAATTTATTATTGTTTACACAAGTAATATAAATGGAAATAGATTAATAATAATGTTTATAAAAATTATGTTACTTTCTGTACTTTGTATAAGTGTTCTCCATTTTTTATCATAATCATGAAGGTATGTCATTCATGACCTTCGTCCTAGATTCATTATATCCGAAGGGAAATAATGATTCGAAGGACGAAGGGCTTTGATATTTAACATTTTATGTTGCCTTGTTCTTGATTCATATGATTTGAGAACAAGTCCCCAACATTGGCGCCCACCTCCGGTGAACTCACTTCCATTTTTTGAGCCTTGAACACCTTCGGCAAGCATCACCTTCGTCATGCCGCCGAAAAAAGCTTCAGCGACAGGGGCTGGTACTCTACAGCCGCTGGATCCCAATCAGGACGTCCTTTCTCTCAGGGAGGCCCGAAGTCAAAAGAGGAAGGCTACTAGTCCAACGCCTCCGGAGGACGACTTGGACCAGGAAATCCAAAACCTGGAAATGCTTCAGTAACAGGTTCAACAGAAGAAGGAGAAGATGACTCGTCTAGCTGACCTTCAGAGGCAGATAGATGAAGCGTCGGAAGAGGTTCGTCATCTTGTTCAAGATGACCAGAGCCGAAGGCCTCAGCGCAGAGAGCTCCATCAGGAGGGTTTCTACAATGAGGAAGACTGGTATGAAGATTTCCATCATGGAAATTTTGCTTTTGATGATGCTTCTCCTTTGTCAACAGAATTACAGGCTACACCATGGCCCCAGTCTTACAAGCCACCTCAGCTCCCCATGTATGACGGTCATACAGACCCGAAGCAATTCTTGATGAGCTATGAGGCAACCATATCTTTGTATGGTGGCAATACGACAGTCATGGCAAAGTCTTTTGTCATGGACGTCAAGAGCGTCGCTCAGACTTGGTACTCTTCTCTTCGGCCAGGGACAATCACCTCATGGCAAAAGTTGAAGGATATGTTGATAACCAGCTTCCAAGGATTTCAGACAAAGCCAGTCACTGCTCAGGCTCTATTCCAGTGTACCCAGGACCACGAAGAATACCTTCAGGCGTATGTCCGAAGGTTTCTGCGTCTGAGGGCACAGGCGCCAACAGTGCCTAATGAAATTATCATTGAGGCCATGATTAAGGGGCTTCGGCCGGGACCTTCAGCGCAATACTTTGCCAGGAAGCCACCACAAACTTTGGAGAAGCAGCTCCAGAAGATGGACGAGTATATTCGAGCTGACAATGACTTCCGCCAAAGAAGGGAGGAAGCATTCAGGTTCTCTGAAATGACCAAGGGCTTCGGAGGAAGATTTCACCCGAGGCACGTTAGGTCAATTCATAACTCTACTCAAAGTGATGATCGAGGGAGCCAGCAGCAAAGGCCACAATACTCTTCACAAGCTTCGGGGCAGCAGCAAAGTTCTTTTCAGCCGTTAGCGCCAAGGGGCAGAGGCACCAGGGGCTTCGGGGGAAGGTTTGGAGATCAGCCAAGAGAAATTTACTGCCTATTCTGTGGTGAAGACAAGGGCCATACCACCAGGATGTGCCACGTTACCATCCAGAAGCAGAAGGAGATAGCAGAAGCAGCAGCGCAACAAAGTCAGTCGAAGCAGGTCATGCATACTGCTTCGTATCATTCGCCTTATATTCCAGAATATGTAGGCAACCACCCTGCAGCTTCTGTTGCTTCGGCAAGCCAACCCCAAGCATCTTGGTAGCAGCCTCCACCGCCACCACCGACACAAAGAGGTCAGCAGCCAGAAGGGAGTCAGCGCATTAACCTTCAGCGGGACTTCAGAGAGGAGTCCGAAGCTCGCACAGTCAATAGCACTGTGCCAGAGTCGAAGCACATTTACTGACAAATATCCTACCTCAGCAGCAGCTCTTTCGCATTTTCATATTCACTATTCCTTTCTTTTTAATAAGGAATAATTAAGGGTAGTTTTAATGTCTTTTATCGCGTTTCAATTCTTTGGCATAGTGATTAGCTTCAAAAACTTCTTCTTCGGATAATTTTTCCCTGAAGCATGTCGCACAATATAATCGTATATTTTGGAAGGTGCTTCGGGGGCAGCAGTATCAATTTCTTCAACCAAAATTGGCTCTGACATTTTCATTTTTTCGGTTGCCTTTGCAATTTTCGTTTCTTCTGTTTCCAAAGGTTTTACCTTGGTTGGCTCTGAAGGCCCGGTTTCAGTTCCAGTCTGTTGCTTCGAAGCTTCAGCAACAGATGCTTCAGCAGATGCTTCAGAAGTTTCAGCAGTCTTCTTTGGAGTTCTGCTTGAAGATTTAATTGTCTCCAAAACATCTAACACATTAACCATTCTTTTTCTTTTCGGGGTCACTATTGACGCCTTTTTAATTTTTGCTACTTCAATTTCTCCTGAAGGACTTAAAATTTCTGATATTTTCACTCCCTCAGCTGATGTTTTTGCTTCTTCAGCCTTTGGTTCTTCCATCTTTTCTGTTACTGGCACTTCGGCTAACTCTTTGATTTCTAGCAGCAGGGTTGGTTCTTTAGCTTCGGTGGCCGAAGAGGTCTCACCGGCGAACTCAGGCACCGTGGCTGGTTCAATATAGCGTGGTCGGTGTGTGAGAACCTTTACCCTTTTTCTCTTCGGTGCTGGCTCGTTAGGAGCGGCTGAAGCAGTTTCTTTCACACAAGTTGTGCCTTTTCTTTTTTGCCCCCGCGCTGGATAGCGGTAGTCGGGGTAGACAAAACCAATTGCATCAAATACTCGGTTGAGTCTTTTCTTTTTTCGGCCTCCGAAGGCCGTTGACAATGCAGTGTCTTCGGCCTTCGAGTATACCCCAAGCAATTCATCACTTACAGTCTCAATGCTCTTTAACCAATCATCATCTGGTTCAACGAACTTGTCTCCGTACTTGAATGCATACTTCAGTCTGACTAGCCCACCTTCGTCAGTTTCTTTAATAGTTTCTTTCGGCATTTCCCAGTTATCTGCAAGTGGCCACACTCTGAAGGCAATGTGTTCTTGTATTAAATCCCTTGTCCCAATAAAAGAGCAAACTACGCCGAACGCCCGTTGGCATTCTTCGGCTACTTCATCCATTTCTACCTTCGGTTTCCGGAGTCCGAAGCTCTGCCAGATAGGGCACATGATGATATCCTTAATATCTTCTCGAACCTTCAAATCATTTTTTACATAGAACCATTCCTTCATCCATTCCCCGGGCCATCTCTTCCGAAAGGTTGGCACGGGACAGCTTGATCTAGAGCGGGCACCGAAGCTGTAACAACCAAAGTTGTTATGATATTGCTCTTTACCCCAGGGCTTCGTCTCATATAATAACTCATGTATATTGCAAAAGCTTTTCGCACTTGGCTCTAGGCCCTGGCTCTTCACGGCCCAGACGAAGACTCCCATTCTTATTATTGCTTCAGGAGTAAGTTGATGAAGGTAAACCTGATATATTTTCAGAACTTCTACCACAAACCTGCTTATAGGGAATCGTAGCCCAGCTTTAAAAAAGCTTCGGAAGATCACGACTTCATCATCTTCGGGAGTCGGCACAGTCCTCTCTCTGTCATCTGCCCTCACGATCGACATATCTCGAAAATATCTTCCCCTCATGTTTTCAAGGTGACTTTGCCCAATAGTTGATTTTCCGAAGACTGAATGGTTTGGTCGCCATGGTCGATTTTCAGAATCCTCACCCCCGTTGTCTGCATCATAACTATCACTTTCACCAGTATCTTCAGATAAGCCTTCCAAAATCTCCCTAGTAATTTTCTCTGTATTTGTTTTTGCTATTGATTCAATGAAGCCCAGATTTTTCTCCTCAGAAAGGCTCAGCTTCACTCCGGCAGCAACTTTCTTTTCCTGAGACATCCCTTCGGAAATCCTGCCTCTCGGCTCCGAAGCTTAAAACTAGGAAGGCAGTCAAATATTTGTGGGCAGAAAGCTATTTGAGCAGATAAAACAGATGGCAAGAGAGCGTGCCAAATAACTTGTGGTGAGCCCTTATTTATACACCCAGTATGTCGAAAACTGGAGGGTCCCGCTTGTCAATGACTGTTGCTATTCTAGCAAAAGGAAGGTGTTTTTTCGGACCTTCGGCCCATAGCCTTCGTCCATATCACAATATAAACTTATCTTTACAGCAAATTAATATTGCGAGGGGCTACTGTTGGGGGCCTTCGGCTTCTGAAGGTCCTCAAAAACGTAATTTGACTATGTTTTCCAAGAGAAATATGTGAACAGGTACCTTCGAAGTCAGATTGCGAGTGTACAAGAGCATGGTTAAGACGAAGCTTGACTGGGACGGCGATCACGACGAAGGATAAGACGATCACGAAGCTATGTGCAGAAGAGCTTCGGCATAACGGCGGGAAGGGGAAATCGACTTAAAGATGAAAAGCCAAATTAGACCTCGAAGAATTACTATAGAGTTATTGATAAATGTAAAGGGCATTAATGTAATTTTGCATGGGCTACGACCCGTGCCTATAAGTAGGTGAACAGTATTCCCGTACTGTTCACGCTGACTTGACATTCACTTTTGCGTCACGCCTGTATTCTCATTCCTTCAAGCCGAAGGTACATTTGTAATTTATTATTGTTTACACAAGTAATATAAAAGGAAATAGATTAATAATAATGTTTATAAAAATTATGTTACTTTCTGTACTTTGTATGAGTGTTCTCCATTTTTTATCATAATCATGAAGGTATGTCTTTCATGACCTTCGTCCTAGATTCATTATATCCGAAGGGAAATAATGATTCGAAGGACGAAGGGCTTTGATATTTAACATTTTATGTTGCCTTGTTCTTGATTCATAGCATTTGAGAACAAGTCCCCAACATTAATCATGCAAGAGTCTTGAGCTACTCATGACCGCGAGCACGACTAGTATACCAGTTTTACACTCTGCAGAGGTTGTACCCTGTACCCACAAGTCGTGTATCTCGTGTAGCTAGGGTTAACTAGACCCTTAAACACTGTCGAGGTGAATGGCTAGGGATCGACTATGAGGCCTTTACAAAGTTCCACTAGCTTCAGAAAACCCGCTACAGTTCTAGGAAGAGCAATGCAGGAATCCCCCATCTGACCACCATCGCAGCAAAATCAACCCGAGAACCTCACTACACGCCTACTCCCCTACTGCCCTTGCCCCTTTCGGGTAAGGTAGTCCTCCACTAGCTTTCCTAGTTAGTCAGCCAAGGGCGTCCCATTCCACCCTTGTGGTGGCACATGTTTTTCAAGTTAAGCTCGATGTTCCAATTAAAGATAATAATCTTGACATGAACATAAATAAAATAACAGAATAATTGGAACATGGATATAATTAAATATTAACCCAAAACCATGTAAAGCAATAGCATAGTTACCCAAATGATTTAGGGATAAACAAGGTAAAAGGATAACCAGTCTAGGGTGATCTATTGGGTCCCATCCAAATTAACCTATGCATTGATAAGTGATAATAAAGAACATTATTGGTTAAAAAGTGGTCAAGGGCACAACTTGCTTGGGACTTGAGATTCCAGGTACCAGGATGATATTCAGGTGACTCGTGACCTCACACTAGTCGTAGCAATACAAACAAACATGGTATAGACAAAATTAGCATCACACCAAACATAAGAACAAACTGCATGATAATAATCTACGCATTGCTACGAGATCGTGGGATCGAGAACTACTAAGATTGGAGTCATGGTTAAGGAGTTATGATTTATGGGAGATCTATGTGATTTGAATATTAAATCATACAATAAATTGATTAGTATGAGAGCATATTCTATAAATAGTTAACTCAACTTTAATCTTAATTATAACTTAACTAGAGATCATACTTTAATCAAGTTATAATTATGGACATGCTAATCTAGTAGACATAGGATAAATAAATATAACAGTATGCGACATGGTATAATTGATGTTGTTACTGCGTAGTAAATATTTATACGAAGCTAACACAACTGGGACGAGTCAATTCGGAATTAAAACGAAGGAGTTATGAATTTCCGAAGGTTTTATGTATTTGATACATGATTAATTAAGAGTTAAATTTTAATACATTTTTCATGTCAAACCAGAGACACTATGTGATGAACAATATTATTACAAAATTACACGAACTAGAATGGATCAATTTGGACTAAGTATGAATTTTATATGAATTAAATAAGTTCTAGGAATTGTTTTTATATTAAAAATTCATTTCTATAATTAATTAACTAATTTCCTCGGATCTCTAGATTGCGCACCAAAATTAGGGAAGTGCAGGGGCCCTGGCGCAAAAATAACTAAGACACAGTGCACAGTCACCCAGGACGGCGGGTTGGTTTCTTAATAACTAAGGGGCTTTTACGCTAATATGCCTCGACGAAGGGTTATACATCGATCTCGGTCGTTCGATCAAGGACTAAAGGCACCGATTAGATTGGATCTCGGTCGAACCGGTACAACACCTCGGCCATAGGATCTAGGATGGACGACTCGGATCCTATTGGACGAAAGAATACCAGGAATCTAATCCTGGCCCTACCTTCAAGATCTGACGATCTACAGCCTACCACGCCGAACCGATATTCCATCTTCTAATCTAATCTGTACACGCCCGATCCAACAGACCAGGGATTATCTTCTTCAACCCACTAAGGGCCTGTTCGTTTCTGCAGGAACGCACCAAGAATTATTCCTGCTAATCAAAACTTATACAAATTAGAGAAGCAATCCGGCTAGGAACGGTTCCAGTACTCCATTCCATAACAACCGAACGGGCCCTAAGTTGGCCATGGCGGCACTGCCCCCCCCCCCCCCCCCCCCCCCCCCCCCCCCCCGCGGCAGAGGGCACGTCGGTGAACCCCCACTGGCAATTCCGCGCGCCAAACTCCGATTACCCAGGTGCTAAGCGAATGGAATGACCGCGCGAATATAGAGGAAGGGTACAAACCGGTGATCATTCAGCAGAGCAGTGCGGCGATGTTGGGGTAGGCGGATCGGCTGCTCCGTGAAGTCCAGCGACGAATCCCGGCTAGAGTCGGCCAGATTCCGACTGGATCATGCTTCGCGCGCCTCCCCACGAATCACCGGAGTTTCCCCCACCACTTCCTCAACTGAATCGATGGCGCCGATAGAATCGCCCCCACGGCCGCGCACGGGATTACCTTCTACCCCGTGGTCTCTCTCTCACCCTTCGATTCCTCTCTCTCATCTCGACACAGATGCATACGGCGGTGGCTACGACTAGGCGGTCAGGAATTTATAAGAGCCCAAAGGCATCCGGTCGGTAGGATTCCCAGGTGAGCCGGCACGATCTTCTCAAACAGAAATCCGTTGGGCATGTGGTGGTCACGGGAGGAGGGTTGACAGGTTGACCCCACCAGATATTAGGTGCAGCCCAAGCGAAGAGAGCGGATCATGGCGCAAGAATCCCGGGCGGACGAAACAGCACCTGCCGATTCCGTTGAGATCCCCACAGAATTCTGCTCGCGTGTCACAACGAAGGGGGAAGGGATGACAGACGGGGCCCGCATCATCAGTGAGTGGAGGTCCGGGTAACGCGCGCCTGACGGGACGACCCACAAGCCAGCGAAGACAGTAGCACGCACGTGTGCTTGAGAGATGGCTGGTGCGTGGGCCCCCATGTCAGTGGTAGATGCCGATGGTGTTATGGGCCGCGCGGTGATTTCGGCCCAGGGTAGGTAAAATCCCTTTTCTTTTTCTTATTTCTATTTTCTTTTCTAATTTTTCTAATTTCAAATTCAATTAAATTTCGGTTTTGAATTTGTACTCAAGTTTTAATGAACAAACAGAAGGACCCCCTCATAAATGCAAATCCAAAATTTTATTTATTTATTTTTCCATATCTTTAAAATGATTTTGAATTCACCAATTATGCTCACCTAAGGTGTATTAAGACTCTAATTTCTAATCTTTATTATTTATTAAAATATACCTTAGCTTAATTATTTTAGGAGATTTTTATAGATGTTTTATTAATAAATTAACTCATATAATGATCTTCTATATAATCTCCTATTTGAAAACATATTTATTCAAGTCACATAATAGACTTTCTTAAATTACCCAAAGTCCATAATGGATGCAAAGTTTATTTTACTTCTTTATTTATTACTTACTTTAATAAATGCTTTTAAGTATAGTATTGACGAAAGGAGTATTCACTCAAAAAATATGCACCTCCTATTATTTATTTTTCTGAGTTTCAAATTATGTTTAAAATTTTAAATGTCCAGTTTAGATTTGAGTGATCAAAATGTAATACTATCCTTATGTATCAATACTTATTTAAATAAATGCTTATAATGTTTCATTTTTAATGAAATGAATAATCATTTAGTTGGATAGAAAACCTTTCTACATTCATTCTTTGTTTCAAAAGTTCAGTCCTCAACATCCGAAGCTCAAGTATAATTGAAGATATCTCACTTTACTATTTAATTTCTTTATTTATTTTATTATTTTTTTCTTATACAAATTTTGGGTCTTACAAATCCTACCCTTTAACAGAAATCTCGTCCTCAAGATTTGTAGAAAAAAGGAATGTATACTCATATTATCTCAGCACATATTTATTTTTTTATTTTTTTCTTATACAAAATTTGGGCCTTGCATATTTCCCCCAACTCGATCACACTCCCCCTCCTAGATCGCTGGTAGGACTATGTAGGCGGCGGCGAGCAGTGAGCAAGAGGGGGATCGTGGGAGGAGGGTCTATTTTTATTGCCCAGTTGCGCGGAGTCGTGGAGCGTGCCCGCTCGCGCCGAGACGGAGCGAAGTTCGCCGCGTGACTCGCCCCGGTTTGTTACCGTCGCGATGGCCGGGGTGACAAGTGGGTCCCAGCCCGCAGTGACGTGCGCGCGCCCTACGGAGACCGACGTGCGGGCCCATTTTGCAGCGTACCCAAGCGCGTTGTTGGTCAGCTGACCGAGCGTGGCAAGGTGGGCCGACCCGAGGTAATTTGGCCCAGTGCGAGATTCCAGTCTTCGCTTTTTTTTCTTTTTCCTTTTTCTGATTTCCTTCCTTTCTATTTTTAGGTCTCAAATTTGGATTCCAATTTTTGTTGTGAATTTCACCATTAGGCTAAATGCAAAATTCGAACCCTAGTATATGAAGAATATATATTTATTTATATCTTTATTTTATTTATATAGTATTTTCTTTCTCTTCCTCTTCCCTTTGTCATTTTATGATTCCTAAATCTTCAATTAATGTTTTAAATTCTAGTTTGTACATCAATGTATTGTTTTTGATATTATTATTTTCATTATTTATAAATGCACAATCAAATAAACTTCAGCATGATGCATATGTCATTTATGTGTCTTTTGTTTAATTGTTCACTTTTAAATATGTTATTCACAAGTTCTACTAAATAGAGGCAAATCATATAAGAAATATGTCTCCTTTCTTTCTCTTTACAACTTGGGTATTATAGCGATCTGGGCGCTGGGGTGGCGCCTTCCCTGTGTCGCACCGGACGGTCCGTGCTCTGGGCCGGACGGTCCGCGATGGCGCAGGGTCGTCTTTCTCCTCCTCGCTGGAATCTAGATCTCGCCCCCTAGGGGAAGAGATCTTAGGGCGCTCCGGGTCGACAGATCACCCAGGGCATCCCCAGACGACGTGGAGTCGCCTAGGAATTAAGAGATCAATTCGAGGAAGAGATCTTGAGTGGACAACTAGATCTTGGCCCCTAGGAGGGGTAAGATCCTAGAGTCATCTTGGGGTCGGCAGGCCACCCAATACGGATCTAGAAGACGTAGAGTCAAATAGGGGTGGAGGTGGATATGCGGAAAGCTATAACTAGACTATGCCACATCTACTCCTAGGGTAGGAATGATAAAGAAAGTCGAACACCCAGCCGGAGTCGCCTGAACTCACCGCTGGCGACCTGTTCCGGTGGTAACGAGTACAATGGCTTCATCTCCGCAGCTAACTTAGCACGTTTCCAAAGAAATGCGGAACGATCCGACCCTGGAACACCTCTGTCCACGGTAATGGTGGACACCAAGGCCCAACAAGCTCATTCTGAGCCAAACAACGCAGTAGAGTTCAATCAACCAACTTGGGAAGTACCCATGGCTCACCAGGGTTCTAGTGCTCACGCGAATTTTAATGTAGGAAGCACGAAAGAGCCGATCGACGTGAAGGGCATCCTCAACGGCGTTCTGCAACGTCGACGCAATGTTTTTAGTTCTCTACTGTGGTAGCGTTTGATCGGCCAAGTCTATGAGCAACTGGACACTATGAGGATGCTAGAACACATACCAGAGGGGGCTAAACATACCAGAGGGACTCTAGCCATGGTGAAGCTTCTCACGGCGGCACTAGTGACCGAGTTTGGTAAATTCCAGCGACTGTGGGCTATGGTGGACGAGAGGGGCTGATTGAGGGTGGAATGAATTTGTAACAGAGAGGCGCAACGAGGATAACACTTAATTTAAAGGGACCGATCGCGTGCTTTGCAGATTTGGGATGAGAGTACCCACGATGGCGGCAAGATTTTGTCACTAGGCCCATTCACCATGGCGCGCGAGGAGTAATGGCTCAAGGTGGTAACTGGCTTCTTGCCACAACTTAAAACGACATGGTGAAATACACTATTATGTGGCGCGACAGAGATGGATGGCGATCCCCAGTGTCGACAGCATGGCAGGCCACAGTGCAAGTGGATGTCATGGATAAGCCGACCAAGTGCCTATGTTCCTCCCCCTAAACATCTTTTACCTTGGGCATGTACTCCAAATTTGGTGCGAATCTCTGCGGCGAGCTCGGATCACGGCGCACGATCACCGATGGCAAGGTTCAGCGAACCTTGGATCTTTGTCAGTTTCTGTTCCAGTATGAACCCCATCTCAGCTTGTCTGACAGCCCAACTTTGGGGGCATTTTACCGCAATTTTTGAACAATACCGGGTCTAACTCCTTCCAAGGGATTTGTCCACTAATATAAGGGGCCTACAACTTTGTTACAGAGGTCATGGTCCAAACCTTAATGGATTGTTCACAATTTAGATCCAAAGTTTGAGAAATGTCACATATAGCCCAAGTTCAAATCACCCATTGACTGACAGCCATAGTTTGAGGGGGTTTTACTCTATGTTCCATGTAGTTTTAGGGCTAGGTCATTTAACCAAATTGATACTACTATAGTAGCCCTACAACTTTGTTATGGTGACTTATTGTAAAACCCTTATGGTATAAAACTACATGAGCCCAAACTGTGGTCAATATCACTGTTTTTCAGAGTTGAAGTTCTTGAGTACTTGTGAACTTTTGCACTTTACTCCAAATTGTTCCACAACACTTGGAAAACTCCAAATAGGAAAAATGTTAGGTTCTCAAGGTTCTACCACTTTGGTATGTGCACTATTTGCAAAAAGTGGTTAGAATTTGAATTCCTCTACAAGGCACTATTTAGGGTTTTGGACTCCAAATTAGGGTTTGGAGTTCACCCAAGTAGTTTAAATGCTTAACCTCTCCTATTCCTCACCCCTTAAGGCATAATTTCCACTTAGCAAACTACCCTCTCACACTTAAGCCATATGGTCAACAGGTTACTAACTCATGGAGTAACTCACTCCCCACTTGGTTCAAGCAACCCTACAAGTATACCCTATACTTAAACAACTATCACATCACATGTTCTTTTGAAATTTTAGCCTAGTGAATGCATTCTAAGTGTATCACAAACAATGTAATGTCAGTGCATATGATGACATGTTAGTGTTTTTGTTCTCATAACACCATGGGTGTTACACCTGTAGCCGACATGCTAATTAATAATGCATCAGGAAATAGAGTTATTAGCTTTCTTGATGGTAATGCCAGATATAATTAGATTTTATGGCTAAGAAAGATGCATCTAAAACAACATTTATATGTTTATGCTTTATTGGGTTGTTTGAGGGAAAAATTCCATGTGTGCCATCAAAATTTATATTCATTCCTTGTGTGCCATTGAGTGGCATACTTTTTTGTGTGCATGACATGTGGGGCCAGTGGCACACATGGGATGAGTCTAATTTCCGTTGGCACACAGGGAATTGGGTTGTCATGACATTCAATTTAAAAAATGATGGTGCCACTTATCAAAGGGCTATGATTTTGATCTTTTATGAGTTGTTAGAGGACACTGTTGAGGTTTACATTGATGATATAGTAGTTAAATCGGCTAAATTTGGTTCTCATATAACTGATTTACGTACAACCTTTGATAAGATGTGTCGGTATGGTTTCAAAATGAACCCTCATAAATGTTCTTTTGGGGTGTCGGCTGGAAAGTTCTTAGGATTCATCATTCATAAGCATGGCATAGAGATAGATCCCGATCGAATTAAGTCCATTCAAAATGTGGGGGCTCCAACCTGTAATCTCGAAATGCAGAAGTTTCTCGGTAAGGTAAATTATTTGCGAAGGTTTATTTCTAACTTAGTTAGGAAGGTTGATGCTTTCACTCCTATTCTCCGGCTTAAAAATAATGTCGATTTTTACGTGGGGGCAGAACAACAGGAAGCATTTGATCTTATTAAAAACTATTTGTCTTTGGCTCCGGTATTGAAAGGACCAAAAGTAGGAGTTCAGGTTATACATTGCAGCCGAAGACAAAGTTATCGAAGTTGTTCTGACTCAAGAGACCGAAGGAAAGGAGCATGTTGTGACCTGCTTTCACAATGTTGAAAGTCTGATAACTGGTGTTGCACCAAATTCTCAGGTTGCGACTGTCCGAGCTACATAGCCGGACCATCCGCGATGGGCTCGGACCGTATAGGTAAGGAGAACGATGGACCATCCAAAGGTACCAGAGACGTCTCCTTAATTAATTGAGCTATCAAAACAACCGATGCAACTGATTGGAGGGCACCTATAATTAATTATCTACGTAATCCCAGTGTTAGGACAGACATGAATGTTCGGCTTACAACATTCAAATACATTTTGATTGATAACGAACTTTACCGCCGAACTGTTGACAATTTCCTACTTAAATTGTTGGGCCCATATGATGCTATATTAGCTATGGCCGAAGTACATGAAGGGATTTGTGGTACTCATCAATCGGCTCCAAAGATGAAGTGGCTATTGAGAAGATTCGGCTTCTATTGGCCCACCATGATAGCTGATTATTTTAAATACTACAAAGGATGTCATGTAGGTCAGAAGTTCAGCGATCTACAGTTGATCCCCATAGCTAAACTACATCCTATTATCAAGTCATGGTCCTTGGGGTGGGGTTTGGACTTTGTAGTATAAATTCATACTTCATCATCAAAGGGGCATCAGATTGTGTTTGTGGCCACAGACTATTTTACTAAATGGATTGAAGTCGTTGCTCTAAAGAACATGACACATAAGGAGGTAATTGAGTTTATAATTCATAGATTTGGCATTCTCCAAACTTTGACTACGGATCAAGGGACTTCTTTTATGTCAAAGGAGATAAACGATTTTGCTGAATTATATAAGATCAAATTATTCATTTCCTCTCCATATTATGCTCAGGCCAATGGAGAATTCGAGTATAGTAACGGGACATTGATTAGCCTTATAAACAAGAAGATAACTATTCATCCTAGACATTGGCATAAGGTTTTGTTTGAAGCTTTGTGGGCTCATAGAATATCTAAACATCGTGCTACTAAAGTCTCTCCTTTTGAGCTCGTTTATGGATAGGAGACTATCTTGCTTGTGGAGATAAGCCTGCATACTATCAGGTTTGCTAGGCAGAACGATCTAACTATCGGGAATTATTATAATTTGATGATGACAATATTGATGAAGTAACCAACAAAATATTGGTGGCTCTATGAGAGATCGAGAAAGGCAAGGTCATGGTTGCCAAAGCTTACAACAAGAAGGTCAAGGCTAAGTCATTTCAAGTTGGAGATCTGGTATGGAAGACCGTCTTGCCACTAAGAAGCAGAGACTGGAAATTCGGCAAATGGTAACCAAGCTGGGAAGTCTATTACATAATCACACAAGTCAAAGTGGGTAATGCCTACATGTTGCAAACTCTGCAAGGTGAGGACCTACCAAGGCGCTGAATGGTCGTTTCTTGAAACAATATCATCCTAGTATGTGACAAAATGCTTAGGAAAATCGATGTTGTCATATCGAGTTGTTTCCAGCCTCCATTAGTGCTTTTGGTTCGCTCAGCTTTCCCAAAAGGTAGGGGGCATGTGTTGAGCACCGTTTGTGGCACTGGGCACGGGTCAAATGGTCCGGCCTGCAAACGGTCCGCCCTAAGGCGCGGACAGTCCGCGATTAGATCAGATCAGGTGGTAACTTCTATCTCCACGCGTGTTTAACCCTCTAAACTCGTGGGAGTTGTTGGAAGACGCCTAGGAACGGGTCCATACCTCCCCTTATATATTTGAAGGGGTACAACCGATTGAAATAGCCAACAATTGAACCAAATCAATATATCTTATGTTTCTTTACTTTTTTCCCTAGGAGTAGACAGTAACGTAGCCTTCTTCAGCTCAATCTTCACCTCTATTTGACTCTACGTCGTTTAGAGGCATCTGGGTGGCCTGCCGATCACAAGACAAAACCTAAAATCTCTCCTCCATGATAGGGTCCCTCCCGGTGGTCGGATCTCGGTGCTGTTGGCGAACGACACCGCCTCTGCGCACACGCGAACCGTCCGACCACCAGGCGTGGACCATCTGGCTCGACGCAGAGAAGGCTTAGCTCCTGTCGTAGGTCGCGGACCGTCCGTGCTGCCGCAGAGTGCACCGCCGCTGATACGCCTCGCAGTAATTGGCGCCCAGATCGACGCCAACACCTGCCATATAATAACTTCGTAAAAAAACTAACATTTAACAAGGCGAGATAGCCCATTTATATAATTATTGCTGCTGCGCTTGCAACACAAACCTTTTTTATCTTAAAAAGTGTCTCAAAACCCCTTGTTAGTTTGTCTTCAGTGGATCATGTAAAATAAAGAATTTTCACTGTAGATGACACTATTTGTTGAGTGAAATTTGAAATAGCAATAAAATATGTAGTGTGATAGAGAAGCTGCTGAGAATAACCTTAGTCATTAGCTTTATGGTAGCAATATAGAGGATGTTTGATTCCTCATCCTAAAATTTTGTTTGTGTCACATTAAATATTTGAATATCAATTAGGCCCCGTTTGTTTTGTTGGAATTGAATTCCATTTTAATAATTATAATTTAGACAAAACTAATTAAGTTTATATATTTATATATGTAATATATTTGTATGTTATCCTAAATCATATGAGAGAAATAGTTATATACTACATTTATGTTATAGTGACGCAAGTATAAAAGTGTACTATAAGTTGTACATCGAAAAAATAACATGTAAATCTATAAAATCAATTTCCATTATGTGTCTCATGAATTTGAGATAAGCTTATATGATAACTTTGGAAAGTGATGGAATGTCACATTCTAAAAAAAATAGTTTATTCCATTAGTAAGATTTCAATTCCTCGAAATGAAAGGAAATAAACGGACAGGCATAGGGACGACACGTCCTACCTTACCTCGGCGTTGAAGACACTGGGTCGCTGTTGTCGTTTTCGTCGCCCCTATGAAAGAGAAATGACCAAATGGGAGAGGGAAGGGTACCTTTCGTGAAATGGGCCAAGACAACATCCCTACTACTGCCGTGTTTAGTCGTTTAGTTGGTCATTTTGTGGTGGTACACTAATGTTTTTGTCGCTCTATTAGGTCACGTTCCTATTGAGACAGATTTGAAAGAAAGGTCGTGACTATTTAGACAGTACATATTTCATACTCCTATTTGAAAGTCAAACGCTTGATGTGATCCGAGCTAAACTTTAGTCCACAGAACCAAACACCCTTATAGTATATAACGATAATACCACTTGGTGTTGAAAGTCATAGGGGTCACGAGACAAGCACTACCTGACAACAGGAGATCTGTTAACGAAACGTGTGAAGATGCAAATATAATGTTTATAAATACTCGCTTGGTTCCAAAATATAGTTTTTTATCCATTCGAATCACTCCGTTCTAAAATATAGTTTTTTCTCCATTCGAATGAATGATAATAAATATATATATACATACAAACTACATTTATGTTAGTTAATGAATGTATGTTTAGGACATCTTTGGTTCCAGAGACTAAAGATTAGTCCTTCCATTTTAGTCTCTAAATTGCTAAATAGTGGGACTAAAACATGGAATAAACTATTCTCTAGTCTCTCAAGGGTCACTAAAAGAGACTAAATCATATTAATTCTACTTTTGCCCCTTATTTATTTCAGTGACGTTAATAGCGCGAGAATAATAAGGATCATTTTAGTCTTCCCTTAATTAATACATTCTGAATACTTTAAATCCCTATATTCAAACAGAGTAAAAACTAAACTTTAGTCTCTAAACAAAACTTTAGTTTCTGCACTAAAGAAACCAAACAATGCTAAAACGAATTATATTTTAGGACGGAAGTAGTAGTACTATCTCCTTTCTAAATTATAAAATATTTTAGTACAACAAACAACAGAGCTAGCTATATTCAACAAACTAGTGAACTAGAACTATCAAGCAACAACACAAGCACACTATAAAAAATAAAATGTGAGTGTTGAGAGTGCAAGCCAATAGGAGAAAGTGACACAAAGATTTTCTGTGAGATTCAGTTGCTTGCCATCAATATACACTCCCATCAGATTGGACTCTTAGATCACCATTTCACTGAGAGGCTTCTAGATCACCAAGACCTCTTTAAACCTTGATTGATTTCAGTAGAGTTACTCCTTTACAAAACCAAGCTAGCGCTTTCACTTAGCCGCGCGATGCTCCTCTTCCCTCCTCTACCGGTCAACCGGTGTCACACCCTAAAATTTATATTTTGGGTTGTGGATAGTTTACACTAAATAAAACACATTATTTGATATTTTTGTAAAACCTTTCAAGGTTTAGCTAGTGATAAAAAATAGTATGTAAATTAAAACAGTTTTTCCAAATGCTATAATTAATTTGATAGAGTTTTGTATTCATACCTGTTGTAGCTAGTGTGTGTATGTGTAAAAAAAAGTTAACATACGTTTAGGTGTCGAATATCCCTATTTTTAGGTATCTTTACATTTTTAAATTTTAATCTCGCCTTCCTTAAGCATAATCCTTTTCTTCATTAATCTTGAGCATTTTTTGGAGATTTTTCTAAACTTCATAGTAAATATAATTTTCTAGAGTTGTTTATATTTACAAAATTAATTAATTAGAAAATTAGAAAACCCTACTCTAAATTTTCTACTGACATGTTAACACATATTAACATTTTAACACATATGAGAAATGGATCAAACAGTGCCATCAATATCTAGAGTTACGCAAGTTAGACAATCTCATCCTTGAAGGGTAAGAAAGAGGGGAGGGCCAGGCAATGACCGGCACCATACCTGCTGCGTGCGATGTGCTGGAGAAAGCAGAGCTTGGGTTAGGATATGGGGACGACGAGGCAATGGCGAAGGAGGGTAGCACAGCATGGATGGCAGAACAATGATGGAGGGCAGTGCGACATGGATGAAATCGGCAGCCTGGCGGCTGTGGAGTAAAGACGAAACTAGCCTTCGATCCGCCTTTGTACTTGCCAGTTGCCAATCAACAAGATGTTCGATGCAGGGCAGGCGTAGGGGCTCTGCATTCAAGTACCGAAGCCCCCCCCCCCCCCCAACAATGTGACGGAGCCCCACGAGGGGCAGCCCAGCCGCCTCCATATTAGGGGTGGATATCGAGCCAGCTCGGCTCGGCTCGACCGAGCTCGAGCTGGCTCGTTAAGGAAACGAGCTGGCTCGGCTCGGCTCGTTAAGCAACCGAGCCAGAGAACCAACTCGGCTCGGCTCGTTTGCGAGCTCGAGCTGGCTCATTTAGCTCGCGAGCCAGAACAAAAAAAATATTATACATGTATATATACAACAATATAATCAATTGCTAGTTAATTTTATACTAATTTAACACTAGAAAAGACTAACAATACTCATAATTTTATATATCACATCATTTAAACCCTAAACTCACATAGTTCATCACTTATTAATTCATCCAATACAAGTATAGGCTTTGTTTTACAGATAAATTCTAGCTCATTCGAGCTAACGAGCTGGCTCGAGCTCGTGTCGAGCTGGCTCGTTAACGAACCGAGCTGAGATGTTAGCTCAGCTCGTGATAAAATTGAAACGAGCCGAGTCGAGCCGAGCCGAGCTGGCCACGAGTCGAGCGAGCTCACGAGCCACGAGTATTTTGCCCAGCCCTACTCCATATCAAGTCAGTCGGCGAAGACGCCTGCTGATAAGGATATTCTCCACTATTACCAAAGATGTAATTGGCCCAGTTAGCCCAATTGTAGTCGGACAGCGACCGTGTGAGTATCAGAATTATCCCACATCACTTAACTTGGGAGGAGGAAGCCACCTTAAAAGGGAGATCCACCCTTCCTCATTGGACTAGCCTTTTAGGTCGATTGGGTCTTTCTCTGAGTTGGGTGTGTTTAATGAACTGTTAGGCTACAAAGAACTCTAATTTGTTGGGCCTCGGCTAACCCCATCTAGGCTGGCTGTATAATCAGCTATCAAAGCTAGGGCTCATTTTAAGAAGGTGAGAATGATGAGGACATCCTCCACTATTACCCGTTGACAAAAGACGTAATATTATCCCACCTCGCTTAACTTGGGAGGAGGAAGCCACCTTAAAAGGGATAGCCACCCTTCCCCCATTGGACTAGCCTTTTAGGTCGATTGGGTCTTTCTCTGAGTTAGGTGTGCTACTGTGCTTAATGAACTGTTAGGCTCCAAACAACTCTAATTTGTTGGGCCTCGGCTAACCCCACCTGGGCTGGGTGTATAATCAGCTATGAAAGCTAGGGCTCATTTTAAGAAGGTGAGAATGATGAGGACATCCTCCACTATTACCTCTTGACAAAAGACGCAATTGGATTAGTTGACCCAATTGTAATCGAACGACCGTGGGAGCCTCGGAATTATCCCACCTCGCTTAACTTGGGAGGAGAAAGCCACCTTAAAAGGGATAGCCACCCTTCCCCATTGGACTAGCCTTTTGGGGCGATTGGATCTTTCCTTTAGTTGTGTGTGCTTAATAATCTATTGGGCTCTGGCAACCCTAATTTGTTGGGCCTCAGTCTGTTAGAAATATGCCCTAGAGATGAGCATATTTCTTTGTATCCATTATATATATATATATATATATTTCTTAATGGGATATCCATGAAAGGCACCTTGTATTAATTAGCAATTATGTGAATTGTTTGTGAGATTTTTTACTTGTATGGTTATTCTAAATGATGTCCCTACACTACAGGAATCCAGTTAATTCCCGTCGGCCAGAAACCGACGGGAATAAGCCTAAACCGACGGGAATTACTTATTCCCGTCGGTTTAGTGCTTATTCTCGTCGGTTTTCAGCCGCCAGGCGTCCCTTGTCGGGGATAAGTTTATCCCCGTCGGCGGCTGACGGGAATTATTAATTCCCGTCGGCCACTAACTAGCCGACGGGAGTTATTAATTAATTCCTGTCGGTTCCCCATGCCGACGGGAGTTATTAATTAATTCCCGTCGGTTCCCAGGCCAACGGGAGTATTAATTAATTCCCGTCGGTTCCCCAGGCCGACGGGAGTTATTAATTAATTCCCGTCGGCCCTACGTGGCCGACGGGAATTAACTGGGCCGACGTGCGTTATTAGTTAATTCCCGTCGGTTCGACCATAGCCGACGGGAATTAACTGGGCCGACGAGAATTACCCTATACTACTACAAAAACAGCACTAAATTAGGTGACTATTTCTGCACACATAACATATATCACACATAACATAAATCATAGATAACAGCCACATTACAAACACATGCTTTCATAAACAAATCACGCATTACAAACATAACATCCACCAACATTTCAAATATAAGTTCAACCACCACATCGAGTCAACGAGTACGACATAGTATTGAAATATAAGTACGACATATGTTCAAGTACGACCAAGAGTCAACGAGTTAAGAAACATGTTCAAGTGTTTAGAGATAACCACCACTTGGGTGGTTAGAGCTTTGACCGCTGCCGCCACCACCACCAGGAGGAGGGAACGCAAAGAGCGAGTCAACAAATCTAGTGTCTGCTGCGGGATCAGACCCACTACCACCCGCTTCGGGCATAACCTATGCAAGTTAGCAAATATCATCACGTTAAATGCAGATATCAAAAAAGTATACAAGTATATAAATTAATGGAGAGTTATCAAACGTACCCTATCTCCAGGTGCAGGTATATGTGTCGGAGGGGTGGTGAACTGTGGTGGTGGAACTGGTGTGTTTACAAATTGGCTCCATTGTGGTGGCGGTGGAAAATTTGATGTCATGCCCTGTTGCTGCATTAACTGTTAAACACATATGTGTTACTACCGAAGATGTTGTATTGAAATATAATAATTTAGAGTTCGGATTATGTGTACTCACTTGATACATCGCTTGATTATGTGCATTGCAAGCCTCCATAAATTCACGTTGTTGTCTTATCTCTTCACGCATCCTCATAATCTCCAACTCCTGCTCGTTCGGTCGACGAGAGCATGAGCTACGGGAAGATGAACCCGTCCTCTGAGATCTCACCGACGACGAGTCAATAAATCCGTCGAAGAGTGCGTATCTATAAGTTATTCAAAAAATGTGATTACTGTATAATCAATTTAGTGTCAACCATATAATTTCATAAGTTAGAGCTTACCGTCCATGCGCTTTGCCACCACCACTTGCGTACACCACCGAGGGATCCACCGGTTCATGGCGCCAGTCGAAGTCAGGGCCATGGCGACGAACCATCTCCTCCCCATATGCCGCCTATACATCATTCACAACCTTACAAATGCAGGAATTTATATACTTTGAACGTTTGAACTTTTGAGCCAAAACTCACCAAGCGATCTGTGGCTGTCTGGTTGCAGAGCTGGTCAGGGTTGTTCAGGTCTGGTCCTTTGTGGCCCTCCTGGTAGACCTCAATGTCACTAGGCTTTTGGCCACTCGTAGCTTCCTGTATAAACAAAAAACATTCATAAGCAATCGTATTATTTGTTGATCGACATAGAAAGATCAAACTTACCATTCTTTTAGCTTTTCGTATCATGTCGTCACCGCCAAACTTGTGGTTAGGATTGGTTCCTCGACATTGTCTGTGATGCGCTGACGCTTTCTGGAAGCCTTCGGAAGCCCAATATCGACACCAAGCATAGTACGCATCAGGCACGGGCGCCATCCATGGAACCATCACCTGCACACACACAATGTTACATATTATATCAATCACAACAATAAATATAAAGGGTGAAACAAATTGAATACTAACCTCACGATATTGATCCTCAGTCAAATATATCTTTGAGGACCCTTCCTTTTTATTCAAGGGGCCTGCTTCTTCCGGATGCTTTTGAAAATATAGGTTTGTAGCCCGAATTCTCGCATAGTATATGGCATCCTTCACCAGCTTCTTTGCATTGTTTTGCAAGACACGTTCAGCGTGCCCCATGTAATCCTCTCCGTCAGGCAACCGATATTGAAGCTACAACATAAAGAATACAAATACAATGGTATAAGTCATAGATTTAAAATATTAAGAAACATAACAAAAATAATAAAGAATTCATACCCAAAAGTCATTACGCACAAGTCCCTGTCTGTCGGTGTGGTTTCGTTCCTTTTTAAACTTGTACTCATCCCAGGTACTGACGAGCACCTCATCCTCGGTATCACCGTTTGACACCTTCACTATACCAGGGTAGTGAAGGCGGCAAAGAGAACCCAACGTAAGGTTAACCTGAGTGTGGTGTCCCTTGCCATCAAAGGACAGGTCCTCCCAATTCCTGCACTACACAAAAACATTAACAATACACATAATAGTTATATTAGATAAGTTAATATATTACACTCACTGATCTCCATGTGGCATGATTAAAGTCCTATCAGCCTCTCGCTCTATCGCGTGACGAGGCTTTACTGAGTGGCTTTTTCGTGAGCGACGTGTGCGTGTCGCTGAAGAGCCTCCCGAGCCATCATCCATCGGGTTGTCAGCCGGTTCGCCCTATTGGCCCCACTGGTCCCACGCCTATTGCTGCTCTCTCTGGTGGTCCCACTGGTCCCATGGCTGGTGATGCTGTGCGGCCTGGTCCCATGTCACGTGCTCCACCTCCTCATTGTGCTCCACCTCCTCATTGTGCTGCTCAGCCTCATTGTGCTCCTCCTCCTCAATGTGCTGCTCCTCAGTGTGCTGCTCATCCTGGTACAAAGAACTCAAGATTTATTTGTAAATATGTAAACAAATTTATTTGTACAAGATATGTTACCTCATCTCCATGTACCGCGCTCAACAGCTCTCGACGTCTGCTGCTGCTCGAAGAACTGCCCTGAAAAAGGCCCAGGCCCTTGAACAACCCCTTCACTGACTTCTTTGATTTTGGCGGCATCCTGCATAAAAAATAAGAAATTATTCATTAGTGCATCAAAAATGAAATAATACTTAAAATATAAACAAATGAAATAACAAAACAACTTTACTTGTTAAATATCATCAAAATCAGGATCTATTTGTTCTCTTCTATGCAGAGGTCGCCATGTAACTTTTCTCCTAACAGGTTGTCTTCTCCGTCTCTCGGGAAAAGTTAAGTCGTTAACGTCTGCAACTAGTGAATCTAATGCCGGTGCAGGATCAATATGAAAAGTAGTTGGCAACTCTTCTTCTTGAAACACCTCATCAACCTGCTCAAGGTGACCAATTTGATATTCGTCCTCACCAGGAGTGTATAGGCGTTCGCGGGGATTTACATTGTACACAACCCTCCATTTTGACAACTTTTTGCATGGATATGTCGAGAAATAAACTTGGTCTGCTTGATGGGCAAGGATATACGTGTCGTGTCCTTGAAGCAATTTCTCAGGTTGGATCTGTGTCATCCCAAATTCGGTCCTATAATACTTCGGGTCATACCATTTACACTCAAAGAAAACTAGCGCTAAAGGCTTATTTCCAGCAAATGTAATCTCGATTATATTTTTGATTTTCCCGTAATAGCAGGCTTCGTGTCCTTCCATGTCGGTTGCCCTAGTAACGACTCCACTATTTTGAGTGGCGGCCATAGGATGACTTGATTTGAAAATGCTTGAACGAAAGCGATATCCATTGACGTCGTAACGTCCATAGCTTTTGGCAGTTACGCTTCCAATAGATAACTGACGTAAGTCATCATTCAAATTCATTTCCTCCCCAAACTGTCAATCATGCCACAAAGCATTAGCAAATTCTGTAATATTAGTTAAATGAAATTAGCTCTCGGAGCCACATAATTAAGACTTACACGGTCCCGAAGCCACATAATGAAATTAGGTCGCCCATGCATACCATCGCGTCGCAATTTGTCTATGTCTCTCGCTGTTGGCCTACCGAGACACCTCATGTTTTGTTCATCAAACTCGCTATCAAATATTATTGTATGACATGAGATATTTGATAACATAAACTAATTCACATATGAACAGTTTAAGAAAACAAGTCTTACACAAAGTATTTCTCCACCTCAGGCATATTCGTGAACATGTACAGTAAAGCAGACTTCCGTTCTTCCATACTGAGGTGATATGCCTTGGGTGGACCAACGGCTTTGTCGTTTGTCTGAAAAATCGAAAGATCACTACACGGAGGCATCTCTCATTCATCATCATGGTACCTTTTCTTTCGAGCAAATACATTATGTTCTTCTGCAAAGTAACAACTTGTGAAGTGTGCTACCTCCTTTAGTTTAAATTGTTCCGCAATACATGCTTCAACTCTTGCCTTATTGCCCACCATTGCTCTAAGCTTCTTTAATGCTCTTTCTATATGAAACATCCACCTATACTGAACAGGACCACCGACCTTAGCCTCATATGGAAGATGTATAAAGAGATGCTGCATAGGATTGAAGAAACCCGGTGGAAATATTTTTTCCAATTTGCACAAAAGCACCGGTGCCTCTTTCTCCAGCTGTTCCATCACATCTCTTCTGATTTCTTTAGCACACAACTGTCTGTAGAAATAGCTAACTTCAGCTAACGTTTTCCACACAGCTTCGGAAATGTACCCACGAAACATTACAGGCATGAGCCTCTCCATAATTATGTGGAAGTCATGGCTCTTCAGTCCATTCATCTTCATTGTCTTCAAGTTCACAGATCTTCTAAAACTAGCGGCATAACCATCGGGGAATTTAATATCCTTCATCCACTTCATCACTTCTTTCCGTTGCTTAGATTTCAGACAATAGTCAGCTTTTGGTTTGCCTCCGTTTTCTCTAAGCACTTGGGTTGGACGATCACATATCACTGCTAAGTCCATGCATGCCTTGTCATTGTCTTTCGTTTTATCAGGGAAATCCATGCATGTATTTATGAGGGCTTGGCAAAAGTTACTCTCTTGATGCATGACGTCGATGTTGTGCATCAAAATCAATGACTTAGCATAAGGAAGCTCCCACAAGCCACATATGTGAGTCCAGTTATGCTCCTCACCAAAACCTTGATACCTTTTCCCACTCTCGTCTAGGACAAGTTTCATATGCTCTTCTGTAATTTCTATCCCACTACGTCGCTTGGGCGGTCCCTTCGTGACAATGGTGCCCTTCCTAAATTCCTTTCTCTGCCTTCTGAAGGGGTGATTGAAGGGTAGAAAACATCTATGGCAATCAAAGTAACATATCTTGCCACCAGCACTAAGACGAAAACAATCTGTATCTTTAGCACAATAAGGACACGTCAATCTACCATGCACGCTCCATCCAGAGAAAATACCATACGCCATAAAATCATGAACCGAGAACAGATATGCAACACGAAGATTGAATTTCTGCTTCTTGAAGCAGTCATAGGCTTCCACACCTTGCCATAGCTTCTTTAACTCTTCAATCAGTGGTTGAAGCATCACATTGAGGCGTACGCCAGGATGCTCAGGCCCAGGTATAACAAGGCATAGGAACATAAACTCATATTTCATGCTAAGAGCAGGTGGAAGGTTGTACGGTATGGCAATGACAGGCCAACATGAATACGACGCAGCGGTCATATTGAACGGTGTGAAACCATCAGTTGCCAAGCCGATACGAACGTTTCTTGCATCGCTGGCAAAATCTGGATCAAATTTGTCAAGAGCCTTCCATGCATCACCATCTGACGGGTGCACCATTAACCCATCTTGTCTGTCTGTACAATCTTTATGCCACCTCATGTGCATAGCGGTCTTCCTCGAGAGAAACAAACGTTTCACTCTAGGAGTGAGAGGCATGTACCGAAGCTGTTTATGTGCAACCTTTGTCACCACCTTATCCCCATCTTCATTAACAAGCTCCACGTACCTCGACTTCCCACATTTTAAGCATTTCTGTTCTCTGCCATGTTCCTTCCAAAAAAGCATACAGTTGTCTTGGCAAACATCAATCTTCTCATACTCCATACCAAGACCTTCAAGCAATTTCTTGGACTGGTACATGTCTTTGGGCATCTTGTGACCCGTAGGAAGAACCTCGCTAATCAAATCCACAAGATCCTTGTAACAATTAATTGAGAATGCAAACTTGGACTTGATTGACATCAGCCGGGTCACGAATTCCAGTACGGTCACGTCAGTGTGCCCGTGAAGAGGCTCTTCTGATGCTTTGAGTAGGTCGAAGAACTTCTGAACCTCCGGTGTAGGTGAATCATGATGATCTGGTGCCAGTTCAGGCTGCAGATCCTCAAGCATCTGGTCCATCCTATCAACATCATCTTCACCGTCATCAACTTCTACTTCTGCTGCTCGTTCAACATCTTCACCATGGAGATACCAGACCTTATAGCCTGGCACGAAACCATGCGAACACAGGTGTAGTGTGACCTGCCTCTTGGTGTGGCTCGTCATATTTCTACATTTATTGCATGGACACCTAATATTATCTATTTGTGACAATGCAGCTGCATGGTCCAGAAACATCTGCGTCTTGGCAAACCATTCACTTGTGTGACACCCACCCTTCTTGAAACCTTCATACATCCAATCACGTCTATCACCCATTATTGCGGCTGTGTGTACGAGTAAAGAGTGCGTGTGAGACATTCATGTTTCTACACGCGTCACACATACATCTATAGGTAAGTAGTAAAACTATATATATATACATAACATAACATTCAACACAATAACATGATATTCATTAATTAACAATAATGCAACATCCAAATTTAAATAAACAATATTTGCAACATTTTCAGAACATCAAATTTGCAACAAATAACAATATTAAATAAAGTGTAATCGCATTACAGTTAACTCCCGCCGGCCATAAAAACCGACGAAAATAAACAATATTTGCAACATTAAATTCATTAAATTAAATAATATTTTCAGAACATCAAATTTATTAACAATAACATCAAATTTATCAATATCGAAACCTTCAAACATCCTAATATTATAAGTTAAATCTAATCAATAAACAATTAACAATTTTAAACTAACTCTAGTCACATGAAAGTTAACTCCCGTCGGCCATAAAAAACCGACGAAAATAAACATCTACACACATATTTAACTATTATAATCACACTCGTATTCACAATTAAGGATGTATACCTCAACGACAAGGCGGCAACGGCGCTCGGGGAGGCGGTCGGGACCGGCAGCGGCACTCAGGGAGGCGATCGGAGGCGACGGCGCACTTGGGGCTGCGGCGGTGCTCGGAGAGCCGGTCGGAGCGATGGGCGGCGGTGGAGGAGGCCGACGGGGGAGGCGTCGGCCGGGCGGTGGGGTCCGGCAGGGGCGGCGCGGTGGCCGACCGGCCGTTTGGGGCGGCGCGGGGCCGGTAGGGGAGGCGCGACGGCGGCGGTGGATGGGACAGGGGCGGCGGCGCACGGGGCAGGGGCGGTGGCGGACGAGGCAGGAATGGCGGCGGTGCTTGGGGCAGGGGCGGCGGTGCACGGGGCAGGGGCGGCGGCGGTTGAGGAAGAAGCGACGGCGGCGGCTCGGGTTGAAGACAGGGAAAATGAGTCCGCGCGGGTGAGCGCACGCTCATAAAAGGCTAATCCCCGTCGGCCTGCGCTCTAGCCGACGGGAGTTACATAATCCACGTCGGCCTACGCTCTGGCCGATGGGAGTTAACTTAACTCCCGTCGGCCTACTCTCTGGCCGACGGGAGTTACGTTAACTCCCGTCGGCTGAGTTTTAGCCGACGGGAGTTAAGTTATCCTCCTCGGCTTTGTCCCTGGTCGACGGGAATTACCTTGGCCGACGGGAATCATTAGGATTCCTGTAGTGCTAGTCAGAGTCGATGACTAGCACATGTATTAGTTGATAACTACATTTCACAAGTCATGGACATGGAGATGGAGATGTAAAACTAAAAATATGGGCGCATGTATGATATGAGGCTGGACCGACCCAACATGATATATTGTAATATAGTTCTCTTTTTGCAACATGTATACTATATCCTTAGACCTGAGATTGTCACATGTTCTCAAGATGTGAATTGACTTATTTAGGGACTATCAAACGCTACCCCGTAACTGGGTAGTTATAAAGGTAGTTTGGGTTTGTCAGGAAGCATGTTGTGAGGCATGGTTAGTTAAGATGGAATTTGTCCCTCTCTTCTTGAGAGAGATATCTCTAGGCCCCTCGAGTGTTTGGATCAAGAAATGCATGGTCGTGCTAGGGTTAAGTGTTAACCAATGAAAGGATTCCAATTTTATTATACAATTTAGTGGACCTTCACTATTCATGGTCCATTGGTGCACTGGACCGCGGGCTCCAACGACTCTTTGGCATGCAATGGCTAGTTCAATAGTCGGGTGACACGTGGCAGTCCGCTGGTGGACCGGACTGGTCCGATATCAGCCCAACAAGGAATGCCCTAGTAAAGATCCCGGAGGAACCTCAAGAGGACTCGGTCCGGTGGTGCACCGGACCGGTCTATTACGCCACTCGAGAGCAGATTTTTTGTAGGTTTTGGGATGAAGATTCAACAACTTTGTGGAGCCTTAGGGCTATAAATAGGCCCCCATTTTTACTTCCAAAAGACACCAAGCATACAAAGAGCAAGCACTTCACTCCTACGCATTTGTGAGATACACCAAAGCGATTCGAGCGTCCATTTTGGTGAGAAAGTGTTGTGATGTTGTTGTGCGTTCGTGTTGTTGCTTTGTGGTGTTGTGTTTTTTCTCTTGTGTGTGTTCTTCTTCTCCCTCTTGCTCTTCTAAAGTTATAACTCTCATCAGACTGTGTATGACTACAAGAGACTCAAAGTTGTGGAGATCCTTGCAAAGGGAAAAGTATAAGGAAGATCGTGGGCTCAAGTTGATTATTGGATCACTTGAGAGAGGTTGAGTGCAACCTGCGTCTGTTGGGACACCACAACATGGAGTAGGCAAAGATTTGAAGGCTTGACCGAACCATGGGATAAATCGCGTTGTCTTGTGTGTTTGATTCTTTGCGATTATTTCTTCCTTCCTCTATCTAAGTTCTTAAGTTCACTTGCAATATTGCTCTAAGTTTTAATTCCTCGTTTAAAAGAGCAATCAAGTGAAAGAACTTCGATTCCTTCTCACTCTCTTGGATCTAATTTTGCACTAACATTTGTGTTGTGATCCAAGTTTGTGTTTAAAGTTGTGATTTTCAATAGTTACCTATTGACCCCCCTCTAGGTGACTATCAGTTTTTCGTCTTTTGCCTTCTTCCCAAAAATATATTTGATTTTGCTGACTATTTCAAAAATTCTTTGACCTTTACAGTTACCTGATGGAGTAGTAGAATGTAGCTCATCAATATTGTTGAAGTATTTGTCCATCTTTTGTGGGTGGTACCTGTGTCCTTTCAATAAGAAACGTTTGTGCCTCATGTACACTATCTTATTAGATGTATAAAAGGACACGTAAATGGTTTCATCAATGCACACTATGCAACCAACCTTTCCCTTGAACTGGCCTAATAATATGAAGAGAGCAGGGTAATCGTTGATTGGAACAAAAATAATTGTTCTCAGCACGAATGAACCTTTGTGGTACTCGTCCAACATTTGAACACCTGATTCCCACAATATTTTCATGTCTTCCATTAAGGGCTCCAAAAAATACATCAATGTATACCCAGGTTGTGTAGGTCCAGAAATAAGGATGGTTAGTAAAAGGTACTTTTGCTTCTGCATCAACCATGGAGGAAGGTTGTAGATGGTGAGGATCGTCGGTCATATGTTGTGCTTGTTACTCCTCTCAGCAAATAGATTCATTATGTCTGTACTTAGTGTGAATCTAATATTTCTTGGTTCGTCGGCAAAGTATCGGTGGTTTCATTGAAATATTGCCACTACTCACCAGAAGCTTCCCATCATTTTGTGCTCATCAGAAGCATGTCGGCTCATAAGTTTGGCATCCTCAGGGTTAGCGAACAAACACCTTAATCGATCAACGATGGAAGGTACCACATCACCAGAGCAAGAATCTTTTTGAGTGTATAATAGTCTACTTCTTTTTCTTTCCTCATGGGTTTTGAACTTTGTTGGATCTTTTGTTGGGGTTTATTTCGTTTCTTTCCTTTAGACACAGAGGCAATAGACTCTTCCTCTCAATAGTCTTTATTTGTCTTGTACCTACTTGCACCACACTTTGGACAGCTCTCCAAATCTTTATAATCATCACCACGACATAGGATACAGTGATTTCTACATGCATGGATCTTCTCCACACCTATAGTGAGCAGAGTGATTAGTTTCTTTGCATAGTACGTGTTAGTAGGCACTTGGTTCTCGTTTAGAAGCATGTCTACAATAATACTCAAGAAGGCAGCAAAAGCAACATCAGGTAGATGATACCTAGCTTTTAACGCCAACAACTTTAGCACAAGCTGCAATGTCGTGAACTCTTTGGTACAACACTTAGACTTATCGTACAAAGGCTCTTCTGCTACCTTCATTAGGGCCTCCATACCTCACATGAAGAACATCAATAGATCCATATGACAACACAATATTGCCTCTAATAATTATGCATCTTCCCCATCCATAACATTTGGCAAAATATGGCGCCTTCATTTCCTCTAGAGAAACCATGATTAGTAACATTTGGCACTACATGTTTCTCTGGGAAGAGGTTGTTGTGTCTCATGTATAAACTGAAATTCGTCGTTAATGTTTGTAGGGTTTCTAGTTGTATAAGGCAAAGAGCTACCCTCTCCATACTTTGCCCAAATCATGTGATCCTTCATAAATCCTTAGCAGACCAGATGAAAAATGGTTTGTTTTGTGTCATCAAATACAACAACGTTTTTTGCAGTCCATGCATGTTATATGTGCTTTGTCTTTTTTTCTCCAAGCAAGATTCTTAGCGACATCAATAAACCTATGGACCTCAGATATGTATGATTGATCTAGTCTTGATAAGTTATACATCCAGAATGATCCCTCCATCATTACCTGTAAAAAATTTATATGAATGAAATTAACCCTATTAAGTAACCTCAATAAATAACTAAATATATCTTGGATAAACTAAATTGAGAAGTAAACATGAAAAGGGAGAGAGGAGAGACAATATCTAACCATCTTAAACAGCTTCATTTGAGAAAATAGAGAAAATAACATAACTACTCTTCTTCTCTAACACATGGTGAAACCTTAGAACTAAAAAGTGGCTAAAGAATGCACACAAATTGACATAAACTAACATTTCTTAGCAACTAATAAACAAAAAAACTTAATTACCAAACCTATCTTTCCCTCTCCATATAAACATACATAGTGCATAATTAAAATAAATTGAAAATTAAATAGAAAGATTAAAGACAGAAACCTATGTAACATAATTAAAGGCACAAAAGAACACACCAATGAAACAACTAAATATATCTTAGATAAACTAAATTGAAAAGTAAAAATGAAAAGTGAGAGAGAGGAGAGAGAATATTTAGCCATCTTAAACAACCTCATTAGAAGAAACATGGACAATAACATAGCTACTCTTCTCTTTAACACATGGTGAAACCCTAAATCCAAAAAAGTGGATAAAATTGAGAAAAAATGAACTAAAATTAGCAAGAGAAACATAAATCAACCTTTATTAGCATCTTTCATCCAAAAAATGAAGATTTATCTCTGTTTTGTACTAAAATTAGTGCGCACCATAGGCATAGAGCTGTTTTGTACTAGTGTTTTTCTCATAGTCATTATGTTTTAGTGGTTGATATAGTGACTGGAATAAAATCTAATGTATTGTTGAAAATGTCAAAATTTATTTATCTAATTTCTCTACAAATGGTGAATACAACATTTTACAAGAGTCAGATATTTTTAACTTTGATTATATATACATATAATATTAAGTTGAAATTACGATAATGCCCTGTTTTAGTGTGTAACTATAGATTTATCTCTGTTTTTTAGACTTCGTGTGTTTGTCGATGTTTTTCAAAACAAAATTGTTATATGCTCCTACTCCGTTAGTTGTATTCAACGATGTTAAGTCCTGATAAAAAGATAAGGGATAATTGCGCCAGTGTCCTATTTTAGAGTGTAATTATAGTTTTGCCCCTATTTTTAGACTTTACATATTTTATGATAATTTAAATTATTTCTACAATAATTCAAATAATTCCGACAATAATTAAAACTATTTTGCAATAATTTGATTTATTTTGCAATAATTTGAATTATTTTCAAAATAAAAAAGTGAAATATTGTTGTCAAAATAATTTTGAATTATTTTTGTTATTTTTTGGATTATTGTTTGCCAAATTTTTTGAATTATTGATAGGGGAAAAACTCCAATTACACTCCAAAACAATGCCACTAGTGCAATTGTTCTTTGTCTTTTTTTATCAAGACTTAAAATCATTAAGTACAACTAAAGGAGCAAGGACATTCAACTACTTTTTTACTTTGAAAAAATAGGAACAAACATACAAAGCCTAAAAAACATGAATAAATCTACAATTACACCATAAAACAGGGGCAATGATGCAATTGTCCCTAATATTAATACTTATAGTATATAACTAGTACTATAGATAGATAATTGAACATATGTTTATATAAATTTATTCAAAGGTATAAATTTATAAAAAAATCCTATAAATTTATTTAAATTTTAAAATGACTATTATAAATACTATAGCGACACTTTTTATAGTACTTTTGTGGGAAGGGGCGAGTATTTGAACTTTGGACAAGATATATTGCGTGGCTACGATGATATAAGGGCATCTACAATTTAGAGACATTGGATTGATTTTCAGAGTACAAGAGACAACTAAAAAATTGTATGATACGATCCTAAGGCTATGTACAACCACATTTAATATGTGATCTTTTTGAGTCTAATTGGAAAAAACATAAGAGAATGGCTATTCGCGAATAGCCCGTCTCTACACGATTTTCAATACATATTGTTATTTAGCTGCATTTATGGCCTAGAGTCTCAATGTTGTATCACATAGTCTCTAAATTGTCTTTTGTACTTAGAAAACTGAATTATCGTCTCAGTGTTGTACATGTCCTAAGACTTTAAGTCATAAACATAGGTAAGAGACAGTATATATGGAGAGTCGTATAGAGACGAGCTCGTCTCTTGTATTTGTTTAAGGGCATGTACAGTGGGTATCTTAAGTTGTGTCTTAGAGTGTGTCTAGGGGGGTGAATGTAAAAAATCTCAAGACATGTATCTTGACGAAGACACAGTGTCTTAGCTCTATATTCGAGACAGGAGACTATCTGATTGGTCACTTTAATTTATTGAATGCTCTGATTGGTACAATGAATATGGTAAGACACATGTTTTAGACATGACCACTGTATTATGTTGTGTTTAGTTGTGTCTTATACTTGGAGTACCGTGCAGCTGTATCTAGGTTGTACATGCCCTAATTAACACCGAAGAGATCTCTCAAGAGACCTCATATTAAATGCTATTGTACATGCTTTAAATGCTCGTTTGGATCTCACGGACAAAATTTTAGCCTCATCACTTGGGTTGTTTAAATACTAATTAGAAGTATTAAATATATTTTAATTACAAAACTAATTATAAAGATAAAAAAAATATAGACAATAAGATGAGTCTATTACGCATAATTAGACTATGATTCGCTCGTGTAATGTTATAATAAACATTTGATAATCATTAATTAATTAATTTTATTTTTTTCGTTTTAATTTTTATTTATATAACTAGTTTTGTAATTAGACTTTATTTAGTTCTTTAATGTTCGAAATTTTGGTCGCGAGAAAAACACACCGCTAGTAATAGTATAATTAATAAATATACAGAATACACTAAGTGGGTGTTTGGTTTCTAGGGACTAATGTTTAGTCCCTAGATTTTATTCCATTTTAGTTCTAAAATTACCAAATATAGAAACTAAAACTTTATTTTAGTTTCTATATTTAGCAATTTATACACTAAAAAGGAATAAAATGAAGGGACTAAACATTAGTCCCTAGAAACCAAACACCCCCTAACTCTCAACCGTGCCCCTACTCTCAATTTGATCTTGGGATTTGGGGTGTAGAGCAGCAAGGTCGCAACTCTCGAAGTGCTCACATTCATCTAGGGTGATGAGCATAGCGCCTGGGCTTCCCTTTTGTTTATGCACGTCGGTTGAGACTCCACTGCACTCGAGAGGCTGTTTGCGTTCTCAAGTGCGCCTCGGAAACGCCCACGGCACACGAATTCGTGCAGATATATACTCTATTCAATGCCAGCGCTCTGGCCTGCTGCCAGGCCTTGTGTTTTGCATCATAATGGATCGGTCGCTGCATGTGAGTGAACGAGAGGCGGTCACAGCGAGCAAGGGAGTATCCATCACGAGTCCACCACATACCTCGATGGGGGCATAGCTAGTAGCTAGGTGCAGCGCAGGCGGCCTCGTGAGGCGCAGAGACGGAAGTACGTGATGGCTACGGCGAACGGACCAACTTGCTGTGCTCCACTACCCCTGCTAGCGTCTAGGGAGCCGAAGAGAGCAGCAGCACGGATACCGATCGCGACCTCGGGCCTCCCTCACGTAGACTGCGGGCGGGATACGCCGTTTCATCGCGCTTCGGGTTGCCATGCCATGCCATGCGGCGACGCAAAGCATCTCGTGACTGGAACCGCGCGCCCGGCCATCCGCGGAGGCGGAAGCCCGCTCGGCCCACGCGCCGCGACAGCATCCGGAGCTGCGCCAACCGACCAGCCCCGGGCCCGCTCGAGGGGTGCGAGTGTGACGGACGTGTCGCCGTGATGCCCGCCGGCGGTGGTGACCACCCGTCGCGTCTGTCTCTCGCTGGGGACAGGACAGTCGGGCACTGCGACCTGCGAGGACGTTATCGGTCTCCAACGCGTCGCGGTCGAATCCTGCGTGCGCCTGTTGGGCTCGGACGGGGTAGGGGCATGGGTTGGGTTGGGTACGGTGTGTGATGGCCTGATGGGCTGGCTGGTCGTGTGCATCAATCAGCCCATGTGCATCAACCAGCCTGATGCGAAAAATTCTTGGCCGGGAGTTCCCGACTTCCCGTACTGTGTTTACTTGCACTGGTGGTTATTATCTGTTCCCCGATTGCTTTTGCTACAACCTTGAGAGATCTGTGTGTCAAGCAGCATTGGTCACTGGACGAGGCAACGTCGGACGTCACTGGTCGCAGGATAGAAAAGAAAAAACGAAGGGACGGTTGCCCTGCGCCCCTGCCTGTGGCTGCTGTACGGCAGAGCGGAGTGGTGTCACACATCCTGAGCGCCCCATGCCCATCTGCGGCCTCCGTTGTCAACTCCGCTATCTTTCGGTTTTCCTTCACATCGAGGCACTGCTGCTAACAATGAAAACATAAACCCGTCAAAGAAAATGCGTGATATAACATATGTTTTTAAAATCAGTCATATTTATATATAAATAATCATGTAGAAATAAACTTTTCACAAAGAGAGGCTATATCTTTTTTTTTCATTCAACCATTTAAAGACCATGAGTATAAATTATCCAAATGGATTATGCACGTCCTAAGGGCAAGAGTAATGAAGGGGATTGAGCGGACTAGAATCCCTCACCATTCAAAATTAAATAGTGAGGGATTATATCCCCTCCATTACTCTCGCTCACAAACAAACCCTAAAAGAAAGTGTAATTGTACTTACTCTTCTCATAGAGGGACCTAAAACCCCTGAGTTAAGATCCCGTCAGGTAGTGTTTGGTTGTAGAGTTAGAAATAGTTGAATCGCTCCGTTCCATCATATAGCATGCTTGGTTTGATTTCACATGGAATTGAGCCGCTCCAAAATCAGAATATTAATTCCTTCGATATGTTGCATCTCTGGGCACCCTAGAAATGATCAAACCAGTGCGCTCGCGAGTCCATTGCTCCTCTCCCCCTTCCTGTCATTAGCTTCCTCTTCTGTTCTGCTTTACTCCAGAACAAAATACAGAATACAGATGCTCCGCTATGCTTCACTTTGAAAACTAAACAAAAAAATATAGTGGCTCTGTTCTAGCTACCAAACACAGAACATAGCCGTTCTATCCTTATAATCTAGAACAGAGTCGATCCATCCAACTAAACTCTTGAACCAAACATTATGGATTATTTTCTATTGGATTTTGTTGGATTTATGGGCTTCGCCCAATTGATAAATTCAATTAAATCCTAAAAAATCGCAAATGCCCATGTATGGCAAGGAAATGTTGGAACCAGATAAGGATATGAGTCCTAATCAGATCACGATCAGATCGGATCGCGAGCTTATCGATTCGTGGACTGACCCTATATAAGGTGCCTGCTAGTCCTTGCCAGAAATGCATCCCAACCTGAGTTAGGTTTTTGCCTCTGCTCATAGTTCCACCGCCATCGTAGTACTCTTCACCTCGAGCGCCGATGTGCATCTACGAACGGGAGAGCAGGTTTCTGGAACCATTAGCCTTCGAGATCCTACACCGGGAGAGGGCGAATAAGGTTTTCGAGAAGCGTATTCACGCGACTGCTCGCGTTCTTCTCATCGACCCTGCCTCGACGTCGTTGACCCTACTGCTTCGACGTTGTTTACCATACTGCTTCCACCCACGTTGTCTACTAGTATGTCTGATCATTACGTGTCATATTATTTGACCTAATACTTCAGTTTATCTGTTATGGTAGAGGTGTGTTGTATTTATCTGATTACCTTGTTAGGTTACTTGTTAGGTAAAATTCACCTTGATTATTTATTGTTAGGCAAAGTGTAAGATAAACCAAACTAAGGTAACCTATTGGGTCCCATCAAAATTATTCTAAGCATGTCACAGTAATTAACACGAACATTAATTAATGGGTAAAGAAGGGTGATCAAGGGCACAACTTGCCTTCAGCGAGCTCCTTCTCAGTTTCTTCAACCTGTGGTGCTCTGGGCAATTCGGTCACTTGCTCGTCTACTCACAACAATACACACAAACATTGTACACGAGAAATTAACATCACATCAAACATGATACCAAACTATATAGTATTGTTCTATGTGTCACTGCGAAATTATAGGTTCGAGAACCACTGAATTCGGAGCTAAAAAGAACAAGTTATGGATTTTCTAAGGTGGTTTGATTTTTTTTGTACTAGAAATTAGTTATCAGATTTATTTTATTTAATCCAAAGCTTATTTGCACTGCAGCTACTATATATGAAGAGTTCTGGGTCTGCTGCGCAATTTCTAGGACCTTAGCGCAATGATCTTCCAACTAAATAGCTCTCTGGCCTAATTACATAGAAGCTCAGGGTCTCTTTTGTATAAACACTATGCCTGTTATAACTCTGGACATCCCTGATCCACCCGATCATGGATCATCGGGCCAGAATTAATCGCACCAAAGGCTGAATCGGTACAAAACAATAACCACCGGGTCGAGATCCGATGGCCTAGATCTTAAGTCACGAAGGGGTATGCTCGGGGTTTTAAAACACTAAGATTTAATCTCCACCACTCGTTTTGAGAGAAATGTCTAGGGACCACCCTCACTCATCTCACCCTCTCGATGCCGGAGTGTGACGACGCCGCTCTCAGACCATGGCAAAGACATCGACGGAGTACGACGATTTGGCCCAAGAGTGTTTGTCCCGGATTCTAACATGTGCTATGCATCGAGTAGTGCATGGTGAACCCACCTAGAAACCCTATTCTGTTGATCGATTGGCCGACCGGCCCTGCCCACGGCGTCCGGCTGGTCTGCAGCGAACCCAATACTTCGGTGAGAAATCCCCGATTGCTTGCAGCACTATGACCTACAACGCTTGAAGCTACACGATACTGAAGCGATTGTTGGCACTTGCTCTCAGTCGCAAGGTGGCCAACAAGGGTGAACAGTGATGATAACAGGGTTACGTGCTAGAAGGCAATAACTCTGTTAATCTGGCCCCTCATGGGCACTATGCGAGGGTATTTATAGGTACCTGAGCGCCCAGCGCCTTGTGCTAAGGACGCATGTGCCCTCAGCTACCTAGGTTATCCCCAGAATATTCCCATAAAGCGGGGTTACAGACTGTAATTACAGGGATGCCTTTACAAATTAGGCCCGTAACGCGCGGCGGCCACGCAGGGCCCGTTACGATGGGCCGGATCGCACGTGGGCCTCTGAGCTGGACGAGGCCGCACTGTGGGATGACGTCGTCGCCGGTCTTCGTCTGGTGCCGATCAAGCGAAGGGTGTCCCTGCCTGTTTTGTCTCTGCCAGACCAGCGGCTGCAGCGAAGGCTTCGAGCGAAGGGTGGCGTCTTTGCCTTCGCCCCAACATTTGCCCTCCGAGGGACCAGTTCGACAAAGTCATCTGGTGCCGAAGACGTCGCTAGATGGCGGAGACGCTGCCCTCGCTCGAAGTGGTTCCGCGGGGGTTTTTGATGTGACCGTTGATTGACGGCGTACTGTTGGATTGCGGGTTTCCCGAAGCGCCGCGCCCTGTTGGATTGCGGGTTTCCCGAAGAGCCGCGCCCCGCCTATAAAAGGGGGCGGGGGTCGGCGCTTTTTGAACTTCACTTTCTGCGCTCCGCAAAAACCCTAGCCGCCCACCGTCTTGCTGCTCGTCTGCCCGCCGCGCTCTTGTTCGCCGGAGATCTGGCTCAGGTGAAGCAGACCGCCCGCCGCCGCCGACGGTACGTAGCGATGCCGACCTCCTCTTCTTCCGCTGCCGCTACGCCGCCGGCCGATCCCTCGCCGCCGGCCGCCGCCTCGTCTGAGGAGACGCTGAGTAGTTCAATGGCGGAGGAGTTGCGCGCCGGCGATTCTGTTGATTTTGGCGTGTCGCGGATGTCGTTGGTCCGCGTGCAAGATATGCAGCGGTTGGGTTACTTCGGCGGCGGAGTTGCTCGTGTCCCGGGGACGGAGGAAGTCCCCGAGCCGGAGGGCGAGTTGGTTGTTTTCGAGGCGTTCTTCGCCGCCGGTCTCCGCTTGCCTGCGCACCGATTTGTTGGCGAAGTCCTGCGCAGGTTCAATGTTCAGATACATCAGCTGACACCGAATGACGTGGTGGCTCTGTCGAAGTATGTCTGGGCGACGACTTCGTACGGTGGACAGCCATCGGTCGAAGTTTTTGCGAAGTATTATTGTTTGCACTGGCAGAAGAGGATGATTGGAGACGAAGTTGCTCAGTTTGGGTCCTGCACATTCACGTCGAAGACCGGCAAGATCACGATGCAGGTAGTCGAGTTGGTTCCTTGCGCCCGCAACAAGTGGGGCAACTGGAATCAATTTTGGTTTTACGTTGCTGAGGGTACCGTCGAAGGCCATGAGGGACTCCCCGTGTCTGAGATGTGTTCTCATTTTTACTCAGCGTACCCGCCCTTTGAAGTGGCAGAGGAGGATGTGGACGAAGGGGCCCTTCAGTGCGCCGCCGGCCTGAGCAGTGGGCGCGATTTGGTTGAAGAGTTTGTGGCGTACGGGGTGTGACCCTTGGCGCATGGCTGGGCGCTGGGCGAAGTGTGCCCTCGCCAGATGCCTTTTCACGGTGGAAGGGTGGTGCGAAGTCCTGCCTTCGCGCTGAATCTACAAAGCCGCGACCCGGCCGCCTTTGTGCGTGAGGCGGAGGATGGGGCGGTGCGGCTCGTTGGACGTTACGTGCCGAGGACAGAGGGCCAGCGCAGCTTTGATATCCGCGGGTCGAATGACCGTTTGAACAGGGTTTTTCAATTGCCATATGACGACTATCCTGGTCAAGACGACGTGGACCGCCATGGGAAGAAACCGGTGGTGGAGACTGGAGACGACCCTGCGCCGGCGGCCGCCCCATCCTCTAAAAAGAGAAAATTAGGTACTGTTATGGGAGGACTTGGGGTTTCTGATAGTTTTGCTAGAGAGTTGATGAGGACGTGCGCGCCCCGGGGGGGAAGGATGTCTTCGCCCGAGCTCCGGGAGTCTTCGGCTCGGATGCTGAGGGTTACCGGGGGTTGCTGGCCTAGGAATGTTCCTATCCCCCGCACGGCTGGCGAGGACCTTTTTACATCTCGCATGGTTCGTGAGTGGAGAGTTTTTCCTTACGGGCGGAATATTGCTGCTATTGTGTCGGCAGTGATGGACAAGGATCGCCAGGGAGCGGCGCAAAAGCGCCAGGCGGTTGTCAGGCTCGTTGAAGCTAGGCCGAAGAGGCAGCGGGGATCTGCGAAGGCTGCGGCCGCCGGTGGAGGCAAGCCGCCGCTGGCGGCGAAGTCGGGCGCCCCTGCGTCTAGCAAAGCGCCGGAGGCGACGGCAGGCGCCGGGGGCTCCAAACCGACGAAGGCAGTGCCGCCGGCCAGCAGAGTGCCGGAGGCCGCCAAGGCGGCGAAGTTGCTGTCGGCAGGCAAGCGTGTCGCCGACTTCGCCACCGATATTAGTGTGGAGGACTATCTTGGTGGTAAGTCGTTGGCTCCTTTATTATTATTATTATTATTATTATTTATTCGTTGATACGTCGCAAGGTCGGACGAGGGCCAACTTGCTATAGTTGCGCCTGCAATGTCCAGGCCCCTGAGCGGTGGGCAGGGGCCCGACAATGTCCAGGCCCCAGCGCTGGAGAGGCCATGTATGGGCGATCAGCTTTGTATACTGCGAGGGGCTGCCTGACCGAGGAGAAAACTTTTGGCAGGCTTCGCAGGACCTTGTGACCCGATTTGCGGCGCAGATCATTGCGGGCCAGTAAAAGCCCTGGCGGATCACCTTGGCAGCTAGGGCCCTTGGCCCTGCGTGTGAGCCGCACGTGCCACTGTGGACTTCTCGTAGGATCTGCATGCCTTCGGTTTCAGTGACGCACTTAAGCATTAGCTGACTGACCCCTTTCTTGTAGAGTTGGCCTTCAATCAGTGCGAAGTCCCGGCTTCGATGTCTGAGGCGCTTGGCCTCGCTGACGTCGGTTGGATAATAGTACCCCTGTAGGAACAGGGTTATTGGTGCCCGCCAGTCCTCGGTCATGATTAGGTTGACTATGCGGTGGCCCTCGCTGTTATTAGTTATTTGGAGCCCTTCGGGGCTCCGGACGGCTGGCGTGCCGATGGTATGAAAGAACACGTCGGAGGGCAAGGACTCGCCCCTGGCGGCGGCCTTGGCCAATGCGTCGGCCTCCTCGTTCTTGGCCCTATCCACATGCTGCAAGGTGAATCCCTTGAATTGTCTCTCGAGACTTCGGATGGCCATGAGGTATTGCATAAGTGCGGGGTCCTTTGCTACGTAGTCTTTCTCGACCTGGCCGACAACTATCTTGGAGTCTGTTTTGATGATACAAGTGGTGACTCCGAGGGCCCTTAGCTTGCGGAGGCCGAGGATGACTGCTTCATATTCTGCTATATTGTTTGTGCACTTGTCGGATTCCAGAGCGAAGCTGAGGCGTGCTGCATATCTGTGCTTGACCCCGGCTGGCGAGGTGACGACTGCAGGGACACCTGCCCCCGCATGGCACCATGCGCCGTCGCAATGGATCGTCCAAACCTTCTCTGTGGACGGGTCTGGTTGAGTTATTGGCCCAGTCCACTCGACGACGAAGTCTGCCAGGACTTGTGACTTGATGGCTGTCCTGGGCTCGAAGCTGATGTGGTAGCTGGATAGTTCGGCTGCCCACTTGGCAATCCTCACCGATGCCTCCGGGTTTCTGAATAATTCGCCGAGTCCCCTGTCTGAGGTGACTCGGACCTTGAATGCTTCAAAGTAGTGGCGTAGTTTGCGCGAAGACATAACGACTGCGTAGGCAATCTTCTCCAGCTCTGTCATGTTGCACTTGGACGGTGTCAGTACCTCGGAGACATAGTAAACAGGGCACTGCCTGACCACGCCCTCAACTGTCTGCTCCTGCACTAGTGCCGCGCTGACAGCATGCGGCGAAGCCGCGACGTAGAGCAATAGGGGGAGCGAGGAGTCGGGGCTTGTGAGGATGGCCAGCTCCGACAGGTACTGTTTTAGTGAGGCGAAGGCCGCTGCCTGCTCTGGTCCCCAGGCGAAGTCCTTTGCACCACGGAGTGTTTTGAGGAAGGGGAGGCTTCGCTCGGCGGACCAGGAGATGAATCTGTTGAGAGCGGCCAATCTGCCCGTCAGACGCTGGACGTCCCTGGCGGACTGCGGAGGCGACATGTCTACGATGGCCTGGATCTTGGTTGGGTTGGCCTCGATGCCGCGGTGTGATACCAGGTAGCCGAATATTTTGCCCTGGCGAACGCCGAAGACGCACTTTTCCGGGTTTAGGCGGAGTCGTGCGTCTCGCATGTTCGCGAATGTCTCGGCGAGGTCGGCGAGATGGTCTTTCTTGTTCTTGCTGGCGACGACGATGTCGTCCACATATGTAAATATATTTCTGCCAACCTGCCCTTCGAGTACTGTTTTGGTGAGTCTGGAGAAGGTGGACCCGGCGTTCTTGAGTCCCTCTGGCATTCTGATGAAGCAATATGTGCCGAAGGGTGTTATAAAGCTGGTGCTAGCCTTGTCTTCCTCCTTCATGTATATCTGGTGATAACCGGAGAAGCAGTCAATGAGTGACATGACCTCGCATCCGACCGCGCTATCGACTATTTTGTCGATCCACGGCAATGGGAAATTGTCCTTTGGGCAGGCCTTGTTGAGACTGGTGAAGTCTATACACATTCGCCATTTCCCGCTTTTTTTCTGCACCATTACAACATTGGAGAGCCACGTGGGGTAAGCCACTGGCTCGATGAATTTAGCCTCTAGGAGGCGGTGCACCTCCGCCTTGGCGGCCTCTATCTTTTTGTCGGACATTTTGCGAAGCCTCTGCTTTTTTGGTCGCACCGAAGGGTCAATTTCCAAGCTGTGCTCAATTATGGTTCGGCTGACTCCGACCAGGTCGAGGGCGGACCAGGCGAAGACATCTTTATTCTTGGACAGGCAGCAGAGGAGTCTCTGTTCTTCATGCGAGGTGAGGTCTTCGCTGATAATGACTGTCTGCTTGGGCGTGGCTTGATCGAGGGGGACAGTCTTGGTCCTGTCTTGGCTCTGCAGCTGTGCCTTGTCGTGCTATTTATCGGTTGAGCTGGCGGGCGCAGGGAGCTCGCGCTGGGCCGTGAGGCAGTGCACGTTTCTCCGACCGGGCACGAAGTCCCGCTCTATGTTGCGCGCCGTCTGCTGGTTGCCGTAGACCGTAATGGCGCCTAGCGGACCTGGTATCTTCATACATATGTACAGTCCGTGAATGGCGGCTTCGAACTTATTGATGGAGCCCCGGCCCATGATGGCGTTGTATGGATATACCATATCCACGATATCGAAAGTTACTTGCTCACTTCGGGCATTGGGTGCTACACCGAAGGAGAGGGGCAACTCTATTTTGCCGACGGGAAAGGTGCCCTTGCCGCCGAAGCCATACAACGGGTTGTCCGAAGGCTTGAGCAGGCTGTGGCTTATGCCCATGTGGTCGAAGGCGTGGAGGAATATGATGTCCGCCTGACTGCCGTTGTTGACTAGGACTTTGTGTAGGTCCCAGCCTGCCAAGCTGCAATTGATAACCATAGCGTCGATGTGGGGGGCGCTGCGGAGGTCGACGTCTCGTGCGTCGAAGGTCAGCGGTATGTGGGACCACTTTGTCTGCACGACTGGGCCAGTGACGGCGACATGGTTGATGCTGCGGTAGTGATCCCGCTTCTGCCGCTTGGTGTCGAAGTCAGTGCTGGACCCCCCAGTTATCATGTGAATGACTCCGCGATATGGTTGATCGGCGAAGTCTTCCTGCTTTGGGGCATGGGGGATGTTTTGATGTTGCTGGTGTGGTGGTGGGGGTGGAGGAGGTACGATTTGTACTTCCTGATGGTGCTGGTAAGCGTGGTGCGGTGGATGCGGGGCGGGAGCGTTGATATATGGTGGAGGGGGTTGCTGGTAATTGTGCGCGACAATTCTGGGGTTGTCGGCTGGCTGTGCCCGTGCCATTCTGTCTCTGGTGGCCTTCGTTTCGGGGCAGTCTTTAGTTTGGTGTGCGCAGTCTTCGCCGCGGAAAAGGCAGTAGAATCGGCGCGGCGGCTGCGCACGCCCTCGGCCCCTACCACGAGTTCCATTTCCGCGGCCCTGGGGGGGGGGGGGGGGGATATTCCTGGCGGCGAGGGGGGTCAGCAGCGGGATGCTGGTTGGTGATGTTGTGCACTTGCTGCTTATTGCGGCCGTCTCGACCGGAGTCTGGCTGCGGAGTCCTCGTCCACGTGCGGCTGGACTGTGGGGCATCTTTGGGTTTCCGCTGCGACTCAACCTTGCGCTGGTGGAGCTCTTCGGATTTGGCATATTTTTCAAAGAGCTGATATAGCTCCTGGAGGTTCTTGGGTGGATCTCTGATACAGTGGCTGTAGAGGACGCCGGCACGAAGGCCACTGATGGTGTAGTGGATAGCGATCTGATCATCAACGGAGGGCAGCTGTGACTTGAGTGTTAAAAATTTGCGGTAATACTCCCGCAGAGTCTCCTTTTCTAGCTGTTTGCAAAGCGAGAGCTCGGCCAAGGCGTTAGTGTCTAGGCGGTACCCTTGGAAGTTGAGAAGAAACTTGTCCCTGAGACTTCGCCAGGAATCAATGGACAGCGGAGGCAATCTGGTGAACCAGGTGAGAGCTGGGCCCTCTAGGGCAATGATGAAAGACTTCGCCATTGTGGCGTCGTCTCCTCCGGCGGATGCAACGGCGACCTAATAACTCAATATGTATTGCGCCGGGTCGGTGCTGCCGTTGTACTTGGGATAGGTCCCTGCTCGGAAGTTAGCTGGCCAAGGCGTCACTTGCAGGTGTGGCGCCAGGGGACTTTGCTCGTCGAGATAGTTGACCCCTTGGAATGGCGCGGCGTGCTGGAAGGTGTGGTCGCGCTGGGGGAAACGCGGGTCTTCCGGTTGTGCTCGGTGTTGCAGGGGTGGCCCATGCTGTAGGCCGAGGTGGCCTTCGCGCGTGTCTTCCAGTTGTGCGCGCTGCTGGAGGGGTGGCCCTTGCTGCAGGCCAAGGTGGCCTTCGCGCTGCATTAGCGCGATCTCCCGCTCGAGGTCTTGGGCCTTCTGCTCTTCGTCGCGTATCATTTGCCGCACTTTGGCTAGTGCGGACACACGCTGGCGCTTGGCCTCCAGTATCTCTTTCTGCCTCTGGAGATTGCGGTTCTTGAGGCGCAGGGCGCGCAGCTGTAGCTGTTCTTCCGCTGAGACGCCGAGGACTTCACCATCCTCGGTGAGGTCCGCGCCTTCCAGTGGGGCGAAGCCTGGGGGTGGCTGCGATTGTCCTTCAGGGCCGCAGGTGCGGAAAGTGTCGTCTTCGCAGGTGCGGGGAACATTGTCTTCAGTGGCCTCTTGGTGGGTGGATTGGGTGAGGGCGAGGGCCTTGCCCTTTCTTGCGGCGAGCAGTGCTGCCTTCGCAGCCTCGTCAGCCTTCGAGTTAGCTCTCTTGGGTGCCATCGCGGGTGGTTTTCTCGTAGCCCCACGGTGGGCGCCAAATGTTGGCACTTGCTCTCAGTCGCAAGGTGGCCAACAAGGGTGAACAGTGATGATAACAGGGTTACGTGCTAGAAGGCAATAGCTCTGTTAATCTGGCCCCTCACGGGCACTGTGCGGGGGTATTTATAGGTACCTGAGCGCCCAGCGCCTTGTGCTAAGGACGCATGTGCCCTCAGCTACCTAGGTTATCCCCAGAATATTCCCATAAAGCGGGGTTACAGACTGTAATTACAGGGATGCCTTTACAAATTAGGCCCATAACGCGCGGCGGCCATGCAGGGCCCGTTACGATGGGCCGGATCGCACGTGGGCCTCTGAGGTGGACGAGGCCACACTGTGGGATGACGTCGTCGCCGGTCTTCGTCTGGTGCCGATCAAGCGAAGGGTGTCCCTGCCTGTTTTGTCTCTGCCAGACCAGCGGCTGCAGCGAAGGCTTCGAGCGAAGGGTGGCGTCTTTGCCTTCGCCCAAACAGCGATAACAACCGTTATGAAGGTAGAATTACCCGGAATCGTGAGGTAGATAATTCCACCCACGGCGAGCAGCAGCCCCGCGGCGAGCTTCGAATCTCGGCAAGGAATAGTGGTCGCGCCGACCACCAATTGCGCATCGGGACACCCTAATCACCTTCGTGGGGACTCAGTGAAGCCCCCGGATACGGCTCACAAAGCAATCCGGTGATGACCGAGCGAACCGGGCAATGACAACGTTTTATGCTCCCCTCCCCATCTATTTGTTTGTGATGATAGTGGTGCTCCAAGTTGGTGTTGATAAGGGAGAGGGTCGTGAGGGCCAGCTTTATGTTTGTGGATGGCCAAAAGTTGGTTCCGGGATCTCGGGGCTTGTTACGATGAGTTGGTGCAGATCTAGCGGGGGTTGTTGAGCTAGCTAGTAGCCGGGGCATGAAGGGAGACACCTGACGTATGGGCCCCACATGCTGTGGCCGTAGGGGAATGGGGCAAGCGCGGATATGGGATGGGTCTGCCCTACGGGGCCTACTCGTCAACGCGTGGAGGATCTGACCAGTGGGCCCGATTCAGCGGTGCAGACGAGCGCACGCGAAGGGTGACTGACAGGCGGGTCCTGCCTGTTGGTGCCAACTCCCTAGGTTGGGCTAGCGCCTCGCATATGTTTGGTGGGCCGACATGAATTAGGCTCGAGTGGGAGGGCTTGCTCTTCTTTTTTTCCTATTTCATTTTCATTATTCCAATTTAGTTCCCAAATGGTTATTTAACTAAGTTCAAATTTTGAATTTAAATTTAGATGCAGCAACACAAAAATAAAATTTAGCATGATGCAGTACTTTGGAAATTTCATTTAGTATTTGTTTTTATCAAAGAGAAACATGCTCCATTCACAAAACACATAATCCCAATAACACTAATATTATCTCTTAAATGACTCAAGTGTTAGGAATCCCAATTTAGGGTTTACAAATCCTACCCCCCTTAAAAATAATCTCGACTTAAAGATTACGACAAGCTAGGAAAAAGGTGGGGAAACTCTACTCTTATTTCGTCTTCTCGCTCCTAGGTGGCTTCATCTTCTGCGTGATGACTCCATTGTACCTTGCACATCTTAATCACTTTGTTCCTGGTGACTCGGGTCAAGTTATCGATGATCTTGATAGGATATTCCGTGTAGGTTGGATCACGCTGCACATTGAGTTCCTCCATATGTAGTTGCTCTTCTAGCACTCTGAGGCACTTCTTCAACTAGGACACATGGAATACATCATGTACATCTGCTAGATGGCTGGGTAACTCTAGTTGATAAGCCACTTCCCCAACTCGCTTTAGGATTTTGAAGGGTCCAATAAAGCAAGGGGATAACTTCCCTTTAACTTTAAACCTTTTCATACCCCGAATTGGTGACACCATCAGGGACCGACAACACGAGCACGTGCACGAAAGCTGAATCTCCATGTTCGTTCTAACCTAGTCATTTGTGTTTAAGAGCTTACACTTGGTGCCATGGATGGTTTAATGATTAGGAACTTTGGAGAGGACCATCAAGGACTTGGGAAAGGCCAAGGTGTCAAGGAGGAGGAACAAGGGCATCCATAACAAGAAGGAGATCAAGTCTGACTCGGCTGTGATTCCATCTCAGGTTCCAGGACCAGTCTACACTAAAATGGATGCCTAGGAAGCATCCGAACTCCGATTAGGTTGGGCTTTATATGGATGGAAATATAAGGATATAAGCTTTCCAACCCAACTTGAACCACCTTAAATTCACCTGGAGTCAATGGGAATCGTCGAAACAAGTCAGCATTCAGATTCTGTTTTGGTATTGTGTCTCCATCTATTGGGTTGTTGGGCCGTGTATTGTGTTGGAGTCCATTACAGGTGTGACCAGGGGTCACACATGCCCCTAACTTCTATTTTACCAACATCCACAGACACATTAGGGTTTGGATTTTGCTTAGATCATATCTGTCATCGAACAGTATCGTCGTTTATCAGTTCGTGAGACCCCACCTCATGATCAATGCTGCTTTGATTGTGTTCTTCCTGTTCTTGCTTGTGTTCTTGATTGCACTTGTAGGGATAAGCCTTCGTGGCGAGGTCACTCGTGTGTCATGGGTGATAACCAATGGAGCAGTGGTGTAGTGATTTCGAGGATCCGTTCGGTCGGAGCCTTGGATCATCAACATCGAGATCTCCACCCAATCAAGTTATCATACCTCACGGAAGATCAGGCCTCACCATTCTATCAAGTGGTATCAGAGCTTCAAGTTGCTCGTGAGGTATAATCCTATTTTTAGATTCGTTTTGTATGTCCTATAACCCATAAAAGCCAAATAAAAAGGAGTCCTGACAGTAGGTCATATCTTTAAAAACCATTAGTGTATCCGGATCTAGAGACTTTGCCTTAGCCTTGGCATAATTCAGTTTTGGAGTCCACAGTTCTGAGTTCGTGTTCTAGGTCAAGGTCTTGTTGTGGTTTAGATTTGTTTTGGGTCAGTTTGGTCATTACCATTCGTTTCCATCCAACAAACTCAATCTCGATAAATCAAACCCATCCACAAAACTGACATATCCATAAACCGAACCCATTTACCATTCATTTACCTCACCAACAACCCCATTTAGGTTGCTGGTTTAGATTTGTTTTGAGTCAGTTTGGACATTGCCATACGCTTCCATCCCACAAACTCAACCTAGATAAACCGATCTCATCAACAACACCGACCCTATCCATAAATCAAACCTATTCATCCATCATTTTTCATCTCATCATTTCGTCCTTATGACATTAGTTTCTGTCCAGTTCGATATTTTGAGCATAAATCTTGCATAGAAACTAGGAATTTAGTGTTCTTGTACTTTCTGGAAAGCTTAGAAAATTCTCTACAACTTTTATATTTACAAGTTTCGATAAAACGTCATTATTAAAGACTTATCTGGAAGTAAATCGGTTTGTGATCCTGAAATTTCAGTCCAGTCTGTATTTCGGGGTCAATATCTCACACTTCCTTTATCTGAAATAGGCGATCCATATATCTAAAGGAAATACAAAAAGGAGACCTACAACTTTCGTGTTGTGAGTTTTTGCGTTTGAGTTCCCTAAATTTGTCAAACAATTTGTTGAAGTCAGAACAGAAAATCTGTGACAAACAAACGAGAAGTTTTTTGATACTCTTGTGCTATATCTTATTTTTGCGGCACTCTTATGAAAAAACAGAATATAAAAAGGCAAGTGCAAAAAAGGCCCACAAAGCAAAGAAAAAATCAGAAAAAGAGAAAAAGAGTGCGCATGAGCAGGAACACCGTTGATCTGTGCACCTTTGTGATTGTTTTTCATTCCAACTTGTTCCCTTGCTATTCCAAGATCCTTGTCACCTCCTTTGTGCCTTGGTTCAACTGTTCTAATACATTCCCTAGGCCAGGAACTTGGATGAGTACTTAGAACACTTATTCAGCATTGCTATCTATTACTGACTTGTGTGCCACAAATATATATTTAGTGAGCCTTCTCAAAGCTCTGCCTTTCTCTCGAGTAGAACAGGTACTCCTTTGAAATCACACACACGCTCTTTGGTTAGTCGCACCGGCCACCGTTTGCCACCTGCAGTGCTGGTAAGAAACTTGTAAGAGCGGGGTAAGACCCTTTCATAACTTGTGTTCCACCACCACCATGAGAGTAGTTGTAGGGTTCACTGTTTGTTTGTTGCCTTTTGTCTCTGTTTTGTATTAACAATGACAGGACCAAAGACCCAAATAGACAAGGATAAGGGCCCTAAGACTACTGATGGTGAGTGTGTCTCCTATCTGAATTAAAGGAGATGATGTGCGCATTGACTAAAGCCTTTGAGAGGCACACCATTGATGCTGATTCATCTCCCTTGGGTTCGATATATCCAACCTTCTCTTTTTTGATGAAATTTTTTAAATGAGTATAATGAATGGGAAGTATCAATGGATAAGATTTTTGCACGATGTCGTATATGTTATAGACGAAAAATTAAAATTGTGGCTTGTACTTTAACGAATGATGCGTTAGTTTGGTAGAATTATTTGCATGACTATGAGAAACCACAAACTAGGATAGACGTGAAAGCACTAATGAGATAAAAATTTCTTTCTATGGATGATTCTAAAAACAATTTCAGTAATTCTACCAATATCATGCCTTTAGATAAATTTGAGTTGGCTTTGTTACAAGAGGATTGTCTTATTGTTCCTTGTGATAAAGAAGAGTCGTGTGATGATAATACTATTATTTCTATGCCACAACTAGAGAACAAACTTGATGTTGTTGCTTTTGATCCTATTAATTGTGCCAAAATTGAAACATTCAATCATATAACTAGTGTTCATGATGAGCTGAAATTGTTATCTTCTTTAAATACTTTGGGCTATATTGAATTTGATGTTCTATGTAATCTAAATAATTTAGAGGAGAAACTTTCTTTTAGTGCTGATTTGCCATGGTTATCTAAACATACATATCATGTTATTGGAAGATATAATTGGAAAGGAGAATATATGGTACATCGAGTATATATTTGTTCAAATATGAAATCTCCTTTTGTCATGAAACAATATAGTCAATTAGAGGGATGTGTTAAGCTAACCATATCATCTCTAGTTTCACATGTCCTTCTTCGTATGTTTTACAACAACAGGGTCAACTTCAAGAAGGGGAGCAAGGTTGGATGACATCAAGCACTACATCAACACCTTTTGCAGGCACCAACGACTTCGAGTCGAGTAAGACTCAAAACTAAGAAGTGGAGAATAATGAGTACATGTATTTCAAATATATGGTCAAGGCCCAATCAATCATAGAGTCCCAAGCTCAAGGGGAGTTGAAGTCCAGTTTATTCGCAAATCTGGTTCGGACTGCAAGAGTGGGTCTCACGAAAATGGACGCCTAGGCTACATATAGACTCCATTTTTGACATTCTATATATAGTTGTAAAGCTAAAAAGATAAGCTTTCCAACCCAACTAGTCCCACATCAATATACGGTTGGAGTTACCTAGAATCGTCATAGCAAGATGGTGTCCATTATCTACCAGAAATCAGTGGCGTCTGTTTTTGGGCCTAAAGGCCTTGTACATCCTAGGGTTGCTCGGCCACCCCCTTGGCCACCACCTGAGTCAAGGATGACCCCAATTCAAGTTGGGAGTATTATGAGAACAACACTCCCATACAAACAATGCATGGACCGACAACACGAGCACATGCACGAAAGCTGAATCTCGAGGTTCGTTCTAACCTAGTCAATTGTGTTTTAGAGCTTACACTTTGTGCCATGAATGCTTTAATGATTAGAGACTTTGGGGAGGACCATCAAGGACTTGGGAAAGGCCAACGTATCGAGGATGAGGAGCAAGGGCGTCCACAACAGAAGGAGATCATGTTCGGCTCGGCTGTGATTCCATCTCGGATTCCAAGACCAGTCTGCACTAAAATGGACGCCCAGGATGTATCCAAACTTTGGTTTGGTTGGGCTTGATATGGATGGAAAGATAAGGAGATAAGATTTGCATATCAACTAGAACCACCTTAAAAGTCATCCGGGATCAACGGGAATCGTTGAAATAAGTCAGCGTTCAGATTCTATTTTAGTGTTGTGTCACCGTCTGTTAGGCTATTAGGTCGTGTATCGTGTTGGAGCCCATTACGGGTGTGACCAGGGGTCACGCACACTCCTAAACTCTACTTTACGAGTATCCTCCACCAAATTAGGGTTTGAGTTTTGCTTAAACCATATTTGTCATCGATCAATATCGTCGTTCATCGATTTGTGAGACCCCACCTCGTGATCAATGCAGTTTTGATTGCATTCTTCTTATTCTTGCTTGTGTTCTTGATTGTGCTTGCAAGGATAAGCCTTTGTGGCGAGGTCACTCGTGTGTCAAGGGTGATAACCAACAGAGCAGTGGTGTAGTGATTGCGAGGATCCGTTCGCTCGGAGCCTTGGATCATCAATGTCGAGATCTCCACCCAATCAAGTTATCATACCTCACAGAAGATCAGGCCTTGCCATTCTATCACCAGGAGGACAAGAAAATTGTGGCATATATCCATGAAAACACATATCCACTTGTGGCATATATCTCATTAGCACCAGATATCCAATTTGCATCACAATAACCCTCTAGTACTGTTGGGTACCCGGTATAATGGATGCCTAAACTCATGGTACCTTTTAGATAGCGCATAACTCTCTCAAGAGCAAGCCAGTGATCATCTCCCGGATTTGAAACAATAAGTTTGCTCACAGCAAACAAGATTTCAGGCCTCGTAGCGCTAGCTAAGTACATGAGTGAACCAATTATTTGGGAATATCTCAATTGATCCCTAGATATCCTTCGATTTTTCTTCAAAAGCTTACTAGGATCATAAGGTGTTGGAGTAGGTTCACATTCGCTATAACCAAAGTGACTCAAAACCTTTTCCACATAGTGGGATTGCACAAGTGTGACCCCACCATTGCCTTCTCTCAGTAGCTTAATGTTAAGAATAACATCAACTTCTCCCAAATCTTTCATTTCAAAATTATTGGACAAGAAGTCTTTTATCTCTTTAATCACATCAAGACTCATCCCGAAGATTAGAATGTCATCAACATACAGGCATAAGATTACTTCCTCGCCCCCACCATACCGATAATATACACATTTGTCTCCTTCGTTCACAACAAAGCCGGCAGATGTCAAAGTTCTATCAAACTTTTCATGCCATTGCTTAGGTGCTTGTTTTAGGCTATATAAAGATTTCAATAACTTACACACCATGCCTTATTGACCATTTGCTACAAACCCAGGTGGCTGCTCCATGTAGATTTCCTCATCTAGCTCTCCATTTAGGAATGTTGTCTTAACATCCATTTGATGGACGATAAGACCATGAGAGGTAGCTAGAGAAAGTAGCACACGAATTGTGGTCAATCGGGCCACGGGTGAATAAGTATCAAAGAAATCCTCACCTTCTTTGTGTGAATAGCCTTTAATTATAAGCCTCGCCTTGTACCTTTCAATAGTACCATCAGGCATAAGCTTTTTCTTGAACACCCATTTACTCCCAATGGGCTTACACCCATAAGGACACTCAATGACTTCCCAAGTTTAGTTAGACATAATAGAATCCATCTCACTCCTTATTGCTTCCTTCCAAAAGTCAGCATTAGGAGAGGAATATGCCTCTTCAATGGTACTTGGGGTGTCATCCACAAGATATACAATGTAATCATCACCAAAGGACTTTGCAATCCTTGGTCTCTTACTCTTTCAAGTTGATACATTGTCATCTTCCACATGATTATGTATATGGGATTCCTCAGTGTGTTCTGCCGGAATAAAATGCTCATGGGGTATCGTTGGTTCATCACTAGACGTATTATGTGTAGCTTTCATGGGAAATTCGTCCTCAAAGAACGTAGCATCTCTGGACTCCATAATAGTACCAACCAACATGTCCGGTACTCCAGAGTTTATAATTAAGAACCTATATCCAATGTTGTGAAAAGCATACCCGAGGAAAACACAATCAACAGTCTTCGGTCCTAATTTGCACTTTTTGTTAATTGACACATTCACTTTAGCCAAACAACCCCAGGTGCGCAAATAAGAGATATTTAATTTCCTCTTTTCCCATTCCTCGAATGGTGTGATTTCTTTGTTCTTTGTGGGAACTTTATTCAAGACATGACACAGGTTGCCTCACTCCACCATTCCTTAGATAGTCCCGAAGTCTCTAACATGGCGTTAACCAAATCAGTTAGAGTACGGTTCTTTCTCTCAGCAACCCCATTGGATTGTGGTGAGTATGGTGGTGTCCTCTCATGAATAATACCATGTTCCACACAAAAATCAGAAAAATCACCTAAAAAATATTCTCCACCACGATCAGACCTTAACCATTTAATTTTCCTCTCGAGTTGATTTTCCACTTCAGCTTTGTAGGTCTTAAAATAATGCAAAGCTTCGTCTTTTGACTTTAAGAGATACACATAACAAAATCTAGTAGAATCATCGATAAAAGTAATAAAATATCGTTTGCCTCTCTTAGTCAATATTCCGTTCATCTCACATAAATCGGAATGTATTAAGTCTAGTGGTGCCAAGTTCCTCGCCTCTGCAGCCTTATGAGGCTTGCGAGGTTGCTTAGATTGCACGCACACCTGGCACTTAGAACCTTTGACTAAATCAATTTTTTTTGATTAAATTTAAATTTGCTAACCGTGACACACAACCAAAATTGATGTGACAAAGTCGTGAATGTCAAATATACGACTCGTTTGAAATCACATTGTTCACAGACTTATTACAAACATCATGCAAGGATAAGCGGAACAAGCCTCCACTATCATAGCCTTTTCCAACAAATGTCCCATACTTTGACAGTATACATTTATTAGACTCGAACACAAGTTTATAGCCATCTCGACATAGCAACGAACCATTAACAAGATTCTTTTTTATGGAGGGGACATGCTGCACGTTCTTCAATAGCACCGTCTTTCCCGAAGTAAACTTCAGAATGACTGTACCAACACCAAGAACACGCGCATGTGATCCGTTCCCCATCAGCAAGGCTCCAGCCCCTTTGCACTGATAAGAAGAAAACAAAGAAATATCAGCACACACATGAATGTTAGCACCAGTGTCAGGCCACCACTCAGGGGACTGACACACTGAAAGAATAGTAGGTAAAAGATTACCATACCCCGATGTTCCTTTTGCGGTCTCGCTAACAACCATGTTTGCTATTTTCTTCTCTTGAGCTGGTTTTTTCTATTGCTTAAATCTGCGGTCTGGACAAGCGCTTGCCTAGTGATTAGTACTCCCACAAACAAAGCAACTAGCTCCATTGTTCTTCTTTTTAAACGAAGCCGTCTGATTGGGCTTCGTGGCATTCTGTTGCTTGTTCTTCCTTTTATTATTATGTGACGCATTGGAGTTCTTCTTTTGTACCATATTGGCACTAGAAGTCTCAACTCCTTTTCCACGAGTGTCTTTTGCTCTCGCCCTCTCCTCAACATCAAGAGACCTGTTGGGGACTTGTTCTCAAATGCTATGAGTTAAGAACAAGGCAACACAAAAAATGTTAAACGTTAAAGTCCTTCATCCTTCGAAGCATTATTTCCCTTGGGGATATAATGACTTTCGGACGAAGGTTATGAAGGACATACCTTTATAAACACAACATATAACGATGAAGAAGAAAACATATGAAATATAAAGGATAACATAAACAATTATATATCATTCTCAACTCATTTCTATCTTATTATTATGGAAGAATATAAATGATATCAAATTACAAATGTACCTTTGGCTTGAAAGAAGGTAAAAGTACAAGCGTGACGCAAAAGCAAATGCCAAGTCAGCGTGAACAGTACGGGGGCACTGTTCACCTATTTATAGGCACGGGGCACAGCCCATATAAAATTACACCCATGCCCTTTACATTTGGTAGTAATTCTATAGTAATCCACCGAGGTCTGAATAGCTTTTTCATCTTTAAGTTGGTTCCCTTTTCTGCTATCACGCCGAAGCTTTCCTGCTCGCATCTTCGGCGCTGTATCAACCTTCGTGTTGTTTGAGCTTCTCCTACTGTGATGTCAATTCGAGTCCGAAGATACCTGTTCACACATTATACTCCAGAAACACTGTTAAATCATGCTTTTGAGGACCTTCGGAAGCCGAAGGCCCCTAACAGTAGCCCCTCGCAATATTAATTTGTTATAATAATAAATTTAGATTGCGACATGGACGAAGGCCTTAAGCCGAAGGTCCGAAAAAACACCTTCCCTTTGCTAGAATAGCAACATTCACTGACAAGCGGGGTCTTCCAATTTTCAATGCACTGGGCGTATAAATAAGAGCATACCGCGAGCTCATTTGGTACGCTCTCTTGCCATCTGCTCTTGCTTACTCAATTTTTAGCTTTTGCGCACCAAGACTTGCTTAGCTTTTTAAGTTTTTAAGCTTCAGCTTTGAAAACAGTTTTTTAGCGTTTTCGAAGATGTCTGAAGATAAGAAGGCTGCTGCCGAGATGAAGCTGAGTCTCTCTGAAGAGAAAAACCTAGGGTTTCTTATAGCAATGTCGAAGACCAATACAGAAAAAATCACCAAAGAGATTTTAGAAGGTTTATCTGAAGATACTGGTGACAGCGACAGTTATGATATGGAGAGCGGTGGTGAAGACTCCGAAGATCGACCCTGGCGACCAAGCCATGCGGTTTTTGGCAAATCAAATATCAAAGAAAACCATCTTGTCAACATGAGGGGAAGATATTTCCGGGACTTATCCATTGTGAGGACCGACGAAGGAGAGAAGACTTGCCCGTCCCCTGAGGAAAATGAAGTCGTAGTGTACCGAAGCTTTTTGAAAGCTGGACTACGATTTCCCCTGAGCAGCTTTGTCGTAGAGGTGCTGAAAATATTTGAAGTCTATCTTCACCAACTTACCCCCGAAGCAATCATAAGGATGAATATCTTCGTGTGGGCCGCGAGAAGCCAAGGTCTGGAACCTGACACAAAAAGTTTCTGCAACATACCTGAATTATTATACGAGACAAAACCCTGGGGTAAGGAGCAGTATCACAATAATTTCGGCTGCTACAGTTTCGGCTCTCGGTCTGGGTCAAGCTGTCCCGTGCCAACCTTTCGGAAGAGATGGCCCGACGACTGGATGACAGAATGGTTTTATGTGAAGAATGACCTGAAAACACAGGAAGATATTAAGGGTATAATTATGCGCCCTATTTGGCAAAGCTTCGGCCTACGGAGGCCGAAGGTTGAAATGAATGAAGCTGCCGAAGAATGCCAGAGAGCCTTCGGAGTTATATGCTCTTTTATTGGAACGAGAGATTTGGTCCAAGAGCATATTGCCTTCAGAGTATGGCCGCTCGCGGAAAAATGGGAAATGCCACAAGAGACTATAAAGGAGGCTGACGAAGGTGGACTTATCAGGCTGAAGTATACTTTCAAATTCGGAGACAAATTCGTAGAGCCAGATGATGACTGGCTAAAAAACATTGAAAATGTAAGTGATGAACTACTTGGGGTTTATTCAAAGGCCGAAGATACTGCATTGTCAGCAGCCTTCGGAGGCCGGAAAAAGAAAAGACTGAACCGAGTGTTTGACGCAATTGGGTTCGTGTACCCCGACTACCACTATCCAGCGCGGGGCCAGAAAAGAAAAAACGCGCCTTCTGCACAGGAAACTGCTTCAGTCGCTCCTAGCGAGCCAGCGCCGAAGAGACAAAGGGTAAAAGTTCTCACACACCGGCCACGCTACATTGAACCAGCTACAGTGCCTGAGTTCACCGGTGAAACCTCTACGGCCACCGAAATTAAAGAACCAACTTCAGTGCCGAAGATCGAATAAAAGGCTTCAGCAGAGAAGGCAGAAAAACCGAGTACTGAAGGACCGAAAATATTGGAAATTTTAAGTCCTTCAGCAAGTGTTGAGACAATAAAAAGCCAAAAGGGCCCAGCGGTGACCACAAAAGAAAAATAATGGTCACTGTGCTAGATGTTCTGGAGACAATTGAGTCCTCAAGCACGACACCGAAGAAGGCTGTTGAAACTTCCGAAGCAGAAACTGAAATCTTTGATGCTGAAGCTCCAAAGCAACAAACTGAGACTGAAGCTGGGCCTTCAGAGCCCACGAAGGTAAAATCCTTGGAAACCGAGGAGGAAAAAATGACAGAGCCAATTCTTGTTGAAGAAATCAGTGCTATTGCCCCCGAAGCATCCCCCAAAGTCCTTGATTATATTGTTCGACATGCTTCGGAGAAAAAGTTGTCTGAAAAAGAAAAGCAAGAGGCCCAGTTTTACGCCCAAAAACTGAAATATCCAAAGGGGGCGTTGATATTCAACGGCAGCGGAGAAGAAGACTTCTTGTATTGTCTCCCTGACAGCAAGGAGATTTCTGTCTGTCGGGAGATGAGCAAGAGCTTCGGATTCCCAACACTAGAAGACGGGCTCTCGGTGTTGTCGAAAAACGAGCTGGCCGACAGCTTGGCGTACAATAGCTTAAAGGTGCAAAAAATGAGGTCTTCGTATATTTTTTTAAACCAAAATTTTTCGTTTGCTTAAATTTATTGACGCACACACATTTTTCTTTGCAGGGCCTTATACTTAGCAATGCCCTCAGGGCCCAAAAAGATGCCGAAGATGAAGGATGTGTTATGGCCCTGAGCAACCTTCGTTCCGAAGTAATTGAACTAAGGAACGAAGGTCTCGAAAAAGATAAAATATTGCATTCATTGATAAATAGAATAAAAGAAGACGAAGCTACTTTTAAAGGTCAAGCTGAGGCTCAGAAGCGTGAAATTGAAGATCTTCGAAAACAACTAGCCAGAGCTAAAGAGGAACGCATACTTGAAGAAACAAAGCGAGAACTTAGCGACCAATGGGCAAATCATTTAGAAGGAACTGTTGAAGAGCTTCGTTCGTCCAAGAAAAGATGCTATGACAAATCTATGGAGTGTGTTAAGAAAATGAAAGCTAGCTTCGCCAGCGTTGGCGCATTTTCGAGCGAAGAAAACTTTACAAGAGGCAACCCCGAAGGTCCCATCGAATGGATTAATCACGAAGCTGAGGCCTTCGAGGACATTTTAAATAGCCGCGGAGACATATGTGCTTTTTCGGGTGCTAGGGGAATTGCCACCATTTTGGAGAAAAAGGGCTGCGAGCATGTAAAGATTTTAGCGCAATCCGAAGCTACCTTGTCCTTCGAAGATGCAAAAGATCCTTCAGCCGAAGCTAGCATGGTTGGTGGAAAATTTTTCACCGATGTCTGGGACAACGGTGGCCGGAAAATGGCCCGAGAAATTATCCAAAAAAGCGAAAAAGGCATCCATGATGCTAGAAAAGTAGCAGAGGCTGCTGAGAAAAGCGCAGAGCCCGAAGGGCAAATAGGTATTAAGTAATGGTTTTTATTGTGTTGTAATTTTTGATTTTAAACTTCGTTCACAATTTGTAATAGCAATGTAGCCATATCCTGTCCTCCTTCAGATCCTACTAAAGCGTCTCCGGGCCCTCACCCGAAAGATGACGATGAAATTAAAAAGATGGCTGAAGCTATCATGGATCAAGTTGTCAATCAACTCCTGAACGAAGCTGCGGATGTAGTACTTAGGGAAGACTAGGTACTATTGTAAAAACATCTGAAATGTAATATGTGTAATACCTTGTAACCCTGAATGTAATATACTTGTTTTTTATGGTTCAATTCTTTACGATGCATGAAATTTTACATACGTACCGTTTTTGAGTCTTTGACGAAAAAACACCTTCCCTTCTTTTCATGCTTCGTGAAGAAGAATTTTCATTTATCACAACAATATCCATAGAGTTCTGATGAAGAATATCCAAGCTTAGTGAAGATATTTTCCGAAGCTACACTTCCGAAGATCAATAGTGTATCTCCTTGTGACTTAGCATGAATTTCCCCTTTTTCAAAACATTATTCCGAAGATCGATATTGTGTCCCCTTCTTGTGCCATATGCAGCATGATTTATGATGCTTATGCTATGCGAAATGATGTGATGATGTTATGCTATGTAAAATGGTATTTATTCCGAAGATACACGCACATCCCTGCAATGAAACACATAATCTTTTTAAATCAACGTTGACTTTTCGCTGTAAGCCTCCCTTAGGAGCTTCTTCGCCTTTTACTTCAGCGGAATCAGCGTTTATTTTTCGCTGTAAGCCTCCCTTAGGAGCTTCTTCGCCTTTTACTTTCGGCGGTATTCGCGTTGACTTTTCGCGCTTCGCCTTTTACTTAGGCGGTATCAGCGTTTATTTTTCGCTGTAAGCTCTGCATTCCCTTTGGAACGACTTTGGAGCAGAAAACTTACACTGCGCTCCCTTTGGAACAGCTTTTTGTAACTTCAGCAAACTTACTCTGCGTTCCTTAGAACGACTTTTTGTTGCTTCGAAGAATTCATAGCGTGCCTTTTAAAATAAGTTTTTGATAATTCGAAGGTCCTCCTTGCTATCGCAAATCTTTAAGCTTCAACAACTTAAGCTTGTGAGGAAGATATATTTTCCTTGTGGCAAACAATGAAACTATTACATGATATTTAAAAAGTGTCCTTTATTACACAGAAAATAAAACTGAATGGCAAAGACTGCTATCCAGGTAGGATACTTGTCAATAAATGTGCTTCGACTCTGGCACAGTGCTATTGACTGTGCGAGCTTCGGACTGTTCTCTGAAGTCCCTTTGTTGTTGAGCATATTGGCCCCCTTCTGGCTGCTGGCCTTGCTGCATCGGTGGTGGAGGCGGAGGCTGTTGCCAGGAAGCTTGAGGTTTACTCGCCGAAGCAACAGAGACTGCAGGATGGTTGCCTACATATTCTGGGATATAAGGCGAATGATACGAAGCAGTGTGCATGACCTGCTTCGGCTGACCCTGTTGTGCTGCAGCTTCGGCTATCTCCTTTTGCTTCTGGATGGTAACATGGCACATCCTGGTGGTATGGCCCTTGTTTTCAACACAGAACAAGCAAAATATTCTCCTTGGTTGATCTCCAAATCTTCCGCCGAAGCCCCTGGCACCTCTGCCTTTTGGAGCTGGCGGCCGGAAGGAGCTTTGCTGTTGCCCCGAAGCCTGTGAGGAGCACTGTGGCCTTTGTTGCTGACTCCCCTTATCATCATTTTGAGTAGAGTTGTGAATTGACCTGACGTGCCTTGGATAAAATCTTCCTCCGAAGCCCCTGGTCATTTCGGAAAACCTGAAAGCCTCCTCCCTTCTTTGACGAAAATCATTGTCGGCACGAATATACTCGTCCATCTTCTGGAGCAGCTTCTCCAAAGTTTGAGGAGGCTTCCTAGCAAAGTATTGAGCTGAAGGTCCTGGCCGAAGTCCCTTGATCATGGCCTCAATGACAATTTCGTTGGGCACTGTTGGTGCCTGTGCCCTCAAACGCAAGAACCTCCGGACATACGCCTGAAGGTATTCTTCGTGATCCTGGGTGCACTGGAATAGAGCTTGAGCAGTGACCGGCTTCGTCTGAAACCCTTGGAAGCTGGTTAACAACATGTCCTTCAGCTTTTGCCATGAAGTGATCGTTCCTGGTCGAAGGGAGGAATACCAGGTTTGAGCAACACTCCTGACAGCCATAACAAAAGATTTTGCCATGACTGCAGTATTGCCACCATACGAAGATACTGTTGCTTCGTAGCTCATCAAAAACTGCTTCGGGTCTGAATGGCCGTCGAAAATGGGAAGCTGAGGCGGCTTGTAGGACGGAGGCCAAGGTGTAGCCTGCAGCTCAGCGGACAGAGGAGAAGCATCATCAAAAGCAAAATTTCCATGATGGAAATTGTCATACCAGTCATCTTCGTTGAGGAAACCCTCCTGATGAAGGTCTTTGTGCTGAGGCCTTCGGTTCTGCTCATCCTGAGTAAGATGATGAACTTCTTCAGAGGCTTCGTCTATCTGCCTTTGCAGTTCAGCTAGCCTGGCCATCTTTTCCTTCTTCCTCTGTACCTGTTGATGAAGCATCTCCATGTCTCTGATTTCTTGGTCTAGCTCATCCTCTGGCGGTGTCGGGCTGACAGCCTTCCTTTTCTGGCTTCGGGCCTCCCGAAGGGAGATAGTCTCCTGATTGAGGTCCAGCGGTTGCAGAGCTGCAGCCCCAGTTGCTGAAGCTTTCTTCGGCGCCATAGCGAAGGTTTATGATCGCCGAAGGTGTTCAAAACTCAAAGAGTGGAAGTGAGTTCACCGGAGGTGGGCGCCAATGTTGGGGACTTGTTCTCAAATGCTATGAGTTAAGAACAAGGCAACACAAAAAATGTTAAACGTTAAAGTCCTTCATCCTTCGAAGCATTATTTCCCTTGGGGATATAATGACTTTCGGACGAAGGTTATGAAGGACATACCTTCATAAACACAACATATAACGATGAAGAAGAAAACATATGAAATATAAAGGATAACATAAACAATTATATATCATTCTCAACTCATTTCTATCTTATTATTATGGAAGAATATAAATGATATCAAATTACAAATGTACCTTCGGCTTGAAAGAAGGTAAAAGTACAAGCGTGACGCAAAAGCAAATGCCAAGTCAGCGTGAACAGTACGGGGGCACTGTTCACCTATTTATAGGCACGGGGCACAGCCCATATAAAATTACACCAATGCCCTTTACATTTGGTAGTAATTCTATAGTAATCCACCGAGGTCTGAATAGCCTTTTCATCTTTAAGTCGGTTCCCTTTTCTACTATCACGCCGAAGCTTTCCTGCTCGCATCTTCGGCGCTGTATCAACCTTCGTGTTGTTTGAGCTTCTCCTACTGTGATGTCAATTCGAGTCCGAAGATACCTGTTCACACATTATACTCCAGAAACACTGTTAAATCATGCTTTTGAGGACCTTCGGAAGCCGAAGGCCCCCAACAAGACCCAATAAGCTCAGCCACGCTAAACTCTTGTCTGTTATGTTTTAGAGTGGAGCAAAATCCGTCCAAGAAGGTGGCAGCTTAGCGATAATACCGCCAGCCACGAACTTGTCAGGAAAGACACATGGGAACTATTCGAGTTCCTTAGCCAGTGCCTGTATTTCATGAACCTGTTTAGCTACAGGACGGTTCTCAACCATCTTGTAGTCAAACAACTGCTCCATGATGTACAGCTCGCTACTAGCATCAGAAACACCGAACTTCTCATCTAATGCATCCCATATCTCTTTTGCAGATGTGCACGTTAGATAAGAATCAACATACTTGTTGGCAAGAGCGCCAATCACGGCGCCTCGTAACAGGTTATCGGCAATGTTGAACATTCTCTCCTCCTTAGGAGTGAACTGTTCGTGTTTCCCCTGTGCGGCATGATAGCAGTACATTGCAGTCAACCACAGTATCATCTTACTACGCCATCTCTTGTAAAATGTCCCATCAAAACGTTCACTTGGTTTTAACGCAACAGCAAAACCACTAAGGGAAAAATGCCTAATATCAGGTTTTTGGATTGTTAGAGAAATAGGCATTTTCAGTTTTAATTTAATCTAGAAAATCGCAATGATGTATGTGACGACATGTATGTGCATATGTGTATCACTACTCACATAAGCAGTAAAAAATAATAAAATATGCACAAATACAAAGAACATATTGTACCCTGCGGAGGGACCGATGCTCAAGGCATCAGTGACTCCATTCACACGAGACATCTCATGTGTATGTTCGATGTAGTCGTACGCAGTCGACACAGGCAGATTTATGCATTGCAGTCCCTCGAACGGATCCGGCGACGAGGAACTTGATCAGCGCTGGACGAGCGAACGAAGTGAGTAGTCACGAGTACGCTCCCAAAAAACCTGATTGCCCGCATACCCGTGCAAGTGTCTCTCTACGAACGACGATTTCGGAGGCATGCTCTCCAACACTGTCTGTGCTCACAAAAGGTGGGACAGGGATGAACTGTACGTAGCGCGTCTAAGAATGTCGTGTGTTCTCTCATACTATTGTCGTCACCAGAAGCAACCTCCCCTCCTCGTATATATACACGCGCAGAGGGAGGCCAACGAACAGTAACAATCGCCATCAGTGACGTCCGTTAATAGCTACCAGAAATTGAAGCCATCAATGACAGTAACAGTCGCCATCAGTGACGTCCGTTAATAGCTGCCAGAAACTAACACCATCAATGACAGTAACGATCGCCATTAGTGACGTCCGTTAATAGCTATCATCAATGACAGTAATGGTCGCCATCAGTGACATTCGTTAATAGCTGCCATCAATGACAGTAATGGTCACCATTAGTGACATATGTTACTCTAGGCAAAATGCACAACTGTAAGGAAGGAATATTCGGACCAAGGTCCAATCTACCACGGCCACGTCATCGGCCCGACCAGCGGCGCGCGCGCATGTGGTAGTCCTTCATCCTTTTCTCAACTTCTCAATAGATGCACCAATAGTCCACCTATTCAAGTTGAGTGAATTGTACCTTGAATTTCCGGTATGATACTAAAGTACTAGTACACCACAACAATAAAGTGGGTCTCTAGCATTGACTATTATTGAATATTAATATGGGCCAAGCCCACATTAATTCAACACAATGTGTGTGGAGTTGTTGCTTCCAAGTTGTAAAGCGATAAATAGCCTCCGACTTCGTGTGGAGTTCCTTGTCAGAGGTTGCTCTCGCCGCTGTGATAGAGAAAGGGACTCAAGCTCGATCTTTGTGATCACTTGAGTGAGGGAAGGGTTGAAAGAGACCTAGTTATTTGTGAACCCCTCAATGGAGATGTATGTTTCTTTGTGAAACCCAACTCTAGTAAACACATCTTGTGTCTCTTGTGCATTCTCCTTCCCTACTTGCATGTGCATTTTCCCATCTAAGCAATACTTGCTTTGTTTGTCCCTTGAGCTTTGTCTCTTTTATATTGTGTTGCTAGTCTTTGTTCCTCACCTAAGTTTTGCTAGCAACATAAGAAGTTATTTGCCTTGGAAATTTACATTGGCTATACTATCTTGTTCTAACCTCTCGATTTATAATCTTTGGATCAAAGTTTGTTATTTGAGTTAGAATTTTGCATACTCACCCTCCTTTAGGCGACTATAATTATTCTATCTAGCCTTAAGTAGTTTATAATTAAATTTTATCTGTTGCTAAGTAAGTAGCTTGACTACTTGAATACACTCCTTTTATAAGTTAGTAGTTTAGTTAGGAGATAGCCTTAGCAAATACACGCTTACACATATTTAAATAACTTGGTTCTAGTTATAATTGTAAGTTTTATTAAATAACTTTTACACCTCATTTGGATGTAGATATTAGAGCACATAATTGGCAATTGAAATCAGTTTTTCTAAATTTTGTTGTCTGGTTGCACATGGAATTGAGATTTGGAATCAGAGTACCAATTCCCTAGAATTGGACTATTAACTATACACTATCTCTCCCAATACCAAGTGTCATCCCTTTGTATTGCACGGAATTCGACCGCACAATTCCAAACTCCAATTTAGTGACATCCAAACAAAAGAATCGGAATTACATCTCATTTCAATACCATGGCTGATTTGGTATTGAACCTAATTCAATTCCATACCCTCTAATATCAACATCAAAACGGAGCATTATATGTGAAAGTGCATTCATCCATTTTGTGAGTTTTGGTGATTTGGATGACAACACATTTAAAAGACTAACAAGTTTGCTAAGTGTTGAACAGGAAATTCAGTATGATGAACATACTTGAATAGTGTATAGTGACAATGAACAAAGGTTCAACACAAGGTTAAATAACCAGTGAGACAATGCAAATGGATATAATATGATCTCTATATTGGTTTGAATATATGGATAAGACCTGAGAAATCACTACATACATATGATTAGAATAGAGGATGAAGTGATTAAGAGGATAGGTCAAGCCAAAGTGAATAAGATATGAGGAATCGTTAATAGGCTTGACTATATTACTATCAGTCCATATATGCTCCTATGAGAATCAAACTAGAGCTTGATTGATCTTAACGGTTATATCTAGAAGACATTCAAGCAAGGTTCACAATATTAAAGAAATGATTCTCTCAATGGATGCTCAATATGATGTGACTCAAGAATGGCTTGCTAGGGTGAAGATAGCAAGGAAAGGGCTTCGAGGAACTAAGCGGAGGATAAGGTCAAGCGACGGCTTGTGGACCGAGGTACCATGGCTAAGGTGAAGAAGAGAGTACTTGCACTAAGTCGATGAACTAATCAGCTATGAAGAGTTATAACATGTTGATGGATCAGTACGGTGACTTGAAGCCATGATTTAAACTCACATATGGTGATATGGTACAAGTCATAGGGTTTGATTTATGTTTGCTTCAAAAGGTGAGACAAAGATGTTTGTGATTCTTATGAAGCAACGCCACGGAGAAATCACACATGAGACAACAATGACTCAAGGAGTTTACTTAATTATATTTTATTTAACTTGAGTATAGGAATCGTCGTACTATCAAGGGGGATCCAAAAAGAAGGTTGGTGTTTTCCAAAGCTCAAGCCTCTATATTCAAAAGCTATTTTTTGAAAACCAAAAATCTCTTTAAAATTCTATGGTTGATCGTGGTTAGGTTTGAGAAACCTAGAGTGTTCTTGTTGAAAAGCAGCTGAGCTTCTTTAGCTGCAGCTGAGCTTTTCAGCTGAACTAAACTTTAGCTGAGTTAAGCTTCTTGAGCTGCAGCTGAGCTGAACTTCAGCTGAGTTGAACTTTCTCAACTCTAGCTGAACTTCAACTCCAACTGGGGTCCAGGCAGGTTCAACCGGGGTCCAGGGCAAGTTAAATCGGGGTCCAGAGAGGTTCAACCAGGGTCCAGGGAAAGTTCAGCCGAGTTTTTTCCTGGACCTCACTGATCAAAACCGGTTGAACCGGCCCTAGGGGAGGTTCAACCGGTGTCAGGGTCACCTGACCGGTCTGACCTCCTGACTGGCAGACTGACTGTCAGTCTGACCCCTAGGCGGTTGAACTGGCCCTAGGGCGGTTCAACCGGTGTCAGGACCTATTTTTGCAGTCTGACCTGCAGTCTACAGACTGACTGTCAGCCTACCCCAGGCGGTTGAACCGGTCTTAGGGGCGGTTCAACCGGTCCTCCACAGCCAAAATCAGCCCAACGGCTAGTTTTGAAGCCCCACCTATATATACTCACTTCTACCTCTCTCCCCACATAAGAGCACGACCCAAACTCCATTTCTAACTTGAAGAACACCTCCCACTCTCTCACACGTCTCTTGCCTCTCCCATATCAAATCTTTGGAAAGAAATCTTTGAGTGAGTTTGAGAGCTGCGGTTTTTGTGCTTCATCTCCAAATCTCTCTTGCTCTTCTTCATTCGAGCTTTGGTACTACATCGAGTTCTTTGTGGATTCATTACTCTTGGAGCTTCTAGCTCCTAGACGACTAGGTGTCTCTTGTGAGTCTCCAAATCTTGTGGAATACCACAAGAAAGTTTGTATTACCCGCTCGTTTGAGCAAAGATTAGTGTGTGAGCTTGACCTTTGTGGTCGGCAAAGGGAGGATTAGGGTTGAAAGAGACCCGGCTCTTTGTGGGCGCCTCAACGAGGAAGTAGGGCACCTTGGTGGTGTGACCGAACCTCGGGATAAATCTTGTGTCTCTTGTGTTTTTGTTCATTGTGTTTATTCGTGTTCTTCGTTCTCTTACCCTTCCGTGGATGATTTGTTCATATCCTTTTGGTGTGTGGATTTTGAGAAGTGCCCTTCTCAGATCTACTACTTTGAACCCTGTGGATCATTTAGAACATCTCATTTCCAAAGTTAACTTGGTGAATTTTGAGATCAATTCAGTTTTATATCTCATTGTTTAGTTGAGCTCGTGCAAACCAGTTGAACTGGTTTTGACACCTGTTGAACTGGTTTTACCCAGTTTGTTTCTAGTTTTTGTTGAAAAAGTTTTAACTTGCCTATTCACCCCCCTCTAGGCAACTTTCAATTGGTATCAGATCCTAATCCTTGTTCTAACGCTTAACCATGTGAGGAAAAGATCATGTCGGGGGGGACTAAGAAACAAAAGTGCTTCTATGCTTGAAAAAGTTGAGGTTGCCTCGACTTCATCTTTTGGTGCAGATGTTGATCCTAGGGCAATGGATCTTGCCATGAGAATCGCCGAAAGGATGTTCCTCAAAATGAAGGAAGATGAGGCGAAGAACAAGGTTGAAGAAGAAGAAAATGATCGATGGAGACCAAACGACGAATCCACCTCTTCACAAGGTTCGTCTTTCAAATTCACTTCTCATATGTGCTTTGTCGCTAATGGGAGTGACAGTGAAAGCGAAAGTGAGGATGAGGATGAACATGAAAGTGATAGTGAAGATGAGGATGATCTTCAAAAATTCTTCGCTCAACTAAGCAAGAAGGACCGGATGAGCTTGCTCAAACTCATGGAAAGAGCAGAAGAACAAAAGGAAATGCTTCATAAGCAAGAAGATATCCTCATCGAAAAAATCAAAGACTTGGAGAAGTTGACCAAAGAGCATGAGAAGCTAAAGTGCTCTCATGATGATTTGGTCCAAAGGTATGAAGACATTTCAATTGAGCAAATTAAAGTTGTTAATCATTCATCATATATTGCTCAATTAGAAAATAAAAATGTTATGCTCAAGAACATAATAGAAAAGCTAAATATAGAAAATTTAGCTTTACAAGAAAAACATGATATGCTTGTGTGCTCTCATAATAAATTTATGGATTCACATATCATGTTAAAAATGGCTCATGAGGTTGTGTTAACTAATTTGAAATCATACCAACCTCACTTATGCACATATACTCAAATAGAAACTATATTATCATGTGCTAACAAATGTTGCTCTCAAGAAAGCCAATCTTCCATTGAGCTAAAATTTTAAGGAACAAGTAATGTTTCCTATGCAAAAGAAATTAATGAGCTCAAGGAAGAAAATGAGAGGCTAAGAAGGAGCTTGACTCAACTGAAGGGAAAGTGTCATGCTCAACCTTCTCAAGATAATCATGATAATATGGTGAAAAAGCTTGAAAAGGGGACAACTGTAGCATGCACAAAACCCCTTCAAAAGAATACCAAACTTTCCAAGAAGGGCATGAGCAAAATTCATGGTAAGAAAATTAATGCTCATACTATTTGCTCTAACAATGTACCTATGTGCTTCAACAAAGAAAGATCAAAGAGAAGCAATAGAAGGTGCTATGGATGCAAGGAGAAGGGTCATGAAATTGATTCACGCCCCCACATGAAGAACCAAGACCTTGCACTATCAAGAAAGATGACTATCAAGAAAGATGAAAGCAAAAGGCAAATGCATTGCAAGGACAAGCACCACATTTGCTATAATTGCTGTAAAAAAGGTCATCCACTCAAGGTTTGTCCAAAGGGTAAAACTCCTAAGCCTAACTTGTCAATACATTCAGATTTGCTTAGGAGACCCAAATTTGACTCTTGTGCTAGAAAGGTGATGAGTTCACCACATTCTAGGACCAAGGCTATTTGGGTGCCTAAGTCCTTATTGGCTAACCTTGATGGACCCATCATGATATGGGTACCAAAATATACTTAATAAGTTTTTGCAGGTACCTAGAGATAATATGAAGCTTTGGGGTGCTTGAGCAGTTTAACTCAATCCTTATCTCAAACTATCAATCTTTCATAGTCATCTCTAGCAAGAACTTGTGTTGTAGGGAATAATGATTAACGTTTGTGGGAATCAAGCAAAAGGCCTACAACCAAGTGATATCCAAAGGATGGTAACAATTAAATCTTAAGTGCACATTGTTTTTAATTAGTATATTCCTTTGTGTCTTTTGTAGCTACATAGGAAAAATGAAGCACTTGAGAATGAACTTAAAATATTTTACCTTGTCTTGGAAAAGTTCCAATCATATGGTAGATTGCAAGTTTATATTTTTATATTGTGACAATCTACATGCTTTAAGTTAGTTGTATGTATCTTGTGGCATATTTCAAATTTATTATCGTATTATTTCCATGACCTAGACATAAAGAGGATTATCCCAAGTTCTTAAATTAATAGGGTGCTTAATAATAAATTCAAATTCTTAAAGCACTTATCAAAAGGAGAATTCTCTATATGACTAGAGTTGTGAGACTAATGTTTTTATCTAAGTGATTTATATAGTTTCACAACATGAGAATGTGTTTTACAAATTGTTGGGGGCCTTCGGCTTACGAAGGTCCTCAAAAACAGGATTTAACAGTATTTCTGGAGAATAATGTGTGAACAGGTATCTTCGGACTCAAGTCGATGACACAGCAGACCAGAATAATACGAAGGTTGATGCAGCGCCGAAGGTGTGAGCAGGAAAGCTTCGGCGTGGTAGCAAAAAATGAAACCGACTTAAAGATGAAAAGGCTATTCAGACCTCGACAGATTATTATAGAATTATTATCAAATGTAAAGGGCATAAATGTAATTTTGTATGGGCTGTGTCCTGTGCCTATAAATAGGTGAACAGTACCCCCGTACTGTTCACGCTGATTGGGCATTCGCTTTTGCGTCACGCTTGTACTTTCATCTCCTTCAAATTGAAGGTACATTTGTAATATTTCTGTTTTTACACAATGATAATATACAATTGTCCATGTTATCTTTTATATTTTTTATAATTCATCTTTCGTTACTGTATAGCATATTTGTGAAGGTACGCCTTTCATAACCTTCGTCCGAAAACCATTATATCCTGAGGGAAATAATGCTTCGAAGGACGAAGGACTTTATCGATTAACATTTTCTATGTTGCCTTGTTCTTAACTCATAGCATTTGAGAACAAGTTCCCAACATTGGCGCCTACCTCCGGTGAACTCACTTCCACACTCTGAGTTTTCTGAACACCTTCGGCGATCATAAACCTTCGCTATGGCGCCGAAGAAAGCTTCAGCAACTGGCACTGCAGCTCTCCAACCGCTGGACCACAATCAGGAGACTGTCTCCCTTCGGGAGGCCCGAAGTCAGAAAAGGAAGGCTGTTAGCCCAACACCACCAGAGGATGAGATAGATCAAGAAATCAGAGACATGGAGATGCTTCATCAACAAGTGCAGAGGAAGAAAGAAAAGATGGCCAGGCTAGCTGAACTGCAGAGGCAGATAGACGAAGCTTCTGAGGAAGTTCGTCATCTTGCTCAGGATGAGCAACACCGAAGGCCTCAGCACCAAGACCTCCATCAGGAGGGTTTTCCCAACGAAGATGACTGGTATGACAATTTCCATCATGGGAATTTTGTTTTTGATGATGCTTCTCCTCTGTCTGCTGAGCTGCAGGCTACACCTTGGCCTCCGTCTTACAAGCCGCCTCAGCTTCCCATATTCGATGGCCACTCAGACCCGAAGCAGTTTTTGATGAGCTACGAAGCAACAGTATCTTCGTATGGTGGCAACGATGCAGTCATGGCCAAATCTTTTGTTATGGCTGTCAGGAGTGTCGCTCAAACCTGGTATTCCTCCCTTCGACCAGGAACGATCACTTCATGGCAGAAGCTAAAGGACTTGTTGCTAACCAGCTTCCAAGGTTTCCAGACGAAGCCGGTCACGGCTCAAGCTCTATTCCAGTGCACCCAGGATCACGAAGAGTACCTTCAGGCGTACGTCCGGAGGTTCTTGCGTTTGAGGGCACAGGCACCAACAGTGCCCAACGAAATTGTCATTGAGGCCATGATCAAGGGGCTTCGGCCAGGACCGTCAGCTCAGTACTTCGCTAGGAAGCCTCCTCAAACTTTGGAGAAGCTGCTCCAGAAGATGGACGAGTACATTCGGGCCGATAATGATTTTCGCCAAAGAAGGGAGGAAGCTTTCAGGTTTTCTGAAATGACCAGGGGCTTCGGAGGGAGGTTCTATCCGAGGCACGTTAGATCAATTCATAACTCTACCCAAAATGATGATAGAGGGAGCCAACAGCAAAGGCCACAGTGCTCCTCACAAGCTTCAGGGCAACAGCAAGGCTCCTTCCGACCACCAGCTCCGAGAGGCAGAGGCGCCAGGGGCTTCGGCGGAAGATTTGGCGATCAACCGAGAAGAATCTTTTGCTTATTCTGTGGTGAGAACAAAGGTCATACCACTAGGATGTGCCATGTTACCATCCAGAAGCAAAAGGAAATAGCCGAAGCGGCAGCACAACAGGCTCAGCCGAAGCAGGTTATGCACACTGCTTCGTATCATTCGCCTTACATCCCAGAATATGTAGGCAATCACCCTGCAGTTTCTGTTGCTTCGGCGAGTCAACCTCAAGCTTCCTGGCAACAGCCTCCGCCTCCACCACCGCTGCAACAAGGCCAGCAGCTAGAAGGGAGCCAATATGCTCCACACCAAAGGGACTTCAGAGAACAGTCCGAAGCTCGCACAGTCAACAGCACTGTGCCAGAGTCAAAGCACATCTATTGACAAATATCCTACCTTAATAGCAATCTTTTTCATTCAGCCTTATTTTCTGTCTAATAAAGGACATTGTTTAGGTTTCATGTAAATAGTTTCGTTGATTCCCACAAAGAAAATATATTTTCTTTACAGGCTTAAGTTGTTGAAGTTTAAAGATTTGCGCTAGCAAAGAGGACCTTCGAAGTATCGAAAATTCTTCGAAGCAACAAAAAGTCGTTCTAAGGAACGCAGAGTAAGTTTGCCGAAGTCGCAAAAAGCCGTTCCAAAGGGAGCGCAGTGTAAGTTTTCTGCTCCAAAGTCGTTCCAAAGGGAATGCAGAGCATACAGCGAAAAGTCAACGCTGATACCGCCTAAGTAAAAGGCGAAGCGCGAAAAGTCAACGCGAATACCGCTGAAAGTAAAAGGCGAAGAAGCTCCTAAGGGAGGCTTACAGCGAAAAATAAACGCTGATTCCGCTGAAGTAAAAGGCGAAGAAGCTCCCAAGGGAGGCTTACAGAAAAAAGTCAATACTGATTCAAAAAGATTATGTGATTTATCGCAGGATGTGCCTGTACCTTCGGAATAAACATCATTTTGCATAACATAACATCATCGCATCATTTCGCATAACATAAGCATCATACATCATGCTGCATATAGCACAAAAGGGGGCCATAATATCGACCTCCGAAGAATGTTTTGAAAAAGGGGGAAAATCATGCCAAGTTACAAAGAAATACACTATTGATCTTCGGAAGTGCAACTTCGGAAAATATTTTCACGAAGCTTGGATGTTATTCATCAGAATACTATGGATATTGTTGTGACAAATAGAAATTCTTCTTCACGAAGCATGAAAAGAAGGGAAGGTGTTTTTTCGTCAAAGACTCAAAAACGGTACGTGAGTAAAATTTCATGCATCGTAAAGAATTGAGCAGTAATAACAGGTATATTACATTCAGGTTACACATATTACATTTCAGAAGTTTTTACGATAATGCTTAATCTTCTCTCAAAACAACTTCTGCAGCTTCGTTCAAAAGTCGATCGACAACTTGATCCATGATATCTTCAGCCATCTTTTTAATTTCATCGTCATCTTTAGGCTGAGGGCCCGAAGGAGCTTCAGTAGGATCTGAGGGAGGACAGGATACGACTACATTGCTATTACACATTGCGAGCGAAGTTTAAAATAAAAAGTTACAACACAATAAAAACCATTAGTTAATACCTATTTGCCCTTCGGACCCTGCGCTTTTCTCAGCAGCTTCTGCTATTTTTCTAGCTTCGTGGATCCCTTTTTCGCTTCTTTGGATAATTTCGCGGGCCATTTCTCAGCCACCGTTGTCCCAGATATCGGTGAAAAATTTTCCACCAACCATGCTAGCTTCGGCTGAAGGATCCTTTGTATCTTCGGAGAGCAGGGTGGCTTCGGATTGCGCCAAAATCTTTACATGCTCACAGCCCTTCTTCTCCAAAATAGTGGCAATTCCCCTGGCACCCGAAAAAGCACATATATCTCCGCGGCTGTTTAAAATTTCTTCGAAGGCCTCAGCTTCGTGGCTAATCCATTCAATGGGGCCTTCGGGGTTGCCTATCGTAAAATTTTCTTCACTTGAAAATGCGCCAACACTGGCGAAGCTAGCTTTCAACTTCTTAACACAATCCATAGATTTGTTGTAACATCTTTTCTTGGATGAACGAAGCTCTTCAACAGTTCCCTCTAAATGATTTGCCCATTGGTCACTTATTTCTCGTCTCGTTTCTTCAAGCATACGTTCCTCTTTGGCTCTGGCCAGTTGTCTTCGAAGATCTTCGATTTCAATTTTCTGAGCTTCAGCTTGACTTTTGAAAGTAGCTTCGTCTTCTTTTATCTTATTTACCAATGAGTGTAATATTTTATCTTTTTCAAGACCTTCGTTCCTCAGCTCGATTACTTCGGAGCGAAGGTTGCTCAGGGCTATAGCGCATCCTTCATCCTCGGCATCTTTCTGGGCTCTGAGGGCATTGCTAAGTATAAGGCCCTGTAGAGACAAATGTGTGTGCGTCAATACATTTAAGCAAACGGAAAATTTTGATTTCAACAAAAAATCCGAAGGTCTCAAATTTTGTACCTTCAAACTATTGTACGCCAAGCTGTCGGCCAACTCGTCTTTCGATAGCACCGAGAGTCCGTCTTCTAGAGTTGGGAATCCGAAGCTCTTGCTTATCTCCCGGCAGACAGAAATCTCCTTGCTGTCCAGGAGACAGTACAAGAAGTCTTCTTCTCCGCTGCCGTTGAATATCAACGCCCCCTTTGGATATTTTAGTTTCTGGGCGTAAAACTGGGCCTCTTGTTTTTCTTTTTCAGACAACTTTTTTCCCGAAGCATGTCGAACAATATAGTCAGGGATCGCGGGGGATGCTTCGGGGGCAACAGCACTGATTTCTTCAACAGGAATTGGCTCTGATATTTTTTCTTCTTTTGTGGGCTTTGAAAGCCCAGTATCGGTCTCAGCCTGTTGCCTTGGAGCTTCGGATGTTTCAGCAGTCTTTTTCGGAGTTGTGTTCGAAGACTCAATTGTCTCCAGAACATCTAGCACAGTGACCATTCTTTTTCTTTTTGGGGTAACCGCTGGGCCCTTTTGGTTTTTTATTGATTCAACATTTGTTGAAGGACTTAAAACTTCTGATATTTTTGATCCCTCAGTGAATCGTTTTGCCTTTTCCATTTCTTCTGTCAATGGCGCTTCGGCCATCTCTTTGGTTTCTGGTAACAAAACCTTTGGTTCTTCCAATTCTATTCTTGTTGGAGCTTCGGCCATTTCTGCGACTTCTGGCAGCACGGTTGGCTCGGTTGGCTTTTCAGTTTCGGTGGCCGAAGAGCTCTTTCCGGTGAACTCAGGCACCGAAGCTGGTTCAATAAAGCGGGGCCGATGTGTGAGGACCTTTATCCTTTTTCTTTCCGGTGCTGACTCACTAGGAGCAGCTGCAGCTTCTTCTTTCGCAAAGGTTGTGCCTTTTCTCTTCTGCCCTCGAATGGGATAACGATAGTCAGGGTAGACGAACCCGATTGCATCAAACACCCGATTCAGCCTCTTCTTTTTTCGGCCTCCGAAGGCTGCTGACAGTGCAGTATCTTCGGCCTTCGAATAAGCCCCAAGCAGTTCATCACTTAAATTTTCAATGCTTTTTAACCAGTCATCATCTGGCTCAACGAATTTATCTCCAAACTTAAAAGTGTACTTCAACCTGATAAGTCCACCTTCGTCGGCCTCTTTTATGGTTTCTTGCGGCATTTCCCATTTCTCCGCAAGCGGCCATACCCTGAAGGCAATATGCTCTTGTACCAAATCTCTCGTTCCAATAAAAGAACAGATAACGCCGAAGGCTCTCTGGCATTCTTCGGCAGCTTCATTCATTTCAACCTTCGGCCTCCGAAGGCCGAAGCTTTGCCAAATAGGGCGCATAATTATACCTTTGATATCTTCTCGTACTGACAGATCATTCTTCACATAAAACCATTCTGTCATCCAGTCGCCGGGCCATCTCTTCCGAAAGGTTGGCACGGGACAGCTTGACCCGGACCGCGAAACGAAACTGTAGCAGCCAAAATTATTGTGATACTGTTCCTTACCCCAAGGTTTTGTTTCGTATGATAATTCGTGTATATTGCAGAAACTTTTTGCATCAGGCTTCAGACCCTGGCTTCTCACGGCCCACACGAAGATATTCAGCCTTATGATTGCCTCGGGGGTAAGTTGGTGAAGACAGACTTCGAATATTTTCAACACCTCTACGACAAACTCGCTCAGGGGAAATCGTAGTCCAGCTTTTAAAAAGCTTCGATACACTACGACTTCATTCTCTTCAGGGTGTGGACAAGTCTTTTCCCCTTCGTCGGCCCTCACAATGGACAGATCCCGGAAATACCTTCCTCTCATGTTGACAAGATGATTTTCTTTGATAGTTGATTTGCCAAAAACTGCATGGCTTGGTCGCCAAGGGCGATCTTCGGAGTCTTCACCACCACTGTCCACATCATAACTGTCGCTGTCACCAGTGTCTTCAGACAAACCTTCCAGAATCTCCTTAGTGATTTTCTCCGTATTGGTCTTCGACATCGCTATAAGAAATCCCAAGTTCTTCTCTTCGTCGAGACTCAGCTTCGTCTCAGCAGTAGCCTTCTTATCTTCAGACATCTTCGGAAACACTAAAAAACTGTTTTCAAATCCAAAGCTTCAAAACTCAAAGCTCAGCAAATCTTAGTGTACAAAGAGCTAAAAAATTGAGTGAGCGGGGGCAGTTGGCAAGAGAGCGTGCCAAATGAGTTTGCGGTATGATCGTATTTATACGCCCAGTATGTTGAAAATTGAAAGACCCCGCTTGTCAGTGAATGTTGCTATTCTAGCAAAGGGAAGGTGTTTTTTCGGACCTTCGGCGTGAAGCCTTCGTCCATGTCGCAATCTAAATTTATTATTTTAAGCAAATTAATATTGCGAGGGGCTACTGTTGGGGGCCTTCGGCTTACGAAGGTCCTCAAAAACAGGATTTAACAGTATTTCTGGAGAATAATGTGTGAACAGGTATCTTCGGACTCAAGTCGATGACACAGCAGACCAGAATAATACGAAGGTTGATGCAGCGCCGAAGGTGTGAGCAGGAAAGCTTCGGCGCGGTAGCAAAAAATGAAACCGACTTAAAGATGAAAAGGCTATTCAGACCTCGACAGATTATTATAGAATTATTATCAAATGTAAAGGGCATAAATGTAATTTTGTATGGGCTGTGTCCTGTGCCTATAAATAGGTGAACAGTACCCCCGTACTGTTCACGCTGATTGGGCATTCGCTTTTGCGTCACGCTTGTACTTTCATCTCCTTCAAATTGAAGGTACATTTGTAATATTTCTGTTTTTACATAATGATAATATACAATTGTCCATGTTATCTTTTATATTTTTTATAATTCATCTTTCGTTACTGTATAGCATATTTGTGAAGGTACGCCTTTCATAACCTTCGTCCGAAAACCATTATATCCTGAGGGAAATAATGCTTCGAAGGACGAAGGACTTTATCGATTAACATTTTCTATGTTGCCTTGTTCTTAACTCATAGCATTTGAGAACAAGTTCCCAACACAAATGGAGTGGCCATTAACCATTAAAAGAAGATCAATCCAATACTATGTGATGTATTCCATCTTGTTTAAATTGGTTTTGAGTCTTCTACATTAATCACTCACCATGTTATGAATTAAACTTGCCCTATAAACTTAATTAAATAATCATGCTACTTTCATATTTTTTCAATTAATGTTATGCATGATGCTTGTATGGGTAATTTAGTTCATATCATGAGGTTCGTTATTAGTAACCTTTTTATCATTTATATAGTAGAGGTTGCTAAATAGGAAACTATTGCTTGTGTCTCAAATGCAATCTCTTTTAAGATATTTCATGGAAATTCATAAGTAGAGATTGTGCTCTTTCAATTGGTAAAATCACAAGCATTAAAGGTTAATCTTCACCTAAAAGAAAGATTAGGAATGCTCAAGGCAAAGGTATGGAACTAATTGTTTCATTTGGTATGTGATCAATAATAGTTCCTTTCAAGTGACATTCTTTCAATTGGTAATAATCTATTCTATGGAAAGAAATGTCAATATGAAGGTTAAATTCCTTTTGGCTTAAATTTGTAAATTGATGCATATTGTTAATTCACTCCATGTGCATTAACTTAAAAGGAATTTAATTTATGCTTTTATGCCTCATAAATGATGATTTGTTTGCCATTCATATATAAATATCATCATTCATTAAATACTTCCTTGTACAACTAATATCTCTTTTCAAAGTGCTTTTTCGACTAGTTTTAAAAGGAAAAATGATAACAAGCTAAAGAAGGAAGTCTCCACAAATGAAGAAAAGAAGAATACTTAGATGACACCATCTCATATAGTTAGATCTTTCAATTGATATAACAAATGGTACATTCTATATGGTGGTAAGTATTCTTAGACATAAGTTTATTCATTGCAAATTTGTCATGCCTTGACCAATATATCTAATGTACTCCTCATGCGACTTTTAATTGAATTGAAAGTGAATTTGACAAGTCATTCAAATACTTGATGCACATATCTAGGGGGGAGCACATTAGGTATCTTGTGTCTTAGAGAATAAGTTTCTCTTGAGTAAGCTATACTAACTCAATCCGTAATGGTAAGAATTGTATCTTATTCTTATGGATTGTAATATTCGTTTTCTAAATAGCTACTCTTGATGAAGTTTAAAATTCTCTTACCGTTAAAACTAAAAGTGCATATAAATCCTTTTTTCAGTTGATATTCATCGTATGCATATGCACTAACATGGATATGATTTTTAAACTGTAAAAGGTGAAACTAGTAATCCAAACTTTCTAAATTTTGGAAACCTACAAATTGATATCTTAGAAATCTACTTCAATCGATATCTATATGCTTCACACTGGATTGGATCACTAAGTTGTAAATTCCATGCATAACTTGTCCTCATTAGTTAAGATATGATATGAATGCTTGTGTGACTAACCTTGATAAGCTAGGTGCACCCTAGGTCAAGCTAGATACACGTCAAGAAGACGACCTTCAAACAATGATGTATCAAGAAAAGGTAACGCCAAGTATAAGCCCCTAAGAAACAACCATGGAAGAAGGGCACTTGGCAGCAACCCATCCAAGCTCATAACAGGATCAAGATAGGTTGCTTGAATAGCAATTTGAAAGAAAATCATATAACAAAAGGAGAAAAGGCTCATATTCTTAACTCTAGCTCTTATCCATGAGTTTACATATTAACTTGGAACCATAGTAAGATGGTTGTCAAGTATATGTGGATGCCTACACAAAGAGAAAGGCCACAATAAGGATTGTGTGGGTACTCAAGGCTCTTACTACTAATCTCAAAGGACCCAATTCAAATTGGGTACCAAAATATGAAGCTTAAACTTGTTTTGCAGGATCACTCCTTCAATGGATCAAGTTGGGTGCTCGATAATGGATGTATAAATCATATTTGGAGATAGTAGCAAGGGTGGTAACAACTGAATCTCAAGTGCATATTATTGTCAAATCTTATCTCTTTTGTGACTTGTGTAGCCACTAAGGAAGAAGAAGCACTTGAGGATACACATCAGTTGTTGATTATGAAATAAAGGTCCAATTGAAGATGAATGAATAGTATCATATGGTCAACAATCCAACTATGTGATGTATTCTCTACCTAGTTAATTTGGATTTGGTTCTTCTATATTAGACACTCACCATAATATGGCTTAAATTAGGCCTTTAGACTTCATTGAATAACCATGCATATTATCCACGTCATTCAAAATATATTATGCATGAGGGTTCAAGCCAAATTTAGTCCATATTATGAGGTTTCTCTGTTTTAGCAACTCGCTTGCTTTCCTCATATAAAGGGTTGCTAAATAAGAAACTAGTGCTTGAGCTACTAATGCCATCTCTTGTGTTGAGTTTATCCATAGAAAATCTATGTTAAGAGATGGTGCTTGTTTTAAATTGGATAAATCACAAGCTTAAAGGATACTATTCAACTAAAGTATGATGAAGTTGATAAGACGCCAAGTGTTTCAATAAGGTCCTTGCAAGTGCTGTCAAGATGGATTCAAAATCTATGGATATAAGAGTCTTGGTTCTTTCAATCATTGAGTTTCAATGGGTCTCATATCAAGTATGATCGAATCAAGCAAAGATGAATGAAGTTCAAGATCACTTGGCTGGATGAAATCATAAAGAGAAAAGAAATCACAGTGAATCAAGAAGAAAGTTGAACTATCCTGTCAACCAAATAATGAAGATCTAGTGACATATTTATATGATATCCTTCATTATGAGGTTTGAGGTTCATATTAGCATGCTTTACCCTTCAGAATTTCAATTGATATACTTTCAGTTCTTAAACTTTCAATTGGTTTAATTTTCATCATCTATGTAAAGCATGTTATGTTAAACCAAGATATAGTGCAAACATCTCCTTTAACCTCGCATTGTTAATGTGCATAAGTGTACTTTGTGTACTCTTGCATGCACAAATTGAGGGAGAGTTTAGCCTATATCTTGTGAGACTAATGATTTCTTTCAAGTTCATGTTGTGTAGTCTCACACCTTGGAGAACATCAAATGAGGATGAATGGTTCCATAGAAATGAAAATGAGTTTCTCTTGAACCTATCAAGAAAATGAGTTTCTCTTGATCGTTTGAAGAGGATAAGTTTCTCTTTGAAATGTCAAGTGTTAGAACAAGTGACCAACATCAAGCCTATCAAAAGCTAAGATGGAAATTCATGATTATAATGGAGAACATGTGGCATAAAACAAAGGTGTGTCATTCCATGAACTATTGTATTACATTTTTGTATCTAGGCTCTTACATGCTAGTGTGTGCATGTATATGCAATATCTTAAGTCACATCATAAGGTTGCACTTGTGGTGACGATTAAAGAATCTCTAGATATTTGATTAATACCTCTTGTGGTGATGTCATAAGTTAGTCTTAAGTCATCTTAGTGAGGTATGAGTCAAACATGCTAACTTCTCAAGAATCTTGGCTTAAAATATTGCATATCATGTCTATTAGTATACTTTTTGAGTATGAGTAATTCTTTCAATTGGTACAATTTCACTTTTTCATACTTTATTTGTACCAAGGTTCAAATTGTAGAACTTAATCCCCTGGCCTCACAAGTCCAAGAGCATAAGCTAAACAAGTATTCATCACTTGTATGCACACATTTAAGGGGAGAATGGTCTATAATTTGAATCTTTGAGACTAACTTCATTTTCAAGTCTATTATGTGTGTAGTCTCAAATTAGAAAGGAACCTTCGGGCAAAGACAATCGCTTCCACTTCAAATTTGATGGGTATCAAAGACTCATTGCTCCAATAAATGTATATTTTATACATTTCATAAGAGAATGAGTTTGTCTTGTATATGCTACTCCAACGCCATCTAAAATTGGTAAATATGTATCATATCCTTTTGGATTGCAAATGTCTAAAGTAGCATAGCTTATAAATTATCCTTTCTCGAACTTAATTGATTAAATAGTGCACATGTTCTTATGTTGTATGATTATATTCAATTGATACTCTTTTTATGCCAGTGGTACTTTAAATTGCAAATAAGTACTCTCAATAGGTATCAATTGAATACATATATATGTGTGCAATAAAACTTGAGGAGAACTTAATGTAATATGAAATTAGTGATATGTTTATCTATCAAATTGTATCAATTGGTGTTTTTCAATTGATATTCTCATAAATGATCACTAGTTGTATAATCCATACTTGTGCAATTTTCATGTTGCCTCTTGTTATGATAAGAAAATGCTAGGTGACATCTAGACTCCAGGTATCAAGATTTATCTTTCAATTAGTATGACAATATTCATTTAATATCTTGGACCTATGTCACAATTATGACAACAAGAGCTTGCAAATGAATTCTAAATCCAACACAAGTTTGGAACTCGCCTTGAAAAGGTAAAATGCAAAGGTACATCACTTCATGTCACTTCTCCATTACCTTTGTGCCATCTAAGGACCCTTTTCATAATAGTGTGTTCCCATCTTGCTTAATCATAAATTCTACCCTTTATATTCTTTGTATCCTTTTTGGAGATTTATGACAAAGGGGGAGAAATTTTGCATTAAAGCTTACCTTTAGTCTTATGTAACTAAGTGTTAGAAGACTTTAAAAAGGGGAGAAATAATTAACAAAAGGGGAAGTCATAAGAAAAACATAAGATGTAGAAAATTGATGAGTGCATACTATGTCATGAGCATCACGTTTATTTTATGACACACTGTACCCCATGAATAGTACGATATAAGTTGTCTCCATACTTTGACCCAAATATGTGCTTTTGGCATTTGAGTACAAAAGTGTTATTTCCTGAAATGCACATTTTTAGGGGAGGAAACTATTTCATAGGATTCAAAATCTTATTTATCAAATCTTATGTAAGCTTTAAATGTGTTGTCATCAATCACCAAAAAGGGGGAGATTGAAAGTGCATTCATCCCTTTTGTGAGTTTTGGTGATTTGGATGACAACACATTTAAAAGACTAACAAGTTTGCTAAGTGTTGAACAGGAAATTCAGTATGATGAACTTACTTGAATAGTGTATAATGACAGTGAACAAAGGTCCAACACAAGGTTAAATACCCAGTGAGACAATGCAAATGGATATAATATGATCTCTATATTGGTTTGAATATATGGACAAGACTTGAGAAATCACTACATACATATGATCAGAATAGAGGATGAAGTGATTAAGAGGATAGGTCAAGCCAAAGTGAATAAGATATGAGGAATCGTGAATATGCTTGACTATATTACTATCAGTCCATATATGCTTCTATGACAATCAAACTAGAGCTTGATTGATCTTAACGGTTATATCTAGAAGACATTCAAGCAAGGTTCACAATATTGAAGAAATGATTCTCTCAATGGATGCTCAATATGATGTGACTCAAGAATGGCTTGATAGGGTGAAGATAGCAAGGAAAGGGCTTCGAGGAACTAAGCGGAGGTGAAGTCCAAGCGACGGCTTGTGGACCGAGGTACCATGGCTAAGGTGAAGAAGAGAGTACTTGCACTAAGTCGATGAACTAATCAGCTATGAAGAGTTATAACATGTTGGTGCATCAGTGCAGTGACTTTATTCAAGACATGACACAGATTGCCTCACTCCACCATTCCTTAGATAGTCCCGAAGTCTCTAACATGGCGTTAACCAAATCAGTTAGAGTACGGTTCTTTCTCTCAGCAACCCCATTGGATTGTGGTGAGTATGGTGGTGTCCTCTCATGAATAATACCATGTTCCACACAAAAATCAGAAAAATCACCTAAAAAATATTCTCCACCACGATCAGACCTTAACCATTTAATTTTCCTCTCGAGTTGATTTTCCACTTCAGCTTTGTAGGTCTTAAAATAATGCAAAGCTTCGTCTTTTGACTTTAAGAGATACACATAACAAAATCTAGTAGAATCATCGATAAAAGTAATAAAATATCGTTTGCCTCTCTTAGTCAATATTCCGTTCATCTCACATAAATCGGAATGTATTAAGTCTAGTGGTGCCAAGTTCCTCGCCTCTGCAGCCTTATGAGGCTTGCGAGGTTGCTTAGATTGCACGCACACCTGGCACTTAGAACCTTTGACTAAATCAATTTTTTTGATTAAATTTAAATTTGCTAACTGTGACACACAACCAAAATTGATGTGACAAAGTCGTGAATGTCAAATATACGACTCATTTGAAATCACATTGTTCACAGACTTATTACAAACATCATGCAAAGATAAGCGGAACAAGCCTCCACTATCATAGCCTTTTCCAACAAATGTCCCATACTTTGACAGTATACATTTATTAGACTCGAACACAAGTTTATAGCCATCTCGACATAGCAACGAACCATTAACAAGATTCTTTTTTATGGAGGGGACATGCTGCACGTTCTTCAATAGCACCGTCTTTCCCAAAGTAAACTTCAGAATGACTGTACCAACACCAAGAACACGCGCATGTGATCCGTTCCCCATCAGCAAGGCTCCAGCCCCTTTGCACTGATAAGAAGAAAACAAAGAAATATCAGTACACACATGAATGTTAGCACCAGTGTCAGGCCACCACTCAGGGGACTGACACACTGAAAGAACAGTAGGTAAAAGATTACCATACCCCGATGTTCCTTTTGCGGTCTCGCTAACAACCATGTTTGCTATTTTCTTCTCTTGAGCTGGTTTTTTCTATTGCTTAAATCTGCGGTCTGGACAAGCGCTTGCCCAGTGATTAGTACTCCCACAAACAAAGCAACTAGCTCCTTTGTTCTTCTTTTTAAACGAAGCTATCTGATTGGGCTTCGTGGCATTCTGTTGCTTGTTCTTCCTTTTATTATTATGTGACGCATTGGAGTTCTTCTTTTACCATATTGGCACTAGAAGTCTCAACTCCTTTTCCACGAGTGTCTTTTGCTCTCGCCCTCTCCTCAACATCAAGAGACCCAATAAGCTCAGCCACGCTAAAATCTTGTCTGTTATGTTTTAGAGTGGAGCAAAATCCATCCAAGAAGGTGGCAGCTTAGCGATAATATCGCCAGCCACGAACTTGTCAGGAAAGACACATGGGAACTATTCGAGTTCCTTAGCCAGTGCCTGTATTTCATGAACCTGTTTAGCTACAGGACGGTTCTCAACCATCTTGTAGTCAAACAGCCGCTCCATGATGTACAGCTCGCTACTAGCATCAGAAACACCGAACTTCTCATCTAATGCATCCCATATCTCTTTTGCAGATGTGCACGTTAGATAAGAATCAACATACTTGTTGGCAAGAGCGCCAATCACGGCGCCTCGTAACAGGTTATCAGTAATGTTGAACATTCTCTCCTCCTTAAGAGTGAACTATTCGTGTTTCCCCTGTGCGGCATGATAGCAGTACATTGCAGTCAACCACAGTATCATCTTACTACGCCATCTCTTGTAAAATGTCCCATCAAAACGTTCACTTGGTTTTAACGCAACAGCAAAACCACTAAGAGAAAAATGCCTAATATCAGGTTTTTGGATTGTTAGAGAAATAGGCATTTTCAGTTTTAATTTAATCTAGAAAATCGCAATGATGTATGTGACGACATGTATGTGCATATGTGTATCACTACTCACATAAGCAGTAAACAATAATAAATACGCACAAATACAAAGAACATATTGTACCCTGCGGAGGGACCGATGCACAAGGCATCAGTGGCTCCATTCACACGAGACATCTCGTGTGTATGTTCGATGTAGTCGTACGCAGTCGACGCATGCAGATTTATGCATTGCAGTCCCTCGAACGGATCCGGCGACGAGGAACTTGATCAGCGCTGGACGAGCGAACGAAGTGAGTAGTCACGAGTACGCTCCCAAAAAACCTAATTGCCCGCATACCCGTGCAAGTGTCTCTCTACGGACAGCGATTTCGGAGGCCTGCTCTCCAACACTGTCTGTGCTCACAAAAGGTGGGACGGGGATGAACTGTACGTAGCGCGTCTAAGAATGTCGTGTGTTCTCTCATACTATTGTCGTCACCAGAAGCAACCTCCCTTCCTCGTATATATACACGCGCAGAGGGAGGCCAACGAACAGTAACAGTCGCCATCAGTGACGTCCGTTAATAGCTACCAGAAATTGACACCATCAATGACAGTAACGGTCGCCATCAGTGACGTCCGTTAATAGCTGCCAGAAACTAACACCATCAATGACAGTAACGATCGCCATTAGTGACGTCCGTTAATAGCTATCATCAATGACAGTAATGGTCGCCATCAATGACGTTCGTTAATAGCTGCCATCAATGACAGTAATGGTCGTCATTAGTGACATATGTTACTCTAGGCAAAATGCACAACTGTAAGGAAGGAATATTCGGACCAAGGTCCAATCTACCACGGCCACGTCCTCGGCCCAACCAGCGGCGCGCGTGCATGTGGTAGTCCTTCATCCTTTTCTCAACTTCTCAATAGATGCACCAATAGTCCACCTTTTCAAGTTGAGTGAATTGTACCTTGAATTTCCGGTATGATACTAAAGTACTAGTACACCATAACATTAAAGTGGGTCTCTAGCATTGACTATTATTGAATATTAATATGGGCCAAGCCCACATTAATTCAACACAATGTGTGTGGAGTTGTTGCTTCCAAGTTGTAAAGCGATAAATAGCCTCTGACTTCGCGTGGAGTTCCTTGTCAGAGGTTGCTCTCGCCGCTGAGATAGAGAAAGGGACTCAAGCTCGATCTTTGTGATCACTTGAGTGAGGGAAGGGTTGAAAGAGACCTAGTTATTTGTGAACCCCTCAATGGAGATGTATGTTTCTTTGTGAAACCCAACTCTAGTAAACACATCTTGTGTCTCTTGTGCATTCTCCTCCCTACTTGCATGTGCATTTTCCCATCTAAGCAATACTTGCTTTGTTTGTCCCTTGAGCTTTGTCTCTTTTATATTGTGTTGCTAGTCTTTGTTCCTCACCTAAGTTTTGCTAGCAACATAAGAAGTTATTTGCCTTGGAAATTTACATTGGCTATACTATCTTGTTCTAACCTCTCGATTTATAATCTATGGATCAAAGTTTGTTATTTGAGTTAGAATTTTGCATACTCACCCTCCTTTAGGCGACTATCATTATTCTATCTAGCCTTAAGTAGTTTATAATTAAATTTTATCTATTGCTAAGTAAGTAGCTTGACTACTTGAATACACTCCTTTTATAAGTTAGTAGTTTAGTTAGGAGATAGCCTTAGCAAATACACGCTTACACATATTTAAATAACTTGGTTCTAGTTATAATTGTAAGTTTTATTAAATAACTTTTACACCTCATTTGGATGTAGATATTAGAGCACATAATTGGCAATTGAAATCAGTTTTTCTAAATTTTGTTGTCTGGTTGCACATGGAATTGAGATTTGGAATCAGAGTACCAATTCCCTAGAATTGGACTATTAACTATACACTATCTCTCCCAATACCAAGTGTCATCCCTTTGTATTGCACGAAATTCGACCGCACAATTCCAAACTCCAATTTAGTGACATCCAAACAAAAGAATCGGAATTACATCTCATTTCAATACCATGGCTGATTTGGTATTGAACCTAATTCAATTCCATACCCTCTAATATCAACATCAAAACAGAGCATTATATGTGAAAGTGCATTCATCCCTTTTGTGAGTTTTGGTGATTTGGATGACAACACATTTAAAAGACTAACAAGTTTGCTAAGTGTTGAACAGGAAATTTAGTATGATGAACATACTTGAATAGTGTATAGTGATAGTGAACAAAGGTTTAACACAAGGTTAAATAACCAGTGAGACAATGCAAATGGATATAATATGATCTCTATATTGGTTTGAATATATGGACAAGACCTGAGAAATCACTACATACATATGATTAGAATAGAGGATGAAGTGATTAAGAGGATAGGTCAAGCCAAAGTGAATAAGATATGAGGAATCGTGAATAGGCTTGACTATATTACTATCAGTCCATATATGCTTCTATGAGAATCAAACTAGAGCTTGATTTATCTTAACGGTTATATCTAGAAGACATTCAAGCAAGGTTCACAATATTAAAGAAATGATTCTCTCAATGGATGCTCAATATGATGTGACTCAAGAATGGCTTGCTAGGGTGAAGATAGCAAGGAAAGGGCTTCGAGGAACTAAGCGGAGGAGAAGGTCAAGCGACGGCTTGTGGACCGAGGTACCATGGCTAAGGTGAAGAAGAGAGTACTTGCACTAAGTCGATGAACTAATCAGCTATGAAGAGTTATAACATGTTGATGGATCAGTACGGTGACTTGAAGCCATGGTTTAAACTCACATATGGTGATATGGTACAAGTCACAGGGTTTGATTTATGTTTGCTTCAAAAGGTGAGACAAAGATGTTTGTGATTCTTATGAAGCAACGCCACGGAGAAATCACACATGAGACAACAATGACTCAAGGAGTTTACTTAATTATATTTTATTTAACTTGAGTATAGGAATCGTCGTACTATCAAGGGGGATCCAAAAAGAAGGTTGGTGTTTGCCAAAGCTCAAGCCTCTATATTCAAAAGCTATTTTTTGAAAACCAAAAATCTCTTTAAAATTCTATGGTTGATCGTGGTTAGGTTTGAGAAACCTAGAGTGTTCTTGTTGAAAAGCAGCTGAGCTTCTTCAGCTGCAGCTGAGCTTTTCAGCTGAACTAAAGTTTAGCTGAGTTAAGCTTCTTGAGCTGCAGCTGAGCTGAACTTCAGCTGAGTTGAACTTTCTCAACTCTAGGTGAACTTCAACTCCAACTGGGGTCCAGGCAGGTTCAACCGGGGTCCAGGGCAAGTTCAATCGGGGTCCAGAGAGGTTCAACCGGGGTTCAGGGAAAGTTCAGCCGAGTTTTTTCCTGGACCTCACTGATCAAAACCGGTTGAACCGGCCCTAGGGGAGGTTCAACCGGTGTCAGGGTCACCTGACCGGTCTGACCTCCTGACTGGCAGACTGACTGTCAGTCTAACCCCTAGGCGGTTGAACCGGCCCTAGGGCGGTTCAACCGGTGTCAGGACCTATTTTTGCAGTCTGACCTGCAGTCTACAGACTGACTGTCAGCCTGCCCCAGGCGGTTGAACCGGTCTTAGGGGCGGTTCAACCGGTCCTCCACAGCCAAAATCAGCCCAACGGCTAGTTTTGAAGCCCCACCTATATATACTCACTTCTACCTCTCTCCCCACATAAGAGCACGACCCAAACTCCATTTCTAACTTGAAGAACACCTCCCACTCTCTCACATGTCTCTTGCCTCTCCCATTTCAAATCTTTGGAAAGAAATCTTTGAGTGAGTTTGAGAGCTGCGGTTTTTGTGCTTCATCTCCAAATCTCTCTTGCTGTTCTTCATTCGAGCTTTGGTACTACATCGAGTTCTTTGTGGATTCATTACTCTTGGAGCTTCTAGCTCCTAGACAACTAGGTGTCTCTTGTGAGTCTCCAAATCTTGTGGAATACCACAAGAAAGTTTGTATTACCCGCTCGTTTGAGCAAAGATTAGTGTGTGAGCTTGACCTTTGTGGTCGGCAAAGGGAGGATTAGGGTTGAAAGAGACCCGGCTCTTTGTGGGCGCCTCAACGAGGAAGTAGGGCACCTTGGTGGTGTGACCGAACCTCGGGATAAATCTTGTGTCTCTTGTGTTTTTGTTCATTGTGTTTATTCGTGTTCTTCGTTCTCTTACCCTTCCGTGGATGATTTGTTCATATCCTTTTGGTGTGTGGATTTTGAGAAGTGCCCTTCTCAGATCTACTACTTTGAACCCTGTGGATCATTTAGAACATCTCATTTCCAAAGTTAACTTGGTGAATTTTGAGATCAATTCAGTTTTATATCTCATTGTTTAGTTGAGCTCGTGCAAACCAGTTGAACCGGTTTTGACACCTGTTGAACTGGTTTTACCCAGTTTGTTTCTAGTTTTTGTTGAAAAAGTTTTAACTTGCCTATTCACCCCCCTCTAGGCAACTTTCAATTGGTATCAGATCCTAATCCTTGTTCTAACGCTTAACCATGTGAGGAAAAGATCATGTCGGGGGGGACTAAGAAACGAAAGTGCTTCTATGCTTGAAAAAGTTGAGGTTGCCTCGACTTCATCTTTTGGTGCAGATGTTGATCCTAGGGCAATGGATCTTGCCATGAGAATCGCCGAAAGGATGTTCCTCAAAATGAAGGAAGATGAGGCGAAGAACAAGGTTGAAGAAGAAGAAAATGATCGATGGAGACCAAACGACGAATCCACCTCTTCACAAGGTTCGTCTTTCAAATCCACTTCTCATATGTGCTTTATCGCTAATGGGAGTGACAGTGAAAGCGAAAGTGAGGATGAGGATGAACATGAAAGTGATAGTGAAGATGAGGATGATCTTCAAAAATTCTTCGCTCAACTAAGCAAGAAGGACCAGATGAGCTTGCTCAAACTCATGGAAAGAGCAGAAGAACAAAAGGAAATGCTTCATAAGCAAGAAGATATCCTCATCGAAAAAATCAAAGACTTGGAGTAGTTGACCAAAGAGCATGAGAAGCTAAAGTGCTCTCATGATGATTTGGTCCAAAGGTATGAAGACATTTCAATTGAGCAAATTAAAGTTGTTAATCATTCATCATATATTGCTCAATTAGAAAATAAAAATGTTATGCTCAAGAACATAATAGAAAAGCTAAATATAGAAAATTTAGCTTTACAAGAAAACATGATATGCTTGTGTGCTCTCATAATAAATTTATGGATTCATATATCATGTTAAAAATGGCTCATGAGGTTATGTTAACTAATTTGAAATCATACCAACCTCACTTATGCACATATACTCAAATAGAAACTATATTATCATGTGCTAACAAATGTTGCTCTCAAGAAAGCCAATCTTCCATTGAGCTAAAATTTTCAGGAACAAGTAATGTTTCCTATGCAAAAGAAATTAATGAGCTCAAGGAAGAAAATGAGAGGCTAAGAAGGAGCTTGACTCAATTGAAGGGAAAGTGTCATGCTCAACCTTCTCAAGATAATCATGATAATATGGTGAAAAAGCTTGAGAAGGGGACAACTGTAGCATGCACAAAACCCCTTCAAAAGAATACCAAACTTTCCAAGAAGGGCATGAGAAAAATTCATGGTAAGAAAATTAATGCTCATACTATTTGCTCTAACAATGTACCTATGTGCTTCAACAAAGAAAGATCAAAGAGAAGCAATAGAAGGTGCTATGGATGCAAGGAGAGGGGTCATGAAATTGATTCACGCCCCCACATGAAGAACCAAGACCTTGCACTATCAAGAAAGATGACTATCAAGAAAGATGAAAGCAAAAGGCAAATGCATTGCAAGGACAAGCACCACATTTGCTATAATTGCTGTAAAAAAGGTCATCCACTCAAGGTTTGTCCAAAGGGTAAAACTCCTAAGCCTAACTTGTCAATACATTCAGATTTGCTTAGGAGACCCAAATTTGACTCTTGTGCTAGAAAGGTGATGAGTTCACCACATTCTAGGACCAAGGCTATTTGGGTGCCTAAGTCCTTATTGGCTAACCTTGATGGACCCATCATGATATGGGTACCAAAATATACTTAATAAGTTTTTGCAGGTACCTAGAGATAATATGAAGCTTTGGGGTGCTTGAGCAGTTTAACTCAATCCTTATCTCAAACTATCAATCTTTCATAGTCATCTCTAGCAAGAACTTGTGTTGTAGGGAATAATGATTAACCTTTGTGGGAATCAAGCAAAAGGCCTACAACCAAGTGATATCCAAAGGATGGTAACAATTAAATCTTAAGTGCACATTGTTTTTAATTAGTATATTCCTTTGTGTCTTTTGTAGCTACATAGGAAAAATGAAGCACTTGAGAATGAACTTAAAATATTTTACCTTGTCTTGGAAAAGTTCCAATCATATGGTAGATTGCAAGTTTATATTTTTATATTGTGACAATCTACATGCTTTAAGTTAGTTGTATGTATCTTGTGGCATATTTCAAATTTATTATCGTATTATTTCCATGACCTAGACATAAAGAGGATTATCCCAAGTTCTTAAATGAATAGGGTGCTTAATAATAAATTCAAATTCTTAAAGCACTTATCAAAAGGAGAATTCTCTATATGACTAGAGTTGTGAGACTAATGTTTTTATCTAAGTGATTTATATAGTTTCACAACATGAGAATGTGTTTTACAAATGGAGTGGCCATTAACCATTAAAAGAAGATCAATCCAATACTATGTGATGTATTCCATCTTGTTTAAATTGGTTTTGAGTCTTCTACATTAATCACTCACCATGTTATGAATTAAACTTGCCCTATAAACTTAATTAAATAATCATGCTACTTTCATATTTTTTCAATTAATGTTATGCATGATGCTTGTATGGGTAATTTAGTTCATATCATGCGGTTCGTTATTAGTAACCTTTTTATCATTTATATAGTAGAGGTTGCTAAATAGGAAACTATTGCTTGTGTCTCAAATGCAATCTCTTTTAAGATATTTCATGGAAATTCATAAGTAGAGATTGTGCTCTTTCAATTGGTAAAATCACAAGCATTAAAGGTTAATCTTCACCTAAAAGAAAGATTAGGAATGCTCAAGGCAAAGGTATGGAACTAATTGTTTCATTTGGTATGTGATCAATAATAGTTCCTTTCAAGTGACATTCTTTCAATTGGTAATAATCTATTCTATGGAAAGAAATGTCAATATGAAGGTTAAATTCCTTTTGGCTTAAATTTGTAAATTGGTGCATATTGTTAATTCACTCCATGTGCATTAACTTAAAAGGAATTTAATTTATGCTTTTATGCTAAATAAATGATGATTTGTTTGCCATTCATATATAAATATCATCATTCATTAAATACTTCCTTGTACAACTAATATCTCTTTTCAAAGTGCTTTTTCGACTAGTTTTAAAAGGAAAAAGATAACAAGCTAAAGAAGGAAGTCTCCACAAATGAAGAAAAGAAGAATACTTAGATGACACCATCTCATATAGTTAGATCTTTCAATTGATATAACAAATGGTACATTCTATATGGTGGTAAGTATTCTTAGACATAAGTTTATTCATTGCAAATTTGTCATGCCTTGACCAATATATCTAATGTACTCCTCATGCGACTCTTAATTGAATTGAAAGTGAATTTGACAAGTCATTCAAATACTTGATGCACATATCTAGGGGGGACCACATTAGGTATCTTGTGTCTTAAAGAATAAGTTTCTCTTGAGTAAGCTATACTAACTCAATCCATAATGGTAAGAATTGTATCTCATTCTTATGGATTGCAATATTCGTTTTCTAAATAGCTACTCTTGATGAAGTTTAAAATTCTCTTACCGTTAAAACTAAAAGTGCATATAAATCCTTTTTTTCAGTTGATATTCATCGTATGCATATGCACTAACATGGATATGATTTTTAAACTGTAAAAGGTGAAACTAGTAATCCAAACTTTCTAAATTTTGGAAACCTACAAATTGATATCTTAGAAATCTACTTCAATCGATATCTATATGCTTCACACTGGATTGGATCACTAAGTTGTAAATTCCATGCATAACTTGTCCTCATTAGTTAAGATATGATATGAATGCTTGTGTGACTAACCTTGATAAGCTAGGTGCACCCTAGGTCAAGCTAGATACACGTCAAGAAGACGACCTTCAAACAATGATGTATCAAGAAAAGGTAACGCCAAGTATAAGCCCCTAAGAAACAACCATGGAAGAAGGGCACTTGGCAGCAACCCATCCAAGCTCATAACAGGATCAAGATAGGTTGCTTGAATAGCAATTTGAAAGAAAATCATATAACAAAAGGAGAAAAGGCTCATATTCTTAACTCTAGCTCTTATCCATGAGTTTACATATTAACTTGGAACCATAGTAAGATGGTTGTCAAGTATATGTGGATGCCTACACAAAGAGAAAGGCCACAATAAGGATTGTGTGGGTACTCAAGGCTCTTACTACTAATCTCAAAGGACCCAATTCAAATTGGGTACCAAAATATGAAGCTTAAACTTGTTTTGCAGGATCACTCCTTCAATGGATCAAGTTGGGTGCTCGATAATGGATGTATAAATCATATTTGGAGATAGTAGCAAGGGTGGTAACAACTGAATCTCAAGTGCATATTATTGTCAAATCTTATCTCTTTTGTGACTTGTGTAGCCACTAAGGAAGAAGAAGCACTTGAGGATACACATCAGTTGTTGATTATGAAATAAAGGTCCAATTGAAGATGAATGAATAGTATCATATGGTCAACAATCCAACTATGTGATGTATTCTCTACCTAGTTAATTTGGATTTGGTTCTTCTATATTAGACACTCACCATAATATGGCTTAAATTAGGCCTTTAGACTTCATTGAATAACCATGCATATTATCCACGTCATTCAAAATATATTATGCATGAGGGTTCAAGCCAAATTTAGTCCATATTATGAGGTTTCTCTGTTTTAGCAACTCGCTTGCTTTCCTCATATAAAGGGTTGCTAAATAAGAAACTAGTGCTTGAGCTACTAATGCCATCTCTTGTGTTGAGTTTATCCATAGAAAATCTATGTTAAGAGATGGTGCTTGTTTTAAATTGGATAAATCACAAGCTTAAAGGATACTATTCAACTAAAGTATGATGAAGTTGATAAGACGCCAAGTGTTTCAATAAGGTCCTTGCAAGTGCTGTCAAGATGGATTCAAAATCTATGGATATAAGAGTCTTGGTTCTTTCAATCATTGAGTTTCAATGGGTCTCATATCAAGTATGATCGAATCAAGCAAAGATGAATGAAGTTCAAGATCACTTGGCTGGATGAAATCATAAAGAGAAAAGAAATCACAGTGAATCAAGAAGAAAGTTGAACTATCCTGTCAACCAAATAATGAAGATCTAGTGACATATTTATATGATATCCTTCATTATGAGGTTTGAGGTTCATATTAGCATGCTTTACCCTTCAGAATTTCAATTGATATACTTTCAGTTCTTAAACTTTCAATTGGTTTAATTTTCATCATCTATGTAAAGCATGTTATGTTAAACCAAGATATAGTGCAAACATCTCCTTTAACCTCGCATTGTTAATGTGCATAAGTGTACTTTGTGTACTCTTGCATGCACAAATTGAGGGAGAGTTTAGCCTATATCTTGTGAGACTAATGATTTCTTTCAAGTTCATGTTGTGTAGTCTCACACCTTGGAGAACATCAAATGAGGATGAATGGTTCCATAGAAATGAAAATGAGTTTCTCTTGAACCTATCAAGAAAATGAGTTTCTCTTGATCGTTTGAAGAGGATAAGTTTCTCTTTGAAATGTCAAGTGTTAGAACAAGTGACCAACATCAAGCCTATCAAAAGCTAAGATGGAAATTCATGATTATAATGGAGAACATGTGGCATAAAACAAAGGTGTGTCATTCCATGAACTATTGTATTACATTTTTGTATCTAGGCTCTTACATGCTAGTGTGTGCATGTATATGCAATATCTTAAGTCACATCATAAGGTTGCACTTGTGGTGACGATTAAAGAATCTCTAGATATTTGATTAATACCTCTTGTGGTGATGTCATAAGTTAGTCTTAAGTCATCTTAGTGAGGTATGAGTCAAACAAGCTAACTTCTCAAGAATCTTGGCTTAAAATATTGCATATCATGTCTATTAGTATACTTTTTGAGTATGAGTAATTCATTCAATTGGTACAATTTCACTTTTTCATACTTTATTTGTACCAAGGTTCAAATTGTAGAACTTAATCCCCTGGCCTCACAAGTCCAAGAGCATAAGCTAAACAAGTATTCATCACTTGTATGCACACATTTAAGGGGAGAATGGTCTATAATTTGAATCTTTGAGACTAACTTCATTTTCAAGTCTATTATGTGTGTAGTCTCAAATTAGAAAGGAACCTTCGGGCAAAGACAATCGCTTCCACTTCAAATTTGATGGGTATCAAAGACTCATTGCTCCAATAAATGTATATTTTATACATTTCATAAGAGAATGAGTTTGTCTTGTATATGCTACTCCAACGTCATCTAAAATTGGTAAATATGTATCATATCCTTTTGGATTGCAAATGTCTAAAGTAGCATAGCTTATAAATTATCCTTTCTCGAACTTAATTGATTAAATAGTGCACATGTCCTTATGTTGTATGATTATATTCAATTGATACTCTTTTTATGCCAATGGTACTTTAAATTGCAAATAAGTACTCTCAATAGGTATCAATTGAATACATATATATGTGTGCAATAAAACTTGAGGAGAACTTAATGTAATATGAAATTAGTGATATGTTTATCTATCAAATTGTATCAATTGGTGTTTTTCAATTGATATTCTCGTAAATGATCACTAGTTGTATAATCCATACTTGTGCAATTTTCATGTTGCCTCTTGTTATGATAAGAAAATGCTAGGTGACATCTAGACTCCAGGTATCAAGATTTATCTTTCAATTAGTATGACAATATTCATTTAATATCTTGGACCTATGTCACAATTATGACAACAAGAGCTTGCAAATGAATTCTAAATCCAACACAAGTTTGGAACTCCCCTTGAAAAGGTAAAATGCAAAGGTACATCACTTCATGTCACTTCTCCATTACCTTTGTGCCATCTAAGGACCCTTTTCATAATAGTGTGTTCCCATCTTGCTTAATCATAAATTCTACCCTTTATATTCTTTGTATCCTTTTTGGAGATTTATGACAAAGGGGAGAAATTTTGCATTAAAGTTTACCTTTAGTCTTATGTAACTAAGTGTTAGAAGACTTTAAAAAGGGGAGAAATAATTAACAAAAGGGGAAGTCATAAGAAAAACATAAGATGTAGAAAATTGATGAGTGCATACTATGTCATGAGCATCACGTTTATTTTATGACACACTGCACCCCATGAATAGAACGATATAAGTTGTCTCCATACTTTGACCCAAATATGTGCTTTTGGCATTTGAGTACAAAAGTGTTATTTCCTGAAATGCACATATTTAGGGGGAGGAAACTATATCATAGGATTCAAAATCTTATTTATCAAATCTTATGTAAGCTTTAAATGTGTTGTCATCAATCACCAAAAAGGGGGAGATTGAAAGTGCATTCATCCCTTTTGTGAGTTTTGGTGATTTGGATGACAACACATTTAAAAGACTAACAAGTTTGCTAAGTGTTGAACAGGAAATTCAGTATGATGAACTTACTTGAATAGTGTATAATGACAGTGAACAAAGGTCCAACACAAGGTTAAATAACCAGTGAGACAATGCAAATGGATATAATATGATCTCTATATTGGTTTGAATATATGGACAAGACCTGAGAAATCACTACATACATATGATCAGAATAGAGGATGAAGTGATTAAGAGGATAGGTCAAGCAAAAGTGAATAAGATATGAGGAATCGTGAATAGGCTTGACTATATTACTATCAGTCCATATATGCTTCTATGAGAATCAAACTAGAGCTTGATTGATCTTAACGGTTATATCTAGAAGACATTCAAGCAAGGTTCACAATATTGAAGAAATGATTCTCTCAATGGATGCTCAATATGATGTGACTCAAGAATGGCTTGATAGGGTGAAGATAGCAAGGAAAGGGCTTCGAGGAACTAAGCGGAGGTGAAGTCCAAGCGATGGCTTGTGGACCGAGGTACCATGGCTAAGGTGAAGAAGGGAGTACTTGCACTAAGTCGATGAACTAATCAGCTATGAAGAGTTATAACATGTTGATGCATCAGTACGGTGACTTGAAGCCATGATTTGAACTCACATATGCTGATATGGTACAAGTCACAGGGTTTGATTTATGTTTGCTTCAAAAGGTGAGACAAATATGTTTGTGATTCTTATGAAGCAACGCCATGGAGAAATCACACATGAGACACCCATTTCTCAAGGAGTTTACTTAATTATATTTTATTTAACTTGAGTATAGGAATCGTCGTACTATCAAGGGGGATCCAAAAAGAAGGTTGGTGTTTGCCAAAGCTCAAGTCTCTATATTCAAAAGCTATTTTTTGAAAACCAAAAATCTCTTTAAAATTCTATGGTTGATCGTGGTTAGGTTTGAGAAACCTAGAGTGTTCTTGTTAAAAAGCAGCTGAGCTTTTCAGCTGAACTAAACTTCAGCTGAGTTGAGCTTCTTCAGCTGCAGCTGAGCTGAACTTTAGCTGAGTTGAGCTTTCTCAACTCCAGCTGAACTTCAACTTCAACTGGGGTCCAGGCAGGTTCAACCGGGGTACAGGGCAAGTTCAACCAGGGTGAGAGGTTCAATCGGGGTCTAGGGAAAGTTCAGCCGGGTTTTTTTCCCGGACCTCACTGGTCAAAACCGGTTGAACCGGCCCTAGGGGAGGTTCAACCGGTGTCAGGGTCACCTGACCGGTCTGACCTCCTGACTGGCAGACTGACTGCTAGTCTGACCCCCAGGCGGTTGAACCGGCCCTAGGGGCGGTTCAACCGGTGTCAGGACCTGTTTTTGCAGTCTGACCTGCAGTCTGCCAGTCTGACTGGCAGACTGATTGTCAGCCTGCCCCAGGCGGTTGAACCGGTCTTAGGGGCGGTTCAACCGGTCCTCCACAGCCAAAATCAGCCCAACGGCTAGTTTTGAAGCCCCACCTATATATACTCACTCCTACCTCTCTCCCCACATAAGAGCACGACCCAAACTCCATTTCTAACTTGAAGAACACCTCCCACTCTCTCTCACACGTTTCTTGCCTCACCCATTTCAAATCTTTGGAGAGAAATCTTTGAGTGACTTTAAGAGCTGCGGTTTTTGTGCTTCATCTCCAAATCTCTCTTGCTCTTCTTCATTCGAGCTTTGGTACTACATCGAGTTCTTTGTGGATTCATTACTCTTGGAGCTTCTAGCTCCAAGACGACTAGGTGTCTCTTGTGAGTCTCCAAATCTTGTGGAATACCACAAGAAAGTTTGTATTACCCGCTCGTTTGAGCAAAGATTAGTGTGTGAGCTTGACCTTTGTGGTTGGCAAAGGGAGGATTAGGGTTGAAAGAGACCCGGCTCTTTTTGGGCGCCTCAACGAGGAAGTAGGGCACCTTGGTGGTGTGACCGAACCTCGGGATAAATCTTGTGTATCTTGTGTTCTTGTTCATTGTGTTTATTTATGTTCTTCGTTCTCTTACCCTTCCGTGGAAGATTTGTTCATATCCTTTTGGTGTGTGGATTTTTAGAAGTGCCCTTCTCAGATTTACTACTTTGAACCATGTGGATCATTTAGAACTTCTCATTTCCAAAGTTAACTAGGTGAATTTTGAGATCAGTTCAGTTTTATATCTCATCGTTTAGTTGAGCTCGTGTAAACCAGTTGAACCAGTTTTGACACCTGTTGAACTAGTTTTACCCAGTTTGTTTCTAGTTTTTGTTGAAAAAGTTTTAACTTGCCTATTCACCCCCTCTAGGCAACTTTCAATATGCTATTTACCTATGTAGCCATTTAGATCCTATCAGAGTTGCACCTAGCTAAGACTGTGTAACACCCTGAATTTGGGGGTATAAAATTTCTTCTCTAATACCTACCAAATTCAGGTGTTACCTTTTTTCTTCTCTCTATAGTTTTGTTTTCTCTTCCTTTTAGTAGAGGTTTGATTATTTATTTGGAGATGTATTTAATACTTTAGTAGATTAAACCCTAAGGGGACATGAATTGTTGCATCATGCTGAGCCCAGAATTTAATCTTTGTTTGATGCATATATTTGAAATATTCAAATTTGAGTTTGTGGTTTGGTTGGATTTGAATTCAAAAGAGAAAATAAAAAAAGGAATTAGAAATTCAGAATAAAAATGGAAAACCAAAGCAGCCCGTAGACCCCCTCCCTCGGCCTTTCGGCTCAATCGACCTAGCTCGCCCGCGCACACTATCGCTCTCTCTGCTTGGTGGGGCCTACCTATCAGCGCCAACTCCCTCAGTCGTGCGCGCTCCCCCGCTCTCTACGTCGCTGTCGGTGTTTTGGGTCCGACCGTGCACCCAGGGTTACCCCTCATGGTGCTTTTAGGAGTAGGACGGTGTTACCGACTGTAGCTCGATGGTTCGTGCTGGGCGCACGAGAAATAGTAGACAATGATGTACAGGTTCGGGCCGCTTTGAGATGCGTAACACCCTACGTTCTGGCGAGAGTGCTTTATGTGATGCGTTACAAGGGAGTTCTCTAGTGCTGGAAAACATAGAGAGCGGGGTGAATGGCAAATAATGAGTGGTCGTTCTGAAGGGGTGCCCCCTAGGCCTTATATACTCGACCGTGGGGCATTACATGCTGATATGATAACAACGCGTGCCTAAGAAATATTGAACCATCTGAGTCTATCCTCCTATAATTCAGCCGACCCATCCTCGCTTGGTTCCATTGTATGGGGCTCCTGCGCGGGAAGGTCGGATCACTTTTGTGATTGCTGCTCGAATTTGTTGGGCCGTCTGGGCTTGCGCCGACCCGGCCTTGCATTAATCCGTTCCACTGGTTGTTCCTCCCAGGCCCACGAGGGGATGACCTTACGAATTATGGGGCCCTTGTGCCTTTCGTGAGGTCTTTTATCCTTCTAGTGGACCCGGGGGATATCTGTCCCCCACAGTCACGGCCCTGGCCTGTCAGCGTTGTTTCCCCTCGTGCGCCCGTGTCTCTGCGCCATGGACCCTCCCTATCAGCTCATCTTCCCCGAAACCACCGCTGACCCTGACGCGCACACACGCCGAGAAGACCGGCTACGTCGCGCCCCATGTCCCCCAGCTCCTTTTTAGCTCCTCATGCACCCGCCCTCTCTCCCATGCCTCATTTCACTCGCTCTCAGCCCGTCTCATGCACAACCACCGCCGCCTGAGCTCACCGGAGAAGTGCGCCCGCCGTGCCGACTGTCTGGAGCTCCAAACACCGCGCCAAGCCTCCCCGAGCACCGTCCCAAGGTAAGGAATCATTCCCCACGCTCTGTTTGCCTCGATTCCACCTCGTTGTAGCAAATTACCGCTCGCTGGAGCGGTGGCACGTTGGTCCATCGCACCCCCGCGGTGTCCGGCCAATTCAGCCCTGCCTCGTGCCTATTTCTTGGCCCTGGTTGTCCTAAACCTCTCACCGGAGCCCGCGCCGGCCTCGGTGCATTCGATTGCCTCTCCCTACGGCTGAGACTGCTCGCTAGAGTAGCCTCGACTTGCTTGGAGTGCCCCCTCTGCCGTTCACCCCGTTCCAGCCCCGCTCTCACGGCCAAGACCCCACCATCGAGTTCGTCGGGTCTCCCTCACCGGTCCTGGCCAACTCCAGCGACCCCACATCTCCTGGATTTCGCGCCCGCCTTGTCTCCAGCGACTTCACCGCTGTGGACGGGAGCGGCACCGCCCGAAGCCGTTAACCCCCTGAGCGCCGGATCCCAATCGCCCGCTTCTGATCCAATGGCCTGGATCTCTGGATACTGGTTCGCGTGGGCGCCCCTACCCCTAGGCTCCACTCGTCGGTCGCCTGCGCCCCTGGCGCTGGGCCCGACCAATCAGTCCTACCCTCACCCTAGGCCGCTGACCACCCTAGCCCGCTTGTCAGTGCACGCGCGCCGGCGCCCGAGCGCACGCCCGCGGATCTATTATCAGCCGTCGATCAGCAATCGGATGGCCGAGAACACCCAATACCCCTTCGCTCGGTCTTTTTGTTAAAGAGACCCCCGACTTCTCAGAAATAAACTCGTCGTCCTGTTTTCTTGCGCCCGAGTCCCTGGTTTCTTGCAGACAGACCCCTGTACTTTATTTTAATCATAGAAATGGCTATAAATTAGGGTTTTTGAATTCTAAAACTTCCAAAATTCATAACTTTGTCATATGAACTTCAAATTGGATGGTTCGAATTGCAAAATGTTCATTATGATATTCTCTATCTATTTAAATTATGTTCACTGACTATTTTCATGTTTCAATTTTATGGTTGGTCTCTAGGTTAGTGTAAGGTTATAGAATCTTTATTAGAAATAAAATAAAAGATGAAATCCCTAATGAATATTCGAGTGCCTAACTTTGTAGACCCAACATCATTTAATATATGATCCAATCTCTAGAATAACTTTATTTAAGTAAGAAATTTACTAAGATAGACCTAGTTAGAGAACAATAGACCACTTGGCATAGTGATCTACCCCAAACCTATAATGCAGCAGTGTGTCTTTACCTTGCTATTGAACCTGTGTTTACTCTGTTGCATATGTTTGGTTTACTATTCTTTTGTTATTCCCCAAGTGTGTTGAATGAATGATTGCTTTGCGTAGACAACGAGCAGTCTGTGGTTACTGAGTGTGTTGCAGGAGACTTCCATGAGTAGCAACCTGGTGAAGGCAAGTGTCCTCGACCCATTATGTCCTACTTACTTTATAATTCATTGTCCTACATACTATGATCAACCTAAGGATTGACTAGTGTTCTGTTTTCTTGTCCTTGCTTATCATTTGGGAATTGGTTACTATGATTAGTATTATGCTATTGTTTTACTTTAATCAATGAACATGATGAGAACATTTATGATACGATGATGATATTCTAGACTATGATGATGAACTTGTAATACTTTAGGGGACTCGGTGTAGGATCTAGGACACCGGCTAGAGGGGGGGTGAATAGACGGTTTTGACTAAAATAAGAGATACTAGAGAATTTTAAATAAAACAATAAGAGATATAAATTTCCTAGCTTTGATAGGTCAACAAAATATGATGAACAATTTATGCTAACACTACAAAAGATAGACAATACACAAATTACTAACTACTTGCAAGTAATGAGTAAAAGGTGAGAGGATGGCATCGAAATTTATCCCATGGTATCGGTGATTTGTCGATCACCCCTAATCCACGTTGAGGTGGAATTCAAGCTCTCACTTACTCCTCTATCAAGACACGACTTGATTTTTGAGCCAAGTGGACAAGAACTCACTCAATACCTCAATTCCACTAGCGTCGCCTTTGCCGCTCCGGCGAGGTGGGCGTGAACCCCTCACAATCAACACCGCGGCTCCTCCACAATCTTCACGGAGAGCTCGACGGAGACAACACCCGAGCCACCTAGAAGGCTGCAACCTCCAAGAGTAACAAGTCGATGACGCTTGCCTGGTGTACCACCTAGTGCCTCAAAAGATCACAAAGGATGCAAATGCACTAGAACCTCTCAATCACTCACTAGAATGCAATCTCAAGCAACGAGTGTGAGAGTTTGAGTTAGAGGATCATAAATGAGCTCAGTGTATGCTAGGAGAGGCCAAGAGAACCCTCACACACAAGCTCCACTTCTCTTTATAGCCCTCAACTCAAACCTAGTCGTTATGTATAACTAGCACAAGTTCTGCGCACACGCGGACGGTACGCGCTAGTTGGGGGCCTTTGTCTTCCGAAGGTCCTCAAAAACACGACTAACATGTTTTCCAAGTATAATATATGTACAGGAACCTTCGGACATGGGATGAAAACGCACATAATATGAAGAATGCGGTTTGGGAGAAGGATGAACCAGTGCCGAAGCTACCCGTGAAAAAGCTCCGGCTTAGCGATGGAAAGTGAAACCGACTTAAAGGGAAAAAGGTTGTCTAGTCCTCGATAGATTATCCTTAAGTCAATAGTAAATGTAAAGGGCATGAATGTAATTCTACACAGGCTGCGTCTTGTGCCTATAAGTAGATGAACAGTGACACCGTATTGTTCACGCTGACTTGTATTCACTCGCGCGTCACACTTGAACTTTTGCTTTCTGTCAAGCCGAAGGTACGGATGTAATTTAATATTGTTCATATTCATTCATGATGACATAATAAAGATTTATTGTTGATGTCATATGATTATTCATGTTATTTCTCATGTTATATATGCTTCTACTTCCAATTAGTATACACTGATGATGAAGGTATGTCCTTCATGACCTTCGTCTGAAGATCATTATATCCTAAAGGAGATAATGCTTCGAAGGACGAAGGACTTTAACCACTAATGTTTTGTGTTGCCTTGTTCTTAACTCGTAGAATTTGAGAACAAGTCCCCAACATTGGCACCCACCTCCGGTGAACTCATTCGACCACCTTCGGCAAGCCGTGACCTTCGTCATGCCGCCGAAGAAAGCTTCGTCAGGACTAGGGGCCGCACAACAGCCGCTAGACGTCATCCAGGACACATTGCGCGAAGCCAGAGCTCAGAAAAGGAAGGCTACCAGTCCGACACCTCAGGAAGAAGAGTTGGATCAAGAGATTAGGGACCTTGAAGCCATTCATCAACAGGTCCAGGGGAAAAAAGAGAAGATGCTTCGTCTTGCTAATCTTCAAAGGAAGATCGACGAAGCCACTGAGGAAATGCGTCATCTCACCCAAGATGACTAGGACCGGCGACCTCAACGCACCGAGCTCCGCTAGGATAATTCCTATGATGATGACATTTGGTATGATGATTTCCACCATGGAAATTTTGCTTTTGATGATGCTTCTCCTCTGTCAGCAGAACTGCAGGCCACACCATGGCCTTCATCATACAAGCCACCCTAGCTTCCCATGTATGATGGGCACTCAGACCCGAAACATTTTTTGATGAGCTATGAGGCAACAATATCTTCTTATGGAGGCAATGTCGCTGGCCAAGTCCTTCGTCATGGCAGTCCGAAGTGTGGCCCAGACATGGTACTCTTCTCTCCGGCCAGGGACAATCAGGTCGTGGCAGAAGCTTAAGGACATGTTGGTCACCAGTTTTCAAGGGTTTCAGACGAAGCCAGTCACTGCTCAGGCCTTGTTCCAGTGCACACAAGACCATGAGGAGTACCTTTAGGCATATGTCTGAAGGTTCTTGCGCCTAAGAGCACAAGCGCCTACAGTGCCCAATGAAATCGTTATTGAGGCCATGATCAAGGGTCTTCGGCCAGGGCCCACGGCTCAATACTTCGCTAGGAAACCCCCCAGACTCTAGAGAAGCTGCTTCAGAAAATGGATGAGTACATCCGGGCTGATAATGATTTCCGCCAAAGAAGGGAAGAAGCTTATAGGTTTTCTGAGATGACTAGGGGCTTCGGAGGAAGAATCCACCCTAGGCATGTCAGATCAATCCATAGCTCAAGTCAGAGTGATGACAAACGAAGCTAGTTTCAGAGGCCACAACATAGCTCACAGTCTCCAGGACAGCAACAAAGCTCCTTCAGGCCACCAGCTCTAAGGGGCAGAGGCGATAGGGGCTTCAGAGGAAGATATGGGGATCAGCCTAGGAAAATCTATTGCTTATTCTGTGGTGAAGACAAGGGCCACACTACAAGAATGTGCCAGATTACCATTCAGAAGCAAAAAGAGATTGCCGAAGCAGAAGCCCGACAGAACCAGCCGAAGCAAGTTTTACATACTGCTTCGTGCTACTCTCCCTACATACCAGAATATGTGGGCAATCAACCTGCAGCTTCTGTTGCTTCGGCAAGCCATTCACAAGCTTCCTAGCCCCAACTTCCATTGCCACCTGCTCATACGCAAAGCCAGCAGCCAGAAGGGCGCCATCACCCCCAACAACGTGATTTCAGGGAGGAGTCCGAAGCTCGTACAGTCAACATTACTGTACCAGAATCGAAACACATATATTGAGGAATATCCTACTTTTTGAAGTACTTTTGTCTTTTATGCCATTTTAATTTTTTGTATGAGAAACAAGTAATGAAAAACTCAGTTTCAACTTCTTTCAATAATTCTGCAAACACCAGAATGAAATATATCTTCTTCATAGATTTACGAAGCTCGAAAGACGACTCTTAAAGAAACGAAGTAGATTCCAAAGCTCCAAAGTCGTTCCTAAGGGAATGCAGAGCCAAAATTGACGAAGCTACAAAAATTCATTCCTAAGGGAGCACAGCATAAGTTTTCTGCTCAAAAGTCGTTCTAAAGGGAATGCAGAGCCAAATACCGCCGAAATATAAGGCAAAGAAGTTCAAAAGTCATTCCTAAGGGGATGCAGAACTTATACCGCCGAAATATAAGGCGAAGAAGTTCAAAAGTCGTTCCTAAGGGGATGCAGAACTTATACCGCCGAAATATAAGTCGAAGAAGCTCAAAAGTCGTTCCTAAGGGGATGCAGAGCTTAGACTCAAAATACATTCCTAAGGGGATGCAGTCTTCCGCGTACCAGTGTGGGCGTATGTGTGAGTGTTAAAGCATCATCATATTGCATCATATCATCGCATCATCTAGCATAGCATCACATCATACATCATATCACATCAACAGAAAAGACTGGATATGAAGCAAACCCTTGGAAATACTTCGATTGAATGAAAATGTGCTAAGGCACGAAGCAAGCTTCGGATGCCAATTCTATCAGGTCTGCCCTAGAAGGGGTTTCCTTCTTTACGAAGCATGAAAACAAGGGAAGGTGTTTTTTCGCTGAAGGCTCAAAAAGCGGTATGTGTGTATGTTTCATGCATCGCAAAGAAATAGATCACAACAATTTACATATTTGATTCAATGATTACATACATCAAATGTCACTTAGTTTTGTCACAATAGAAGCTTAATCTTCCTTAAATTGTTCTATACAACAAGCATTTCAAAATATTATTACAATAAAATATATTCTTCTCTAAGGACTTTCTCTGCAACTTTGTTCAAAAGTTTATCGACGACTTCGTCGATAATGGAGTCTGCCATGCTTATAATATCCAGTGTTTCCTTCATTTCTGGATCAGCTAGGGGATCGTACGGCTCCAGAGGCGGGGATAGTTCAGCTGAAGTAGGTAAATAGATTAGTTCGAAGCCACAAAGCAAGTACTGAAGCTAAAATAATAAAAAAACAATACCTATACGCCTTTCGCGTTCAGCAACCTCTTCAGCTCGCTTTGCTTCTACCCGAGCGTCGTGGATGTCTTTTTCATTCTTTTTTATAATCTCGTGGGCTAGCTCTTGGCCACCGTTCACCCAGACATCGTTATAAAACTTCCCGCCCATTAAAGTTGCTTCGGCTGAAGGATCCTTTGTATCCTTTATGGAGAAGGCAGCTTCGGCTTGGGCTATAGCCTTAATGTGATCACATCCGGCCTTCTCCAGAATAGCTGAGATTCCCCGCGCGCCGGAAAACGCACAAATATCCCCACAATCATTCAAGATTTCCTCGAAGGCTTCAGCTTCTCCACTTATCCATTCAACAACGCCCTCGGGGTCGCCTCGTATGAAATTTTCTTCAGAAGAGTAGGTGCCCACTTTGGCAAAGTTAGTTTTTAATTTCTTCACGCAATCCAAGTATTTCTCAAAGCACCTTTCCTTGGATTCGTGAAGTTCTTCAACATTTTTCTCTAGCTTATTTTTCCAGTATTCACTGATCTCTTGGTTAGCCTGTGCGAGCGCGCACCTCTCATTACCCTCGGATAGTTGTCTCCGAAGGTCTTCAACCTCAGCTTTTTGGGCTTTGGCTTGAGCTTTGTATTGAGCTTTGTCTTCTTTTATTTTATTTACCAGTGAAATCAAAATCTTCTCTTTCTCTAGACCTTCATTTCTTAGCTCAATCACCTCTGAGTGAAGGTTGTTAAGGGCTACTGTACAGCCTTCGTCTTCGGCGTTTTTCTGTGCCCTCAAGGCATTACTAAGAATTAAACCGTGCAAAGAAGAAGAAAGAATTGAGCATGACAAATAAAATACTTCATTCCCAACTTCAAGGTTAACTTCCATACCTTTATAATGTTGTACGCCAGGCTATCAGCAAGATCATCCTTCGACAAAACCGAAAGGCCTTCTTCAAGTTTCGGAAATCCCATACTTTTAGCTATCTCCCGGCAAACAGATATTTCTTTGTTGTCCGGGAGACAGTACAGGAAATCATCTTCATTACTGTCGTTAAACACTAAGGCTCCTTTCGGATATTTCAGTTTTTGAGCATAGTGTCTCGCTTCCACGATTTCTTCTTCGCATAATTTTTTTCCCCGAAGCATGCGAAAAATGTAATCAATATCTTCAACTAGGGCTAAGGGGACAGAAGGTTTTGCTTTTCTGCCATGTCTTGCCTTGCCGCCATGCCGATATCTGCAGTTTGTTGATCAGCTTTATCTTCAGGCATGACAGCCTTTGTCCCAACGGGCGCTGAAGGCCCAGCTTCGGCCTCGTCTTGGACTTTGGCAGCTTTAGCATTTTTCTTAGTAGGTCCAGGGCTCAAGGCCTTCGTAGTCTCCAAGACAGCGTCCAACATGCTGGCCATTCTCCTCCTCTTGGGAGTTACGACATGAGCCTTTTGCACCATCGACAATTCTGCCTTAGCTGGTGGGCTCAGAATTTCTAGCATTTTCTCTATTTTTTCCACCTGTGGCGGCCTTATCATTCTTAGCTTCGGCTGGCCCGACTGTAGGTACCTTCAACACTACAGTCGGCTCTTCAACGCTCTGCACAATCGGAGCAGCTTGTCATGCTTCAGCAGTTGAAGAGGCCCCTTCGCCAAATTCAGGCACTACGGCCAGTTCAATATACCGCGGTCGGTGGGTTAGAACCTTCACCTTTTTGCCCTTCAGCACCTCAGTGGTGGCCGAAGCAACGTCTTTTCTCTTTTTCCCTTGCCTTCGCAGCGGGTAGTGATAATCAGGGTATACGAAGCCGATTGCATCGAATACCCTGTTCAATCTTTTTTCCCTCGGCCCCCGAAGGCTGCGGACAAGGCATCATCTTCAGCCTTGGAATATGTTCCGAGCAACTCGTCACTGGTAGCTTCAATACATTTCAACCAGTCATCATCTGGCTCATCAAACTTCTCCCTAAATCTGAAGGTATACTTAAATCGGACTAGACCACCTTCACTAGATTCGGTAGTGGTCTCCTTCGGCATATCCCAGCTCTCCACAAGTGGCCATACCCTGAAGGCTATGTGCTCTTGAATTAAATCCCTCGTGCCAATGAAGGCACACATGGTACTAAAGGCCTTCTGACATGCTTCAACATCGCCATCAATATCCACCTTCGGCCTTCGGAGGCCGAAGCGAGACCAGATGGGGCGCTGGATGATTTCCTTGATGTCTTCTCTTTTAATTAAATCATTTTTAACATAAAACCACTCCTCCATCTAGGCCCTGGGCCATCTTTTCCGGAATGGTGGCACCGGGTGGCTTGCATTAGAACGGGCAATGAACCCGTAACAACCAAAGTTGTTGTGGTATTGTTCTTTGCCAATAGCCTTCGTCTCATATAAAAGCTCGTGCATGCTGCAGAAGCATTTCGCGCTCGGCTCCAGCCCCTGGCTCCTTACAGCCCAGACAAATATCCCCATCCTAATTATAGCTTCAGGGGTAATCCAATGGAGAAAAATTTGGAATATCCTTAGTACTTCGACCACAAATTTACTCAGCGGGAACCGAAGGCCTGCCTTCAAGAAGCTTTGGTAAATAACAACTTCGTTTTCCTCCGGAGCAGGGGCAGTATTGTCTCCTCCAACTCTAACATTAGACATATTGCAAAAATATTTCCCCCTCATGGAGTCAATATTACTTTGCTTGATAGTCGATTTTCCGAAGATAGTATGGCTTGGCCGCCACGGTCGATCCTCAGAATCTTCATCCCCACTTTCCATGTCATAACTATCACTGTCATCAGAATCTTCGGACAAACCTTCCATGATCTCCTTAGTAATTTTCTTTGTATTCGTTTTTGCCATAGACTCATAAAACCCAGCGATGAAAGGATCCGCAACTTTCTTTTCTTCATATAGCTTCTTCTCCTCGGTCATTTTCTTCTCTTCAGTCATCTTCTTCTCCTCACTCATGTTCTTCTCCTCAAATTTGGAGCAAACACACCTTTAAACCGAAGCTCTAAAAGCTCGAAAATCAGGCAAGAGCTATTGAGCAAGAGCTAGAAATTTGAGAAAGTAACGCAAATAGCAGAGACAACGTATCAAATGCTACCGCTGTGGGTTCATATTTATACGCCTAGTGCTTCGCAACTTGGCGGGCCCCGTCTGTCATTAACTGTCGCTATTCTAGCGAAGGGAAGGTGTTTTTCGGACCTTCGGCTTAAGGCCTTCGTTCACATCGCAGTATGAATTTATTATAACAAATTTATACTGCGAGGGGCTAATGTTGGGGGCCTTCGTCTTCCGAAGGTCCTCAAAAACATGACTAACATGTTTTCCAAGTATAATATATGTACAGGAACCTTCGGACATGGGATGAGAACGCACATAATATGAAGAATGCGGTTTGGGAGAAGGATGAACCTGTGCCGATGGAAAGTGAAACCGACTTAAAGGGGAAAAGGCTGTCTACTCTAGTCCTTGATAGATTATCCTTAAGTCAATAGTAAATGTAAATGGCATGAATGTAATTCTACACAGGCTGCGTCCTGTGCCTATAAATAGATGAATAGTGACACCGTACTGTTCACGCTGACTTGTATTCACTCGCGCGTCACACTTGAACTTTTGCCTTCTGTCAAGCCGAAGGTACGAATGTAATTTAATATTGTTCATATTCATTCATGATGACATAATAAAGACGTATTATTGATGTCATATGATTATTCATGTTATTTCTCATGTTATATATGCTTCTACTTCCAATTAATATACACTGATGATGAAGGTATGTCCTTCATGACCTTCGTCTGAAGATCATTATATCCTAAAGGAGATAATGCTTCGAAGGACGAAGTACTTTAACCACTAATGTTTTGTGTTGCCTTGTTCTTAACTCATAGCATTTGAGAACAAGTCCCCAACAGCGCCCTATGGCTGGACGGTCCACCGTACAAGTAACGGCTATAAAGACCGTTTGAAACTTGTCAGTGCTGTCAGAAAAAGTCAAGCTCGAACGGTCCGCCCTCCTAGGTCGGATTGTCTCGGACCTGTCAATTTGAAATACAAGAGCACTCGCCAATTAGAAAAACCCGAGCGAACTGTCCGCCAACCATGGCCGAACAGTCCGCACTAGGACCACCTACCGTCTGTCTAAAAACCCCCAGACAGTCCGTAGTGCAAATTCTCAAAAACACACCGTCCCTACCCAAACTCAAATTGGCTTATGCAGACGGTGCGGCCTCCTAGCCCGAACGGTCCATGTAGGGAGACAGAGACAGGTGCGCCAGCAGACTTCTCTGGCAGAGTCACGAACGGTCCGGCCTCCTGGCTCAGACGGTCCGCCGACCATAGAGTTAAGACATTTTATTTTGTGCTTTTACAAAATACTTTGTGTTTTGAAAAACGAAGCGTTGTAAGCCATCATGCAAATGTAACAGTTTATGCTCTATGAGGCACTAAGTTTTACACCGATCAAGTTCATTGACCCCTCTTAATAGTACGACTGTCTAGCCTATTAATCCGGTCAATTTCTTCTCTAAACTCCTAATGACCGGCTAAACAAAACCTACATTATACCTTTGCCTTCACTTGATCCACAATCAGTGGTTATGAGTCTCAAAGACTTTACTGTTTCCTGTGGTCCAATCCTGTATTCTTATTTCTCCAAGAGTTGTTAGTCCACAATCAGTTGACATTAATTACCAAAACACCACTAAGAGGCCTAGATGATTCACACTCGGGTTATTTCCCGAGTATCTCTCCGTAAGGACCTGTTCGTTGGATGACCACCCGGGAAAACAGTACAACCATAAGGGTGGTATGTGATGCCCTTAGCTGATTAATTAGAGGAACTTGAGGTATAGTCGGCTTCGCCGTTGTGCCGTCAATGGGGTACGAGCACAGTACTTGCTCTGCTGAGGCTAGGTGCCAAGGTTCTTTTGTGTTGCTTTTGGTAGTCACCCTTCTTGTGGGGAGAGGTACTGTGTTTATCAAACTGAAGAAACCTAACGGGTGGCTATGACCTCTGGGGAATCTTTGTAAATGCTACGTAGTGAATCCCTGGCCATTCACCTTGGTAGTGAAGATGGGGTCTTGCAAACTCAGGCTGGGAAGGGATCATGACTCGTGTGTAAAGTGTGCAACCTCTGCAGAGTGTTAGAAATTGGTATATCAGTCATGCTCGCGGTTAAGAGCAGCCTTGGGAGCTCCTTTGATTAGAGTTACTCTGGATACTTTTATGATGATGCTTAATAATGATGATTATATTTATGGTATTTGGTATTTCCTCTTGAAGGGAGTACTATCTGGGCTCATAACTTGGGATTATTGCTAAAACTTGGCTCTCTATAGTAATAAATACCTGACCAACTAAAAACAACTGCTTTAAGCTTAACCCCACATACAGCTAGTCCACTTTAGCCAAACGGGACATTTGCTGAGTACGTTGATGTGTAATCACCCATGCTTAAAACACCAAGCCCCAGATTGTCCCCATTGCAACCAGTGCTCAGGAGAAGATGAAGGCAACATGGAGGACTTTCAGGAGTTTCATGACTTCGACGAGTTTTAGAATAGATTAGTGGCAACCCCCAGTTAGCTGCATGTGAAGGCCTTATCTACTGCGTTTCATTCAGCACTTTGATGATGGTTTAAGTTATTGACTTTGTGGATGTTTAGTACATCGTGATGTAATAAGATTATTATTTCCGCTATTATTTTAAGCAATGTGTGGTGATGTCCAATTATGTAATCGTTGTGTACGTGAATTTCTGATCTGTCACGTACATTGTTCGCATTCGGTTTACCTTACAAAACCGGGTGTGACAGACTGTGGCTTGGGCTTGGGGTTTGCTAGAAATGTCGCAAGTTCTGTTGTTTGTCAATCTTTTGGTCCATTATGGTTACTCTATTAAGCGATATAGGTGATGCGGATTCATTGCTCACTCTTGTCCAAACTACTACAATAAAACCTATTTGAATGTAATAAATGTGGCCACTAGTTTTATAGCTTTGTATTGTACCATATCTGAGTTCCCAAGGTCAATACTTTATCATCATATTAATTTTTCAGACTTATTCACTAACTAAATACATTTTCCTTGTATTTTCATGGCCAGTTAAAAATTAGTATTGTTTTTTCAGATAATTCTTAGGCTCTCTCCAATCGATGTCCGTGTATCTCACGGAATTGAATATACGACAGCTCTCAAATGGTTCCTTGTATCCGCTCCTCGTACCTATATAGAGCAGGAATCTCCTTGTATATATAAGGGGAGCACTAGGCTCCCCACATATATTAATTATATCGTTTTAACCCTAATTAAGCCCCATGAAATGATAATAATATGTATTATGGTACTATAAATATTATATGATTTTTTAAAACTTCAAAAAATTAATAAACATATGTTAATTACGTAAAGGGAGAACAGTATAGAGAGAATGGTTAAAGATAAACTATATATAGGAGAAAGATTTTATAGGTAAAGTTAGTAAAATATATTATAAAGTACAGATAAGTGTAGAGATATTGGGAAACTGTTGGAGAGAGCCATAGTTCTCAACCCAAAACCTTTGTTGGCGTTTAGCTATTGACTCTAGCTTTTTCCAATAAAAAGAAAAACAATTTTTAATTTTTTAGGTAACTCTTAGTCAAGATTTTTTTGGTACGGCTCCAATGCAAACCCTTTGTTGGCGTTTAGATGTCAACTCTAGTATTTTTCGGTAAAAAAGTAAATGAAATCCTCCAACTTTTTCGGCCATCCCATGTCCCTTCTTCATCACAAACTAATGATTGTCTGTGCGTTGCAACGGAAACATATAATATCATGATAATTTATGTATAAATGTGTGTTAAACTGTTACGAGAAAATGTTTTTTGTAATTCATTTGTGATGCAAGTCATACATAATTTTTGTTATTTTAATCTAGCTATGTCACCACTACATTACAACCATCAGTATGATAGTTAGATTCTCATGCGTTGTTACGATTTTCATTTTTATTTGAGTATATATAAAACATATCTTTGTATGTTCTAGTGGCTAGATGGGTGTTAATGTGAGTTTAGAATCAAAAACCATGATTTAAATGACAATTTAAATCCACATTAGGTGAACTTACTTTATAGTAGTAGATACTTATTATTTGCACGTAGTTTTTTATTGAAAAGAAATTATTATTTGCTGGTATTAGGGTGTTGGGGGCCTTCGTCCTCCGAAGGTCCTCAAAAAAATAATTTAACAATGTCTTCCAAGTATGGTTTATGAACAGGTATCTTCGGATTCATGATAAAAGCGTACACAATGAGGAGCATGATCGTGACGAAGGTTGTCGTCGCTCCGAAGCTGTGCGCGAGGGAGCTTCGGCTAAATCGCAGAAAAGGGAACCGACTTAAAAGGGAAAAGGCTATTCAGTCCTCATAGATTTTTCTATAAGCCAATAGTAAATATAAGGGGCATGATTGTAATTTCTCATAGGTTGTGTTATGTGCCTATAATAGATGAACAGTACCCCGTACTGTTCACGCTCACTTGTACTTGCCCTTGCGTCACACTTGTACTCTCTTGCCTTCTATCAAGCCGAAGGTACTTTTGTAATTCAATATTGTTCCTATCTTTTCATGATTATATAACACCCTAGGTGTTACTTAGGGTGTTCACCCAAGGCTACACCATTTAAACCTACTATCACATGTGGTTTAGTTTGAGCAAAGTACACCAAACTTGGAAATCAAAATCCTAAGTAAGTGTAACCCATCTTAGATGTCATGCCTTGGCTTGTTATGCAAGTATAAAGGGGAGAATTGCCCAAACCCTAATGCAAACCCCTTTGGACAATGGGAACCCTAGAAGTAATTATGACCAAAGGGTCATGAAAACCACATGATCATGACTTGGGCCAATTATAAAAGTTGTAGTACACTTAATAACCTACAAATAATAGTAAGAAAGTAACCCCAAAAAGATTTCAGAAAACCCCCAAAAAGTTCACCAAAGGGGTGAGCATGAAAGAAAAATCAGGATTTTTCTAAGTCCAAAACCAACCCTTGGCCAAAGATCACACATGTTCACCCTCATTCAAACTTCAAAACAATTCGACCCAATTGACAAAGTGGCGCCAAATTACCTCTAAAATGCCCTGGAGAAAGTTGACCCCTACCCTAGTCGTTTGACACGACTTGGCATAGCTTTTGTCCCGGTTTGGACACCTATGACATAGGCAACTTCTCACCCCTCAATATCCCTACCCCGACCGTATCTTGGCTTGGAACACACATCAAAAAGGTAGGATATGGAGCAAGGAAGAGACCGTACACAGTGGTTTTGCCAAGATACGCACGCTATGGTGCTCAAATCCGCCGTTGAACCATGGCAGAAGCAAGCTCCCACGTGTTCGACGCGGGCTGACACTCGGGGGCGCGCCCAGAGCACGCCCGTGCGCGAACTCCCGTGCGCCCGTGACCACCCGTGACCACGCCCGCGCCATGGCTATAAAGCCCGTCCCAGAGCCCGGCTGTCTTCCCCGTTGCATCCTTTGCCCCGTGCCAAACTCTCCGGAGCTCGCCCATAGCTCCGGCGACCTCCCCGCGACCCACCAGAGCCACCCGAGGGCAACCACCGTGGCCAACCCCTTTCCCGCCCTCCTCCGCTCGATTCAAGCCCTCGGATAGCTCCCCTGGGAGGCCGTGAAGCTTGCACGAGCTTGAACCGAGGACCCGCGCCACCGGAATAACGCAATCGTGCTCGCCGGAGTTCGGAACCCCGCCAGAGCACGTGGACCGGGTAAGCCTCTGCACCATTTCCCAATTCATTGCGCGCATGGCCTCTACATCACCCTGTGGAGCTCCTCGTGCACTTTAATTGAACTATACCGTCGTGGTTTGGCCGGAACAGGAGCCGCCGACGACCCCCGCCGCCTGTGCTCGTGGCCAGGGTAGCTCCGACCACCTCCGACGCCGACCCGCACACCGACGTGACCGTCGTGACCTCCCCGACGTCACTGACCACCCCGCTGGAGCTCTACTGCCGCCGGTAAGCCTCGCCGCCGTAATCTATGTCGCGGTACTGTTTAAGCCAGCCAGGGAGCGTGGGTTAGATTTCGGCTAGGTCCAGGGGGTTTTGCGCAATGTCAGTGACCCATGCCAATAGTAGACCGAGGACTGTTTTGTGAGAGAAGAGGGAGAGAAAACCCAGGGGCCTCAGCGCAAACCTCTATTCTTTTCCATTTTCGAATTTATTTTTCTTTTAAATATTGCAGAGAACTTAATAAATGCATAACTTGAAGAATAATCATCCAAAAATTGTCAAACTAATTTTGCTAGACTTTGGGAAATATGAACTATCAGATAAAAATAGTAAAACCCATGGTTCCTGTTGAGGACTTGTTCTCAAATGCTATGAATTAAGAACAAGGCAACATAAAATGTTAAATTTTAATGCCCTTCGTCCAACAAAGCATTATTCCCTTGGGAAGTAATGAACCTTGAACGAAGTTTGATGACAATACGATTACGAAGGTTAAATCTTCGTAATCGAATTCCAACAGATTGTATATGACTGTATACAATATAGAATATTAAAGATAAATGAATTATAAACGAAACATATTATATTCATTTAATATATTTAAGCATTGAATACAGTTATACCTCTGCCTTGACAAAGATTGGATCCCGAAAAAATGCAATTGCAAATACTAGAATCCGTGAACAGTAAAGGAATACTGTTCACTATTTATAGGCACGGGACACAGCCTGTGAGGAATTACAATTATGTCCCTCATAAGGGATTACAACAGCGACCCAAACATTTATGGACTAAAAGGTCACTCTACTTTTAAGTCGGTTTGCAACTCTGAAGCTTCGTGAAGAGGAACCTTCGGTCATCTCGTGCGGACAGCTTCAGCCGAAGCTGCTTCTTTCTACAAGACCTTCGGCGACGAAGCATAGTCCCAACAGTAGCCCCTTTCGTGGCGCTAGATCGTTTTTCGTAACGAGCTTGATCCGTGAAAAAAGTCTCTTAAGCTTCGGGAAGCCGAAGGTCCAAAAAACACCTTCCCTGAGCTCGTTGTCGAGAAACGATTCAGTTTCCGAGCGCGTAGCGGTCCCACCTTGCAGAGTTACTGTTTGGTCTCTGTGGTCCACCGCGCAGCGAGTGCAAGCGGCTGTCCGCCTGGTGTAAAAATCCTGGCGCTTCGCCTTCTTACCTGCAGCACTATATAAACAGACGAGTAGGTGTGAAGTTACCACAGCATTCATTGCTATTTGCACTGTTTTGCTGCCAAAATTTTTAACCATAGCCAAAGCTTGACTCTCGGAATCAAACGAAGCTTCAGCTTGAAACCTGCTTCGTCAGAAGAAAAAAAACTTCGGAAGAAAAAGTATTTAATTCCCGCAAATTCAAAATTAAATGGCCGAAGTGCGTTCTACCGCTAGAGTTGAGCGTGAGGGAGGCGAAGCTGAAGGCTCGGAGACTATTCCCATCTCCGAAGCGATGCAACGATCCGGACTGGTAACTTCGGAAGAAATCCCCACTGTTGAAGCAGAACAAGCAACTGCCGAAGCAGAAGAAGAAAACATTGAAGAAACTGATCCCGAAGATGATTATCGGATTGCCATGCCAAGCAAGCCCAGCCACCTGGACTTCGGAAAGTCGACTGTTTCGAAGGCTGATCTCTCCAAGATGGTAAAGTCGGGTTATTTCAGTGAAAGTCAGAAGAAGCTACTTCGCTTCGGGGGGGAAGAAACTACCCCGAAGCCGGAGAAAAATGAAATAGTCATTTTCAAGAGCTTTCTAAAGGCTGGATTAAGATTCCCCCTGCATGGGATTATTGCAGAGGTATTGAACAGGTTTGGTATCTACTTTCATCAGTTGACTCCTAACGCTATCGTTAGGCTTAGTGTTTATATCTGGGCCCTCCGAAGCCAGGCGGTGGAGCCATTTGCGGACAGCTTTTGTCGAGTTCATGAGCTGCATTATCAGACGAAGGCTAGAAAAGATGGATTACATGATAACTTCGGTTGCTATAACTTTGCCTATCGAAAAACCACAAAGTTCCCTGTCATCAGCTAACGAAGCAAGTGGCCGGCGGGCTGGAAATCGGAATGGTTCTATGTCAAGGTTGATGACGACAAGGAGAAGCTTGTGCAGAGTCCGTTTGAACTAATCTTCGGAGAAACCCGACCTCATTGCAACATGACGCCAGAAGGTCCAACCCAACAAGCATTGGCTGAATTCAGAATTATTGCAGAGCATGTCAGTACAAGAGACCTAGTTCAAGAGTTCTTGGCTTTCAGGGTTTTTCCTACTTTAAAAGAATGGGAAATGCAGAAGCTAGAGGGGGAGAAGAAAGAAGGTGAACTTGTGCGGTTACCTTACTACTACAAGTTTGAGAAATACTTTAAAACACCTTGCCAAGAGTGGCTGGACACAGTTGAAATAATGTGCAATGAAATACTCGGTAATTACTCCAAAAAAGAAGATCAGTTGATGACTGCGGCCTTCGGCACCCGTCCGAAGCGAAGACTGAATCGAGTGCTGGACGCCTTGGGTTTTGAATACCTTGACTACGAAAATCTGAATAAAGGTGCCGAAGGTCGGAAAAGGAAAAGGGGAGCCGAAGCTTTAAATGAAGATGAGAAAGAACCACCAAAAAGAAGAATATTCCGAAGAAGAGGAAAGTATCATCTCCGAAGCAAAAAGTATCAGACGAAGAGGAGACTCCCGCATCACGCTCTGCCACTGACGTGGAAGAGATTTTGAAGGTAATGACTGAATCCCTGCCTGCGAAGCTAAGTCCATTGTGGCCTCAACTGACAAAGCTTTTTCAGAAGGAAGCGGAGCCCGAAAAAACGAAGAAAACAACTAAAACAAAGAGACAAAGAATCATCGCAGTGACAGAAGTCATTGACAAGACACCACCAAGAGCTTCAGCTCAAAAGATACCAGCAGCTGAAGAAATAACAAATATTGAAATTACACCTTCGGAGGTCGCGGCTGCCGAAGCTACTTCAACTGAAGATTTGAACTTGGAAAGCACAATCGAACACATCGGCAAAATACTGCTAGACATGGCCACAGAAGAAGCTACTACTGCCGCCGAAGAGGCCATGGCCGCAGTGTCTGGGAAAGAAAAGGAAATTGCTGACGAAACTTCAGAGGACGAAGCCTTCATGTTCCAAAATTTAGTTGGAGAAGAATTGTCAAAAACCGAAATAGAAGAGCTTAAAGAGTATGCCAAATCTTGCGGATATAAACCAGGAGCACTCCTCTTCGGGGGTATTGACGATGAAAAACTAGACTGCATTCGGGATCAAACTGGAGCTAAGGTCATCGGTACTCTATCAAAGAGTATCGGTTTTCCGAAGCTGGAAATGGACATTAGCCGCTACCGACGACAACATATCGTTGGTAGTTTATTTTATTCCAATTTCAAGGTGAACTACTTTTCCCTTGACTTTTATTGTTTGTAATAATGAAGACATGTTTAACGAAGGTTGTTTACGTGCAGAGTATGCTGCTGAGCAAGGCTTTGAAAATGCAGCAAGATCTGGAAGACAAAAAACACGAGGTTATAATTGAAAATTTAGAGAGCAAAATAAAAGAGCAATCAGCTACTATTGAAAAGAAGAACTTCGAGCTTCAGGCAACTGAAGGCTTATTGGCAGAAGCCGAAGCTAAAATAACGGAATTGAATACGAAGCTTCTCTGCCAATCTGAACAGTTTGAACAAGAAAAGCAGGAACTTAATGCAAAACTTGAAGCCGAAGTCCAAGAAAATTCAGATTTGAAAAAATTATTGGCAAGCCTTCAAGATAAATGTTTGGAATTTAGCAACAAATGCATTCAACGACTGAAAAAAATCTTCCACTCAGTTGGAGCTAGCAGTGAGAAATTCACCCCGTCAGCTGAAGATTTACCAAAGACCTTCGAGCATATTGAAGGTGAAATTGATGAGCTTGACGAAGTTATAGCCGGGCACGGTGACTTTTGTGCCTGGGTAGCTTCTCGGGGCACTGCTGCAGCTTTCCTAAAAGCTGGCTGTGATCATGGAAAAATTGTCAATAGGCCCAATTTCACTCTATCACCAACAATTTTAGATGATATTCCTGACCTCGCCCGAAGCATTTCTAATAGATTTATAAAGATGATATGGACAAAAGGCGGGCGAGAAAAGGCTGGAGACGAAGCTCGGAGTCATCTTGAACCAGTAAGAAACCATACCTTGTGCTTACCTTTTCCTTCAAGCCTGGTTTTGACCCACAACAACTTAATTTATGTAGGATGAGGAAGCCGAGACCGATGCTTAAAAAGTGTGACGCCGAAGCTGAGGCCCCATGAAGATTAATAGGAGTAGACTGTAGACAGACTCAAGAAACTTTTGAGATAACTTTTGTAAATATGACTAAACTTGTTCTTAATGAATTCTGTTCATACCTTGTAATATGCTCCTACCCTGCCATTAATGTATGAGGGGTGCTTTGATGTGGACGAAATTATCTTTTTGAGCCGAAGGCGAAAAAACACCTTCCCTTCTTTTCGTACATAGCGAAGCATAAAAACCAACTTCTCCTTTTTTCCGAAGCTCTTCTTTTTGTACACGACGAAGTACAAAAGACAGTTTTTTCCTTTCTCGTCGAAGCAACCACTTATGCTATGATGATGGTTATCCTATATATGCCTGGATGAATGTTTATGAATGCAAATGTTATGATGTAATGTGATGTGCAAATGAATGTCCAAACACATATACGAAGCCATAACCACAACTGTTATTTCCTTAGAAACAATCACATATCAGCGCTGACTTTTCGCTGTAAGCTCTGCATCCCCTTAGGAACGACTTTGGAGCTTCTTCGCCTTTTTCTTTCGGCGGGATCAGCGTTGACTTTTCGCTGTAAGCTCTGCATTCCCTTAGGAACGACTTTGGAGCTTCTTCGCCTTTTACTTTCGGCAGAATCAGCGTTTATTTTTTGCTGTAAGCTCTGCATTCCCTTAGGAACGACTTTGGAGCTTCTTCCCTGTTTCTTTTCGGCACTCGATGGTGCGTTCTCAGCTTTTACATTTACATCTTTGGGGGATTTTTCTCTTATAGAGCTTAAAAAGGAAATTACATGTGATGGCCCCATTAAAAACCTTTCTCCCCCTTCAGAAAGGAAAAGGGTGCCATGAAAGAAAAAATAAAAAGTATAAAAAATTACATCAAATTATACATAATATCGCCGAAGCTCATCCGCATTCCAAGATCTAGGAATGTCGTTGCCGTCCATATCCCTCAATCTGTATGAACCGGGTCTTGACGAAGATACTACCAAAAAAGGTCCCTCCCATTTCAACTGCAACTTGCCTACTGTATCTAGGTTAGCCACTCTCCGAAGCACCAAATGTCCTAGCTCAATATTCTTCAGCCGAACCTTTCTATCACGCCATTTGATTGTTTCGGCTTGATATTTATTGATGTTCTCCACAGCTTGAAGCCTGATCTCTTCTATAGCATCTTTTTCAACAGAATGATCAGCTTCAGGGTCTGACTCTGCCGAAGCTACTACTCTTATTGATCCAGTTTTAGCTTCCTCCGGAGTTATTGCTTCGTCACCAAACAATAATTTGAATGGGGTAAAGCCTGTTGACCTTGATGTTGTCGTGTTGTGGCTCCATACCACTTTGATTAATTGATCTGGCCACTTTCCCCTGGGTTGGTTGAAGATTAACTTCATGATTCCTGTCATTATGATGCCATTGGCTCTTTCAACGAGTCCATTTGACTCCGGATGCCTGACTGATGCAAAATGGATCTTCGTGCCAATTTGATCGCAGAATTCTCTGAAAGCTTCGGATTCGAACTGTGTCCCATTATGTACAGTGATGGCCTTTGGTACTCCGAAACGACAAACAATATTCTGCCAGAAAAACTTTTGAATGGTGGCCGAAGTTATCGTGGCTAAAGGCTTTGCCTCAATCCATTTAGAAAAATATTCAACAGCCACTACAACATATCTTATGTTTCCTTGGGCCGGTGGTAACGGACCTAACAAGTCAAGGCCCCACCTTTGCAATGGCAAGATGGGTTGTATCAGCTGAGTTAGAGACGAAGGTTGTTTTTGATCTCTTGCACATTTCTGACAACCTTCGCACTTTTGAACTAATTCCGCTGCATCCGAAGCTGCCTTCGGCCAATAAAACCCTTGACGAAAAACTTTTCCATGTAACGGCCTAGATCCAATGTGAGATCCACACAGGCCTGCATGTATTTCTTTCATCAACTCTATGCCTTCGGCCCTGGATAAACACTTGAGTAATGGAGCACAAACTCCATGCTTGTACAACTCCCCTTCTATCATGACATATGGACGAGCTCTTGCTTCTATCCTCCTGTTATAAGTTTCGTCATCTGAAAGGAAATTACCCTGAAGGTAAGAGATGATCTCAGTTCTCCAGTCTTCATTATAAACAGGAGATATATTGAGGACTGCTCTTTCAAGAAGTTCCACTGAAGGTGCTTTTATTGTTTCGAAGAACACATCCGAAGGTAAGGGCAGCCCCTGTGCTGCTGACTTAGCTAGCAAATCAGCATGCTCATTTTGTCCTCGAGGGATATTTTTGACAGAAAATCCTTCGAAGGAAGCTTCAACTCTTCGGACTGTGTCTAGATATTTTTCAAGCTTCGGATCTTTAGCCTTGCAACTCTTGTCGATATGACCCGAAACAACCTGGGAATCAGTTTTAAGAATGGCCCTTCTGATTCCCATTGCTTTTAACTTCCGAAGGCCCAAAAGCAGGGCTTCGTACTCGGTAATATTGTTTGTACAACTAAAATCGAGTCTTGCCGCATAACAAGTTTTAACTTTAGATGGTGAGACCAACACAGCGGCTGCTCCTGCTCCGAAGGTTCCCCAAGACCCATCGCAAAACACCGTCCATACTTCGGCATCTTTATTTGTTTCTTCATCCTGAGCCCCTGGTGTCCAATCGGCAATGAAATCTGCCAACGTTTGAGACTGGATCGAAGATCTATGCACATAATCAATGCAAAATTCATTGAGCTCTGCAGCCCATTTTCCAATCCGTCCAGTAGCTTCCCTATTTCTCATAATATCCTTCAACGGCTGCGAAGAAGGAACAACAATATTGTATGCTTGAAAGTAATGCCGAAGCTTCCTGGATGCCATCAAAACAGCATATAACACCTTCTCCAATTCTGTATAGTTTTTCTTTGATATACTAAGAACTTCAGATACAAAATACACTGGGACCTGCTTCTTGACTTGGCCATCAAGCTTCTCCTGAACAAGTGTTGCACTTACTGCTGAGTGCGAAGCTGCCACATATAATAACAAAGGAGCCCCTGGCGTTGGTGGAGTTAATGTTGTTAAATCTATCAAATATTGCTTCAGTTCCTCGAAGGCTTTTTGTTGGCTTGGTCCCCATTGAAAGACATCTGTTGTTTTTAGTACTTCGAAGAATGGTAAATTTCTCTCTGCTGATCTGGATATGAATCTATTGAGATATGCCAGCCTCCCTGTCAATCTTTGGGCCCCCTTTTTTGTAGTTGGTGGCTCCATTCGAAGTATAGCTTCAATTTTACTTGGATTAGCTTCAATTCCCTTTGTTGAAACCCTAGGCATCCAAGAAATTTCCCCTTCTTTACTCCGAAGACACATTTTTCTGGATTCAACTTTAGACCAGCTTGTCTAAAACTGGCGAAGGTCTCCTGCAAATCAACAATGTGATTTTCCTGTTTCATGCTTTTTACAATGATATCATCAACATAAGTTAGCACATTTCTGCCTATCTGAGACTGGAGAACCTTCGCAGTCATTCTGCTGAAACTTCCTCCATCGTTCTTGAGCCCCTCAGGCATCCGAAGGTAACAATATGTTCCACTAGGGGTTATGAAACTGGTCTTCGGCTCATCCTCCTTCTTCATCCAGATTTGATGATAGCCTGAATAACAATCGAGAAGACTCATAAGCTCTGACGAAGCTGTTGCATCAACTAAGGAGTCTATCCTTGGCAATGGGAATTCGTCCTTCGGACAGGCCTTGTTGAGATCCGTAAAATCGATACACATTCGCCATTTGCCATTGGCCTTTTTTACCATAACAGTGTTAGCTAGCCATTCTGGGTACTTTACTTCTCTGATAACTCCTGCACTGAGGAGTCTTTTGACTTCATTTCGAGCACCTTCGGCCTTGTCATCAGACATTTTCCGAAGCCTCTGCTTTCTGGGTCTGAAGGATGGGTCAACATTGAGCGAGTGTTCAATAACATCCATGTTAACTCCGCAAAGGTCATTGGCTGACCATGCAAAAACATCTTTGTTGTTGAACAAAAACCTTATCAAGGTTTTCTCCTGCTCTTCGGATAATTGAGAGCCCAACAGCACCTTTTGCTCTGCTATGTCCTCACATAAGAGCATGGGCTTCGGCTGATCTGCTGAAGTTGCTTTCTCCCTTCTGAATTTGTACTGTTCACAAGCTTCAGCTCCATCTATATTATGGATTGCTTTTGAGTCAGTCCAGTTTCCCTCGGCCCTTCTGGCAGCTTCCTGACTTCCATGAATAGCAATGGGTCCTTGATCCGAAGGTATCTTCATGCAAAGGTAAGCAGGATGAAGAATTGCTTCGAAAGCATTGAGGGTGCCACGACCAATAATTGCATTGTAAGGGTATTCCATGTCAACAATGTCAAACACAACTTGCTCAGTTCTGGTGTTGTTGATGAATCCGAAGGTCACTGGCATGGTGATCTTGCCCAGTGCTACAATCTGTCTTCCTCCGAAGCCACAGAGAGGGTGTGTAGCATCATGAATCTTATCTTCTGGCTCTTGCATTTGTCTGAAGGCCTTAGCAAATATGATATCAGCTGCACTGCCTGTATCAACCAAGACATTGTGGACCAGAAACCCTTTGATAACGCAAGAAATAACCATAGCATCGTTATGAGGAAAATCCTTGAGCTGAAGGTCCTCCTGGGAGAAGGTGATTGGAATGTGGGACCACCTTGACTTGATGAAGGGTCCCTGCAATCCAACATGCTGTACCCTTCTCTGCGCCTCTTTCTTCTGCTTTTTGTTGGCTGGTTCTGAGCACGAACCACCTGTTATCGGGAGCACCAGCTTCGGGGCCGAAGCAGCTCCAGCTTGATCGTTGAACGAAGCCATCAGCTCAAAAAAGTGGAAGTGAGTTCACCGGAGGTGGGCGCCAATGTTGAGGACTTGTTCTCAAATGCTATGAATTAAGAACAAGGCAACATAAAATGGTAAATTTTAATGCCCTTCGTCCAACGAAGCATTATTCCCTTGGGAAGTAATGAACCTTGAACGAAGGTTGATGACAATACGATTACGAAGGTTAAATCTTCGTAATCGAATTCCAACATATTGTATATGACTGTATACAATATAGAATATTAAAGATAAATGAATTATAAACGAAACATATTATATTCATTTAATATATTTAAGCATTGAATACAGTTATACCTCTGCCTTGACAAAGATTGGATCCCGAAAAAATGCAATTGCAAATACTAGAATCCGTGAACAGTAAAGGAATACTGTTCACTATTTATAGGCACGGGACACAGCCTGTGAGGAATTACAATTATGTCCCTCATAAGGGATTACAACAGCGACCCAAACATTTATGGACTAAAAGGTCACTCTACTTTTAAGTCGGTTTGCAACTCTGAAGCTTCGTGAAGAGGAACCTTCGGTCATCTCGTGCGGACAGCTTCAGCCGAAGCTGCTTCTTTCTACAAGACCTTCGGCGACGAAGCATAGTCCCAACAGTTCCTGTATTATTTTCTAGAGTTTTGAATTAAATAAGAAAACTGCTAAAAACTTAATATTAGAAGGAAAAATAGAAATATTGTTAGACTAGGGTTAAGAAAAATAGTGGAGACACCAACTTAGTAGTAACACTGTTTAAAATTAGTAAACACTCCAGTGTACAAGGTTAAGAAGGGTTTGTTCACTAAAGCTTGTTTATGCTCAAACTTAGGAAAATTAAGAAAAGGGATTAAAAATGGAAACCAGAGGGCAACCATATTTTTCCTAGCATGCCTAAGTCATGTAGTTCACAAGAAAAATCTATTAACCCATAATCCAGTGGAAGAAATTACACTCTCAATTATTCATGAAAAACATAGAAAACTTTAAAAAGTCCTAAGAAAATAATCCTAAGGAGAAAACACCCCTACCTTAGGAATGACTATTCTTTTGCTAAGGAGAACCTAGGAAAAATGAAAGTTCTGTTGTTTGACATTTTTCAATTAGTAAGTTAGTATAAGTGTCCTTTTGGCATTAAACCTTAGAAAATCATAACTAAAAATCCACTAAGTAACCCTCTGTGATTTTTGGCACAGAAGCATGTTATGACCCATATATACTAGCAAAAATAACCCTTAGTACAGAACCCACACCTAGATAAGGGTTGTAGTGCAAAGTAACCCCTCTGCCCCAACTTTTGTTATTTTTGTCCAGGGCATGTTCTGTTTGTTTTTGACCTCAAAATTTTAGGACAGACTTCAGAGCCCAATATTCACCCACTGTAATTTTTACAAGATTTTGGAAAATTTTTAAATCACTGTTGTAGTTCAAACCCACACTAGAATTCATAAATAGAAAATAAAGAAGGGGAAAATGAATGATGGAAATTAGTGTCACCCTAAAACCCTTTGTAAATTGCCCACTGAAATATATAAGGGAAATACAAATCCACTATGCTTATCCATAACAAAACTCCAAACCTAAGTTGATAAGCATACACCACCAAGAGCCAAGTAAGACCAAGAAACCCTAAGTTACTAAACTAACTTAGTTTTCTTTTACTTAGCATAATGTTTACCAAATCCTGCATAATCATGGCATGCATATTCTTATTCATTGCATTCGATAGATTGCAACCTCGCTGACGGAGAGTACGTCCTCGTGCCGGAGCAAGGAGTTGCTCAGGAGGTAGCCCCGGATCCAGCACCAGAGCCTGCACCAGAGGATCTGCCTACCACAGCTTTGGAAGGCAAGCCCCGGTTTATGCATAACCTGTTATTTATGCTATTTTACTATACTTAATGATTGTAGGATTGAATCTGTACTTAAGTGTAGGAGTTGTTTGAAACCCTAGTTGCATGATCTCAGGAATCCTATTGAGATGAATACTAGTATGCTAGGTCGAGTAGCTGCTTTATAAATTAGGATCTCGGTAGAAGTCGAATGATTTTTCTAGCACTCGCGCGAGGTCAGGAAATTGGTTGTATCCACTTTCTTATCATAATGATGATGGTTTGTGGACAACAATCCATGGGGATTGGTTGTCCACGGGATAAAAATTGGAATAAGGATTAAGGTGTGGTACCGTGAGTCAAGCGTTTGAACGTACTAAACACATACCGAGAAATATGGTAAATCAGCAAGCCTAGTACCTGAGTGAACCTGCCCGCAGACTTTACCCCTCACGTGACCTGAGACGTGGTCTCCCATTCCGGTTATAGTGGGTACAAGTGCGGTCACTGCACGACGGTAGTCGGGGTCAGTGAGGCATTGTACGCCAAGGCGGTGAGCCCTGATCTATTGCCAGGGAATCAATGGGGACGGTTGATGTGTGTGGGAACGAAGTGCCTCGCCACGTCGTGTGTTTAGGTTTACCTTGCAAGGATAAAAACTCGATTCGAATCGTCTGCTTCTCGCAGCTAATGAGACTGCTTGATCCATGCTGCTACATTGAGTAACAAGTGGAAATGTGATGAGTTGACACAAGATGTTGATTGCTAAATATGTTTGATACCATGTATGAGTAGATAGTACACATTTAGCCTTAAGAGAGTCACACTTAAACTTGACAAAGCTAAAACTGGATTTATAAACTCAGCTAGTGCTTTTGGCAACCAAACCCCACAGCCAAACAGCTGCATGTCTAGAGGTAGAGGAGTAGACTCCTCACACCGGGTAAGTCTAGCCGAGTATTAGTATACTCAGCCTTGCTTGTGGCATAATTTTACAGATTCTCTGGAGGATATGGTTGCTGGAGTGACTTGGCCGTCCATCTTGCCACCGGGTTGGACTGTCGAGTGGGACCCCGCCTCGGCTGAGGAGCATGAGGAGTGATGGGACAGGCTTCCCCATCTCTTTGTTTACTTACCGTTAGTTTTATTCCGCTGCACTTCGAACAATGATGACTACTTTTGCAAAAACTCCGATGATGATGTAATAATTTAATACTCCTTAATGTATGGTTTTATGCTTTATTGTATTTGCTCTGTGACTCACCATCGAGTGAGACTGTGGTACTTGATCCTGTCAGTGGCCTCGTCGGACTAGATCCGAGGGATTGACGGGTTATTCCCATTTAAGTGTGGTCGAGCCTCTGAGGCGAGACATAGGCACTTAAGTTGGAATAATTCGGGCAGTTCCGCCACAGCTGGTATCGGAGCTTGTACCACCACAGAGGAATCAATAAACTATAAATACCATCTGTTTCCAAAGTAAAACTTGATAGAAACCAATGTTGGATAGATCGTAGGACGATCAGGATAGGCCTAGGACGTGAAGCCTTAGGATGATAGAGGGGTAGTTAGGTGGCTAAGTGATTAAGCCCTACAGGCTACTATAAGGGATGTGAGTTCTTCCCTATTCCCTTTACGTTGATGTGAGGTCGTTCAGGACAAGCATGCATGCATCATTAATTAAATTAATGAATAATTGGGTAAGAACTTTAATACAGAATGATGACCAACTAAGTACCCCAGTACCCTTGTTGTAGTTAGAGGAAGGCTGAGTTGTGATTCCTTTTTCTTTTTATAGTTCTTTTTCTTTTTACTTACGCTTAACCGTACATAGATGACTTCTCATGGATCCTCGGACGAAGGGAATGCACTGTCCCACACTGATGGGCTTGCACGAGAGGGTTTTCCCCGTATTTTGTGGGAGGTACTTCAGGGGGCCGGTTACACGACGCCTCCTCAGTACGCGGTGCAGCAGTTCGAGAAGCACCGAGTGCCCCGTTGTAGGGTGAGGATGACCCTAGAGCCTCATCCCCTACATCTAGGCTGGCGTTCGCTGGACTCTGAGTCCTTTGGATACCGGGCTGAGGATACGATCGAGGCGATTGCTCTTCATGGGTTGACCACTTTCTACGGATTCCACCCCTTGGAGCTGTCCACCCACCCCATTGGCTTGTTCCCCGCTGAGAAGGAGGACGACCCAATGTGGAAGGACCGAGTGGAGCATGCCAAGGACATCTGGGCTATCTACCCAGGTCAGACTGCTCACTTGACAGTGCGGTGCATGAATGCCCTGTACTGTCTGCAAGTGATGCGTGGTGAGGCAATGTCCCATCTGATGGCATTGTTGGAGGCGACTAAGATCACCCTGGATAACAGAGAGGAGCTTGTGGTTGACTTGTCCACGGAGATGGTGGAAAAGGACTTACAGGTGGAACAACTGTCAAATGAGATCCAAGAGCTTGAGGAACTAGTGGGGACCAGGGAGAACACTATCGAGGTTCTCGAGGATCAGCTTATCAACACTCAGCAGCAGCTTGCAGAGGCTAACGAGCACCTGGATATGCATCACCAGGAGATCCAGGACATGGAGGCCAACGAGGATGTCGACATTGAGGGAGGAGACGAGCCTGCCTCCAGCTTGGACACTGCTGGCTCAGGGAGACCACCTTCCCCAGAGTCGAGTGTTGCCTCGTTCTCTCATTAGGTCGCAGGGATAGAGTTAGAAGTCAGTGATGGTAGAACTCCTCGAAACTAGCTTAGCTTTTGCACCCTTGGGGTACTAGGCTAGGTAGAGTTGAGTCTTTTGGGTTATTGATGTAATCGCGATGAACTCTCTTGGAAGCATGGTTGATGAATGATGTCAGTCTTAAATTAGGAAGAAAATTTTATGCCATGTGAAATCTTTTATGATTATGCAAGAATCTATCAGTTTCGCCTTTTGACTCTTTCATCACGATTGAACCTTGAACCTCAAAGATGTGTTATTGAAAATATATGTGATTTTTCAGATGGCCGGGAGAGCGCGTCGTGGTCAAAATGAGCGCGTTCCTCCACCGCCGCCACCGCCACCTACTCTGCAGGAGGTAATGGCTCAGCAGAATGAGATCTTGAGGCAGCTAGCTCAGCGTCAGCCGTCACCTTAGCACTATGGTGGTGGTGATCATCAGCGTCACCCCGCGGCAGCCACCTACCAGGAGTTCCTCAGTACCCAACCGCCATTGTTCACCAGGGCAGAGGACCCACTTGATGCGGATGTATGGTTGAGAGTAGTGGAATCCAAATTCCCGCTACTCCATGGAGTTTGCTCAGAGGTCACTAAGGTCAGGTTCGCCACCCAGCAGCTTCGCGGACCCGCAAGGACATGGTGGGACCATTTTCTTGCTATGCAGCCAGAGGACCGAGAGGTGGAATGGAGAGAATTCAAGGCAGTTTTCAGGGGGCACCATATACCAGCGGGCATCATGGACCGAAAGCTCAACGAGTTTCTGGCACTCACTAAAGGGAACCGGACATTGTTACAGTATGCTCAGGCCTTCAATGACCTGTGCCAGTATGCCGGGTATCAAGCAGACACGGATGAGTAGAAGAGGGACAGGTTCAGGAGGGGGCTCAGCACTAAGCTCCGTGACCGTCTCAACACAGTTAGGGCCAACAGTTATAATGAGTTGGTCAACATGGCCATTTCTCAGGAGGACTGTATCATAGCTCGTCAGGCAGAGAAGAAGAGGAAGACCCCTGTGGCAGGACCTTCTGCTCAGCCACAGTGTTTCAGGATTGTGTCTGACACTCAGAACAGGGGACCGCAGCAGCAGCAAGGACGTTGGGTGATCCGACCACAGCAGCAGCAGGCACCCAACCGCACCTAGTTTCCAGCTCAGAGGACCAATCAACAGCAGCAGCAACCTCGTCAGGCCAATGACAGCATGACAACAGGTGTTTCACTTGTGGCAACACCGGCCATTATGCCAAGAATTGCCCCAGGAACCAGCAGAGGCAGGGGCAGAATGTTAATCAGAACCAAGGCAAGAGGCAGAAGGTGCAAGTGAGGCAAGGCAGGCTGAACTTCACCACCATGGCTGATATTCCAGAGGGAGCACCCGTCATGACTGGTATCTTTACAGTTTTGAATTATCCTGCTATTATTCTTTTTGATTCTGGTGCATCACATAGTTTTATCAGTGCCAAGTTTAGTGCCAAGTGTCAATTGCCTTTTCACCACACCAATGGGGGTATTACAGTTTCGACACCAGGAGGCAGGGTTGCCACCTATCAAGTCAACAAACATGTGCCCATAAAGTTTGGTAGTCTAATAATTAAAACCACCCTCCTCATATTGGGTTTGGATAGCGTGGATATCATATTGGGAACTGACAGGTTAACAAGGCATCAGGCAGTTATTGATATTGCAACTAGGGCCATTGAGGTGCACTCACCGACTTGTGGTGAAACCACACTATATTTGCCCGACCAAGGCTGTACCCGTTCTTGTGCCTTCGTGATGATAGAATCCCCAGTGGAAAGGATCCCAGTGGTCCGTGACTACCCAGATGTTTTTCCGGATGAATTGCTAGGGATGCCACCTGATAGAGACATTGAGTTCGCAATTGAATTACAACCCGGAACTGCTCCTATATCCAAGAGACCCTATAGGATGCCTCCCGCGGAATTGGCAGAACTGAAAAAGCAACTGCAAGAGTTGTTGGACAAGGGGTTCATTCGCCCAAGTACTTCACCGTGGGGATGTCCGACCTTATTTGTAAAGAAAAAGGATGAGAGTTTGAGAATGTGTGTCGATTACCGCCCTCTCAATGCGGTGACCATCAAGAACAAATATCCACTGCCCCGCATTGATGTTTTGTTTGATCAGTTGGTGGGAGCCAAGGTGTTCTCCAAGATAGACCTTCGCTTGGGCTACCATCAGATCAAGATCTGTGCCAGTGATATTCCGAAGACGGCTTTCTCGACCAGATATGGGCTCTATGAGTTTTTGGTGATGTCTTTTGGGCTGACCAATGCCCCGGCTTATTTTATGTACCTGATGAACTCAGTATTCATGCCAGAGCTGGACAAATTCGTGGTCGTTTTCATTGATGATATTCTGGTTTATTCCAAGAATGAAGCCGAGCACACTAAACATTTGCATACTGTACTTCAGAGACTGCGTGACCATCAGTTGTATGCCAAATTGTCTAAATGTGAATTCTGACTGAAGGAAATTAAATTCTTGGGTCACACAATTTCTCAGGATGGGATATCTGTTGATCCTGAGAAGGTACAAGAAGTAATGGATTGGAAACCTCCTACCACAGTGCGGCAGATTCGGAGTTTTCTGGGATTGGCAGGGTATTATCGATGATTTATTCTGGATTTCTCCAGAATTTCCAAGCCAATGACTGAACTGTTGAAGAAAGGAGTCAAGTATAATTGGAGCCAGAAGTGTGAAGAAGCCTTTCATACACTAAGGCAGCATTTGACAACAGCCCCAGTGCTGGCTCAACTTGATAACACCAAGCCCTTTGAAGTTTATTGCGATGCTTCTGGTACGGGATTGGGATGTGTCTTAATGCAAGATAATAGAGTAATTGCTTATGCCTCCCGAGCGCTCAGACCCCATGAGCAGAACTACCCTACACATGATCTGGAGTTAGCAGTCGTGGTTCATGCTCTCAAGATATGGAGACATTACTTGATGGGAGCTCACTGTAACATTTACACTGATCATAAGAGTCTCAAATACATTTTCACTCAGGCAGATCTTAATATGAGGCAGAGAAGATGGTTAGAGTTAATCAATGACTATGAATTGGAGGTGCATTACCATCCTGGCAAGCCAATGTTGTGGCAGATGTTTTGAGCAGGAAGGCCCAGTGCAATTGTATGAGCATGGATGCGAGAGTTACCACCCTATATGATGAGTTGTGCAAGTTGAACCTAGAAGTAGTTTCTTCGGGAGCCTTGAATTATATCTCGGTGGAGCCCACATTACAAGAGCAAATAGTCCGGGCACAGATTGAAGACAAGGGTGTTCAGGTTATCAAGGAAATGATCAAGCAGAAAGCAGAAAAATACAAATGCTTCCGTCAGGACAGCAAGGGAATTCTATGGTTTGGAGATCGATTGGTTGTTCCCAAGGACCCTGAGCTCAGAAAGAAGATATTAGATGAAGCTCACCTTTCAAAATTCTCCATGCACCCCGGTAGTAACAAGATGTATCACAATCTCAGATCTTTATACTGGTGGACCAGAATGAAGAGGGAAATTGCCAAGTACATATCCGAGTGTGACACCTGCCAGAGAATCAAAGCCAGTCATTTGAAGGCAGCGGGCCCTTTGCAACCCCTTCCCATATATACCATCTTGGAAATGGGAGGACATTTGCATGGATTTCATCGTGGGATTGCCCAATACCTCCCGGTACCATGATTCCATTTGGGTCATTGTGGACAGACTGACCAAGTCAGCTCATTTCTTGCCGGTGCACACCACCCACAGGACGGAGAAGTATGCAGAAATCTACATCGACCAGATAGTTCGTTTACATGGAATACCAAGGACTATAATATCGGACAGAGGAGCACCTTTCGTGGCCCGATTTTGGGAGCAATTGCAGGAATCACTTGGGACCCATGTAATACGAAGCTCAGCATACCACCCTCAAACGGATGGTCAGACGGAAAGAATAAATCAAATCCTCGAAGACATGTTGAGGGCATGTGTGCTACACTATGGTAAAAATTGGGACAAGTGTCTTTCTTTGGCGGAATTCTCCGATAATAATAGCTATCAGTCCAGTTTGAAGATGGCACCTTTTGAAGCCTTATATGGGAGGAGATGTAGAACCCCGCTGAATTGGTCTCAAGCTGGAGAGAGAGAAATATTTGGACCAGACTTGGTACTTGAAGCAGAGGAAAAGGTCAGAGTCATTAAGAAGAACTTAGAAGCTGCTCAGGCCTGGCAAAAGAGTTATCATGATAAGAGGCGGAAACCTCTGCAGTTTGAAGTGGGAGAGCATGTTTATCTTAAGGTGTCACCCACCAAAGGTGTCCAGAGATTTGGAATCAAGGGCAAGTTAGCTCCTCGCTACATTGGACCCTACGAGATCAAGGAGACTTGTGGACCTGTAGCATATCAATTGAAGTTGCCACCCAACATGTCAGCTGTTCATGATGTGTTCCATGTATCTCAGCTGTGGAAATGTGTTCGCCTACCCACTGAAGTGCTACCTGAGCCAGACATTGAGATAGAACCAGACTTGTCCTATCAAGAGTACCCCGTCAAGGTATTGGATCAGAAAGAGAGGTCAACGCGGGCAAGGTCGATCAGAATGTATAAGGTTCAGTGGAGTCACCATTCAGTAGAAGAAGCTACATGGGAGACTGAGGATTTTCTACGCTCTCGCTTCCCTGACTTTCTGCCCAAAGGAGTCGGTACGTAACCCAAAACCCCACCCCCACCTGCCCTTTGAATACAAATATAAGAAAAACTTAGATGATAAGAGTAGTATAAGTTGTGGTTTTGACTTAAAAAGGGCTTCCTTCTGAAGTCGCAAAGAGAATGACATTCGAAGAGCAGTTAACAAGAGAAACTTGGATAAAGGAAAGGGTAATACACCAGCACACCTTCATGGCACCCCTCCAAGGGACTCTACCTAAAATCTCAGGACGAGATTCCTTTAAGGGGGGAGGGCTGTAACACCCCAAGTGTTACTTAGGGTGTTCACCCAAGGCTACACCATTTAAACCTACTATCACATGTGGTTTAGTTTGAGCAAAGTACACCAAACTTGGAAATCAAAATCCTAAATAAGTGTAACCCATCTTAGATGTCATGCCTTGGCTTGTTATGCAAGTATAAAGGGGAGAATTGCCCAAACCCTAATGCAAACCCCTTTGGACAATGGGAACCCTAGAAGTAATTATGACCAAAGGGTCATGAAAACCACATGATCATGACTTGGGCCAACTATAAAAGTTGTAGTACACTTAATAACCTACAAATAATAGTAAGAAAGTAACCCCAAAAAGATTTCAGAAAAAACCCCCAAAAAGTTCACCAAAGGGGTGAGCATGAAAGAAAAATCAGGATTTTTCTAAGTCCAAAACCAACCCTTGGCCAAAGATCACCCATGTTCACCCTCATTCAAACTTCAAAACAATTCGACCCAATTGACAAAGTGGCGCCAAATTACCTCTAAAATGCCCTGGAGAAAGTTGACCCCTACCCTAAGTCGTTTGACACGACTTGGCATAGCTTTTGTCCCGGTTTGGACAGCTATGACATAGGCAACTTCTCACCCCTCTATCTCCCTACCCCGACCGTATCTTGGCTTGGAACTCACATCAAAAAGGTAGGATATGGAGTAGGGAAGAGACCGTACATAGTGGTTTTGCCAAGATACGCATGCTATGGTGCTCAAATCCGCCGTTGAACCATGGCAGAAGCAAGCTCCCACGTGTTCGACGAGGGCTGACACTCGGGGGCGCGCCCAGAGCACGCCCGTGCGCGAACCCCCACGCGCCCGCGGCCACCCATGACCACGCCCGTGCCACGGCTATAAAGCCCGTCCCAGAGCTCGGCTGTCTTCCCCGTTGCATCCTTTGCCCCGTGCCAAACTCCCCGGAGCTCGCCCATAGCTCCGGCGACCTCCCCGCGACCCGCCAGAGCCGCCCGAGGGCAACCATCGTGGCCAACCCCTTTCCCACCCTCCTCCGCTCGATCCAAGCCCTCGGATAGCTCCCCTGGGAGGTCGTGAAGCTTGCACGAGCTTGAACCGAGGACCCGCGCCACCGGAATAACATAATCGTGCTTGCCGGAGTTCAGAACCCCGCCGGAGCACGTGGACCGGGTAAGCCTCTGCACCATTTCCCAATTCGTTCCGTGCATGGCCTCTACATCACCCTGTGGAGCTCCTCATGCACTTTAATTGAACTATACCGTCGTGGTTTGGCCGGAACAGGAGCTGCCGACGACCCCCGCCGCCTGTGCTCGTGGCCAGGGTAGCTCCGACCACCTCCGACGCCGACCCGCATACCGACGTGACCGTCGTGTCCTCCCCGACGTCACTGACCACCCTGCCGGAGCTCTACTGCCGCCTGTCAGCCTCACCGCCGTAATCTATGCCGCGGGTATTGTTTAAGCCAGCCAGGGAGCGCGCGTTAGATTTCGGCTAGGTCTAGGGGGTTTTGCGCAATGTCAGTGACCCATGCCAATAGTAGACCGAGGACTGTTTTGTGAGAGAAGAGGGAGAGAAAACCCAGGGGCCTCAGCACAAACCTCTATTCTTTTCCATTTTCGAATTTATTTTTCTTTTAAATATTGCTGAGAACTTAATAAATGCATAACTTGAAGAATAATCATCCAAAAATTGTCAAACCAATTTTGCTAGACTTTGGGAAATATGAACTATCAGATAAAAATAGTAAAACCCATGGTTCCTGTATTATTTTCTAGAGTTTTGAATTAAATAAGAAAACTGCTAAAACTTAATATTAGAAGGAAAAATAGAAATATTGTTAGACTAGGGTTAAGAAAAATAGTGGAGACACCAACTTAGTAGTAACACTGTTTAAAATTAGTAAAACACTCCAGTGTACAAGGTTAAGAAGGGTTTGTTCACTAAAGCTTGTTTATGCTCAAACTTAGGAAAATTAAGAAAAGGGATTAAAAATGGAAACCAGAGGGCAACCATATTTTTCCTAACATGCCTAAGTCATGTAGTTCACAAGAAAAATCTATTAACCCATAGTCCAGTGGAAGAAATTACACTCTCAATTATTCATGAAAAACAGAGAAAACTTTAAAAAGTCCTGTCGGCATTTCGACCCCGGGGGGTCCCTGGACCGACGAGTAAATGGTCGCTGCGTGTCCCAGCCCAGATGGGTCGGCGCGAGACGGGACACAAAGGGGGAGAACAGTAAGGGGAAAATGCTGCCTTCGTGTTGTCCTGCGCCCAGGGCGGATGGATGCGCTTGCAGTAGGGGGTTACAAGCGTTCGCATGGGAGAGAGAGAGAGCGAGAGCCTTATGCGTCGGCCCGTTCTCCCGCGCGGCCAACCTTCTCGTACGAGAGCCCTGGGCCTTCCTTTTATAGACGTAAGGAGAGGGCCCAGGTGTACAATGGGGGGTGTAGCAATGTGCTAACGTGTCCAGCAGAGAGGAGCTAGTGCCCTATGTACATGCCATCGTGGCTGTCGGAGAGGTGTTGCTGCCCTGTTCATGTGATGTCGTGGCCGTCGGAGGAGAGCTGGAGTCCTGCGGAAGTACAGCTGTCGGGGCTGTCGGGTCCTTGCTGACGTCTCCTTGCTGACGTAAGGGCCTGGGAGCTGCCATCATCATGGAGCGTGCGGGGTGTCATCATTACTTGTTTACTGGGGTGAGCCAGATAGGACGCCGGTCTTGTTCCCCGTAGCCTGAGCTAGCTAGGGGCAGGGTAATGATGGCCCCCCTGGCGACGTGGCCGGTCCGGACCCGAGTTTGGGCGAGGTGGCGATTCCTCCGAGGTCGAGGTTGAGTCCGAGCCCTGGGGTCGGGCGAGGCGGAGTCCATCATCTTCTGGAGCCGAGGCTGAGTCCGAGCCCTAGGGTCGGGCGAGGCGGAGTTCGTCGTCTTCTAAGTCGTGGTTGAGTCTGAGCCCTGGGGTCGGGCGAGGCGAAGTCCATCTTCCGAGGCCGAGTCGGGGGCCAAACCCTGGGTCGGGCGAGGCGGAACTTCCTATGTCGCCCGAGGCTGGACTTAGCTGCTGTCAACCTCACTCTGGCGAGTGGCACGGCAGTCGGTGCAGGGCAGGCGGCGCTGTATTCCTGTCAGGTCGGTCAGTGGAGCGGCGAAGTGACTGCGGTCACTTCGGCCCTGTCGACTGAAGAGCGCGTGTCAGGATAAGATGTCAGGCGATCCTTGCATTAAATGCTCCTGCGATATGGTCGGTTGGTGTGGCGATTTGGCCAAGGTTGCTTCTCCACGAAGCCTACCTGAGTTGTGCCTCGGGCGAGTCGACGGTGCGTCCGTTGCTTGAGGGGATCCTCGGGCGAGGCGTGAATCTTCCGGGGTCGGTTGTCTTTGCCCGAGGTCGGCCGAGGCGGGATCGTGTCCTTTAAGCGGAGCTTTGGCCTGAATCGCGCCCATCAGGCCTTCGCAGCTTTGTGCTGAAGGGGTTTACCAACTGAGATTAGGAGTCTTGGGGGTACCCCTAATTATGGTCCCCGACAGTAGCCCCCGAGCCTCAAAGGGAGTGTTGGCACTCGCTTGGAGGCTTTTGTCGCACTTTTTTGCAAGGGGACCGGCCTTTCTCGGTTGCGTTTCGTTCCGGTGGGTGCGCGTGAGCACACACGCCGGGTGTAGCCCCCGAGGCCTTGGAGGAGTGTTTTGACTCCTTCGAGGTCTTAGTGCCTTTCGTGATGGCTCGACCGGTTTGGTTGTTCCCTCATGCGAACTGGTCGTTGCCCGGGTGCTTAGTCAGGTCCCAAGTTCTCGGGCTGGTATGTTGACGCTGTCAACGGTTTGGCCGGAGCCGGGTTTGGGAGAGCAGCCCCCGAGCCCCCGCACAGAGCAAGAGGACGGTCAAGGACAGACTCGGCTTTTTTCATACGCCCCTGCGTCGCCTTTCCGCAAGGAGGAGGGGGGAAAGCGCCATGTTGCCCTCAGAGGGCGCCAAACATGGTGTCTCTAGTGAGTTGCTAACGGGTAATCCGAGTGGATGCCCGTGCCCCATTCGTTAGGGGTCGGCTAGTGGCCGGGAGGCGCGCTCCAAAAGTACCTGTGGGTGATTCGCCGGACCCGGTCCCCTTTTGACGGGGTCCTAGGGCTCGATGCCTCCCTCTGGTGGGATTCCGTTACAAAATCGTTCTCGTCGATCTCGGAAATGTCCTGGGGTACCTCGGGAGCGTAACCCGATCATTGGTTATGTATCGAACGTACCCAGGGTCATCCCTCGCTCTGCGTGCTCTGAGGCGGCTGTCAAACCCTTCGGGGGCCAGCCTACGAACCCCTGATCAGTAGTGGGCGCGGAGCCCGAGTGGCCTGAGGCGGCCGTTGAACCCTTCCGAGGGGCCAGCCTTCGAACCTCTGACCAGTAGTGGGCGCGGAGCCCGAGTGCTCTGAGGCGGCTGTTGAACCCTTCCGAGGGGCCAGCCTTCGAACCTCTGATCAGTAGGGGGGCTCGGGGCCCGCTTCCTTTGCGGAGAAGGATCCCTTTCGGAGTATCCCCTTTCTCGGTCCCTGTGGCAAGAGAGAAAAAGAGGAAGTGGAAAAGGATACGAAATCGAATGACGTGGCACACCTTTTTTTGATGCGGTCATTATGGTGGAGGTGAAGCCCCTACCAAGGGTGCCGCCTATCCCGCCACAGAGTTAATGCGATGGGACGAGTGGTTCGCTGGGCAGCCATTGTGCGTGCACGAGCCGTTCGAGGAACGGGCGTCTCGCCTTTGAGTTTTGAATCTCACGGCGGGTTCGGGCGAAGTGTTGAACGGGTCTCGCCTGGGCCTTTATATATTCGGGAGAGGGACCGGTGACGGTTCTTTACTCTGCTGCTCGCCTCCCACTTAGGTTTCCGCAACCTGAGGGAATAGCCAGAGAAAGAAAACCGCGCACCTCGTCCGCTCCGCCGCCACCTCTTCTGCTTGGTGATGGCCGACCGGGTGACCGTTGTTTCGCCGCGCGACCCGTGGCCTTTCTCCACCGTCACGGCGGACAATCTAGAGGCCCTTGTTGCCGATGGTTTGCTTCGTCCTCTCTCCGGTGACTCGCAGCCGGAGTGGATGGCCCCTCCGAGCGGAGCCGACCCATCCCCGCCGCTGGGGTATGTGCTGAGCTTCGTCTCTTTTCATGAGCGGACGAGGTTCGGAGTGCCGGCAAGTCGTTTCATGTGGGCGATTCTGCACGTCTATGGGGTGGAGCTGCACAATCTCAGCCCCAATTCCATCGCGCAAGCAGCCATCTTCACGGCGGTTTGCGAAGGGTTTTTGGGGATTGCCCCCCACTGGGACCTGTGGACCCATCTCTTCTCCGCGGAGCTTTTTGCCTCGACGACGGGGGAAAGAAGAGTTCGCATGGCGGTGCGGACTGGTGGCTGCATCCTCCAGTTGAGGCAGGCGCGAGCGTAGCAGTACATCCCTGCTATCCTCGCGTCTTCGAACAAGGGGTGGCAGCGCCGGTGGTTTTATCTCCGGAATGACAACGGGAGGCTCCCATCATTTTCTCAACGAGTGGTGACCGCCGCCGGCGGTAACTGGCGCTACGGGGCCCCGCGCGAGAGACAGAAGAATCTCCAACCCCTTTTGAAGGCCTTGGAGGAGCTGCGAGAAGGAGGGCTCACCGTCGCGGGGGTGGTTGCCACCATTCATCGCCGGAGGGTGCTCCCCTTGACAGAGAGGCAGCTGCCGCTTTGGGATATGACGCCGGGGGTCGACTTGGAGGGTTTGCAGATGTCCTCGGACCCCCTTCCCGCCGATGACCTCCACAGGCGGGTAGCCGGAACGGTAGGGAAGTTAGACGCCGGCGCCTTTTCCCAGCTCTCGATGCGTCCTGATCGCGGGTGTGTGTCCCTGGTGAGTGTCCGCTCCTTCTTCCTTCTTATGTCAGATTGCCCTTGGTTCTCACAGCCGAGACTTTTTGTCCGTCTCCAGGAGGTGGGGTTTCACAAGCCTTCCCTACCACCGGTCCTGGAGGACGCGGTGGACCGAGCCGCGCGGAGGGTCGCCGCGGAGAAGAGGAAGGAGAAGAAGCACACGAAGAAGGCTCGTGCCCGCGAGCGGATGCGGGCCCGGGACGCCTTGGAGAGGCTCCGTCGTCGGCAGGAGAGGGATGGGCTCCCGAGGGAGCCATCGCCGGAGACGCCTGACGATGACGACGACGACGATGAAGATGATGATGAAGATGACAACATGGCTGCCCGCCTCGGCCTCAGCCCGGATCTGAGGCTGGGCCAGGGGTCGTCGAGCCAGCCCCCGAGTGGGCTGGCGCCGTTGGTATCCGGGGCCGGGACGTCGGGGTCCCGGTCCGAAGAACGGGGGCAGGCCGAGGGGGTACTTGACCCCTTGGCCGAGGTAGTTGAGGTGACCCCGGGGTGTCAGGCCGACCCGCCTGTTCCCCAAGAACTGTTGCCCGTGCCGACTGCACAGGAGGGTGATCCTCAAGTCACCGTGGCTGCGCCTGGGCAGTCCGTCCCTCTGGTGCCTCGGGCGCCCGAGGCAAGGATGGTGCCGAAGCTGGCAGCGGGGCTAACCTCGGTGGTACCTTCGGGGACCGAGGCTCGAGAGACCTCCCCACAGGCACGTTTGATCATGGCCTGGAGTGGGTAAGTATCTTAGGATATCTTCGTCCTGGCTCCTCCTTCGTGTGCCCTGATCCTGCTCTTCCTTTTCTTCCCAGCAAACGGAGGCACGGTTCGACCGGTCTGGCTCCCTGGAAGGCCCTCAAGACGGCGCCGACTTCTGCAGCCAGTGCCGCACCGGGCCTCGCCGGCCAGCTGGCCTCCTCACAAGATGCCCCAAAGCGGGGGCCTAGGCGGCACAGGTTGCCGTGGGGCGAGCTCCCGAGGCCGACTCCTCCGTCGAGGCGGCCGTCGTGCCGAGGGAGACTGATGGCGCGGCTGCGGCCTCGAGCCCACCAGACATGTTGCCGGCGCTGGCACCGGCTTCTGCCGAGGCGGTTGCCGTTCTGGCCGTGGAGCCACCCGTCGCCGCCGACGCTGAGATGGTTGAGGCGTCGCTACTTGATGCCTCGGAGGAGGGGGGCGCAGAACCGCGACCCGTCCTGGGGAGCGGCAACCTCGTCCCCGCGCGGCGCAGTCCCGACGAGCGGCGTCAGTCACTCCGGTTCTGGACCCGTGGTGCTTCGGATCCCCTCTTTTCCTCCTGTTTTCTGTATCCGGACTCGTTCGTCAGTAGCAGGATTGCCTACCCAAGTAAGAGTTATTTTTCGCGGTAGGTGACGAGTGAGGTATCCGTATCCCAGAGGCGTAGGAGTCCCTCGGCTCGGTTGGCCTTGCCACTTACATGTACTCATATTCGTTTCTTGGGGTCCTGTTACTGATATAGCCAGGAGACACGAAAGTCGTTTTGATGGAAGACTTTTTTTGAGGAAAATTTTGACGCAGAGGGGTTTTCGAGGAAAATTTTGACGCGGAGGGGGTTCCCCCCTTCTAGCCCCCGAGGGAGGGTCGGGCTTTGCTGAGGCAAGGCTGACCCTTCCTTGATGGTTAGACTTTGTTGGCGTATGTAAACGAGGTGTATGAACGACTTGAGAACATTTCAAGGGTAGAAACGACGTAGTTGTCGGATGTTCCAAGCGTTGCTATAGACCTCGCCTTGACTGTTGGCCAGCTTGTACGTCCCGGGCTTCAAAACCTTGGCGATGACAAACGGCCCTTCCTAGGGAGGCGTGAGCTTGTGCCGCCCTCGGGCGTCTTGTCGTAGTCGAAGCACCAAGTCGCCCACCTGGAGGTCTTGGGACCAAACCCCTCGGGCGTGGTAGCGTCGCAGGGACTACTGATACCACGCCGAGTGTAGTAAGGCCATGTCCCGAGCCTCTTCCAGCTGGTCCAGTGAGTCTTCTCAGTTGGTCTGGTTGCGTCGGTCGTCATAGGCCCTCGTCCTTGGGGAACCATATTCTAAGTCTGTGGGCAAGATGGCCTCGGCTCCATAGACTAGAAAGAACGGCGTGAAACCCGTGGCTCGACTTGGCGTCATCCTCAGGCTCCAGACCACCAAGGGGAGTTCCTTCATCCATCGCCTGCCGAACTTGTGGAGGTCGTTGTAGATCCTCGGCTTGAGTCCTTGCAGAATCATGTCGTTGTCACATTCTACCCGCCCATTCGTCATGGGGTGTGCCACGGCGGCCTAGTCCACCCGGATGTGGTAGTCTTCGCAGAAGTCCATGAACTTTCTGCCAGTGAACTGGGTGCCATTGTCGGTGATGATGGAGTTCGGGACCCCAAAGCGATGGATGATGTTGGTGAAGAATGCCACTGCCTGTTCGAACCTGATGCTGTTTAGGGGTCGGACTTCGATCCACTTGGAGAATTTGTTCGTGGCAACCAGTAGGTGCGTGCAGCCCCCGGGTGCCTTCTGCAAGGGACCGACGAGGTCCAGACCCCACACAGCAAACGGCCAGGTGATGGGTATTGTTTGCAGAGCCTGAGCGGGTAGGTGCGTCTGCCTTGTGTAGAATTGACACCCTTGGCAGGTGCGGACAATTCTAGTGGCGTCGGCCACCGCGGTCGGCCAGTAGAAACCTTGTCGGAAAGCATTTCCAACAAGGGCTCGAGGCGCTGCGTGATGACCGCAAGCCCCCGAGTGTATTTCTTGTAAGAGCTCCTGGTCTTCGGCGATGGATATGCATCGCTGGAGGATGCCGGAGGGGCTGCGGTGGTAGAGCTCCTTCCCGTCACCCAGCAAGACGAATGACTTGGCGCGCCGCGCCAGTCGCCGAGCTTTGGCTCTGTCGAGGGGTAGCTCTCCTCGGTGGAGATATTGCAGGTACGGAGTCTGCCAGTTTCGATTAGGCGTGACCCCATTCCGCTCTTCCTCGATGCGCAGAGCCTCACCCTCGGTAGCCGAGGATGCCTCGGGCGGGGCCGAGGCCTTCTCGGGCTCGTGCGTGTCGTTTGTCTTCACTAAGGGTTGACGTAGGTCCCGGGAGAAGACGTTCGGGGGAACCGTTGTTCGTGTCGAAGCTATCTTCGCCAGCTCGTCCGCAGTCTCGTTGTACCGCCGGGCGACGTGGTTGACCTCGAGCCCATAGAACTTGTCCTCCATGCGCCGAACCTCGTCGCAGTAGGCTTCCATCTTCGGGTTGCGGCAGTGGGAGTTCTTCATGACTTGGTCGATGACAAGCTGCGAGTCACCGCGAGGGTCGAGGCGTCGGACCCCTAGCTCGATGGTGATGCGCAACCCGTTGATCAGAGCCTCGTACTCAGCCACGTTGTTGGACGCCGGGAAATGGAGGCGCAGCACGTAGCGGATGTGCTTTCCGAGGGGCGAGATGAAGAGCAGGCCCGCGCCTGCCCCTATTTTCATCAGTGACCCGTCGAAAAACATGGTCCAGAGTTCCGGTTGGATCGGAGCTGCCGGGAGCTAGGTGTCGACCCATTCAGTCACAAAGTCCGCCAAGACTTGGGACATGATGGCCTTCCGAGGGGCGAACGAGATTGTCTCGCCCATGATTTCCACCGCCCACTTTGCAATCCTACCCGAGGCCTCTCGGCACTGGATGATCTCCCCCAGGGGGAAGGATGACACCACATTCACTGGATGAGACTCAAAGTAGTGTCACAACTTCCACCGCGTTAGAATCACTGCGTACAGCAACTTCTGAATTTGTGGGTAGCGGATCTTGGTCTCGGACAGTACCTCACTGATGAAGTAGACCGGCCTCTGGACGGGCAATGCATGCCCTTCTTCTCATCTTTCGACCATGATCGCGGCGCTGACCACCTGAGTGGTAGCGGCGACGTAGATCAAGAGGGCTTCTCCGATAGCGGGAGGCACCAGGATGGGTGCGTTCGTAAGGAGCGCCTTCAGGTTCCCGAGGGCTTCCTCGGCCTCGGGGGTCCAAGTGAAGCACTCGGTCTTTCTTAAGAGGCGGTACAGAGGTAGGCCTCTTTCGTCGAGGCGCGAGATGAAGCGGCTCAGAGCCGCAAGGCATCCCATGACCCTCTGTACGCCTTTCAAGTCCTTGATGGGCCCCATGTTGGTGATGGCCGCGATTTTCTCCGGGTTGGCCTCGATGCCTCGCTCGGAGACGATGAACCCCAAGAGCATGCCTCGGGGGACTCCGAAGACGCACTTCTCGGGATTGAGTTTTACGCCTTTTGCCTTGAGACACTTGAATGTCGTTTCAAGGTCGGAGAGGTGGTCGGAGGCTTTCCTCGTCTTGACTACGATGTCATCGACGTAAGCCTCGATGGTCCGACCAATGTGTTCGCCAAACACGTGGTTCATGCACCTTTGGTATGTCGCACCCGCATTCCTCAAACCAAATGGCATAGTAACGTAGCAGTACATGCCAAAAGGTGTGATGAAAGAAGTCACGAGCTGGTCGGACTCTTTCATCTTGATTTGGTGATACCCTGAGTAGGCGTCGAGGAATGACACGGTTTCGCACCCAGCAGTGGAATCCACGATTTGATCGATGCGAGGCAGATGTTAGGGAACCTTCGGACATGCTTTGTTTAGACCAGTGTAGTCTACACACATCCGCCATTTCCCTCCTTTCTTTCTTACAAGCACAGGGTTGGCAAGCCATTCAGGATGGAATACCTCTTTGATGAACCCTGCAGCCATCAATTTGTGGATCTCCTCGCCTATGGCTCTGCGCTTTTCTTCGTCGAATCGGCGCAGAGGCTGCTTCACGGGTCGGGATCCAGCTCGGATATCTAGCAAGTGCTCGGCGACATCCCTCGGTATGCCAGGCATGTCCGAGGGACTCCACGCGAAAACTTCGGCGTTCGCGCGGAGAAAGTCGACGAGCACTGCTTCCTATTTGGGGTCGAGCTCGGGGCCGATCCGGATCTGCTTGGAGGCGTCGTTGCTAGGGTCGAGAGGGACGGACTTAACCGTCTCTGCTGGCTCGAAGTTGCCGGCGTGGCGCTTCGCATCTGGCGCCTCCTTGGAGAGGCTCTCCAGGTCGGCGATGAGGGCCTCAGATTCGGCGAGGGCCTCGGCGTACTCCATGCACTCCACGTCGCATTCATACGCATGTCGGTACGTGGGGCCGACGGTGATGACCCCGTTGGGGCCCGGCATTTTGAGCTTGAGGTAGGTGTAGTTGGGGACGGCCATGAACTTGGCGTAGAATGGCCTCCCCAGTACTGCGTGGTAGGTTCCTTGGAACCTGACCACCTCGAACGTGAGGGTTTCCCTTCGGAAGTTGGAGGGAGTCCCGAAGCAGACGGGCAGATCGAGTTGTCCGAGGGGTTGGACGCATTTCCTGGGGATGATCCTGTGAAAAGGCGCTGCGCCTGTCTGGATCAAGGACAGATCGATCTGCAGGAGCCCGAGGGTCTCGGCGTAGATGATGTTGAGGCTACTGCCTCCGTCCATGAGGACCTTGGTGAGCCTGACGTTGCCGATGACGGGGTCGACAACGAGCGGATATTTCCCCGGGCTCGGCACGCGGTCGGTGTGGTCGCCCTGGTCGAAGGTGATGGGCTTGTCAGACCAGTCTAGGTAGACTAGCGCCGCCACCTTTACCGAGCAGACCTCCCGACGCTCTTGCTTGCGGTGCCGAGCCGAGGCATTCGCCACTTGCCCACCGTAGATCATGAAGCAGTCGGGACCTCGGGGAACTCCTCTGCCTTGTGATCCTCCTTCTTGTCGTTGTTGTGGGCCCTGCCACCTTCCGCCGGTGGCCCGGCCTTGTGAAAGTGGCGCCGAAGCATGACGCACTCCTCAAGGGTGTGCTTGACGGGCCCCTGATGATAGGGGCATGGCTCCTTGAGCATCTTATCGAAGAGATTGGCACCTCCTGGAGGTTTCCGAGGGTTCTTGTACTCAGCGGCGGTGACAAGGTCCGCGTCGGTGGCGTCGCGTTTCGCTTGCGACTTCTTGTTCTTCTTCTTGGTGCTGCGCTGAGCGGACGCCTCGGGGACGTCTTCCGGCTGGCGGCCCTGGGGCTGCTTGTCCTTTCGGAAGATGGCCTCAACCGCCTCCTGACCAGAGGCGAACTTGGTGGCGATGTCCATCAGCTCGCTCGCCCTGGTGGGGGTCTTGCGACCCAGCTTGCTCACCAGGTCGCGGCAGGTGGTGCCGGTGAGGAACGCGCCGATGACGTCCGAGTCGGTGACGTTGGGCAGCTCAGTGCGCTGCTTCGAGAATCGCCGGATGTAGTCCCGGAGAGACTCTCCTGGCTGCTGGCGGCAGCTTTGGAGATCCCAGGAGTTCCCAGGGCGCACGTACGTGCCCTGGAAGTTGCCGGCGAAGGCTTGGACCAGGTCATCCTAGTTGGAGATCTGCCCCGGAGGCAGATGCTCCAGCCAGGCTCGAGCGGTGTCGGAGAGGAACAGGGGGAGGTTGCGGATGATGAGGTTGTCATCGTCCGTTCCACCCAGCTGGCAGGCCAGTCGGTAGTCCGCGAGCCACAGTTCCGGCCTCGTCACCCCCCGAGTACTTTGTGATGGTAGTCGGGGTTCGGAACCGGGTCGGGAACGGCGCCCGTTGTATGGCCCGGCTGAAAGCCTGCAGACCAGGTGGTTCGGACGAGGGGCTCCGATCCTCCCCGCTGTCGTAGCGTCCCCCACACCTGGGGTGGTAGCCTCGGCGCACCCTCTCGTCGAGGTGGGCTCGACGGTTGCGGTGGTGGGTCTCGTTGCCGAGGCGACCCGGGGCCGCAGGCGCCGTGTTGCGCGTGCGCCCGGTGTGGACCGAGGCTTCCCGCACGAATTGGGAAGTCGCGGCGCGATGCTCCGAGGGGTACCCCTCCCTTTGGGAGGCAGTGCTTTTGGCCCGTCGGACCGCGGCATCCTCCAGGAGATTCTTGAGCTCTCCCTGGATACGCCGCCCTTCGGTGGTCGATGGTTCCGGCATCGCGCGGAGTAGTATTGCTGCTGCAGCCAGGTTCTGGCCGACCCCACTGGAAGCCGGTGGCGGCCTTGCCCTGACGTCGTCGGCAATGCGGTGCTGGATGCCCTGGGGTAGATGACGCGCATCTCCGGCCGGAGCTTGGTCTGCCCATTCCTGCCCGATGTTCCGCCGGAACTGCTCAAGTGTTCATGCTCCCTCGTCGAGCCTGGCCTGCATCTCGCGGATTTGCTCAAGCTGTGCGTCCTGACCCCCCGCAGGGACTGGGACCACAGCTAGCTTTCGAAGGATGTCAACGCGAGGCGCAGGCCTAGGGGGATCGCCGTTTTCCGGCATACCAAGATGGTTGCCTTCGCTGGGACCCCCTAGATCAACGTGGAAACATTCAGGACTTGGGCCGCAGTCCTCGTCGCCGAAGCTGCGGCTACCATTAGAACAATCGGAGAGGCAATAGTTGCATGCGGTCATGAAGTCCCGCATGGCACTGGGGTTACCGAGCCCGTAGAAATCCCAACTAAAGTCGGGCTCGTCATCCTCCTTGGAACCCGAGGGTTCGTAGGTCGAGACGGCCGTCAGTCTGTCCCAGGGCGACCGCATATGGTACCCCGGAGGGTTAGTACATGCCTCTATGAAGGCTTCCACCGAAGCGAGGTCGCTTGGTGGGTCAAAGCTGAATCCAAAAGGCACGAGATGGGAATCGGTCGGTACCTCTTGGTCGACGGGCGGTGACGAAGTCGCGTCAGGGGCGGACTGCACCGTTGTCTCAGGTACGAGGGCGACGCCCAACAAGTCCTTCGCGAGCGTGCTGGCGTCGTTCGTCTGCTTGGGGTTGGCGTGTTGCGGGGAAACGACGCTCGTCTTCGTCTCAGACGCAAGGTCGAAGCCCGACGTGTCCCCCGCTGTGGCGCCGACGTCGTCGACTTGCTCGACAGCCGATGAGGTGTCGCCTCCTGCTTGGCCATGGTTGCCCCGCCTCCTCCTCCGTCGGTGGGGGAGGTGACGGGACAAACCCGGATGTTGTTCTTCCGCCATGTGGGGAAGACGTCGTTGATTCCGCCGCCGGCGGGCGGGCTGACGGCCGCCATTGTCGCGGTCGCGCGGCGGAGGAAGGAGTATCATGTCGTAGCTGCCGTCGAGGGACATGAACTCAAGACTGCCGAAACGGAGCATCGTCCCGGGTTGGAAAGGTTGCTGGAGACTACCCATCTGGAGCTTGACGGGAAGCTGTTCGTCAACACGCAGCAGGCCCCTACCTGGCGCGCCAACTGTCGGCGTTTCGACCCCGGGGGGTCCCTAGACCGACGAGTAAATTGTCGCTGCGTGTCCCAGCCCAAATGGGTCGACGCGAGACGGGACACAAAGGGGGAGAACAGTAAGGGGAAACCGCGGCCTTCGTGTTGTCCTGTGCCCAGGGCGGATGGATGCGCTTGCAGTAGGGGTTACAAGCGTTCGCGTGGGAGAGAGAGAGAGCGAGAGCCTTATGCGTCGGCCCGTTCTCTCGCGCGGCCAACCTTCTCGTACGAGAGCCCTGGGCCTTCCTTTTATAGACGTAAGGAGAGGGCCCAGGTGTACAATGGGGGGTGTAGCAATGTGCTAACGTGTCTAGCAGAGAGGAGCTAGTGCCCTATGTACATGCCGTCGTCGCTATCGGAGAGGTGTTGCTGCCCTGTTCATGTGATGTTGTGGCCGTCGGAGGAGAGCTGGAGCCCTGCGGAAGTACAGCTGTCGGGGTTGTCGGGTCCTTGCTGACGTAAGGGGCTGGGAGCTGCCGTCGTCATGGAGCGTGCGGAGTGTCATCATTACTTGTTTACTGGGGCGAGCCAGATAGGACGCCGGTCTTGTTCCCCGTAGCCTGAGCTAGCTAGGGGCAGGGTAATGATGGCCCCCTGGGAACGTGGCCGGTCCGGACCCGAGTTTGGGTGAGGTGGCGATTCCTCCGAGGTCGAGGTTGAGTCCGAGCCCTGGGGTCGGGCGAGGCGGAGTCCATCGTCTTCTGGAGCCGAGGCTGAGTCCGAGCCCTGGGGTCGGGCGAGGCGGAGTTCATCATCTTCTAAGTCGTGGTTGAGTCCGATCCCTGGGGTCGGGCAAGGCGAAGTCCATCTTCCGAGGCCGAGACGGGGGACGAACCCTAGGGTCGGGCGAGGCAGAGCTTCCTATGTCGCCCGAGGCTGGACTTAGCCGCTGTCGACCTCACTCTGGCGAGTGGCACGGAAGTCGGAGCAGGGCAGGCGGCGCTGTTTTCCTGTCAGGTCGGTCAGTGGAGCGGCGAAGTGACTGCGATCACTTCGGCCCTGTCGACTGAAGAGCGCGCGTCAGGATAAGATGTCAGGCGATCCTTGCATTAAATGCTCCTGCGATATGGTCAGTTGGTGTGGCGATTTGGCCAAGGTTGCTTCTCCGTGAAGCCTACCCGAGCTGTGCCTCGGGCGAGTCGACGGTGCGTCCGTTGCTTGAGGGGATCCTCGGGCGAGGCGTGAATCTTCCGGGGTCGGCTGTCTTTGCCCGAGGTCGGGCTCGGGCGAGGCGGGATCGTGTCCTTTGAGCGGAGCCTTGGCCTGAATCGCGCCCATCAGGCCTTCGCAGCTTTGTGCTGATGGGGTTTACCAGCTGAGATTAGGAGTCTTGGGGGTACCCCTAATTATGGTCCCCGACAAGTCCTAAGAAAATAATCCTAAGGAGAAAACACCCCTACCTTAGGAATGACTATTCTTTTGTTAAGGAGAACCTAGGAAAAATGAAAGTTCTGTTGTTTGACATTTTTCAATTAGTAAGTTAGTATAAAGTGTCCTTTTGGCATTAAACCTTAGAAAATCATAACTAAAAATCCACTAAGTAACCCTCTGTGATTTTTGGCACAGAAGCATGTTATGACCCATATATACTAGCAAAAATAACCCTTAGTACAGAACCCACACCTAGATAAGGGTTGTAGTGCAAAGTAACCCTCTGCCCCAACTTTTGTTATTTTTGTCCACGACATGTTCTGTTCGTTTTTGACCTCAAAATTTTAGGACAGACTTCAGATCCCAATATTCACCCACTGTAATTTTTACAAGATTTTTGAAAATTTTGAAATCACTGTTGTAGTTCAAACCCACACTAGAATTCATAAATAGAAAATAAAGAAGGGGAAAATGAATGATGGAAATTAGTGTCACCCTAAAACCCTTTGTAAATTGCCCACTGAAATATATAAGGGAAATACAAATCCACTATGCTTATCCATAACAAAACTCCAAACCTAAGTTGATAAGCATACACCACCAAGAGCCAAGTAAGACCAAGAAACCCTAAGTTACTAAACTAACTTAGTTTACTTTTACTTAGCATAATGTTTACCAAATCCTGCATAATCATGGCATGCATATTCTTATTCATTGCATTTGATAGATTGCAACCTCGCTGACGGAGAGTACATCCTCGTGCCGGAGCAAGGAGTTGCTCAGGAGGTAGCCCCGGATCCAGCACCAGAGCCTGCACCAGAGGATTTGCCTGCCACAGCTTTGGAAGGCAAGCCCCGGTTTATGCATAACTTGTTATTTATGCTATTTTACTACACTTAATGATTGTAGGATTGAATGTGCACTTAAGTGTAGGAGTTGTTTGAAACCCTAGTTGCATGATCTCAGGAATCCTATTGAGATGAATACTAGTATGCTAGGTCGAGTAGCTGCTTTATAAATTAGGATCTCGGTAGAAGTCGAGTGATTTTTCTAGCACTCGCGCGAGGTCAGGAAATTGGTTGTATCCACTTTCTTATCATAATGATGCTGGTTTGTGGACAACAATCCATGGGGATTGGTTGTCCACGGGATAAAAATTGGAATAAGGATTAAGGTGTGGTACCGTGAGTCAAGCGTTTAAACGTACTAAACACATACCGAGAAATATGGTAAATCGGTAAGCCTAGTACCTGAGTGAACCTGCCCGCAGACTTTACCCCTCACGCGACCTGAGACGTGGTCTCCCATTCCGGTTATGGTGGGTACAAGTGCGGTCACTGCACAACGGCAGTCGGGGTCAGTGAGGCATTGTACGCCAAGGCGGTGAGCCCTGATCTGTTGCCAGGGAATCGATGGGGACGGTTGATGTGTGTGGGGACGGAGTGCCTCGCCACGTCTTGTGTTTAGGTTTACCTTGGAAGGATAAAAACTCGATTCGAATCGTCTGCTTCTCGTAGCTAATGAGACTGCTTGATCCATGCTGCTACATTGAGTAACAAGTGGAAATGTGATGAGTTGATACAAGATGTTGATTGCTAAATATGTTTGATACCATGTATGAGTAGATAGTACACATTTAGCCTTAAGAGAGTCACACTTAAACTTGACAAAGCTAAAACTGGATTTATAAACTCAGCTAGTGCTTTTGGCAACCAAACCCCACAGCCAAATAGCTGCATGTCTAGAGGTAGAGGAGTAGACTCCTCACACCGGGTAAGTCTAGCTGAGTATTAGTATACTCAGCCTTGCTTGTGGCATAATTTTACAGGTTCTCTGGAGGATATGGTTGTTGGAGTGACTTGGCCGTCCATCTTGCCACCGGGTTGGACTGTCGAGTGGGACCCCGCCTCGGCTGAGGAGGAGCATGAGGAGTGATGGGACAGGCTTCCCCATCTCTCCGTTTACTTACCGTTAGTTTTATTCCGCTGCACTTCGAACAATGATGACTACTTCTGCAAAAACTCCGATGATGATGTTATAATTTAATACTCCTTAATGTATGGTTTTATGCTTTATTGTATTTGCTCTGTGACTCACCATCGAGTGAGACTGTGGTACTTGATCCTGTCAGTGGCCTCGTCGGACTAGATCCGAGGGATTGACGGGTTATTCCCATTTAAGTGTGGTCGAGCCTCTGAGGCGAGACATAGGCACTTAAATTGGAATAATTCGGGCAGTTCCGTCACAGATTATATAATTAAGAATGAATAATATAATATGATTGTTTGTGTTGTTTCACATATGCCATATGTTTCTATTTCTATTTTAACATTCACTGCAATCATGAAGGTATGGCCTTCATGACCTTCGTCTAAAGATCATTATATCCTAAGGGAAATAATGCTTTAAAGGACGAAGGGCATTAATGTTTAACATCTTGTGTTGCCTTGTTCTTAACTCATAGTATTTGAGAACAAGTCCCCAACATTGGCGCCCACCTCCGGTGAATCCTTTTTTCGACCACCTTCGGCAAGCACTGACCTTCGTCATGCCTCCGAAGAAAGCTTCAGCGCCAGGGGCTGCCGCACTACAGCCACTGGACCCAAATCAGGAGACCCTTTATCTCCGAGAGGCCCGAAGCCAGAAGAGGAAGGCCACTAGTCCAACACTCCAGGAGGAGGAGTTGGACCAAGAAATCAGAAACATGGAGATAATCCATCAGCAAGTACAAAGGTAGAAAGAGAAGATGGCCCGACTGGCTGATCTTCAAAGGCAGATCGATGAATCCACTGAAGAAGTACGCCATCTTGCTCAAGACGAACAAGATCGAAGGCCCCAACACAGGGAGCTTCATCAAGAAGGCTTGTTCAATGACGATGGATGGTATGATTATTTTAATCATGATACCTTTACCTTTGATGATGCTTCTCCCTTGGCAGCAGAACTGCAGGCTATTCCATGGCCCCCATCATACAAGCCACCTCAGCTTCCCATGTATGATGGGCATTCAGACCCGAAGCAGTTTTTGATGAGTTATGAAGCAACTATATCTTCATATGGAGGCAATGCAGTCATCATGGCCAAATCCTTCGTCATGGCAGTTTAGAATGTGGCTCAAACATGGTATTCTTCTCTTCGGCCAGGAACTATTACTTCGTGGCAGAAACTCAAGGATATGCTAGTGACAAGTTTCCAAGGCTTTCAGACAAAGCCAGTCACAGCTCAGGCCTTGTTTCAGTGCACGCAAGACCATGAGGAGTATCTCCAACATATGTTCGAAGGTTCCTGCGTCTGAGAGCACAAGCGCCTACAGTGCCCAATGAAATTGTCATTGAGGCCATGATTAAGGGGCTTCGTCCAGGACCTACTGCCCAGTACTTCGCTAGAAAGCCTCCAGAGACTCTGGAGAAGCTGCTTCAAAAGATTGATGAGTACATCAGGGCTAACAATGACTTCCGCCAAAGAAGGGAGGAAGCTTATAGGTTCTCTGAGATGACCAGGGGCTTCGGAGGAAGAGTCCACCCCAGGCATGTCAGGTCAATTCACAACTCCACTCAGAGTGATGACAGAGGAAGTTAGCCGCAAAGGCCGCAATATTCTTCACAATCTTTGGGGCAGCAACAAAGCTCTTTTCGGCCGCCAGCTCCAAGAGGCAGAGGCGCCAGGGGCTTCGGAGGAAGATATGGAGACCAGCCTAGAAAGATCTACTGCCTATTTTGTGGTGAAGACAAGGGCCATACTACAAGAATGTGCCAAATCACCATCCAAAAGCAGAAGGAGATCGCAGAAGCCGAAGCCCAGCAAAATCAACCGAAGTAGGTCCTGCACACTGCTTCGTGTCACTCACCCTACATACCAGAATATGTGGGTAATCATCCTGCAGCTTCTGTTGCTTCAGCTAATCAGCCACAGGCTTCTTGGCCACAGCTTCCACCTCCGCCGCCACTACAACCTGCCTATTCACGAGGTTAGCAGCCAGAACGGAGCCATCAGACTCATCAGCAGCGAGATCTCAGGGAGGAATCTGAAGCTCGCACAGTCAACAATACTGTGCCAGAATCAAAACACATCTATTAAATGACATCCTACCTCTGAAGCATTTTTACATTCATTGTCATTTTCTTTTTAATAAGGAAAAATCAATGTAAATCTAGACCTGTCATTTTTAATTTCTTGTAATAGCTTCGTTCTTGTCATAATGAAATATATCTTCCCCACAGACTCACGAAGCTCAAAAACTGCTGAAGCTCAAAAGTCGTTCCTAAGGGAATGCAGAGCTAAAAATCCCATTGCAAGTTTTATCGAAGCTACAAAAAGTCGTTCCTAAGGAGCGCAGCCTAAGTTTGCCGAAGCTACAAAAAGCCGTTCCCAAGGGAGCGCAGTGTAAGTTTTCTGCTCAAAAGTCATTCCAAAGGGAATGCGGAGCCAAACACCGCCGAAATATAAGGCGAAGCGTGAAAAGTCAACGCGAATACTGCCAAAATAGAAGGCGAAGAAGTTCAAAAGACGTTCCTAAGGGGATGCAGAACTTACATCGAAAAATAAGCGGTGAAGCCGAAAAATAAACGGCAAAGAGATTTTGATGGTTCCTAATGGGACGTAGAGATTGTGTTTCAGCGTGGGTATGTGTCTTCAACATTAGCATCATTTTTTGCATCATATCATCGCATCATATCGCATAGCATCACATCATACATCATATCACATCAATGACATCAATTGGAAACGAAGCCGATCTTCGGAGAATGCTTTACAAAAATGAAAAGATGCCAAGGCACAAAGTAAGCTGAGAACTACAGCTTCATCAGTTCTGATGTGGAAAAAGGGATCTATTGTTTACGAAGCATTGATGATTTTGCAAAGTGTGGATGATTCTTACGAGGCATAAAAACTCTTCTTTACGAAGCATGAAAAGAAGGGAAGGTGTTTTTTCGCCGAAGGCTCAAAAACGGTATGTACATAAAGTTTCATGCATCGCAAAGAACTCAATTACAAATAATTTACATATTACATTGAAAAGTATAAACATCAAACATTACAGACTTAGTTCAGCAAATATTACATTAATATCCTAGAAATGTTTTTACAATAATTGATATTCTTCCTTCAAAACTTTCTCTGCAACTTCGTTAAGCAGCTTGGTAACAACTTCGTCGACAATAGCTTCGGCCATATTAATAATTTCTATCGCTTTCTTTGTCTCTGGGTCTGCCAGTGGGTCGAATGGCTCTGGGGGAGGAGATAGTTCAGCTGCGGTAGAATACATCAATTAGTTCTAAGTCACAAAAATAAACAACAAAGCTAAAAGCCATTAAGTAATACATATCCGTCTTTCGAGTTTCGCAGCTTTTTCAGCTTCTTTCGTTGCTTCTCGAGCGTCATGAATATCTTTTTCGCTCTTCTTCATTATTTCATGAGCCATCCCTCGGCCGCCATTTTCCCAGATATCAGTGAAAAATTTTCCGCCTATTAAACTCGCTTCGGTCGAGGGGTCCTTCGTATCGTCAACAGAGAAGGCAGCTTCGGCCTGGGCCAAGGTTTTAATATGTTCGCAACCTGCCTTCTCCAAAACGGCTGCAACCCCCCTCACACCAGAGAATGCACAGACATCCCCGTGGTCACTCAAAATCTCCTCAAAAGCTTCGGCTTCACCACTGATCCACTCGATGACGCCCTCAGGATCGCCCCGTATGAAGTTGTCTTCGTTTGAGTAGGCGCCCACGTTGGCGAAGCTAGTCTTTATCTTTTTCACACACTCCACAGATTTTTCAAAGCATCTTTCTTTGGATGCGCGAAGCTCTACAACTGTTTTTTCAAAATAATTTTTCTAGTATTCGCTGGCATCTCGATCAGCTTTGGCAACAGCGCATTTTAATTTGGCCTCAGCTAACTGTTTCCGAAGGTCTTCAATTTCACTTTTCTGGGCCTCGGATTGAACTTTGGAACTAGCTTCCTCTTCTTTTATCTTGTTTACCAATGAAATTAATATTTTATCCTTTTCAAGGCCTTCGTTCCTGTTGGGGACTTGTTCTCAAATGTTTCGAATCAAGAACAAGGCAACACAAAGTATTAAATGTTAAAGTCCTTCGTCCTTCGAAGCATTATTTCCCTTAGGATATAACGATCTTCGGACGAAGGTCATGAAGGACGTACCTTCATCATCACGGTTACAAGATAATGAAAGATGAAACATATGAAATATGAAAGGTTATATGAATAGACATATAATGTTGTTCATATGTTATCGTTATATAAACTTGAATATTAAATATAATATTTAATTACATTTATACCTTCGTCTTGACATAAGGCAAAAATCCAAGTGTGGCACGCTAGCAATTACAGGATAGCGTGAACAGTAGAGGGGTACTGTTCATCTATTTATAGGCACAGGACGCAGCCTGTGGGGAATTACATTCATGCCCTTTACAAAGGTCTACAATCATAATACAAGTTATCATGGGACGATTAGTCATTTCATCTTTAAGTCGGTGCCTTTGGAAATGTACTCCGAAGCCTTCTGATTGGTAGCTTCGGCTTTGTGTCAATCTTCTGAAGGTGTTTCTTCTTACGGGACCTTCAGCGACGAAGCAGACCCCCAACAGTAGCCCCTTCACGGTACTAGATCATTTTTCATGATGAGCTCGATCCGTGAAAAACTCTCCCAGGCTTCGGAATGCCGAAGGTCCGAAAAACACCTTCCCTGAGCTCGTTGCCGAGAAACGATTAAAATACTCCCAGCGTCGAGTGGTCCACCGTTCAGTGTATACGAGCTATCTGGCGATTCACTTTCCAGGCACCGAGTGGTCCACCGTTCAGCGGGTGCGGGTGACTGTTCAACGGGTGTGAGCGGCTTGACGATTCACCTTCCCACCTACAGCACTATATAAACAGACGGGTAGGTGTGAAGTTACCACAACATTTACTGCTATTGCATCGTTGTGCTGCCAAAAAATTTGACCACAGCCGAAGCTTGCCCATTGCATTCTGAACCGAAGGATCATTTTGCTCTAGCTTCGTGACAAGAGGGAGCTTCAGCAAAGATAAAAATTTTCAACTTTGTCAAAACGCAAAAAATTCAACATCAAATGGTCAGGGTACGCTCAACAGCTAGAGTTACTCGCGACGGAGAGGAAGTCGAAGCTACTGAAACTGCTCCGATCTCCAAAGTTATGAGGCGGTCGGGATTGGTTGTGACTGAAGGCGCTGCTGACGAAGAATCACCCGCTGCTGAAACTGAGCAGGCAGATATTGAAGAGGGTGATGCTAATGAAGGAGAGATTGATTATAACATCATTATGCCATCGAAGCCCATCCATCTGGATTTTGGGAAATCAAATGTGTCTGAAGCTGATATGACTGATGACGAAGCTAGGCTACTTCAAAGAAGCCAAGAAGGGGTTGGTTCGCTTTGGCGGGGAAGAAACTATCCTGAAACCAGAAGATGATGAAGTTGTAGTTTTTAAGAGCTTCTTCAAAGCAGGGTTGAGATTTCCCCTGCACGGAATGATTGCAGAAGTCTTGGAAAAATTCGGGATTTACCTTCATCAGCTGACCCCTAACGCCATTATTGGGATCAACATGTACATTTGGGCTCTCCAAAGTCAAGGGGTAGAGCCGCTCGCCGATGCATTCTGCCGAGTACATGAACTTCATTATCAGACGAAGGCTAGAGAAGACGGATTGCATGATAACTTCGGCTGCTATAATTTTGCTTATCGAAAGGATATGAAGACATAGGTGGTCAGCTATCGTACTAAATGGCCGACCGGTTGGAAATATGAATGGTTTTATGTTAAAATTGATGAAGAAAAGGAGAAGCTAGTTCAGAGCCCGCTGAAGCTAATCTTCGGGCTGACTAGGCCTCAATGCAACATGACACCGGGGGATCCATGCCAAGATACTGTGTATGAGTTTAGAATCGTGTCTGAACATATTGGAACTAGGGACCTAGTCCAGGAATACTTAGCCAACAGAGTATTCCCAACGCTGAGGAAGTGGGGTATGCCGAAGCTTGAAGAAGAGAAGAAAGAGGGTGAACTCGTTCGGCTGCCTTATCACTTTAAGTTCAAAAAACACTTCAAGGAACCCTGTCAAGAATGGCTGGACACGATCGAAGTTATGTGTAACGAGATTTTAGGGAACTATATGAAAAAAGAAGATCAGTTGATGACTGCAGCCTTCGTCTCCCAATCGAAGCGAAGATTGAATCGGGTAATCGATGCTCTACATTTTGAATATCCTGATTATGAGCGGTTGAACAAGGGCGCCTAAGGGCAGAAAAGAAAAAGAGTTGTCAGTGTTGTGGGCAGACAGGCCGCTAGAATGGTAAAAGAAGATGAAGAAAACCTGAAGAAAGGAAATTGAGCCCTGAGCCAACGGCAGTTGCTTCGAAGAAGAGAAAAGTTGTGGCTCCGAAGCAGAAGGCGACTGATATAGAAGAAGAAACTCCTGCATCACCTTCTGCTACCGATGTGGTAGAAATTCTAAAGGTAATGATTGAATCCTTGCCTATCAAGCTAAGTCCACTAGCGCCACATCTGACGAAGCTTTTTCAGAAGAAGAAGGAGCCTTCGATAGCGAAGAAGGCAGCTGGGCCGAAAAAACGAAGAATTATTACTATGACAGAAGCTATCAAAGAGACACCACGACCAGCTTCGGCTTCAAAAGCACCAGCTGTTGAGAGCGCTACAGCTATCGAAGCTGCACTTACTGAAGCTGCAACTGCCGAAGCTGAACCGGCCGAAGATGCAAATCTAGAAAGCACACTTTCTAATATTGATAAGATACTTCTTGACATGGCCGCGGAAGAAGTTGCCACAGCTGCTGAAGAGGGCGTGGCCACAATGCCTGAGAAAGAAAAGGAAATAGCCAAAGATGCTTCAAAAAAAGAAGATTTCAATTTTCAAAACTTGATTGGACAAGAATTGTCCAAGGCTGAGAAAGAAGAATTGAGAGACTATGCCATATCCTGTGGATATGAACCAGGGGTGCTACTCTTTGGCGGCGTTGACGATGAAAGCTTACGCTGCCTCCGGGACCGAACCGAAGCGATGGTTATCGGTACTCTGTCGAAGAGTATTGGTTTTCCAAAGCTCGAGACAGACATTAGCCGCTACCGACGACAGCATATCGTCGGTTGTCTATTCTATTCTAATTTCAAGGTAAAAAACTTTTCTTCAACTTTTCATTGTTTTTAACAACGAAGGTGTTTTCTAACGAAGGTTGTTCCTGTGTAGAGTATGCTATTGAGTAAAGCTTTGAGGATGCAACAAGATCTTGAAGATAAAAAGCATGAAGTTATAATTGAGGGTTTAGAAAGCAAAATAAAAGATCAAGCAGTTGCTCTTGAAAAGAAGGATTTTGAACTTCAGACAACAGAGGGTTTATTGGCAGAAGCTGAAGCTAAAATTGCAAAGCTGAATACGGAGCTTCTCTTGAAGTCAGAAAGCTTCGAACAAGAAAAGCAGAAGTTTGATGCAAAATTCGAGGCTGAGGTCGAAAAAACTTCAAATTTGCAAAAATCATTGACAGAGCTTCAAAACAAATGTCTAGAGTTCAGTAACCGATGTGTGCAATGGCTATGAAAAATTTAGTCCTTCGATTGAAGACCTGCCAGGGGCCTTCGAACATATCGAGGGTGAAATTGATGCTCTTGATGAAATTATAGCTAGACACGGCGATTTCTGTGCCCTGGTAGCTTCTCGGGACACAGTTGTTGCCTTCCTGAAATCTGGTTGCACACATGGAAAGATTGTCAATAGACCCAACTTTAGCTTATCACCAACAGATCTGATTGATATTCCCAGTCTTGCCCGAAGCATAGGAAACAGATTTATAAAGCTAGTATGGACGAAGGGTGGACGAAGCTTAGCTGGTGACGAAGCTCGAAGTCATCTGAAACTGGTAACAAAATCATACCTTGTGCTCACCTTTTCCTTTAGACTTGAATTTTCCTTACAACACCTTAATATGTACAGGATGAAGAATCTGAAGAGCAGAAAGCCGAAGCTTAGTAGACGATCTGAAGCTCAATAGATAATGATGAAGCTTGAATAGGTAGCTGTGGAAGAAACTCTAAGAACTCTTGTATTAACCTTTGTAAAGAATATTGTAACTTAAGAATTAGATTCTACTCTGTACATTTTGTCCATACCTTGTAATATATTTTTTACCTTTCCATCAATGTGTGAAGTGCTTTGATGTGAACGAAACTTGTACTTTTTGAGCCGAAGGCAAAAAACACCTTCCCTTCTTTTCGTACACAATGAAGCATTATTCTGCTTTCGAAGCTGCTTTCTTAGAGCCGAAGCAACTGTTTGTATCTATATGGTATAATGATGATGATGATCCTATGTATGTCTAAATGAATGTTTATGTATGCAATGTATGATGTAATGTATCGTGCAAATGAGTGCCCAAACACACACATCTGAAGCTTCATCCACAACCTGCATTCCCTAAGGAATGACTGAAATCTCTTTGTCGTTTATTTTTCGGCTGCACCGTTTATTTTTCGGTGTAAGTTCTGCATTCCCTAAGGAACGTCTTTTGAACTTCTTCACCTTCTATTTCGGCGGTATTCGCGTTGACTTTTCGCGCTTCGCCTTATATTTCGGCGGTATTTGGCTCTGCATTCCCTAAGGAACGACTTTTGAGCAGAAAACTTACACTGCGTTCCCTTAGGAACGGCTTTTTGTAGCTTCGTCATGCTCTGCATCCCCTTAGGGACGACTTTCGAGCTTCTTCCTGTTTTTTCTTTTTCTCTGCACTTGATGGTGCATGCTTAGATTTTACATTTACATTTTTGGGGGATTTTGCTCTCGTGGAGCTGAATAAGAAAGGAAAAGATTACAAACTATGGCCCCATTAAAAACCTTTCCCCCATTCGGAAAGGAAAAGGGTGCCATAGAAAAATAGAAAAAGATTACATGAATCTATACATAATACCGCCGAAGCTCATCCGCATTCCAAGACCTAGGAATATCATTGCCATCCATATCTTTTAGTCTGTAAGAACCGGGCCTTGATGAAGATACGACCATAAAAGGTCCCTCCCACTTCAACTGTAGTTTGCCTACTGTGTCCGGATTAGCCACTCTCCGAAGCACCAGATGACTTGGCTTGATATTTTTCAGCCAGACTTTTCTGTCACGCCATTTTATTGTTTCGGTTTGATATTTATTAATATTTTCCACAGCCTGAAGTCTGACCCCTTCTATAGTGTCTTTTGCTACATGATAATCAGCTTCGTCTTCAGTTGAAGCTGTTGTTCTTATTGACCCCATTTTAGCTTCTTCTGGGGTTATGGCTTCGTCACCAAATAATATCTTGAATGGCGTAAAACCTGTTGATCTTGATACAGTCATGTTGTGACTCCACACCACTTTAATCAACTCTTCCGGCCACTTTCCTCTGGGCTGGTTAAAAATTAACTTCATTATTCCTGTCATTATAATACCATTTGCTCTTTCGACAAGTCCATTTGATTCTGGATGTCTGACTGACACAAAATGGATCTTCGTGCCAATTTGATCACAGAATTCCTTGAAGGTTTCGGCATCAAACTCTGTTCCATTGTCCACAGTTATAGCCTTTGGTACGCTGAAGCGGCAAACAATGTTTTGCCAAAAGAATTTCTGGACTGTGACCGAAGTTATTGTGGCCAAAGGCTTCGCTTCAATCCACTTGGAAAAATATTCTACAGCCACCACAACATATTTCAAATTGCCTTGTGCTGGTGGAAGTGGACCTAACAAATCCAGGCCGCATCTTTGCAATGGCCAGGTTGGTTGTATCAGTTGGGTTAACGACGAAGGTTGTTTCTGGTCTCTTGCGCAGTTTTGGCAATTTTCACATTTTTGAACTAGATCCGCTGCATCCGAAGCTGCCTTCGGCCAATAAAATCCTTGTCTGAAGACTTTCCCCAGCAAAGGTCTAGATTCAATGTGAGATCCAGACAATCCTACATGTATTTCCTTCATCAATTCTATACCTTCAGCTCTGGATAGACACTTGAGCAGTGGGGAGCAGACCCCATTTTTGTATAACTCCCCCTCTATTATTACATATGGTCGTGCTCTTGCCTCTTTTCTCTTATTATAAGCTTCATCATCTGAAAGGCAGTTGCCTTGGAGAAAAGATATAATCTCAGTCCTCCAATCTTCACTATGAACAAGAGATATATTGAGCACTACTCTTTCAAGAAGTTCCACCGAAGGTGCTCTTATTGTCTTAAAGAATACTTCCGAAGGTAAGGGCAGCCCCTGTGCCGCTGACTTGGCTAGCAGATCAGCGTGCTCATTTTCTCCTCGTGGAATATTCTTGACAGAAAACCCTTCGAAAGAAGCTTCAAGCCTTCGAACTGTATCCAGGTATTTCTCAAGCTTCGGGTCTCTTGCTCTACAACTCTTGTCAACATGACCAGAAATAACTTGGGAATCAGCTTTAAGGAACGCCCTTCTTATCCCCATTGCCTTTAACTTCCGAAGCCCCAAAAGAAAGGCTTCATATTCGACAATATTATTTGTGCAGCTGAAATCAAGTTTTACTGCATAGCATGTTCTGACTTTGGAAGGTGCAACCAAGACAGCAGCTACACCTGCCTCGAAGGTTCCCCAGGAACCGTCGCAGAACACTGTCCAAGCTTCGGCATCTTTATTTGCTTCTTCTTCCTGAGCCCCTGGCGTCCAGTCAGTGATGAAGTCTGCTAACGCCTGGGACTGGATCGAGGATCTATGCACATAATCAATGCTGAATTTGTTAAGTTCCGCAGCGCACTTTCCAATCCTTCCAGTAGCTTCTCTGTTCCTCATAATATCTTTCAAAGGCTGAGATGAAGGGACAATTATATGGAATGCCTGAAAGTAGTGCCGAAGCTTCCTGGAGGCCATTAAGACAGCATACAACACCTTCTCCAATTATGTATAATTTTTCTTTGATAAGCTTAGAACTTTGGAGACAAAGTATAATGGGGCTTGCTTTTTGATTTGTCCTTCTAATTTCTCCTGCACAAGCGCCGCACTCACTGCAGAGTGCGAAGCTGCCACATATAATAGTAACGGAGCCCCTGGCGCAGGTGGAGTTAATGTTGTTAGATCAATCAGGTATTGCTTCAGCTCTACGAAGGCTTTCTGTTGAGCTGGGCCCCACTGAAAGACTTCGGCTGACTTTAGTATTTCAAAGAATGGTAAGTTTCTTTCTGCTGATCTAGATATAAATTTGTTCAATGAAGCCAATCTTCCTGCCAACCGTTGGGCCCCCTTCTTCGTACTTGGCGGTTCCATTCGAAGTATGGCTTCGATCTTGCTTGGATTGGCTTCGATCCCCTTCGTTGAAACTAGGCATCCAAGGAACTTACCCTTCTTTACTCCAAAGACACATTTTTCAGGATTTAATTTCAGGCTAGCTTGCCTGAAATTAGCAAATGTTTCTTGCAGATCAGTGATATGATTTTCTTGCTTCGTGCTTTTTACTATGATGTCATCAACATATGTTAGCACATTTCTGCCTATCTGAGAATGAAGGACCATGGTTGTCATTCTGCTGAAGCTTCCTCCAGCATTCTTGAGCCCCTGAGGCATCCGAAGATAACAATATGTACCATTGGGGGTTATGAAGCTGGTCTTCGGCTCATCTTCCTTCATCCAGATTTGGTGGTAGCCTGAGTAACAATCTAGTAAACTCATAAGCTCTGATGAAGCTACTGCATCTACTAGAGAATCTATTCTTGGCAATGGGAACTCATCCTTTGGACAAGCCTTGTTAAGATCTGTAAAATCGATGCACATTCTCCATTTACCATTTGCCTTCTTCACCATAACAGTGTTAGCTAGCCACTCTGGGTATTTGACTTCTCTGATAACACCAGCACTAAGAAGTCTCTTCACTTCGTTTCGAGCACCTTCAGCTTTGTCATCGGACATTTTCCGAAGCCTTTGTTTTCTTGGCCTGAAAGATGGATCCACATTGAGTGAATGCTCAATGACATCTCTATTGACACCGCAAAGATCATTAGCTGACCAAGCAAACACATCTTTGTTGTTGAATAAAAACCTTATCAAGGTTTTCTCCTGCTCTTCAGATAACTGAGAACCCAGCAATACCTTCTGCTCTGCTATATCTTCACACAGAAGCATAGGCTTCGGCTGATCAGCCGAGGCAGCCTTCTCTCTTCTGTACTTGTACTGTTCACAAGCTTCATTTCCATCTATGTTATGGATTGCTTTTGAGTCTGTCCAGTTTCCTTCAGCTTTTCTAGCAGCTTCCTGACTGCCATGAACAGCAATGGGTCCTTGTTTCGAAGGTATCTTCATGCATAGATATGCTGGATGAAGTATTGCTTCGAAAGCGTTGAGTGTCCCACGACCAATGATTGCATTGTAGGGGTATTCCATGTCAACAATATCAAACACAACCTGTTCAGTCCTTGTGTTGTGGACAAATCCGAAGGTCACTGGCATTGTGATTTTGCCAACTGCTGCAATATGCCTTCCTCCGAAGCCACAAAGAGGGTGTGTAGCATCATGAATCTTGTCCTCTGGCTCTTGCATCTGTCTGAAGGCCTTAGCAAATATGATGTCGGTTGCACTGCCTGTATCAACCAAAACATTGTGGACTAGAAATCCCTTGATGACACAAGATATGACCATAGCATCATTCTGAGGATAATCCTTGAGCTGAAGGTCCTCCTGGGAGAAGGTAATTGGGATGTGGGACCATTTTGACTTGATGAAGGATCCCTACACCCCAACATGCTGCACCCTTCTTTGAGCCTCCTTCTTCTGCTTCTTGTTGGCTGGTTCTGAGCATGAACCGCCTGTTATTGGGAGCACCAGCTTCGTAGTCGAAGCAGCTTCAGCTTGGATGTTGGACGAAGCCATCAGCTCAATAGTGGAAGTGAGTTCACTGGAGGTGGGCGCCAATGTTGGGGACTTGTTCTCAAATGCTTCGAATCAAGAACAAGGCAACACAAAGTATTAAATGTTAAAGTCCTTCGTCCTTCGAAGCATTATTTCCCTTAGGATATAACAATCTTCGGACGAAGGTCATGAAGGACGTACCTTCATCATCACGGTTACAAGATAATGAAAGATGAAACATATGAAATATGAAAGGTTATCTGAATAGACATATAATGTTGTTCATATGTTATCATTATATAAACTTGAATATTAAATATAATATTTAATTACATTTATACCTTCGGCTTGACAGAAGGCAAAAATCCAAGTGTGGCACGCGAGCAATTACAGGATAGCGTGAACAGTATAGGGGTACTATTCATCTATTTATAGGCATAGGACGCAGCCTGTGGGGAATTACATTTATGCCCTTTACAAAGGTCTACAATCATAATACAAGTTATCATGGGCCGATTAGTCACTTCATCTTTAAGTCGGTGCCTTTGGAAATGTACTCCGAAGCCTTCTGATTGGTAGCTTCGGCTTTGTGTCAATCTTCCGAAGGTGTTTCTTCTCACGGGACCTTCAGCGACGAAGCAGACCCCCAACAGTTCCTTAGCTCAATCACCTCTGAGCGAAGGTTGTTCAGAGCCATTGTGCACCCTTCATCTTCGATATTTTTCCTGTGCCCTGAGGGCATTGCTAAGGATCAAGCCCTGCAAAAGGAGTATAGTATTAAGTATAAACAAGTGAAATAATTCATTTTTAAATACAATAATTGATTTTCGCACCTTTATACTATTATATGTCAAACTGTCGGCCAGTTCATCCTTCGACAGTACTGAGAGGCCATCTTCTAACGTTGGGAATCCGAAGCTTCTACCCATCTCCCGGCAAATAGATATCTCTTTGCTATCCGGGAGACGGTACAAAAAATCTTCCTCTCCGCTACCGTTGAACACTAATGCCCCCTTTGGATATTTCATCTTCTGGGCATAGTGTTGAGCTTCTCGTTCTTCTTCTTTAGAGAGTCTTTTTCCCGAAGCATGACATATGATATATTCAATACTTTCTTTTAAAGCTTCGGGAGCAGGAGCGGCAATTTTTTCAGGCAAAGTCTGTTCTATAGCCTCTTCCTCTACTGCCTTCTCTTCAATTTCCAAAGGTTTTTTCTCAGCAGGCTCTGAAGGCCCAGCTTTGGCACTAGCCTGGCTCACTGCAGTTTCAATTTCGACCGGCTTTGTTTCAGCTTCAATTTGCATTTTTGAAGCCTCAGCAATTTTCCCTGAAGGAGTAGAGCTTGAAGCCTTTACTGATTCTAGCACATCTAATACATTTGCCATCCTTCTTCTTTTGGGAGTTGCCGCAAGACCTTTTTGTGCCTTCAACACTGTTACTTCTGCCGAAGGGCTTAAAACTTCTAACATTTTTGTTCCTTCGATTTTTGGCTCTTTAGTCTTATCAGTCTTCGACTCAGCTAGCTCGGCTGAGGGTACCTTTGGCATTACAGCCGGATCTTCAGTTTTCTGTGTAGGAGAAATGGGCTCCTTTGGTTTAGCAGCTGAAGAAGTTTCTCCGCCAAATTCAGGCACCACGGCCGGTTCAATATACCGTGGGTAGTGGGTAAGGACTTTCAGTTTTTTGCTCTTCGGCGCAGGCTCATCGGGGGCGGCCGAAGCAGCAATTTTGACCGAAGCAGCAGCCTTCCTCTTCTTTCCCCGTCCTCGCAGTGGGTAGCAGTAGTCGGGGTAAACAAAACCGATGGCATCAAAAACTCTGTTTAATCTCTTTTTTCTCGGCCCCCGAAGGATGTGGATAAGGCATTATCTTCCGCTTTGGAGTACGGCCCAAGCAGTTCATCACTTGTAGCTTCGATACATTTCAGCTAGTCATCATTCGGTTCATCAAATTTATCTTCGTATCTAAAGGTGTATTTCAGTCGAACCAGCTCACCTTCACCAGACTTGGTGACAGTTTCCTTCGGCATTTCCTAGTTCTCTACAAGTGGCCACACTCTGAAGGCTATATGCTCCTGGATTAAATCTCTTGTACCAATAAAAAAGCAGACAGTACTGAAAGCCTTTTGGCATGCTTCGGCGGCTTCATCAATTTCAACCTTTGGCCTTTGAAGGCCGAACCGGGACCAAATGGGGCGCATAATAACTTCTTTAATATCTTCTCTCGCCTTCAAGTCATTCTTCACATAAAACCATTCTTCCATCTAGGCTCCAGGCCACCTTTTTCGGTATGTTGGCACCGGATAGCTTGCGTTGGGGCGGGCAGTAAATCCATAACAGCCAAAGTTATTGTGATATTGTTCCTTGCCCATGGCCTTCGTCTCATATGCAAGTTCATGCATACTGCAGAAGCATTTCGTGCTTGGATCCACTCCCTGGCTTCTCACAGCCCAGACAAAAATTCCCATTCTAATAATAGCTTCGGGGGTTATCTGATGAGGGAAGATCTGATAAATTTTCAAAACTTCGACCACAAACCTCCTCAATGGAAACCAAAGCCCAGCTTTGAAGAAGCTTCGGTAAATTACAACCTCGTTTTCCTCAGGGGCAGGGACGTTGTTGTCTCCGCCAACTCTCACAATGGACATATCCCGAAAGTATCTTCCTCTCATGCTCTCAAGGTGATTTTGTTTGATGGTCGATTTTCCGAAAATCGAATGACTTGGCCTCCAGGGCCGGTCCTCAGAATCTTCACCCCCACTTTCAGCATCATAGCTATCACTGTCACCAGTATCTTCAGATAGGCCCTCCAATATCTCTTTTGTAATCTTCTCTGTATTTGATTTTGCCATCGATTCTAAAAACCCAGCTATATAAGGATTCGCAACCTTCTTCTGCTCAAAGAGCTTCTCTTCTTCGGTTAGCTTCGTCTCAGCAGCAACTTTCTTGTCTTGAGACATCTTTTCTTCGGAAATGGTGAAAATGTGTTCTTCAAACCAAAGCTTAGAAAGCTTGAGAAACTAAGCAAGCGTTGGTGAGCAAGAGCTATAAAATTGAGCAAATAAAGCAAGTAGCACAAACAGCGTACCAAATGTGGTCAGCGTGAGTTCTTATTTAGACGATCGACGTGCTCCAAATTGGAGGGTCCCATCTGTCATTGACTGTTCCTATTCTAGCAAAGGGGAGGTGTTTTTTTGGACCTTCGGTTTAAGGCCTTCGTCTATGTCGCAGTCTGAATTCGTTATCTTAAACAAATTAATACTGCGAGGGGCTACTTGTTGGGGACTTGTTCTCAAGTGCTATGAGTTAAGAACAAGGCAACACGAAAAACGTTAATTGGCAAAGTCCTTCGTCCTTTGAAGCATTATCTCCCTTCGGATATAATGAATTTCGGACGAAGGTTATGAAGGGCATACCTTCATAATCATAATAAAAGATGAAGAAAGATTCATATGTAAAATATGGAAAATAGCATGATCACTTTAAACATTATTATCAATTTATTTTTATTTATGCTACTTATGTAAACAATAACAAATTACAAATGTACCTTCGGCTCGAAGGAAAGTAAAAGTACAAGCGTGACGCTAGAGCGAATGCCAAGTCAGCGTGAACAGTACGGGAATACTGTTCATCTATTTATAGGCAGGGGACACAGCCCATGTACAATTACATCCATGCCCTTTACATTTGCTAATAACTCCATAGTAATTCTCTAAGGTCTAATTTGCCTTTTCATCTTTAAGTCGGTTCCCCTTTTCTGCTATCATGCCGAAGCTTTTCTGCGCATAGCTTCGTGATCATCTAGACCTTCGTATTATTTTGGGCTTCTCCTACTGTGATACCGACTCGAGTCCGAAGATACCTGTTCACACATTATACTCCAGAAATACTGTTAAATCATGTTTTTGAGGACCTTCGTAAGCCGAAGGCCCCCAACAGTAGCCCCTCGCAATATTAATTTGTTAAAATAATAAATTTAGATTGCGACATGGACGAAGGCTTTAAGCCAAAGGTCCGAAAAAACATCTCCCCTTTGCTAGAATAGCAACATTCACTGACAGGCGGGGTCTTTCAATTTTTAACGCACTGGGCGTATAAATAAGAGCATACCGCGAGCTCATTTGGCACGTTCTCTTGTCATCTGTTCTCGCACATTCAATTTTTAGCTCTTGCGCACCAAGATTTGCTTAGCTTTTTAAGTTTTTAAGCTTCGGCATTGAAAACAGTTTTTTAGTGTTTCCGAAGATGTCTGAAGATAAGAAGGTTGTTCCCGAGATGAAGCTTAGCCTCTCTGAAGAGAAGAACCTGGGGTTTCTTATAGCAATGTCGAAGACCAACACAGAAAAAATCACCAAATAGATTTTAGAAGGTTTGTCTGAAGATACTGATGACAGCGACAGTTATGATGTGGACAGTAGTGGTGAAGACTCCGAAGATCGCCCCTGGCGACCAAGCCATTCAGTTTTTGGCAAGTCAGGTATCAAAGAAAATCATCTTGTCAACATGAGGGGAAGATACTTCCGGGATTTATCCATTGTGAGGGTTGACGAAGGAGAGAAAAGTTGCCCGACCCCTGAGGAAAATGAAGTCGTAGTGTTCCGAAGCTTTTTGAAAGCTGGACTACGATTTCCCCTGAGCAGCTTTGTCGTAGAAGTGCTGAAAATGTTTGAAGTCTATCTTCATCAACTTACCCCCGAAGCAATTATAAGGCTGAATATCTTCGTGTGGGCCGTGAGAAGCCAAGGTCTGGAACCTGATGCGAAAAGTTTCTGCAACATACACGAATTATCATATGAGACAAAACCCTGGGGTAAGGAACAGTATCACAATAATTTTGGCTGCTACAGTTTCGTTTCTCGGTCTGGGTCAAGCTGTCCCGTGCCGACCTTTCGGAAGAGATGGCCCGGCGACTGGATGACAGAATGGTTTTATGTGAAGAATGACCTGAAAGCACGGGAAGATATTAAAGGTATAATTATGCGACCTATTTGGCAAAGTTTCGGCCTGCGAAGGCCGAAGGTTGAAATGAATGAAGCTGCCGAAGAGTGCCAGAGAGCCTTCGGAGTTATTTGTTCTTTTATTGGAACGAGAGATTTGGTTCAAGAGCATATTGCTTTTAGAGTATGGCCGCTCGCGGAAAAATGGGAAATGCCACAAGAAACCATAAAGGAGGCTGACGAAGGTGGACTTATCAGGCTGAAGTATACTTTCAAGTTCGGAGATAAATTCGTTGAGCCAGATGATGACTGGCTAAAAAGTATTGAAAATTTAAGTGATGAACTGCTTGGGGCTTATTCGAAGGCCGAAGATACTGCATTGTCAGCAGCCTTCGGAGGCCGAAAAAAGAAAAGACTGAACCGGGTGTTTGACGCAATTGGGTTCGTCTACCCTGACTATCGTTATCCCATTCGAGGGCAGAAAAGAAAAAACACAACCTCTGCGAAAGAAGAAGCTGCAACTGCTCCTAGTGAGCCAGCACCGAAAAGAAAAAGGATAAAAGTCCTCACACATCGGCCACGCTATATTGAACCAGCCTCGGTGCCTGAGTTCGCCGGAGAGACCTTTTCGGCTACCGAAGCTGAAAAGCCAATCAAGCCAACCTTGCTGCCAGAAGTCGCAGAAATAACCGAAGCGCCAACGAAAACAGAATTGGAAGAACCAAAGATTTTGTTATCAGAAACCAAAGAGATGGCCGAAGCGCCATCGTCAGAAAAAATGGAAGAAGCAAAAGGATCAGCTGAAGGATCAAAAATATCAGAAGTTTTAAGTCCTTCAGCAAATGTTGAGACAACAAAAATCCAAAAGGGGCCAGCGGTGGCTCCGAAAAGAAAGAGAATGGTCAATGTGTTAGATGTTCTGGAAACAATTAAGTCTTCAAGCACAACTCCGAAGAAGACTGCTGCAACTTCCGAAGCGAAAACTGAAATTTCTGATACTAAGGCTCCAGAGCAAGAAGCTGAAACTGAAGCTGGGCCCTCAGAGCCCACGAAAGTAAAATCCTTGGAAATTGAGGAAGAAAAAATAACGGAGCCAATTCTTGTTGAAGAAATCAGTGCTATTGCCCCCGAAGCATCCCCCAAAATCCTTGATTATATTGTTCGTCATGCTTCGGGGAAAAAATTATCAGAAAAAGAAAAGCAAGAGGCCCAGCTTTATGCCCAAAAACTGAAGTATCCAAAGGGAGCATTAATATTCAACGGCTGTGGAGAAGAAGACTTTTTGTATTGTCTCCCTGACAGCAAGGAGATTTCTGTCTGTCGGGAGATGAGCAAGAGCTTCGGATTCCCGACACTAGAAGACGGGCTTTCGGTGCTGTCGAAAAACGAACTGGCCGACAGCCTGGCATACAATAGCTTAAAGGTGCAAGAAATGAGATCTTTGTATTTTTTCTTGAGACCAAAATTTTTCGTTTGCTTAAATCTATTGATGCACACACATTTTTATTTGCAGGGCCTTATACTTAGCAATGCCCTCAGGGCCCAGAAAGATGCCGAAGATGAAGGGTGCGCTATAGCCTTGAGCAACCTTCGTTCCGAAGTAATTGAACTGAGGAACGAAGGTCTCGAAAAAGATAAAATATTACATTCATTGATAAATAGAATAAAAGAAGACGAAGCTGCTTTTAAAGGTCAAGCTGAAGCTCAGAAGCGTGAAATTGAAGATCTTCGAAAACAACTGGCCAGAGCCAAAGAAGAACGCATACTTGAAGAAACGAAGCGAGAACTTAGCGATCAATGGGCAAATCATTTAGAGGGAACTGTTGAAGAGCTTCGTTCATCCAAGAAAAGATGCTATAACAAATCTATAGAGTGTGCCAAGAAGTTGAAAGCTAGCTTCGCCAATGTTGGCGCGTTCTCGAGTGAAGAGAACTTTACAAGAGGCAACCTCGAAGGTCCCATCGAATGGATTACTCACGAAGCTGAGGCCTTTGAGGAAATTTTAAATAGCCGCGGAGACATATGTGCTTTCTCGGGTGCCAGGGGAATTGCCACCATTTTGGAGAAAAAGGGCTGCGAGCATGTAAAGATTTTAGCACAATCCGAAGCTACTTTGTCCTTCAAAGATGCAAGAGATCCTTCAGCCGAAGCTAGCATAGTTGGTGGAAAATTTTTCACCGATGTCTGGGATAATGGTGGCCGAGAAATGGCCCGAGAAATTATCCGAAAAAGCGAAAAGGGTATTCACGGTGCTAGAGAAGTAGCTGAGGCTGCTGAAAAAAGTGCAGAGCCCGAAGGGCAAATAGGTATTAACTAATGGTTTTTATTGTGTTGTAATTTTTAATTTTAAACTTCGTTCGCAATTTGTAATAGCAATGTAGTTGTATCCTGTCCTCCCTCAGATCCTACTAAAGCGTCTCCGGGTCCCCCCCCCCCCGAAGGATGACGATGAAATTAAAAAGGTGGCTGAAGCTATCATGGATCAAGTTGTCAATCAACTCCTGAACGAAGCTGCAGAAGTAGTGCTTAGGGAAGACTAGGTGTTACTGTAAAAACTTCTGAAATGTAATATGTGTAATATCTTGTAACCCTGAATGTAATAAACTTGTTTTTCATGATTCAATTCTTTACGATGCATGAAATTTTACATACGTACCGTTTTTGAGTCTTTGACGAAAAAACACCTTCCCTTCTTTTCATGCTTCGTAAAGCAGAATTTTCATTTATCGCAACAATACCCACAGTGTTCTGATGAAGAACATCCAAACTTCGTGAAAATATATTCCGAAGCTACATTCCGAAGATCAATATTGTATCCCCTTCTTGTGCCATATGCAGAATGATGTATGATGCTTATGCTATGCAAAATGATGTGATGATGTTATGCTATGAGAGAAGGTATTCGTTTCGAAGCTACACACACATCCCTGCAATAAAATACATAATCTTTTTTGAATCAGCGTTGACTTTTTGCTATAAGCCTCCCTTAGGAGCTTCTTCGCTTTTTACTTCAGCGGAATCAGCGTTGACTTTTCGCTGTAAGCTCTGCATTCCCTTAGGAACGACTTTGGAGCTTCTTCGCCTTTTACTTTCGGCGGAATCAGCGTTTATTTTTCGCTGTAAGCTCTGCATTCCCTTAGGAACGACTTTGGAGCTTCTTCACCTTTTACTTTCGGCGGAATCAGCGTTTATTTTTCGCTGTAAGCTCTGCATTCCCTTAGGAACGACTTTGGAGCAAAAAACTTACACTGCGCTCCTTTTGGAACGACTTTTCGTTGCTTCAAAGAATTCATACCGTGTCTTAAGCAAATTTAATAATCCGAAGGTCCTCCTTGCTATTGCAAATTTTCAAGCTTCGACAACTTAAGCCTGTGTAGAAGATATGTTTTCCTTGTGGCAAACAACAAAACTATTACTTGAAACTTAAAAAGTGTCCTTTATTACACAGAAAATAAAATTGAATGGAAAAGACTGCTGTCAAGGTAGTATATTTGTCAATATATGTGCTTCGACTCTGGCACAGTGCTATTGACTGTGCGAGCTTCGGATTGTTCTCTGAAGTCCCTTTGATGTGGAGCATATTGGCCCCCTTCTGGCTGTTGACCTTGTTGCAGCGGTGGTGGAGGCGGAGGCTGTTGCCAGGAAGCTTGAGGTTGACTTGCCGAAGCAACAGAAACTGCAGGGTGATTGCCTACGTATTCTGGGATATAAGGCGAATGGTACGAAGCAGTATGCATGACCTGTTTCGACTGAGCTTGTTGTGCCGCAGCTTCAGCTATTTCCTTTTGCTTCTGGATGGTAACATGACACATCCTGGTGGTATGGCCCTTATTTTCACCACAGAACAAGCAAAATATTCTCCTTGGTTGATCTCCAAATCTTCCGCCGAAGCCCCTGGCGCCTCTGCCTCTTGGAGCTGGTGGCCGGAAGAAGCTTTGCTGTTGCCCCGAAGCCTGTGAGGAGCACTGTGGCCTTTGCTGCTGACTCCCCTTATCATCATTTTGAGTAGAGTTGTGAATTGACCTGACGTGCCTCGGATAGAATCTTCCTCCGAAGCCCCTGGTCATTTCAGAAAACCTGAAAGCCTCCTCCCTTCTTTGGCGAAAATCATTGTCGGCACGAATATACTCGTCCATCTTCTGGAGCAGCTTCTCCAAAGTTTGAGGAGGCTTCCTGGCAAAGTACTGAGCTGAAGGTCCAGGCCGAAGTCCCTTGATCATGGCCTCAATGACAATTTCGTTGGGCACCGTTGGTGCCTGCGCCCTCAAACGCAAGAACCTCCTGACATACGCCTGAAGGTATTCTTCGTGATCCTGGGTGCACTGGAACAGGGCCTGAGCAGTGACCGGCTTCGTCTGAAACCCTTGGAAGCTGGTTAGCAACATGTCCATCAGTTTTTGCCATGAAGTGATTGTTCCTGGTCGAAGGGAGGAATACCAGGTTTGAGCGACACTCCTGACAGCCATAACAAAAGACTTTGCCATGACTGCAGCATTGCCACCATACGAAGATACTGTTGCTTCGTAGCTCATCAAAAACTGCTTCAGGTCTGAATGGCCGTCGAATATGGGAAGCTGGGGCGGCTTATAGGACGGAGGCCAAGGTGTAGCCTGCAGCTCAGCGGACAGAGGAGAAGCATCATCAAAAACAAAATTTCCATGATGGAAATTGTCATACCAGTCATCTTCGTTGAGGAAACCCTCCTGATGAAGGTTTTGGTTCTGAGGCCTTCGGTTCTGCTCATCATGAGTAAGATGGCGAACTTCTTCAGAAGCTTCGTCTATCTGCCTTTGCAGTTCGGCTAGCTTGGCCATCTTTTCCTTCTTCCTCTGCACTTGTTGATGAAGCATCTCCATGTCTCTGATCTCTTGGTCTAGCTCATCCTCTTGCGGTGTCGGGCTGACAGCCTTCCTCTTCTGGCTTCGGGCCTCCCGAAGAGAGAGAGTCTCCTGATTGGGGTCCAGCGGTTGCAGAGCTGCAGCCCCAGTTGCTGAAGCTTTCTTCGGCGCCATAGCGAAGGTTTATGATCGCCGAAGGTGTTAAAAAACTCAAAGGGTGGTAGTGAGTTCACCGGAGGTGGGCGCCAATGTTGGGGACTTGTTCTCAAGTGCTATGAGTTAAGAACAAGGCAACACGAAAAACGTTAATTGGCAAAGTCCTTCGTCCTTCGAAGCATTATCTCCCTTCGGATATAATGAATTTCGGACGAAGGTTATGAAGGGCATACCTTCATAATCATAATAAAAGATGAAGAAAGATTCATATGTAAAATATGGAAAATAGCATGATCACTTTAAACATTATTATCAATTTATTTTTATTTATGCTACTTATGTAAACAATAACAAATTACAAATGTACCTTCGGCTCGAAGGAAAGTAAAAGTACAAGCGTGACGCTAGAGCGAATGCCAAGTCAGCGTGAACAGTACGGGAATACTGTTCATCTATTTATAGGCAGGGGACACAGCCCATGTACAAATACATCCATGCCCTTTACATTTGCTAATAACTCCATAGTAATTCTTTGAGGTCTAATTTGCCTTTTCATCTTTAAGTCGGTTCCCCTTTTCTGCTATCATGCCGAAGCTTTTCTGCGCACAGCTTCGTGATCATCTAGACCTTCGTATTATTTTGGGCTTCTCCTACTGTGATACCGACTCGAGTCCGAAGATACCTGTTCACACATTATACTCCAGAAATACTGTTAAATCATGTTTTTGAGGACCTTCGTAACCCGAAGGCCCCCAACACTACTGTTGGGGCCTTCGTCCTCTGAAGGTCCTCAAAAACATAATTTAACAATGTCTTCCAAGTATGGTTTATGAACAGGTATCTTCGGATTCATGATAAAAGCGTACACGATGAGGAGCATGATCGTGACGAAGGTTGTCGTCGCTCCGAAGCTGTGCGCGAGGGAGCTTCGGCTAAATCGCAGAAAAGGGAACCGACTTAAAAGGGAAAATGCTATTCAGTCCTCATAGATTTTTCTATCCAATAGTAAATATAAGGGGCATGATTGTAATTTCTCATAGGCTGTGTTCTGTGCCTATAAATAGATGAACAGTACCCCCATACTGTTCACGCTGACTTGTACTTGCCCTTGCGTCACACTTGTACTCTCTTGCCTTCTATCAAGCCGAAGGTACTTTTGTAATTCAATATTGTTCCTATCTTTTCATGATTATATAATTAAGAATGAATAATATAATATGATTGTTTGTGTTGTTTCACATATGCCATATGTTTCTTCTTCTATTTTAACATTCACTGCAATCATGAAGGTATGGCCTTCATGACCTTCGTCTAAAGATCATTATATCCTAAGGGAAATAATGCTTTAAAGGATGAAGGGCATTAATGTTTAACATCTTGTGTTGCCTTGTTCTTAACTCATAGTATTTGAGAACAAGTCTCCAACATAGGGAAAACCCCAAAGCTCTTTGTGGGTGAGTATGAGTAGAATCCCAAGAACATGCAAGAATATTTTCTTGAGTGAGAACACCAATACAACTTTATTATTAGGCCTCAAAACACTGGTAAGAATTTTTTGAAGATTTATAGGACACCAACGCTACTCTTCATGTGTCTGTTGATCTACAAACACTTCAAACTATGAGCAATACACATGTCATGCATATATATATGGTTCATCAAAATACTACCCTCGCAACACTATTGATTCCCGCCTCATCTTCGCTTCTTTCCCACTTCCTCGGAAGTTAAGGTAAACATGTTGCAATAGGCAAATCTCGCATAGTTCAGAACCTATTGAAGGTATCAATTCATGATAGGAAAGTAATAGAAAGTAACTTCACTTGAATGACCCACAACAAGGAAGCAACAAGCAAGCACCGCAACATCTCAAGCCATGCTAGTAAATAGCACTTGCACAAACATCATGCCCTATATTGAATGTGATGTGGGGAGAAGGTAAACGAAACAGAGGCCCTTGCCGAGCAATAGAATTCCTCTCAAGTTGGTTGATGCAGATCACTTTTAGGGATGGCACTGAGAAGTGAGAAATGATGGGACAATAGAAGCAAATGCAAATGCTTCATGGTTATAAGAACGTATCCTCATGGTCCAATAAAAGTGGTCCAATAAAATAATTGAGTAGATAAAAATAAGTAACCTACACAATTGCATAGCTCGATTTCAAAATATCTATGTCTCTAAAGCTTTACCGAGATTTATATAAGAATATCGTTTATTATCAGTTTAATGTGTTTAGTTTGCATTAAATATATTCGTACACTGTAATGAAAACTATCAGAAATTAATATAAACAAGAACAGAAATGTTTCATACTTTTTTATCCTTTATACAAAATTTAAAAGCTACTCTGGTTATACATTGATAGTGTAAACTCAGATTAATGAACAATTCACAGTGGGTATAAGATGTCAAAATAAAACCAGTTATGTCATGAGAATCATGTGGTCCACTAAATTACCAACAACATCAGCTTTGGACCTAGGTGCCACCATGCCATTGTTTGGCCGAACATAATACTTTTTGCAGGCTTGTTGTCTTGACCTACAGTCGCCGATGCTACACAAGTTAAGTCCCTATGGAGGATACACACCATTTTATTTTGCATAGCTTCTTCTGCCTAAAAAAGAGCAGGAAGGATTCATCTTACCTTGAACGTGATATGCTTGTTTGTCTTGTTCGTCAGCTGCAGCATGCAGGAGATCTGCTTATTTAATTCGACTGCGTGATTCAGAGAGGAAATTAGGAAACAAAGGAACAATACAGGATGAGACGACTGTGGGTTACCTTGAAATGATTGGAAAGCACAGAATACATATAGAAATGAACAACTATATGAGGTTGGTAGAATCCAAGTGATCTAGTGTCCATACCAAAAATCTAGTGTCCATAAGATTTTTTGGTAGCTCTGTTTCTCAAATGCTACAACTCAATACTCCTCGATAATTAGCATGGATCATGAAGCACCTTAATTAAGTAAACTAAATGATCCCTAACACATTATGGCCCTCCCAAACTGCCCCCACCCCCACACAAAAGGTTACCACTTTTATTGGCGAGTGTACAGGTATGCTGGTGGCAGAGCTTCTAGTGCAGAGCTTCCATGTAAAGATGGAAAAAAGAAGATGGTGGGTGCATGTGAGAAAGACTCACATGCTCTCGAGCATACCATGTTATTACTGCATATTATTTCAATGAATGATATGGACGATTTGCGGTTTGTAAATGTGTCGGTGGTAGAGTAGTCGGACAGCGTGATATGCTAAAATCATTCCAATGAGATAATATGCAGTAATAACATGTGCTCTTGTGCTTTATATTGGTTATGTTTATTTGGTTTTATTTTTTTCTCTACAAAAAGTCAGGAGCATACAACAGTTACTGTAAATGCAAAACCATCATGGAGAGCCTGAATTATGTTGCTATTACACCAACAAAAGTCCATGTTTAGCAAAAAAACATATATCACTTCTTCATTTCTGATTCTTATAGATTCTTTTCAATGTTTGCAGACAAGATCAATGCAAAAATGGGAGGTCAGTTCGGATGGCCATGTGTTTTGAAATAATTGATTACCCGCATTGTGCATGTTGTGCAATACATGCAGCAGGTTATGTTTGTAACTGAATGTGTCTAGAATACATCAGGTACCTTTGGATAGGTGTTGCTGTGTTGGGACAAAGAAAGGAAACAAATGGTGGCTATCAAAAGTATAGGGATGTTGCAATGATAGAAATTGGCATGCTCGAGCAGCTTGCAAAATGTAAATATTATCATAACCTCTTTCATTTTAGTGATAATCACAAGAGTTGAAGTGGTGGTATGTGGACATTCCATTTTATTATTATAATATGTACATTTTTCAGCTGAGAAAGAAGGATTTTGGCTTCTAAATATGACGTGATGATACCTTGATTAGGGAATGCAGAAAAAACAGGAGGGCATAAAGATGCGCCTAATTTATAGAGTTATCTGCTATAACATATGTAGTTTCTATGGTTAGGAAAGATTTCTCGCTTTCCATTCAACCATATATCACAACTGCTTTAGAAATTGTGCTCGAGTTAGTAGACATCACAGACCAACATTTAAATGAACTAAGCCTAGAGTTTAGGTAAACTTTAGGGAGTTTAATACTTCTTGGCCTTCTCTTTCTCCCTCTAACTCTTCACATCATATATCTTATCTAATGATTAAATGGTTGTATTTCTAAACATGAGGCGTTACAATTTTTTTGAGGAACATACTGTCACCACCCACGCTTTGTCCAAGATATTACGATTGCAGTAATGTGATGACACAAAAACTACAAATCTATAGAAGACGAAGTTCATTATCTAATCTAAAATTACTTATAAACAAAATCACCGATAAAGGTGCAACTGAACAGTATTGGACAAAACGACGCTGCACCTGTTTGGTCAGCACTCATTTTAAAGACAACAAATTAGTTGCGACTGTATTTTCAAGTGAAAGAAATTCTAAAAATAAGAAAAAGTGCTATACCTCGGTTATACAATTTTTTGGGCAAAACATAGAAAGCACACACAAAGAAGCTAACCATGTTCTACCTGGAAGGTTCTGGAGTTATTAAGGCTAGCTTTCAGTAGTAGGAGAGCAATAAAATAGGGGGAGAGTGGAGATTGGTATGGATGCTTACTGTAGCTGCCCTATTGATGACTTCCACGATGATGAGCTTGGCGCTCCAGTCAATGGACTCCGGCTACCCGTTGTTGTTGCTGGTGTGGTACCCGGCGTTGAGCTCTTCTCCCTCCATGACTTGGTCCTCACCTGAGAAACAACTTGGAGGTCCATCATGGTTGATCCAATCTGCAAAGGCTCCTACTAAGATCCACGTGATGTAGAGAGGGTGGGTGGGGGCGGGGTGGTGGGGAGGGGGTTGGCATCCACGCGCGGCGGTGGGCATCACGGTGTTGGGAGAGGGGTGCATGCGCTGATCGCGGGCAGAGATCCTATTTGTGTCGCTGATGCGGGTGGAGCGGCAGCCGCGAGTGGTTTGGAGATCCTGTCCATGTCGTCGATGCGGGTGGAGCGACACCGATGCGTGTGGATCTGCTGTCTCGGGTGTGTCGGAGGAGCATGGGGGTGGGGGCGAGGTGGGGCATGGCCGGTTCTCTGCACTCGCGGGTTGGTAAGGGGAGCTCTGCAGGGGAGGCAAGGTGAGGCAGGGCACAGGTGAACTGGTGGGCCTAGTCTGGCAGTGACGGGCGAGGCGAGGGCGGTCGCACGGTCGCCCACAGTCCATTCTTAATTAGTAGTGGGGATAGGGATTTGTGTTTTATCTCTTTAATTTTTAAAACATTTGCCTTATAATTTTATATTCAACTAGGTGAGTGTCCGTGCGTTGCAACAGAAACATATAATACCACGATAACTTATATACAAAATGTGTGTTATACTGCTATGAGAAAAGGATTCATAATTCACTTGTGATCCTAGCCATACATAAATTTTGTTATTTTAATCTAGCTGTTTCACCATAACATTGCAACCATCAGTATCATGCAGACTTTGATATATGCCATTGGAGAACACGTCCCACACCTGCCGGAAGAAGTTCCCCCTCGTACATCATCAATCTTTAGGCACGCACCACCATACGTGCTTGCTTAAACAAAAATACATGTGTGTGTTTGCGAAGAGAATTAAAGGCAGGCCGGCACAAAAGGTACCCCAACGGTGGCGAGGATGACGAACTGGTGATTGTTGTCGGTCCTCCTCTGCATCACCTCCGGCGCCGAGATGAAGCCATAGTCCTTGGTATTGTAGTCGTCGAACGCGCGCGATAAGACGAGTACCGATGACTCTTGGCTGGGCTACCAAACAAAGTGCACCCTGGGCTCATCAGCGAGGTAGTACACCTAGCCGTTGCACCACTGGATGCACTACTCCTATACATACATCATGTTTGAGGACACTCACACAACGTCAGCAACGGCTGTCATCTCAGCGCACAAGAATTCATGGCCGGTCAGTAGCGACTTACGTGGCAGATTGGGCTTCAGGTGGACGATGAGCTGGACGGTGTGGTGGCACCGTCGTCGGATGCAGTGCCCAGAACAACCTGAGAGTCACCGACGTTGGCGACGACCATGAGGTCCCCCTGCTTGACGATAGACAGCGTGGTGCAGCTGCTTTGGACTGCGTCCAAGCGGCGGCTACGCTAGAGCTTGTTGTACACAGCGGCGCATGCGGCCATGTAGGACTGCTTCCAGAGGTCGAACTGGCAGTCACCAAGCTTCTTCTCATCATCAATGAGCGACGCCAACACAAGCGCCTCTTGCTAGTGGTGTTTGTTCAGGGTTTCCAAGTAAGAAACATGGATTCATCTTTGGTATTGGTTTATGAAAATGACTCACAAGTCAGATTGTATGTAACACCCCTGGTGTTACTGCTACTAAAACATGAGCATAACATCATAAGCATTGGCATTGCATATGTTTGACACACTTAGAGTGCATTCACTAGGCAAAAATTTCAAGCAAGTTGTATTGTTTTGGTGTTTTGCAAATAGAACCCTAGAATAGGATACTTAATCCTAAATAGGGATTAAGGGGGTAAAACATGACCCAACTTGAGAAAACCCAAAAGCTTTAGGGGAATAGTCATAAAATGCTCCCAAGAATGAATTTGAATCACATTTATACCTCTGGGATACCAAAAACCCTAATTGAGACCCTCGAAAACCCTAAATCCAAACCCTAGGGGCCTATGTGCAAAAACAGTGCACACTTGGACTAAAGTGTAAAAACTACAATGTTAAAGCATATAAAGTCATTTGGTTCACAAATGTGTGGACTTGTAAGCCAAATATTGGATTTTGGACTTAATTGCAAAATGGACCTCAATTGAGTTCTATACTAAGTCTGAAATTCAGTGTTGAGGGCTCAACTTTGGAGCTTTGTATCTTTCAAATTCTAGGGTTTTTGCCCTAGGTCACCACATCGAAATTGTAGACCAAACAAAGGAGAACAACTTTGCTTAAGAGAGTAAGCATAGTTGTTGAGAAGATATTAGAGATAATTAAGCCCAAAGTTGGACTGTCAGGCTGATGGAACTCTGAAATTCAGAATTTCATAGTAACAGAGCTAACTTTGGACTTGGATTCAACCTTGATCTAGTGCTCAACTAAGTTTAATCCCTATAGTCGAGTTGTAGCTGGTTTATAGCACTACAATATTGCTGCAGAGATCTGGACGAGTTGTCATTTGAATTTGGGAGGAAATGGAGCTCCAAGATGATCTGTCAGGTGCTCTGATGAGGTCTCGCCATAATATAGTGTCCCGATGTGGATCAGGCCGCCAGCACGGCAACTTCACCGCCGATGACCCATCTGCGCCGCGATTAGCGCCGGGGTCGGGATGATCGGGCGGCGAGCATCTCCGCACGAAGACCCTTTTGCTCCGGGTAAGATCGCCGTGGTGGAGAGCACTAACTCCGGCTGCCACGCGGCCACCCCTCCTTCCGGCCATGTCTGGTCACCGGCGCCGCTCTCCTCTGTTCGGCCACGCCATCACGGATTTGACTGCCTTACGGCCGCGGTTGAACGTGCCAAGCTCTAAGGGGAGTGCCGTGCTCGGTGCCATCGTTGATCGCCAGCTAGGGCCGGCAATGGTTATCACCGTGGCCGCGGTTGTGCTTCACACGCCTATAAATTCACCCTGTCCTTGCTCCCTTCGCTCAAATCAACCGAGCTCCGACCTTCGTCTCCAAATTGCGAAGCCATAGCCACCACTCCCGTCTCCGATTAGCCCCCCTAGCCGGAGAATCGCTGTTTGCCCCCAAATCGGTCTGCCGCACCGCAAGAACCGAGCTCGTCGTGGCCAGCACTGTTCAGGTCAGTTCATGCCGCCCTCTCCCTCGTTTGAGCACTCTCATAACTCTGTGATGCTTGCCGAACCACCAATTTGGACTGAGAGCTCACCAATCGCCAGGAACACGAGCAAAGGTCCTTAGCCTTCGCTGTTCTCGTGGGCAGGGCGGAGTAGGTCACCAACCGTGCAATTAACTTAGGGAAAATGCTCGGAGTAGGTCTAATTTGGTGTCCGCCGCTCAGGAACGCCAGTCATTGCCCCGTTAGGCCGATCTGCTAGCTCACCGAAGCTCCACTATGCTCACCGTCGTCGTGGACCTCCCCCTGCGAAGAATTAGAATATGGAGGGTTTATGTGCAAACCGTCAGTGACACAATGAAATAGTAAAAGAACTCGTTCCCAGTTAGCCAAAACCCCGAGGGCGTTTCTGCAAAATCCCCATCGCGGGCGCGGGCGCGCGCACTTCTGATGTGGTTGGGCCGTCCAGGACTAAATCAGGCCCAGTACTATTCACAGATTTCCCTTTTCTTTTTCTTCTAGAGCCAAATAAATTCTAGAAAATGGTAGAAAAATCCTAAAAATGTCAAACTAATTTTCCTAGATTCCTTATTTTTCATAGTATTTAATAAAAATAATTTTATGATTTTTAGATTAAATAAGGAATTTTGGAGTGTTTAAAGTAGCTTAAAACATTAGTTCTGGATTTTAGAAAATAGATAATAAGTCCAAAAATGCCCAAACTTTTATATGAGCTCTACACATTATTTAGAAGCCTTGGGTAGAGTTTGGTTTGATTTGGACCTTATTTGATACTTAGAACCCAAAACCCCCACCCCTGCCCTTTGAACTCCTTTACTTACTCCGGAAACCCTAAGTTCTCGGAGTTCCGTGAAGGAAAGTTGTATTCAAGACTTTAGATAATAATTTCTTATTATCTTTGCACTCTCATGAGCATTACATGGCATTCATTCTTATATATACCTATATGGTTATATTTAGAAAATGAAGAAGAAGTCGAAGTAACCGAAGAGAAGACACCACCACCTTCGGAATCTCAGGCAGGAAATTGTTTCTACTTTGATATCTGCGGATCCGAGCCTGACTCACCTATCAACGAAGGCAAGCCCCGGTGCATTTGCCACCTTCCTTGATGTTTTTAAAATCTTTCTCACTTGCTTGATGCATTAGGTGATAGGAGTTGATTGATAAAAACAATTCCTGCATTAACTTCCTTGAATTTGATTACCTTCCTTGATCACCCATTTTACAAAAGATTTTGATGCTTAGCTTTGCTTTAGAAAAACAAAATGTTTTGTTTTTACAAAAAGATGATGTGGCAAAAGTGGGTGGGATGTTTTCAAAAATAAAACTTGATGGTGGATCCATCACGGTCGTGATGGGTTCAACATCGGAAAAGATGTACCTCTGCTTTGGTACCAAACTTTGGGTTTGAAATGATTAAGCTGAGACCGGGCGGGTGACTTGCACGAGAAAGGAGTCTCGGTGTGGTGTCTCCATCTGAGTCGATTAAGGACCGTGTCGATGTAGGCCTGCTGACCGAGGACCCTTTAACTGGTCACATGCCTCATCATGGGTAAGACTTGCCTCGGTCAGACTAAGGCCAGAATAAGATAACACGGAATGGGCGTGGAGCGGTGGTGAGAGTAGCGTGTACCCTCCGTAGCAAGAGGCTGGATGGTGGTGTATCTGTGCTCTCGGTTCGCGTGAACCTGATCTGGTCTTAAGAACCTCGGTGGCGGGTTGACATATGCAAGGGTTAAGTGCTACATATGTCGTATGATTGGAGATCCTCAGCTGAGTATAATCGATTTGGATCGCCGTACCTTTGCGGTTATGAAGACTTGGTCACTGACTTATACGTAGCAATCCAGTAAAGATGAAAGGTTTGTTAAGAAATTGGCTAGTGCAGGTCAAGTGATTGAACTAGGGTAGAAAGAACTCTAGTTGTAGGTAATTTTACTTAACTTGACAAATAAAACTGGATTTTTAAGGATCCACTTTTAGTAAGCATTTCTGCAAAACAGAGTCTTTGATTATTGAGAAGCCTTACCTTGACTACCTTAACCAGCATACCCTTGAGAGTCTTTTCTTTAGTCGGGTAAGACTTGCTGAGTAATTCCATACTCAGGGTTTTATTCCCTGTTGTTTTTAGGTGAGGAAGCGACAAATTTTTGTTGCTTCTGTTCTAAGGTGGTACCAAAGGAAGAACGCCAGGAATGAAGTGCGGGAGGAAAGGATCCTCCATTAGAACTTTTGTTTAAAACTTATCGGGAGGAGTTTTGCCTCCCTTGGTATGTGTAATAATATTACTCTGCACTCCTAGGATTTATTCTGGTCTGTACATATTCAACTTGATCTTACTTGAAAATAAAGGTAAGTTTATGTAATTGCTTTCGCGTTCTCGTAACTCTAATGCTTGTAATGTCTGCGTGACGGGTGAAACGCTCTTGGGAAAGGTAAGAAAAGCAGATACCGAACTTGTCAAGTGATTCAGGGGCACCTACAGGGTTGTCTGAGGTCCGTTGGACAAGGACAACTGTAGGTGGGCCTAATTACTTGGGAGGTTCCGTCACAGCTGGTATCGGAGCGAAGCCCTTCTCTGCAGATATTATGAGGCATCTTCAAAAGGATTTTCTAAAGACTTATCTAGAAAATCTCTTCCCTTCTTACCTAAGTATTTCTGAAGAGTTTATATTAAAGACCAGATAGTAAGAGTGCAACATATAGAAGGTGTGAATCAACTAAGGTTGATTCTGTAATTACACATGCATCATGCTAAGAATTATGCTAATAAAATTTCCCCCCTTAGAAAAATGCCGCCGCGCACCAGAAAGACCGCGTGCAAATCTACTAGACCCATTGGCGTACCCCGCCATTAACTTGCCCCAAGACATGAAGAAAGTAGCAGTGGTAGCAACGATCCTAACGGGGATCTGGAAGCACAAGTCGAACAACTTCAATCAGAACTCCATCACAGGAATGATCTATGGGTCGCGGATGGTGAAAGAATAAACAAATTGAGAGCAGCCATCCGCTACTTGCAAGACCAACTCGCGAAACAAGATCTAGCGCTCGATTGGGCGGTTAACTCTCGTCCACTCGCCTGAGCTAAGGAAGCCAAAGCTCGAGCCCGCGTGGAGGAGCTTAGCTCAGCCATGGATAACTTGCAGGTCTATTATAATACACTACATGAAGAAGTTCATGTGTTGTATTCACAACTGCACCCAAACGTCCCTGCGGATCCTGTCAGGATGGAAGCCGGACCTTCTCATGTAGCGGGAGAAGCACTTGATGGTGAACTGGACCTTTTCAGGCCCCCTCCCTCTATGAAGTTGGTTGACGAATGGTCTTCTCCGCCTGACAGTGAAGCTACCAAAAGTGAAAAGAAGTGGCTTATCAAGTGCCCGTAACATTGGACGGACGGGACTTTCCTACTAATATGATTGTCCTGAAAGGCCAAGACATAGATGTCATCTTGGGCATGAACTGGTTAGCCTAGCATAAAGCAATTCTCAACCCTGATCTGAGAACCATCAGGTTGAGTTATGGCCAATATAGAGTTGGTAACTTGATTTCCTAAACCCAAGATTAGGCTATATTCGTATTTAGTGAACCGTGATCCGACCCAAAGTTGAATTTTCCGTTATCACTCCATGACCAAACACATACAAATAAATGCCTAGATAATTTCTTTGTCGGACCTAAAGTGTACCTGGACTTCAAACAAGGATCTCAAGTCATGTCTCCTTTTAGCACCATTCTCCAGTTCAGCTGATGCAGGTTGAGGTCTCTATTGTATTTGGCCTCTCCTTGCGGATCGCCATGTTGCTTTATTAACCCAACCTAGGAAAGACATGTCCGACCATTTTCTTGAATTTGATGCCTTTGGTTTCTTCATATCTATCGAAGGCATACCAACTTAAGCCTTGACCTTGTGATCTCTGCAATGGCATAGAAATATGCTTGGGGCTGAATTAACAGTCTCCCATCGTACTTCTTTCATCAAGTTTAGATTATGGCCATGCCTTGTTCATTTCATCGGGCCATGATCTATTTGGCGCTCTACTTGTAACCATCTTTACTGGTGGAGTATCTCTTTGTATATTGTCACCCTTGCCCAATCCATTAGTGTCACGCGAGATTTCTTATTGGTTATGTCTAGCAATGGTGTTAGGACTAAAACCGATGGCACCGCGATGAAACCGAGGGCCTCCTGTGGATGTACACACATGGTTGCGCTACTTGGCACCCGTTGGTATCACCGTTAATAATCATAATCCATTATTAGACTATATCGATATGTTATCTTTGCGCAAATTGTTCTTACCACGTGAGATTCATTATTGGTGCCTGTTTTGTAATGGTGTCATGGTTAAGAACTTATGGTACTGCGGCGAAACTGAGAGCCTCCTGTGAATGTGCACACAAGATTTTGCTGCTTGGCGCATGCCAGTATCGAGGTCTCTAGTCATGATCCATTATAGAATTACACTGATGTGTTATCTTCCATTGATCTTTCCTTGAAACAATTTCTATGTTGTTTGTAAAGAGATCAAGCAACATCTGTCATTTTCGTTGGATCAAAAGAGCATACCACTTTCATGTGTGGTCTTATTTCTTTTGATCTTGGTAGTGACTACTCATATAAGTTCCCTTTACATCCTTTGTGTAAAGGTAAAGCCTTGGAGCTTTTTAGTGTTGGAAAACAACTGATTAGCTCTCAAAATAGAGATCTGTTTCCCCTGCTACTAAAATGCAGGAGTTTGTTCATTCGCTCTCTTATTTAATCCATGTATTCCCTAACCAAGTGGATAATTCATCTCGCATGAGAAAAACGGATGAACAACTTGACCAAATAAATTTTTACCCACATATATAATCTCTTATTAACAAAGAGTGAACTCTCAACCCCTTGGCATACCAATGGTACTGAGAGGATATGCTTAATGTCAAAAGGAGTTCAACAAGTTGGTTTTGACTAACTTGTAACTGCCCAATGAACGAAGGCTGAGTCTAGAGATCGTTTTATCGAGTTGTCTAAACTCACTTTGGTTCAACCCACCCTAAAGAAAGTACTTACCAAAATCAAATTAAGTCGACCAGTAACCACTTAATTATCGTTCCAGTCGTGCCTCGACCGCCTCACGCGTGCTTTTCCTGCGTGTGTGATCATGCCGATCCATGACTAGTGCTGGATAAAATGGATTGGTTGCAAAGTCCGCATCTACAGATCTCTCCGCTGGTGATTTTCTTGAATCTATATCACCTTTCGTGAGCTTGGATTCCCTGGCTAACACGAGTTGACCGTGATGTTATTCGACATTCACACCCGTCTCGTGTGCTATGAATTTACTGTTACCACTTGTTGGTAAACCTCTTTCTGTGTGTTTTACCCAAGAGGGTGCATCTGATTCGGTTTGGGTAAAATTGCATAATTGCCGCCCGCCCAACAGACTCAGATAGTACAGTGTCATCAGAAGAAGCAAATTGCACACATGGAACCTTATGTGTTCTTTTAGCTGACATCGTCTCTATTGGTGGGCAAAGATGAAAATTGAAATTGCACGCTATGTGGCTAGATGTGACACTTGTAAATGTGTCAAGGCCATATAAATGAAGACTGTTGGTCCATTACAATCTTTACCTATCCCAACATGGAAATGGGAAGATATTAGTATGGACTTTATTGTGGGATTGCCCAGGACCGCAAAAGGGTATGACTCTATCTGGGTTATTGTTGATCGGCTCACAAAAATTGCTCATTTTCTGCCAGTCAAGACAGATCACCCAGTTACTGTCTATGCCCAATTGTACATTGCTCGGTGTTTCGAAGACGATAGTGTTAGATCGTGAATCGCAATTCGTGTCCAAATTTTGGGAAGAACTTCATAAATCTCTGGGTACTAAATTGCTCCACAGCTCCGCCTATCACCCTCAAACCAGTGGGCAGACTGAGAGGGTAAATCAGATACTGGAAGATATGCTACGACACGTGTTCTAGAATTCCCACAAAAATGGGATGAATGTTTGCCGTTAGCGGAGTTCTCATATAATAATAGCTATCAAGAAAGCATCAAGATGGCACCCTTTGAAGCTTTATATGGACGACGATGTCGTACTCCGCTAAATTGGTCTGAACCTGGTGAAAGGTACTTCTTCAGGCCTGATGTGGTGAAAGAGACCGAAGAAAGAGTTCAAAGAATAATTCATAATTTGAAGAAAGCTCAAGCTCGTCAGCAGAGTTATGCAGACAAACGGCGAATGCCCTTATATTTCCTTGAGGGAGACTATGTCTACCTAAAAGTTTCGCCAATGAAGGGGGTATCACGTTTCTGGGTTAAAGGAAAGCTTGCACCCCGGTACATTGGTCCTTTCCCTATACTTGAGCAATGTGGACCAGTGGCATACCGACTCCAATTACCCGAAACCTTGTCTGTTGTGCATAATGTGTTCCACGTGTCACAATTGAAGAAGTGTCTTCGGGTTCCCGATCGAACCATTGAAGTGACATATGTTGTCCTTGAACCAGACTTAACATATTCCGAACATCCTATTCAAGTCTTGGATCAAAAGGACAGGATTACCCGAAGAAAAACTCTCAAGTTTTATAAGATACAGTGGAACCAACATTCCGAAGATGAGGCTACATGGGAAACTCAAGATTTTTTTAGATAAGAATTTCCCAGGCTTTTTAGCCTCTTGTAATTTGTAAAGCATGTATAGCTGCTGTAATAAAGGAGTAAATTCCCAAACCACCTCTGCCTTGTACCAAGAATAAGGAAATAAAGACGTGATGCGTTTCCTTTACCATTACTTACCCTAGGACTTTTAATCTCGGGACGAGATTCTTTTATGGGGGGAAGGATGTAACACCCCTGGTGTTACTGCTACTAAAACTTGAGCATAACATCATAAGCATTGTCATTGCATATGTTTGACACACTTAGAGTGCATTCACTAGGCAAAAATTTCAAGCAAGTTGTATTGTTTTGGTGTTTTGCAAATAGAACCCTAGAATAGGATACTTAATCCTAAATAGGGATTAAGGGGGTAAAACATGACCCAACTTGAGAAAACCCAAAAGCTTTAGGGGAATAGTCATAAAATGCTCCCAAGAATGAATTTGAATCACATTTATACCCCTGGGATACCAAAAACCCTAATTGAGACCCTGGAAAACCCTAAATCCAAACCCTAGGGGCCTATGTGCAAAAACAGTGCACATTTGGACTAAAGTGTAAAAACTACAATGTTAAAGCATATAAAGTCATTTGGTTCACAAATGTGTGGACTTGTAAGCCAAATATTGGATTTTGGACTTAATTGCAAAATGGACCTCAATTGAGTTCTATACTACGTCTGAAATTCAGTGTTGAGGGCTCAACTTTGGAGCTTTGTATCTTTCAAATTCTAGGGTTTTGCCCTAGGTCACCACATCGAAATTGTAGACCACACAAAGGAGAATAACTTTGCTTAAGAGAGTAAGCATAGTTGTTGAGAAGATATTGGAGATAATTAAGCCCAAAGTTGGACTGTCAGGCTGATGGAACTCTGAAATTCAAAATTTCAGTGTAACAGAGCTAACTTTGGACTTGGATTCAACCTTGATCCAGTGCTCAACTAAGTTTAATCCCTATAGTCGAGTTGTAGCTGGTTTATAGCACTACAATATTGCTGCAGAGATCTAGGCGAGTTGCCATTTGAATTTGGGAGGAAATGGAGCTCCAAGATGATCTGTCAGGTGCTCTGATGAGGTCTCACCATGGTACAGTGTCCCGATATGGATCAGGTCGCCAGCACGGCAACTTCACCGCCGACGACCCATTCGCGCCGCGATTAGCGCCGGGGTCGGGATGATCGGGCGGCGAGCATCTCCGCGCGAAGACCCTTTTGCTCCGGGTGAGATCGCCGCGGTGGAGAGCACTAACTTCGGCTGCCACGCGACCACCCCTCCTTCCGGCCATGTCTGGTCACCGGCGCCGCTCTCCTCTGTTCGGCCACGCCATCACGGATTTGACTGCCTTACGGCCGCGGTTGAACATGGCAAGCTCTAAGGGGAGTGTTATGCTCGGTGCCATCGTTGATCGCCAGCTAGGGCCGACAATGGTTATCACCGTGGCCGCGGCTGTGCTTCACGGCGCCTATAAATTCACCCCGTCCTCGCTCCCTTCGCTCAAATCAACCGAGCTCCAACCTTCATCTCCAAATTGCGAAGCCATAGCCACCACTCCCGTCTCCGATTAGCCCCCCTAGCCGGAGAATCGTTGTTTGCCCCCAAATCGGTCCGCCGCACCGCAAGAACCGAGCTCGTCGTGGCCAGCACCGTTCAGGTCAGTTCATGCCGCCCTCGCCCTCGTTTGAGCACTCTCATAACTCTGTGATGCTTGTCGAACCACCAATTTGGACTGAGAGCTCACCAATCGCCAGGAACATGAGCAAAGGTCCTTAGCCTTCGCTGTTCTCGTGGGCAGGGCGGAGTAGGTCACCAACCGTGCAATTAACCTAGGGAAAATGCTCGGAGTAGGTCTAATTTGGTGTCCGCCGCTCGGGAAAGCCAGCCATTGCCCCGTTAGGCCGATCTGCTAGCTCACCGGAGCTCCACCGTGCTCACCGTCGTTGTGGACCTCCCCCTGCGAAGAATTAGAATATGGAGGGTTTATGTGCAAACCGTAAGTGACACAATGAAATAGTAAAAGAACCTGTTCCCAGTTAGCCAAAACCCCGAGGGTGTTTCTGCAAAATCCCCACCGCGGGCGCGGGCGCGCGCACTTCTGCTGTGGTTGGGCCGTCCTGGACTAAATCAGGCCTAGTACTATTCACAGATTTCCCTTTTCTTTTTCTTCCAGAGCCAAATAAATTCTAAAAAATGGTAGAAAAATTCTAAAAATGTCAAACTAATTTTCCTAGATTCCTTATTTTTCATAGTATTTAATAAAAATAATTTCATGATTTTTAGATTAAATAAGGAATTTTGGAGTATTTAAAGTAGCTTAAAACATTAGTTCCGGATTTTTAGAAAATAGATAATAAGTCCAAAAATGCCCAAACTTTTTATATGAGCTCTACACATTATTTAGAAGCCTTGAGTAGAGTTTGGTTTGATTTGGACCTTATTTGATACTTAGAACCTAAAACCCCCACCCCTGCCCTTTGAACTCCTTTACTTACTCCAGAAACCCTAAGTTCTCGGAGTTCCGTGAAGGAAAGTTGTATTCAAGACTTTAGATAATAAATTCTTATTATCTTTGCACTCTCATGAGCATTACATGGCATTCATTCTTATATATACCTATATGGTTATATTTAGAAAACGAAGAAGAAGTCGAAGTAACCGAAGAGAAGACACCACCACCTTCGGAATCTCAGGCAGGAAATTGTTTCTACTTTGATATATGCGGATCCGAGCCTGACTCACCTATCAACGAAGGCAAGCCCTGGTGCATTTGCCACCTTCCTTGATGTTTTTAAAATCTTTCTCACTTGCTTGATGCATTAGGTGATAGGAGTTGATTGATAAAAACAATTCCTGCATTAACTTCCTTGAATTTGATTACCTTCCTTGATCACCCATTTTACAAAAGATTTTGATGCTTAGCTTTGCTTTAGAAAAACAAAATGTTTTGTTTTTACAAAAAGATGATGTGGCAAAAGTGGGTGGGATGTTTTCAAAAATAAAACTTGATGGTGGATCCATCACGGTCGTGATGGGTTCAACATCGGAAAAGATGTACCTCTGCCAGGTACCAAACTTTGGGTTTGAAATGATTAAGCTGAGACCGGGCGGGTGACTTGCACGAGAAAGGAGTCTCGGTGTGGTGTCTCCATCTGAGTCGATTAAGGACCGTGTCGATGTAGGCCTGCTGACCGAGGACCCTTTAACTGGTCACATGCCTCGTCATGGGTAAGCCTTGCCTCGGGCAAACTAAGGCCAGAATAAGATAACACAGAATGGGCGTGGAGCGGTGGCGAGAGTAGCGTGTACCCTCCGTAGCAAGAGGCTGGACGGTGGTGTATCTGTGCTCTCGGTTCGCGTGAACCTGATCTGGTCTTAAGAACCCCGGTGGCGGGTTGACATATGCAAGGGTTAAGTGCTACATATGTCGTGTGATTGGAGATCCTCATATGAGTATAATCGATTCGGATCGCCGTACCTTCGCGGTTATGAAGACTTGGTCACTGACTTATACGTAGCAATCCAGTAAAGATGAAAGGTTTGTTAAGAAATTGGCTAGTGCAGGTCAAGTGATTGAACTAGGGTAGAAAGAACTCTAGTTGCAGGTAATTTTACTTAACTTGACAAATAAAACTGGATTTTTAAGGATCCACTTTTAGTAATCATTTCTGCAAAACAGAGTCTTTGATTATTGAGAAGCCTTACCTTGACTCCCTTAACCAGCATACCCTTGAGAGTCTTTTCTTTAGTCGAGTAAGACTTGCTGAGTAATTCCGTACTTAGGGTTTTATTCCCCGTTGTTTTTAGGTGAGGAAGCGACAAATTTTTGTTGCTTCTGTTCTAAGGTGGTACCAAAGGAAGAACGCCAGGAATGAAGTGCGGGAGGAAAGGATCCTCCATTAGAACTTTTGTTTAAAACTTATCGGGAGGAGTTTTTGCCTCCCTTGGTATGTGTAATAATATTACTCTGCACTCTTAGGATTTATTCTGGTCTGTACATATTCAACTTGATCTTACTTTAAAATAAAGGTAAGTTTATGTAATTGCTTCCGCATTCTCATAACTCTGATGCTTGTAATGTCTGTGTGACGGGTGAAACGCTCTTGGGAAAGGTAAGAAAAGTAGATACCGAACTTGTCAAGTGATTCAAGGGCACCTACAGGGTTGTCTGAAGTCCGTTGGACAAGGACAACTGTAGGTGGGCCTAATTACTTGGGAGGTTCCGTCACATTGTAACACCCAAAATCCAAAGCATGTGATTTAAGAAAATCATTTAGAGAAAAAATAAAATAAATAATAATAAATAAAGTAACTAAATAAATAGATAAATATATATATGCATATCATGCTGAATTTTTTTATGTGATGCATTTTATTTAAATAAAGGAATCATAATTTAAAATTTGAATTCAAATTATAAATGAGAATATAAAACAGAAAATGAGTAAAAGGAAAGGAAATTTTAATAAAGTCAATTATTCCTTCCATAACTAAATAATAGGAGGAAGAATAAATAATAATATTGCAAACAATGGAAGTCGTATTCACACTAGGAGTATGTTTGATATTTGAAAATCTGAAATTCAAAACAGGAATTTAAATTTAGTTTGAATACTTGAATTTGAAAATAGAAAAAGAAAAATGGAAAAGAAAAAGGGAAACCATCTGTATTGGGCCACGCGGAGCTGGAATTCGGCCCATTCCCTTCTTCCTCTCGTGCGCACGCCGGCCCACTCTGCAACCGCGCTGCCACTGCCCCGACAGGTGGGCCATACCTGTCTGCCTCTCCGTGCATGCTTTCTCAGTCGGAGTCACAGTCGGGTGGGGCCTCTGCGCCTGGGCTGGCTATCGCCCGCGCGCTCCGCTGACTGTGGGCCCAAGGTGTCGGAGCGTTCTCCCCTACTCCGCGCGAGCGGCGTCATAGCTCAACTACCTACGCCAAACTCATCGGGGCCGTTACAGCCATCCAGACCCCTCCCATTAGCATATATCCACCAGTCGCGACCCCCTGCCTCCTCGTTTCATCGCACTTGTGCTAGAACCGAGCGCCAACGCCATTGCGGGGAAGAACTAAGAGCAGGGAGTACCCGCCAATGCCGACCTCGTCCCCAACCGGCGTTCGAGGTTCCATGGAGGGCCTAGGAGCTTCACTGCGTTACTTGGAGGGCGCTCGTGGCCGGGGAAGGAAGAATCGACCACTGGGGCGACCGGAATTCGTCACCGTGCACGAGATCCGCCGCACGTCGTGAGTGGGGTTTGTAACTTCTTGAATCACTGTGAGCAACCCTCGACGAAACCCTGTCGTTACCCGCTTCTTGTTACCGCGTTTAGATCAGAGTTTAGACATTGGAATTGGGGCTTGGGGAAACCCCAGCCATGGCGCCGCCGTCGGGTTTGGGCACCACCGGAGATAGGCGTCGGGGGTGGAAGAGAACCCATGGCCGTGGGATCAAGCCGGAACGACCAGGATTAGGTTACGGGTAGCGACTTGACTTGGGTTTTTGTGGTCCGTTGATCGCTGATCTATGGGACGCGATGTGATGTCACCTAAAATCAAAGTTGGGTCATAGATCGTGGATCCTGCAGTTCGCGTGCCTACTGGGGCTCGGATCTAATCTGGGCCACGGAATTCTAATCGTGCAGCTAGGAAATGGTTGTACCCCTTCGGTCGGTGCAGAATAACAAAAGAGCCCCTCTATAACCTGGAAAACAACCCGCAGTCTCGGCCTATGTATAGATCATCACAAACTTGCCAAGTTTTTCTCGGTTTAGTCTCCACAGACTTTTGAAATAGGAGTTGCAGTCCAGGACTATTATTTAAGTTCAAACTAAATATGAGAATCGATTTTTAAGCATAAAAATAAATAAAGGACTTGAGAAATTCATAACTCCCTCATATTAGCTCCAAATTGATCCATTCCAGTTGCATTAAATTCATATTAATATTGTTTATCATCTAGTAACTTTATTTTATTATGAAACATATGGTTAAAATTATGCACTTAATTTGTTTTATATCTAACACTTAATTCTTCATAAAATCATAACTCCTTAACCGTAACTCCGAATTTAGTGGTTCTCGAACCTACGACCTCATAACAACTCATAGAATATTCTTACGTTGTTTGTTCTCATGGTTGGTGTACTGTTATGTTTATGTACTCCTTGCCAATTTGTATGTAATGCTACAAGTAGCAGTGAGGTCACGAGAAACCCGAAGACCAATTTGGTGAAAGTATCTGGGAATCTCAAGTCTAAGGCAAGTTGTGCCCTTGATCACTTAACCTAATAATATTCCTGTTAATCACTATGACATGCTTAGGTTAATTTGATGGGACCTAATAGGTATCCCTAGTATTGTTGTCCCACACATTGCAAACAAAAGAACTATTGGGTAGATTTGCTATTGCTCTACCTGGTTTTGGGAAATTAATGTTATATTATGATCATGTTCCAATTTTGTTGTTCTTTTTATTATTGTTCATGATAAGATCATCATGTTAATTGGAACATGGAGAACCACCCGGGAAAATAGTGTTACCACAAGGTAGTATGGGACGCCCTTGGCTGACTAATTAGGAAAGCTAGTGGAGGACTACCTTACCCGAAAGGGTCAAGAGCGGTAGAGGAGCTGCGTATAGAGAGGTTCTCGGGCTGATCATGCTGCGATGGCTTTTTGGACAAGTGATTCCTATATTGCCCTTCTCAGAAACTGTAGCAGGTTTTCTGAACTAGTGGAACTTTGTAAAGGCCTCGTAGTGCTACCCTGCCTCGTCTCCTCGACAGAGATGAATGGGAAGTCGCGATCCCTTGGCAAATAGGTGTGGCGGAACCGCCCGAATTATTCCAACTTAAGTGCCTGAATCCCGCCTTAGAGGCTAGACCACACTTAAATAGGAATAAATCGTCAGTCCCTCGGATCTAGTCCGATAAAGCCACTTAACCAGGATCGAATACCACTAGCTCACACAAAGGTGAGGCACAGAGAAATACAATAAAACATAATACCACAAATTTAATAAGTATCATTAGTGATTACATTATCGGAGTTTCAGAAATAATAACCAAATTTTTTAATGCAGCGGAAATAACTAACGGAGAAAACCGAGTAACATGGCGAAGCCTGGCCACGCTACTCCTCCTGGTCCTCTCCTGCGGAAGCAGTAACCCACTCGACCGTCTATCCCGGTGGCAGGGATGGAGGCCAAGTCACACCATCAACCAAATTAAGGAGGTACCTGCAAAAATTATGCCACAAGCAAGGCTGAGTATACTAATACTCAGCTAGACTTACCCGGTGTGAGGAGTCTACTCCTCTACCTCTAGACATGCAGCTGTTTGGCTGAGGGGTTTGGTTTGCCAAAAGCACTAGCTGAGTCTAAAATCAAGTTTTAGTTTTTCAAGTTTTAGTATGATCCTTTTAAAACTAGATGAGTACCTAGCTATTCATACATGGTATCAAACATTTTATCAATCAAAATCTTTTGCCAGTCACCTCATTTCCACTTATTACTCAATGCAGTACAATGGATCAAGCAGTCTCATTACCTGCGAGAAGCAGACGATTCGAATCGAGTTTTTATCCTTGCAAGGTAAACTTAAACACACGACGTGGCGAGGCACTCCGTCCCCACACACATCAACCGTCCCCATCGATTCCCCATCAACAGAACAGGGCTCACCGCCTTGGCGTACAATGCCTCACCGACCCCGACTGCCGTCGTGCAGTGACCGCACTTGTACCCACCATAACCGGAATGGGAGACCACGTCTCAGGTCGCGTGAGGGGCAAAGTCTGCTGCCAGGTTCACTCAGGTACTAGGCTTACCGATTTACCATATTTCTCGGCATGTGCTTAGTACGTTCAAACACTTGACACAGGTATCCACACGTTAATCCTTATTCCAATTTCATCTCGTAGACCACACATCCCCATGGATCCGTGTCCACAGACCATCATTATTTCGATATGAAAAGTGGATACAATCAATTCCTGACCTCGCACGAGTGCTAGAAAAATCACTCGACTTCTACCGAGATCCCTAATTAGCAAAGCAGCTACTCGACCTAGCATACTAGTATCCATCTCAAAGGGAATCCTGAGTTCATGCAACTAGGGTTTCAGTCAACTCCTACACTTAAGTGCACAGTACAAGCCTACAAATATTAAGTGCAGTAAAATAACATATATATAACGGTTATGCATAAAACCGGGGCTTGCCTTTAATTTAACACCTAGATAGTGTTTGTTGGGGGAGGTACTCGTTTGGCGAGCATCCACTGGTTATGTCCATCCTTCTTTGGGGTCATCCACCAATTGCATCTTGTGGTTGGCACCACGTCAGTTGCTCGATCGGCATCTCTCGGTCCTAAATGAGATGCAAGATGCATATGGATGAATATGGTGAAAAATATCACAAGATATACAATACATGGTAGCGAACTAAACACCAATTAGTAAGACACTGCAACGACTATACGCAAGTGCTAGCTATTCGTACATTATCAACATTCATCATTAACACCTAACAAGACCACATTTTGTATATTCACACAACACAACTACGACAACACAAGTACACGTATTTATTTAACTTTCTACGGCTTTTCCTTAGTTCTTCTATTTATCACACAAAAGCATCACCGACCACACAAGTCCAACCAAGACAACGTAAGTTTGAATACGACATAGATATTAATAACTACGGAACTCCTATCCACCCTCAACTACAGCAAGCAAGTACATTAATCATGGAACACATGTCAACCTAAGTTTAGCCATTACAATTCTATATCCGTTAAGTGCTAACTAAGCATTTTTAGTCAAAGGGGTGAACTAACAATTAATTGAGCACATGCAGATTTTTAGGACAGCAGTACAACAATTACTAGTTTTAATCATATCTCGTCAAATATTAATCCAAAAATAGCAAACTAGGATTTTCTGGAAAGCTTAAAAAATGCTCCAACTTTGGTATTGTCATTACAACATGATTCAGCACTTAGCAAGGTCAAAACGTGCTAATACAACAGCGCTGTCCAGATTTGGACAGATTCAGACCTGTGACTTTAAAAATCCATAACTAAAGATTCAGACATCCAAACAAATTGATCCTAGACTTTCTAGAAAGCTAATGAAGTGTTCTGCAAATTATTTATAAACATCTCTGGCTGGTTTAATAAGTATCAATGGTAAAATACACTATGAAGGTTGTGCTGTCCCGAATTAGACAGATTCAGTCTTCACACTTTAAACATCCATAACTTAATCTTCAGACCACCAAAAATAGTGATCGAAGACTTTTTGGAAAGCTTCGCAAAATCACTACATAACTTTTATAATTACCAAGAAGTGATTCTAGGTTTAATCAACTCAAACATTACATTTTTCGAAATCTGTTCTGACAGAACACAGCATCCAGTTTGTAAAATTCATAACTCTTAAGATATCAGGTATATGGTTGTGAAATTTTAACACAAGCAAGATAAGATAAGCACCTACAACTTTCTTATAATGACCTTGAACAGATTGTAACATTAACTTAAGCAAATAGTGTAGTTTCTGAAATCTGTACAGAAAGTGGACAAATTCAGTTACTGAATTTGTAAAAAGCATAACTCCTAAACTGTCAGGCCTATGGCTGTCAAATTTTAACAAAAGTAAGATAATAGAGTTATCTACAACTTTCTTGTGATCACCAATAACTTATTTCAACATTAACTTAAGCAACCATTGCAATTTCTGAAATCTGTTCAGAAATTCGACAGATTCAGGTGCTGGGCTTGTGAAACTGAAATCTGTACAGAAAGTGGACAGATTCAGTTACTGAATTTGTAAAAAGCATAACTCCTAAACTGTCAGGCCTATGGCTGTCAAATTTTAACAAAAGTAAGATAATAGAGTTATCTACAACTTTCTTGTGACCACCAATAACTTATTTCAACATTAACTTAAGCAACCATTGCAATTTCTGAAATCTGTTCAGAAATTCGACAGATTCAGGTGCTGGGCTTGTGAAAAGCACAACTCCTAAACGATCAGGTTTATGGCTGTCAAATTTTAGTACAAGCAAGATAATCATGTTATCTACAACTCTTCTATATGACTTTTCTACAGAAAACATGATTTGGTTTATCAAACAAACAGCACAACGAAAACAATGCGTGCAGCCCAAAACAGCAATCAATAAATTCCAGCTTCTATATAATTCAAGAATTGCCGCATTCTAGAGACTTGAATCATTCTAGCACTTTACCATTTCTTAGAGTTAAATTAATTAAATGAGGACTAACAAGTAAACTTACAAATTTTATCCAATTCATTTAGTGCACTAAAATTACTACAACCAATTAACAACACATTCTTCACGGTAATCACCCAACAATTTGCGTTTTAAATTAGACATCACATGAGCACTACTACTTTTTACCCGCGATCATAACCATACGCATTTAGACTACAACAAGTAATTCATCATAACTACGAGCTTAACCAAAGCCATCTAACAAGTTGATTAACCAAAGGAATGACATAGCCCGCCATTCGACATACACGTCAGCTTGCCTATTATTAACGCAATCCGAGACACCACATATATATATATCACAATCACTTACGCCATCGACTCTTACTTAACATGAGTTGGCTAACGCAGTATAAGACTTAGCAAACCATTTTAGACATTGTAAATCGAAACATGGGTTGAAGCAGGTTAATTAGTTTTTCTTAACCATTTCTCCACTCGAATTAGTTAACACACAAGTCACTAAACACCATATTTTAGGAGGTCTAACATAGAGACATTAAAACATGGCATAAAACTCCATAAGACTTACACTGGCTACTGAAGGACCTAAAGCACTTAGGTGCATATGTTATCGGATTGTTCTTCAATTTTAACCAGGACCGACTTATGAATGCTACTTGCTTCCAATAATTCTTGGGCTGCGATAACGCTCATATAAGACCTCTAATCAACCAACAAGATATTTATTTATCCCATGGACATGAAATGTATTGATTGATAAAGCAAAGCATCACATTGCCATACCACAAAAATCATGACAACACCGATAGAGGCTATCAACTAACCGTTTAAAAAAATACTAAACTTACTTCTCGCTTCGCCACTACACCACCCTTTAGTCACATGACCATCGGGAGCATCCTTCACACGATTATACAATAGCAACCTACACGTCGGGTTACACAATACATACATCTTTTCTTCGTTGCGAGAATAACCATATGACGGCATATACCCGCACACCTCAAACAAATATCTTACGCCACCATCACTATAATACACCACGGCACACACGCACATACGTGTACTAATTCAATCCTCATATAACTTGTATTTCCAGACTTACTCATCACATAAAACAAATACGACACATTTGTTTACCAAAACATGAATGCGATCTTGCCACTGCATATAACCAAAACATTTTATACCCACATATAGTCAAACACCAATATACACCACATCGACCAAAACGTAATTAGACAAACTACAATTCGCACACATCAACAACCTCTTGTTCTCTATTCGCAAATGCGATCCTACCAACGTGTATAGCCGAAACATATTACACACATCCACATATATATACATGCACTGCCCGACATCAATCAAAGCATACGTATTATAAACTATAAATCAATCAACCTGAACGAGTCGTGACTAGGCGCATGGGCTGCCCACATGGCTCGGCATTCCATCGAACGGCAAGGCGCGAAGCGCGGCGTCGACCACTAGCTGCGATTAGACACAAAAATTTGTTGACGACAGTTCATCGAACATCATAAACGCCGGAAAAACAGCGAGGACAATAGGGTTCTCACCGAGGGTCGACGACATCGCGGACGGGGCTGCGCAGCGCAATGCTTCCCATGGGAATTTTGTCGAACACCTACGACGCGTCGATGTTGTGGGGCTACATGGAAGACTCGACTACGAGGATTGCGTTGCAGAGGGCTGGGCGCGTTCACATGGGGGCAACCGAGGCAGGGAGGGGCGAGCTGTTGGGGGTATGATGCCATGGGGGCTGCTACCGCTGCTTGGGGGAAGGAGGATGGGCTGCTGCATCCATGGATAGGGAGCGGACCGCCCTGCGTGGAAGAGGCACAGGGAGGGTGCTCGGTAGGAGGAAGAAGAGGGCATGCTCGCCATGGGAGAGAGGGAGGAAAATCTGCGTGTGGTTGTTGCCGTGCGCGCGATAGAACTCGAGGGAAGGAGACGCTGCGCAGGGGAGGTCGGCTGAAGCAGAGGCGGCGCTGGGGAAGAAGGGGAGGATGCCATGGCTGCTAGAGAAATCAGGGCGCCATGGCTGGAGCAGAGGTACCCGCGCCCATGGAGCAGGGAGGGAGTTCGGCCGCCATGGGAGGAAGGGAGCTTCCTGCGCGCTGGGGAAGAAGGCTCCCTGTTGCATGGGTGCCGAGTGCCATGGTTGGGGCACGTGGAGCAGGGGCTCGCTGGTGGCTGTTGTCGCCGTGAGCAGGGAGGAAGAAAGGTGCCCTGCTGCTGCGCGTGGGAGGAGGAGGAAGAGAGTGGCAGCTAAAAATTTTTGAGGGGTGGGAGTGCAAAATGACCAAGTGCAAGGGAAGGGGTCCATATTTATAGACATGTGCTAGGGTTAGGGTTTCAAATGGGCCTATTAGGCTGGAATGAGCTGCCCCAAAACGCTAAATCAGGTCGCGCTAATTTATTTCCATTTTATTTTATGGTGTTTTGATTAAACACAGATTATCGGATCGCTAATTATTTCCCGGAATACAAACGCTCCTGCGGAATTCGTTTCTACGGAGAATAGAGCGAATAGATTTCGGAAGATCGGGCGATTAACTTGGTCGAGAGTCTGATTTGAATTCGCTCGGAAATAACTCCTCGCGCATGATTCGAAAATAAATCGTCTTAAGACTTGATCGGCTTTGGATTTTTAGTCGGAGAAGGCGAATTGTGATATTTTAAAATCGCTGTCGATACGGGGTTTTGAGTTCGATTCGGACATGAGATATTTGGCCGAGTCGGATAAAATTGATTAGAGGACGACATATTGAGTATTCCATTTGAGAGTACGGACTCGGATCAAAATAGTCGAACATAGATCAAAGTCCGAGGAAGTAGACTCGGGCTCAGATCAAATAACAGTTGTCGAGAGTTTGATTTAAAGAGCTTCAGATGAGATTTATAATTCGAGAATGATTTTTCGAGTTTGCATTTGTGCTGAGAATAAAAGTTTTAACAGGCTCCAATTTCGGCCTTAATAGAGATCGAATAAAATCAGAAATCGGTGAAATGTGAATGAGAAATCTGGATAAACAGAGATAGACACGATCGAGAAATAGAAATTTTTACTGAGCATCCGAGATTAGGATAAATCTTCCGTCATAACACGAAACAGACATCTGGGGTGTCACAATAGGTAACATGACTTGTGGGTAAAGATGTGCAACCAATGTAGAGTGTAAAACTGGTATATCAGCCGTGCTCACGGTCATGAGTGGCTCAGACACTCACATGATTAACTTATGGAATTAAACTTAATTTGTCATTTGCATTGCATTGTGGGTGTTATTATTAATTGTGATCTCTTATTTAATTGGGATTTGTATCTACTTATACTTATTAACTGCTAATAAAGTTTTGACCAACTTTAAAAGCAATGCTCAGCTTTAACCAAGCCTTTTACAAGAGCTCCAATGTAAGTGAGCTCATGCACATTATTCCCCACAACTTGTTGAGTGATGAACGTATCTGAGCTCATCCTTGATGTACTCACATCCCACAGGTCAAGAACAGGTACCACAAGATAAGGAGCATGAAGGTTGCTGCGATGAGTTCGTGAGAGATCTAGGCCGTTGTCTCCCAGTCAACTATGGTTGCTGGATCGTTGTCTTCGTATGATGTAATTATTTAACTATTTTATATAGAATTTCATTATATATTAAAGATGTGACATTCGTTTTTGTACCATGAGTCATCATATGTGTGAGATTTGATCGCCCCTTAAATCCGGGTGTGACACAGATCCATGGAAAAAATATTATGGAGAATAAATGCCACGCATGCAAAAAAAGGAATTTAAGTTGAAAACATTATTCAAACAAAAGAAATTGCATGCAATGCTCTTCTTTAAATACTACTCCCTTCATCCAAAAATATAATTCAAGAATCTTGGCGATACTTATCTACTACTATGCATTGTGCAAGGGTAGCAGGTGGGCTTTGGGAGAGATGTAGTAGATATTTTTCTTGTCATAGATATAGACATAAACACACATATGGTGTAGCGTTAGCTACAACTCGCATTTGCCTGAGGGGTCATGGGTTCGAATCCCCTTGGGGCCATTTGGTGTTTTTTAATTTTAGCTAGACATGGGTTGTACAGGGAATGAGAATGGGAATAGGCTTTGTGGGGAGGGGCAATGGAAAAGGTAGTACGGGGAATGGTAGAACAGGGAATGGTGGCAGAACATGGGAATGGGTTGTGCGGGGAGGGGGGAGGGAAAGGCAGAACAAGGAATGTGAATGGCAGAACAAGGAATGGCAGGCTACCCTTGCAGCCTGAATAAGTAGTAGAGATTTTGGTAGTGATTTTGTTGACGTGAGGCCATAATGATAAATTAGACTATATCATATTAGAAACATATTATTTCAAAATATTTATTTCAAATAGTTATCTGTGGCGCCGATTTGTAGGTGTACCGCCTGGCGGCCCTCTACGGTCGCGCGGACGGTCTGCGTCTCTAGGTCGAACAATCCACGATCTAGGCGCAGGAGCGACACCTTCCTTGTGTCTCACCAGATGGTCCACGCTCTAGGCCGGACAGTCCGCGATGGCGCAGGGTTGTCTTTCTCCTCGCTGGAATCTAGATTTTGCCCCATATGGGAGAGATCTTAGGGTTCTCCGGGTCAATAGGCCACCCGAGGCGTGTCCAAAGGATGTGGAGTCATCTAGAAATTAAGAGACAGTTGAGGTAGTGTACCTTGAATGGACAACTAGATATTGCCCACGGGAGGGGTAAGATACTAGGGTCGTCTTGGGGTCAGCATGCCACCCAAGATGAATCTAGACAACATAGAGTCGAATACGGGTGGAGGTGGATATACAGAAAGCTACAACTAAGGCTAGGCTACATCTACAGGGCATGAATGATAAAAGAATGATAAATAAAGTAATTGGTTCGATTGGAATATGTCCTGGAGTTCTCAATCGTTGTACTCCTTCATATATAGGGGGAGGTCTGAACCCGTTCCTAAACGATAGCTAACAACTCCCATGTGACCAAATGGATAACCATGCATGAGATAAGGATAATCGATCAAATTAATCTAATCGCAGGTGTGCGGACCGTCCGGGCCATAGGGCTGGACCGTCCACCACTTTTGGTGTTCAACACATGCCCTGCCTTTTGGTGGAGCTTGGCAAACCAAAAGCACCAGTGCACTTCGGAAACAATAGATCTCATGAGTTATTTTGTTCCTGAAGTAAGGACTAAGCTCGATGCAAGTAACTGGATCTTGTGATCATATAATATAATTATTTGATAGAACTTTGATGCACAGATGCCATTTCGGATTGCATCCTCTTTGTCCATGACTGCATGATAAACATGTCTATAGGCAAAAACATGTGGTGCCCCTAGCCCAAATAAGTAAGCAGATTGGGCCAGTAATACGGATTCATCGGCGTACCGCCCCACACTTGAGTAGGACAACACATTGGCGATGAATAGACTAGAAAGCACCATGACATCCCTGGAGGAGGATGACCAGGCAATCTTGGTTGCACCACCTTTTTGGGCCAGCTTAGTCGGCCTTTGTTTTTGCATAGATTTCCTTTTTTGCTTTGTTTGTTTTGTTGGCCGGTTGTGTGGAACGACTTTCTTCTTCATATATTTAGCAAGCAACTGATCAATAGTAGGGCCAACTCTTTGGAGCCGGTCAGATGCCTTGGAAGTGTTTTGCTTTCTAGTATCTGTTTTACGACATTGTGGTCTGACAGTCTAAGGTCGTTGCTGCTTCTGGTTGTTTGTGGACCATCTGACCTTCATAGCTGGTCTATCCGCGCCTATCCCAGACTATCCAGCCTTAGTGCCCGGACCGTCCGACGTACGCGGGACATGTGACCGTGATCGGGTGTATAATCGTGCTTGACCCCTGGCGCCTCCGATCTTTGTTTTGTCCAGAGCCTTCCGAGTAACCACTCTGTGTGACATGTTTGGCGTGCGAAGATCCCCATTGTTATCTTTGCTTTTATCGGTAGCACATAGCCAAACTAAGACCTTTTTGTCGACTCTAATGTGGCGACAGGGACATGTGGCCTATCAATCTTCACCTCTTGAAATCGCAACCGGACTTTGTTTATAGTTGATTGTATTTGTCGACGGAAGACAACACAATCATTGATGTTATAAAGAAAGGAGTCGTGCCATTTACAATACACATGACCTTTTAATTCTTCAAACATAGGAATTGTACGTGACAATTTAATATTACCATGATTAAGTAAGTCATCAAATATTTTATCACACTTAACAATATTAACTGTGAACTTAACTTTCTCCTTTTGTGTCGAGTGCGGGTGAGAGTGAGCAAAAGATTTGGCCTTACCAGGCCAAACAAGCTCAACGACGTGTAACCTTTTCGACTCCTAGGGCTTAGGTGGCCTGCTATATTTACGCCGGCCTTCTGCACTTGGCTGACCACAAGTGGCTTTCGGTGTTCTGGACGGTTCGACTTGTGCAGTCGAACGGTCCGCGAAGGGAAAGAACAGTCCGGTAGTATACCCAGACTGACCGGTCATGCTGGGCGAGCTTTTTGGTGGGCTCTGCGTGACTCTAGATTGTTTGGCGTAAGGTGCCGAATGGTCCAATGGGGAGCCAGACGGTCCAAGATCGTGCTCGGACAGTCCGGCTGTGCTCAGAGCCAATCCACCGCATAGTGAAGATGACAATAGAGGATGCCTCATATACGAGTTCGTCGGCATACCATAATATGGCTGGGACTGAGAAAACTCATTTGTTGCCGATATGTTTGGCGTATTTGTTTCGGTGCCCAATTCTCGTAGCAAAGAATTGGACATACGCATTTTTTCTAACTTACGCCTTAATTCCTCTATATATTCGTCCACACTTTTAATCCGATTGTCACATAAAGAATTTTTAGGATATTGAATAATGTCATATGTCATGGCATTACTTTCAGTGGGGTGTCGCACGAAATCTTATAAGGAAATGGGTCTCGAGCGGAGTCGCCAAAAAGTGTGTTGGCACCGTTCTGGGCACAATCACTGGGGGTGTACCACCTGCCGGTGTCCTCTGCAGCGGCGCAGACAGTTCACGGCTTTAGGCCAGACGGTTCACGACCTAGGCGTAGGAGCGGTGCCTTCCCTGCGTCAAACTGGATGGTCCACGATGGTGCAAAGCCATCTCCCTCCTCGCTGGAATCTAGATCTCGCACCCTAGGGAGAGATCCTAGGGTGCTCTGGGTCGTCAGGTCACCTGGGACGTCCCCAGACGATGTGTAGTCATCTAGAAATTAAGAGACAATCGAGTTAATGTATCTTGAATGGACAACTAGATCTTGCACCCCGGGAGGGGTAAGATCTTAGGGTCATCTTGGGGTCGGCAGGCCACCCAAGACGAATCTAGACGACGTAGAGTCGAATGGGGTAAAGGTGGATATGTGAAAAGCTACAACTAAGGCTAGGTTACATCTACTCTTAGGGCAGTTATGATAAAAAGTAATTGCTTCGACTGGAATATGTACGAGGTTGTTAATTGGCCATACCCCTATATATACTAGGTAGGTGCCCGTGCATTGCGACGACACATAAATTGTTGAGGGAGATCTATGGCTAGCAAAGCAAATATGAGGAAGATGAAAGGAATTCATATCAATCGGGGAAACAAATATGAGGAAGATGAAAGGAATTCACAACAAGGGAAGGAGATCGGAAAAGGGGAAACAAACCTAGCCATGCTACTACCTCACTCCATGATTCTTTCTTATTCTTTTTCATAGAATGGTCAGTGGATGCCTCCCTGTTCTATGTTGCTACAGCCTAAAGTGTGGTTATGGTCACTGTCTATCACATGTTAACAATCGGCAATTCTAGGCAGAAACAACTTGGGCGCTTGTGGACTATTGTTTAAAACACGCATGCCATGTGTAACGAAACGACAAACGAATCATCGTGGTAAAATAAAATAAAATGAAATCATGGAGATCTAATGAGCCACTACATGAGCAGTTGTAAACGTTCTGGAAATGAGACTGAAGCGGAGCGTGTGTTCCTTGTGCTCCTGATCCTGGGTGAGGTGCTAGTCTCCTACCTCCTCTGGTCTCTGGACAAGTTGTAATTTCCATAAGAAAGCAAGAAACTGGTCCTTGGCTGCTTTGCAAGTTGCAGCAACAATGACCAGCAAATGAAGATCTTGGCTTCAGATAAAAAATTTATATCTACCAATACAGAAATAGAAACAGTCTGTGAGCTACACACAACAGAAACTGAATCTCACCAAAAAAATCATACTCCCAATGATCAATAATATTGATGGTCTGGTCAGTATTTTTTTATACTGGCTCAAAAGCTCAACCTCCCCCCAATGATCAGTCACAACATAGCAAGCACATGAATCAAACACAGGTCTCTGTTTCCAAAAGATAAGATCACATTTCATGCTAAGCGGCCAAAAGATAATCTAGAGTGTAGGCACGTAGAGACTGTACAGAATGCCCCCGAGGTGCTATTCTCAGTGTTCAGTATGGAATAATTCACTGATTGCACCTGCAAAAGCAAATGGCCTCTTCTACAAGAAAGATGACAATACTACACAACATTTGTTCCATTCATTTACAAGTTTGTTCCTGCACATTCGAGCAGCATCCCTCTGCTCAATCCCTGATGGTTGTGCCATAGATCTGGTACCTTCTACTGACCCAGGGATCGTTTTTGTCCATATAGAATGATTTCAAGCAACACCATATCCAAGGTGGATTCCTGGTCGGGGGGCAACTTCCACGCTGTCTTGTGGTTCCGGGATGCCTAATACCTTGTTCATCTTTTTTTACTATCACTTCTGTTGTCAAAAAACCACCACCAAATAATCCGACCTGCCAAGAAATGAACAAGACTTTTAAGAATCCATAACTTTTTTACCATCAACACTTATATTCTTTTTCACCAGTGATGAATACCTAGGCTAGTCTGTAGGCAAGGGGCAAATCATCTTTTTTACTAACACTTCTGTTGTCAAAAAACCACCACCAAAGAATCCGACCTGCCAAGAAATGAGCAAGACTTTTAAGCATCCATAACTTTTTTTACCATCAACATTGATATTCTTTTTTCACCAGTGATGAATACCTAGGTTGGTCTGTATGCAAGGGGAAAAAATCAAACATATAGACTAAATCAAACTTAAACAAAAAACTGATTACCCAGACATAGCAATTAACCCGAGTGTTTAGCCTTGCAATATTTTTTTGCTTAAGTAGTAATGGGATGTCATCTATGTTGAGGCATGTTAAAAAATTAACTTGCTCCACGCAGCACTGAACTTGATAGAATTAATATAAAGAAAACATCCACACAACACTGTACTTAATAGATTAATCTGATGAAATTATCATTAGCATGACTGTACTTATTGGAATAAATCTAATGAAATGCTCCTTGACAGACTTACCACAGGTCTAGTTTGTTAGGACCTCCTTGTAGACGATGTTCTTGGTATATGTCCCACAATCTACGGTCGGGTTCTTTCTTACACCCTTCCTCAACTTTTTCCTCCCATCGACGGATGGGATGACAAGAATCTTTATGTTCGATCGGGCTGTTGCTCTAGATAGAGCAACATATAGTTGGCCATGAGAGAACACTGGTTCAGGTAAGTATACACCAACATTGGGAATAGTCTAACCCTATGCTTTGTTAACCATCATTGCAAAGCTAAGTCGTACAGGAAACTGCTTTCTTTTGAATTGGAAAGGGAACATCTCTTCATCGGAGGGACACAGAGGTATACGCGGTAGGAAAATCCGTTTTCCAACGTGTTGACCCAGTACAATTTCCGCGTCAATGCTATTTCTTTGGAAGCCACGAATGACTAGCCTGGTGCCATTGCAAAGTCTATTTGCAGGATCTATATTCCGAAGCAATATAACAGGGCATCCAATCTTGAGCTTCAAAACATGTGGTGGCAGCCCATTAGGCGTCAGTGTGTTTAGGAACTCAGGTGGGTAGTAGTTATGGGGATCATCCATGGCGCTATTGAAACTATGGTACACCATATGCTCCCCTTGAAAACGGTCAATCATCTAAACATTTATCATATCAACCCAGTCGTTCAGCGTTGATAGTATCGCCCTTGAAGTGATGTAGGTCAAATCAGACATATTTTTGTTGAGATTTGGGAAAACGAAGTCTATTAGGTTGTCAAGATCGCTATCACTCCCACTATAAGGCACACATACCTCGTCAGGAAGACGGATGTCATCGTCACTATTTGTGTCCTCAGTTCCACCGCCTACGCGTAGCAAATACTTCAGAAACCAAGGGTCATTTTTTGCCCTCATATTGTTAACAAGCTTTAAGTGGGACATGGACTCCCATAGGTAAGACATCCGTAGCGAAGAAGCGACCACTTGAGCCCTTGACCCTTTACGAACAACATGCAAGACCTGTCTGAAATCCCCACCGAGGACAATGGTTTTACCACCTAATGGCAGTCTGGGTTGACCCATTATATCGCGCATGCTATTGTCCAGTGCCTCCACGACTTGTCTCTTAGTCATAGAAGCCTTGTCCCAGATAATGAGAGATGCTTTCCGTAGCAACTCTACGGTTCCACTCTGCTTCGTGAAGCTACATACAACGCCATCGTTAATAGTGAGAGGTATCTTGAAGCGTGAATGGGTGGTTCTTCCTACAGACATTATGGAAGCCGCAACGCCAGATGTAGCTGTTGCCACTGCAATTTTGCCTTGGGTGTGTAGCGTCGCGAGCAGCACTCTGTATAGATAAGTCTTCCCGATGCCACTAGGTCCATCCACAAAGAACAATCCGCCCTGATTAGTGTCAACGGCAGACAGAATCTTATCATAGGCGGCCCTCTATTCCTTGTTAAGAGAGTCTTTCAGAGCCACATCTCCTGCTGCTGGTTTGATAATTTCCTCCTCGTAAACCTCCCTAGCAGTACCAATAGCATCGTCATACGCGTTGATGATATGAGGAAGAGGGAATGTCTTTATGTCCTTTCCCATTGAGTGCAACATGTTCCTAATGTCAATCAATACCATCTACTCAACGTGAGTTTTGCACTGACTCATGTGTTGATAGTCCTCGGACATAGAATCTAGGTGTTTCTGCCAGAGTATAGCCACATCGCATGGCTCACAGTACACCAGTATTGTGGCAAAAAGCCGTTGCAGCGCCGATGGCATCTGGAAAAGAGCACGTTCAGTGAGACAATCATCCAGTGTGTTGTCCGACTCAAGCAGTCCCCTTCTCTCTGCTGCCTCACGAAAAGTCGGTAGCGTGACACCATCTATTGTCCTTAGATCCACATAGGAGGTGGCGCCAGTCACATGGTTTAGGAGAACACGAAGATAGTAGCGCTCCCCTCGGCCGGATGAGCAGAGACTATTCTACCGACTTCTCCACCCGTATCTCGTTTCCTCTGTTGCCATACTTTGCCCTTACCACTCTACCAAGTGTACCATTCAGGGAAGTCATGATACAGGATGCCACAAGCCTCCTCGTGTAGCCTATTCGCCTCAAAATATGCTGTGAGCATTGACCTATCAACACCTGGACGGTTGACGGCTCGATCGACCATTTGTCGCTCATGAAACGCCCCCATGTGCATGTTTGGAAGATGGAGTTGCAGCTGCATCACAGGTGGAGATATCTGACTAAGCTTAGAGTCGTATATCCTCCATAAGGCTTTTGGAGGAGTCACCCACCTTGCATCTCTGTACTGCTTGATCTCATCTACATCATCATCAGCCTTGCTCGCATCTCTCATATCAACGGATGCACGATCATGGCCTTTGTATATGTACTTGAACAGGTATTTAACAGCCTTGATGCTCCCACATGCCTCAACATTGATGTGACAGTTGAAGAGACGAAGGAGGTATGGGTTGTAAGGGACAACGCATCTATTGTCCAATTCACACCCTCGAACCTTTTCGTTATGGCCATCGTCACGACGTCTGGAAACAGGGTACAAATCCTTCCCTTGCAAGGTTGTGTCACTGAAAGGCCGAGGGTAATGATTCTTGCATGATTTATGACCCTTAGTGCATGGGCAGTTAGGGTTTAGCGACCCACACGGGCCATGCATCATATGCTTGATAACCATCTTTCGTAGTTTAGGGTACTTGTTGCTTGGGATCTTAGTTGAGATCAAAAGGTCATACTGCTCAGGGCATGTGAGCTTGTACTTCCTCTGCATTATGAGTAGAGAATGGGCATGCAGCAAACTCCTCTTCTGAAACTCCACGACATAGACATAGGCTCGAACCTTACCAAGAATATCCTGTTTAGTCAGCCTATGCTTTAACTCCTGTAGCTTTGCATGAAAGACACGCACTACAAGATCCGGATGATCTTGTGGTGTCTGCCCCGGGAGAAGCTCCCTCCTTATCTCATCCTAGTTAGGGTTACATGTCATGGTAAGAAAGATGTCTGGTTTACCAAACTTCCACACCAGAGCCATAGCATCCATATACCGATGTCTCATGTCACGAGGACCGCCAATAAACAATGTCGACAGCACAGTTCGCTTGCCAACCTTCTCGGCTCTAATATCTCCATCTAGCATGCTATCCACCAATCCCTGGTATAGGTCTACCCTTAATTGATCTTGATTCTTACATATCAAATCTAAACGAGAGCTCTCAATCTTTATGTATGTGTCGAACGCGAACTGCTGGAAAAGCCACTTTCCATGAAGTATTGGATTGAATACCCCAGGACGAATCTGGAATTTGTAGCAGTAGTAGTCATGTACAGACATACATAAATGGCTAGGAGATTCTGCATATGTAAGATTGAAAAGTGAGTGATGCCGAAAGCTTAGTTAATAATGTGCAAATATCTCAAATATCAAATTAACAACTAACCCGCATCTTGATCATTTGCATTACTTGCCCTATGTGTCGCACGGTATGCATCCACTTCGTCCATGGATACTCCAACCTTTGGGATATTTGCATGCCATCCAAGTTCGCCTCTAGGGAAGAACAGTGGATATGATAGTGCATCGTAGCATCCATGGTATGAGCGGATGCAGTGGCTTGAACTATCCTTCCCATGGAGCATAACACTCTTGTTGAACTGCCCTCGCCCTTTGCTCCCTTCGATCCAGACAACGGCCAAATCCAAAGTGAGAGGTGTGTTATATGTCTTCTGGTTCAACGTCTGGTCTAGGTTCAATGAGATACGATAGTCATCAAGGTTCTCAACGTGGCCCGTGGTCCTAAGGTGCTTGGAGGGGTTTCCATGTAGTATGTCGACTATCTATTTGATAACCTGCTTGTCTTTATGTTGATGCTCTTCACGGCACTTACGGTACCGATGCTCGAGACTGGGATCATCATCATGAAAGTAAAGCTCAAGGTGTTTATGCTCTACCCCACCTTCCCTACCAAATGACTTGATATTGTGGCACAACATGCCCTATGCTTGAAACGTGTATGTACTAGAATCCCTTACATTAGTTGTCATACTATCGAGGCAACATACACGGAAGTGAAAGAGAAATGGCCATTGAAAAACCTAATGTTATCACGAAAGTGCCTAGCATCAGAGTCTCCACTATCCCACAACCTCTTGAGTTGGGGAGGGGTCTCCACTGGAGCTAGCTCAACCTTCCCACCACGATAGCAAAACCCAGGTGGCTCATACTCAAACTTCTTCGCGGTGCACTAACCGCAGTTGGGAACAGGTTTGAGCATATGTGTTTCTTCAGGGATGTTGTTGTACACCTTGTCGTACGGGTCAGAAACATAAGTGGCAGTAGATTCATCTTGAGTACCATCGATCTCAATATCCTCATCGGTATCCTCATCTGATATTTTTTTGAAAACAATGAGTAAGACATGAGTATTTATATAAGCCTTGCTAGGATAATAAAAATTGAAAATAGTACACTGCACAGCGAATAGGTATCCCTCGTTCTCATCATCATCGTCTTATGACACCCTCATTGTCATCACCTAAATCGTTTAAATATGATGTAAGTACATGTTTAGTAAGACAACATACTATCGATGTCTTGCAAGATCCATTTAAAATTAGATAGTAATTACCATTGTTGGTGATCTTCATAGTCGTATGGCGTTGTGTCCAACCGTCTCCTTCACCAGCGTCACCGCTAGTATCCTCAATCGAAGTACCCACCTTCCTTGATATGGATGCTTCAAATTGCTGGTTTCGACGAGATAATATAGCTTGTCTTTCCCCACGAGGAACATGATGTTTACGCTTTAGTGTATCGGTAGACATATCGGGCGAAGCGACATCCTCAGTCTGTGTTGGAGATGGCAAGAAAGGTGCGTTGATGAATTCAGGGATAACCCAGTCGCAGATTGTAATTATGGATCCATCAGGTTCCGTTGCATCTACTGTAGGGTGTATAAACTCAGGGGTATACGTTGGGTCCTCCATGGCGATGGAGGACTGATTCAAAGTGTCGGCTTACATAATTCTACGTCTCCTATTGTGGTCTACCTTTGCCTCTTTTCGCCTTGGTGTTCTATTATACAACCTAAGGCATTCACGCCTAAACTCCCTCTCGACGGGAGTTAAGTTTTTGTACCGCTCGCTAAAGTAGGCGGTCCTTTGCCTAGTATGCTTAGGTGTGTGACCAACATTTTCGTGCACACTACCTGGAATAAGGCATACTGCGTTAAATCGTATGAAACCTGATTTTTTTTGCATGTTTAGTCTAATGAACAGTCATGTACGTGGTGTCAGAACTTCTATTGTTGCGACAATGTCATTTGACTGGAATGTATAACTGATATGCAACCAGTCGGAATCATCATCTGGATCAACGTTTACTTTTTCGTCTCCACCTACAAAATATGAACACATTACTTTTAGTAATAGGTTTATGCACAGAAACATTACTTTAAAGTTGATATATTTCATCACCTCTTGGCGCGTTGGGCATCATATTTTGGCCATTGTTTCGTTGACGCGCTTCACGACGCTTCTTATTCAACTCGTTCCTTTGTTCAACCGTCAATTTTGCACATCTTTCCCTTTGCTTTTGTATCTTTTGTTCAATCAAACAATCATCCGGTTTCGTGTTATTTTTAGGACCTGCCACAATAGCATCATAGGCATTAGACAAATCAGCAGTGGTAAAATGATTTTCATGGCTAGAAATTCACGAATAGACAAAGGTAGCAGCAGTCCAATAGAACAATACAATGGAAAACAATTGTGATTGTTTTACCTGCAATGTCTTGTGTTGCAATGTTTGTGGAACCAATGGTGCTACAACCATCTGAAATGCTATATGTCAACTTTGTGTAGTATGAGCATGTAGGCATAACAATTAGGAATTTAACTTTTCGTCACCTCTGGATGACTCAGGCTTTATCGCTAGTCCTTTATTCTGTAGACGTGCTTCTCGACGCTTTTTATTTTTCTCGTTTTTCTGTTCAACAGACATCGTGGCATATCTTTCCTTATCTCTTTCCCTCTTACGTTCCTTAGCATCAACAATTGGTCGTAACGAGTTTGATCCATTTTGATCACCTACAATGTAACTTTGTATATTAGTGTTCTACTACATACTATGTTGCATTCATTAATCTACACACATGTACTAAGCTTTACCGCTATTAATGGTGTTTGAGATGTCTACACATGGTGTGCGAACAACATTAGGTCCCATCTGATTTGTTTGTGTTTGTTCTCTGTTCTCCATAAAGAAAACCTGATAGGGACAATGGACTGGCTTAGTTAAGTTTTCACACACAGTCCTCTTTCTACACCCACTACTTAGTTCAGTATTACTTTTCACACACAGTCGTTTATCTATTGTCTACTTGTATCAGTCTGCACACATTGCACAAACAGAAACCTATATATTGTTGTCACACAGTTGTACCCTATTTACACAATTTTCAAGCACGTCAAGGTTCACAGACTATTCAAACAAACATGTCCATAGACAGACAAAAATAGTAATGTTTGATGTGTTCTTTTATTATTTACAATTACAACTGAGAATTAAAAACTGCAATGACTTTATATTCGAGGCTCCATTTTGCTCATTGCATTGTTGGACGTAACTAAGCATGGTCAAATAATTTTCATGTTCAAGTGTAGATTAAGAATGATGTATGTTATTTTATTTGTTCAATTCGTATTCTAAACCATTGTATTTTCCACAATGTATGGAATGTTTTTATTCTCCTATGTATCTTCGTCTCACTTTTTCAGTGGCATTTCGAATGGATGGGCGAGGGTTTGATAACATTATACGTATGTATGAAGAGAAAAGATATGGTTTTTTAATAAATAAGCAACGAAATACAAATAATTGTGACCATCTTTATTTGATACATAATAACTTCAAATCCTATAATGTAACAAGCTATCACACTACACATCCGGTATCACTGTTGCCAGATAAGCCTGTCTCCTCTCTAGATATTTGTTGATTAAACCACTCCTCGGATTTTGGATCATGGAGCATCAAATTGCTGCAATTTAGTAAATGATATGTAATAACATGATTACTTAATTATAATTTATAAATTATTGCAAAAAACACTCACTCTGCAACCGGTGTGTGGTGTGATGATCTGGATCGAATTCAACAGGGCTATGGTTTGAGGTTTGCAAGCATTCTTTTGTTATAGTAGTAGATTTAGAGTTACTAAAGAAGGTCATTGAGTTAATGCCGAAAGATTTTTAAGTATAAGAGAATTTACTGTGCAGGTTGTTACGACACAACATAGTTCCGATAATTATGCTCTTGTTTTCTCTAGCTAACACCCATCGTAGAGCATTTCTTTGCAACAGTTCAGGCCATATATCCACGACGATTATATCCCACCTATAAATAAAGCTTTTATTGTTTGAATAAAACCTAACACAGTTGCAATTTAAAAAAGAATGTAGCTATAAATTAATGACCTAGAATCCATTAGTATGGCTTCTATGTACGACCTTCCACCGATGTGCTCTAATGGCGCCAAAGGAATCACTATTCCTATTACATCTAGCCATTCATATGTGAGGGGTTAAGTTTCGAGAATAGTTTTTATGGTTTAGTGCAGTATAAGTATAATCCATATAGAAAGACGGGCACATACCTATAAACCTCTTATTAGGTTATTGGAGGACCTCATGAAATGGCATAAGACGTATTGGATACGGCATTGGATACGGCGGGAACTGAATTGGCAAGTGGAATGGCTCCACAACAGTATGAGTTGCCAAGGTTAATTCTAACCTATGTCCAAAATTTCGAAATTGATACGCCCCCAGTTTACACTTTATATTCGAGGCTCCATTTTGCTCATTGCATTGTTGGACGTTACTAAGCACGGTCAAATAATTTTCATGTTCAAGTGTAGATTAAGAATGATGTATGTTAGTTTATTTGTTCAATTCGTATTCTAAACCACTTTATTTTCTATAATGTATGGAATGTTTTTATTCTCCTATGTATCTTCGTCTCACTTTTTCAGTGGCATTTCAAATGGATGGGCGAGGGTTTGATAACATTATGCGTATGTATGAAGAGCAAAGATATGATTTTTAATAAATAAATGACGAAATACAAATAATTGTGACCATCTTTATTTGATACATAACTTCAAATCCTATAATGTAACAAGCTATCACACTACACATCCGGTATCACTGTTGCCAGATAAGCCTGTCTCCTCTCTAGATATTTGTTGATTAAACCACTCCTCGGATTTTGGATCATGGAGCCTCGAATTGCTGCAATTTAGTAAATGATATGTAATAACATGATTACTTAATTATAATTTATAAATTATTGCAAGAAACACTCACTCTGCAACCGGTGTGTGGTGTGATGATCTGGATCGAATTCAACGGTGCTATGGTCCGAGGTTTGCAAGCATCCTATTGTTATAGTAGTAGACTTAGAGTTACTAAAGAAGGTCATTGAGTTAATGTCGAAAGATTTTTAAGTATAAGAGAATTTACTGTGTAGCTTGTTACGACGCATCATAGTTCTGATAATTATGCTCTTGTTTTCTCTAGCTAACACCCACCGTAGAGCATTTCTTTGCAACAGTTCAGGCCATATACACATGACGATTATATCCCACCTATAATTAAAGCTTTTATTGTTTGAATAAAACCTAATGCAACTGCAGTTTAAAAAAGAATGTAGCTAAAAATTAATGACGTGGAATCCTTTAGTATGGCCTCTCTGTACGGCCTTCCACCGATGTGCTCTAATGGCACCAAATGAATAACTAGTCCTATTACATCTGAGCCATTCATATGTGAGGGGTTAAGTTTCAAGAATAATTTTTATGGTTTAGTGCAGTATAAGTATAATCCATATATAAAGACGGGCACATACCTATAAACCTCTTATGAGGTTGTTGGAGGACCTCATGAAATGGCATAAGATGTTTTGGATACGGCGGGAACTGAATCGACAAGTGGAATGGCTCCACAACAGTATGAGTTGTCAAGGTTAATTCTAGCCTATGTCCAAAATTCCAAAATTGATACGCCCCTAGTTTACACCGAACGCCACTCCATATAATGTATATGTAGATCCTTGTTGGAGTATGGTGTCAAATGGTTGGACATTATCGTGGTATGAAATTGCTTCTATTTTTGACCCCTAGTCATTTCAGAATGCATGTCGTATGAGTAAGATAAATACGTTGACGTCATTTATTTTGGTTTGAATGTTTGATGAAGTGACTTACAGTGATGTCTTGTAGAATAAAATGTTGGATGTCATGACGTCTAGGGAACTTAACAACTATTCTCGCTATGATACTGTTTAATTTTGGTAAGCCAATGTTCTCAACGTCATCAAATAACATGAAACTACATTAAAAGTGAGTTTAGATTCTTTTGTCCATGCATATATAGATGCGACAAGTGAAATGGGTACTTACATAGACTCTGTAGGGACGTGATGTAGGACTGGAATCGACCTATGTTGGTTAAGTGTAGACGGTGTCATTGATCTTCTAGTATTGATCATAGTTACATTATATAGATACACAAAATATATGAAAAGGATTAAAGAGCACATCACAATCAGTAAACAACAAGCCACATCACAATCAGTAAACTGATAATAGTTCAAACAGCAGTACAAAAACAGAAATACCATTTGACAAAAGAATAATTCCTAGAGTTGTGACACAAGTAACTAAATTCTTTATATTTTATTTGTGCAGTGTGTTTTTGAAACTAGCAGTTTGAACTATTATCAGTCCAGTCTAGATAAAAAGGCCATGTATAGAAATGCTACCTTTTAGCCTCTACGCAATCATACTCAATATGTCATTTTAGTAAACATTTCTTATATATATTGTTGGGGACTTGTTCTCAAGTGCTATGAGTTAAGAACAAGGCAACATAGAAAATGTTAATCGTTAAAGTCCTTCGTTCTCCGAAGCATTATTTCCCTTAGGATGTAATGGCTTGCGGACGAAGGTTATGAAGGACATACCTTCGTATATTCATTAAACAATGGCGAAGGATGAAATATAAAGAACATATGAGATAACATAAACAATCATATATTATTATCGGACATAAACAAAATCATTGTTGAATTACAGGTGTACCTTCAATCGGAAGGAGATGACAGTACAGGCGTGACGCAAAAAGCGAATGCCAAGTCAGCGTGAACAGTACGGGGGTACTGTTCACCTATTTATAGGCACGGGACACAGCCCATACAAAATTACATTCATGCCCTTTACATTTGATAATAATTCTATGGTAATCTATCGAGGTCTGAATAGCCTTTTCATCTTTAAGTCGGTTTCATTTTCTGCAACCACGCCGAAGCTTTCCTGCTGACATCTTCGGCGTTGTATCAAGACCTTCGTATTATCCTGGTCTTCTCCTGGCGTGATAACGACTTGAGTTCGAAGGTACCTACTCACACATTATACTTCCAGAAATACTGTTAAATCCTGTTTTTGAGGACCTTCGGGTGCCGAAGGTCCCCAACAGTAGCCCCTCGCAATATTAATTTGTTTTAAAATAACGAATTTAAATTGCGACGCGAACGAAGGCTTTACGCCGAAGGTCCGAAAAAACACCTTCCCTTTGCTAGAATAGCAACAATCACTGACAAGCGGGGTCTTTGAATTTTCAACGCTTTTGGCGTATAAATACTGGCATACCGCAAACTCATTTGACACGCTTTCTGGCCGACTGCTCTCGCTTACTCAATTTTTAGCTCTTGTGCACTACGACTTGCTAAGCTTTTAGTTTTGAAGCTTCGGCTTTAAAAATAGTTTTTTGGTGTCTCCGAAGATGTCCGAAGATAAGAAGACTGCTGCTGAGACGAAGCTGAGCCTCGACGAAGAGAAAAATTTGGGTTTTCTTATAGCGATGTCAAAGACCAACACAGAGAAAATCACCAAGGAGATTCTGGAAGGTTTATCTGAGGATACTGGTGACAGTGACAGCTATGATATGGACAGTGGTGGTGAAGACTCCGAAGATCGTCCATGGCGACCAAGCCATTCAGTTTATGGTAAATCGACCATCAAAGAGAATCATCTTATCAACATGAGAGGAAGGTATTTTCGGGATTTGTCCATTGTGAGGGCCGACGAAGGGGAGAAAATTTGCCCCCACCCTGAAGAGAATGAAGTCGTAGTGTACCGAAGCTTTTTAAAAGCTGGACTGTGATTTCCTTTGAGCAGCTTCGTTGTGGAGGTGCTGAAAATATTCGAAATCTATCTCCATCAACTTACCCCCGAGGCAATTATAAAGCTGAATATCTTCGTGTGGGCCGTGAGAAGCCAAGGTCTGAAGCCTGACGCAAAAAGCTTCTGCAATATACATGAATTATCGTATGAAACAAAACCTTGGGGTAAGGAACAATATCACAACAATTTTGGCTGCTACAGCTTTGTTTCTCGGTCCGGGTCAAGCTGCCCCGTGCCAACCTTTCGGAAAAGATGGCCCGGAGACTGGATGACAGAATGGTTCTATGTGAAGAGTGATCTGTCAATACGAGAAGATATCAAAGGTATAATTATGCGCCCTATTTGGCAAAGCTTCGGCCTTCGGAGGCCGAAGGTTGAAATGAATGAAATTGCCGAAGAATGCCAGAGGGCCTTCGGCGCAGTCTGTTCTTTCATTGGGACAAGAGACTTAGTACAAGAGCATATTGCCTTCAGGGTATGGCCGCTCGCAGAGAATTGGGAAATGCCACAAGAAACCGTAAAAGAGGCCGACGAAGGAGGACTTATCAGGTTGAAGTACACTTTTAAATTTGGAGATAAATTCGTTGAGCCAGATGATGACTGGTTAAAAAGTATTGAAAATTTAAGTGATGAACTGCTTGGGGCTTATTCGAAGGCCGAAGACACTGCAATGTCAGCAGCCTTCGGAGGCCGAAAAAAGAAAAGGCTGAATCGGGTATTTGATGCAATCGGGTTTGTCTACCCTGACTATTGCTATCCCATTCGAAGGTAGAAGAGAAAAAGCACAACCTCTGCAAAGGAAGAAACTGCAATTGCTACTAGCGAGCCAGAACCGAAAAGAAAGAAAATAAAGGTCCTCACACATCGGTCGCGCTATATTGAACCAGCTTCGGTGCCTGAGTTTACCGGAGAAACTTCTTCGGCCACCGAAGCTGAAAAACCAAACGAGCCAACCTTGCTGCCAGATGTCGCAGAAACGGCCGAAGTGCCAACAAAGATAGAATCGAAACAATCAAAAATTTTGTTATCAGAAACGAAGGAGAAGACCGAAGTGCTGTCCACAGAAAAAATGGAAAAGGTAAAAGAAGCAACTGAGGGATCCAAAACATCAGAAGTTTTGAGTCCTGCGGCAAACATTGAGACAGTGAAAAATCAAAAGGTGCCAGTAGTGACTCCGAAAAGAAAGAGAATGGTTAACGTGCTAGATGTACTGGAAACAATCAAATCTTCAAGCACACCTCCGAAGAAGGCTGCTGTTATTCCTGAAACAACAACTGAAATTTCTGGTTCTAAGGCTCCAGAGCAAGAGATTGAAGTCGAAGCTGGGCCCTCAGAGCCCTCAAAGATAAAACCCTTGGAAAGTGAGGCAGAAAAAATAGCAAAGCCAACTTTTGTTGAAGACACCGGTATTATTGCCCCCGAAGCATCCCCCAAAGTTCGTGATTATATTGTTCGTCATGCTTCGGGGAAAAAACTATCAGAGAAAGAAGAGCAAGAGGCCCAGCACTACGCCCAAAAACTGAAATATCCAAAGGGGGCGTTAATATTCAATGGCAGTGGAGAAGAAGACTTCTTGTATTGTCTCCCCGACAGCAAGGAAATTTCTGTCTGTCGGGAGATGAGCAGGAGCTTCGGATTCCCGACTTTAGAAGACGGACTTTCGGTGCTATCAAAGAACGATCTGGCCGACAGCTTAGCTTACAATAGCTTAAAGGTGCGACAAATGAAATTCTTATATTTTTTGTTGAGTTCAAAATTTTTCGTTTGTTTTATTGACGCAGACATATTTCTCTTTGCAGGGCCTGATACTCAGCAATGCCCTCAGGGCACAGAAAGATGCTGAGGACGAAGGGTGTTCTATAGCCCTGAGCAACCTTCGTTCCAAAGTTATTGAACTGAGGAACGAAGGTCTCGAAAAAGATAAAATGTTGTACTCATTGATAAATAAAATAAAGGAGGACGAAGCTGCTTTTAAAAGTCAAGCTGAAGCTCAGAAGCGCGAAATTGAAGACCTTCGGAAACAACTGGCCAAAGCCAAAGAAGAACGCATACTTGAAGAAACAAAGCGTGAACTCAGCGATCAATGGGCAGATCACCTAGAAGTGACTGTTGAAGAGCTTCGTTCGTCCAAAAAGAGATGCTACAACAAATCTATAGATTGTGTTAAGAAGTTAAAGGCTAGCTTCGCCAAGGTCGGCGCATTCTCAAGTGAGGAAAACTTTTCGAGAGGCAATCCCGAAGGTGTCATCGAATGGATTGACCACGAAGCTGAAGCCTTCGAAGAAATTTTAAATAGCCGAGGAGATATATGTGCCTTCTCTGGCGCCAGAGGGATTGCCACCATCTTAGAGAAGAAGGGCTGCGAACATGTAAAGATTTTAGCTCAATCCGAAGCTGCTTTGCCCTTTGAAGATGCAAAAGATCCTTCGGCTGAAGCTAGTATAATTGGTGGAAAATTTTTTACTGATATCTGGGATAATGGTGGGTGAGAAATGGCCGGAGAAATTATTCGAAGAAGTGAAAAGGGCATTCACGATGCTAGAGAAGTAGCTGAGGCCGCTGAAAAGAGCGCAGAGGCCGAAGGTCAATTAGGTATTAACTAATAGCTTTTATCGTGTTGTAATCTTAGGTTTTAAGGTTTGTTTGCGATTTGTAATAGCAATGTAGCCGTATCCTGTCTTGCTTCAGATCCGACTAAAGCGTCTTCGGGCCCTCAGCCGAAGGGAGACGACGAAATTAAAAAGATGGCTGAAGATATTATGGACGAAGTCGTCAACCGGCTCCTGAACGAGGCTGCAGAAGTCGTTTTGAGAGAAGATTAATTATTTTTGTAAAAACTTCTGAAATGTAATATAGTGTAACATTTTGTAACCCCAAATGTAATATACCTATTTTTGTTACTCAATTCTTTACGATGCATGAAACTTTATACGTACCGTTTTTGAGTCTTTGACGAAAAAACACCTTTCCTTCTTTTCATGCTTCGTGAAGAAGAATTTTTCTTTGTCACAACAATATCCAATATTCTGATGAATAATATCCAGGCTTCGTGTAAATATTTTCCGAAGCTACACTTCCGAAGATCAATGATGTATCTTTTTGTGACTATGATTTCTCCCTTTTTTCAAAGCGTTCTTCTGTAGATTGATAATGTGTCCACCTCTTGTGCCATGTGCAAAATGATGTATGATGCTTATGCTATGCGAAATGATGCGATGATGTTATGTCATGTGAGATGATGTTTATTCCGAAGATACATACGCATCCCTGCAATAAAACACACAATCTTTTATAAGCCTCCCTTAGGAGCTTCTTCGCCTTTTACTTCAGCGGAATCAGCGTTTATTTTTCGCTGTAAGCCTCCCTTAGGAGCTTCTTTGCCTTTTACTTTCAGCGGTATTCGCGTTGACTTTTCGCGCTTCGCCTTTTACTTAGGCGGTATCAGCGTTGACTTTTCGCTGTATGCTCTGCATTCCCTTTGGAACGACTTTGGAGCAGAAAACTTACACTGCGCTCCCTTTGGAACGACTTTTTGTGACTTCAGCAAACTTACTCTGCGTTCCTTAGAACGACTTTTTGTTGCTTCTAAGAATTTTCAATAGTTCGAAGGTCCTCTTTGTTATCATAAGCCTGTGAAGAAAATATATTGTCCTTGTAGGATTCAACGAAACTAATTACATGAAATCTAAGCAATGTCCTTTATTACAGAAGATAAAACTGAATGAAAAAGATTGCTATTAAGGTAGGATATTTGTCAATAGATGTGCTTTGACTCTGGCACAGTGCTATTGACTGTACGAGCTTCGGACTGCTCTCTGAAGTCCCTCTGGTGTGGAGCATACTGGCTCCCTTCTGGCTGCTGGCCTTGTTGCAACGGAGGTGGGGGCGGAGGCTGTTGCCAAGAAGCTTGAGGCTGACTCGCCGAAGCAACAGAAACTGCAGGATGATTGCCCACATATTCTGGAATGTAGGGCGAATGATACGAAGCTGTATGCATGACTTGCTTCGGCTGAGCTTGTTGTGCTGCTGCTTCAGCTATTTCCTTTTGCTTCTGAATGGTAACATGGCACATCCTGGTAGTATGGCCTTTGTTCTCACCGCAGAATAAGCAAAAGATTCTTCTCGGTTGATCGCCAAATCTTCCTCCAAAGCCCCTGGCGCCTCTGCCTCTTGGAGCTGGTGGTCGGAAGGAGCTTTGCTGTTGTCCCGAAGCCTGTGAGGAGCATTGTGGCCTTTGCTGTTGGCTTCCTCTGTCATCATTTTGTGTAGAGTTATGAATTGATCTTACGTGCCTCGGGTAAAACCTCCCTCCGAAGCCCCTGGTCATTTCAGAAAACCTGAAAGCCTATTCCCTTCTTTGGTGAAAATCATTATCGGCCCGAATGTACTCATCCATCTTCTGGAGAAGCTTCTCCAAAGTTTGAGGAGGCTTCCTGGCGAAATACTGAGCTGACGGACCTGGCCGAAGCCCCTTGATCATGGCCTCGATGACAATTTCATTGGGCACCGTTGGTGCCTGTGCCCTTAGACGCAAGAACCTTCGGACATACGCCTGAAGGTATTCTTCATGATCCTGAGTGCACTGGAACAGAGCCTGAGCAGTGACCGGCTTCGTCTGAAATCCTTGAAAGCTAGTTAGCAACAAGTCCTTCAGCTTCTGCCATGAAGTGATCGTTCCTGGTCGAAGGGAGGAATACCAGGTTTGAGCAACACTTCTGACAGCCATAACGAAAGATTTGGCCATGACTGAAGCATTGCCACCATACGAAGACACTGTTGCTTCGTAGCTCATTAAAAACTGCTTCGGGTCTGAGTGGCCATCGAATACGGGAAGTTGAGGCGGCTTGTAGGACGGAGGCCAAGGTGTAGCCTGCAGCTCAGCGGACAGAGGAGAAGCATCATCAAAAACAAAATTCCCATGATGGAAATTGTCATACCAGTCATCTTTGTTGGGAAAACCCTCCTGATGAAGGTCTTGATGCTGAGGCCTTCGGTGTTGCTCATCCTGAGCAAGATGACGAACTTCTTCAGAGGCTTCATCTATCTGCCTCTGCAGTTCAGCTAGCCTGGCCATCTTTTCTTTCTTCCTCTGTACTTGTTGATGAAGCATCTCCATATCTCTGATTTCTTGATCTATCTCGTCCTCTGGTGGTGTCGGACTGACAGCCTTCCTTTTCTGGCTTCGGGCCTCCCGCAGGGAGACTGTCTCCTGATTGTGGTCCAGTGGTTGCAGAGCTGCAGCCCCAGTCGCTGAAGCCTTCTTCGACGCCATAACGAAGGTTTATGATCGCCGAAGGTGTTCAAAAAACTCAGAGTGGAAGTGAGTTCACCGGAGGTGGGCGCCAATGTTGGGGACTTGTTCTCAAGTGCTATGAGTTAAGAACAAGGCAACATAGAAAATGTTAATCGTTAAAGTCCTTCGTTCTCCGAAGCATTATTTCCCTTAGGATGTAATGGCTTGCGGACGAAGGTTATGAAGGACATACCTTCGTATATTCATTAAACAATGGCGAAGGATGAAATATAAAGAACATATGAGATAACATAAACAATCATATATTATTATCGGACATAAACAAAATCATTGTTGAATTACAGGTGTACCTTCAATCGGAAGGAGATGACAGTACAGGCGTGACGCAAAAAGCGAATGCCAAGTCAGCGTGAACAGTACGGGGGTACTATTCACCTATTTATAGGCACGGGACACAGCCCATACAAAATTACATTCATGCCCTTTACATTTGATAATAATTCTATGGTAATCTATCGAGGTCTGAATAGCCTTTTCATCTTTAAGTCAGTTTCATTTTCTGCAACCACGCCGAAGCTTTCCTGCTGACATCTTCGGCGTTGTATCAAGACCTTCGTATTATCCTAGTCTTCTCCTGGCGTGATAACGACTTGAGTTCGAAGGTACCTGCTCACACATTATACTTCCAGAAATACTGTTAAATCCTGTTTTTGAGGACCTTCGGGTGCCGAAGGTCCCCAACATATATACACTAACTGACAATATGTTATGTTTTCTGGTATGGTGTAGAATGCAGTCATGTTAACAGTTCTGGTATGGTGTAGAATGCTCAAACTGGTTGGTTCTTATACTCAATATGTCATTTTAGTAATCTCTGCTTTTCTGGTATGGTGTAGAATGCAGTGATTTTACCAACCAGTTTGTCAGTTAGATAACATGGAAGCAATGGCACCCAAAATACCCTAATTGTCTAAGACCATATAGTGGAGGTCCCATTACGGTTAAAAATGCATAACCAATAAAAAGGGAAACGGAAGGAATAAGTAAACAACAATATTTAGACAGTGATTCATGGTTTTGTGGACAATTCAAAAGCTACCAACAGCAGAGTTTTGTTACTCAAACATCAGAAAAACACATGTAACTCCACACTGAAACTGCAAGCCCCCAAGAAGCATGTTATAAGCAGATCAAATAGAAAATGAAGCTTAAGGTCTCAAAGAGGTGCTGCTTGTGACTGTGATAGTGATGTTATAAGCAGATCAAAGAGGTGTTGCTTGTGCTTATGACTGCAAACACAAACATATACACAGGTCTGAAAACCATGGAAAAAGAATATTAATACATACACCAAAAAACAATACATATTATCAAAGCCGATCAAACATAACATAGAGACTCGCATGAAACCCCAATGATTCACATTCAACACTGACACTGATAATAGTTTGTGCATTATACAAACTGACAATCATGAAATAAATCAAAACATAGAATATAAATTCGAGGAAAACTTGTGTACCATGATTATTACACGTGGTAGGAGAAGAAGAAGTTGTCGATGAGGTTGTGCTCGCCGCTGATTTCCAAGACCTTCGGAATCTCCTCGGGCCGGATCACGTTGTGGAAGGAACAAAAGCACGTAAACAACTATCTGTCGAGGGTCAAGGGAACAATAGGAGTTCTATATGAGTTCCATAAGCAAGACACTCATGCCTAAAGTTTTGATAGAACATATTTTTCCATGTAGCGTTTAGAACAGTATGAGGGGTCATCTGTAGCTGTATAGAAGGTAGCAGTAATAATATATTGTATAGAACTCAGACATGAAAAAAATTAGGGATGATAGTGCCATCATATAAGTTCCATAAGCAAGACACTCATGTCTAAAGTTTTGATAGAACATATTTTTTCATGTAGCGTTTAGAACAATATGAGGGGTCATCTGTAGCTGTATAGAAGGTAGCAGTAATAATATTGTATAGAACTCAGACATGAAAAAAAATTAGGGATGATAGTGCCATCAAATATCCTATATATAATTTCGAATCATTAATTAAAAGGAATTGAATGATAGCTCTATCAAAATTTCTCTTTGTCTTGCCTTTCCTCCTCTGATCCTATCTACAGATAAGGAACTTATGTTCTTCCCATTAAGGGACTATGTAAACCTGCCCTGCAACAACTATTGTGTGAATGAATTATAATCCCCGCAACTTAGTTGTAGCATGTTTATCTGAAGATCATTTATTCAAATTGTTCTACTGCTATTAATTTCAATCAGCTAATGACATCCAGAGATTCGGTTACTGCATCTAATATAAACTGCAACAACAAATTCATGCAGTACCTGTGGAGAAGAAAATAAAATGGAGTGGGCAGAACTTTGTTGCAGCTTCATCTATCCGTCGAAGGGACTATGTCTGAAACCTGCCCTGCAACAACTATTGTGTGAATGATTATAATCCCTGCAACTTAGTTGTAGCATGTTTATCTAAAGACATTTATTCAAACTGTTCTACTGCTATTAATTTCAATCAGCTAATGACATCAAGAGATTCAGTTACTGCATCTAATATAAACTGCAACAACAAATTCATGCAATACTTGTGGAGAAGAAAATAAAATGGAGTGGGCAGAACTTTGTTGTAGCCTCAGCTATTTGTCGAAGTGACTATGTCTGAAACCTGCCCTGCAACAACTATTGTGTGAATGAATTATAATCCCTGCAACTTAGTTGTAGCATGTTTATCTGAAGACCATTTATTCAAACTGTTCTACTGCTAGACATCCAGAGATTCGGTTACTGCATCTAATATAAACTGTTCATACAAATTCATGCAGTACCTGTGGAGAAGAAAATAAAATGGAGTGGGCAGAACTTTGTTGCAGCCTCAGCTATCTGTTGAAGTGTTTAACACAAGGAAAAACCCTCGACACATGGTCCACCATGCTACTTAAAATAGATTCAAGCTTGAAGACTATTCGTGAGACAATTGCAATATTACTTTGTTGCTATAACTGTACACCTATCATCCAGATAACTTAACTTTTTATTTGACTGGACATTAGTTTTGTCGGGGACCATAATTAGGGGTACCCCCAACACTCTTAAACTCGGCTGGCAATCACCATCAGCACAAGCTACAAAGCCTGATGGGCGCAATTCAGGTCAAGGCTCCGTCCACTCAAGGGACACGATCTCGCCTCGCCCGAGCCCAGCCTCGGGCAAGAACAGTAGACCCAGGTGGATTCACGCCTCGCCCGAGGGCCTCCTCAAGCAACATGCGCTCCCTCGACTCGCCCGAGGCCCAGCTCGGGCGGGCTTCGCAGTGAAGCAACCTTGGCCAGATCGCCTCGCCAACCGACCGTATCGCAGAAGCATTCAATCCAAGGATCGCCTGACACCTTATCCTGACGCGCATTCCTCAGTCTACAGGGCCGAAGTGACCGCAGTCACTTCACCTTTCCACTGACCAACCTGACAAGAAAGCAGCGCCGCCTGCCCCGCTCCGACTGCTGTGCCACCCGCCAGGGTGAGGCTGACAGCAGCTGAGTCCAGCCTCAGGCGCCACAGGAAGTTCCACCTCGCCCGACCCCAGAGCTCGGCCCCCGCCTCGGCCTCAGAAGATGGACTCCGCCTCACTCGACCCCAGGGCTCGGCCCCCGCCTCGGCCTCGGAAGATGGACTCCGCCTCGCCCGACCCCAGGGCTCGACCTCGACCTCGACCACGGACAGAATCGCACCCTCGCTCGACCCCGGCCTCGGCCTCAGGAAGAGTCTCCGCCTCGCCCGAACTTGGGCTCGGACCGACCACGCCGCAGGGGGTGCATCATTACCCTACCCCTAGCTAGCTCAGGCTACGGGAGAACAAGACCGGCGTCCCATACCGGCTCGCCCCGGTAAACAAGTAATGATGGCACCCCGCGTCCGCCCATGACGACGGCGGTTCTCAGCCCCTTACGGAAGCAAGGAGACGTCAACAAGGTCCCAGCAGCCCCGACAACTGTGCTTCTACAGGGCTCAAGCGCTCCTCCGACAGCCACGACATTGCATGCACAGGGCTCTAACTCCTCTCCAACAGCCACGTCGGCATGTACATAGGGCTCTGGCTCCTCTCTACCGGACACGTTAGCATATTGCTACACCCCCCATTGTACACCTGGACCCTCTCCTTACATCTATAAAAGGAAGGTCCAGGGCCCTCGTACGAAAAAGGTGGCCGCGCGGGAGGACGAGCTGACGGACAGGCTCTCTCCCTCGCGAACGCTTGTAACCCCCTACTGCAAGCGCATCCGCCCTGGGCGCAGGATAACACGAGCCGTGGTTCTCTTTCCCCCCTTGTGTTCCATCTCGCGCCGACCCATCTGGGCTGGGACACGCAGCGACAATTTACTCGTCGGTCCAGGGACCCCCCGAGGTCGAAACGCCGACAGTTGGCGCGCCAGGTAAGGGCCTGCTGCGTGTTGACGAACAACTTCCCGTCAAGCTCCAGATGAGTAGTCTCCAGCAACCTCTTCAACCCGAGATGCTGATCCGTTTCGGGAGTCTCGAGTTCATGTCCCTCGACGGCAGCTACGACATGGTACTCCTTCCTCCGCCGCGCGACAACGACAACGACGGCCGTCAGCCCGCCCGGCGGCGGTGGAATCGACGACGTCTTATCCCATGGCGGAAGAACAACATTCGGGTTTGTCCCGTCGCCTTCCTCGCCACAGGAGAAGGAGGCGGGGCAACCATGGCCAAGCAGGAGGCGGCACCACGTCGGCTGTTGAGCGAGTCGACGACGCCGGTGCCCCAGCGGAGGACACGCCGGGCATTGACCTCGCGTCTGAGACGAAGACGGGCGCCGTTTCCCCGCAATACGCCAGCCCCAAGCGAACAGATGACGCCAACACGCTCGCAAAGGACTTGCTGGGCGTTCGCCTCGTACCTGAGATAACGGTGCAGTCCGTCCCCTAAGCGACATCGTCACCGTCCGTCGATCAAGAGGTACCATCCGTTTTCCACCCTGTGCCTTTTAGATTCAGCTTTGATCCACCAAGCGATCCCGCTTCGGTGAGCGCTTTCATAAAGGCATATCCTAACCTTCCGGGGTATCATATGTGGTCAACCTGGGACCGACTGACGGCCGTCTCAACCTATGGGCCTCCGGGTTCCGAGGAAGACGACGAGCCCGACTCTGGTTGGGATTTCTCCGGGTTCGGTAATCCCAGTGCCATGCGAGACTTCATGACCACGTGTGACTACTGCCTCTCCGATTGCTCCGATGATGGCGACAGCCTTGACGACGAGGGTTGTGGCCCAAGTCGCGAATGTTTCCACGTCGATCTAGGGGGTCTCGACGAAGGCAACCACCTTGGTATGCCGGAGGACGACGATCCCCCTAGGCCTGCGCCTCGCGTTGACATCCTTCGGGAGCTAGCTGTAGTCCCAGTCCCTGCGGGGGGTCAGGACACACAGCTCGAGCAAATCCGCGAGATGCAGGCCAAGCTCGACGAGGAAGCAGGACAACTTGTGCAGCTCCGGCAAAACATCGGGCAGGAGTGGGCAGGCCGAGCACTAGCCGGAGAAGCGCGTCATCTGGCCAGGACGTCCAGCACCGCATCGCTGACGATGCTAGAGCAAGGCTGCCCCCGACTTCCAGTGGGGTCGGCCAGAACCTGGCTGCAGCGGCAATACTACTCCGAGCGACGTCGGAGCCATCCACCACCGAGGGGCGGCGTATCCAGGGAGAACTCAAGAATCTCCTAGAGGATGCCGCGGTCCGACGGGCCGAGAGCTCTGCATCCTGAAGGCAAGGGTACCCCCGGAGCATCGCACCGCGACTTCCCGATTCATGCGGTAAGCCTCGGTCCACACCGGGCGCACGTGGGACGCAACGCCTGCAACCCCGGGTCGCCTCGGCAACGAGCACCACCGCCGTGACCATCGAGCCCACCTCGACGAGAAGGTGCGCCGAGGCTACCACCCCAGGCATGGGGGACGCTACGACAGCGGGGAGGATCGGAGTCCCTCGCTCGAACCTCCTGGTCCGCAAGCTTTCAGTCGGGCCATACGACGGGCGCCGTTCCTGACCCGGTTCCGAACCCCGACTACTATCACTAGGTACTCGGGGGAAACAAGACCAGAACTATGGCTTGCGGACTACCGGCTGGCCTGCCAGCTGGGTGGAGCGGAAGGTGACAACCTCATCATCCGCAACCTCCCCCTGTTCCTCTCCGACGCCGCCTGGGCCTGGTTGGAGCATCTGCCTCCTGCACAGATCTCCAACTGGGACGATCTGGTCAAAGCCTTCGCTTGAAACTTCCAGGGCACATACGTGCGCCCTGGGAACTCCTGGGATCTTCGAAGCTGCCGCCAGCAGCTAGGAGAATCCCTACGGGACTACATCCGGCGATTTTCGAAGCAGCGCATCGAGCTGCCCAACATCACCGACTCGGATGTCATCGGCGCATTTCTCGCTGACACCACTTGCCGCGACCTGGTGAGCAAGCTGGGTCGCAAGACTCCCACCAGGGCGATCGAGCTGATGGACATCGCCACCAAGTTCGCCTCTGGTCAGGAGGCGGTCGAGGCCATCTTCCGGAAGGACATGCAGCCTTAGGGGCGCCAGCAGGAAGACGTCCCTGAGGCGTCCGCCCAGCGCGGCATGAAGAAGAAGGCCAAGAAGAAGTCGCAAGCGAAACGCGACGCTGCCGACGCAGATCTTGTCGCCGCGGCCGAGCACAGGAACCCTTGGAAGCCTCCCGGAGGGGCCAACTTGTTCGACAAGATGCTCAAGGAGTCGTGTCCCTATCACCAGGGTCCCGTCAAGCACACCCTTGAGGAATGCGTCATGCTTCGGCGCTACTTCCATAAGGCCGGGCCCCCGGCGGAAGGTGGCAGGGGCCGAGACAACGACAAGAAGGAAGGCGACAAGGCAGAAGAGTTTCCCGAGGTCCACGACTGTTTCATGATCTACGGTGGGCAAGCGGCGAACACCTCGGCTCGGCACCGCAAGCAGGAGCGCCGGGAGGTCTGCTCGGTGAAGGTGGCGGCGCCAGTCTACCTAGACTGGTCCGACAAGCCCATCACCTTCGACTAGGGCGATCACCCCGACCACGTGCCGAGCCCAGGAAAGTACCCGCTCGTTGTCGACCCCGTCATCGGCAATATCACGCTCACCAAGGTCCTCATTGATGGAGGCAGCAGCCTCAACATCACCTACGCCGAGACCCTCGGGCTCTTGCAGATCGATCTGTCCACAATCTGGGCCGGTGTGGCGCCCTTTCACGGGATCATCCCCAGGAAGCGTGTCCAGCCCCTTGGACAACTCGATCTGCCCGTCTGCTTCGGGACTCCCTCCAACTTCCGAAAGGAAACCCTCACGTTCGAGGTGGTCGGGTTTCGAGGAACCTACCACGCAGTGCTGGGGAGACCATGCTACGCCAAGTTCATGGCCGTCCCCAACTACACCTACCTCAAGCTCAAGATGCCGGGCCCCAATGGGGTCATCACCGTCGGATCCACATATCGACACGCGTACGAATGCGACGTGGAGTGTGTGGAGTACGCTGAGGCCTTCGCCGAGTCCGAGGCCCTCATCGCCGACCTGGAAAGCCTCTCCAAGGAGGTGCCAGATGCGAAGCAACACACCGGCAACTTCGAGCCAGCAGAGGTGGTTAAGTCTGTCCCTCTCAACCCCAGTAACGACGTCTCCAAGCAAGTCCGGATCGGCTCCGAGCTCGACCCCAAATAGGAAGCAGTGCTCGTCGACTTTCTCCGCGTGAACGCCGAAATATTTGCGTGGAGTCCCTCGGACATGCCTGGCATACCAAGGGATGTCGCCAAGCACTCGCTGGAGCCCGACCCGTGAAGCAGCCTCTGCGCCGATTCGACGAAGAAAAGCGCAGAGCTATAGGCGAGGAGATCCACAAGCTGATGGCTGCAGGGTTCATCAAAGAGGTATTCCATCCCGAATGGCTAGCCAACCATGTGCTTGTGAAAAAGAAAGGTGGGAAATGGAGGATGTGTGTAGACTACACTGGTCTAAACAAAGCATGTCCGAAGGTTCCCTACCCTCTGCCTCGCATCGATCAAATCGTGGATTCCACTGCTGGGTGCGAAACCCTGTCATTCCTCGATGCCTACTCGGGTTATTACCAAATCAGGATGAAAGAGTCCGACCAGCTCGCGACCTCTTTCATCACACCCTTTGGCATGTACTGCTATATTACTATGCCATTTGGTTTGAGGAATGCAGGTGCGACATACTAAAGGTGCATGAACCACGTGTTCGGAGAGCACATCGGTCGAACGATCGAGGCTTACATCGATGACTTCGTAGTCAAGACGAGGAAAGCCTCTGACCTCCTCTCCGACCTTGAAATGACATTCAAGTGTCTGAGAGCGAAAGGCGTAAAACTCAACCCCGAGAAGTGTGTCTTCGGAGTCCCCCGAGGCATGCTCCTGGGGTTCATCGTCTCCGAGCGGGGCATCGAGGCCAACCTAGAGAAAATTGCGGCCATCACCAACATGGGGCCTATCAAAGACTTGAAAGGAGTATAGAGGGTCATGGGATGCCTTGCGGCTCTAAGCCGCTTCATCTCTCGCCTCGGCGAAAGAGGCCTACCCCTGTACCGCCTCTTAAGGAAGACCAAGCGCTTCACTTGGACCCCCGAGGCCGAGGAAGCCCTTGGGAACTTAAAGGCGCTCCTTACCAGCGCGCCCATCTTGGTGCCCCCGCTGTGGGAGAAGCCCTCTTGATCTACGTAGCCGCAACCACTCAGGTGGTCAGCGCCGCGATCATGGTCGAGAGACGAGAGGAAGGGCATGCACTGCTCGTCCAGAGGCCGGTCTATTTCATCAGTGAAGTACTATCCGAGACCAAAATCCGCTACCCGCAAATTCAGAAACTACTGTACGCGGTAATTCTGACGCGGCGAAAGTTGCGACACTACTTCGAGTCTCATCCGGTGACTGTGGTGTCATCCTTCCCCTGGGGGAGATCATCCAGTGCCGAGAGGCCTCGGGTAGGATTGCAAAGTGGGCGGTGGAGATCATGGGCGAGACGATCTCGTTCGCTCCTCGGAAGGCCATCAAGTCCCAAGTCTTGGCGGACTTTGTGGCTGAATGGGTCGACACCCAGCTTCCGACAGCTTCGATCCAGTCGGAACTCTGGACTATGTATTTCGACAGGTCGCTGATGAAAACAGGAGTAGGTGCGGGCCTGCTCTTCATCTCACCCCTCGAGAAGCACCTCCGCTATATGCTACGCCTCCATTTCCCAGCGTCAAACAACATGGCCAAGTACGAGGCTCTGGTTAACGGGCTGTGCATCGCCATAGAGCTAGGGGTTCGGTGCCTCGACGCTCGTGGCGACTCGCAGCTTGTCATCGACCAAGTCATGAAGAACTCCCACTGCCGCGACCCAAAGATGGAGGCCTACTGCGACGAGGTTCGGCGCCTGGAAGACAAGTTCTACGGACTCGAGCTCAACCACTTCGCTCGACGCTACAACGAGACTGCGTACGAGCGGGCTAAGATAGCCTCGGGGCGGACAACGGTTCCCCCGGATGTCTTCTCCCGAGACCTACATCAACCCTCCGTCAAGACCGACGACACGCCCGAGCCCGAGGAGGCCTCGGCCTAGCCCGAGGCACCCTTGGCCGCCGAGGGTGAGGCACTGCGTGTCGAGGGAGAACGGGATGGGGTCACGCCTAATCGAAACTGGCAGACTCCGTACCTGCAATATCTCCACCGAGGAGAGCTACCCCTCGACAGGGCCAAAGCTCGGCGACTGGCGCGGCTGAGAGCACCTAGAGAGGGGGGTGAATAGGTGATCCTGTGAAACTTGAAACTTAAGCCACAAAACTTGGTTAAGTGTTAGCACAATAATCACCAAGTGGCTAGAGAGAAGATCTTGCACAATATGATAACCACAAAGAGTTCAACATAGAGATGACACAGTGGTTTATCCCGTGGTTCGGCCAAGTACAAAACTTGCCTACTCCACGTTGTGGCGTCCCAACGGACGAGATTTGCACTCAACTCCTCTCAAGTGATCCAATGATCAACTTGAATACCACGGTGTTTTGCTTTTCTTTTCTTATCTCGTTCGCGAGGAATCTCCACAACTTGGAGCCTCTCGCCCTTACACTTTTGATGTTCACAAAGAATCACGGAGTAAGGGAGGGATGAGCAACTCACACAAGACACAAAGATCACAGCAAATACGCACACACAAGACTAAGACTTGAGCTCAAAAAGACTAGCACACTAGAACGGGGCTCAAATCACTAGAATGTTGAACAAGTGCGCAAGAGTGGAGTGTGAGTGATCAAGAATGCTCAAGGGATGCTTGTTGTTCTCCTCCATGCGCCTAGGGGTCCCTTTTATAGCCCCAAGGCAGCTAGGAGCCGTTGAGAGCATTCTAGGAAGGATGATCTTGCCTTCTGTCGACTGGCGCACCGGACAGTCCGGTGCACACCGGACACTGTCCGGTGCACACCGGACACTGTCCGGTGCCCGATTTCTTTCCTTAAATGGTGCAGCCGACTGTTGGCAGCCAGAGAGCCGTTGGCGCACCGGACATGTCCGGTGCACACCGGACAGTCCGGTGCCCCCTTCTAGCCGTTGGCTCGGCCACGTGTCCCGCGCAGATCGCGCGGCCGACCGTTGGCTCACCGGACAGTCCGGTGCACACCGGACAGTCCGGTGAATTATAGCCGTACGTCGCCGATGAATTCCCGAGAGCAGCCACTTTGCTCGAGCCAGCCTGGCGCACCGGACACTGTCCGGTGCTCCCAGACTGAGCAGACTTTGGCTGAACTAGGTCATCTCATTTCCAATTCGATTTTTCCTGTTTCCAGCACTTAGACACAATACATTAGTCTCCAAAACAATGTACTAAGTCTGAGAAACATACCTTTATCCTTGATTTGTACTTTGTCCACCATTTTACACTTAGGCACTTGTGTTGGACACTAAATCACCAAAATACTTAGAAATGGCCCAAGGGCACATTTCCCTTTCAATCTCCCCCTTTTTGGTGATTTATGCCAACACAATATAAAGCAAGTAGAACAAATACAAAATCAATTCAAATAAGAACTCAAATTGTTTTGATTCAAATTTGACATATATGGATCACTCTTTGCCACCACTTGGTTTGTTTTTGCAACTCAAACTCAAATTTCTATCTCTAAGTCAAACACACATGTTAAGACATAAAGAGAGTCATTCCAAGAGAAATTGATTCAAGATTTCAAAAACTCCCCTTTTTCCCATAATCAACACTTTTCCCCACAAGGAGCCAACTTTTGACAAGAGAGACAATAAAAGAGTTTTGACACACCAAAAGCTCTATTCTACTATTTTCAAAATCTCTCAAGTGGTAGCTGATCCATTTATTGCTTTGGCCTTTATTTTCTCCCCCTTTGGCATCAAGCACCAAAACGGGATCAATCTTGGCCCTTGAACCCCATTGCCTCACCAAAATCTTCAATAAGAATACAAAGGCAATAAGAGTACATGAGATGAACTTGGAATAAGTTACCCTCTCATCAGAGTGCAGTGGAAGTCTTTCATGGTCCAAGTCCACTTTTTCCCTTTCAATCCTTCTTTGAGACTAAAGCATCAAACTCAAGCACATGGTTAGTCTCAAAGGGTCAAGTTGTAACACATCTCCCCCTAAATATGTGCATCACTCGCAAACGGACTTGTGAGGTCCGGGGAGTGTTTGTACAACTTGAGCACCATAAGTAAGCAACAAAATGCATAAGGAACATGATCAAAGGCATAAACACATATATGCTATAAATTAATCCAAGTTCCGCGAATCTAGGACATTTAGCTCACTACGCAGCCTGCAAAAGGTCTTCTCATCTAAAGGCTTGGTAAAGATATCGGCTAGCTGGTTCTCGGTGCTAACATGAAACACTTCGATATCTCCCTTTTGCTGGTGGTCTCTCAAAAAGTGATGCCGGATGTCAATGTGCTTTGTGCGGCTGTGTTCAACAGGATTATCCGCCATGCGGATAGCACTTTCATTATCACATAGGAGTGGGACTTTGCTCAGATTGTAGCCAAAGTCCCTGAGGGTTTGCCTCATCCAAAGTAGTTGCGCGCAACACTGTCCTGCGGCAACATACTCGGCCTCAGCGGTGGATAGAGCAACGGAGGTTTGTTTCTTAGAGTTCCATGACACCAGGGACCTTCCTAGGAATTGGCACGTCCCCGATGTACTCTTCCTATCGACCTTACATCCAGCATAATCGGAATCTGAATATCCAATCAAGTCAAAGGTAGACCCCTTTGGATACCAGATCCCGAAGCAAGGCGTAGCGACTAAATATCGAAGAATTCGCTTCACGGCCACTAAGTGACACTCCTTAGGATCGGATTGAAATCTAGCACACATGCATACGCTAAGCATAATATCCGGTCTACTAGCACATAAATAAAGCAAAGATCCTATCATTGACCGGTATGCTTTCTGATCAACGGACTTACCTCCTTTGTTGAGGTCGGTGTGTCCGTCGGTTCCCATCGGAGTCTTTGCGGGCTTAGCGTCCTTCATCCCAAACCGCTTTAGCAAGTCTTGCGTGTACTTTGTTTGGGAGATGAAGGTGCCGTCCTTGAGTTGCTTCACTTGGAACCCAAGGAAGTAGTTCAACTCGCCCATCATCGACATCTCGAATTTCTGTGTCATCACCCTGCTAAACTCTTCACAAGACTTTTTATTAGTAGAACCAAATATTATGTCATCGACATAAATTTGGCACACAAAAAGATCACCGTCACAAGTCTTAGTGAAAAGAGTTGGATCGGCTTTCCCGACCTTGAAAGCATTAGCAATTAGAAAGTCTCTAAGGCATTCATACCATGCTCTTGGGGCTTGCTTAAGTCCATAGAGCGCCTTAGAGAGCTTACACACGTGGTCGGGGTACCGTTCATCCTCGAAGCCAGGGGGTTGCTCTACGTACACCTCCTCCTTGATTGGCCCGTTGAGGAAAGCGCTCTTCACATCCATTTGGAACAACCTGAAAGAATGGTGAGCGGCATATGCTAGCAAAATACGAATTGATTCTAGCCTAGCCACAGGAGCGAACGTCTCCTCAAAGTCCAAACCTGCGACTTGGGCATAACCTTTTGCCACAAGTCGAGCCTTGTTCCTTGTCACCACCCCGTGCTCATCCTGTTTGTTGCGGAATACCCACTTGGTTCCCACAACATTTTGCTTGGGAGGAGGCACCAGCGTCCAAACTTCATTCCTCTTGAAGTTGTTGAGCTCTTCTTGCATGGCCAACACCCAGTCCGGATCTAGCAAGGCCTCCTCTACCCTGAAAGGCTTGATAGAAGAGACAAAAGAGTAATGCTCACAAAAATTAACTAATCGAGATCGAGTAGTTACTCCCTTTCTTATGTCACCCAAAATCTGGTCGACGGGATGATCCCTTTGAATCATCGCTCGAACTTGAGTTGGAGGTGCCGGTTGTTCTTCTTCCTCCATTACTTGATCATCTTGTGCTCCCCCTTGATCACACGCCTCCTGTTCATCATCTTGAGTTGGGGAATGCACCATTGTTGAGGAAGAAGGTTGATCTTGCTCCTTTTGTTCCTGTGGTCGTACATCACCAATCACCATGGTTCGTATAGTGGCCGTCGGAACATCTTCTTCATCTACATCATCAAGATCAACAACTTGCTCTCTTGGAGAGCCATTAGTCTCATCAAATACAACGTCGCTAGAGACTTCAACCAAACCCGATGATTTGTTGAAGACTCTATACACCTTTGTATTTGAGTCATAACCTAACAAAAACCCTTCTACAGCTTTGGGAGCAAACTTAGAATTTCTACCCTTCTTCACTAGAATGTAGCATTTGCTCCCAAATACACAAAAGTAAGATACATTGGGTTTGTTACCGGTTAGAAGCTCATACGACGTCTTCTTGAGGAGGCGGTGAAGGTAGACCCTGTTGATGGCGTGGCAAGCCGTGTTCACAGCTTCCGACCAAAAACTCTCGGAGGTCTTGAATTCTCCAAGCATCGTCCTCGCCATATCGATTAGCGTCCTGTTCTTCCTCTCTACCACACCATTTTGCTGTGGTGTGTAGGGAGCGGAGAACTCGTGCTTGATCCCTTCCTCCTCAAGGTACTCCTCCACTTGAAGGTTCTTGAACTCGGACCCATTGTCGCTCCTTATCTTTTTCACCTTGAGCTCAAACTCGTTTTGAGCTCTCCTTAGGAAGCGCTTGAGGATCCCTTGGGTTTCAGACTTATCCTGCAAAAAGAATACCCAAGTGAAGCGGGAAAAGTCATCCACAATAACTAAACCATACTTACTTCCTCCTATGCTCAGATAGGCGACGGGTCCGAAGAGGTCCATATGCAGCAGCTCCAGAGGTCTTGAAGTGGTCATCACATTCTTGATGTGATGTGCTCCTCCCAATTGTTTACCTGCTTGACAAGCTGCACAAGGTCTATCTTTTTCGAATTGCACGTTAGTCAAACCTATCACGTGTTCTCCCTTTAGAAGCTTGTGAAGGTTCTTCATCCCCACATGTGCTAAGCGGCGATGCCACAGCCAGCCCATGCTAGTCTTAGCGATTAAGCATGCATCTAGACCGGCCTCCTCTTTTGCAAAATCAACTAAATAAAGTTTGTCGTCTAGTACACCCTTAAATGCTAGTGAACCATCACTTCTTCTAAAGACAGACACATCTACATTTGTAAATAGACAATTATATCCCATATTACATAATTGACTGACAGATAGTAAATTATATCCAAGAGACTCAACTAAAAACACATTAGAGATAGAGTGCTCATTGGATATTGCAATCTTGCCTAAACCTTTCACCTTGCCTTGGTTCCCATCACCGAATATGATTGAATCTTGGGAATCCTTATTCTTGACGTAGGAGGTGAACATCTTCTTCTCCCCCGTCATATGGTTTGTGCATCCGCTGTCGATAATCCAGCTTGAGCCCCCGGATGCATAAACCTGCAAGGCAAATTTAGGCTTGGGTCTTAGGTACCAAACTCTTGTTGGGTCCTACAAGGTTAGTCACAATTTTCTTAGGGACCCAAATGCAAGCTTTATCACCCTTGCATTTTGCCCCTAATTTCCTAGCAACTATCTTCCTATCCTTTCTACAAATAGCAAAGGAAGCATTTAAAGCATGATAAATTGTAGAGGGACCATTCATAACTTTTCTAGGAACATGAACAATATTCTTCCTAGGTATATCTCTACCATGCATATAGGAAGAACGGGAAGCATACATAGCATAAGAGTCATAGGCATGTGAATCAAAAGTATTACAACTCCTATGAGACTGTCTTTTATCATTGTACATAAAAGCATGGTTCTTTTTAGTACTACTTGCCATAGGGGCCTTCCCTTTCTACTTGGCGGAGATGGGAGCCTTATGGCTTGTTAAGTTCTTGGCTTCCCTCTTGAAGCCAAGCCCATCCTTAATTGAGGGGTGTCTACCAATCGTGTAGGCATCCCTAGCAAACTTTAGTTTATCAAAATCACTTTTGCTAGCCTTAAGTTGGGCATTAAGACTAGCCATTTCATCATTTAACTTTGCAATAGAATCTATGTGTTTACTACAAGCATCAATATCAAAGTCTTTACATCTATTGCAAATAACAACATTTTCTACACAAGTTGTTGATTTACTAGCTATTTCTATCTTAGCATTCAAATCATCATTAATGCTCCTTAAGCTAGAAATCGTCTCATGGCAAGAAGATAATTCACAAGAAAGCATTTCATTTCTTTTAACTTCTAAAGCATGAGATTTTTGTGCTTCTACAAATTTGTCATGTTCTTCATACAACAAATCTTCTTGTTTTTCTAAAAGCCTATTCTTATCATTCAAGGCATCAATTAATTCATTAATTTTATCTACCTTGGTTCTATCTAGGCCCTTAAATAAACATGAATAATCTATTTCATACTCATTACTAGATTCGTCCTCACTTGAAGAAGCATAAGTAGAGTTTCGACTACATACCTTCTTCTCCCTTGCCATAAGGCATGTGTGACGCTCGTTGGGGAAGAGGGATGACTTGTTGAAGGCGGTGGCGATGAGTCTTTCATTGTCGGAGTCGGAGGAGGAGCAATCCGAGTCCCACTCCTTTCCTAGATGTGCCTCACCCTTGGCCTTCTTGTATTTTTTCTTCTTTTCCCTCTTGCTCCCGTGTTCCTGGTCACTTTCATTATCGGGACAGTTAGCAATAAAATGACCAATCTTACCGCATTTGAAGCATGAGCGCTTCCCCTTGGCTTTGGTCTTGCTTGGCTGTCCCTTGCGACCCTTAAGTGTCGTCTTGAATCTCTTGATGATGAGGGCCATCTCTTCATCATTAAGTCCGGCGGCCTCAATTTGTGCTACCTTGCTGGGTAATGCCTCCTTGCTCCTTGTTGCCTTGAGAGCAACGGGTTGAGGCTCATTGATTGGACCGTTTAGAGCGTTGTCCACGTACCTCGCTTCCTTGATCATCATTCGCCCGCTTACGAATTTTCCAAGGACTTCTTCGGGCGACATTTTGGTGTACCTGGGATTCTCACGAATGTTATTCACCAAATGAGGATCAAGAACGGTAAAGGACCTTAGCATCAATCGGACGACGTCGTGGTCCGTCCATCGCGTGCTTCCGTAGCTCCTTATTTTGTTGATAAGGGTCTTGAGCCGGTTGTATGTTTGTGTCGGCTCCTCGCCCCTTATCATCGTGAATCGTCCAAGCTCGCCTTCCACCAATCCATCTTGGTGAGCAAGGTGACGTCGTTCCCCTCATGTGAAATCTTGAGGGTGTCCTAGATCTGCTTGGCGTTATCCAAGCCACTCACTTTGTGATATTCATCCCTGCACAATGAAGCTAGAAGAACAATAGTAGCTTGTGCATTCTTATGAATTTGCTCATTAATGAACATGGGACTATCCGAACTATCAAAGTGCATTCCACTCTCTACAATCTCCCATATACTAGGATGGAGAGAGAACAAGTGACTACGCATTTTGTGACTCCAAAATCCATAGTCCTCTCCATCAAAATGAGGAGGTTTACCAAGTGGAATAGATAATAAATGAGCATTTGCACTTTGAGGAATACGAGAGTAGTCAAAAGAAAAGTTCGAATTGACCGGTTTCCTTCTCTCGTAGTTGTTGTGGTCATCGTCCTTTTGGGAGGAAGTAGACTCATCGCTGTCGTCGTAGTAGACGATCTCCTTGATGCGCCTCGTCTTCTTCTTCTTCCCTTCTTTCCGTCTATGGCCCGAGCCGGAGTCGGTAGGCTTGTCGTCCTTCGGCTCGTTGACGAAGGATTCCTTCTCTTTATCGTTGATCACGATACCCTTCCCCTTAGGATCCATCTCCTCGGGCGGTTAGTCCCTTTATGAAGAGAACGGCTCTGATACCAATTGAGAGCACCTAGAGGGGGGTGAATAAGTGATCCTGTAAAACTTGAAACTTAAGCCACAAAACTTGGTTAAGTGTTAGCACAATAATCACCAAGTGGCCAGAGAGAAGATCTTGCACAATATGATAACCACAAAGAGTTCAACACAGAGATGACACAGTGGTTTATCCCGTGGTTCGGCCAAGTACAAAACTTGCCTACTCCACGTTGTGGCGTCCCAACGGACGAGAGTTGCACTCAACTCCTCTCAAGTGATCCAATGATCAACTTGAATACCACGGTGTTTTGCTTTTCTTTTCTTATCCCGTTCGCGAGGAATCTCCACAACTTGGAGCCTCTCGCCCTTACACTTTTGATGTTCACAAAGAATCACGGAGTAAGGGAGGGATGAGCAACTCACACAAGACACAAAGATCATAGCAAATACGCACACACAAGACCAAGACTTGAGCTCAAAAAGACTAGCACACTAGAACGGGGCTCAAATCACTAGAATGTTGAACAAGTGCGCAAGAGTGGAGTGTGAGTGATCAAGAATGCTCAAGGGATGCTTGTTGTTCTCCTCCATGCGCCTAGGGGTCCCTTTTATAGCCCCAAGGCAGCTAGGAGCCGTTGAGAGCATTCTAGGAAGGCTGATCTTGCCTTCTGTCGACTGGCGCACCGGACAGTCCGGTGCACACCGGACACTGTCCGGTGCCCGATTTCTTTCCTTAAATGGCGCAGCCGACCGTTTGCAGCCAGAGAGCCGTTGGCGCACCGGACCGCACCGGACATGTCCGGTGCACACCGGACAGTCCGGTGCCCCCTTCTAGCCGTTGGCTCGGCCACGTGTCCCGCGCAGATCGCGCGGCCGACCGTTGGCCCGGCCGACCGTTGGCTCACCGGACAGTCCGGTGCACACCGGACAGTCCGGTGAATTATAGTCGTATGTCGCCGATGAATTCCCGAGAGCAGCCACTTTGCTCGAGCCAGCCTGGCGCACCGGACACTATCCGGTGCACCACCGGACAGTCCGGTGCTCCCAGACTGAGCAGACTTTGGCTGAACTAGGCCATCTCATTTCCAATTCGATTTTTCCTGTTTCCAACACTTAGACACAATACATTAGTCTCCAAAACAATGTACTAAGTCTGAGAAACATACCTTTATCCTTGATTTGTACTTTGTCCACCATTTTACACTTAGGCACTTGTGTTGGACACTAAATCACCAAAATACTTAGAAATGGCCCAAGGGCACATTTCCCTTTCAGCGGCGCGCCAAGTCGTTCGTCTTACTGGGTGACGAGAAGGAGCTCTACCACCGCAGCCCCTCAGGCATCCTCCAACGATGCATATCCATCACCGAAGGTCAGGAGCTATTGCAAGAAATACACTCGGGGGCTTGCGGTCACCATGCAGCACCTCGAGCCCTCGTTGGAAACGCCTTCCGACAAGGTTTCTACTGGCCAACCGCGGTGGCTGACGCCACTAGGATTGTACGCACCTGCCAAGGGTGTCAATTCTACGCAAGGCAGACGCACCTGCCCGCTCAGGCCCTGCAAACAATACCAATCACCTGGCCGTTTGCTGTATGGGGTCTGGACCTCGTCGGTCCCTTGCAGAAGGCACCCGGGGGCTTCACGCACCTGCCGGTCTCTATCGACAAATTCTCCAAGTGGATCGAGGTCCGACTCCTAAACAGCATCAGGTTCGAGCAGGCGGTGGCATTCTTCACCAACATCATCCATCGCTTCAGGGTCCCGAACTCCATCATCACCGACAACGGCACCCAGTTCACTGGCAGGAAGTTCCTGGACTTCTGTGAGGACCACCACATTCGTGTGGACTGGGCAGCCGTAGCTCACCCCATGACGAATGGGCAGGTCGAGCGCGCCAACGGTATGCTCCTACAAGGACTAAAACCGAGGATCTACAACGACCTCAACAAGTTCGACAAGCGATGGATGAAGGAACTATCCTCGGTGGTCTGGAGTCTGAGGACGACGCCAAGCCGAGCCACGGGCTTCACGCCGTTTTTTCTAGTCTATGGGCCGAGGCTATCTTGCCCACAGACTTAGAATACGGTTCCCCGAGGACAAGGGAGTACGACGACCGAAGCAACCAGACCAGCCAAGAAGACTCACTAGACCAGCTGGATGAGGCTCGGGACATGGCCTTACTACACTCGGCACGGTATCATCAATCTCTGCGACGCTACCACGCTCGAGGGGTTCGGTCCCGAGACCTCCAGGTGGGGGACTTGGTACTTCGGCTGTGACAAGACGCCAGATGGCGCCACAAGCTCACTCCTCCCTGGGAAGGGCCGTTCATCATCGCCAAGATTTTGAAGCCCGGAATATACAAGCTGGCCAACAGTCAAGGCGAGGTCTACAGCAACGCTTGGAACATCCGACAGCTACGTCGCTTTTACCCTTAAGATGTTTTCAAGTCGTTCATATACCTCGTTCTCTTCACATACACAAATAAAGTCTAACCGTCAAGGAAGGGTCAGCCTTGCCTCGGCAAAGCCCGACCCTCCCTCGGGGGCTAGAAGGGGGGAACCCCCTCTGCGTCAAAAATTTTCCTCGGAAAAGTTTTTCTACCAAAACGACTTCCGTGTTTCCCAACTATATCGGTAACAGAACCCCGCAAAACGAACAAGAGCGCATGTAAGTAGCAAGGCCGACCGAGCCGAGGGACTCCTAAGCCTCCGGGATACGGATACCTCACTTGTCACCTTCCGCGAAAAACAACTCTTACTCGGATAGGCGATTCTGCTACTGATGAACAAGTCTGGATACTCGAAACAAGAGGAAGAGAAACACAGCTTTATAACACGACAGCAAAGTGTTTAGGCCTCGGCGGCCGCAAAAGACACATGCATGTTCCAAACAAACTGCTCCAGCAGAATCAGGCATCGCCCGAGGGAGGAGCGGCACTCTCGGCTTCGTCTCCACCCTAAGCATCGTCTCCACCCTCGGCGAGGTCCGCCCCGGCCCTGGATGGCGACCCAAGCGGAAGGATCTCCACCTCGAAGGAGGACGCCAGCACCGCGCTTGGGCCCGCAACGGCCGCGTCGAGCCTCTAAACCTCTGCTAAGGCAGCTTCATCTTCGTCGGGTAGACAGTACCCCTCGCTGACCCGCTCCAGGTCCACGTCGTAGTGGGAAGCAAGCACGGCGAAGGCCCGCCTAACGCCGTGATGCAGCGCCTCACGGAATCTGCTGCGCACATGGCCGCCCAAGGCCTGCAGGCGACTCTGGGGGGAGCTTCTCGAGAGGACATCGTCAAGACCAGAGACCTGGCAGAAGGTCGAGATAGCTTCAGACATGACCACATGGTCGGCCTCCTTCTGCTCAGCTGCCTGGGCAAGTGCCTTGGCGGACTCGTTGAGGGCTGACTCGAACTCTGCAAACGGCCAAACATAATTCTTCAGACACGAGTTGAAGAATGAAGCTGAATCAAAGTCTCAAAGCGGCCAAGACATACCTTCAGCCCGGGCACGCTGCTCCGAGGCTGCGGCTTGGGCGGACTGAGCAGACCCGACGGCCATGGCCAGGTCTTCCGCAAGGGCTCCGGCCCGAGCAGACGCCTCGACTAGCTTGCCCCCAAGGGCCTTAGCCCGGCTTTCAGCCTCGGCAGCCTGGTTCCGAGATTGGTCCCGCTCGCCGATGACCTGGCCAAGCTCCAGCTGCCGCTGCTGCGCCTCTACGTGTGTCGTTGCTGCCTCCACCCCCAGCTCATCATAGAGCAACCGAAGGTCCGCCGCCTCGGCGCTCCGTTGGGCGAGGCATTTGGTAGCCTCGGTGAGCGCGGCCCTCAGGAACCACAGCGAACCCCAGACGTCGGCCTCGCGGCGGATAAACGACGACTTGGCGGTGCTCAAATCCGTCAGATCCTGAGGAAAGGAAGCAGGGCGTCACAAAGAATGCCCTTGTCACGCGAAAGGTATGCCTGAAGTCCTTACCTGGAGGATCCTGGGAACGTCCCTGGAAAGGATCTCCATGGTCAACCGAAGCGACCCCATCGCTGCCTCGGCATACTCACGGAGCTCATCCCGAGACTGCTCCTCCCCCTCATCGTCAAGAACGAAGAGGGGTTTCGAAGCGCCGCGGGTCCAGAACCGGAGCGCCTGTCCACGCCACTCACTGGGATCGCGCTGCGCGGGGATGAGGGCGCCACTCTCCAAGATGTGTCGCGGTTCTGCGCCCCCCTCCTCCGAGGCGTCGGGACCTCCTGCAGTCGACGCATCGGGTACCCCCTCGGCTGACAAGGCGGGCTTCCGATCACCCACCTCGAGCAGTGGCACCTCAACCATCTCAGCATCAGCGGTGACGGGTGGCTCCACGGGCAGAACGGCAACAGCCTCGGCAGAGGCTGGTACCGGCGTCGGCGGCACGTTAGGTGGGCTCAAGGCCGCGGCTGCGCCAGCAGTCTCCCCCGGCACGACGGCCGCCTCAACGGAGGGATCAGCCTGGGGAGCTCGCCCCATGGTAACTCGCGCCCCCTGGGCACCCCGCTTGGGGGCATCTTGTGCGGAGGCCAGCCAACCGGCATGGCCCGGCGCGACACTAGCTGCAGAAGCCGGCACCGTCTTAAGGGCCTTCCTGGGAGCCAGACCGGCCGAACCGTGCCTCCGTTTGCTGGAAGGAAAAGGTAAAGCAGGATCAGGACACACGAAGAAGGAGCCAGGACATAGGTATCCTCAGATACTTACCCGCTCTGGACCAAGGCCAATCGTGCCTGTGGGGAGGCCCCTCGGGCCTCGGTCCCCGCAGGCGCCGCCGAGGTTCGCCCCGCTGCCAGCTTCAGTGCCGCTCCCACTCTGGGCGCCGAAGGGATGGCCTGCCCATGCGACGTCACGACGGCCCGAGGATCAACCTCCGGTATGGCCGGCGCGGGCGACTGCTCTTGGGGGACGGGCGGGTCGGCCTGACTCCCCAAGGTCACCTCAACTACCTCGGCCAAGGGGTCAAGTACCCCCTCGGTCTGCCCCTGCTCCTCGGACCGGGACCCTGATGTCCCGGCCCTAGATACCGACGGCGCCAGCCCACTCGAGGGCTGGCTCGACGACCCCTGGCCCAGCCTCAGATCCGGGCTGAGGCCAAGGCGGGCCACCATGTTGTCGTCTTCGTCATCATCGTCGTCATCGTCGTCGTCAGGCGTCTCCGGTGACGGCTCCCTCGGGAGCCCGTCCCTCTCCTGCCTCCGACGGCGCCTCTCCAAGGCGTCCTGGGTGAAAGGGAAATGTGCCCTTGGGCCATTTCTATAAGATTTTGGTGATTAAGTGCCCAACACACATTAAGGGAATGAGTATATGCCAAAGGGTGGACAAAGTGCAAATCAATATAAAGGTATGATTCTAGACTTGGTACATTGGTTTTTGTGTACTAACATATTTGTCTAAGTGCTAGAATCAGAGAAAATACAACTGGAAAAGACTTGGCTCGAGCAGCCAATACTCTGCTCAGTCTGGGTGCACCGGACAGTGTCCGGTGCGCCAGGCTGGCTCTGGTGAAAAGGCCGCTCTCGGGAATTCGTCGGCGACGTACGACTAAAATTCACCGGACTGTCCGGTGAGCCAACGGTCGGCCACGTAATCCGCGCGTGACGCGTTGCCGGGCCAACGGTCTGAAGGGGGCACCGGACAGTGTCCGGTGCGCCAACGGCTCCAAACCTTCAATGGTCGGCTGCGCCAAAACAGGAAAGAAATCCGCACCGGACAGTGTCCGGTGGTGCACCGGACTGTCCGGTGCGCCAGTCGACAGAAGGCAAGAATTGCCTTCCTGGAATGCTCTCAACGGCTCCTAGCTGCCTTGGGGCTATAAAAGGGACCCCTAGGCTGATGGAGGAAAATACTAAGCACACTTTGAGCATTCTTGATCATTCACACTTCGTCTTTGCGCACTCGTTTGACACTCTTAGTGATTTGAGCTCCGTTCTAGTGAGAACTTTGAGATATTCATTTGAGCTCAAGTCTTGGCCGTGTGTGTGTGTGCGTATTGTTGTGGACTTGTGTGTGTTGTGGATCCCATCCTTACTTCCGTGTTCATTTGTGATCATCTTTTGTAAGGGCGAGAGACTCCAAGTTGTGGAGATTCCTCGCAAACGGGATATAGTGAATGGAAAAGAAACACCATGGTATTCAAGTGGATCTTTGGATCACTTGAGAGGGGTTGATTGCAACCCTCGTCCGTTGGGACGCCACAACGTGGAGTAGGCAAGTGTTGAACTTGGCCGAACCAAGGGATAAACCATTGTGCCTCTCTGTGTTGATATCTTTGTGGTTATTGTGTTTTGCAAGAACTCCTCTCTAGCCACTTGGCTTTATTGCTCTAACACTTAATCAAGTTTGTGGCATTAAGTTTTAAGTTTTTACAGGATCACCTATTCACCCCCCCTCTAGGTGCTCTCAATTGGTATCGGAGCCATTCTCTTCAAGAAAGGGACTAATCGCCCGAAGAGAAGGATCCTAAGGGAAAGGGGATGGTGGTCAACGACAATGAGAAGGAGTCCCTCTTCAATGAGCCAAGGGACGACAAAGTCAATGACTCCGGCTCGAGTCAAAAGAAGAAAGACGGAAAGAAGAAGAGGCGCATCAGGAAGGTTGTCTACTACGACAGCGACGAATCCTCCTCTTCTCAAAAGGACGACGAATGCGAGGAGAAAAAGAAAACGGTTAACTCGAACTTTTCTTTTGATTACTCTCGTATTCCGCATAATTCCAATGCTCATTTGCTTTCTATTCCACTTGGTAAACCTCCTCACTTTGATGAAGAGGACTACGGATTTTGGAGTCACAAAATGCGTAGTCATTTGTTCTCTCTTCATCCAAGTATATGGGAGATAGTAGAAAACGGAATGCAATTTGATAGTTCGGATAATTCTATGTTTATCAATGAACAAATCCATAAGAATGCACAAGCTACTACTGTTCTTTTAGCATCTTTGTGCAGGGAAGAATACAATAAGGTGAGTGGCTTGGACAATGCCAAGCAAATCTGGGACACCCTCAAGATCTCACATGAGGGGAACGACATCACCATGCTCACCAAGATGGAATTGGTGGAAGGCGAACTAGGAAGGTTCGCGATGATCAAGGGGGAGGAGCCAACCCAAACGTACAACAGGCTCAAGACCCTCGTCAACAAAATAAGGAGCTATGGAAGCACGCGATGGACGGACCACGACGTCGTCCGACTTATGTTAAGGTCTTTCACCGTCCTTGATCCTCATCTTGTTAACTCTATTCGTGAGAATCCTAGGTACACCAAGATGACGCCCGAAGAAATACTTGGAAAGTTTGTAAGCGGGCTGTTGGAGACTTGTTCTCAAATTCTATGAATTATGAACAAGGCAACATAGAATGTTAAATGTTAATGCCCTTCGTCCGCTGAAGCATTATCTCCCCAAGGATTTAATGAGCTTCGGACGAAGGTCATGGGCAATATATCACGAAGGTCACATCTTCGTGGTCAGACATAAAACAATGCGAAATGAAATATAAAATATAAAACATTATAAAATACCAAGAATGGATAACATTATTAACTTATTTTTTAATATGAACCCAAAATATTAAAACATAATATTTAGGTACATTTATACCTTTGCCTTGGCAGGAAACAATAATTTCAGCGTAATGCATTGACGATCACAAGATTGCATGAACAGTAAAGGAGTACTGTTCATCTATTTATAGGCACAGGACGCAGCCTGTGAGAAATTACAATCATGCCCCTTACAAAAGATTACAATTATGACTCAGACCCTTATGGACTAAGAAGTCATTCCATCTTTAAGTCGGTTCGATCCTTCGTCTTCGGATACGTTATAGTACCGAAGCTTCATGAGCGGTGGCTTCGGTACCACGTATAAACAGATTTGCCGAAGGTGTTTCTTCCTGCAGGACCTTCGGCGACGAAGCATGGTCCCAACAGTAGCCCCTTCGTGGCGCTAGATCGTTTTTCGTAACGAGCTTGATCCGTGAAAAAGTCTCTTAGGCTTCGGGAAGCCGAAGGTCCGAAAAACACCTTCCCTGAGCTCGTTGCCGGGAAACGATACAATTTCCGAGCGCGGAGCGGTCCCACCATGCAGATTCACCTTCTCGGGTTTTGTGGCCCACCGTTCAGTGGGTGCGAGCGACTGTTTGTCCAGTGTAGAAGACTTGACGATTCACTTTCTTACCTACAGCACTATATAAATAGACGGGTAGGTGTGAAGTTACCACAGCATTCATTGCTATTGCATTGTTTTGCTGCCAAAAATTTTAACCATAGCCGAAGCTTGACTCTTGCACTCAAACGAAGCACCACTTTGGATTCTGCTTCGTCACAAGAAGAGCTTCGGAAAAAGGTCGTTAATTTCAGAAAACTTCTAGAAATTCATAATCAAATGGCTAGAGTGCGCTCCACTGCCAAGGTTGAGCGTGATGGAGATGAGACCGAAGCCACTGAAACTGTTCCGATTTCCGAAGCAATGAGGCGTTCTGGGCTGGTATCATCAGAGGACACACCTGCTGCAGAAGCAACACAAGCTGACGTTGAAGAAGATGAAATTGAAGATGAGTACGATGCAATGCCATCTAAACCCAGCCACTTAGAGTTTGGGAAGTCTACTATTACCAAAGGTGATATGGCTAAGTTACTGAAGCTAGGCTATTTCAGCGAAGACAAGAAGGAGCTAATTCGCTTCGAGGGAGAGGAAGTTACCCCGAAGCCCGAAAAATATGAAGTGGTGGTTTTTAAAAGCTTCTTCAAAGCAGGGTTAAGATTTCCCCTGCATGGGATGATTGCAGATGTTTTAGAGAGATTTGGAATTCACCTTCATCAGTTAACCCCTAACGCCATTATTAGGCTTAGTGTTTACATCTGGGCACTCCGAAGCCAGGAGGCAGAACCACTTGCCGAAGGTTTTTGCCGGGCACACAAGCTTCATTACCAGACAAAAGCTAGAGAAGATGGGCTGCATGATAATTTCGGCTGCTACAATTTTCCATATCGGAAAGATGCCAAGTATCCAGTTATCAGCTATTGTACGAAATGGCCAGCTGGCTGGAAGAGTGAATGGTTTTATGTCAAAGTGGATGAAAAGAAGGAAAAGCTGGTTCAGAGCCCTTTAAGGTTAACCTTCGGAGTAACTAGGCCTCAATGCGTCATGGATCCAGATAGCCCATGCCAGATTGCACTGGGCGAATTTCGGGTTGTTGCAGAGCACATTGGCACCAGGGATCTGGTCCAAGAATTCTTAGCCTTCAGAGTATTCCCAACTTTGAAGGAATGGGACATGCCGAAGCTGAGAGGGGAGAAGAAGAAGAAAGAGCTTGTTCGGCTACCTTATTATTTCAAGTTTAAAAAACATTTTAAAGCACCTTGCCAATAGTGGTTGGATACAATTGAGGTTATGTGCAACGAGATCCTCAGCAACTATTCTAAGAAAGAAGACCAATTAATGACTGCTGCCTTCGGTACTCGTCCGAAGCGAAGAATGAATCGGGAGATGGATGCTTTGAATTTTGATTATCCTGACTATGAGCAGTTGGGCAAAGTTGATGAAGGCCAGAAAAGAAAAAGAGTTGCCAGCACCCTTGATGAAGAAGCTACTACTAAACTGGCTAAAAAGGACAAAGAAATTTTTGAGAAAAGAAAACTGAGCCCTGAGCCGAAGATAATTACTTCAAAGAAAAGGAAAGCTACGGCCCCGAAACCAAAAACATCGGGCCATGAAGAAGAAGTTCCCGCGACGCCTTCTGCTGCCGATGTGGAAGAAATTCTAAAGGTAATGACTGAACCTTTGCCTATCAAGATAAGTCCGCTGGCGCCAGAACTGACGAAGCTTTTTCAGAAGGAAAAGGAGCCCTCGGTCACGGAAAGTCCTGCTAAGCTGAAAAACGGAGAATTATCTAAGTGGCCGATGTTATTCACCAGACACCACCGCTGGCATCAGCGTCAAAAATACCAATTACTGAGAGCGCTGGCGCTGCCGAAGCCGCAGCCACCGGAGCCGAAGATGCCGAAGCCGAGACTGCCGAAGATCCTAATCTAGAAACCACACTTGGTGATATTGATAACATGCTTCTGAAAATGGCTGAGGAAGAAGCTGCTGCGGCCGCGGTGGACACAATAATTGAGAAAGGAAAAGAGCAAATTGAAGATACTTTGGAAGAGGAAAAATTCAATTTTCAAGATATACTAGGGCAAGAGTTATCAAAAACTGAAAAAGAAGAGCTAAAGAAATATGTTGTATCCTGTGGGTACAAACCAGGGGCTCTGCTGTTTGGCGGAGTCAATGAAGGGAAACTGAGATGCCCTCGGAATCGAACCGAGGCCAAGGTCGTTAGGACTTTCTCGAAGAATGTTGGCCTGCCGAAGATTGAGGCGGACCTCTGCAGGTACCAGCGACAACATATCGTCGGTAGCTTGTTCTACGCTAATTTCAAGGTAAAACTCTCAACTTTTTTTTTGAATTAAGATGTTTTCTGACGAAGGTTGTTTTGCCAGAGTATACTACTAAGTAAAGTGCTGAGGATGCAACAAGATCTTGAAGACGAGAAAAATGAAGCTATAATCAAAGATCTAGAAAATAAAGTTGAAAGTCACGAAGCTGCTTTGGAGAAAAAGGACTTCATCATTCAAGATCTTGAAAATAAAGTTAAAGATCACGAAGCTGCCTTGGAGAAGAAAGACTTCGTCATTCACTCTATGGAGGGTTCGCTGGCTGAAGCTCAAGCCGAAATTGACAGATTAAACAGCGAATTACTCATAAAATCAGAAAAATCTGAGCAAGAAAAGAAGAATCTTGAAACAAATCTCAAAACCGAAATTGAGAAGAGTTCAAATTTGCAGAAATCATTGAAGGAGCTTCAGGAAAAATGTTTAGACTTCGGCAACCGATGTGTGAAGCGGCTGAAGGATGTCTTTTACTCAATTGGAGCCAGCTCTGAGAAGTTTACACCTTCGGCTGAAAACCTGCCAAGCACCTTTGAATACATTGAGGGCGAAGTTGATGCACTTGACGAAGTTATCGCTGGGCATGCCGATTTCTGCGCCCTGTTAGCTTCTCGAGGCACAGCTACTGCTTTCCTGAAGGCTGGCTGCACGCACGGGAAAATTGTTAATAGGCCAAACTTTAGTTTGTCACCAGCAGATTTGATTGACATCCCGAGCCTAGCTCAAAGCATAGGAAACAGGTTTACGACTCATATTTGGATAAACGGTGGGCGAAAAATGGCTGGTGACGAAGCTCGGAGCCACCTTAAGCCAGTGAGAAACTTATACTTGTTACTTTTACCTTCTCCTTGAAGTCTGCGCTTTTCTCATTCTGTTTTAATATGTACAGGATGATGAAGCTAAATAATGATGAGCTGAAGTCCTAACAGATGCTCCAAGAGGCTTTGCTACAGAAGATTCTAGAGAAAATTTTGTAATATGATTGTAAAGAAATCTATGTAAATTTATGCGTACCTCGTAATATATATTTACCCCTTTGTCCGTGTGTAATCTGCTTTGCTGTGGACGAAATTTTCTTTTTAAGCCGAAGGCGAAAAACACCTTCCCTTCTTTTCGTACACAACGAAGCACGAAGATTTCTTCTTTCTGTTTTTCCTCGAAGCTTTATCCTCATAGCCGAAGCATCTGCCTTCTCTGTATGGTATGATGATAATGATTCTATGTATGTCTAAATGAATGTTTATGAATGCAAATGTCATGATGTAATGTATCGTGCAAATGAATGTCCAAATACATATTCGAAGCCATAAGCATAGCCCTCATTCCCTTAGGAATGAGTCAAGTCTTTTTGCCGCTTATTTTTCGGCTTCACCGTTTATCTTTCGGTGTATCAGCGCCGACTTTTCGCTGCAAGCCTCCCTTAGGAGCTTCTTCGCCTTTTACTTCAGCGGAATCAGCGTTTATTTTTCGCTGTAAGCCTCCCTTAGGAGCTTCTTCACCTTTTACTTCAGCGGAATCAGCGTTTATTTTTCGCTGTAAGCTCTGCATTCCCTTAGGAACGACTTTTGAGCTTCTCCCTGTTTTCTTTTCTTTTCCCTTTGCACTCGATGGTGCGTTCTCAGCTTTTACATTTACATTTTTGGGGGATATTACTCTTATAGAGGTGAAATAAGAAAAAGAAAAATTACATGCTATGGCCCCATTAAAAACCTTTCTCCCCCTTTGGAAAGGAAAAGGGTGCCATAAGAAAGAATAGAAAAAATTACATCAAGCTAAACAAAATATCGCCGAAGCTCATCCGCATTCCATGATCAAGGAATGTCGTTGTCGTCCATATCCTTCAATCTGTAGGAATCGGGTCTTGACGAAGATACTACAAGAAAAGGTCCTTCCCACTTCAACTGTAGCTTGCCTACTGTCTCTGGGTTGGCCACTCTCCGAAGCACCAAATGTCCTGGCTCAATATTCTTTAGCTGAACCTTTCTATCACGCCATTTTATTGTTTCGGCTTGGTATTTATTGATGTTTTCCACAGCTTGAAGCGTGATCCCTTCTATAGCATCTTTGTCCATAGAGTAATCAGCTTCGTCTTCTGTCGAAGCCACTATTCTTATTGATCCTGCTTTTGCTTCTTCTGGAGTTATTGCTTCATCACCAAATAATAACTTGAATGGTGTAAAGCCTGTTGACCTTGATGTCGTTGTATTGTGGCTCTACACCACTTTAATTAATTCATCTGGCCATTTTCCTCTGGGCTGATTGAAGATTAATTTCATTATTCCCATCATTATGATACCATTAGCTCTTTCGACAAGTCCATTTGACTCTGGATGCCTGACCGATGCAAAATGGATCTTCGTGCCAATTTGTCCATATAACCCTTTAAAAGCTTCGGCATCAAACTGTGTTCCGTTATCCACAGTAATGGCCTTCGGCACTCCAAAGCGACACACAATATTCTGCCAGAAAAACTTCTGAATGGTAACCAAAGTTATTGTGGCTAAAGGCTTCGCCTCAATCCACTTAGAAAAATATTCTACTGCTACCACAACATATTTTAAATTTCCTTGTGCTGGTGGTAGCGGGCCTAACAAATCAAGACCCCACCTTTGCAATGGCCAAGTGGGTTGTATTAACTGGGTTAGAGACGAAGGTTGTTTTTTATCTCTTGCACATTTCTGACAGCCTTCACACTTTTGGACTAATTCCGCTGCATCCGAAGCTGCCTTTGGCCAATAAAATCCTTGACGAAAAACTTTTCCCAACAAAGGCCTAGATCCAATGTGAGATCCACACAGGCCTGCGTGTATTTCCTTCATCAATTCTATACCTTTGGCTCTGGATAAACATTTGAGTAGTGGAGAACAGACTCCACGCTTGTACAGCTCCCCTTCTATTATAACATATGGTCGAGCTCTTGCCTCTATTCTCTTGTTATAAGCTTCATCATCTGAAAGGAAATTACCCTGAAGGAAAGAAATGATCTCAGTTCTCCAATCTTCACTATGAACAGGAGATATATTGAGGACTGCTCTTTCAAGAAGTTCCACCGAAGGTGCTTTTATTGTTTCAAAAAATACTTCCGAAGGTAAGGGCAGCCCCTGTGCTGCTGACTTGGCTAGCAAATCAGCATGTTCATTTTCTCCTTGAGGAATGTTTTTGATAGAAAACCCTTCAAAGGAAGCTTCAATCCTTCGGACCATGTCTAAATATTTCTCAAGCTTCGGGTCTCTTGCTTTACAACTCTTGTCAATATGGCCAGAAATAACCTGGGAATCAGTTTTAAGAACCGCCCTTCTAATCCCCATTGCCTTTAACTTCCAAGGGCCCAAAAGCAAAGCTTCGCACTCAGCAATATTATTTGTGCAGCTAAAATCAAGTCTTGCTGCGTAGCAAGTTTTAACTTTGGAGGGTGCTACTAACACAGCAGCTGCTCCTGCCCCGAAGGTTCCCCAAGAACCATCACAAAATACCGTCCATACTTCGGTATCTTTAGTTGTTTCTTCTCCTTGAGCCCCTGGCGTCCAATCGACAATGAAATCTGCTAACGCCTGGGATTGTATTGAGGATCTGTGCACATAATCAATGCTGAACTCATTAAGCTCCGCAGCCCACTTTCCAATTCTTCCAGTAGCTTCTCTGTTCCTCATGACATCCTTCAAAGGTTGTGATGAAGGAACAATTATATGGTATGCTTGAAAGTAATGTCGAAGCTTTCTGGATGCCATTAAGACGGCATATAAGACCTTCTCCAATTCTGTATAATTCTTCTTTGATAGACTAAGAAATTCGGAGACGAAGTATATTGGGGCTTGTTTTTTGGTTTGTTCCTCAAGTTTTTCTTGAACAAGCGCCGCACTTACTGCTGAATGCGAAGCTGCCACGTACAGCAACAGAGGAGCCCCTGGCGTTGGTGGAGTTAACGTTGTTAGGTCTATCAAATATTGCTTCAGCTCTTCGAAGGCTCTCTGCTGAGCTGATCCCCATTGAAAAACTTCGGCTGACTTCAGCACTTCGAAGAATGGTAAATTTCTCTCTGCTGATCTAGATATGAATCGGTTGAGAGATGCAAGTCTTCCTGTCAATCGTTGAGCCCCCTTCTTTGTGCTTGGGGGCTCCATCCGAAGAATAGCTTCGATCTTATTTGGATTAGCTTCGATTCCCTTTGTTGAGACCAGACAACCAAGGAATTTCCCCTTTTTTACTCCGAAGACACACTTCTCTGGATTTAGCTTCAGACCAGCCTGTCTGAAATTAGCGAATGTCTCCTACAGATCAACAATGTGATTTTCTTTCTTGGTGCTTTTTACTATAATATCATCAACATATGTTAACACATTTCTGTCTATCTGAGAATGAAGAACCTTCGCTGTCATTCTGCTGAAGCTTCCTCCAGCGTTCTTGAGCCCCTCAGGCATCCGAAGATAACAATATGTTCCACTAGGGGTTATGAAGCTGGTTTTCGGCTCATCCTCTTTCTTCATCCAAATTTGGTGGTAACCTGAATAACAATCTAGCAGACTCATAAGCTCTGACGAAGCTGCTGCGTTAACTAGGGAATCTATCCTTGGCAATGGAAACTCATCCTTCGGACAAGCCTTGTTGAGATCAGTAAAATCAATACACATCCTCCATTTGCCATTGGCCTTTTTTACCATAACAGTATTGGCCAGCCATTCTGGATACTTCACTTCTCTGATGACTCCGGCGCTGAGGAGTCTTTTTACTTCATTTCGAGCACCTTCGGCCTTGTCATCAGATATCTTCCAAAGCCTCTGCTTTCTGGGTCTGAAGGATGGATCAACATTGAGCGAGTGTTCAATAACATCCCTGTTGACGCCACAGAGATCGTTAGCCGACCATGCAAAGACATCTTTGTTGTTGAACAGAAACCTTATCGGGGTTTTCTCTTGTTCCTCAGACAATTGAGATCCCAGCAGCACCTTCTGCTCTGCGATATCTTCGCATAAAAGCATGGGTTTCGGCTGATCGGCCGAAGCAGCCTTCTCCCTTCTGTACTTGTACTGCTCACAAGCTTTGGCTTCATCTATATTGTGAATTGCCTTTGAACCTGTCCAATTCCCCTCGGCCTTTCTGGCAGCTTCCTGACTCCCATGAATAGCAATAGGTCCTTGATCCGAAGGTATCTTCATGCAAAGATATGCTGGATGAAGAATTGCTTCGAAAGCATTGAGTGTTCCGCGACCAATGATTGCATTGTAAGGGTACTCCATATCGACAATGTCAAACACAACTTGCTCAGTCCTTGTATTGTTGACAAATCCGAAGGTCACTGGCATGGTAATCTTACCAAGCGCTACAATTTGTCTTCCTCCGAAGCCACAAAGAGGGTGCGTAGCATCATGAATCTTGTCTTCTGGCTCTTGCATCTGTTTGAAGGCTTTAGCAAATATAATGTCGGCTGCACTACCTGTGTCAACCAAAACATTGTGGACTAGAAATCCTTTGATGACACAAGATATGACCATAGCATCATTGTGAGGGTAATCCTTGAGCTGAAGGTCCTCTTGGGAGAAGGTAATTGGGATATGAGACCATCTTGACTTGATGAAGGGTCCTTGCACCCCGACATGTTGTACCCTTCTCTGTGCCTCCTTCTTCTGCTTCTTGTTAGCCGGCTCTGAGCATGAACCGCCTGTGATCGGGAGGATCAGCTTTGGAGCCGAAGCAGTTCTAGCTTGGTTCTTGAACGAAGCCATCAGCTCAAAAAGTGGAAGTGAGTTCACCGGAGGTGGGCGCCAATGTTGGAGACTTGTTCTCAAATGCTATGAATTAAGAACAAGGCAACATAGAATGTTAAATGTTAATGCCCTTCGTCCGCTGAAGCATTATCACCCCAAGGATTTAATGAGCTTCGGCCGAAGGTCATGGGCAATATATCACGAAGGTCACATCTTCGTGGTCAGACATAAAACAATGCGAAATGAAATATAAAATATAAAACATTATAAAATACCAAGAATGGATAACATTATTCACTTATTTTTTAATATGAACCCAAAATATTAAAACATAATATTTAGGTACATTTATACCTTTGCCTTGGCAGGAAACAATAATTTCAGCGTAATGCATTGACGATCACAAGATTGCATGAACAGTAAAGGAGTACTGTTCATCTATTTATAGGCACAGGACACAGCCTGTGAGAAATTACAATCATGCCCCTTACAAAAGATTACAATTATGACTTAGACCCTTATGGACTAAGAAGTCATTCCATCTTTAAGTTGGTTCGATCCTTCGTCTTCGGATACGTTATAGTACCGAAGCTTCATGAGTGGTGGCTTCGGTACCACGTATAAACAGATTTGCCGAAGGTGTTTCTTCCTACAGGACCTTCGGCGACGAAGCATGGTCCCAACACGGGCGGATGATGATCAAGGAGGCAAGATACGTTGATGATGCGTTGAATGGACCAATCCACGAGCCTCAAACCGTTGCTCTCAAAGCAACAAGGAACAGGGAGGCGCTACCTAGCAAGGTGGCGCAAGTTGAGGCGGCCGGGCTTAACGAAGAAGAAATGGCCCTCATCATCAAGCGTTTCAAGACGGCGCTCAAAGGTCGCAAGGAGAATCCCAACAAGAGCAAGACGAAGGGAAAGCGCTCCTGCTTCAAGTGTGGTAAGATTGGTCATTTTATTGCTAATTGCCCCGATAATGATAGTGACCAGGATCAAGAAAAGAAGATGGAAAAGAAGAATACCTACAAGAAGGCTAAGGGCGAGGCACACCTTGGCAAGGAGTGGAACTCGGATTGTTCATCATCCGACTCCGACGACGAAGGACTCACCGCCTCGGCCTTCAACAAATCGTCCCTCTTCCCAAACGAGCATCACACATGCCTTATGGCAAAAGAGAAGAAGGTAAGTACTCGAAATTATACTACGTATGCTTCTTCAAGTGATGATGAATCTAGTGATGACGAAATAGACTATGCATGTTTATTCAAAGGGTTAGATAGAACTAAAATTGATAAGATCAATGAATTGATTGATGCTTTGAATGAGAAGAATAGACTTTTAGAAAAGCAAGAAGATCTTTTATATGAAGAGCATGATAAATTTGTAAATGCGCAAAATTCTCTTGCCTTAGAAGTTAAAAAGAAATGAAATGCTTTCATGTGAACTGTCTACATGCCATGAATCCATTTCTAACCTAAAAAGTATCAATGATGACTTGAATGCTAAGTTAGAAATAGCTAATAAATCAACCTCTTGTGAAGAACATGTTGTGATTTGCAATAGGTGTAAAGATTTTAATGTTGATGCTTGTAGTGAACACCTAGTTGCTATTTCTAAATTAAATGATGAAGTAACTAGTCTTAATGCTCAACTTAATACTAGCAAAAATGAATTCGATAAATTAAAATTTGCAAGGGATGCCTACACGATTGGTAGACACCCCTCAATTAAGGATGGGCTTGGCTTTAAGAGGGAAGCCAAGAACTTAACAAGTCATAAGGCTCCCATCCCCATCAAGGAGAAAGGGAAGGCCCTATGACTAATAGTACTCAAAAGAATCATGCATTTATTTATGATAGGAAATTTTCTAGAAATGATCATCATGATTTGAGTTGTAATGCTTATGATTCAAATGCAATGTTTGCTTCAAGTTCTTCCTATGTGCATGGTAGGGATATGCCTAGGAAAAATTTCATTCATCATATGCCTAGGAGAAATGTTGCTCATGTTCCTAGGAAAATAGTTAATGAACCTTCTACAATTTATCATGCTTGCAATGCTTCCTTTGCAATTTGTAGAAAGAATAAGAAGGTGATTGCTAGGAAACTAGGGGCAAAATGCAAGGGAGATAAAACTTGCATTTGGGTCCCTAAGACCATTGTTACTAACCTCGTAGGACCCAACAAGAGTTGGGTACCTAAAACCCAAGCCTAAATTGCCTTGCAGGTTTATGCATCCGGGGGCTCAAGCTGGATTATCGACAGTGGATGCACAAACCACATGACTGGGGAGAAGAAGGTGTTCTCTTCCTACGTCAAGAACAAAGACTCTCAAGACTCAATCATATTCGGTGACGGGAATCAAGGCAAGGTTAAAGGGTTAGGAAAGATTGCTATTTCATCCGAGCACTCCATTTCTAATGTGTTTTTAGTTGAATCGCTCGGGTATAACTTGTTGTCCGTTAGTCAACTTTGTAATATGGGATATAATTGCTTATTCACTAATGTAGATGTGTCTGTCTTTAGAAGAAGTGATGGTTCATTAGCTTTTAAGGGTGTACTAGACGGCAAACTTTATTTAGTTGATTTTGCAAAAGAGGATGCCGGTCTAGATGCATGCTTAATTGCTAAGACTAGCATGGGCTGGCTATGGCATCGCCGTTTAGCACATGTGGGGATGAAGAACCTTCACAAGCTTCTAAAGGGAGAAAATGTGTTAGGTCTAACAAATGCGACTTTCGAAAAAGATAGACCTTGTGCAGCGTGTCAAGTAGGTAAACAAGTGGGAAATGCTCATCACAGCAAGAACGTGATGACCACATCAAGACCCCTGGAGCTGCTACATCTGGACCTCTTCGGACCCGCCGCCTACCTTAGCATCGGGGGAAGTAAGTATGGTTTAGTAATTGTTGATGATTTTTCCCGCTTCACTTGGGTATTCTTTTTGCAGGATAAATCTGAAACCCAAGGGACCCTCAAGCGCTTCCTAAGGAGAGCTCAAAATGAGTTTGAGCTCAAGGTGAAGAAAATAAGGAGCGACAACGGGTCCGAGTTCAAGAACCTTCAAGTGGAGGAGTACCTTGAGGAGGAAGGAATCAAGCACGAGTTCTCCGCTCCCTACACACCACAGCAAAATGGTGTGGTAGAGAGGAAGAACAGGACGCTCGTAGACATGGCGAGGACGATGCTTGGAGAGTTCAAGACGCCCGAGCGGTTTTGGTCGGAAGCCGTGAACACGGCTTGCCACGCCATAAACCGGGTCTACCTTCATCGACTCCTCAAGAAGACTTCATATGAGCTTCTAACCGGTAACAAACCCAATGTTTCATTCTTTCGTGTATTTGGGAGTAAATGCTACATTCTAGTGAAGAAAAGTAGAAATTCTAAGTTTGCTCCCAAAGTTGTAGAAGGGTTTTTGTTAGGTTATGACTCAAATACAAAGGCGTATAGGGTCTTCAACAAATCATCGGGTTTGGTTGAAGTCTCTAGCGACGTTGTATTTGATGAGACTGATGGCTCTCCAAGAGAGCAAGTTGTTGATCTTGATGATGTAGATGAAGAAGATGTTCCAACGACCGCCATACGCACCATGGCAATTGGAGATGTGCGACCACAGGAACAAACGGAGCAAGATCAACCTTCTTCCTCAACAATAGTGCAACCCCCAACTCAAGACGATAAACAGGTTCATCAAGAAGAGGCGTGTGATCAAGGGGGAGCACAAGATGATCATGTTATGGAGGAAGAAGTACCTCAAGCCCCTCCAACTCAAGTTCGAGCGACGATTCAAAGGAATCATCCCGTCGACCAGATATTGGGTGATATTAGCAAGGGAGTAACTACTCGCTCTAGATTAGTTAATTTTTGTGAGCATTACTCTTTTGTCTCTTCTATTGAGCCTTTCAGGGTAGAAGAGGCCTTGCTAGATCCGGACTGGGTGTTGGCCATGCAGGAGGAGCTCAACAACTTCAACCGAAATGAAGTATGGACACTAGTGCCACGTCCCAAACAAAACGTTGTTGGAACCAAGTGAGTGTTCCGCAACAAACAGGACGAGCACGGGGTGGTGACAAGGAACAAGGCACGACTTGTGGCAAAAGGTTATGCCCAAGTCGCATGTTTGGACTTTGAGGAGACTTTTGCTCCTGTGGCTAGGCTAGAGTCAATTCGCATATTGTTAGCCTATGCCGCTCACCATTCTTTCAGGTTGTTCCAAATGGATGTGAAGAGCGCTTTCCTCAACGGGCCAATCAAGGAGGAGGTGTACGTGGAGCAACCCCCTGGCTTTGAGGATGAACGATACCCCGACCACGTGTGTAAGCTCTCTAAGGCGCTCTATGGACTTAAGCAAGCCCCAAGAGCATGGTATGAATGCCTTAGAGACTTTTTAATTGCTAATGCTTTCAAGGTTGGGAAAGCCGATCCGACTTTATTCACTAAGACTTGTGATGGTGACTTATTTGTGTGCCAAATTTATGTCGATGACATAATATTTGGTTCTACTAACCAAAAGTCTTGTGAAGAATTTAGCAGGGTGATGACTCAAAAGTTTGAAATGTCGATGATGGGCGAGTTGAACTACTTCCTTGGGTTCCAAGTGAAGCAACTCAAGGACAGCACTTTCATCTCCCAAACGAAGTACACGCAAGACTTGATCAAGCGGTTTGGGATGAAGGACGCCAAGCCCGCAAAGACTCCAATGGGAACTGACGGACACGTCGACCTCAACAAAGGAGGTAAGTCCGTTGATCAAAAAGCATACCGGTCTATGATAGGTTCCTTGCTTTACTTATGTGCTAGTAGACCGGATATTATGCTTAGTGTATGCATGTGTGCTAGATTTCAATCCGATCCAAGGGAGTGTCACTTAGTGGCCGTGAAGCGAATTCTTAGATATTTAGTCGCTACGCCTTGCTTCGGGATCTGGTATCCAAAGGGGTCTACCTTTGACTTGATTGGATATTCAGACTCCGACTATGCTGGATGTAAGGTCGATAGGAAGAGTACATCGGGGACGTGCCAATTCTTAGGAAGGTCCCTGGTGTCATGGAGTTCGAAGAAACAAACTTCCGTTGCCCTATCCACCGCTGAGGCCGAGTACGTTGCCGCAGGACAGTGTTGCGCGCAACTACTTTAGATGAGGCAAACCCTCCGGGACTTTGGCTACAATCTGAGCAAAGTCCCACTCCTATGTGATAATGAGAGTGCTATCCGCATGGCGGATAATCCTGTTGAACACAGCCGCACTAAGCACATAGACATCCGGCATCACTTTTTGAGAGACCACCAGCAAAAGGGAGATATCGAAGTGTTTTATGTTAGCACCGAGAACCAGCTAGCCGATATCTTTACCAAGCCTCTAGATGAGAAGACCTTTTGTAGGCTGCATAGTGAGCTAAATGTCTTAGATTTGCGGAACTTGGATTGATTTATAGCATACATATGTTTTATGCCTTGATCATGTTCCTTATGCATTTTGTTGTTTATCTATGGTGCTCAAGTTGTACAAGCACTCCCCGGACCTCACAAGTCCATTTGCAAGTGATGCACATATTTAGGGGGAGATGTGCTACAACTTGACTCTTTGAGACTAACCATGTGCTTGAATGTTCTTAAGATTAGTCTCAAAGGTGGATTTAAAGGGAAAGGTGGACTTGGACCATGAAAGACTTCCACTGCACTCCGATGAGAGGGTAACTTACTCCAAGTTCATCTCCATGTCTCTGATTGCCTTTTGCTCTTATTTGACAATTGTGGTGAGGCAATGGGGTTTAAGGGCCAAAAATGATCCCGTGTTGGTGCTTGATGCCAAAGGGGGAGAAATTAAGGGCCAAAGCAACAAATGGATCAGCTACCACTTGAGAATTTTGAAAATAGTAGAGTTAGGACTTTTGATTTGTCAAAATTCTAAATGTCTTTTTTTGTCAAAAGTTGGTCTCTTGTGGAGAGAATGTTTGATTATGGGAAATAGGGGGAGTTTTTGAATCAGTGATCAATTTCTCTTGGAATACCTTTCTCTATGCCTCAACAAGTAAATTTGACTTAGAGATAGGAAATTGAGTTTGATTTGCAAAAACAAACCAAGTGGTGGCAAAGAATTATCCAAATATGCCAAATTTGAATCGAAACAAATTTGTGTTCTCATTTGCATTGATGTTGCACTTCTTTTAGTTGCTTTTTGTTGTGTTGGCATAAATCACCAAAAAGGGGGAGATTGAAAGGGAAATGTGCCCTTGGGCCATTTCTATAAGATTTTGGTGATTAAGTGCCCAACACACATTAAGGGAATGAGTATATGCCAAAGGGTGGACAAAGTGCAAATCAATATAAAGGTATGATTCTAGAATTGGTACATTGGTTTTTGTGTACTAACATATTTGTCTAAGTGCTAGAATCAGAGAAAATACAACTGGAAAAGACTTGGCTCGAGCAGCCAATACTCTACTCAGTCTGGGTGCACCGGACAGTCCGGTGGTGCACCGGACAGTGTCTGGTGCGCCAGGCTGGCTCTGGTGAAAAGGCCGCTCTCGGGAATTCGTCGGCGGCGTACGGCTAAAATTCACCGGCCTGTCCGGTGAGCCAACGGTGGGCCGAGCCAACGGTCGGCCACGCAATCCGCGCGTGACGCGTGGCCGGGCCAACGGTCTGAAGGGGGCACCGGACTGTCCGGTGTGCACCGGACAGTGTCCGGTGCGCCAACGGCTCCAAACCTTCAACGGTCGGCTGCGCCAAAACAGGAAAGAAATCCGCACCGGACAGTGTCCGGTGGTGCACCGGACTGTCCGGTGCGCCAGTCGACAGAAGGCAAGAATTGCCTTCCTGGAATGCTCTCAATGGCTCCTAGCTGCCTTGGGGCTATAAAAGGGACCCCTAGGCGCATGGAGGAAAATACCAAGCACACTTTGAGCATTCTTGATCATTCACACTTCGTCTTTGCGCACTCGTTTGACACTCTTAGTGATTTGAGCTCCGTTCTAGTGAGAACTTTGAGATATTCATTTGAGCTCAAGTCTTGGCCGTGTGTGTGTGCGTATTGCTTTGGACTTGTGTGTGTTGCTGATCCCATCCTTACTTCCGTGTTCATTTGTGATCATCTTTTGTAATGGCGAGAGACTCCAAGTTGGGGAGATTCCTCGCAAACAGGATATAGTGAAAGGAAAAGAAACACTGTGGTATTCAAGTGTATCTTTGGATCACTTGAGAGGGGTTGATTGCAACCCTCGTCCGTTGGGACGCCACAACATGGAGTAGGCAAGTGTTGAACTTGGCCGAACCACGGGATAAACCACTGTGCCTCTCTGTGTTGATATCTTTGTGGTTATTGTATTTTGCAAGAACTCCTCTCTAGCCACTTGGCTTTATTGCTCTAACACTTAATCAAGTTTGTGGCATTAAGTTTTAAGTTTTTACAGGATCACCTATTCACCCCCCCCCCTCTAGGTGCTCTCAACAGGCCCGCATCCGCTCGCGAGCCCGAGCCTTCTTCGCGTCCTTCTTCTCCTTCTTCTCTGCGGCGACCCTCCGCGCGGCTCAGTCCACCGCGTCCTCCGGGACCGGTGGCAGGGAAGGCTTGTAACACCCCAACTCCTGGAGACGAGCGGAAATCCTGACTGAGAGAATCAAAGGCAACCTAACACAAGATAGAAGGAGCAGACACTCACCAGGGACACGCACCCACGCTCGGGACGCATCAAGGGCTGGGTAAGGGCGCAGGCGTCCAGCCTCCCCACCGTGCCCGCTACCCGCCTACGGAGGTCATCAGCGGAGAGGGGACCGAGGACATCTGTGAACCCTCCAAGTCGACCCCCGGCATCATCTCCGAAAGCGACAACCGCCGCTCCGCCAGGGGAAGCACACTCCGGCGATGGATGGCGGCAACCACCCTCGGGCGGTGAGCCCCCCATCGCGTAACTCCTGCAAGGCCTCCAGAAGGGGCTGGAGTTTCTCCTGTTTCTCGCGCGCGGTCCCATAGCGCCAATTGCTGTCGGGAGCAGTCACCACTCGTTGAGAAAACGACGGGAGCCTTCCATCGTCATTCCAGAGGTAAAACCACCGGCGCTGCCACCCCTTGTTCGAAGACACAAGGATGGCGGGGATGTACTGCTGCGCGCGCGCCTGCCTCAACTGAAGGGTGCAGCCACCGGCCCGCACCGCCATACGAACCTTCTTCTCCCCCGTCGTCAAGGCAAAAAGCTCCACGGAGAAGAGATGGGTCCATAGATCCCAGTGGGGGTCAATCCTCAAAAAGCCTTCGCAAACCGCCGCGAAGATGGCCGCTTGCGCAATGGAGTTGGGGTTGAAGTTGTGCAGCTCCACCCCGTAGTAATGCAGGAGCGCCCGCATGAAGCGGCTTGCTGGCACTCTGAATCCCCGCTCATGGAAGGAGACGAAGCTCAGCACATACCCCGGCGGCGGGGTCGGGTCAACCCCGCTCAGAGGGACCATCCACTCCGGCTGTGGGTCACTGGAGAGGGGATGGAGCAAACCATCAGCGACAAGGGCCTCCAGATTGTCCGCCATGATGATGGAGAAAGGCGACGGGTCGTGCGGCGGAACGACGGTCACCCGGTCGGCCATCGCCAAACGAAGGGGGTGGCGGCGGAGTGGACGAGGTACACGGTTTTTTCTTTCTCTGGCTATTCCCTTAGATTGCGAAAACCAAAGCAGGAGGCGAGCAGTAGAGAAAAGAACCGCCACCGGTCCCTCTCCCGGGTATATAAAGGCCTGGGCAAGGCCCGTTCAACACTTCGCCCGAACCCGCCGCGAAGTTAAAACTCAAAGACGAAACGCCTGTGCCTCGAACGACTCGCGCACTCACAACGGCTGCCCCGCGAACGACCCGTCCTGTCACATTAACTTCGCGACAGGGCAAGCGACACCTTTGGCAGGCGAAGCGGGCGACGCTTCACCTCCGCCATGATGACCGCGTCAGAAAAAAGGTGTGCCACGCCGTTTAAATTCATATCCTTTTCCTTCTCCCCTTTCTCTCTCTTGCTACAGGGACCGGGAAAGGGGATACTCTGAAAGGGATCCTTCTCCGCGAAGGAAGCGGGCCCCGAGCCCTCCTACTGATTAGGGGTTCGAAGGCTGGCCCCTCGGAAGGGTTCGACAGCCGCCTCAGAGCACTCAGGCTCCGCGCCCACTACTGATCAGAGGTTCGAAGGCTGGCCCCTCGGAAGGGTTCGACAGCCGCCTCAGAGCACTCGGGCTCCGCGCCCACTACTGATCAGGGGTTCGTAGGCTGGCTCCTCGAAGGGTTCGACAGCCGCCCCAGAACACGCAGAGCGAGGGATGACTCTGGGTACGTCTGATACATGGCCGAGGCTCGGGCTACGCTCCCGAGGTACCCTAGGACATTTCCGAGACCAGCAGGAGCGATTTTGTAACGGAGTCCCATCAGAGGGAGGCATCTAGCCCTCGGACCCTATCAAACGGGATCGGGTCCGGCAAATCACCTGCAGGTACTTTTGAAGCGCGCCTCTGGGCCACTAGCCGACCATTATCGAACGGGGCACGGGCGTCCACTCGGATCACCCATTAGCAACTCACTGGAGACACCATGTTCGGCGCCCTCCGAGGGAAACATGGCGCTTTCCCCCCTCCTCCTTGCGGAAAGGCGACGAAGGGGCGTGTTGGGGACTTGTCCTTAAATGCTATGAATTAAGAACAAGGCAACACAGAAATTGTTAAACGTTAAGGTCCTTCGTCTTTCGAAGCATTATTTCCCTTGGGATATAATGAGTTTCGAACGAAGGTTATGAGGGACATACCTTCATCAGCACAACAAATAATGAAGAAGGATTCTTATGAAGTATAAACACTTAAATATTATTATTAACTCATTTCTATTTTATTATTATGGAAAAATAGAAATGATAACAAGTTACAAATATACCTTCGGCTTGAAAGAAGGCAAAAGTACAAGCGTGACGCAAAAGCAAATGCCAAGTCAGCGTGAACAGTACGGGAGTACTGTTCATCTATTTATAGGCACGGGTCGCAGCCCATGTAAAATTACATCCAAGCCCTTTGTATTTGCTAATAACTCTATAGTAATTCATCGGGGTCTAGATAGCCTTTTTCCTCTTTAAGTCAGTTTCCTTTTTCCTGTCATCATGCCGAAGCTTCCTTGCGCTCAGCTTCGGCTCTGTTTCATCCTTCGTTCCTCTTGTCCTAAGAGTCCATGTCCGAAGAGTCCATGTCCGAAGGTGCCTGCTCATGTATTATACTCCAGAAACATTGTTAAATCATGTTTTTGAGGACCTTCGGAAGCCGAAGGCCCCTAACAGTAGCCCCTCGCAATATTAATTTGTTAGGATGATAAATTCAGATTGCAATATGGACGAAGGCCCTAAGCCGAAGGTCCGAAAAAACACCTTCCCCTTGCTAGAATAGCAACAGTCAATGACAAGCGGGACCCTCCCACTTGCAATGCCCTGGGCATATAAATATGATACAACCACGAGCTCATTTGGCACGCTTTCTTGCCATCTGTATTGCCTGCTCGAAAACAGCTCTTTGCCTGCAAACGCTGGTGCTTTCTAGATTTTTTAGCTTCGGCCCTAAGAACATGTTTTCAGGTTTTTCGAGGAGATGTCTCAGGAAAAGAAAGCTGTTGTCGAAATGAAACTGAGCCTTTCTGAGGAGAAGAATCTGGGCTTCCTTGAATCGATAGCGAGAACAAATACAGAGAAGATTACTAGAGAAATTTTAGAAGGCTTATCTGAAGATACCGGTGAGAGTGACAGTTATGATGTAGAAAGTGGAGGTGAAGACTCCGAAGATCGACCGTGGCGACCAAGTCACGCAGTCTTCAGAAAATCGAGTATTAAACAAAGTCATCTTGATAACATGAGGGGGAGATATTTTCGAGACATGTCTACTGTGAGGGCAGATGACGGAGAGAGGATTGTGCCTACTCCCGAAGAAAATGAAGTTGTGATCTTCCGAAGCTTTTTTAAAGCTGGGCTTCGATTCCCCTTAAACAGATTTGTGGTTGAAGTTCTGAAGATATATCAGATTTACCTTCACCAACTTACTCCTGAAGCAATCATAAGAATGGGAATCTTTGTATGGGTCGTGAAGAGCCAAGGTTTGGAGCCAAATGCAAAAAGTTTCTGCAATATGCACGAGCTATTATATGAGACGAAACTCTGGGGTAAAGAGCAATATCATAACAATTTTGGTTGTTATAGCTTCGGTGCTCGATCTGGGTCAAGATGTCCTGTGCCAACCTTTCGAAAGAGATGGCCCGGAGACTGGATGAAGGAATGGTTCTATGTGAAAAACGATTTGAAGGCACGAGAAGATATTAAAGATATCATTATGCGCCCTATCTGGCAGCGTTTCGGCATTCGGAAACCGAAGGTGGATATTAACGAGGCAGTCGAAGAATGCCAGAGGGCCTTCGGCGTAGTTTGCTCTTTCATCGGGACAGGGGATTTGATCCAGGAACACATAGCCTTCAGAGTGTGGCCACTTGTGGAAAAGTGGGAAATGCCAAAGGAGACTATCACCAAATCTGACGAAGGTGGGTTGGTTAGGCTGAAATACACCTTCAGGTATGAAGGTAAGTTTGTTGAACCAGACGATGATTGGTTGAAATGTATTGAAGCTACAAGCGATGAACTGCTTGGGCCATACTTGAAGGCAGAAGATACTGCACTATCTGTGACCTTCGGATGTCGGAAGAAGAAAAGGCTCAACCGAGTTTTTGATGCTATTGGGTTCGTGTACCCTAACTACCGCTACCAGTTACGAGGACAGAAAAGGAAAGGTGTGGCACCTATGAAGGATGTTGCTTCGGCTGCTCCAAGCGAGTCCGCGCTGAAGAGGAAGAAGATGAAGGTTCTTACTCACCGGTCGCGATACATTGAAACGGCTACAGTGCCTAAATTTGGTGGTGAGACCTCTTCGGCTAACAAAGCCAAAGAAACTACGCTAATGCAGAAAACTGAAGGGCTGGCTACAACGCCGAAAGTACCATTGGTCAAATTGGGTGAGCCGGAGGTCAAGAGAACAAAGTTATCAGAAATTACAAGTCCTTCGGCAGAAGTATCCGTGCCGAAGGCACAAAAAGATCTTGCAATTACCCCTAAGAGGAAAATAATGGTCCACGTATTAGATGTACTGGAAGAAATAGAAACTTCAAGCTCTACTTCAGGTAAAATAGCCGAAGCTTCAAAAACGCAAGTTGACATAAAACAAATTGAAGTCGAAGCTGCAAAGAGTCATGCTGAACCCGAAGCTGGGCCCTCAGAGCTCGCTAAAAAGAAATCCCTGGAAAAAGAAACGAAAAAAGACACTTCAGAACAACTTTTGTCTGAGCAAACTGGCGCTCCCACACCCGAAGCTTATTCCAAAGCTTCTGATTATATTTTACGACATGCTTCGGGGAAAAACTGACTGAAAAAGAAAAGCGAGAAGCTCAGTTCTACGCCCAAAAATTGAAATATCCAAAGGGGGCGTTGATTTTTAATGGTAGCGGAGAAGAAGACTTCTTGTATTGTCTCCCAGACAGCAAGGAGATCTTTGTCTGCCGGGAGATGGCAAGAAGCTTCGGATTCCCTACTCTAGAAGACGGGCTATCAGTGTTATCAAAAGATGAATTGGCCGACAGCTTAGCGTACAACAGCTTAAAGGTGAGAAAATAAGATTTTTGGTACAACAGCTGAAATTCGTTTGCTTATTCCTAACACCACCACATTCCTTTTGTAGGGCCTTATTCTTAGCAATGCCCTCAGGGCTCAGAAAAGCGCCGAAGACGAGGGATGTACCATGGCCTTGAATAACCTTCGTTCCAAAGTAATTGAGCTAAGGAACGAAGGACTTGAGAAAGATAAATTATTAAACTCTTTACTTAATAAAATAAAAGAAGACGAAGCTACTTCTAAAGCCCAAGCTGAGGCCCAGAAGCGCGAAATTGAAGATCTTCGGAAACAGCTGGCAGAAGAAAAATTAAAATGTGCAGTTGCCGAAGCTGACCGGGACGCCAATGAATACTGGAAAAATCACTGGGAGAAAACAGCTGTAGAGCTTCGGTCTTCAAAAGAAAAATGTTATGAAAAATCCATGAAATGTGTGGAGACAATTAAGACTAGTTTCGCCAGCGTTGGCGCATATTCGAATGAAGGCAACTTCGTACTGGGAGATCCTGAAGGTCCAATCGACTGGATCAGCGGCGAGGCCGAAGCTTTTGAAGAAGTTTTGAATGGTCGTGGGGACATATGCGCGTTCTCGGGTGCTAGGAGGATTGCCACTATCTTGGAGAGAAGAGGCTGCGAACATGTGAAATCCTTGGCGCAAACCGAGGCTGCCTTATCTATTGAAGGTATAAAAGACCCCTCGGCCGAAGCTAGCTTGGTTGGTGGAAAAATTTTCACCGACATTTAGGAAAATGGCGGTCGGGAGATGGCTCAAGAAATTATAAGGAAAAGTGAAAAAGGTATTCACGATGCTAGAGAAATAACAGAGGCCGCTGAGAAAAGTGTGGATCTCGAGAGGCGAACAGGTATTGATTAATAACTTTTGACTTTATGTTGTAATTTTATGACTTCGAACTTATTTACGCTTTGCATCACAGCCGCACTATCTCCTCCCCCAGAGCTCGTCGAGCCATTGGCGAACCCCAAAGCAAAGGAGGAGGATGAGATTATAAAAATGGCCGAAGCTATTTTGGATAAAGTTGTTGATCAACTATTAAACGAAGTTGCAGAAGTAGTCTTGAAAGAAGATTAGCTGTTATTGTAAATATATTTGGAATGTAATATCTGCTGGACAATGTGTGTAATATTTTATAATTGTGAATGTAATATATAAGCTGTTTATAATTCAATTCTTTACGATGCATGAAACTTTACATACATACCGTTTTTGAGCCTTCGACAAAAAAACACCTTCCCTTCTTTTCATGCTTCGTAAGGAATATCCACATTCATGAAAATATTATACTGAAGTTGGCGAAACTGCACTTCTTCAAACTTTATTTTGTGCCTTGGCATAATTTCTTCGAAAACAATTCCCGAAGGCTATCATTGTATTCCCCTTCTTGTGCCATTGATGCAATATGATGTATGATGTCATGTTTATGCGAATGATATGATGATGCTATGATATGCAATGATGGCATTTGTTACGAAGGTAAACACACATCCTCACAGTAGAATACAATCTCTTTGCCGTTTATTTTTCGGCTTCACCGTTTATTTTTCGGTAAATCAGCGTTAACTTTTCGCTGTAAGCCTCCCTTAGGAGCTTCTTCGCCTTTTATTTCGGTGGTATCAGCGTTTATTTTTCGCTGTAAGCCTCCCTTAGGAGCTTCTTCGCCTTTTATTTTGGCGGTATCAGCGTTTATTTTTCGCTGTAAGCCTCCCTTAGGAGCTTCTTCGCCTTTTATTTCGGCGGTATCAGCGTTTATTTTTCGCTGTAAGCTCTGCATTCCCTTTGGAACGACTTTTGAGCAGAAAACTTACGCTGTGTTCCCTTAAGAACGACTTTTGTTGCTTTGACAAAAACTTGTAGTGTATTCCTTCGTCAAGACCTTTAGAACTTCGTCGATGTTTTAAGAAGGTATATTCATTATGATAATGACGAAGCAATTACAAGAAATTGAAAACAACAAAAGAACTAAGTTTTCAATGATTGCTCTTTATTGAAAAAGGTAAATGATAACAAATGTAAAAGCTGTTTCAGAGGTAGGATATATCTTAGTAGATGTGCTTCGATTCTGGCACAGTACTGTTGACTGTGCGAGCTTCGGACTGCTCCCTAAAGTCTCGCTGCTGATGATTGTGCTGGCTCCCTTCTGGCTGCTGGCCTTGGGGATAAGCGGGTTGCATTGCTGGTGGAGGTGGGGGCTGTTGCCAAGATGCCTGAGGTTGGCTTGCCGAAGCAACAGAAACTGCAGGATGGTTACCCACATACTCTGAAATGTATGGTGAGTGGTACGAAGCAGTATGCATAACCTGCTTCGGTTGGCTCTGTTGGGCTGCAGCTTCTGCTATCTCTTTATGTTTTTGGATGGTGACATGGCACATCCTTGTAGTATGGCCCTTGTCCTCACCGCAGAATAGGCAATAAATCTTCCTGGGCTGATCCGCAAACCTTCCTCCAAAGCCCCTGGCGCCTCTGCCCCTTGGAGCTAGCGGCCGAAGGTAGCTTTGTTGCTGCCCCGAAGCTTGCGAGGAACATTGTGGCCTCTATTGCTGGCTTCCTCTATCGTCATTCTAGGTGGAATGATTGATCTGACATGCCTTGGATGGATCCTCCCTCTGAAGCCCCTGGTTATCTCGGAGAATTTGTAAGCTTCCTCCCTTCTTTGACGAAAGTCATTATCAGCGTGGATATATTCATCCATCTTCTGAAGCAACTTCTCCAGGGTCTGAGGGGGCATCCTAGCGAAGTATTGGGCCGCAGGTCCTGGCCGAAGTCCCTTGATCATGGCCTCAATGACAATTTCATTGGGCACTGTTGGTGCTTGTGCCCTCAAACGCAAGAACCTTCGGACATACGCCTGAAGGTATTCTTCGTGATCTTGTGTGCACTGGAACAAAGCTTGAGCAGTAACCGGCTTCGTCTGAAACCCTTGGAAACTAGTAATCAGCATGTCCTTCAGCTTCTGCCATGATGTGATTGTTCCTGGCCGAAGAGAGGAGTACCAGGTTTGTGCAACATTCTTAACTGCCATGACGAAAGATTTCGCCATGACTGCAGTATTGACTCCATATGAAGATATGGTGGCTTCGTAGCTCATCAGAAACTGCTTCGAATCTAAGTGTCCGTCATACATGGGGAGCTGGGGTGGCTTGTATGACGGGGGCCAACGTGTAGCCTGCAGTTCTGCTCATATAGGAGAAGCATCATCAAAAGCAAAATTTCCATGATGGAAATCTTCATACCATTCATCCTCGTTGTAGAAGCCCTCTCGATGAAGCTCCCTATGTTGGGGCCTTCGCTCTTGCTCATCTTGAGCAAGATGGCGTACTTATTCTGTAGCTTTGTCGATCTGCCTCTGAAGGTCGGCCAGTCGAGCCATCTTCTCCTTCTTCTTTTGTACTTGTTGATGAAGCATCTCCATGTTCCTGATTTCTTGGTCCAACTCGTCCTCCTGGGGCGTTGGACTAGTGGCCTTTCTCTTCTGGCTTCGGGCCTCTCGAAGAGAAAGAGTTTCCTGGTTTGGATCCAGCGGCTGCAGAGCGGCAGCCCCTATCGCTGAAGCTTTCTTTGGTGGCATGACGAAGGTCAATGCCTGCCGAAGGTGGTCGAGAAGGGTTCACCGGAGGTGGGCGCCAATGTAGGGGACTTGTCCTTAAATGCTATGAATTAAGAACAAGGCAACACAGAAATTGTTAAACGTTAAGGTCCTTCATCCTTCGAAGCATTATTTCCCTTGGGATATAATGAGTTTCGGACGAAGGTTATGAGGGACATACCTTCATCAGCACAACAAATAATGAAGAAGGATTCTTATAAAGTATAAACACTTAAATATTATTATTAACTCATTTCTATTTTATTATTATGGAAAAATAGAAATGATAACAAGTTACAAATGTACCTTCGGCTTGAAAGAAGGCAAAAGTACAAGCGTGACACAAAAGCAAATGCCAAGTCAGCGTGAACAGTACGGGAGTACTGTTCATCTATTTATAGGCACGGGTCGCAGCCCATGTAAAATTACATCCAAGCCCTTTGTATTTGCTAATAACTCTATAGTAATTCATCGGGGTCTAGATAGCCTTTTCCTCTTTAAGTCGGTTTCCTTTTTCCTGTCATCATGCTGAAGCTTCCTTGCGCTCAGCTTCCGCTCTATTTCATCCTTCGTTCCTCTTGTCCTAAGAGTCCATGTCCGAAGAGTCCATGTCCGAAGGTGCCTGCTCATGTATTATACTCCAGAAACATTGTTAAATCACGTTTTTGAGGACCTTCAGAAGCCGAAGGCCCCCAACAGGGCGTATGATCAGAGGCTCAGGGGCTGCTCTCGCAAACCCGGCTCCGGCCAAACCGTTGACAGCGTCGACAAACCAGCCCGAGAACTCGGAACCTGACCATGCACCCAGGCTACGATCAGATCGCATAAGGGAACAACCAGACCGGCCAAGGCATCGCGAAAAGCATTAAGACCTCGGAGGAGTCAAACCACTCCTCCGAGGCCTCGGGGGCTACACCCGGCGGGTGCGCTCGCGCGCACCCACCAGAACAAAGTGTAACCGAGAAAGGCCGGTCCCCTTGCAAAAAAGTGCGACAAAGCCTCCAAGCGAGTACCAACACTCCCTTTGAGGCTCGGGGGCTACTGTTGGGGACCATAATTAGGGGTACCCCCAACACTCTTAAACTCGGCTGGTAATCACCATCAGCACAAGCTGCAAAGCCTGATGGGCGCAATTTAGGTCAAGGCTCCGTCCACTCAAGGGACACGATATCGCCTCGCCCCAGCCCAGCCTCGGGCAAGAACAGTAGACCCAGGTGCATTCACGCCTCGCCCGAGGGCCTCCTCAAGCAACGGGCGCTCCCTCAACTCGCTCGAGGTCCAGCTCGGGCGGGCTTCGTAGTGAAGCAACCTTGGCCAGATCGCCTCGCCAACCGACCGTATCGCAGAAGCATTCAATGCAAGGATCGCCTGACACCTTATCCTGACGCGCAGTCCTCAGTCGACAGGGCCGAAGTGACCGCAGTCACTTCACCTTTCCACTGACCAACCTGACAAGAAAGCAGCGATGCCTGCCCTGCTCCGACTGCTGTGCCACCCGCCAGGGTGAGGCTAACAGCAGCTGAGTCCAGCCTCAGGCGCCACAGGAAGTTCCGCCTCGCCCGACCCCAGGGCTCGGGCCCCACCTCAGCCTCGGAAGATGGACTCCGCCTCGCCCGACCCCAGGGCTCGACCTCGACCTCGGACGGAATCGCGCCCTCGCTCGACCCCGGCCTCGGCCTCAGGAAGAGTCTCCGCCTCGCCCGACCTTGGGCTCGGACCGACCACGCCGCTGGGGGTGCATCATTACCCTACCCCTAGCTAGCTCAGGCTACGGGAGAACAAGACCGGCGTCCCATCCCGGCTCGCCCCGGTAAACAAGTAATGATGGCACCCCGCGTCCGCCCATGACGACGGCGGTTCTCAGCCCCTTACAGAAGCAAGGAGATGTCACCAAGGTCCCAGCAGCCCCGACAGTTGTGCTTCTACAGGGCTCAAGCGCTCCTCCGACGGCCACGACATCGCATGCACAGGGCTCTAACTCCTCTCCGACAGCCACGTCGGCATGTACATAGGGCTCTGGCTCCTCTCTACCGGACACGTTAGCATATTGCTACACCCCCCATTGTACACCTGGACCCTCTCCTTACATCTATAAAAGGAAGGTCCAGGGCCCTCGTACGAAAAAGGTGGCCGCGCGGGAGGACGGGCTGACGGACAGGCTCTCTCCCTCGCGAACGCTTGTAACCCCCTACTGCAAGCACATCCGCCCTGGGCGCAGGATAACACGAGTCGCGGTTCTCTTTCCCCCCTTGTGTTCCATCTCGCGCCGACCCATCTGGGCTGGGACACGCAGCGACAATTTACTCGTCAGTCCAGGGATCCCCCGGGGTCGAAATGCCGACAAGTTTGTATATCAATTTCATATGGGAAAAATACAATTTTAACTTTGTTTCTATATTGCACCTGATTATAAAGAATGTAGGTAGTGTTACATGATTTTGCAATTTATTGAAGTAAATCCCCCCTGCACAAACAGCTAGCAAAGCCTTAGAGCTTATTGCTCTCGTGTTGGGACTACTTAAAGCAGACCATTTCCTCACTGTTGTGACTACTTAAAGCAAACCATTGAAATTTGTATGAACAGCTAGCAATACCAACCATAGTATTGGCATCTTTGTATGAACAGAGCATATATACCAATCATAGCAATACCAACCGTAGAAATACCAACCAGAGCGCATATATACCAATCGTTTTGCAATTTGTATGAACAGCTAATGACAAACAGCTAGCAATACCAACAATAACCATACCAATAGAAAAAAGCAGACCATTTTCTCACAAATCTGAGTATATATATAATTCTCCATAGTACAACGCATCTGTTCATACAAATTGTTGGACGTTATGTAGCTGGCAGTTGTTAAATGATCTTGGGCGTACCTGGCAGTAGTAGATGTATGGAGAGCGTGGAAATGATCTTGGGTTGTTGTGGCGTGCCTGCTTGACATTTTATAGGCGCATAACAGCTGAGAGCGTGGATCCGATTTGGGCGTCAGCACCTCCTTCCATGTACAACGCGTTCGCAGAGGAGAGCGGGGCTTCGGGTTCGCCTTTCATGTACAACGCGAGAGCAGGGGAGAGCGCGGATCGAGGCCGCAATCCCGTCCATGAGCAATTGAGAGCGCGGATCTGATTTGGGCGTCAGCGCCTCCTTCCACGTACAACGCGTCCGCAGGGGAGAGCGGGGCTTAGGGTTCGCCTTCCATGTACAACGTGAGAGCAGGGGAGAGCGCGGATCGAGCCCTCAATCCCGTCCACGAGCAGTGATTCCGCTCGATTTGGGCACCGACTTGCCTTCCATGTAGAGCGCGAGAGCAGGGAAAAGTGGGGCGTCGGCTTGCCTTCCATGTAGAGCGCGGAGCGGATCCAGCAGCGTTGGCGAGGAGAGAGCATGGATTGCGGCACGAAAGCATGGGCGCGGACGGGGTCTGCGGTGAGAGCAGGGAAGAGCGTGGGCGAACGGTGGGGGCATGCTTCACCAAGACTGGGGTGGACGCCCATGATAGGGGTCTGGACCCATTTCTAGGCGATAGCTAACAAATCTCACGTGACTAGATAGATAACCATCCATGATATAAAGAATATCGATCGAGTTAATTTGATCGCGGGGACGCGGACCATCCGAACCCTAGGGCTCGACCGTCCGCACTTTTGGTGTTCAACATTACCCAAATAATGTTTACAAGAAAAAATTATTAAAATCCTAAACCTTATGAAATTTATAGAAATTTTGTTTTCACTCAGAAATTTATGAAACTAGTTTTAGTTTCCTTTGAAACCATGCTATGTTTCATAGTTCCTATCTTGAAACTGTTTGAGTCTGATGGACTTATTTTGTCATTTATTTTCTACTATAAGGTCTTGTTATCTATTAGTCAATATTTAATGTCCAAACTACATAGAAATGACGGTACAACATTGTTGGGGGTCTGCTTCGTAGCCGAAGGTCCTGTAAGAAGAAAACACCTTCGGAAGATCAGCACATAAATAACACCGAAGCTACCCTCCAGGGAACTTCGGCATAACGACAAGCCTTGAGACGAAGGGTTGCACCGACTTAAAGATGAAAAGACAGATTGACCCATGATAGTTTGTGTCATGATTGTAATCAATTGTAAAGGGTATAAATGTAACTTCACACAGGCTGCGCCCTATGCCTATAAATAGATGAACAGTACCCCCGTACTGTTCACACTGATTGATACTCGCTTGTGCGTCACGCTTGTTCTCATACTTTCTGTCAAGCCGAAGGTACAAATGTAACCTTGTGTTATTCTTATTCGTTCATGATTATATAATAAGAAATATATTATAATGTCATATGATTATCCATGTTATTTCTCATGTTTCATATGCTTCATCTTTCATTGATATATGCTGTGATGATGAAGGTACGTCCTTCATAACCTTCGTCTGAAGATCGTTATATCCTTAGGGAAATAATGCTTCGAAGGACGAAGGGCATTAACCATTAACCTACTTTTGTGTTGTCTTGTTCTTAATTCATAGCATTTGAGAACAAGTCCCCAACATTGGCGCCCATCTCCGGTGAACTCACTTCCACTTTTGAGTTGATGGCTTCGTTCAGCAACCAAGCCGAAGCATCTTCGGCTACGAAGCTGGTGCTTCCGATAACAGGCGGCTCAGGTTCAGAGCCAACTAACAAGAAGCAGAAAAAGGAAGCACAGAGAAGGGTACAACATGTTGGGCTGCAGGGACCCTTCATCAAGTCAAAATGGTCCCACATCTCAATCACCTTCTCCCAGGAGGACCTTCAGCTCAAAGATTACCTCATAATGATGCTATGGTCATATCTTGTGTCATCAAGGGATTTCTGGTCCATAATGTTCTGGTTGATACAGGCAGTGCAGTGGATATCATATTTGCTAAGGCCTTCAGACAGATGCAAGAACCAGAGGATAAGATTCATGATGCTACACATCCTCTATGTGGTTTCGGAGGAAGGCAGATTGTAGCACTCGGTAAAATCACAATGCCAGTGACCTTTGGCTTTGTTCATAACACAAGGACTGAACAGGTTGTCTTTGACATTGTTGACATGGAGTATCCCTATAATGCAATCATTGGTCATGGGACACTTAATGCTTTCGAAGCAATACTTCATCCAGCATATCTATGCATGAAGATACCTTTGGAACAAGGGCCAATCGCTGTTTATGGGAGTCAAGAAGCTGTCAGGAAGGCCGAAGGAAACTGGACAGATTCAAAGGCAATCCATAACATAGATGGAGCCGAAGCCTGTGAGCAGTATAGATACAAAAGAGAGAAGGCTTCTTCGGCGGATCAGCCGAAGCCTATGCTTCTATGTGAAGATATAGCAGAACAAAAGGTACTACTGGGGTCTCAGTTATCTGAAGAGCAGGAAAAGAATTTGCTAAGATTTATATTCAACAACAAAGATGTCTTTGCTTGGTCAGCCAATGATCTTTGTGGTGTCAACAGAGATGTCATTGAGCATTGACTCAATGTGGACCATCTTTCAGGCCAAGAAAACAAAGGCTTCGGAAAATGTCCGATGACAAAGCTGAAGGTGCTCGGGACGAAGTGAAGAGGCTTCTTAGCGCTGGCGTTGTCAGAGAGGTCAAATACCCAGAGTGGCTAGCCAACACTGTTATGGTGAAGAAGGCCAATGGTAAATGGAGAATGTGCATTGATTTTACATATCTTAACAAGGTTTGTCCAAAGGATGAGTTCCCATTGCCAAGAATAGATTCTCTAGTGGATGCAGCAGCTTCGTCAGAGCTAATGAGTCTACTAGATTGTTACTCAGGCTACCACCAAATCTGGATGAAGAAGGAAGATGAGCTAAGACTAGCTTCATAACCCCTAGTGGCACATATTGCTATCTTCGGATGCCTGAGGGGCTTAAAAATGTTGGAGGAAGCTTCAGCAGAATGATAGCCAGAGTCCTTCATTCTCAAATAGGCAGGAATGTGCTGACCTATGTTGATGATATTATAGTTAAAATCACAAAGCAAGAAAATCACATTGCTGATTTGCAAGAGACATTTTGTCACACCCGGTTTTAGAAGGTAAACCGAGTGTGAACCATGTACGTGCCAGGATCAGCAATTCACGTACACAGCAGTTACATAACATGGACATCATCACATAGTGCTTAAATAGTATTAAAAAGGGAAATAGTAGTCGATTACATCATAAGTCTGAGACATCCACATAGTCTTTACAATAATCAAAGTGCGAAAACGAAACGTAGATAAACGCGGCCTTCACAGGTAGCCGACTGGGGGGTTGCCACTAACCCACGCCTAGAACTCATCGTAATCTTGGAACTCCTGGTGGTCTCCTTCCACAGCTTCATCTTCTCTTGAGCAGGGGTTGCAATGCTGACAACCTGGGGGTGGGGGGTTTGGTGTGTAGAGCAAGGGTGAGTACACATCAACATACTCAGCAAGTATCCTGTTTGGCTGTAGTGGACTAGCTTTATGTGGGGGTAAGTCAAGCAGTTGCTTTTAGTTGGTCAGATTATTATTACTAGTAGAGAAAGCCAAGTTTTAGAATTAACCCACGTTACTAACCCAAACTGACGGGGACCATAATTAGGGGTACCCCCAAGACTCCTAAACTCGGCTGGTAACCACCATCAGCACAAGCTACAAAGGTCTGATGGGCGCAATGCAGGTCAAAGCTCCGTCCACTCAAGGGACACGATCTCGCCTTGCCCGAGCCCAGCCTCGGGCAGGAACAGTAGACCCAGGTGGATTCACGCCTCGCCTGAGGGCCTCCTCAAGCAACGGGCACACCTTCGACTCGCCCGAGGCCTAGCTCGGGCAGGCTTCGCAGTGAAGCAACCTTGGCCAAGATCGCCTCGCCAACCGACTGTATCGCAGGAGCATTCAATGCAAGGATCGCCTGACACCTTATCCTGATGCGTGTTCCTCAGTCGGCAGGGCCGAAGTGACCGCAGTCACTTCGCCCCTCCACTGACTGACCTGACAGGAAAACAGCGCCGCCTGCCCTGCTCCGACTGCTCTGCCACCCGCTAGGGTGAGGCTGACAGCAGCCAAGTCCAGCCTCAAGCGCCATAAGAAGCTCCGCCTCGCCCGACCCAGGGCTCAGCCTGTAACACCCCAGGTGTTACCATGGCTAGAACCCACCTTGATACTAAAGGCTATGATCACATGTGGAAGAACTTAAGGAGCAAAAGCATGAGGGCCTTGGAAAGCTAGATGTTAACCAAGGATTGTGAGTAACCAAAAGCATTACTCTAACCCTTGCACACTTACTACCTTGGATAAGAGGGGAGAAGAACCCTAGACCTCTCTTAAACCCTATCTTCCAAAACCCTAGATAAGGGGGGAAAGAGAGTGAACAAGTGTGCAAAGCATGAGTAATTTTTACCCAAACCTTAAGCAACCTTATAACCAGCAATTAGAGGAAGGAAATATTGCAAAAAGACCCCTGGAGAAACCTCAAATCAAATCTCCAAGTGGAGAGAGAGCTAGAGCTCTCTATTTCTCTCTAAGTTAAAAACTACACCTACACTAAAGATCAGTTGTGTTCATCTCGAAGCTGGCATCAAATCCACCTATGTCCTATACCAAAAATGTGGCATACCACCCAAGGCACCCACTGGAAAAAGCTGAGCCCGAGACTTGGACGTTTGACATGCCTTGGCATGGTTTTTGTCGCGGTGTGGGCAGTGAGACAAGCCAGTTTTGGCACACGAATATCTCATGATCTAGGGCGTATCCTCCATTGGAACTCACATAAGAGAGATAGCCCTAGGTGCCAGGAAGAGGTCTGCGCCGGACTTTTGCCAAGATTCGCACGTTTGCGACCTCTGCCGACGTTTGAACAATGGAAGAAACAAAGCGCCACGTGTTCGACGCGTTCTGCCGCGCCAGAGCACGCCCGCGCGCGCCCCCGCAAGCCCCGCGCCGCGCCCGAGCCAAGCCAGCACCCCGGTCCGTGTCCGCGCCTATAAAACGCCCAGAAGCCTTGACCGTACTTTTCCGCGCACGCCCGACCCTCGCCGGAGCTCAGTTCACCGCCGTTTGCCCGTGCGCGACGAGTCCGCGGCCACCCGAGCTACTGCCGCCGTAGACCGGCTAGTCCAGCCTTCCCCAGCCCCATCCAACCCTCGGAGGCGAGTGTGCGCACATCAGTGAAGCTCTCCGAGCAAGGAATCGGGCTCTGCTTCACCGGAGACGCCGAATTAAGGTCACCGGACTTCACCCGACCGCCGGCGAGCGTGGACCGAGCCGCACGGTGAGTCTCTCTTCGATTCCTTGCACGGTTAGACTCCCTAGCACCCCGTGAAGCTCCTTGTGCCCTTGGATTGAACTATACCGCCGTGGATAGGCCGGAGCACACGCCGCCGACGAGCTCGCCCGCCTGCGCACGTGGACCCATCGATTCCGGCCATCCCCGTCGCCGAGCCGCACCTCGCTGTGACCGCCAGAGTCTCCCCGAGCCAACCCGACCCTTCGCCGGACCTCCCTCGCCGCCGGTAAGCCGCGCCACCCTTTTCTTTCCCGCGGTTACTGTTTACATTGGGGGAAGGACTGCGGGTGAGAGGGAGAGAAGGTCAGGGGGCTTTGTGAAATGTCAGAGACACAGGGGAATAGTGGCGCAAGGGTAGAACTGCGAAGGTTGATTTAGTTTAAACCCAGGGACCTCGGTGTAAACTGTTTTTCCAGAAAACCTTTATTAAATCTATTTTTAATTTGAACAGAAACTTTAAAAACTCATAACTTCTGTTTAGTTCATCCAAATTTGGTCAAACCAATTTTGCCAGACTCTAATTAATGTGACCTACTTAAGAAAAATATAAAACCCCTTGGTACTATAGAAAACTTTAAAGTTCTGATTTAATGATAGTTTTAGCCAAAAGCTCAATAATAGAAAGAAAAATAGTTGTGCTATTTGACTAGGGTTAAAAAAATTTGGAGAAGTTTATATCTATCTACTGACCTGTTTAAAAATGTTAAACCTCTCTGTCCACCCCAATAAGTTAGTCTTTACCCCTTATTTTGCAATATGCTTAGGATTAAGAAAAATAGAAAAGGGGGTATAAATAATGAACTAGAGAGCACCTCTATTTTTGTTGGGATACTTATTCAATATAGTTCACTGGAAAAATCTATCATACCCTGGTTTAGTATAAAATGAGTAGGATACCTTTTATTTTAATAAAATAAGGATAACTTAGAAAAACCCTACAAAAATAACCCCAAGGTAAAAACACCCCCACCTTTGGGATAACTAATGTTTTATTAATGAAAACTTAGGTAAAATATGAAATCTGCTGTTTGACATTTTTCAAATAATAATGTAGTAGAAAGTGCCTTTTTGACATTAAACTTAAGAAAATCATAACTAAATAACCACCCCTTAGTTTTCTGTGATTTTTAGCACAGAAGCCTATTATTACTATTGGATGACAGAAAAAATAACCTTTAGGACAGAACCCACCCCTAACTAAGAGATGTAGTGTAAAGTGGCCCATTTTGCATAACTCTTGTTATTTTTGTTTAAAGCATAGCCTTTATATTTTAAGCCTCAAATTCTTAAAACAGGCTAGAATAGCAAATGGCAACCCACTGTAATTTTTACAAAATTTTTGGAAAATATTAAACCATTGTCGTAGTTCAAACCTACACTGGAAACCATAAGTAGAAAATAAAGGAAGGAAAAGGTGAATAATAGGAAAATTTGTGTCATCCTGAAAACTCTTTATAACTTGTCACTGAGGTATATAGAGGCAATACCAATTCCCTATGTTTATCCTCAACAAAAAAAAACTAAACCTAAAAGTGATAAGCCTAACCCACTAAAAGCCCCGTATGACCAAGAAACCCTAAGTTACTTCTTGACTTAGTTTCTTTTTAGCATAATGTTATTAAATCCTGCATAATCATGACATACATGTTCATTGCATTCGATAGACTGTAACCTTGCTGACGGAGAGTACATCCTCGTGCCGGAGCAAGGAGCTGCTCAGGAGGTAGCCCCGGATCCAGCACCAGAGTCTGCACCAGAGGACCTGCCAGCCACTGCTTTGGAAGGCAAGCCCCGGTTTTATGCATAACCTGTTATTTATGCTATTTTACTTCACTTAATGGTTGTAGGATTGATTGTGCACTTAGGTGTAGGAATTGGTTGAAACCCTAGTTGCATGATCTCAGGAATCCTTTTGAGATGAATACTAGTATGATAGGTCGAGTAGTTGCTTTATTTAATTAGGATCTCGGTAGCGCGAGATCAGGAAATTGATTGTACCCACTTTCACGCTATCATGATACTAGTTGGTGGACAACAATCCATGGGGATTGGTTGTTTACGAGATGGGAAAAAGGGAATAAGGATTAACGTGCGGATACCTGTGTCAAGCGTTTGAATGTACTAAGCACATGCCGAGAAATATGGTAAATCGGTAAGCCTAGTACCTGATTGAACCTGGCAGTGGACTTTACCCCTCACGCGACCTGAGACGAGGTCTCCCATTCCGGTTATGGTGGGTACAAGTGCGGTCACTGCACGACGGCCAGTCGGGGTCAGTGAGGCATTGTACGCCAAGGCGGTGAGCCCTGATCTGCTGACGGGGAATCGATGGGGACGGTTGATATGTGTGGGGACGGAGTGCCCCTACATGTCGTGTGTTTAGGTTTACCTTGCAAGGATAAAAACTCGATTCGAATCGTCTGCTTCTCGCAGCTAATGAGACTGCTTGATCCATTGTACTGCATTGAGTAACAAGTGGAAATATGATGAGTTGATATAAGCTGTTGATTGCTAATAATGCTTGCTACTATGTATGAGTAGATAGTACACTTTTAGCCTTAAGAGGGTCACACTTAAATTGACAAAGTTAAAAACTTGACTTAGAAACTCAGCTAGTGCTTTTGGCAACCAAACCCCACAGCCAAACAGCTGCATGTCTAGAGGTAGAGGAGTAGACTCCTCACACCGGGTAAGTCTAGCTGAGTATTAGTATACTCAGCCTTGCTTGTGGCATAATTTTTTTACAGGTTCTCTGGAGGACATGGTTGCGGGAGTGACTTGGTCGTCCGTCTTGCCACCGGGTTGGACTGTCGAGTGGGACCCCGCCTCGGCTGAGGAGGAGCATGAGGAGTGATGGGACAGGCTTCCCCATCTCTCTATCTAATTACCGTTAGTTTTATTCCGCTGCACTTCGAACACTGATGACTACTTTTGAGAAACTTCGATGATGATGTAATAACTTAATACTCTTTCACGCATGGTTTTATGCTTTATTGTAGTTGCTCTATGACTCACCATCGAGTGAGATTGTGGTACTTGATCCTGTCCATGGCCGCGTCGGACTAGATCCGAGGGATTGACGGGTTATTCCCATTTAAGTGTGGTCTAGCCTTTACAGCGGGACTCAGACACTTAAGTTGGAATAATTCGAGCAGTTCCGCCACAGCTGGTATCGGAGCTTGTACCACCACAGAGGACTCAATAAAATGTGAATACCATCGTTTTCTAAAGTAAAACTTGGTAGAAACAAAATTGGATAGATAGTAGGACGAGCGGGATAGACCTAGGACGTGAAGCCTTAGGGTAGCTAGGTGGCTAAGTAACTAGGCCCTACAGGCCACTTTTACAGGATGGGAGTTCTTCCCGATTCCTTTTATCTTGTTGTGAGGTCGTTCAGGACGAGCATGCATGCATTCTTAATTAAACAAATGGATATTTGAGTAAAGACGTAAAAACAAGATGATAATCAACTAAGTCACCAGTACCATTTTAATTAACTAAAGAAAGGCTGAGTTTTATTTTTCTTGTTCTTTTTATAATTCTTTTTCTTTTACTTACGCTTAACCGTACACAGATGACTTCCCACGGATCCTCAGAGGACGGAAATGCACTATCCCACAATGACGGGCTTGCACGAGAGGGTTTTCCCCGCATTGTGTGGGAGGTACTTCAGGGGGCCGGATACACGACGCCTCCTCAGTACGCGGTGCAGCAGTTCGAGAAGCACCGAGTGCCCCGCTGTAGGGTGAGGATGACTTTGGAGTCTCATCCCCTGCAGCCAGGCTGGCGCTCTTTGGACTCCGAGTCTTTTGGATACCGAGCTGAGGACACCATTGAGGCGATTGCCTTGCATGGGTTGACCACTTTCTGCGGATTCCATCCGTTGGAGCTGTCTACCCACCCCATTGGCTTGTTCCCCGTCGAGAAGGAGGACGACCCAATGTGGAAGGATCGGGTGGAGCATGCCAAGGACATCTGGGCCATCTACCCAGGACAGACTGCGCACTTGACCGTACGGTGCATGAATGCGCTGTACCGTCTGCAAGTAATGCGCGGTGAGGCGATGTCCCACCTAATGGCATTATTAGAGGCTACAAAGATCACCTTGGACAACAGAGAGGAACTCGTGGTTGACTTGTCCCAAGAAATGGTGGAGAAGGACTTGCAGGTGGAGCAGCTATCCACTGATATCCAAGAGTTGGAGGAATTAGTGGGCACCAGGGAGAACACCATCGAGGTTCTCGAGGACCAGCTTATCAACACTCAACAGCAGCTTGCCGAAGCTAATGAGCACCTGGACATGCATCACCAGGAGGCTGACGAGGAAGCCGACATCGAGGGAGGAGATGAGCCTGCCTCCGGTTTGGACACTGCCGGCTCAGGGAGACCACCATCCCCCGAGTCGAGTGTTGCCTCGTTCGCTCACTAGGTGTCAGGGACAGAGTTAGAAGTTGGTGATGGTAGGACTCCTCGCAGCTAGCTTAGCTTTTGCACCCTTGGGGTACTAGGCTAGATAGAGTTGAGTCTTTTTGGGACAATTGATGTAACCGTGATAAACTCTCTTGGAAGCATGACTGATGGATGCTGTTATCAGTTTTAAATTTGGAAGGAGAAATTTATGCCTTTTTAAATCCTTTTGTTGAAGATGGAGTCTATCGTCTTGCTTTTTGACTCGTTTCGCCGCGATAGAATTTTGAACTTGGAAATATGGTGTTAAGTATATATGTGGTTTTTCAGATGGCCGGAAGGCAGCGTCGTGGCCAGAACGAGCGCGTTCCTCCACCGCCGCCACCACCTCCCACTCTGCAGGAGCTCATGGCTCAGCAGAATGAGATTTTGAGGCAGCTAGCTCAGCGTCAGCCACCACCTCAGCACTATGGTGGTGGAGACCATCAGCGTCACCCCGCGGCGGCTACCTACCAGGAGTTCCTTAGTACCCAGCCTCCCTTGTTCACAAGGGCAGAGGATCCACTTGATGCAGATGTGTGGTTGCGAGTGGTGGAATCCAAATTCCCACTACTCCATGGAGCTTGCTCAGAGGTCACCAAAGTCAGGTTCGCCACCCAGCAGCTTCACGGACCCGCAAGGACTTGGTGGGACCATTTTCTTGCCATGCAGCCAGAGGATCGAGAGGTGGAATGGAGGGAGTTCAAGGCAGCTTTCAAGGGACACCACATACCAGCCAGGATTATGGATCAGAAGCTCAATGAGTTTCTGGCACTCACTTAGGGCAACAGGACAGTGTTGCAGTATGCCCAGGCCTTTAATGACTTGTGCCAGTATGCTGGGTATCACGCAGATACAGATGAGAAGAAGAGAGACAGGTTCAGGAGGGGGCTTAGCATTAAGCTCCGCGACCGTCTCAACACCGTCAGGGCCAACAGTTACAATGAGTTGGTCAACATGGCTATCTCCCAGGAGGACTGCATTACATCTTGACAGGCAGAAAAGAAGAGGAAGACCCCTGTGGCAGGACCCTCAGCTCAGCCACAGCGCTTCAGGATTGTGTCCGACACTCAGAGCAGGGGACCCCAGTAGCAGCAAGGGCGATGGGTGATCCGACCACAGCAGCAGCAGCAGCAGGCACCCAACCGCACCCAGTTTCCAGCTCAGAGGAACAATCAGCAGCAGCAGTACCGCCAGGCAAATGACAACAGATGTTTCACTTGCGGCAACACCGGACACTACGCCAAGAATTGCCCCAGGAACCAACAGAGGCAGGGGCAGAATGTTAATCAGAACCAAGGCAAGAGGCAGAAGGTGCAAGTGAGACAGGGCAGGCTGAACTTCACCACCATGGCTGATATTCTAGAGGGAGCACCCATCATGACTGGTATCTTTACAGTTTTGAATTATCCTGCTATTATTCTATTTGATTCTGGTGCATCGCATAGTTTTATCAGTGCCAAGTTTAGTGCTAAGTGCCAGTTGCCCTTTCACCACACCGATGGGGGCATTACAATTTCAACACCAGGAGGCAGGGTTGCCACCTATCAACTCAACAGACATGTGCCCATAAAGTTTGGTAGTCTAATAATTAAAACCACCCTCCTCATTTTGGGTTTGGATAGTGTGGGTATTATATTGGGAACTGACTGGTTAACCAGGCATCAAGCAGTTATTGATGTTGCAGCCAGGGCCATTGAGGTGCACTCACCAACCTGTGGTGAAACTACATTATATTTGCTCGATCAGGGATGCACCCGTTCTTGTGCTTTCTTTATGATAGAGTCCCCAGTGGAAAAGATTCCAGTGGTCTATGACTACCCAGATGTCTTCCCAGATGAATTGCCAGGGATGCCACCTGACCGAGACATTGAGTTCGCAATTGAGTTGCAACCCGGGACGGCTCCTATCTCCAAGAGACCCTATAGGATGCCTCCCGCGGAATTGGCAGAATTGAAGAAGCAATTGCAAGAGTTGTTGGACAAGGGGTTTATTCGCCCCAGTACTTCACCATGGGGATGTCCAGCATTATTTGTGAAGAAAAAGGATGCAAGTTTGAGGATGTGTGTTGACTACCGCCCTCTCAATGTGGTGACTATCAAGAACAAATACCCACTGCCCCGCATTGATGTCCTGTTCGATCAGTTGGTAGGAGCCAAGGTATTCTCCAAGATAGACCTTCGCTCCGGTTACCATCAGATCAAGATCTGTGCCCGTGACATTCCCAAGACGGCTTTCTCTACCAGATATGGGCTGTATGAGTTTTTGGTGATGTCTTTTGGGCTGACCAATGCCCCGGCCTATTTTATGTACCTGATGAACTCAGTGTTCATGCCAGAGTTGGATAAGTTCGTGGTCGTTTTCATTGATGATATTCTGGTCTATTCCAAAAATGAAGATGAGCATACTGAGCACCTGCACATCGTGCTTCAGCGGCTGCGCGATCATCATCATTATGCTAAGTTGTCTAAATGTGAGTTCTGGCTGAAGGAAATCAAATTCTTGGGTCATACAATTTCTCAGGATGGGATATCAGTTGATCCTGAGAAGGTACAAGAGGTAATGGATTGGAAACCCCCGACTACAGTGAGGCAAATTCGGAGTTTTCTAGGATTGGCCGGGTATTATCGACGATTTATTCCGGATTTCTCCAGAATTGCCAAGCCAATGACTGAGTTATTGAAGAAGGGAGTCAAGTATGATTGGAACCAAAAGTGTGAAGATGCCTTTCATACTCTGAGGCAGCATTTGACAACAGCCCCAGTGCTGGCTCAACCTGACAACACCAAGCCCTTCGAAGTTTATTGTGATGCTTCTGGTACTGGATTGGGATGTGTCTTGATGCAAGAAAACAGAGTCATTGCTTATGCTTCCCGAGCACTCAGGCCCCATGAGCAGAACTACCCTACACATGACCTGGAGTTGGCAGCTGTGGTTCATGCTCTTAAGATATGGAGACACTACTTGATGGGAGCTCACTATAACATCTACACTGATCACAAGAGTCTCAAATACATCTTCACTCAGGCAGATCTGAACATGAGGCAGAGAAGATGGTTGGAGTTAATCAAGGACTATGATTTAGAGGTGCATTACCATCCTGGTAAAGCCAATGTTGTGGCCGATGCCTTGAGCAGAAAGGCCCAGTGCAATTGTATAAGCATAGATACAAGAGTTACCACCCTGTGCGATGAGTTGTGCAAGCTGAACCTGGAAGTTGTTCCTTCCGGTGAATTAAGTTATATCTCCGTGGAACCCACATTGCAAGAGCAAATAGTGAGGGCACAGATTGAGGATAGGGGTGTTCAAATGATTAAGGAAATGGTCAAGCAAAAGGCAGAGAAGTACAAGTGCTTCTGTCAGGACAGCAAGGGAATTTTATGGTTTGGAGACCGATTAGTTGTTCCCAAGGACCCTGAGCTCAGAAAGAAGATACTAGATGGAGCTCACCTTTCCAAATTCTCCATGCACCTGGTAGCAACAAGATGTACCATGATCTCAGATCTTTATATTGGTGGACCAGAATGAAGAGGGAAATTGCCAAGTACATATCCGAGTGTGACACCTGCCAGAGAATCAAGGCTAGTCACTTGAAGGCAGCAGGCCCTTTGCAACCCCTTTCCATACCATCTTGGAAATGGGAGGACATTTGCATGGACTTCATAGTGGGATTACCCAATACCTCTAGGCACCATGATTCTATTTGGGTTATTGTGGACCGGTTGACCAAGACCGCTCATTTCTTGCCAGTGCACACCACCCACAAGACAGAAAAGTATGCGGAAATTTACATTGATCAGATAGTAAGATTGCATGGTATTCCAAAGACCATTATATCCGACAGAGGAGCACTGTTTGTGGCACGCTTTTGGGAGAAGCTACAAGAATCACTTGGGACCCAAGTAATCCGAAGCTCAGCATACCATCCACAAACAGATGGTCAGACAGAAAGGGTGAATCAGATTTTGGAAGACATGTTGCGGGCATGTGCACTACATTACGGAAAGGATTGGGACAAGTGTCTGTCTTTGGCAGAGTTTTCTTACAATAACAGCTATCAGTCCAGTCTGAAGATGGCACCTTTTGAAGCCTTATATGGGAGAAGGTGTAGGACCCCACTGAATTGGTCTCAAGCAGGAGAAAGGGAAATTTTTGGGCCAGACTTGGTACTTGAGGCAGAGGCAAAGGTCAGGGTTATTACCAAGAACTTAGAAGCTGCTCAGGCCAGGCAAAGGAGCTATCATGATAAGAGGCGGAAGCCTCTACAGTTTGAGGTGGGAGATCATGTCTATCTTAAGGTATCACCCACCAAGGGTGTCCAGAGATTCGGGATCAAGGGCAAGTTAGCTCCTCGTTACATTGGACCCTATGAGATCAAGGCAAGTTGTGGACCTGTAGCATATCAATTGGAATTGCCACTTCACATGTCAGCAGTTCACAATGTGTTCCATGTATCTCAGCTGCGAAAATGTGTTCGTCTACCCACTGAAGTGCTACCAGAGCCAGACGTTGAGATAGAACTGGACTTGTCCTACCAAGAGTACCCCGTCAAGGTATTAGATCAAAAGGAGAGATCAACTCGGGCAAGCTCGGTCAGAATGTATAAAGTTCAGTGGAGTCACCATTCGGCAGAAGAAGCTACATGGGAGACTGAGGATTTTCTACGCTCTCACTTCCCCGACTTTCTACCCAAAGGAGTCGGTACGTAACCCCAAAACCCCACCCCCACCTGCCCTTTGAATTCAATTATAAGAGGAACTTAGATAACAAGGATAGTCTAAGTTGTGGATTTAACTTAAGAAGGGCTTCCTTCTGAAGTTGCAAAGAGAATGACATTCGAAGAGCAGTTAATAAGAGAAACTTAAGTGTAAAGGAAAAATAACACTAGCACACCTTCAAGCACCCTCCAAGGGCCTCTACCTAAAATCTCGGGACGAGATTCCTTTAAGGGGGGAGGGCTGTAACACCCCAGGTGTTACCATGGCTAGAACCCACCTTGATACTAAAGGCTATGATCACATGTGGAAGAACTTAAGGAGCAAAAGCATGAGGGCCTTGGAAAGCTAGATGTTAACCAAGGATTATGAGTAACCAAAAGCATTACTCTAACCCTTGCAAACTTACTACCTTGGATAAGAGGGGAGAAGAACCCTAGACCTCTCTTAAACCCTATCTTCCAAAACCCTAGATAAGGGGGGAAAGAGAGTGAACAAGTGTGCAAAGCATGAGTAATTTTTACCCAAACCTTAAGCAACCTTATAACCAGCAATTAGGGGAAGGAAATATTGCAAAAAGACCCCTGGAGAAACCTCAAATCAAATCTCCAAGTGGAGAGAGAGCTAGAGCTCTCTATTTCTCTCTAAGTTAAAAACTACACCTACACTAAAGATCAGTTGTGTTCACCTCGAAGCTGGCATCAAATCCACCTATGTCCTATACCAAAAATGTGCCATACCACCCAAGGCACCCACTGGAAAAAGCTGAGCCCGAGACTTGGACGTTTGACATGCCTTGGCATGGTTTTTGTCGCGGTGTGGGCAGTGAGACAAGCCAGTTTTGGCACACGAATATCTCATGATCTAGGGCGTATCCTCCATTGGAACTCACATAAGAGAGATAGCCCTAGGTGCCAGGAAGAGGTCTGCGCCGGACTTTTGCCAAGATTCGCACGTTTGCGACCTCTGCCGACGTTTGAACAATGGAAGAAACAAAGCGCCACGTGTTCGACACGTTCTGCCGCGCCAGAGCACGCCCGCGCGCGCCCCCGCAAGCCCCGCACCACGCCCGAGCCAAGCCAGCACCCCGGTCCGCGACCGCGCCTATAAAACGCCCAGGAGCCTTGACCGTACTTTTCCGCGCACGCCCGACCCTCGCCGGAGCTCAGTTCACCGCCGTTTGCCCGTGCGCGACGAGTCCGCGGCCACTCGAGCTACTGCCGCCGTAGACCGGCCAGTCCAGCCTTCCCCAGCCCCATCCAACCCTCGGAGGCGAGTGTGCGCACATCAGTGAAGCTCCCCGAGCAAGGAATCGGGCTCTGCTTCACAGGAGACGCCGAAATAAGGTCACCGGACTTCACCCGACCGCCGGCGAGCGTGGACCGAGCCGCACGGTGAGTCTCTCTTCGATTCCTTGCACGGTTAGACTCCCTAGCACCCCGTGAAGCTCCCTGTGCCCTTGGATTGAACTATACTGTCGTGGATAGGCCGGAGCACACGCCGCCGACGAGCTCGCCCGCCTGCGCACGTGGACCCATCGATTCCGGCCATCCCCGTCGCCGAGCCGCACCTCGCTGTGACCGCCAGAGTCTCCCCGAGCCAACCCGACCCTTCGCCGGACCTCCCTCGCCGCCGGTAAGCCGCGCCACCCTTTTCTTTCCCGTGGTTACTGTTTACATTGGGGGAAGGACTGCGGGTGAGAGGGAGAGAAGGTCAGGGGGCTTTGTGAAATGTCAGAGACACAGGGGAATAGTGGCGCAAGGGTAGAACTGCGAAGGTTGATTTAGTTTAAACCCAGGGACCTCGGTGTAAACTGTTTTTCCAGAAAACCTTTATTAAATCTGTTTTTAATTTGAACAAAAACTTTAAAAACTCATAACTTCTGTTTAGTTCATCCAAATTTGGTCAAACCAATTTTGCCAGACTCTAATTAATGTGACCTACTTAAGAAAAATATAAAACCCCATGGTACTATAGAAAACTTTAAAGTTCTGATTTAATGATAGTTTTAGCCAAAAGCTCAATAATAGAAAGAAAAATAGTTGTGCTATTTGACTAGGGTTAGAAAAATTTGGAGAAGTTTATATCTATCTACTGACCTGTTTAAAAATGTTAAACCTCTCTGTCCACCCCAATAAGTTAGTCTTTACCCCTTATTTTGCAATATGCTTAGGATTAAGAAAAATAGAAAAGGGGGTATAAATAATGAACCAGAGAGCACCTCTATTTTTGTTGGGATACTTATTCAATATAGTTCACTGGAAAAAACTATCATACCCTGGTTTAGTATAAAATGAGTAGGATACCTTTTATTTTAATAAAATAAGGATAACTTAGAAAAACCCTACAAAAATAACCCCAAGGTAAAAACACCCCCACCCTTGGGATAACTAATGTTTTATTAATGAGAACTTAGGTAAAATATGAAATCTGCTGTTTGACATTTTTCAAATAATAATGTAGTAGAAAGTGCCTTTTTGACATTAAACTTAAGAAAATCATAACTAAATAACCACCCCTTAGTTTTCTATGATTTTTAGCACAGAAGCCTATTATTACTATTGGATGCCAGAAAAAATAACCTTTAGGACAGAACCCACCCCTAACTAAGAGATGTAGTGTAAAGTGGCCCATTTTGCATAACTCTTGTTATTTTTGTTTAAAGCATAGCCTTTATATTTTAAGCCTCAAATTCTTAAAACAGGCTAGAATAGCAAATGGCAACCCACTGTAAGTTTTACAAAATTTTTGGAAAATATTAAACCATTGTCGTAGTTCAAACCTACACTGGAAACCATAAGTAGAAAATAAAGGAAGGAAAAGGTGAATAATAGGAAAATTTGTGTCATCCTGAAAACTCTTTATAACTTGTCACTGAGGTATATAGAGGCAATACCAATTCCCTATGTTTATCCTCAACAAAAAAAAACTAAACCTAAAAGTGATAAGCCTAACCCACTAAAAGCCCCGTATGACCAAGAAACCCTAAGTTACTTCTTGACTTAGTTTCTTTTTAGCATAATGTTATTAAATCCTGCATAATCATGACATACATGTTCATTGCATTCGATAGACTGTAACCTTGCTGACGGAGAGTACATCCTCGTGCCGGAGCAAGGAGCTGCTCAGGAGGTAGCCCCGGATCCAGCACCAGAGTCTGCACCAGAGGACCTGCCAGCCACTGCTTTGGAAGGCAAGCCCCGGTTTTATGCATAACCTGTTATTTATGCTATTTTACTTCACTTAATGATTGTAGGATTGATTGTGCACTTAGGTGTAGGAATTGGTTGAAACCCTAGTTGCATGCTCTCAGGAATCCTTTTGAGATGAATACTAGTATGATAGGTCGAGTAGTTGCTTTATTTAATTAGGATCTCGGTAGCGCGAGATCAGGAAATTGATTGTACCCACTTTCACGCTATCATGATACTAGTTGGTGGACAACAATCCATGGGGATTGGTTGTTTACGAGATGGGAAAAATGGAATAAGGATTAACGTGCGGATACCTGTGTCAAGCGTTTGAATGTACTAAGCACATGCCGAGAAATATGGTAAATCGGTAAGCCTAGTACCTGATTGAACCTGGCAGTGGACTTTACCCCTCACGCGACCTGAGACGAGGTCTCCCATTCCGGTTATGGTGGGTACAAGTGCGGTCACTGCACGACGGCCAGTCGGGGTCAGTGAGGCATTGTACGCCAAGGCGGTGAGCCCTGATCTGCTGACGGGGAATCGATGGGGACGGTTGATATGTGTGGGGACGGAGTGCCCCTACATGTCGTGTGTTTAGGTTTACCTTGCAAGGATAAAAACTCGATTCGAATCGTCTGCTTCTCGCAGCTAATGAGACTGCTTGATCCATTGTACTGCATTGAGTAACAAGTGGAAATATGATGAGTTGATATAAGCTGTTGATTGCTAATAATGCTTGCTACTATGTATGAGTAGATAGTACACTTTTAGCCTTAAGAGAGTCACACTTAAATTGACAAAGTTAAAACTTGACTTAGAAACTCAGCTAGTGCTTTTGGCAACCAAACCCCACAGCCAAACAGCTGCATGTCTAGAGGTAGAGGAGTAGACTCCTCACACCGGGTAAGTCTAGCTGAGTATTAGTATACTCAGCCTTGCTTGTGGCATAATTTTTTTATAGGTTCTCTGGAGGACATGGTTGCGGGAGTGACTTGGCCGTCCGTCTTGCCACCGGGTTGGACTGTCGAGTGGGACCCCGCCTCGGCTGAGGAGGAGCATGAGGAGTGATGGGACAGGCTTCCCCATCTCTCTGTCTAATTACCGTTAGTTTTATTCCGCTGCACTTCGAACACTGATGACTACTTTTGAGAAACTTCGATGATGATGTAATAACTTAATACTCTTTCACGCATGGTTTTATGCTTTATTGTAGTTGCTCTGTGACTCACCATCGAGTGAGATTGTGGTACTTGATCCTGTCTGTGGCCGCGTCGGACTAGATCCGAGGGATTGACGGGTTATTCCCATTTAAGTGTGGTCTAGCCTTTACAGCGGGAC